>NC_066248.1:2049468-3406436 GCF_024542735.1 Bombus huntii | reverse complement strand
CCCGGAATTCATGTAAAATTACGCTCGTATTCCTTCGTTATTATTGTCCCTTGAACTGAGAAAGAACTGGCGTAAATGGCACTACCGTCTGATTTATAAAGTGTTTCTGTTTAAAGGTGGAACATGTTTATTTCCATCTTCGTTTCTCTCGATACGATTCTGCAGAAGTAACGTTCATGAATCGCAATTGAAACAATAACGAGCAGAGGCATCGGATACAAAAAACGAGAATGTGGTAACAAACCAGCGATTAGCAGCTCGGCAACTGCACTTTCCCTCTAATATGATCGCTCGGTGCAGTTTCATCGAGATCCATGATAAAAAGGGGCTCGGGGCGGGCTGTTATCGTCCCTCTGGTGAATCGTAAGAAACGCGACGAAAAAAAAAAAAATACTCTTGTTCTGTCTGGTTCTTCGTAGCGTGCATATCGACGGTTGTCGGACACGATACCGGTTTTACGAAGCGACGTTGATCTCGTTCCGCCGTATCTTCGGAGAATTACGCAATGCGTTCTCGCAAGATGAGGCGAGTCTCGCGTACATCGTCGTTCGTCATAGATCTTCGATCATTTTGTCTGAAGATTTGACGAGGAATGACTGGAACTTTGATACGAATTCTCGACGAAAATAAATATTTAAGTACTCTCTTAATCACGATCGGTATCTACGTGATTTTATCACCCACCGGGCGGTCTCCCTTTCTCTCTCTCTCTCTCTTTCTACCTGAAATACTTTAGTGGATATTAAGGACATTTCCGAGCTATCAGCGCAAACTTAACCGGTTAAAAACAACTGGTTAGAAGAATGGAAAAACTCTTAATACGTGTACACAGGCTCGTTTCCACCTATATTTAGTTTTTTAGTTAGCAACTTAATGGTGTAGAGGATTGATCTTATCAAGTAGCACGAATAACAGACTATCTGTTTGTGAGTAATTTATTAAAGATATTAATTCGACACAAAGCACAAGTCCAGGTATAATAACTTTCGCGAAATAAATACGCGCAGTCTCAAGAAACTCCGTATACACGTCTGATGCGTCTGTATGCTTATACTGCGATCGCTGAACTACCTCGCTCGTCATTTCGTTTGTTTATTTATACTGGTCGGGGGACAGTCGGAAAGTTTGAACTCGACTGCGTTTGACGGTTGCAAGTAGCGGCGACATTGTTTTGCTCGGAGTTCATTACTCCTCTTCATACTCCGAAACAAAACAACAACAGGATTTGAATTTGTCCTGCTCGTTGAATTTGTTCGTTAGTGTGGCTCGTACTTTATAGCGTGGAAATTCGTCTACTTTTGTTTCCTCACGACTGAAGTTAAACATAGGACATTTAGTATTCTTTACATGTTCGATAGTGGTAAATAAAGTTGTATTATACAGGCTGTTATGGAATAATGACTAAATATATTAAGTCGAAGGAAGCGAAGCGAGGATAAAAGGAACGACAAAAGTCGATCCTGAACGAGAAACGACTTGTATACGACTGTACAAGAAACGAAATAAAATAGACAACACGATCGTATCGCATACGTTTCTTTCAAAGAAACCGATCCAATAGTCTTGTATATTGTACGTTCCATTCTTTCGAACTCGAGCGATCATAACAGTTTCGATAATTGGTTTCGATTATCACCGATTATTAGCAGATACCAACTCGAAGACGAATGGCCAAGAAAGAGCCATAACTATCGACCATTCTAATCGGGATATCGATGATCTTAACGAAGGTGAATCCGCTAATTACACGAGTCACGATCGTTCAACGATTTACGATCGCAACGAAAAGTAGAACTCGAGAGATCGATCGCGATGTTTCGCGCCGGTTGCCACCGGATCGCCACTCCTTTTTATTCGATCGGCATCTTTACTCAACCTTGGTAATTTGTACGCATTATCGTAACGCGATACAAAATTGTCGGCCAACTTTTGCTTATCGCTGGAACAGCTCGCGCGAACGTGGGACGATCGGTTTACGGATAACAGAGCGACACCGAAGTGCGCTTTAATCGGATTTTTTGGAAACGTTTAATCAACCAGCGTTGAACGCGTAGCAAGACTAACGATGAACTTGTACCGTAGACATTCCACAATTATCGCGTTTATATCGAACTAACGACACGATTGGTTACTCGAATATTTTAAAGTTCAAAGACGCTTGAAATTTCTCAGTATATTTCAATTTCGCTCTCGTTTTAGCAAGTTGAAAGTTCTTTCATTTGTTACTTCTTAAGAGAATGCTCGACGCGCAATGAGATCTTTTTTCATATTTCGTTGAAACCGAAGATATTATTTAACGTTAGAAAAATATGATCGAATCGACGATGACGAAGAGAACGTGACCGGAGCGTCTCGTGTCACTCAGTGACCAGCAACGTTTCTTAATGTTGTTAATGTACTACAACGTTTTATTGAAATTCTAAACGATTGGTACTCGCCGAACCAGTAGCTCCGAAAGTTCGTGCGACGAACGAACGAAAAAGAGTCGAGGCATAACGAAGACGTGGCCGTATAAGAAATGCGTGCCAGGAATCCAATTAAACCGCTTTAATTCCCTTGCTATCTTAATCGTCGACTATTAAATTTAGCCCGCTACCTCGATAAAATGGCAAACGATGCCGCGATCATAACGAACCGGTCCGGGCTTCTAACACGGAAACCACGAGCGTCGAAAGAAGGAACGCTCGTGCGCTGGATCATCGACAACTTTCGAGTGGAACGTGTACGTCATAATGCAACTTACAATCGAAAATTAAGCAATAATCGCGTGGACGTGGCCGCCGTGAAACCAAGAGCTGATTGATGGAATTGGCGATGTCGTCTGTAATTAAGTGCCGCGAAAACGGTATAAGTGAGACGTATATCAGCGGACAGGAGTAAGTTAATGAGGCGTATGCATACATATAAGTGAAGTAAATGGGGAGAGACGCGTATTCAATCAACGTTCACGTTAAATTGCAAACGAACGCGAAATGTCCGCTTGGCCAAAGCGATCGCGGTTAATTGGTAATTACCTGGATAGAGATCTGCGAGATTATCTCGCTATTATGCCAGAAATGCTTTGGTCTGTTCTTTTTATTGAAATTTAAGATTAAGATCGGAGATGGGATTGCTGATTAGAATGGAAAGTAATTGGTATTAAAGATAAAATAAAATAAAATAAAATGAAACGAAATAAAATAAAATAAAACGAAATAAAGTAAAATGAAGAAAAAAAGAGAACGAAACATAGATAGTCGAATCAACCAAACCGCTATCAATCTGTAAGTAGTATAGTCATTTTACTACACAGACGGATGGTTTCAACGCTCGTTTTCCATCGCAAAAATAAAAATTCTTAGGGTTTCGTCGATTCCTATCGGTTGTAGGTTAAGGAAAGAAAATACGATACAAGTACATTTGCACAAAAGCAAGTACATTTATACTTCTCTGTAACCGAAGCATGAACGTTATCGCGAACAAGTATCCCTGAACGTACGGCATTCGTCAACGATCAATGACCATACACGTTACGTTAATGTTTCAGAAGAACAAAGAGTAATTAAATTCTACCGGCTCTAAGAAATTTTTCTCCGAAGAAGGGAAACGTAACGAGAACATTGAAAGCGAGAAGAGCAATTTTTCTCCGCCATAAAGACATCATCGAACACCGCGTTCCTCGAGTTGGCCTGGCGGTTTTTCCGCGTCGAAAGGGAAAATGGTTTGTTCCGCGGCCATTCTGCCGTTAATTGGGAAAATGATTTTATCCGGAGGTCTTTACGCGAGCGCATAAGAGCGGATTGAAAGCGCGCGGAATCTGCGCGGCGTTGATCTTGCCACAGCCGAAAGAAATAGCGGACAATTATCTACTCATCCCTTTTACTACCGCGGGAACGAAACACGCTGGTTCACTCTGCTACGCATTCCTTTGCACTCCTGCAGTTAGCATCGCGCCGAGAATCGCCGATTCCCATGATACCCGATTCCCCGGTGGTGAGGTTTATTCGGTGAATTAAGCGGGCAAATTACGGCCGATCCTCCTCGTAAAACATATCACGCTCTCTAATATATCGGCCGGGATATTAATATGTTTACCGAACGGTTCGAAGAATCCTTCTCGGCTTAATCGAAAGGATTTACAAGTTGGTAGAAGCCAGGAGTTACCTCTTTTTATCTACAGGTTAAGCGAAATGATCCATACGGTTAATCGAGTCCGGTGTAACCGGCACGGAACGGCGTTACTCTGGGATTTCGATCACTCGATAAGTAGAAGCAACTATATTAGTCAGACCGGCGTGTAATTTCTGTATCTAATCTGCCTTAATGTAGAAACGATTAGTTTCCTTTCGAATAGTCGATTTATTTCAGCCATAGATTCATCGAGGACAGTAAAATAACGTTGCTGAGTAACCAATACGACTTCTATCTTGCTTCTTTAAAGCGTCTTGTCTGACGTTTGTTCGTTTTTCAACATATGTCGAGGTATATTTGAAATTGCTCGTGTTCTCGAAGCAAACTTATACCACGCAGTCTACCGTCGTTAAATGTTTCAAACGAAACGAAGAGAAAGAAATGGCAGGAAGAAACAATTTCGTTTGGAAACGACAGATAGGACGTTTCAATCTCGCGATATAAAACGTAGACTAAAATCGAGCAACCGAATTCAAATCTAACTCGAACTATCTCAGCCACGGCGACCATTCGACGACGCTCAGTTTGAAAGTCAATTCCTCTTTCCTCTTCTTTATCCCTTACTGCGAAGCCAGACTCGTTACCACTGCGAAGTAACCTCGAACTCGTCCCCAGGTATATACGAAACTGTTTCCATTAGCACTAAACCATCGGATTTAATGCGAGCTTGGTCGTGTTCGTGTCGTGCGTTCCAGTTCTAAGAACTCCGTGTCCATTCTTACGACGCGGTGGCGAGAGAGAGAAGCAGAGATTCCGTTTGCCTTGCTTTTGTTCTCCGTTTTGTACGTATGGTACACACGTGATAACGTGGCTATCAATATATTTTACCAGCGCACGTGCGTTGCTCCAGTGTTTGCCACGTGTTCCCATATACGGTCGTCCGGAGGAACCACTCCCATAGGAGGCGCAATTAAACTATCCATCGAAGGTATCGGCGGCACAAAGACACACGGAGAAATCCGCAGTCTTCGTCGCGAGAAAAATCGTAAAATTAATCGCTAATCGGTCAACCGTGTGCATGATAATTCGAATCGAAGGTTGGACGCTTATTAAAAATGACGCGAGGCGATGGAACACGATTCGAATTTGTCCGTTTTCTGGTTTCAACGGTTAATACGACGATCGGTGATTCAACGAACAGCACGATGATTAATGAACGAGTTATCAGTCGTATGGATTATCAACGTATCATAGCAGCCGCCTGATCGATGATTTTGACAGGTGAATTTATTAAATATAGGAATTTAGCGTGAAATTGGATATCAACTTCTTAGAGATTAGAATATTACGCGGGAAAATATTTGATAATTTACATTTATCAATTTCTAGGTGCGATAGTCGTCGATCATTTCTGTCTTCAGAAGACTTTAGAAAAATTTTCGGTTCTAAAAAAAGACAAGATTATATCATCGCTGGAAACAAATTTTCTTACACGTTTTTGTAGAATGACAGGAGTGGAACTCACGGAACGTGGACAGCAGCGTTTAAGATCGCGTATATCCAATTTAACTGTTCAATTTCAATGTGAGCACGCGAGATTCGTCTTTCCTACGTGATATCTCTCTAAATAAATACCGTACGAGGTTTATACCGATTTTTCTTGTTGAAGCAGAGATAGCATCGCGATTTTTCATTTCGTTTTTCCTACGTCGACGACCCTGGTAGATGGTGGACATCGATCACCGTCAATTCATCGCCAGCGTACAATTTATCCTCCTGCGAGCCCAGAGATTATAGGAGTTGGGCGCCGCGTGCAGATTCTTCATCAGGATCGTTCTTTGACGTATAGTTAGGCTTGGCCGTGCGAGTTCCCTCCGCTTTTAATGACATTCGAAAACAATATGGCTTTACGACCGATAAAATTCACCTCGGCGAAATGTTCCGCGCGGTTTTTCCATTTCTCTCTTAACCTGCGTATTTCCGTGTTTCGTCTCCGGTTATCGCAAGCCATTAATTCCGAAGAAAAGATTGTAATTTCAAGCGAAAAATAAGCGAAATAAGATAAATAAGTGAAATATATTTTCGTTTGTGAAATATCTTTTCGTTTGTGAAATAAACCTTCTTTCAAATAAATTAATTCTTTCCCATTTTTATTCTGTTAGATGTACTTTTTATGTCGATTCTCTCGTTCTATTATACCAGAAATAACGTGAATATCTATCTAGTTGTAGTTTTATAATTAGAGAAATGAAGATATTCTTAGAGAAAATTCTAGAAGAAGGAGTAGATCTAGCCTTTTATTTTGCAAAGAAGCGACACAGTAGGCAACGTTTTACGTCTAAAAGCAGCGTTTAAAATCAACTCTTCTCATGTATCATGATTCGTGCGTACGTATAGTCTATTTGCTGCATTCGCATCTTTTACATTCAGCATCTCTGGTATTACAAACGTGGTTATACACGAATCACGACGTAAGCGCGCCTTCTTGCCAGCTGTGACGACCTGTTTTGAGGTTTCGAATGGTTAACAATGGTTCCGCGAGGGATCGATATTGCGATCTCACCGAGTCATGAAGCATACGCTGGTAAGATGACACGAAAAGATCAGCTTAAAGGATGCTTTTAGCCGGTTCGTTATTCAGTTTGTAATCAGATTTGATCGAACGTGTCCGCCTTGCTTAGCATTGAAAATGTATAACGAAGGTATCGGAAGCATCGACTGACATTCTCACAGGAGTATAAAACGTGAAAAGTCAGATCCAGTTTCTTTTACGTTCGTTTAACGGTTCCTTAACTCTTCGAGGAATATTCGTGAAATAATTGCTGTTGAATTTCATCGTACTTCTTCGTTATAGACAAGGCGGTCGTATAAAGAATAAGAAAACAATGGATACGATCGGATAAGATTTGAAATGTTACATAAATTAGAATTGCAAAACGGCGAGATAAGTGGTAGGATAAATTCGTTCGTTAATTAAATGCTTCGACGCGTTAGTCGGTGGGTGTACGTAATGCGATCAAATATTCGTGCCAGTCATCGTTCGAATACAATGGATTTTCATGGCCGATGAACTTGAACATAAAACGATTACGCGCGCTAAATTTTTGTCTTCTCGTACCTTACACGAACATACTTTTCCTATTTTTTCTACGTCGCCACATATTTACGAAGATTTTCTTCGAGACACGGAACGTTTTTCTCCATTTCTTATTTCCAAAAGAATAATTGCAAATATTGGCTTGGCAACTAAGTGACTGCGGATTTTGTCAATTTCACCTAATGACAAAATCCGCAGTCACTTGGTTGCCAAGTCGATAGTTCCATCGATCCGGTTTTCGGAAGTCTCCAACGTTAAGAATCACGTGGAATCGATATTTTTGTAGAACCGTCGGGGACTGTCGCGCGATTTTAAAGAAAGCACAAAGACAATACCGTTCTCGAACAATAAGATCGATACTGGTTCCGCGTGTCCACCGATGCTACGCGAATCCTATGCCAGGCCCTTTCTTTTTCTTCCGTGTCTCTGGCTGCGTATCGCCACTTGTTATCTGCCTGTACACCTCTTGCAGTCTCATCGTTCTCGACGTTGTACAATTGGCATACAATAGTGCGTATAGAATTAGAATCGCCGATATGCCGCTTTGTACTCGTTAGGAATCGACTTACGAGCCCGACGATGCAACCCGGTTCTATATTGATGTACCTTGTACAGAACGATCGCGATGTCTATCGTAACTTTCGATGTTCGATGCTTATTCTCTATCTGCTTCGACTTCCACTCACCGTCGCTTTTTTCTTAGTTCGTACCAAAATTTTTCCAATTCTCCAGATCACGATTTATCGTCTGCAGCGTAGAATTCCTATGACCATTCGTGTACGTCGCATTGTTCCGTGTTATACCGTTCCACCCTCGCACGAATCACGTTTCAAAGCTCAAGGGTAATGTTTCCAGGCAAAACATTACAGGCGGTAGAGCCTATAGCATTCAAAACGAACTTGAAGAACATAGCGAAGAAGAGATTGCATTTTACTCGGATCTAAAGATAAGCTTGATCTTCCAAATTTATTTCGTTAGCGTTTGAAAATTGTACACGGTATAAATCGCGTAATATCCCTACGAATGGCTTGGCAAGATAGAACTCGTCGAAATAATCGACGATAAGGTTAAAAACATACGACGATACAGAAATCCAGAAGCAGTGGATCGAAAATCAATTACGAATTAATATTACCCAATATGGTTCACCGTCCTGTCTTTACGTCTATCAATAGGCCATTGGAAACAAGTTTTCCAGCGATTACTCGCCGAAATACATCCATCGAGGGCTGATTTACCCGGCATTGGTCAATTACGGAGAAGAATCCGGCGAGTTGGCCGCGATCTTGCCTCCGATAACGCGTGACAGAGTTGTTCGTTTCTCCGCCGGGGTATATTATGCCGGACCGTGGCTAATAATTAATAAAGACCTTCATATGGGCCAGCGTGGCATTAAGTCGTTAGAACCGGTGAAATCGATTGGAAAATACTTACAACGGCAATTTTGTTAAGCTGGTGCCGATAACGTTTGATGGCGAGGCAAAACCTGAATGTAACCGATCATATTGCAGCTGGTATCGATCGCCAACCACTATGATCCGTTCTCCACTGTGGTTTGCGATCATCGATATCGCGGTTAAAATAAATAGACTGGAATCCTGAGCCGCGGCTCGATCCTCTACGGACAACCACGAGAACACGAAACGTGTAAGACAGTGTCGGCCCAAGGATCGTTGTTTGTTTCGTGACGTCGCGTCAAATATCGGCTCGTGTCGCTTCAACGTATCGTTGGATAGCGTTGTTTTTTATCGTCTCGGCAAATGCCTGACACACTCGTCGAACGTTACAATTAAATATCGATCTATTCGCCAACGTGCAGACGAGAAGTTGGAAATCGGAATGGTCGAGTCTTCTTTCGAACTGGAATTACCGTTGCCGAGATCTCGCGTGATCTCGAGCGATGCTGATCTATCGATGGTAACGATTCTGCGAATAACGCAATATTTAATAACAATAATAATACTCTTGTGACTATAATATAATAAACGACGACGGTTATGGTCCGCATCGCATTCATGGTCAGCACGCACGATGGTGATCCAGACACTAATTAAGAAACCGGTAATGCCGGGTTACCACGGCTATTTAATAACTCAATATATGTAATTATCGATGGATTATTTAATTTCAGTCGCAATTGCCTGCAGATGGTACCACGTCGCCACGAGCCTCTGCATTGTTCTTGCCTCGCGATGCGTTCATGCGTGCACGCGTTTTCGCGACGTTACCTAGGCGTGGCTGCTTCCTTTTAATTGCGTTTCATGACGCGTTACTCGATCCACAAGATTAATATCGTCATCCATATAGTCGAAGATTTATAGCCGTTATAAATAGATATTCAAAATCAGTCGTTGTAAGACAGTTATCAGATGTTGTAAAATCATGCTATTGGCGTTTCTGTTAGACAGACAGCACCGCGCAACACTCGTCGTAGCGTCATTCGGTAACAGAAAAGAAACCTGCATCCAGACAAGCCGCAGTCTCGTATGGCTGGCGTATAAACGTGGACTCGATAAAGGGATGCTAGGTAACCGCGGATGATTCAGGTAGCGAGGGAGAGAGAGTCCATTGAAGCGTCTCGCTTGTATTCAAATTCGACGTTCACGAGCGTGACCGTGTCACGTAATCGATAGGTGAGCACCGACACGCCGGATGGGGTGCGTCGTCCTTTTAAAGGCAGGACGTAATCTCGCCTGGCCACGTCAGTCATTGCCTGTGCGTTATCTCGGCCGCATCTCGTTGACTCTATTTCCCATCGCCGTTTAACCCTGCGGCATCGCGATAGACGCGTGTTTTAAACGCGTGCTTCGATGCACACCTGCCTATAAATCCGCTACCCGGTTACTACAAGCACCGTGTGTTCCCTCGATTCACCTGTTGATTCCACGAACGACCATGTTTTGCGCGTTACGTGTGTATGAAGTTACACGGTGAAGCGACTGAAGTGCAACCATCGAGTTTTCATGGGATGTGGGACGATTGAGGCGTACACGTGGTCGAATATCCGTGGAATCGTGGAAGGAAAGTTTCTTTCAGGTGAAAGTCATCGCGAAGACGATCTTCTCCCGTTACACGTATAATTTGAATCGTAAATCATCTAATTACCGATCGTATTAATTTTACTTCTGAGATTCGTATCTCCAAGGTTGTAATAACGGACGTAATTAGTGCGTGTTTATAAATTTCAGCAAGTAATACAGCAAGTAATTTATTCTTTCGAGAAATCGTTCAACAATTCGTTCGACACACGTATTCGCGATGGAAGTATAATAATACTTTATCCTTCTTCTTTTTGGCTATTTAATCGCATCTCTTTAATACGGAGTTCAATGCGAAACGCAAGGCCATCGTGACACGATTGTACGCTCCTACTACGGTAACCCAGTTTTATGGAACTTGCAGAAGAAATTATATCTCGTTACATATTCTTCGTTCCTTCTCAATCCCATTCCTGTCGTTCCCGTTTAATTACGATGTCTTTCTTTCTGTTTTTCGTATTTCCATTTAATGAGTATTACGTGGCAAAATTTCTCCTTCGTGTCGAACTTGATCCACTTTTTATCGAAACTAATTAAGATTTCTTTTTGCTCGCTTGAAATTTCATCTCTTTTTAAGTAACCGCTATACCGTTATAAGTTTCGTCTCTCCTATTTCTTAACTTCCTTCAACCAACGAATAGACAGACGAACCCTGTTACTTTCAATTGACAAATTATAGTTAAAACGAACAAACGTGATAAACTTCAACGCCATCCACAGATCGAATATACCAATATGTTTAGAGGCTGAAGTTCGTTCAACTAATAACGAAGCATCTTATGCAATCACAAGGAACGCGGGAGCTGAAAGTATAAAAAATGCGAAAGCATCTACAAAGACTTCCGCGTTTCCATGAATATTCATTAATCAACGGCGATCATCAATTCTCCGCACGAAAAATTTACATACTTAGATCTTCCATCGACCTTGCAGAGAAATTACAAAACTGTGAAAAAGAAACGAATAAACCGCAACGTTTAACTTGTCGACTCGCTGTTATCGTTACTCGACAAATCATTACGCAACAGGACCAAGCTGTTGTCTTAAAACTTACGATCGTACGATGTACAACCATAGAATTTGTAGAATTTCGAAGGAATCCACGAGACGATAAGGACGAACAAATCGTTTCAATTTTCCCCGTTGAATGTCCCCTGGTTTACAAGCTCGCTCGAACGTCGAACGAATCGACATGATCGGCGACGGGTTGGCGTCGATACGCGGAAAGAACGAGACGCCTGTGCATAGTGTGCACGCGGCTGCTATGCAAATATGTTACAAATAGTACCGGGAACAGCGTATTTGAAATGCCAGCCGGTATCTGGGCTCGTGGATCGGTTTTGACTGAATACCTCATTAGAGCGGGACACCGGTTCTCGGTAAAACGTCGTTAGGCGTATCCTACGTTCGGTTCGTTGGCGGACTTCGCTTTCCCTCCGTTGAAATTCCGTCACGGCCGTTTTTGCTATGCTGCCGTTTAAGGTAAATAAATTAAGCACGGTTGTCCGATCGTGTAAAAACGCGTCGAGTTCGTTTCTTCGTATTACCCTTGCCGCTATAACGGCTGCATAATGGATTGGTCACGAATTTTTAACGCCAGAAGTAAACCATTTGTTGGACGCGATGGAAGCTTAAAGTTGTTGATTTTAGTAATTATTAGGTTACGTGAAATAATTGATGGAATAATCGCGAAATAATTGATGGAAACTATCGAATATCGATTCGACAATGGAATATCCTTTTGCTTTAGCGAAGAAAAACAGACGCGGATAAGGGTAATTTTCGTTGGAAACTCGTGTTATCTATCGTGGTGGAAGATATTTCGTTTTCATCTACACCTTTAGAACCTCGGTAGAACCGAACGTGATATTCGAGCAATCTCATCGAAGACTTTACGGCGCACCGGTAAAGCTATTCGAACCATAATGGTTTTCTGTTTCGTTCGAATAGGGAAACGATCGTAAAACCGTCTCGTTTGCATGGCATTCGTGTATATCTTCATTTTCATTCGTTTCCATTGGAAGTTCAATCGCGATTTCAGTCGTATCGCGGAGGTTTTCACGGTAATACTTAAAAGCGCCTAACGATACCGAACATGGTTGTAAATAAATATTGCGATTATAACGAACGCGACCCAGGGTATTGCTCCTTTTGGTTACAATAGCGAGCTGATAGCCCTTTTCTTGGCGATGGAGCGAGAAGAACCGGTTTGCGTACGCGTCGACAACCTTGGGAGTAGAACAATCGAAATTACTTGCAGCCTGCCATTAACGTCTCGCGAACAGATCAATTTTTTCTTAATCCAGTATTTTTGCCACTCTAAAAGACTCGTTATTTCCTTATGTTCGTAGGTAATAACAATTTACGTTAGGTTTAACCTACGGCGCTGTGCAAAAGGTTCTGGTCAGATAGGTCGTTCGCTTCGTAGTCAAAAAAGAATTTTCGCTCGTACTGGCTACAAGGACGTGGAAGATAAACGAAAATACAATATTTAACTACGTAATATTAATAAGATTCTCTTAAATATCGTTTCTTGCCAGTTCTTCTACGTAAACTGACAAGATCCATCTGTCTATCGACACGAACGAAATCGAACAGCGTCTAAAATTAAGAAACCTAACTCCTATCGACTCCTATCAATTGCCTACGATCTAGCGATACTAATCGAACGTCGAGACTTACAAGGCTCGGCAACCGTTCGCAATTTCTACCACCCTGGCCGTCTTCTATGAGATTGAAACTAAACACGCAGCCGTAGCACGCGTTCCACCAAAAAGCGCGATTCTCCAAACAACGCTGACCGCGAGAATACACGGCGTCCCGAAGAATTCAATTTCACGAACAATTCGAAACATTCAGAAAATCACGGGTGGAACACGCTCGAAACAACTTGGCTTGTTTCTTGCCAGCGGCTCGGTTGATCCCGTGGTCGTGGATCGGCGTCAAGTTGATTTCTCAGTCGTAGCCTGGCCAGTCGAGGATGAGCATTTAATTGAACGCTTTGTTCTCGATGGTTTTTGCCGCTGTAGCCTCCGTCTGATTGGTCCACCCTGATCACGGAAGGAATGTTCTCCTCGTTCGAGTTTCTGTCTTGGTAGACGGATAACGCAGGGGAGACATTCTTATCTCGCGGGATCTCTAATTAAAAGATTTCTCATTGCCGCCTTCGCCTTCGGGTAGACAACGAGAAACGGGGCGTTCGATCGTCGGGATGCCGACGACGGATGCCGATGCCAGCCGTTAATCGACGCCGATTCCGGTTAATCGGTAATTAGCGATGCGGATGCGGTATCCAATCGCCGCTCGAATGATTGAAAACGATGGATCGTTGCTTGTTCGGTTGGAATAGACGAGGGTGCCTCGCATCCGCGATTCGACATTGTTAATTGAAATCTGATAGAGATTGACTGATAGAGACTTCGTCTGCATCGGTAATTTTGTCGTTTGCGATTTCACCGCCTGGTTTAACTCTTCGCATTCGATATTTTATACTGCGTCGTATATTGTAATCTGCGTCGAATTTTCTGAACGCAGATATTAAGTTCTATAGCTCGGCAGTATATAGGAGAAGAATCTGAAATAATAAGAAAAAGTCCAGTTTGAGATATTACGTAACTTTTAATAAAGAACGCTAGTCAAAGAAGAGGTGGCAAACGATGGTTAAACGTACGTCGTTAAAGACTTGCATTGAGAGAAATCGCCACTGGATTTCACTGTTTCAAAGGAACCTCTTGAAGTAAAGTTAAGATAAATTGAAGGTTCAGCTTGTAAATTTCATACTTAGCTCTTTTATTGCGATATCAGGATCCTAAAGGGCAACTCGTTTGCAACCGAAACGATCGCGCATTTCGCGCGCATTCTTCGCTTTATTCGACCACTTGGCAAATTAATTACGACCTGGTCGGGCAACAGGGCGGTATTATCTAAATCATAATTTGCCACCGCCATTGATATCACGTCGATTAATAACATCACCGCGTTTAATCATTTCGCGAGTTATAACCGAAAGAAACAAGCTTCGTTCCCGTTTTGCATATTCCACGGTGTTCGGAGTATTTTAATTAGCGTAATGTATGGCTGACGATTTCTTTCGGCTACGCGGTGTTTTACCTGTGGAAACAGGGTCAGAGATGCCGCGAACGAGGGCCGAGGTCCTGTTGGATATGTACGGACACGCAGAAGGAGGGATTTCTCGTGCGTACGTGATGTAAGTCCACTGTAATTAAGAATTCCATTTTACTTGGTAAACGAGAAGAGAAATCGGCTACGTGTACGGTCGCCAGAAAACGTTTGAGTGTAGGAAACTAGTGACTTTGATACGTGGAAGATAGTCTCGTCTATCAAAAATATCTTTTAATATTTATAACTTTGTCAATTTCCAGAGTTTACACGTATATTTCTATAAGGTTCTGCGCGTATACTTTTGAAACTATATTTTTGAAGAAATTGTAAAGGATCAGTTTTATTAAGATCCGTAACGGAATATTTTCTCAAACGATCTGTGATCTTTGTCGCAATTCTATTCTACGATCTATCAGTTAGAATCTCGTGCACATGGCATGCAAATAAATGACGGAGAAATGTTCCACGATGAAATTAGACCATTTGGAACTTTCCTCGATGTAACAGGTGCTGCGAGGTCCCTACAGAGACGATAATTTTCTGTGCGTTCCACGACCGTTCCCCGTGTAATTATTAACCAAAGACAAGCGAGCCAAGAAAGTATGCTTTATGACCCTGTCTTTCGAGCAACTGCCGCTGATTACGGGTACATCGGTTGATCGTTTGCGGTCGTGATTCAAGGCTTCTTGCGTCGATTTCTAGCAAACCGTCGCTTTTCCGTTATTCCTCGCGTCGATCCACCGTTGATTGAATGTTTATCCGGTTTACGGCCATTGCGATTAAATTTTGTTACCTTACCTGGCGATTTTTTTCTTAACTCGGTCGGTGTCTTTGCTCAAAGTTGTTCTTTAATTGCGAAATGTTCGAAATTATCTAAGTCGAATAGTAACATAGTTTTCGTAGAAAAGTTACTTTCTATCGATCATCGTAAAATATTTTTATTCGTTTAGAAGCGAATTGTTGGCATAATTTACTTAAAAAAAAAAAAAAAACGGAAGACGCTATTTGACTAATTTTACGATAATGGACCGTGTCAATTGTAATTTTTAGTTACGATTACAATTCATTTATTAACGCAGGTTTGCCATAAACATCCATTTTTACTTTTTACTTCAAACTCTGGAAACATTTTCCTTTCTCGATGAGTTTCTTATTTTCATTTAAGCTATGGAATGCGCACGTTAATAAAAACGTTGGTAGTTAGACAAAAGAGAATGTTCTGCGAAGGAAGATAAGCTGTAATTAGATTCTTCGAAAAGCTAATTGGAAGAAAGGATGATTTATGAGGTTGTTTTCGACGAAGTTCCTTATTGATAGCATTCTTGATTTAGATCGTTGCTCGATATTCACGTCGTTTTTCCGATTGAAACGATAGCGTAATCGAATAAAGTCAGACATAGAAGACGTCTATTTATATCGATCGTATCATCGTTTGAATTTCCTTCGTCTTAATTCCGTCTCGAATTTAGCGCCACATCGCTGTTTAGTTTACCTCGTTTCTCCTCGCTTCTTCTTCGTGTTTGTATCTCTTCGAATATCTTCTTTTTAAAATACTTTGTTCGTAAGATGTGTGAAAGGCGTGAAAAATGTTAACATCATATTGAATACCAAAACCAATGATTTAAAAATAGTATGGTTAATTTAAAGTTAAATTACAGTCTAGACAAAATTATTGCATCGGGTGTTTATATGAATAATTGGAAACAGCGTAGTGGAAATAGCACATTTGCGTTTTGGAAACACAAACACGCACGTTTGGAAACACAGACACGAACACATTTTCTGTTTTGGAAAGATTACTGGACATTTCGTTTTGATTTTCGCGCCCTGTTACCTCAGATCGCAGCGCCACGCGCGGTATAACATTGCACAACTTTACAACGCGCGTTTCGACACATGTGAGGTACAATAACGTTAAGATTAACAAATATTATATTCTCAATTCGCTTTCTAACAAGAATAGTGCTAGGATATTCGTCACGATTGTTAGTGCTGTCGGAAGTTTGGTAAGTTACTGTTTAAATGACGAGTTATTGCTTTTCCACCGTATTTTGGTACAGTTGATAACGAGCTCGAAAGGTTGTGTTATATATTACGTTCTTTTTTGTTCTCAAGTTATTAAGCTATGTTGTCGGATACGGTGGTTGGTTCGATGAAAGACGCTTCTCCTTTACTGATCACGATGACGAAGGATGGATACGCGATAATTAAATCGCCGCTGGATCGGGAGAATAAGGTGGACTCGTTGATTGCACAGGTCGCTTGATTTATATTCGATCGAAAGAAAAATTAAACGGGCGGTTTCGCGATAAGTGGAGTATGGAGGATACAAGTTACTTTATGGTAAGTGTTCAAATTCTTTCGCGAATCGCTATAAATATTTGAGTAAAGAGAACAGATTGAATGGTCATTTGAATTGTTCACTTGTTGGATATTAATATAATTCAATTTAATTTAACCGTCATTTTTCCAGCATAGTAATTTGTCCCGTGGTGTTACATTGACATAACTCTTCGTACATTGATAAATGACCCAATCAACAGGTTAATATTTAAGCTTAACTTCACGATGCCGATATAATTAAGGGAAATATTATATACTATATATTATCTTGAATTTTTTACGTACGTAGTTTTAATCGAAAGTAGCCGGAAGCAAAAAGAGCAAGATTCGTTTCGTAAGTAGAGTCTGATGTGGGAGAATTATCATCGATTTCTCAAATATCGTTTAACGAGGTGTGATTGATCGATCGTCGATATCGGGTTACGATACGTTTCGTATAAATTGCGTACAGGAAATTTAATTATTTCGATGAATGCGTGATCGTCTAAACGAATCGAGTATCCGCCTATTAATTTACTATAATTTTAGAACACAGTTGTATACACGTTCGGAGAGCAGATACTATTCTTTGCCTAGTATTGTAGATCTCCACTTAGCGTGGTCGGGTCGTCGAGAGAAACCGCGGTATCATTAATCAACGTCGCCCCTTGAAAGTTTCGTATTATATCGATGCACTTGCTCGCAACTGTATATACGTGTGTCTACGAGACGTTTCACTTCGATTCACGATGAACGGTACTGAGAATTTAATAGATTATGGCATGGATTGTCATTGCGAAATAATCTATCACGACGCAAGAAGGTTCATTGTGAATATACAGCGAGTCAAGCGAATTAAGTAAGAGTATCTTCGACGGGTTAATATACGAAAATTCTAAAGAATATTATAGCAGAGGAAAGGGTGGAATCTAAGGTTATTACCACCAAGTATCTTAAGACTAATTAAACTTCCGAAGCAAGCCTTCATCTACATCGTTAATTTTACAAAGATCGTTTACGACGTTAATGAACCGAAGCACATACATGCAAATATAACCGTATTTCCTATCCGAATTACACGACTGGTATACCGAATAAACGTGTTTGCATCGCTTTCAACGCCATTCGCCACTTTCTGATAGGCTAATGATTTTCGCTTATCGTAGGAAAACCGAATATTATATAATTTTGCGTTTTACGAGATGGCTCGCTCGATAATAAGAAAATGAGAGTAGGGGAAAAAGCGCGTAATCTGTTGTATCAATCAGTTTGTTTAATATCCTATTTTCTTTTTCTATCATTTCTTTCTCCTAGGTTCTTCAAAGGACGTGTGGTCGAGGGGCGGAGGTCTTAATAAATACCGTTCAACTCGACATCTCTTTATTAAACAAAAACGAGAAAATTGTAACGCACTTGCGTCGAGGATACTAACATTTAATGTTCCAGGTGGTCGTTTAATATTATATGTTAATCATCCTTTTCATTTTAATGGAATAGCGTGGCAGCGAACTATAACTTGCGCAACGAAGGTAAAGCAAACGCTTATTTCGTCAGATCATCTCATCGTACGAAGGCCGGAAGCTTAAATATTTTACAAGATAAAGCTAAATTAACGTAACAATTAAATTAATATTATTTCTTATAAAACATCGTGACTATTTCACGTTGAAATACTTTCTCTTAGCTAGCACGGGACGTAGAAATTAGAAAATCAACAAAAGTGGACTATTATGTTTTCCACAGCGATTTTTATAAATGCGTCTGATTTGAGTTTGGAAAATTAGTTGGGAAAAATTAAAGGATACGTCTACGAGCCATTTAATATCGTTATAACGAGTGACTCAGAAACACAGGGATCATTCAGCAAGTATTTTTCCTCTCGACTCACGAATCCATCGCGTCCATTGTCTCCGAAAACAATGGTGGCCTGTATCATTGTTCCCTTTATAGAGGATGCGCGTCGTTCTCTTCGTTGTCACGCCCTTTCCTTCCTTCTAATGAAGATCTGACCGCCTGGATTATGAATGCGATTCTATGTGTAATATTAATTTGATCAGAGGCGTGCATATCTTCCAACCGTGTCGAAAATAATGTGCTTGGAATGCATTAATGCAGGGCTTTTGTTATTTATTATACAATGTGTTTGTTTTATCCGAACTATATGTATGATGGAATATCTCATAATTGTTATTAATAATGGAACGTGTTGAGCTAGGGCTTTTGTTATTTAACATACAATGTGTTTATTTTATCCGAATTATATTTATGATGGAATATTTCACAAGAGGCTGAAAGTATCGATAAAATATTTATTTATACATCTTCTATTACAATTCACAATCAGTAGGTTGTTGAGAGTTTCGGTGTAGTATGTTTCATCGCGAATTATTACCTTCTCAAGATGTAAATTGCTATCATAGCTGGGTTTATAAGATTTATTTTGAGTCTCTGGATGATTCCAGACATTCGACTTCCTGTTGCTTAATTGCCGCAATGAATATGCTATGGATTTTTGCATCCGTAAATACGGAGAGCCTCGAATTCGCAGAAATTCACCTGTTGGTTTTGTTCCCTTTCTATATAGCATGTGCGTAATGTCCTTAACCGGTTGACATCCGGCGGAAACCTGAATTCCCAGCTTTATCTGTTACAAGTTTCGAATCGTGCATAGTGATAAAACCTCGTAAGGAAAAGGTTACTAAGAAATCATCCATGAATGTTACGAATGTAATGTAGCGATAATTGACTTCGGATGCCAATTCATTAACTAACAGACTACTTCATTATGTTAACGATGTTTCCAATAGCTCACGATAGTATTTGAAGAACACTCGTCATAGAAAGCTGTTACGCGTACGCCGCGTTTCGAGTAAATATCTTGTAACTTTTGTGTACATTTTCAGATTTATTTCAAAATTCACGAATGCAACGACAACAGCGGCCAGCTCATTCCAACGCTAATAAAATTTCAAAATCTTTCGTATAACACGCATAGTATATTTATCTATGAAAGATTTCCACGAGCGTTGGAATGCCTTGGCGAGCTATTTTATAATTTCTGTCAATTTCTTTGCTCGAGAAAAATGTAAAAATCGTCGTTGAAAGGTAGTAAAAGTTGCTCTTTAAATATCTATCTCTCGTTTCCTTTTTTGTCGTATCGTCGCTGTCGTTGACTCTATAGGAAAAGGGAATCGTTTCGAAGGAATCCGATTCGATGAAACATAGAAAAACCGAGATCGTTCGCCGATTCGATGATCTTGTTCCGAAAGAAACTCGCGATACCGGCGTATTTGACGTAATAATCTGCACTGGTTGCACGAAAAGCAGCCGTTTTAGATCGAATTCCTCTAATGACAGTCCATTTCCTTTTCTTTTGCAGATGCGTGGCTGGAATGGCAGAAAAGTTACGCGAGGCGGCCGCACGTGGCGACGTAGCGCGAGTTGCGCGACTCCTCGACGAAGATATTAAACCGCTGCCGGACGAAGTGAGTCTCCTTCTCCGTTTTTTCCTTTATCATCGACCAGATCTTATTTTTTTATCGTATTGTCGCGACGAAGCTGTTGCGGTAAATGACTTAGAAGCCACATTGATCGAACTCCATAATATGAAAGATACAGAGAATCGACCATGTTACGAACGCTGTTGCTTAAATTTATCTGAGAATTTACTATCATCTTCTTGCGATAAATGAACTTGTGGAAGTAAGCAACTTCTTTCTCGCGTGTTTCTCATTATAAAATTCAACACGAATAATCACGATTATGTAAAGGTTGGATAACGATAGATCAAACTAACGAAATTATTTGGAATCGATAAATTTGGCATCTGAGCATCTCGTCTCGTGCGAAAGGATCCTCAAAAGGAGAAGTTGATCGTTTGCAAAAGAGATTTCTAGAGATGCGAGTTTGGATGACCGTTCGGCCCACTTCTAATTATAGCACGCCAAGTCATAGATTGATCGAGCCTGAGTTTCATTAGAGGTATACGGGCCTGAGAATGTAGTATATTAATTACATTACATATTTACATCTGGGGTTGTGACAGTCGCCGTCGGTGGGAATGTAGATAAGCGTGTTCGGTGTGCATTTGTCAAAAGATTGTCTGGAAGCCTGCGGGGAAACGTTGCCCGATTATCCACGCATTCATTACAATTACTTCTTCCTTAATTGCGCCGATGAAATTAATCGTCGTGCGGTTTTTTTCCACTTTAGCCAGCGGCTAACTTCGAGCTAAAGTGCTTTATTATGCGAGAAGCCGACACGTTCATCGCGATTCATCGTCGTCGGCCAATGCACCGAATAATTGAAATTATATCGATCGATGTTTCAGATCGAACTCGCAGCAAAATGGCTTTCCTTCCTGATAAAATCACATTCGTTGGATTCTTCGAATCTTTTTTCCCGATAATCCATTTTATTTTTTATCGTACGTGGAGAGAACGAGGGAATTTAAAAATAAGGATATTTATCTTGAAAAATTCCTTATTTTTTTTATCCAAAGAATACTCTGTTTATTTTTTTCTCCTCGATAATATACATATGCTCTCTATGTGTGTTTCGTATTAGTAATTCTTCTTTCTCAACGATATATTCCATTTTTCAAATTCTTATTTTCTATATCAATTCTATACCGTTTTGCTCGTTTCTCTCCTTATCTGTCAGAATAATTCCGTTTTCTAAATATTTCATTCATTTCTCTAATCTCTATATCATATTGGTTTTATCTACATGTAATATTTTCTACTAAACTTGTAAAGAACACTCTAACTTCAAACTTTATGGCTTTACTTACCATCTCACACGTGGCAAGCGTTTCTCCAGTGATTCTTAGTCGAGACGAACGAATCGTACGGTTTCATAGGATCGCGATATTGGTTGAAACAGAATTTATGGTGGCTACACGTCCACCGCCGTTGATTCATATACGCAACTATTTACTATTTGATATATTACACTTTCTGCATCTAAGGTTGCATGGATAAGATATACTTCTTCATTAACACACGGAGTTAGTGCGCTCTTATTACCCGAGGCAACGAGCCACAACCTTACAGGAAATCTGAACATACATAGGTTACTCGCCGTGTCAAAATGATGTATACTCTCATTTGTTAAATTTGCGTAACCTATGTCTTTAACATCGGACAGGAAGAGGCGTATAGTAGTACTAATGTGTCTAGTATTTAAGTCTAGCATTAAACAGTATTTAGTATCTAACAGAGATTAAAATTCCAATTTCGATCTAATTCTTCTACGCCGCCTTACGTTGCATCGTCTCTGTTCAAAGAAAAATTGACTTCGCTCTGGTTTTCCAATCTTTCTCTCGTTCGACGAGTGGAAAGGCTTCGAACGTTCTAAGAAAATCTGCCATAAAATGGTAAGGAGAAATTACGCGTGTCAGTAACGTTTCCTTCATATTTTTCGCAAATTTAAGAAATCTTTCAAGGATAGAAAAGTACTATTCGATCAAATGTGAATAGAAAAATGCAAAGATTGACGAGAAATTTATGTAAATAATGAGATCAGGGGGGACTCGGCTATGTTAGTTGCAAAGATGCATCGGGTAGCGTTGCTTGAGCCCCTGTTCTGCTAATTAAGCCTGCGTCCTGTCTGATCGCAGCGGCTAATTCGACACGAGAAATGCGTGTGTTACAAACTGAAATGCGGGTACCTATTAATTACGTTGCTAATTGATCCTCTCGTGAATCACGAGCGTCGAGCAATGCTTAGGGAAACTTAATTCGCCGATAAAGTTCGCACTTTCCTTTTCCACTCTTCTCTCGAGATAGTCTTTTAATTTTGTCTATAAATTTGAAAGCTTCTCTGATCCTCGATTTCTCAGATCCCTTAGTTCGTTGATTTCTTCGTTTCTTCGTTCATCGACTCGTCGTTGGACGTTCGATTCTTTAAATAATTATTTTTAAGTATTTTATCTTGTAATATTTATCAGAGTATCGGACTTTGTATTAACGATTAAAATTTAATTCGAGTATTTTATATTTCGAGCATGTTTATCCACGATATTCATCGGAAATATATTTTCATTTACAGAATGGCAGAAATCCTCTTTTATTGGCTGCGGCAGGCGGCCACGTGGATGTCTGCGAAACGTTACTTCTTCGTGAAATCGACGTCAACGCTGCGGACAATGTGAGTGAATATTTATTAACTCGTTTACTTGCGCAAAGTTGTACGACAAATTTCGTTTTATGGAAGCTTCGTTCGTACTGTAGTATCGTAAATAATTATAACTAGTTTATTAATGATAAATGGATTAAACAGATGTTAATTAAACAGAAAACAATGGTTATTAAACATGAAATAATTGCAACAAACAAAATAATAATTAAAACAACTAGATAATTAATTAACAATTCTCGTCAGCGTAAATTTAACTCTCTCTTAATAATGCTAACAACACTATCTCGACAACGCAATCCGCGCTCTCAGACTTCTCAACTCATGCTGCTGTTAATTCGTTTATCGTCCCCTAGCAACCCCTTGTCTTTTGTCTTAGCCTCGTATCTCTTATCTTAGCCCCACTACGCACATGCTCAGCAACCGCTTGTTTACAATCCGCGCGACACCCCCAATACGTCCACGATACTACAATACAGACAGATACAGTCGTAAATTCCAATAACTTTCTATTAAAGATAATTTTAATAGACTGCTCTATTTAAGTCCGGTTCCGAGTTAAAAGTAAAATAGAAAGAGATTTTATAGAAAGAGAGTATATAATTCGCATCTCAGCAACCGCTTGTTTACAATCCGCACGACACCCCCAGGCCCCTCGTCCACGATACTACAATACAGACAGATACAGTCGTAAATTCCAATAACTTTCTATTAAAGATAATTTTAAGAGACTGTTCTATTTAAGTCCGGTTAAAAGTGAAATAGAAAGAGATAGAAAAATATTGTGAAAAATCATGGCGTGTAATTCGAGGGATAAAGGGCCTAAATTCCGAGCTGCGGGCAACTCGGGCTTCGCTAATAATTCACTAGCTTAGGTGGGTTGGTCCACGCGTCAGTCGCCCAATATATCAATACACCGTCTAATGAAGGGTGTAGGGATAATTACGCTTGTAATTGCTGGTTTACGTACTTGTCTTGCAGCTCATGCTCGTATCGCGTAAGTAGAAAGTCGTCGATGATATTTAATCGAATCCTTAATTCGATTTACAAAGAATAATTATCTATCGATTCTGTACAACCCACGGGCAACCATAAAACATTGCCGCGACACGGATATTAAACAGAAAATTACATGCGTGGACTGTAATACGCAGAAAATTGAGCGATGCTTACAGAATCGATTCTAGACACGAAGAGGATAAAATTGTAATACTAAAAGAATATTCCTAAATAAATTCCTATATATTACAAATCAAATCGACAGAAATGTACCATCCGCCTCTTAACCGTTTGAGTCCCAGAGATCGTTGAAAAAACAGAGTCGAAAAATCCTGAACAGCGCGAACAGCGACTTCATGAAATACATCTATTATTATTAGTTAATAAATATTTCAAGCTTTGTTCGATAAAAATTATTGGGAAGACAACGATGAAATACAAAATACCGTCAGTCGTCCAAATGTACTTGGACTTTTCGACACAGAAATTGAACAGCGCGATCACGCTGCTTGGGACTCAAACGGTTAAGAAAGAAAACAAAAAGAGAAAGGAGAGAAGAAGAAAACAAAAAGAGAAAGGAGAGAAGAAGAAAAGGATAACAAGAAAAGAGCTTAACGAGCCGAAAAATCTTATCGTTAACATGATCGAATTCCGTTGCTCTTAAAAAAGAGCACAGCATCCCTTCTCTCGACATATTATACCACTTTCTAAGCGATCCTAAGACACTTCGTATATAGAACGCTGGGGTATCAAGCGAAGACAATGATTCATTTGAAAGAACGGAAAAAGCAATCGGGATCGTCTGGAGTCTCGGTTATCGCGCAAGAAGATCCGGCTGGCTTCCAGATCGGCCACAATGCTTCCATTGCCGCGTTGACTGACGGCCAATCTTCTCTCGCCATTGGCCGCAGAACACGTTTGGCTAGATCCTACCAGCAAGGGGTATTGCGAGGTGGCTGTATTTAGAATCGGTGTGCACACCGCTGGTGGCCACCAGATATTCGCACTAAATTCCCGTGAATATCTTCTTGCATCTCGTACGAACACGGTATTGCTCGCTTTCTCTTCGCTTTTTCATTATTTTCCGTTTATCACGAATTTCTAGTCGTACACCGGTACAAGAGTTAATCGACAAAGCTGGAACGCGCGTGCTGAAAGATCGTATCTCGTGGGATTTAAATCGAACCGCGAACGTTCAACCCCTTAAACGATGTCGCTTTAATCACGACGAACGCGTTGATTAATTTCGACTGCAGCGGATTCGAGGAATTTATTTTTATGGCTTTCGATTAATTTTCCAGTTGCTTCCCGCCGTTACGGTAGCTGTCTTGACGACTAAATTTTTGTAGCGTGCGCAGTAAAATGATGAGAATCGTGATACGAAATTCTATGTTTGTCATACGCGGTTAAACCTGAATGGCAAACATCTTCCGGATCCTCTTCGATATTCTTCCTTCTCAATTCTTCGCTTCTTCCATCCCAAACACATCTCCGAAGCCACGATCTTTAAAAAAAATATATATAATATTTTCTAAAAAACAGAAAAAAGGAAAAAAGACTCGTAATTTCTCTGTACTCGCACCTCTTACTCCAATCTTCGTGTCTCTCCTCGCCCTTCCATTGTGCTCACGAAAATATGGAACAACGATATGCAAACGCGAATAACATCGATCGAAAGGTTAATTGGTTTCATGGTTAAACGGCTTAAAGAGGGGATCTTTCCGGCATCGAACCACGACTTTGGCCGTTTTTTCGCAACTGGCTATGGCGGATGGTAGCTACGGGGCCGTTATGTACACGTATCTTTTGTCTGCATAAGGCAATCCGGTAAGGAACGTTGCTACGGAGAGGACGTTGTCCGTGTATCTGCAAATGAAAGATCGATATTTATTGGTGTCCGATCGTAGAAATCTACAGCGGCCCCCTATCTATGCCCTTTTCCAATCGATTGCCTATCGAGGCTTATGGAAACGCGCGCGGGCAATTATGCGCGCTTTCAAAGAAGTTCGAGCAAGTTTTTCTACCGATGGATTTCCACTTGGAAAGACGAAATGCGAACTTTCTTTCGAACGGTCGATCGAGAGTCGTGGAACTGTTCTTCCAATCGAGTAAATTAGCGTATTTTCTCTGACATATTATCGACAAATTGACATTTTTACGTTCTTTAGATATTCAATTCTCAATAAAATTCTCTTTCTATTCTCTAACTTTTTGATTGTATTTTCCTCTGTTTCCGAATAAAAATGATCGACGTTGAATAATTGAGCGAACAAATGTGAATTGTGAGAAATTCCTCGAGAAATATTACATCGTAGAATTTTTTAATATATTCACGGAGATGGAAGATTTGGCGAATATAAACATTAGAGATTCAAGAGTACGTTATGTTTCGAGAATGTTCGATTCTGTTACAATTGATCGAAGGTGGAATTATAAAACGTTTAGAAGCACATCACGATGCAGTATCGTGACGAAAGAATTCTGTAAGTTATCGACGTGCACCGCATGCAAAAGGCGCACCGAAGGAAGTATAAAAGGAGATGCTTGAATGGCATTTACAACCATGAAATTTACGACGATTTACCGACATTCTCGTGCTGCTTTTATTTGTACCGCATAGTTGCGTTGCTACCTCGCTCGGATACGACGAATCGCGTCGAGTATTCTAAATCGCACGTTAGATTTACCGCGCAACTGTAAGCGCGGCAATTTGAAGGATCACGTTCGAGTCGTGCGCCAAACTCGAAAGAATCAGAAGTTACGTAAAATAGTTGATCGAATATTCTAAAAAAAAAAAAAAAAATTCACGAGGCTTTCGAAACATCCTATCGATCCACTTCGTTATTTTTACTCAAAACTTCACGGCATCTTTTTTGCAAATGTATATTTCATTTCCATTTCCAATTTCTACTTACGGTGACTGTAAAAACTACTCGACAGACAAATTGTTAGTTACCATAGAAAAGTATATGCTTGCGATGACATTTTTTATTACAACGTCGGCGAAGCTTCAGAATGTTTTCTACGACACACAAACACGAACACGCACGATATGTTCCTAAATATTTTCTAAAAACTTTTACAAGTAGCTATAAATAGCGAAATTTCCCGAGCTTCTTGCCTCTGTGTATAATATTTTTATTTATTCGTCCGTGAATCACCGAACAAGCCAACATTTTCCAATTATAAAACGATGAGTTGAACTGAGAACGAGCCTGCTTTATCGTGGCATCGAACAAGCATACCACCGTTATCGTTAAAAACATCTAATCCAACAATTTACTGTAACCTTAATAGCGTAATATAATGGTTATTGGGACAGGCAAGAAAGCTGTCGGTTGGTAACGTCGTTTAAAAACGAGTCTAAAGCCGGATTCACAGTTAACCGTGTCCTACGGGGTTGGTGTTTGCATTCGTTTAGACTCGTAACTCTTCTAAAATATCGAGGAAGGTGAATGGAAAGAAATCTCCGACACTCTCCGACGAATAAATCCGATAAATTTCGATGCTATAGCGTTCCAAAAGCTACAGCCTGTTAGATAAACTCCAGCTGGGTTCGTGTTTCAAAAGATTTCTATGGAGCTGTTCCTCCCTCTTTCCGTCATTCTTTTTCTTCTTCCGACAAGATTTATACGGCGTTGGGTTTACGGGTCGTGCGTTTTTTCCCGAGATTCTGCCGCGAGGAATTTGGCACACATTCTTCTTGCCTCGCTATGGCCGAAGATGCACAAGGTCTATAATTATGGTAGGTCTGAAAATAGCGTTTTAGAGGAACATAGGCGGTGTTGGAGCGATTGCTCCTTTTTCAAACCGGATTTCGACCATGATCCGTCTGTCGGACGTCTTTGGGCTATCTTTTGGTCTCAGACTCGATTATCATACGTCCTTGAGGGGATTTTTCTTCCTTTCGTGTTCTTCTATCTTTTCTTTTTTTCTCGTTTCTTTTTCTTCCTTTTCGACGTCGGTGCCTTGGATCGATGAATCGCCGAGACTTGCAGATCGCCGTACAGCTTCGAGGCGCAAGCGGAGCTAACCGAAGGCGGTTTCGAATAGTTCACGGGCGATTCTAATCGAGAAAGAAGTTTGGAATGTGTTACGTGCGCCAAGGTTTCAGATTGTTTCTAGGAATTTTTCCACAGACATTGACCCTTAATTGGCGATAAATTGGCGATAAATGAATAATTTATAGATCGTAATTTACGATACTGTATCCTGAATTCTAAAAGGTATTTCTGTTCGGCGCGCATTTCCTCTCACAGTGATTACATACAGTTCTTGCGCGTACCCTCGTTTTTCCATTTAATCGCGTTCCACGCATTGTATCTTTACTCAGATTTTTATAATCGCAAGAAAACTATGTACCGCTAAATGATACAAAATTCGATTTAATCGAGTCCGATCGATCGGTATATAAATAAATGCAGGCGAGCACATGGAAAGTAGAAACTACGAAAATCCTATTTCCGGTATCGTGTTCTGGCTTCCTTCGATCGTTGCCACGTTGGTTGCAATTCGAACGGGTCAAACCGTAGCACCGTTTAACGAGACTCGATTCAATTACAACGTAATTCGAGCGATTCGTCTTGGCGGTGCGTGGACGTGCTGACTAATGGATTTCCATGTTCATTCATCTAAACGGAAAAGTATATTTTACCGCATTAAGCATACACGATGTCGTGCGTTCATCCATCTAGCAGGCCATAAAATCAAGCTGCATGGTCGCGGAGTTGCGCAATACGAGGATGCGTTGCACGATGAGCCGACAGAGATCGACCGTGCGTCCTGTACTTTCTCCGTAATTATACGTAAGCAACGATCAGACGAATAATCTGGGAAACACGATGGCAGATCGGTAGCCGCCATTGCAACGTCATCCTCGTAGAACCGGTGTTGGCCAGCCGTTATCGCGAAGGTTGATTCGCGTATTTGTACTTGTAAATCTCTCTGTACCGTATCAATCATCGAACCACTGGTCTAAGGTCTAATTACCAGCCGCGTTGCCGATCATTTATAACGAATACGATGTTATTAACTAATCACGAGGCCTGGTGATGTATGATTTCGTATTACATCTGCCTGTACGTGTTTTGCAAGTGTCTACCGGTCCTTTTTCACGATTTTTTTTTTTACGACGTCCTAATAATCTGCGAGGAACACGACACGACGCGATACTGGAGAAGTGAAAATATCGGCTGTAAGCCCGTGACTCTCTTCTGCTTTCACTTTTCCATTCTGAGAATGCTCTGGACCGTCTTCGTGGTTTTTGCGGTCTTTGAGATTTATGGAGTTATGGTTGGTCGAATTCTGAGATTGCATTCGTGTTGATGAGCGCGATCGAGTTCGAAGGTTCGCACGTTGAACGAGGATCTGTGGATTTTTCATTTACGTGCCTGCTACTGTCTATATATTTGCCGCACTTGGTGCAATTCCGTAAAAAAAAAAAAAAAAAAAAATTCTCGTGCAATCGACGTCTAAGGTCGTTTAACCGTAGCGTAGCATCGATTTTCATCAAATCTCAAATATTACTTCTTCGTGCGTACCAATTAATATCTACTATCGTTCTGGTTGATATCTACCAGCTGTATATTATTATCGTTTGCCTGCTGACGATATCGTTTCGTTGAGCGAACATTACGAGTGCGTATTTATCGAGATTTATTGGTACAGTTGTATCGCAACGGTCGTACGAATGGATTTTCACGAGGGACCATTTATACGCGGCGAATTTAAACACGTTATCGGGCTGCTTTATGGCCTCGTTATCTCTAGCTTTTTAAATTCACCGAGCTCTGGCCACTTTTGCTGCGGCAAGGGCGTCGTTTACCATTTTCCAGGTGCCATTCGTTGCGGAACGAGGCAAAATTAGTCAATCCAGTCCTAAGTGGAACGAACACTTAAGGGTAAACAGGAGTTCTTACGTCGAGATTTACGTTGCCTGGAAGCTGCTGAAGCCTCTGATTAAGATTCTATCGTTATTTAATACCGGTTGCCGTACTACGAAGTCAACATACGGTCATCTTCTCGGTTCTCTCTTTAGTGGCGAAGTAATAATCTACTAACAAATTTAAGTTCGAAAGCAACTTCGGACACACACGGATTAATTGCATCTTGAAAGAGAGAGCAGATTAATCTCTCGTTCTTATTTGCATAATAATGTATTTACAGTGGGTCTCGGAGAGCTTCCGATCAGACTGGCCTTTTAAATTATTAAAAATAGTTTTTTCGAAAATCGAATGACGTTATAATCTGCAAGACACAGCGAGTATACGTATTTTACACGCGCAACAGCTTTGTATCTTTTAAAGATTGTTTATTTTCGAGAACTTTTAGCAGCCATCGTGATCGAATATTAATTACGGACGAACATTCATCGAAAATTCTTTTTTCTTTCACGAAAGAATATATTATTTTAAATTATCGAACGAAAACGAGCAATAATTACTCCGCGCGGTCACACGGTAATAATTACTCTGTCGCTGGAATTAACAGCGATAATTACTAGAAGATGAAAAGTGGCTGTGTCGACAACAAGATATACAAAATTGTTCACTGTGGTGCGTTTGGTGCACTCGAACATGCAACCTGGAACTGTTTGACCGTTGCATCGGTTCCAGCCCTATGCGTCGTTGCGCGCCAGGAACAATGATACCAGTTTGACTGGTGTGCTTCTCCCACTCTGTGAAACCAGCATACGCTGTACGTATCGCGATCCGATGGCCCTGCTTCGTTTTATGCAACGCTCTCGAGGACGATATCGCGATCGTTCGACGTTACGACGCTGAAGAAATTGATAAGGACCTCGTGACAGCAGTGGCCTCGTGACAGCCTTCGATAGACTCCACCTTCCAAATAAACGATTCGAAAGAAAGCCAAGTGAAAGCCGAGCAACTGTGTCGATATCTCGCGTCAACAATGGCCATATCGAGGATATAGAGATGCGAGTGGTATTCGTCGATAATTGAACAGAATATCGCGCGAATCGACCACCACGCACGTACTGGCAGCTGGTTTTTCCTTTGTATTCGTTGGCTTTTACGATTCTATCGGCTCCAGCGAACCTGAAAATTAATTCACCTCGCAGCAACGAATGTGACGTTTATGCGCTGTTCGCGCTTCTATTTAATCCTTCGACGAATGAAGAAGTTACGATTCGATGGCTACGTAAAATCGAGAATACAAATTCATAGCTCTCCATTTTATTCGATTTTATGCGTTGCTATTTTTTTTTTTTACGAAGGATTCTAGAAAAAGCGAAGTATTTTTGTTATTTTTCTGCAAGTGGGTTTTTATGGCTAACAAAGTTGCCACACTATGTCGTAAAGCTGTCACGCTTTCGATTTTCGTGGATCGAACGACGGCGTGAAGGATATGGATGTTTTAATTAGGAGAAAGTGCAAAGGCCTCGCGAAATAGGTCTCTCGGGCATCGACTTCCATTTTAACGCGCTCTAAGACACTTTGTGCAACGAAAAATCGAAGCAATAATTTCTTTAAAAGATATACACCGACTTTCTGCTTTCCCGGTAACAAGACTGAAGAAATGGAAGTCGAGTAGAGATTTTTGTCGCCTTCTAAACACTCCGATAAATAGTACCGTATTTTCGCTATTTTATATATTTTCCCATGTTTCTCTTTAAGTTTCTCATAAAAATCCCACCGTCGATACCAACGATACGACGAAACATCTCGTTGGAATCAACGTCGGGCCACACGAAACGCTCAAGACGAACAACTTGAAATCGCCAGATATCTCGTTCGAAGAATCCCCTAAATAAATAAAAATCAGATTCGCGAGATCGTGGCCCGTAGATGCAACAGGTTTAAACAATTTCACGCTACATCAGGCGCGGCATACGCGCGTTCTGGACAAAAAACCTTGCTTTACAAACGCGTTGAATCGTCGTTGAAAATTACAGCTATCTCGAACCTCAGGCATACATTCTCCGGTATATCGCACGTAAGTAGTTGCCTAAGAACGGCACGAGAGATCGATCGTTCTTTATGTGGAGCATCGTTGCAACGATCTTCGTGCGCCATCGCGTCGGTCGCCTATTGTGCATCGAACCGATGTAATGGCGGATAAGACCACGGCCAGAGAAAACTCGCGTAAAAACGGCACGCTATGTGCGATTCGTAATTGAAGATTGGATACGGAGTAGCAGGTTAATCGCGGCTCTATATCTTCGTATTGTTGCCGTGTTCTTGCATTAATTTCTTTGACAATTCGCGTGGAAGTTCCGCGACGCGGACTCCTCGGGACTTGCCACTACGGCGTTCACTTTTTGGCCGTACTTTCTCCCCTCGACGTTATTCTTAAAGAGCCTGGAAAAGAAAAGAGAAGAAAAGAAAACGATTCGTTCGTGTCATATACTTTCCGGTCTATCGGAACGGAAAGTTCGTACTAAATTGTCGCATAAATCGAAAGGGAAACGAGCCGTTGCCCGATCATTTCTCATTAACAACGTCTTCAAGGTGTACGTAATAAATAACGCGTTATGCCGTGTTATTGGTGGTTTTTGGTGCGACGGTTGTTTGGCCCGGTTGCTTGTTACTTGTCAGTGGGGACGGTAAAAAAGTGCCACGTTGTTCGCAAAATTTATTCCTTGCCTGTTGCACCGAAGGAAGGTAGCGCGATGGTTGTCGGTGGAGAGAGGTTGGAACTCGTTATGTTTCGGCCACGTCGAGGGGATTTCAAGTCGAAAGACCGTGTACGTCTGCTAAGGGAATCAACACGGGCTGGCCGTGCGTCGAGAAAGGTAGACACCTGTACACTTTGCTGCGAAACCAAAAAAGAAAAGAGAAAAGAGGAAGAGGAAAGAGAGGAAAAAGAATACAGCGAAGACGACGTTAATTAACAACTGGCCTTTACGTCTTTCAGGCGGTCGTCTGATCATTAAATACGGAACCTCTAGTTCGCGTCCCGAACCACTGTAATAATTATAAACCGCGATTCATATCATAATAGATGGAAAAATTCAGTTTCACTCGTCGGCTGATTTCTACCGCTTTTTCTTCAAGCAGGACTTATTAGGTTTTAGCGGAGTTGGCACGAGGATGGTAGCTTGTTCGAAACTTGTATTACATATTTTTTTTACCAGTTAGTCGTATTTTACGTAGTCGCGAATCTCTATACTTTAGAATTTCTTTTCTTTAACGTGTTTCGAGATTTTTACATCGTTCGAATCGCGATCGTTCTACGAACCTGAATAAATTTTTCTACGTTATGAAAATTGTTAAGGTATAATAAATTAATAACTTTATTTGCACACAACATCCATACATATATATATTACACTCTGAAGACCTTGATAACCTTCTTACACGCACGCTTGTTGTCAAACAGACTATTCTAGAAGCTTCTAACATCTAACAACAGTCTTTTGTCTCAACTAAGACCTGCACGTCCTCTGACGCTTACACACACACTCCCATATACAGTGTAAATGTATCATCTTCATAAACAAAAATAATAACTTCGCCACGTTTTCAATTATCTTATTTCAGGCGTTGTGTCGCTTGTATCGTACGACTTGCTCGTATTATACAACATGTAAAGAACTCTCAGGATCTTAACAATAAAAACATCCCTAAAAATAATTCCTTCCTCGACCAAATGAAACGTACCGTTATATAATTACAGCCTGTCTGTTTAACGAATTTATTCGTTAAATTGGGAAGGATATGCGACGCGTAAGATCCATAAGACGAAGAAAGAAACACAAAGAGGCGGTAGAGCTTGGAAAAAAATCTCCATTCGCTTCTCGTACCGCGCAAGAATTTTCTAATCATCGTCGTTCGATGGTATTCGGCGGAACGGTGAAAGTTTCGTTGGCGATTTAACGTAAATACGCGCACGTGATTATCCGCGAATGCAACGTGTCGGTATTCTCGTTATGAATTTCAAGATCTACCATTGGTACCGGTTGATGATTGGAAAAAGTAGTCGCGAGCTGGTCGATTGGCATGCTGGTTTTTACTTGGCCGGTACGCGGTGCATCCCGATCCAGGCTGTTGCTTTTCCTTTACATCGACAGCCTTGTTTTATGGTAGAAATTGTTCGGGTAATCGTGGAATCGATGGCTACTCGACTGCCGTGCAACGTAGACAAGTGGATACTTTGAAGATGGAAGTTTTTTCTTCGTCCCTTAACAACCTTCGATTTAACATAAAAAATGTAGGAAAATTGGTCGTCCGCATTGAGAAATTATCAAGGATGATGTTATTTTCGGAAAGTCGATACTTTATCAGGCAATTTGCTAACATTATCCCGGCGATGATGGGAACTGAGAAAGAAATTAATTAACAAATTGAAAATACGAAAAGGATAATATCGCGATAATAAAGGAAAATAACATTTATCATTTTATTTTAATGCCAGGTAAATTACACGCCGGTTAACGGCAGGGAGAGAATTAATCATTTCTCAAATTACGATAGAAATGGAATAAAAACGAACGAGGCCTGGTGCTTCTCGGTCTACCAGTTGCCGGTTAATTCGCTTTCAAACTTAATTAATCTGAAATCGTTTGTCCGTTTATATCCAGAAATTTGATTCCAATGGAAATTTTTATTCAAGACCAGCCTTATTCCCAATCGATCGAAGCTACGCGAGAATCTACGTTGTTTCTCTCGTTCCCTCCGAAAATTCTATAGTCGAAACTATAGTCTAAACGTTGGTCGATGTAAATGGAGAAGCCCTGACTTACTTTAATCGCGACTTAACGGCGGTTTAATAATCCTGAAACAGGGAGGCCCCGTTTCTTCGCGGAGGCTTCCTCTGCATCAGCTGCCGGCATAATGCGAATACTTAACGCGCTTGCATCGAAAATAAGGATCGTTAAAGCGTCCAAGAAAATGAGCTTCGCAGGATAATTACGTTTTCCACGGCCCGATGTGTACAAGGAAGCGACGCTTAATTATACAACGTTACGCGTATCGTTTCGTTTTATTCGGATGCGTTGTCGGGTTAAAAAAAGGATCGATATCTGTCGAGTTTCTCTGGCCGATCGAATCGTTTCGTACGATAAAACGATTATTAAACCAGATTCAAAGGGGAAAGGAGAAACGTGGAATAACAGGAAGCACGTGTAATCGACGGGCTAACGAAAAAGATAGCGATAACTGTGAAGAGAATATTTAGGTGCGTTATTAAATCGCGGACTGCATCTCGGAAAACGAATGATTTATTTTTATTACCTTGATAATACGCGTTATACTACGGTTAATTACGAGAGAAACTAAACAATCCTTGTTTGGTAATTTCAAAATCACCAGCAGTGACTTTTAAAGTCCTTTTTTCACAACTTAATGTACTTAAAAGTAAGGGAACACTAAAAATAAATAAATAATAAAGGTATAATATAAAAATAAAATAAAAATAAATAAAAAGTAATAAAAGTAAAGGAACACTAAGGTTACACTTAGAATTCGTATTAAAATAATTTTAGATTTTTTTAATAAACGATTTCCAGGATCATCGTCGATATACATTTGCACGCGTCTCAGCACTCTCTTTGTCTCACAATCTTCCATACCACACTGCCAACGTAACAGTTACATTCGTCTGTTTTTCGAGACGTCGCGCACGCATATACTTGCACACACTCGTATTCACATACGTGTGTTGCTACTACGCGGCCAATCTAGTCTAGCACAGAAAATTATACATATCTCAATAGTACTAAATATGCTTATCGTTCGAGGAAGATACCCGTTGCAAATTCATCCGTGGAAATGTCAAAGAAGCATCAACGTACGTCGGCATTTGCAATTTCGTTCTACGATTCAACCTACAAATTGTCTTATCTCCCGTCTTTTATCCCTCTTCGTTCGACCGATCGGCAAAATTCATTCGCGAAAGTTCAACGCGTTATTACTTGCTCCTCGAACGAGTTTCTTACGAAATAGAAGACGTGTTAAGGTTTCGTTTCTCCCGTATCGTCGATGTTTACCACGATGCACGACGTTCTCGATGTCCTGTAGGAATTTTTATTCTCGCAAGAAAGAAAACCGAGAAAAGACAGAAAACACGACGCTGTATCTTTTCAACTATGTTTCTAAAAGCGTCCTTATAAGCACGATATTACGCACACAGAAGTAAGAACTTTTACAAATATCGTCGCACACGTAAAAGGCGTGTACGAGTGTTGCAAAGTAACGAGCAAGTAATCCACGTGATCAGAGAGCCGTTCTATCGGCCATTTACCATTCAAGAGCAAAACGAAGCGGTTCACAGCATTGACTCGTCGTAGACTTTGAAGTTCACTCGGTTCTCATTGCCCATTCTTGCTGTGCTTTAACGCGCCGCGTTTCCGGCCCGCTCCAAATGCCAGTTGAGATTTCATAACGCACGGTAACGACAGAGCTGCACGTTGACGGGTTCTCGGTTAGCTGCAGCAGTCAAATACGAGCACGTCGGTCTTTTCGCGCGTCTATTATGCGGTTGATGAGATCGCAGCGTGAGACGCAACGACGAAGATACTCGCGGCCGTAGCATCGTCGCGGTGGAAGACGCGCGAAACGGTAACTGCGTGGATGGTACGAGCTGGTTGCAGCCGTTTAAGGGAACGCCAGCACGATGCTATCGTGGTAAAAATGATAATGGTCCGTGCCGCGTTGACAAAGTGCGACTAGTTGTACGGAACGGCGGAATGTTGAAAAATCGAGAAGGGGGAAGCTTGGAATACGAGTAAATGCCACGTATTGCGCGTGTGTACTCGCGAGCTATGCTATTTCGCGACAAACCGTGTGCCTGAATTATTCCCAGACCGCATCGTTGTCTGGGAGATTGCGTTTATTTTTTGTAAATTACAGTTACTCCCCTTGTTGCGAGTGAAAAGCGCGTTGAATAATCGTTTGGAAGGTTTTGTTCGTTTTCCGCGAATTACGGTTGTTACCTCGTAACAAACGGGAGAGTTCGTCAAATCGATCGAAAGTTAATCGGATTTTGCATCGCGAAACGAAAGTGCGCTCCAGCTTCCGTCGCTGTGAACGCTCCTTTAAATTCCATGCAATTCTTCACGGAGGATGAATTTTGTTTTCGTAACGCACCAACCGTAAGCTACGTTCCATTAAGGATCCCTCGCAGATGACAGAATATTAGCGTGCATAATGCTGGAAGAAACGTATCCAGATTGTAAACCTGTTTAGTTAACGCGTACCTGTTACTCGAGAATGACTTTCCTTCCTTCGGTCTTACCATGGGCCGCGCGTCAAATTTTTCTTCTTCCTTTCTTCCCACACATTTTGGAATATTACCGAAACGTTATAAAATTATTACAGTCTTTAGAATCGTCAAATTTATTAAGGTAATTTGCAATCGATAAGCTTGACGATTAATCGTACGAACAAAATTCTACGAGCAACAAGTAGAAATCAAGCTGTTCGGATTCCCCACTGAGACACTCTTAGCTCGTAGCTCACCGAAGCAGTCGGGTTACTCTTACCCAATATCATCCACCATCTACGTCTTAATGAAACGCGTGTTTAGATTCTAGAACGGATTTCTCCGGATAATTCACTCTAATGCTCGAAAAAAAAAAAAAAAAAAGAAGAAGAAGAAACAAAAAAAAAAAAGAGAAATTTACAGACAGAGTTTCGTACGACTGAGAGAATTACTCGAGAGATCGTAGATCAACATCAAATGTTTTCGTTATACAGCCACGTGTATTCACGAGTACGACGCTTCACGCTGTAGCCATTAATTTACAACAAATTCTTAATATCCGACCTTTGTGCTTCTTGGAATTTTCAGGAGACTCGTATTTCCTTCTACTTTATTTAATTATCCATCCTTAAAAATTCACTCTCCGCTTCTCGCGTTTCTCTGATATACAGCGACGCACAACGGAAAGAAGCTTAAAATTCAAACTTGCGTGCGTACGAGCGCAACTTGCGTTACAACGTTTCCAGTAACGTTGCGTTAAACGCTTTTGTTCTACCACGTTGATAACGATTTTAATCCTAAACGAAATTTAATCCTGTTAATTCGATTACCATCCAATTAGAATCTATTCTCGCAAAATGGATCTGTTTTCTGGAATCGACTTGCCTCTTCTGTCGCCCCATCCTTTAAGCTTCCTTTCGTCCACCGCTACGCAAACGTAGTTGAGTCCACCTACACGTGGTCACTGTCAGCGAGAAACTTCGATTCTCCACGGCGCCCTGGTTGCCAAACACGATTTCACGTGTTGTCGAGCGGTCGATCGAACGTGTCTTTTGTGGACAGAGGTATCCCTCGGGGCGACAGCAACTGCCGCTAACGTCCGAGTTAATCGGCCCGCCAAACGCTCCTATAACGCGTCGATGGCGGATGACTTATCGCGGAAATAAAGACTGGCCGCGCGCCGATCGAACCTCAGATTACGCGTACGGTTACCTGTCTACCTTTCGATGTTTTATTTATCTCGATTCGCGCACAGACAGCCAGCCCCGCTCTGTACGAACCGTCCTTCGATCACGATCGATTTCTTGCTTCGTCTCGCCGTGTGTACGCGATGTTGAGTTAGTCGCAGACAAAGCTGCAGAATGGAAAATTCAACGATACGTCTCGTAAGTTTATTGCCCGTGGGTCTGTTGGGAATTTTACGACCAAAGGAGTTTCTATATCCACCAGGTAGGTTTATTTGATTTTTGTCGTTTCAATCGTACGCGGAATGATACCTTTTAATTATCGCACGACGAAGGAATTTACGATAAAATCACGTAACAGCGGATAAACGTGAGTTGGCGATAAACGCGAGGGAAAGCGCTTAGTCGAGGTTCCGTAATGGCCGCTACTTGGTTTGCGGTGGTTTGATGAAAGGGCGAGAGTCCGTGGCATTATTTGCGGCTTTTCACTCGCGGCTGCGGGTTAAAGGTGCGACTTTGACTGTCGTGCAATTGCCCTGGCGTCGATTGTAGCCTCGAACGTGTAATGTTCTCGCCGGAACACTATCGTTAGCGTGTCTAGGATAACGCGTGAGAATCGTTGCAGTAGGCCTTTCGAGCGTTGGCATCGTGTCGCGCGTCGAACAGCTTTTCTCCCGATTTATTACGATTCTTAAATCGCTCGCTGAAAGGTCGCTTCTCTGATCGTAGCTCGGCTACGATTCGTGCTGCGATCATCGTGATTTTTAAGAAACTTGGGACGTAGAATGTTACGTAACGCGCGAGCAAGCGTTGAACGATTTCGGATCCAAATCATCCGAAATCACGCGAGTTCTCCGTAAATTTCTTTATCCATTTCGCGGCAACCTTCTGCTCGGATATTTTTCTTTTAGACTTTGTTAGGTATATGATACATTTACACCGTACATGGGAGTGTGTGTGTAAGCATCAGAGGACGTGCAGGTCTTAGTTGAGACAAAAGACTGTTGTTAGATGTTAGAAGCTTCTAGAATAGTCTGTTTGACAACAAGCGTGCGTGTAAGAAGGTTATCGAGGTGTTCAGAGTGTAATATATATGTATCGATGCTGCGTGCTAATAAAGTTATTCATTTATTATACCTTAACAGACTTACAGTTAGTTCGTCTATTATCTCGAAATCCTGACAAGAAAAAGTACATAGCAATACAAAAAGGTTATAAGTCGAAGTTGCGTAAATTGTGAGAGCTTGGAACTCGTAAAACCAGTCCATTAAGGGCGAAGGCTACACGTCGAAGAATCTTCCCTTGGGAAGATAGAGCATCGAATAAAGCTGCCTATCAACGGTATGTCGGTCAAGCTGGAACAAGCGTCGAAACACGGCCCTCGAAGCGACGCGTAACAGTTAAACGATAAATCAGCTCGTCTTTATCGCGAGCAGGCTGTCGGTAATATATTCCGGTTAGGAGCGGGAAAAATCGTTTTGGAGGCGGTTCCTTCGTCTAGGAAACTCTGCTAAATTTTCTATTCCACCGTCGTAAATAATAATTATTTACAGACCGATTACGCCATAGAGTACGTGGTCTGTTCGTTAAAGCAGCCTAACCCAATACTTGACAACCTACTAGGTTTTCAATAGCAACACTATTATTAATAAAATTAATAGACTAGTTTTAAATAGCGAGATTAATTATTTTCCAAGCTCCGCGACGCTAGATGATCGACGTTAGTAAATCTTCCACACGAACGTTCGTTCCTATAAATAAATTCGTAAGGTACGGAAGAACGTTTTTCACAGATCGGAGTTGATCGAGCTATTGAGATAAATGTCAGGTTGGTATGATCACTAGAGTTCCTACACGCAGATTTGGCACGACGATTTTCTTCTGTTTTCCCGTTCGCCGTGTGTTTTTTATCCGAGTATGCGTCGTGTTGTAAACGGCTGTGGTGAAATACAGAGCATACAAAACTAATTTGTGTGAATCAATTAAATATAAAACCCCAAACCTATTTAATAACACGAGCATCGACTCGAAGCCTGATTATCTGGAAATTAACTGAATCTTCGCGCAAATAAATAGATAAGTTGCGTTCCATTGTACGTGAAACTAATTAACCAGGAAGTCGCGCGTTTCCTCGAGCCAAGGAGAATCGTTTCGTCGAAGGATAGAACGCATTTCGAACGCGCGCCTCGCTCGCGATAGCGTCGCCTTAAACGAGAATCGCTAATCCGCTTGGTTCGCGGACGAACAGAGACTATTCTCTCATCGACGCGGTGCAATTTCGATCTACGTACTCGTACACTATGCGGCTATGCGATTTCCGTATAGTCACGAACGCGGCTTTCGTATTATCCTGATACCGCGCAACCCTCTGCTCACCTCGAAGCCTTCGTCGTCGTTCGATCCGCTTCGATTCCAGGATTTCGAAGGTTTTCAAACGCGCGATCTCGAGAGTAAATTGTCCGTAATTTAGGGCTGTAGCGGCACGCGAGCAGGATAAATTCAAATCCTGTTGTTGTTTTATTTCGGAGTATCATGACCGTTAGGAGGTCACAGGTATTGCAATGAGTAATGAACTCCGAGCAAAACAATGTCGCCGCTACTTTCAATCGTCAAACGCAGTCGAGTTCAAACTTTCCGACTGTCCCCCGACCAGTATAAATAAACAAACGAAATGACGAGCGTGGAAGTTCAGCGATCGTAGTATAAGCATACAGACGCATCAGACGTGTATACGGAGTTTCTTGAGACTGCGCGTATTTATTTCGCGAAAGTTATTATATCTGGACTTGTGCTTAGTGTGTCAAATCAATTTTATAGACAATATATTTATCTCAAATAAATTGCTCACAAACAGTAATCTGTATTTCGTGATATCTGATAAGATCAATCCTCTACAGGGCTGATAAACGATTCGATGTGTCGGAGAAGGTTTTTTTTTTAAAGTATTTTTAATGTACCATCGATGACACTGGAAACTGTAGTTGATACGACGCGAAAAATGTCTCGTTCGAACAATCAATACCACCATTTCGAACATCGATATCGTACGGAAGAATCCTTTTATTCTTTGACGGTTCTTCGACCCGAAGCGATTCAGAAAAATTCGGAATCATCGTTTCGACACGGCATTCGTTCGCGAGACTGCGAACAATGGCATCTTAACTCGCCACGCTGTTTCAAGCGGCCAGCTCGACCAATTAGTTGCTATTGTAGCAGCGAATGCGAGTAAAGCTCGTAGAAGAATCGCGTGGTTGCATCGTGTATGCGTCGAGGATACTCGGCGCTCGACCACGTGCGTTCTCCGGACGCATCAGAGGCGTTAAGAATACCTCGAGTTATTCTAATGATAAATCAGCATAGGTATGAACGTCTTCGTTAACAAATGGCTGTGCTACCTACGTCGTCCTTGTTAATCGGAATCGATTATCGTAGGCTCAGGCAGCGATTACAATATCGTTGGTTCGTTAGGGTCGCTTGATGCAATCGCGGTAGGAAAAGTGACATTTTCAGGAAATCACGACGTTACGCGAAACAGAATTCGTAATTCTGATAAGATAACGTAAATTGTTTTGAAAAAAAAAAATGCTACAAACGAGGTGTGTCTCGCGTTAACGCGACCCTGGTCTTTAATGGATTAACGTCGATCTTTTCGTGCAATTTGCCATTTCAATTCGAAATGGTAGAACGCTCGTGTGCATAATTGTGTATAGCTATGTGTAAATGTGCGATATAAATCCTCGTTGAGAAATACGCAAGCGACTTTTAATAAGCAACCGGTTCTAACAAAGTTCGTTTAATAAAACGTAACCGCTCGTTATCGGCTATTTAACGACTGTTTTGAACGCGCTATGCCGATTAGAAGTATCCATAAGATAAACGACATTAATTTACTAAGTACTCGAGCGAGGATAATTAAACGTTCTCGCATCAACGAGTAGAAGATAAGAAGATTGTAGCGAGACCTTGGCCGGGGTGAGAAAACGACGATGGATCGGATGTTTTTTCGTGGATTCTCGCGTTCGGCCGTGTCGAACGAAATGAGTTTCGTACACGGAAACCGCTTGGTTCGATCTTAGTACCTTATCCAATGGTGAAATACAGGCATTGGCGTAATGAAATTGCATCGTTTACGCTGGAACGCGGCGATCTCGCGCTGTGAAATGGTATAGCTTAATTAAGGTTCGTCTAGATGCCGACGCTCGGCTGAAATATCGCGATCGTTGCTTTATTTTTCTAATAACCGTCCCTAATTGCACCTTGATCCTAGTATCGCGACACGTCCCTGGCTGAATCGCGGCACGAGTAATTGTTTTCTTACAAAAACCGACTTTAAACCGCGAACCAGTAACTTTCGCAACGTCCTTCCATTCAGAAGCTTCGACGCTTAACGTTTTCCCGAATTCTTCTTGAGATCGTCGCGATCTCTGTTCTCACGATTACGGAAATTGATCCATCAAATTTGGAAATTGTTATCAAACTTGCATCGAATTACTCTTTCGTAATCTACGTTCTTACCACGCTTCCTACTATTACTGGAATTTTATTTGCTTATAAGAGGGCTTTTTACTACGATTTAGAACGTAGCACTTGATTGCTGTAGAAAAAGGTAGTTTGGCCGCAGCATGGATAATGATACACTAATAAAGTACAATAAATCGGTAAGGAGTGAAATAAAATTGCAGGGACATAGATACGAGGCTACGTAATTCCCCCAAGTCACGTGGCGCATACAGAAGATTATATTAACAGCCTTACCGTAGCGAGCTACAAAAACTCCAAGCAATCGTTCAATTTCACGAAAGTCTTGCTGAGAAATTATACTCGAGGAATAACCCCTCTTTATTTCATACATCGCTCGACAGCGTTCTTAATCCTCGTTAGATCTGCCTACTTTCGTAGTTCCGCTCCGATACTCGTCGTTAAAACATCGGACAACCTTTTAACGTAAACTGTAGGCTTAGTACGTATTAATTTTGCGGCTAAACGGAAAAAAGTCCATCACTTTCTCTGGATTCTCGTGTTTTCAGAAACACACGGGCGTCACGCGAGGCCGCGCGTGCACTCTTCGACACGAAGAGCCTGCGAGCATAAATTGGTTGGTGAAAAATACGCGTGTCGCGCGATAAATCCCTGCTTCCTTCTGCCTTTTTTTTATTTTCCCGTGGCGCCATCGGCATGCACCCCGGACGACCGTTAATTTGCACGTAAATAAGCGTCGGACGCTAGATGGGCCGAGCTCGTAAAATTATTCATCTCTCTGTAATTTATAAATACCCTTGACCCAAGCGTTCGCGTTACTTTTCTTATAGCGGTGTAAATATCGTAAGAGTTTCTCCGGAGCTCTCCGTTTCGCTTATACGCGTAATATATTCGCATCTGCTTGTAATCCAGGTTTTACGGTCGCCCCGTGGCTCGTGAAATCAATAATTTTCAATTTAATTGCGATCAACACCGGTTCCTGCGGACAGTCGATTTTTCTGATCGTCGCGACGGGTCCAATTAACGATCCTTCGTGAATGATTATGCATTTCGGAAGTAGCTGCTTATCCCCGTATCAATTTGTATAACTTGGATGTTTATCATTTTGTGTTTTTAATTGCACGACTCGTACGCTGTTCCACGTAGGTTCGTAGCATTCTCATTCTTTTTTTTTCTGTTTTCTTTTTTTCTATCAAATTAAATAAATTTTCTATTTTATCCTGCTACTCACGAGGATTGACCTACTTATTGTACTTATGGTCGGCAATATTTTTCGATCTTCCATAGTGTTATTCTTCCATCTATCCAAAAGATCCCATGTTCAGATGTAAATCTACGTTAGCTGGAATACAAGCTATTTCTAGGTATCGACCTCGTTAACCGGACGCTGGGTGGTTTTAATAAGCAATTATAAGCGCGACCTGTTGACCCACGGAAACGAAATCATGAGTTCCGAGAAGAACTCGTGCCGATCCCTTGCAGGATCTCTCAGACAACATCTCTGAAGTCACGACTTGGTACATTTTGTACCGGTATCTTTCCAGGAAGGTAATCCTCGGGCGAATTGCTCTTTCTTTCGGCCGAAAGATCTATGCGAGCTACGTATACGAGGTCAGGATCAAAGATTACTTTGAAAACACCGAGCCGATTTTCAACGTTCTCTTTTCAGCCTAAGTCCTCTGCTTTTCAAAAGCGGATGCTTTTAGGCGCTAGAACCTGCAAGGTTACTCGACACGTTCCCCGTGCAATGGGTAACAAGCGGTTAAACGATGTCTGAAGAATTTTTCCGATTAGAAATCAGTCGTCCATACGACTGTACTTGATACGATGTTGATATCCACCTAAAAAGAAGAGACAACATGACGTACGAACGTGGAATGCTGTACTTAAAACGTAATAATAATAATAATAATAATAATACTAATAAATACTTGCTATTAGTTAGACAATAATAAGCTATTAGAGTAGGATGATTTTCTTAATCTCTTAACTACCAGTTGCAACAAATAACTTTAATCGGCCAACACGAGCGACGAGAAATATGCATAAGCTACTTTTGCATAAACGAACGAGAAGGATGCGTCTGACGTGCAGGTATAATTGATCCACGCGAAGAATTATGAATTACTATTGCAGACGATCGCGGAAACCGCCATCTAATAGAATAGTAATTACAAGAGTGTTAGGATCTTTTAGATCGTCACGGTAATGGATTGAAGCTCTGATTAGATGTATCAAGATGATCGTAATGAGGAATCGTGTACGTTAATTGATGCGAAACGGCAATCGTTGCGAGATTACGTTGCATGCGATGAAAATAAACGCGAAAGAGAATTTGAAAAAAGGAAAAGGGAAAAAGGTCGAGTCGCTTGGACGTTTCTGCTTCTTTTTCTCTTTCCTGCGAATTTCTTATTATTTACACGTGCACACGTGCAAGGTGAGCAGAGAGCCGAGGTATTAATCGCCAGGGGGACAGTGATTTATGTCGGCTGCATCAGGAACTCATTAGGCCAAGTAGCGGATGACGTGTAACGGCGCGAAATTTAATTTCATCTTTTCCGAGCTACCGCCATTTTGCCTATTTCTCGCCGCCGCGAAATTAATGGAAATTTTAGAAACGCGTACGTTGTCCATCGGCGTTTCCAATACCTGCTTTTTCACATCGATTCTTCTAATTTCGCAAGTATTCACGGAAACGCCAATAACGCGCTAGGAACTGGCGAATTCTTGAAACCTTGACACGTTAAGTTACGATATTTTGTTATATTTTATTGTATTTATATCTTTTTATTATAAAATATCGAACAGATAGTTTAATCGCCTCTTAACCTTCGTTTAATTTTTAATTCGAAAAAAACGAAATCACAAAGAGGAATCGGTCTCGTTGTTTTCGAACGATCAATGGAAAAACATCGCCATTGTTAGCTAGGAAAAAGTACTTCCCAAGAACGACGATGAATTGAAAAGAAAAAGCAGCTCGTTCGGAATAATATTTCATGAATCTACTTCGCCCCTTTGAGAAACTTACATTTCTTCTCGAGGAATTTAAATTAAAGGAAACGCGCGTTCCGTTATAAACGTACGCCGGTAATTTATCGAAATTGCCATGAAACGATTCGATCATCATCACGGCAGCACGATAATCGCGTTTTCCAAAAACGTTCGTACCTCGATGGTTTACCGCGTGTTCCGCTGATGAAGATCGATGTAAATTAGAGCGTAGGACGTTTTAGTCGTGCCTTTTTTACTTTGTACTAACGACTGTGCTCTAATGGCACGTTAATCGAACAGAGGGGTCCCGCTAAATGGCCATCGTAGCACCGCGGTGCAAAATTGTCGTGCAGTGATCGACGGCGATCAAATTCGTAGATCCTTTCGGTCGTAAACTGAAACGGGACAACCAGGTGAAACGCAGGAAGCGGAGATAGTGGAGGCTGCAGGTACGCATTTTATTAGCAGCTATTAATCTTTCGCCGACAGAGTATTACTGCACACGGGTATTTAACACCGCGGGTTATGAAAATTCACTCTTGTCTGAAAAAAAAGGTACATCATCTAGTTACCGCTGATATCATCGGCACAGATATCTCACGTTTTATGCTCGTCGTTTCTTACTAGGCTCGTACTCGTTTTACGTAATTCATACTACTTTTTCCGTCTCTTTTTCATCTGGCTATACCTGCTATTTATTATTTCCAACTTCGAACACCGTACGTTCCTGCGAGAAGAGATACAGCCGAGAATCGAGTTTCGTTGAACCGAATCGTATAGCGCTTAACGTCCATTGAAAATATCGAACGTTCTTTTCTTTCGAACAAGGAAATTCTATCGGGTTGGCAACTAAGTGATCGCGGGTTTTGCCATTAGGTGGTAATGACAAAGACCGCGATCGCTTAGTCGCCAACCCAATACATCTTCGTCGTCGATTCACCTAACCGACGAACAACATGAAATCTTCCTTCCAAGGCGATTACAAAATATCACGTCATTTACTTATCCGTCCAAATATAACGTAACCTGTTCCATTATCTTGCATTGCGAAACGCAACCAATTATTATACTTTGTGGAAAAAAGGATTAGAAATCCATCCGAGTGAAGAGTGCCTGCAGGCGTCTCGTTTCCTCGTTGTTATTATTATTTCTATCGCGTTATTATTCATCGCCTCCATTAATCTTCCATTAAGTCGACAAAAAGCGCGGTAATTCGAAAAGAGCCTAAGGAAATCGACGAGACTCGTAGTTTCCGTAGATTTCGTGTTCGTTGGTCGTCGAATTTTCCGCAGGCGAATATTTTCACGACGCGAAATGTCTCATTTCGCGTACAAAATCGTTCGCCACGCGAATAAAGAGACATCGGCGAAAGAAACGACAGAAACTGGGCGTAATTTGTCGAGATGATCGTAATTTGTAAGAAGGACAGGCTGGATGGGTGTTCTCTAGTGTTCAACTAAATGCTCCTCATCGGGATAATGAGAGGATTTGCTCGTCCCGGCTGCATTAGAGCAAATGATCCGGTAGATGCGCTCCATCACTTCTCGCGCGTTCCTCGTTCCGACGATACACGTCCTTGTTCGTTCCTTGACTGTACAGTTACACGGATGGGAAACTCGGCCAATGACTCCGAGGAACAGCAGCGAAATAGCAGCCGAACAGGTGACGTTAGTTTTGGATACGTTAGGCTCGTTGATTTTACCTTCGACCTGCGATAAACGCGCGATTGAAAAGCTCGGTTGAAAAGTGGCAGAAGCGCGATTTCTTCCACGAAGCGGATCGGCATAGAAACGACGCGCAACGTTCGTACGTATTCACCTAGAAAAATGGTACGAACGTTCTCTAACGCTAGGTTGATACAGTTATACGGAATGAAATGGGAAACTCGGCCGATGACTCCGTGAAACAGCAATGACATAGTGGCGGAAGTGTCGACCTTGGTTTTAGACGCGACACGCAAGTTTCAAGCTTAAATCGATGATTTGCTCGTTAAGCTAACGAGGTTTTATCATAAATCTCTCGAAACTTGTACCAGCTTCTTTCATCCCACTTTCACTTACAAGCTTGTTGTACGAAACCGCGTGAAAAAACAGTCGATCCATTCATTAAATCTTACGAACGAGTTGACGTTAAACCTGTTTCGACAACCCCGATACCCGCGAACCCGTTAACGAATACGCTTCTCTACGGTTCCGTGTGTGCAATAATTGCCATTATCGGGAATTAAGCAAAGAAGAGAAAACGCGTGGTGGAAAAGCCAGTCGCGCGGAATTCTTATTCGTCGCTGGCAACGCAAGAAACGTTCGAAGGATTCTTGAATTAATCTTATTGCGATTCGAATATAATTGGGTTTGCAATAAATTCACTTCCTTCCGATACTTTCTAAGTGAAATGAAATACACGTGATACGCGTCTCTATATCACAGTCATAGTTTCACAGTTTCACAGTTTTGGAATTTTATTACGAGATTTTAACGATCGTGGAGTCTCCGCGATATTTTGATCGAAGGAGTTGACCCATTGTCCAAGATATTGACGAGATCTCTGCGTCTTTAACGACGACGACAGGGCTCAACTTCGCTTCTAGATATTTCGCAGAGGCGGCACGGCGGTGAGAACCTGTGGGATTCTTTATCGATGCCTGTCACTTCTTACCATTCCTGATGAAACGTATTTATTAAGAGCTCGACGTGCCTGCGTATGTTTCTTCAGGCGTCGTACGGTCGCGTTACAGTTATCGAAGAACACCGTAAAAACCGCTAAGAAACCTGGCGAACTTTCAAGATAGGATCGCGCGTTCGACTATCTCTGAAAACGATTATGCGCTATATATGTACGTTGAACCACGAACGAACTTCCTTTAACGTAACGCTTTTTCTCAGTTACGAATTCATAGTAAAATTGAAAGATCCACGAGCCATAAATTATCACGTGGATCTCGCGTGATTCTCGCGTGATGCACGATCGAAATTAAACTATGTCTAAGATCTATAGCCGTATACTTTCCAATTTTATCTTATTTCTCTACGTCATCCGTCTATCTATCCCTCCGGTGCAGCTCGTTAATATTCAACCTTCCATCGAACAACTTGATCGATCTTAGTTTCTCATAAAACCGCACACTGGCCTGTCCGATGTATCTGAATATCGTAACGGGCGAAGATAAGAAAGGGGAGAAGGGAAAGATAAGAAATACTGGAAAAGATCGTAGAACCGTTGGATTCGCGATAGAAAGTGGCAGCGGCGATTTACGGAAAATCAAAAAATTGCTGGAAGGCGTGCAGCCGCGAACGAGGAAGTCCATATTCACCGGGTGAAGAAGCTCGAACGTGATCTGAAGAGGAAATGGGACCACTGGGTGGGAGTGAGCCAAAGAGACGCTCGCAGACGATGAGTTGGCGGAAAAAACTCGCGAGACTCGCCGCGACTCGTTTCGTCTCTCATCTACCAACGAGGAAATGCTTGATGATGGACGAAGCGTCTTGATTACGTCTCCGAGTCATCTGGTCGCGCGATAATTACGACGTGAAGCTATTCGCTTCTGTATATGTACGTGTCATTCTACGTATTATATATGTCTTGTACGTGTTACTTGGTATAGACGTACCTTATTTTTAATGCATAATACGTATTTTCATACGACATTACCGAAGGCGTAAGTATCGCGCGGAGATGAGACGAGGTTGTTTGGCGTTAGTGGAGCTTTTATTTTGGCGAGGAGGGGAAAATGCAATTACGCATACCCAGTGACCCGTGTCACAGGGTCATGTGAGACTCGGCAGGTGGTACGCCATTATAAACCCCTCCTCTATCCGCGCCACCCCCGGAACCGCAAACGGTGTTGGTGGACCTAAGTCGAACAAAGTCTACCTTTGCGATTAAAGTCGATTTTGTGTCCTCGAAGCGCCTCAAATACGTCACAATATACGTAAATCGATACATAACGTCAGAAAATATTACGTATATAACGAGTTCGATTTATACGTGATTCTGGAAAAAAACGATCACTGACAGGATTATGAAACGAGCGTCTAATCATGTAAATAATATTCGAACACCTTAGAATCGTAATATGTGTTTGTTTGGAAGAGAAATAAAAGAGCTTCTCTAAAGGTATAGAAATATACGGGTGTATAATAATGTTGTTAACGGCGAAGTTATTAATCGTTGGGGGGGGCGAGGCTGATATATTGACTGTCATGGATGCGACAACCGATCATTCTAATCTACGACACGAAAGCGGCTGGGAAAAGCAAAAGCCTTTTACACGGTAAATCAATTCGTAATCGTGGCCTTCCAGTACGATCTTACTAACCCAACGAACACGAGGCAACACGAGGCGATCTGTACGCCGATGATTCTTCGACGTTGAATGATTTAACTCCGCGAATAGATCGGGCGATTAAACGTTAAATACTTTAAAATGAGAGAAAATATACATCAGCCACCTGCCGTTCAAACCATCGGCCAGATAAACGTTTTCATATTAACCTTCGAGTAATACGACAACTGGTACACGAATTTAGTTCACTTTCGAGTTTCCTGCCTTTCCGTTTCGTTTATTCGGCCATGCACCTTTTTCTACAACATCGACACCACCGTTCTCTTTCGTCTCTTTCTTCCCTTTGTCCCTATATCTTCCTTCGTCATGCACGTGCATCGAACCGCCTACCTAACGCGAATAATTTTATTTTCTCGCCAGCCGGCGAGCGTGGCCAGTCGTGAAAGCAACAAATTAACCGACGACGCTATCGTAGGTCGATACCGGCTATGTAAGCACAGTGAGTTATAGAGTGTTCGCTGCAACCTTTGCCGTGCACGACCTGCTACCTAACGCCAGTCCCGTTTCCACGTGTAACAAACGTAATTACGCGTGGTAATTGCCTCGCTTTGTCGTTCTCGACGATCGTACATAGCGTTATTGTCGAACGTTAGAAAAATTCCGCAATTGCTTGCTTACTTTTACAGATGACTCTATTCGAACGATAGGTCCAGTGCTACTTTTCACGAAATGATATTTTGCGTTCGTCGCTACATCAGATACGATACATTCTTTTAAACGGTAAAAACGTATCGAGGCAGGGAATAAGGTAGAACTTCAATTAATTTTGCAACTAACCTTGATAATGCAAGGATTTTAAAAACCGAAGGTGATTGTCGTTTGCGCGAAGCTTTTCGATGATTGTTATCTTTTCAGCGGAAGATCGGAGGATACGAAGATCGGTGGATGTTTTAATTCGTAGCTGAAGCGTGTACATGATGTAATAATCACGCGGATCAGGGATAAAATAAACGGAGATTAGAAATTTTTCCATAATTTCACGCTCTTTTTATGATTGCAATGATTTTATGATGTTAATTACATCAGTCACGATAAAACTTCTGAAAGACCGGACGGAAACGTTTCTCTTATCACCTACAACTTAATTCGTTGTAACTGAGATTAGTAGACCGAAATAAAGTCTATTTCATTAGATAAGGTAACTATCAACCTCATTCGTTGTAATGAAATAACATGCACAGAAAAATATTATCGCAAACAGTCTACGAGTCTCTTGAAACAATTTGGTATCGATTAAAGCGTAAGAAAAATTGACGAATAAATAGGTATTAATTTATGGATAATTAACACAAATTTACGATTCGTATTGCGTTTAGAAATATTCATTAAATAAAATAAATAATTAAAGACAGAAGCGTAAGAAGAAGAAGAAGAAGAAGAATATTTCGCGTAAATAAAATTTTGACGATCTTAGTTTATTCGAATGTTTCCTACGATGCGATAAGAGTATTTTTTTGTGGAAAAAAAAAGAAAAAGTGACGTCGACCGTGACAGGATTCGAACCTGCAATCTTCGGATCCGAAGTCCGACGCCTTATCCGTTAGGCCACACGGTCATCTAGGGGTGGTTACCCCGTTCATAAAAACCTTCATCCTATCCGACTTTGAATTTCATTAAAAACCTATAAATAAACTTCGATTTTACATATTATATATCTTACATTGATTTTCGAGATCTATTACTACCATAGAATTAATAAAATACGAAATTTATGTTAATTATATAATATGCCTACTGAGCGGTATAATTGAGTCATTTCGCCTGTTTTGGTGGAATACGATATTCACGTGCTCACAAAAAGTATGATTAACAGACATAAATATATATATTCAATTTTATACTTGAATTTATATCTTTAAATGTCTATATTTCTTAAATTCTAGGTAACATAGTATATGTATTTTCAATATGTATTTCTAATAGAGATAAAATATCTCGATAAGATTGCTAAAAGCGTAGTTCGACATTTTACTTGATTTTTATCATTTTTCGCTCAATTGATCGTTCTAATAATAACAAAGTGGCAAACTTTATTACAAATAAAATTCAGTAATATCCTACCAATTATAACAATATGTTCCACCTTAGGACTTCTACCGGTACTTCTTTGAGCAATATAATGCTCAAAAGAATCCCCAATCTGCAAAAAAAAAAAAAGAACGGAAGCAGAAAAAATACCAAACACGCATCTACTGTAAAATTCGCCACTAAATCTCACCCTACGCCCCAACGTCCGATTCCCACTCGTTCGACGCTGTGCACGATACTCTCAACGTTCGAAATAAAAATCGCAAAAATCAAAAATCAAAGGAAGAGCAGAAACCTATTTTATCTGCAGCGAGGCCCCATTGTTCCTCTTGTTATTACATACATACATACACGTACAGACACGCAGACACGTCAAAGAGGGAACTGGGACGTGCGAGATAGGGTTTTCCGTGCTTCGCCATAAATTCTCTACCCAAACGCCATCACGCTCCGCTCGGTTCGAGGCCGAACAGGCTTAATGAAACCGACGATGAGGCGGTAGACACGCGGCAATTATCGAGCCGAGTGTTCGAGACTGTTCGGTGCTCGGGGCGACCGTACCTTCGGAAATACAATCGTGGAAAAACAATTTTGCATAAAGGGAAGATAACAGCGAGGGTTTTGATCGACGATAAACATGGAGGCCCCACGGCTCGTCGCGATTTCTTTTCGTTGCCGATCCACGCGAAACATAGAGGATCCTCTTCTTCTTCGTTTCCTTTTTATTCGTCGTCGTCTTCTTCTTCATCCTCTTCTTCATCTCCTCGTTCTTTTTCTTCATCTTCATGGATGCAAGCGAGATAAATCAAGGCCGTGCAATAAATTCAAAAGACTCGGACGTTTTATCCTTCGGTAAATACGCTGATACAGAGGATGATTTAACAGTTCCCGCCTCGCGGTGTAGCTTGTTAGTTAGACAAATGTAGCGTTGTCGTTGTGACTCTCTTCCTCTCTCTCTCTCTCTCTCTTTCTCTCTCCCTCTCTCTCTCTCTGTTTGCCTCTGTCTCTCTCTCTCTCTCTCTCTCTCTCTGTTTCGCATGCGAAGCTTGGTGATGGTGTAGCGGCTCTTGGGAACTTGGCTTTATTTGGACGATAAAAGCCGAGGCCGGTTTCATTCGAACAAATGCCAGCGTGTCCTTCGAATTTCGCTTCGTATGGCTCCTCGTTGCCCATTGCAACGTGTTTCAGGCTACATGCTGTTCCATCGTGGAGACGGGTGTTACGGTTCCATAGCTACTGCTACCTTTTACGAATAAAGGTTTGATAGTGCTAGTTTACGAAAATTGTATCTGAACATAAAGACTTGTTTAAACGTATCAGAGTTTGAGAGTTTGAGATAGTAAGAGACAAAAGTCTCTATTTACTTGCCGATTATTCTTTTTTAAATATTCGTTGAATCTTCCACGGCGCAAAGCCTACTTGCTCCTTGTTCCATGCAAAGCTCCAGTTAAATGGTAATACCGTTTCATTGATCGCGTTGTGCGACGCGACATTGCGTCATGGTGAAATTTCGAATATTTCGCTGTCTTCGCCGTAGAAGATTCATAATTCGTTTATGTACTCCGCGCTTCGCCATTTAATACGCGATATCGTTTAATGCACAACTTTAATAAACTTTGAATAGTAAAAAAGCTTATTGCTAATTACGTTTGTGTATCTTATGAGATAAAAATATTTCTGCGGAAAATTAAACGGTAATAATAAAAAGATGAGCAGACGTGGCAATGGCGGACAGCTGAAATCGAACGAAATTATTCTTGATGTAAGGTGGAACGTGCCCAGAGAATCGCATGCCAACATGGTATCCCACTATTGTCCAAAAGGCAATTAGCATGCCTCTGCTGACTCTTCTAGAAAAGAGGGGTGAATACATTAAACACTCCTCCGGATACTCGTCGATCGTGCGTGGGAGAACGTATTTCTGTGAACGTGGTACACGTAACGTGCAACATATTTATTTCATAGACACCCGTTACCTAAAAGTTCCCGGATATACAGCAACTAACAACCACTTTCGTCACTTACCAAAAAATTACCAAGGACTATCGTCCGAAGATTTTCATGTACGCAACCGATAAATATTTTCGAAAACTTACTTCAACGTTCTGCCTTTTACTTTCGTCGACGGTATATTACGTTAATATTAATTTGTCGTGTTTGTAGTTTAAAAGTTTCATTAGATATTAAAAAGTATTCCACTTGAAGAATTCACGTTTCAATTACGATATTGCGAGCTTCTAAGTTTAAGACGAACTTCCAACATTTAAGCATTCCAAACCACAAGCCAGCGTCTAAACGGGGAAAAATAGAAGAAAAATGAACGCGGACGTAACTGACAATGGACGGTAGACTAAAGTATATTAAGCGTTGTGGAGACGAGGGCCTGAGTAAAGCGGGCTGAATGGCCGAGTTAATTTAGATTCCTCGGTGTACCTCTTGCGGCGTAAAAGACGTCGAAACGTCCGGGCGCGTTTCAATGTTACGTGATGGAAGCCCGGAGCCCGTTCTACGGACTAAAGCGCGTAATTGACGTAACAACGTACATCATGAACTTTCGCATAGCCGCTGCCCGTTCCCATTTATGGCGTTAACTAACGACGGGTGGCCATAACGCGACCACGAAGGGCTACCATAGCGATATACCGGCACGATTGCCCCGGTGAAAGCCTGACCATTGTCTCTGTTCGCGGTCGTTTCGACCGAACAAGTGTTTCCGCGGCTCCCTGCCATGCATCCGCTCTTTTTCTGATTTATCTGCGCTTTGTACAGAAGCTACTCTCCTCTGACGTACATCTTCCAACCTGTTAGCTTGTCTATGCGAATCTATGGTACCCAGTTTTAACAGTAAAATGTCACGTTTCAAAGGTTGAAGCAGGAAGCACTATATACATCCTCGCTTAAGATTTTTTAAACGATTTTTATTTGTGCGTTAGCGCAATCCTACGCTACGTATGTTTTCCAGTTCTTGATCCGCTGAACCGTATATGTACCGCTGCGAATTCGTTCAGCACAGCTTTGGACTTTTTCGCATGCAACGCTGGTCATTTAGAGATTCCGTTGTGCAATTTCTTCGAGTTCTATAACACGCGTGTAGTATCTAAATAGTCTAGAGTAAGGACAAGAAAGGATGTTCTATTTGAAGCGAAGTTTAGTTTTATTTTAACAAGCAATATCCAATGCAAAAACTGATTACAGTATCTTCGTACGTCTCATTCTAACACTCGGCTCACGACTTCTGTCTTCCCAGGTCAAAAGATGCTGACCCTCGACCCTCGCACCCTTCTCCCACTCCTTTACTCATTTAGCTTTAACGTCACCAAGGCATGTACTCTTAATTAACACTCTTTCTCTCTCTCTCTTTCTCTCTCTTTCTTTCTCTCTTCCCCAGCACACTTTCGATTCTTAGTTTATACCTTAAATTTACAACTTATACTATCCCGAGAGAACTCGAACTTAAATATATGATAAACCAAGCGTATACCCCCCTCCCCTTTTTTATATTACACGCGTTTCCTCTGCTTGTTACTGATTCTTGTAGTTTACTCGCATCCTAGTAATTATCGTAGATAAACGAAACGTTTACTCGATACACGTGTAATTTATGTACATAGCTGCTGAGTAATTTATTACGCGATTTTGTAAAACTTTCTTTTGACAAAAACCATCGACACATCTTATATACGTTGATTTTTATTTTTCGTTGTTCCGCGATTCTCAGGAACTTGAGGCAATAAATATTGTCATTGGGTTTGGCATCGTTACGACCAGTTGTTTGGTCGTTTTTCGGGCCTGCAGGATTTATACGCTTCCTCGAACATCGAACAACCTTTAATCATTCATGGATAGAACAACGTGCAATGTTAATTATCGGTGGAAGCGCTGCAAGTTTCGTTCTGCTTGTCAATAGCGATTAAAGTATTATAAACACGCAGGAGAACAGCGGCTTTCAAACATGGATTACGGGATCATGGGCCGGTTTGGCCGACTAAAGGGCGTGTTACATCGCATACCAACGTGCCTCGTATTGGGCCTCTGCGCGGTGCGTGCGCAAAATTCATGGAACGGTCCAAAAAAAATCTCCGTTGCCGTTCTTGCATCTTCCCTTGCGCCTATAATCTTCCAAGACCGTTCACAGGAACAGAATTTCTCATCAAACATAGTTCCATTTCGATTTCCGAAGCATTCGTCTAACAATCTCATCAATTTCATGACCTTTCGCTGGATTTTAAAGTCTAACGATGTCTATATTTGTTGGAATATTAACTGGAAGAAAATTCGAATGAAATTTAGAAAATTGTAAGTTAATTGCAGTAATAATTTTCCGTCACAAAAACAGAAATTTAAGCGAACTATGACGCTACGAGTACATGGAAAGAGAAGGTAATAATAGGAAGTTACGACAAGATTACGATAATAATGAATCAAGTTACGCCCTTGTTACGAGATTAAACAGATCACGCTTGTACTCCATCATCTAGCTCGTATCTTTTATTTTTCAACATTAGCAAATTCATCTATTATAGAACAAATCCCTATAATGAAATAACTATCATAAGAACTGTTATACAAGCTTGAAGAAGTCCAAGCATCGCTGACATCAATTTTACGGTCGTCATACGAGACTAATCTGGCTGATTAAAATTAACACACTCGATGCGTATCGTTTAATTATGTCTCCTGCTTTACCGACGCAATAATTTACTTAGCCTTGTAAATGTTGTTCGATGCGTAAAAAAACGAGCATATTCTTCATCCGTGTACGTGGTGTTAGGTACTTAAAGATTATTCGATCGGTAATAGCTCTTCGTCGTTAAGTAACTTAATTAGCGATTAACAGGAATGGTCGACGCGCACTGTGGTTAGTCTAATCCCTGGATTATAGGTTGAACGAAGTACAGCTGACACGAGAAGACCACGAGTACTTCCGGTAAAAGGGGAGGGACAAGGTATAGCGTATCATTATCGAATATACGGTTCGTATATTTCCTGCAGGTGGACGATGATATTCGAAACGTTACATTCGTGTAAAAAACCAAGGTCTTTAATTTAAATTTTTTACTACGAAATTTGTCTTTATGTTGCGATACGTTCGTTAAGAATCTTCGAACGAAGTTGATTTCTAGACCAAGAAATACGACAAGAATATAAATACAATGGCAACGTATATCTCGTAAGAATGGAATAATTTCTCTCTTACAACGATCGTTTCAAAACGAATGCATATAATGCAACCGATTTCTCACTAGCACCGCGGTTTCCCTTCTCACGATAAATTCTTTACAATATAATAATATTAATTACAATTATAGTAATTCTTCTTCAGTTAGCCATAACAGTCTAGGAATAAGTTCCCTTGTTTGTTTCCAATTTAGCTAGTCAAACGAGACGCGTTCGTATTTCAAATGCTCGATGAGATAAGAAATGTACATTAAATGTTTGCAAGGCTCCTACATGCATGAGAAAGACTATGATTAACTGCATCATGGTTGTGTACGGAATACATTGTTCTCGGTTGACGAGGCAGCGAGAAAACACAAGTTTCTGTTAACACTAAACAACGACGTTATGAAAAAGTTGGCAGTAGTCAGGTAATTAAGACAGGATTGTTAGTCCGGGTTGTCTCGCGGAAGGTAAAGGGTCGCTGTAAGTGTTTCAGCAGATACATTAACACGGTTTTCATTCGACGATCGCACCTTGTTAGGCTGTTACTCGCTTTAACGTGCCGTGAAATCGACGTCCACGCGAAATTATTTTGGTTTCTTTCTGTTAACGAGACTACGTGCCGTAGGAAATGGAAAAGAATTGCCTGAAAAAGGTACCAGCGGCTCGACTATTTCGTTCTTGAAAAATTGCTAACGTTAAAAATTGCTAAGACGTTAGTTCGTTTTCCATTGGTTCGTTGAAATTTGTCGCTTTTTCCGCCTCGATAAAATTACTGCGAACATCGAGACACGGACGATGAAACTAAAAAGAGAAGAATTAGAAAGTCTTCGTTCTACGTGTCTCAACTTCTCAAGTTTCTAAAATAATCTCTGCAATTAAATCTTCGTAAAAGCACGCGTAAAGCTATAAAAGCAGAACTTCCATTCGCCCGTTTTAGTAAACGTTGACTTTTAAATAATTGAAATCCAACGCCTGGTTTCGTATTAACATTAACGAAACTTGAAAGCAATAAACCTGATCCTCGAGATATTATAATATATTCCTCCTAGCTACTCTATAAATTGAATCAAAATTACGATCGAACCGTCGATCATATAGTATCGGATAACAAAAATTAGATAACAAGCTGCTACGATAAATAAGCGAACAAGCTCGTCTGGAATGGAAGAACGATCGTATTTCATGCACGAGCCTGTTAAAATTAAGGAATGGCGCGAAAGCTGGTTGATTTCTTTGTACAGAAAAGGAAAGGGCGCGAGTTTTCTCGGTTGTCGAAGAAAGACGACCGCTCTCAAGCTGCAGTTCCATCACTCACAAGCAATTTGAATGATTCATGAGTGCACGCGTCCGTCGTCCGCATGAGAAGGGGGAAAAAATAACTAACTTTCCCGTTTACAACCGTAGGAGATTTTCATGTAGGACTCGTCGATGATCCCTAGTCGCTCGTTGAAAATCTTGCAGCCACACCGCGAAGGGGGTGAAGTTTCGCTCGGAGGGATAGCTTCATGATTTATGGAAGATGCGTCGAGTACCTACCGCGTTGGAATTATTGGCAAGATCCTGATATGTCTTCGTCGCAATTGTCATCCTGATTGTAGGACGGTAGTATCTTGCCACGTCAAATGGCCACGTTGGTCATTTGTCCATTTGCGATCTCGTCCGGACACGGTTTTCAGCGGACAATTTCAGCCTATTGATTTCCATTTGAAGAGGATACGTATTTCGTTTGGCGAGTGCGCTGAAAATTAGTAGCACGCGTGAGAACAGGTCTTTGGAGTTTCGATTTTTAAAGACTAATTTAGCAACGTTAAACGATTTTTAATCGGTCTTTATATCACGTCTCGGGACTTTGCAGTTTCCAATGTTCAAACAGTCCGTCGAATAGTCGAATTTTCAAATTGCAGGATTTTAATGTTTCCAATTACGTCGCTAATGGCAGTAATCGTTGTAATCGTAAAATAGATGTAAAATAGGTTCAATTTCGTTAATCGCTTTAGAGGTGTCGTTCACGTTTGAGTTAAGCTACGGATAGATATAACAATAATATTCGTGGATGTATGTGTCAAAGATCTTGACCTGGGCTAATAGATTAAGAGATGCATCTCGGAAGACCAATATTATTCGATAAAAAGAAAACACCCAGTTTCCACACTTGTACCATACTATATAGGTATCTATGTGCGAATTTACGTTTAAATTCAAGCATTATTAACGCGCAGAGGCAGCGAACCCTAACGAGAATAGAACCTCTTTTATTATAATCGATTGACCAGCGAATAATGTGGATTCATCGATGGACACATCGATAGATTTGATAATACGTTCGCGGTATCTGTTGAGAAATCTAACATGAGGTACTCGTGTTTCGCATCTACGAATTTTTCCAGCATGTAATTGCGTACTGAAACGATCGTGCATCACGTGTGCGATAAGTTAATCGCGATATTCGATCGTACGATAAGAGGGTTAACGCGTTTCGAGCAACAGATGCAGGAAACACGTTTTCTCTGCTGTTGGCGTTTATACGTGCTTTTTGAAATCTTAATTTCTGTACTACAATAAAACTTCTGTAGAAAATAGAACAAGTTATTGATCAGCTCTCTGCGCTTTCTTACGTATCGAAATAGATTCTCTGTACGGCAAAATACGTTCGTTCGAACTTTCGTTCATCTTTTGCGAAGGATAACGTTTATACGTGTAGAGCTGGTTCGACTAAATAAAAAGGAAAATTCCGTTGAAATAATCGTTTGCCCCAAGACAAACAATTATCGGTTTAACGCTTCACACCTTTCTAAATGTATTTAGCATAGATATCGTTTTCTACGCCCACGACAAAGTGACTTTTTCTTCCATTTTCTACTTAACGGTACCAAGTTACGTGGAACGCCTTGAGCTCGAGCCACCTTTAAAAATTTATACGTGACAGTTTCTCGGAGGTAGACAGTTGGTCTGTGAACTACTTAGGGATTTCTCTATCTTTTTAGTGAGCCATTCCCTCGTCCAGTCGTATATGTACGATCGTCCAGACCCTTTCGACTACCAGCACGAGATAAGACGATCGTTCGACCGTGGAATTTTTTAATTTATGACCACACGAAAACTCCGTGGACAACGAGTTTTTGACTCTATTAGCTTTTAACAAGATTGAAACGTTTACGTCAAACACTTTATTACTTTCTCTCCTTTTTACGTCTTCTTCTTGTTAAAGCAACGGAGTTCGGTTACGCGTCTATGAGTAGATCGATCGTCGACAAGATCGTATTCGTTCGTTGCTCTGCGTGCTTTTTTATACCGAAATTCTATTCAATTTTATTCGAATAAGGAAAAATTTGAGTTTACGTTAATTTAGATTCTTTATAGTTCGTATCGTATTACAGTCTGTCACTTCCATCTGGAAAATAAATGCTCGTACAAGGCCATATTTTTGTAAACCGAAGAAACGATATACGATGGTATAGAGAGTTAAGGATCTATTTGATGTACGGACGCTTCTAAAGTCGTTTCATATTTATAGCGGAATAAATCAGAAGGCAAAAAGAATTTCTGATACAGAGAATTTTTAATGCACTTTCTAGCGGACGTTGGCAAAACACGGAATGCCATCCATCATAATCATCTTGGTAAAAGTGTATCATGGAATGAACGACGTTGCTCGATGCCAGCGAAAACTGGAATGAAACGAATCTCGAGTTTAGGCACGTTCCACCAGGGATACAAGATTTCAAAGGCAAACATAATATATTAACGTTTGCAAACGTTACAAGCGAAAGAAAACGCGCTGATAAATCTTTCATAACTTATAATGTCACTGGAACGCTTTAGAATTCCGCTACAAGACATTCGCGTGTATCAAATCTGAAATTAGTAAAAACGTTCGTTAAAACGTATCTGTTGAACGTTAATAATTTTTTATTTTCATTTGCTTTCAGACTGGTGTCACGGCATTGCAGAGGGCTGCTACCGAGGGTCATTTGGAGGTAGTGGAATTATTGCTGAAACACGGCGGCGACGTTGCTCGTCAGGATAACGTGGTGAGTCAGAATTTTGTTTCATCGTATACTCTTTTCCTATTGTGTTTTTACTACGACGACAGATCGTTACATCGCGGTCGGGAAACTACGTTACTTGGAAATCTACGCACTCGTTTACGAAAATTTCCTTCCATTTGCTTCTCAAAATAATTTCACCGTACATCGACTTCGGTGACTTTAACGCACGGTTAGACAAGAAGCGCTACCTTTTGCGCAATCTTCCTCCCCTACAGTATATTACGGTATAAACGTAAGTAACTATATATACACACATATTTCCATTTTCCAAAATTCCGATGTTTTATCGGACTTTTTCGTTCGACTTTTAAACTTTATTTTATTCGCCACTGTAAATCGTTGCAATCGGTCGAGCTATGCAAAATCTGAGTTAGCGTACGGCTAACTCCAAACCGTATATAAACCACGATTATTTCTGTCTATTTCCAAAGAAGATACAAAATACAAAGAGAACCGTATCGAAAGCAAGGGAAGATGCATTCACGAGGAAAACTCGTTTGGCGCGTCAGAAACGCATAAACGTATGTTTCTTTAGTTATTTACCAGCCCTTTGGGCGAACAAATCCAAGAGCTGTGCAGTATACTCTTACGTTGATACGCGTATGTTGGTTGGGCGAGCCTTTGGGCGCACAGCACCCGGTCCACGAGCAGAAAAACGAGAGGAAAAAGCCGGCGCGGAGAAATCGCTACCGGGAAGAGCGACACGGAGGATCGCGATAATTTCGTGTTTTTTTCTTTTTCGTTCTTCTTTCTTTAGAAGAAACAATTTACGGGGATTTTTGTTGCTACGCATTGGCAGCGGTCTTTTATCACTTTCTCGAAGTCGATCCCTCGAGGCGTGGATTTTTATCGTTTTGCCACGGCAGTTTCGTAACGGCCCGGCGGAACGTGTCCCCCTTTACCGTGGTTAACGAGAACGCGACACTCGCCATGGATAATAAATCCACGGCTGTACCGTGTCCATGTCGCTTGATAGATGCGATTACAGCCGAGAGGATATGGTATATCGCCGAAGCGACTCCGTTGTAAATCGGCGAAAGTAAATTGGGAAATGGCGACGATGCGGAGATTTCTGTTTTCTGCGGAGGAACATCGCGAATTCTTGGGATCGCGAGCGTACGTACTCGGGCAGATAAATTTACGGCGAAATTGCGTACAAGAGGAACGCAATGTACGTATCGTGGAATATCGTCGGCGAAGGTGGCATTATTTCGGGGTCACTAAAAATTTGTCGTTTGAGGCTTTGTTTTCGAGAAAATCGACTTTGAATTTTTGCTCGGTACATGTGCACTTTATCGCGTCTCGTTATAACGGATCTCACTGTTGGAAAAATCTCTCGATGGAAAAAATTTAAAAAAAATTTTTATTCTATATTTTCGACTTCTTTTTTCGCGTAGAATCACCCCCTTTCCGCTTGTACCACCAGTTACCAACCACCCTATATATTATATTTGGCCCGATCGTCGTACTACGGGCTATGCTCGTAATATTTACGTTTGGTCCCGTCATACACTACAGGATATGTCCGTGACATTTACGTTCGGCCCGATCATCGTACTACGGGCCATGCTCGTAGTTGTAGGTTAAGGGGTTAAAGCAGGAAATAGTTACACCGCCGGTATTAAGAAACTCGTTGACGTTTTGCACGAATTACCCGCTGTTCCCTGGCTTGGAAAAGTACTTAAGTGATTTCTGTCATTGAGCACGATGGTAGTAATTATCGAAGGAAGAAAAACGCATCTGCGAACGTTCGATCAACATTCAGCTACCGAAAGTCTCGTTAATATCGTATGCAAATCGAATGCAGCATGTTGCTGGCGACTGTTCGCAGGTGCGAACGTAGCACGAAACTCTTGATCGATGATTATCTCGTCGGCCACGACGATACACGCTGCTGTCATCAAAGGTCAGAGTATGATAGGATCGATATCGACGCCGTCATTAAGTCGTAAACCGTTTAATGGCTGTCATTACCGATATCGTATCGCGTTTATCCTGGTTTCGCGTTAAAGAGCCGCGTTCTCGCCGACCGGGGATAGCGATTTCGACATTTTTACAAGGCAGCAATTTCGCGGATGGTACCAGAGCCGCTTCGCGAAACCAACGACAAGAAAATCACGGTAGGCGTGTATATTTTACGTCTTAATGATGGCCTCTTATTGATCCCCGAATCTTGCCACGATCGGCCACGAAACACCACGGAAGGCTTCTTAAATGATATTTATAATATCGTCAGAGAAACGTGGTGCGGTAAAGTGATGCGTTTAAACAACGTAATCGCGCGTACTTTGCTACTGAGACACGATCACGTCTACGTTATTTTTGTTGAGAATTTTGGATCTTAATAGACGAAATAATGGTATAGGAACGCTAAATTTACACTTGGAATTTATGTTAGAATAGTTATATATTTATTTGATAAACGATTTCAAAGATATTCATCGATGCACACTTACACGCGTCTCACCTTCTTCCAGATCAGACTGTTAACCGACTGAACAGTTTGCATTTCTTTATTTTCTAGACGCCTCGCACACACATGCTTCCACACACTGATATTTACATACAAGTATCGCTACTACGCAGCTAACCTGGTCTAGCACATAAAATTATACATATGTAAATAATTTTAATTTCTGATTTGGACCGTTCAGAAGCCAGATTCTTCGACTATATTATCCTTCGTCGTAAACTTATTTATTGCAAGAAGATCACGTAAATAACAATAGATTGCGAGGTAAATTTCAAAAATGCTATTTACAACATCGCCGCTCTTCTCTGAATTTTAATTTACGTAATTGCAATACGTTTCTTGATGTACGGCCAGGAGTTTGCGAACGTCGTTTATTTCAACGAAATTCTACCTAGCGTTCGATTAAATAAACTTCAGCCGGATGAATTCACGTAACTCGTACGCGCCCGAGATCTCTTCGTTACTCCGTACTTCCTGCACCGTTAAATTTCATAAAACGTCGAATAAAGAATTAAGCTTGCCTTACCCGTGCCGCGTTTGATCGAAGTGAAATTCGAGCGATACCTCGAAGAGAAATAGCATTACGGTTACTATAAGCGACTTAACGTTTGACGTATTACGATCTGCCCTGAGTAGAAGCGATTGGAAAACGATTAATCCGTGGCGCGGCGCGCGGTCAAACATTTTCGATTGATTATTATCGCGCCGATAATCGTGGTTGGTACCGATGGGATCGTTTAATGAGCAACAGACACGTACTTAAGTCGGGAGGAGCGGCCATGCTGGCCCCGTAATGCGTGGTATTAAGCGCGCAGAAAATATTTATCTTCTGCGTTGTTCGAGTAGTTTCGCGGAATTCCACGCTGCTCGGATGTACGGGGCTGCTCCTTAAACTCGCTTGCCGGCCAAGAAGATACGAATATATTATTTCTATGGGAGTCGGTGAGACTTCATCGACGATCGTTTGATGAAATTATGGAAATTTATGTATCAAGAAATTGTAAATTCCTGCTGCTGGCCACAATTATCGCTGGATCTACGTATGGTACCTTTTCGCCATATTTCGCGTGGAAACATCGTTATATGGATATGATGAACGTAACGCTTTTAATTAATTATTGCTTCTATACCTGTTTTTTTATGCGAATCGATATGATTCTAGCTTTCATCAGAATATGGTCAACGAGATTAGGTACATACAGCTTATCGATCTGTTGATGCTGGAGAGTCGTTTACTAGATGGTTTATACGAGGATAAATGGTTAATTTGACGCAGACAAATAATATGCAGATTACGATTATTTTTATTTTATTTTACATAACCTTTCGCTCGACGATGAATTTTCCTATTGAGAAACTCGCTTCTCTCTTAACTGTGTGCCAATCTTTTACCAAGACTTTAAGCCACTTAACACTTCGACTGCCACGATGGTCATATGTGACGGGCCACGGTTTCTCCTGTGACGCCATCATCCGGGGTCATTGGCGACCGGAGCGCTTGAACTTCTTACAATTGTAAAAATTGAATGAAAATCGACAGTTAGGGCATTTTGAATACAACCGATAAATAGAAGATACTTTGAGATAAAAAGTGCCCCGTTGAACAATTAAACATTTTTACTAGAAAATCGATAAAAAAAAATGGGGACAAATCTTGCACTGTGTTAACACTAGAACTACCACACCAGTCAAATCGACTGGGTTTACAATTTATTTTAAAATTCCTACTTCATGTTGTATTTTTTCCACAATGATGTAATCACTTCCGCAACGATAACTAAAAGAATAATATAATGAATTTCATTTTGTTCTTTATGTATCCAGGCTGAAAATAATTTTGTATCGAGGCTACTTATACCAACACCAGTCTCAAAACGACTGGTACTTGTCCAAGCGTAAAAGGGTCCTGCAATCTGTTCATCGAACCCCAATTGACCAGTTTCCTCGTTTTCTACAACCTCGCACACGTTTTTTAAATTTTTACCGCGTATCGTTCGATATGACGATATCAGATATCAAGAAAATACCCAGATGCTAACACTAGAAATACCACAGCAGTCAAAATGACTAGTTCTACAATTTTATAAACGTGTCAACCCTCGTTTAAGGATCCCAGATGGATTAATAATACCAAAAATCTACTACGTAACATGGAATTGCTTCTGTAAGAAAGTAATAAATCGATAAATATACAAATATTCTATTATTACGTATTTTTTAAAGACCAGTCATTTTCACTGGTTTTGGTCGAAATATCTTCGTGTTAACTATCTGTAGTTCTAGTGTTAAAACACTGTGGCGTCCTGAGCTTAACATGTGATTTCAGCGTGGCAGTTAAACTGTCAAGCTACCATTTCCTTTCTACTTCGAACATAAAATTTCTTCGATCTTCGTTCAGACGTTACCATTCAGCTCCACGAAACAACGAACCATCTTCCACGAATTCTTCCATCGTACGATATATACAGAACAGGATTTTAACAAGGTTCGTGGTAGAATTTTGCACGGCGGGGAGTCCCCGAAGCGCATTCCCCTTTTTCAATCGGCGCGATTCGCAATTCCCGATGTTATCCGGGTTCGAGTGACAGCTCGGCGATATCTCGCCGCGTATATTCGCGGCAACCAGGATGCAAATGTCGAAAGACTCGAGATCGGCCAAGAACAAAACGGTGAACGAGTCGCGGAGGGCTATCGACGCTCGTGAATCGATTCTCGATAGGAAAGAGAAAGAAACGCGTTGGTGCGAAAGAATGCGCTACCACGGGCGTCTCTTTCTCGCGAAATTCCATTCTTTGTATCTTGCATTCTCTGGATACGCCACGTATGTTAAGTCCCTGCTTTCGTTCTTGGCTGTTAACGATTTTTAGTTGGCCGAATATTTATACAGGTACGACATAATCGACGAGTTTCGTCGATAAGATACACGTCCGAACGTTGTTTTCATCGAACTCACGATATCCTCAACTTTGGCTGATCTTCGCTTAGTATTTAGAAAATTCGAAAATTATAGCACCGCTTATCGATAATATTATTAGGTTGTCCGAAAAATTTCTTCTGTTCTATAAGGAAATAATAGACGCACAATGTTTCTTGTTTTATATTAGTTTATCGAATTGCGCACGAACATAATAATAGAAATAGAACGAAACGGACGATACCTAATTCAATAAAATAATACAAAACAGAAATTGTTGTTCATCTATTATCGCTTTATGAAACGAAAGTAACTTTTCGGGCATGCTAATAATTTTAGACAGTCTTCTCCTCGAACTATCGCCTCCTCGCATCTCCCACGACCTTTTTACATCGCTTTTATGCGCGCGTTTCACGAAACGTCGAACGAGACGCGGAACGAAAGAGCGGATTTTTCGACGTCAATAAGAAGAAAAGAGGATCGAATACGCATTGGAAGATTCGAAGAAGCGATACATGGATCCTCGAAGCGTCGATCGACAGTTGGTTGTGCGGTGTTCGTGCTTCTTTTTCACCGATTTTCACGTCCGACATGGTTGCTCGTTTTCTACCTTTGCCGTTGTGCTGCATCGCAATCGAGAATCGCGATCTATTCCCTCGAGGCGATTCTGCTACGTCGATAATTGCTTCATTTGGATACGAGGCCGCGGATAGGTTAATTGTAAGTTTCAAGTGGATGTGATTGAAGAAGCGATTACGAGCGTTACTTTGTAACATGGCCGCACACTGATGGATATAACGTTGTTTTTCAATGAAATTAATAACAGGGTATGTTCCGATATTAAATATTAAATTACCGGGCTATTGGATACTTTCAATAAGAAAAAAGCGAACAAATAACATCAACTTTACCGTATCGTTACAGGGATTATGGGAAATAAAAAAGCTTCGTAAAAATTCGAACAGCTTCCTCGCCATACCTTTAACATGCTTTTAGCGTTTAATATTTCTTCACCGCGGTTGATTAATTGTTACGTAATAATTTCTCTTTCGCGCTGTAGACACGATCGTTTTTTATTTTTAATACTCGTTTTGCGATATAGTCGAATACAGAAGATCGACAAATCCAAAGGAATCCACATATTTCCCCAATTTTAGTTCTGACTAGTAACAATATTAATAATATTAACCGAAAAGTAATAATAAATTTACACCTATGTTATACATGCTGTGTACTGTAGCATCGTGGACGAGGGGCCTGGGGGTGTCGTGCGAATTATAAACAAACGATTGCGGAACATGTGCGTGGTGAGGCTAAAACAAAAGACATTAAGAGTTAACAGACAAGACGAAAGACAAAGACAAAACGAATTAACAGTCATTGCGAGTTGTGACGTCAGACAGTGCGAATTGCGTTATCGAGAGTTGCAAATTAACTATCTAATTATCTTGATTATAATACGTTACCGTGATTAGTTCACGTTAAACGTCCATCGTTTCCTGTTTAATCAACATCGGTTTAATCCATTTATTCTAAATAAACTAATTGTAGTAAAGATCCTACAATAATATTAACTAAAGAGTAATAATGAATTTCTACTTGTGTTATACGTGTTGTGTACGTTCCTTACGTGTATTAATTGCTCTTTTCTTTTACTCGCTAAAATCATAGGAGGATACCTTAACGTAGCGAATTCTTCGAATATTCGAATATCATAAACGTTTCGTACCGCGAATAGCATTCGAACAAATCGCATTTCCATAAGGATAAATCAGTTTCTGGAGTACAAGAGAACGTACTCTAAGCTAATCGTTGGGTCGTGCTCGTTAGAGGCACGCTAACCGCTTCGATGCGACCCCGTGGAAGGATTCGGTAATTGCCATTAAACCGGACTAACTATAATTCCCTTTCTTATTTCGTCGAAGAATTTACGCGTACGATCGTCTCGGTGACACCGGCCTTTTGTCACGTTCTCTCGCGGCAATTTCTTTCGCCTCGCCAGAGTTTCCTGAATGCATCCGGATAGGATTCTCCTTCTAGATATTTTATTTGCCCCGACAACCGCATTCCACCGGTCAAAACCTGGCAGATGCTCGTTTCTCTTCGCGTAAGGCCAGAGCAAACGGAAAAATAAAAATAAAGACGAGCTACTAGCTTCTTTCGTTATTTGGAAAAAACAAATTTTCGGTAAACTGCAAGAATAGAGTGTTACGTCCGGTGACTCTTTACGTTCGAGGCGACCACCAGCTGTGCACGTAGAATTAAGCGGGCCGCAATAATCCTACGGAACTGTCGTAAAACGAGGCTATTCGATCTACCGTTAAGGCCGTCAATTGGCATAAAGCGTCTTTGAGTCAGGAGGTTCCTTATGGTTATTGCTCCATCGAATAGAAATTGGGGATTTTCCAATGCTCCCCGGGATTCCACCCACACGCGAGCAGTGGTGGAGCGATCACCATCGAGTAAGAGTTTTCCTTTGCAACAGCATCGTCACCGGACTTCACCGGTTCATCATCTTTGGAACAGTCAACATCTCTTTATCGGGTTTCCACCCTTCAATTATTCACCTACTTAGCTTATACCTTACGCACCAGCGTAACTATATTTTCTACGAAGTTGTTGGAAATATATACTATGTGTTAATCGAGCATTCTACTCATTAAACTACTTTTATTATCCTAATCGAAATAGGGGATCGATCGGTTTCGTGGCGTCGATCGTCTAATCGTAACGGGAATTTACGACTCCCGTTGACGCGCTTCCTCGCGATCGCGTCTCTCCGCGAAAAAACATAGTTTTCCAGCTCCGTCGACGGTGTCGCACGCCGAAGAAGACCACCCGCTCGGAAACAGTAATAGGATAGGCTAGACACCCTGCATACCACAGCCATCGAAACAATAACCAAATGGTAACGAAATAGGCACCTCTGAGATACACCAGACGACAACCCCTTCAGAGGGACTATGACCTCGGTATAAAAACCCTGCAAAATAAGCGCTCGCCCCAGTCTGTTCAAACATTTTGACCCTGTCTCTTCGATTCAAGTTCAATTTCTTCACCGTATTCGTGAAACGTTCGAAGTGCGACGCGAGCAGATCATCGGCGATCTATCGGTTTCGTGATTTCTTGTGTCTCCGACGTGACAACAACCTCGTCGAAGTTCGAATCTCGCACCATACGACAATGGGCGAGGGTTCTGCGTAGCTCGTTTCCTCTCGTCGAAATTCCAAGGTGCCTGTTAAACCGAACTCCGATAAACACGCTAAAGCCAGATCGATTATCGAATGAAATTTGCAACTAGAAAGCGAGCACCAGGATGCATCTTGGTTCGTCGCGTTCCCATATCTTCGTTGCCATATACACGCGAACCGGGTGCACCGTGGACGCCGATTATGGCAAGGAAACGCCACGTCGAACAGATCGTGCCTCTTGGACTTGCACTTTCGCTACTATGTGAAAACGATCGAGCGCACGCTAGATACAACAATTTCTCCGAACCCCTATTTACAGAGGCAATTTATGAGGGTAGACCTACGATCAATAAAGAATTCACGATGCTGCGAGAGCCAGTCGCGTGTTCGCGTACAGACCTCGCGATTTATATGGTATCGGCACCGTTTCGTTTCGCATTAGTTAACGATTACACATCGTTTAGATCGTGTTTCTTATCGGTCCGTGGTTTCGTGTTCTTCAAGCCGGAACCAACCTGTTATACGCTTATTCTTCTTCGTCTTTTTATCCTCTCTTTCGTTCGCAACGAAGGAGAAGCCAGCAGTCGAATCAGGTTTTTAGTTATACACGTCCGTGTTCGTTTGTCATCTCGTACGTGCATCTTTTTGGATGTTTGTTTACAAACGAGGATCGCGAGAGAAAAAACATAATAAGTTATCTAACTAACCGTTGAGAATTTTGCATCTTAATGGCCGAAATAATGGTATAGGAACGCTAAATTTACGCTTGGAATTTATATTAGAATAGTCATATATTTATTTGATGAACGATTTCAAAGATATCCATCGATACACACTTGCACGCGTCTCACCTTCTTCCATACCAGACTGTTAACTCAACAGTCTACATTTCTTTATTTTCTGGACGCCGCGCGCACACACACACTTCCACACACTGATATTCACATACATGTATCGCTACTACGCAGCTAATCTAGTCTAGCACATAAAATCATACATATCTCAATGCTAACAAGTATCTTTCATGTTTCGCGAAGGAATCATTTCCTAATCTCATTCTGTTTCTTTAATTTTCCTATTACATGTTTCTATACGCAGTCTTCGTCGGTTTCCTGAATGTTGTTTTCATTGGGAAATATTTGAACACGAAGTTGCGTATTTTAGGCCACAGAATGTCTACGAAGGATATTCTCAAGAGTTCGACGTTTTCTCAAATGGTTAAATTTAAAGAAAATTGCGTTACACAGATACGTAGCAAGTTATTCGCGGTGTTAGAAGATAAGAGTTGCAGATTTTGCAGCCACGTTCGCCATACGAACGAAGAAGAAACTTTCCATCTGCCATCGAGGTATCGGCGCAAAAAAGCGGATGGTTCGTAAGCATGCGCTTGCACGGGCACAATGTAACCGTTCGTCTAAGTGAATTTAGAGCGTCTCGGAGCTTGTAGCAAGCGTAGTGCCACATAACTTTTACGATCTAGTAATTTCAGGCCGCGGCACGGATCGCCAATTTCCCAGTTACCGTGCTACGTGTCGTGACGAACGATCGCGTGCTCCTCCGTTCTCGCTTTACATGCGTGGCTCACGTGTCGCGAGGCGTGTCGACTTCTGCACGAGATGGTCGCGGATATATTCAATCCATGGAACAGGTTTAAGGGAAAACGCGCAAGAAGAAGACGTTAAAGCCTCCCCATGCCGGAATAGAACCGCAGGATACGCGTTTTACGCGATCAACTGTTTTTTGTCATGACGGATCGTTTGCTAGGAGGCTCGATTGCCAACATCGTGCAAGCTTCTACAAGCGGACACCTCTCTGCTACTGTTCGCCTGCTTCGATAATAGTCTAACGCGGTGAACTTGGAATTTAACGTAGCGGCGATGCGATCGTTTGATTAATCGCAGGTTGACTGTTGAAAGTGAAGCAGGTTAAAAGCGGAATATTCAGAAGTAGTCGGGAATTTCAGACGATTACGCGCGTAATTTTCGTCGTGTAATTTCAGCTGCGATCATTTCACTTTCTCTTCTGTTGAAAAAAATCTCCATTCTAATTTTTCTGACGATCTTCATCCAGCTACATAGTTGGTCGGGAATTCTTATCAACGAGAAAAAGTTAAAAGCGCCGCGCATCTCGATTCCTCCACCAAAGAAGATTATCTTTATTAGCATATTGCGTGTCTAAATTTTACCGTCGATGCATATATATTTATATACTTATACACGGTGTTTCGATCTTGAAAGTCGGAACGTATTTCGTAGAAGGTTTAGGAATCTCGATGATACAGAGTGGAAAAAAAAGTGCCGAGTCCTGTACCGTAGCCTTTCGGCTCGTTTCCACGGGCGTGTCGGAAAAACAACGACAGAGGCGATCCTTTTAATTAGACAGCGCCGCGCGAGTCCTGTGAACCGGCGTCGTTATAAGTGGCACCGAGAGAACACGGACACAGCAAAAACTAAAGTGGATCATGCGGCGTATCCTACAAAGAAAATCTCTGTCGCGAACATGGAAACCCGGCATCGACGTGGACCGCGCCGATCGACTTTCACGGTCAAGTATACGCCGCCATATGAGATTGTAAATGTGACAAATGAGTGGAACGGGACCTCTAAACGTTCCACGCGATCGAGAAATCGCGATTCACGCGGCATTCGGCTAATACAGATAAACCAAAACACTTGTATTAGGTCGTCCAAGAAGTTTCTTTCGTTTTATGAGGAAATAATGGGCGCATAATATTTTTCGTTTTATATTATTTTATCGAATTACGTATGATCGATTTTGTTCTATCAAGATAAACGTCACAACGCTTGACAGATTAGATTTCGTGTTTGTACAAAGATGCGTCGTTGTAAAAGACGCGTCTGTAAAAGGAATACACTTTTCGGACGACCTAATAGATCGAAATACGTTAAATACGATGGCTCGTTTTTAGACAAATTTTATCGAGATTTCGTACTATCAGGATTTTACCGTAACGCGTGATCGAATTGTTACGACGTAGACTATTTCGCATAATAGTGGCGATACAGCTAATGTCGTTAGTTAATAAACTTGTGTGCAGGAAGATAATATCAAACGACGATATTTCTCGAATTAAATTAATTAATTTTAGATTTTTAAGCGGCCGTTACGCGTTATTAAACCCTTTTGCGTTAAAAACATGGAATAAAAATACTAAACGTATTTTAATTCCATTCTTCCTCAAACTCGAAACAAGTGATCATCTCGAAGCGATTATTATAATTTGGGGCCCCTGTACGAGCAATTTTTCAGTATTTTTTTAATTCACCAAGGAGAGGGTATTTTCGAAGCGAGTTAATTGAGCCATCAGACAAGCGAAATGGACTTTTAATTTTGATTTCATTGTGAAGGGTGCCGAGGAAAGTCGTAAAGAACCTTTAATGTCGGTAGATTAATAAGTACGGTGGCAAAAAGGGTTATTTAATTGCGGCCCATTGGTGCGAAATTATTGGATTATTACGGTTTTAAAATTGAATGCAATACAATCACGGCAATTAATCCGTCCTTGATTGCAAAGATGTTTAAAATCTGAAGCAAATGGCTGATGGCACAAAAGCGAGTACGAAAGTTTCTTTCGTTTCCCCTATGTTTCCTGTGATTTCCAATTACTCGACTTTATTATTAAAGAACGTTATTATAAAAAAAAAACTCAAAGATATCGCTGTTTAAATTGTAAAATATCTTTATTTTCGTTTAATCGCGTTTTATACGAAACCCTATCGTACAATACGAAACGTACTAAACGATATTCTAACGAGAAGGAAGTTCCTCATAGTTCCGTGTTTTAATTATGATTTTCCAAAGATACGAGGAAGCGATCTTTTCTAAAATAATAGCTCGATCTTTCTCATGTAATTTACTGTCGGTTATCGAGCAATTATCGTTGGAATATACAGCGCATACGTAACCTTATCTTAATCATCGATCGTACAACGATGGGATTCCGCGGATGATCGGTTTTCACGCGAAAAGAGTATTCCATTAGCATAACCTAATTAATCGATAATGCGCTGAATGGGCGAGAAAATCGAGGATAGAAGACGCACGAGTCGTTTAATTAACTCTACCATGGAAACGCGGCTACCCCATTACGCGAATTATTTCGTATCTTTATATGGAACGAATTAACTATTCTGTATTGCACGTTCACGCCGTTGTGAAAGCTTCCTTTTAACCAACGATCATCGCGAAACACGATGCAACATTCGCCAGCTGAAACGTCTTACCATAATTTATGCAATTAAAATACCATAGAATCTTTATGGTAAGGTGGGCGGTGAAATGACGCGTTTCCTGCAAAATATTCATTCGCTATCCATTTACGCGACAGCAAAGCAAGTGAGTTTCCAGTCTTTCATAATTCGGAATAAAATTGGTGAAAAACGCAGTTCTCAAGTGGGAAGAACGTTTAGATGGAAAGTGGGCACGTTAAAAAGCTATGGAAAAAAGTGGTCTTTATTCTATGACCGTTTTGACGCTTTGTTTTGGCGAACCAGTTTCCCTTAATTTCGTTTGCTCGATTTACCGCAATCTTCTGTCTACATCGGCGGCGATTTCAATTGTGGTTTCGCAGAAATCGCTCGCATTTATGGTTCGGCAAACAAACGTGTTCCTTCGAGCATTAGAAACGATTATACGTTAGTTTCCACGATAGGTATCCTATAGTGGAAATATTATTTAAAACACAAATATTTTCTATATATTATATCAACTAAGAACATCGACTGACAACTTATAATTAATAACTTGACACGTTCGTTTATCCGTGTATAAGAAAAATTTCAATTTCCTCCGCTTAATTAACAACTCGATCGTAATATTTTCCTAAACAGAAGTGAAAAAACGAGATCGAAATAAAATGCTCGTTCAGCCCTTAAATATTACAACGAGCGAGTAGTGGTGCTTCAATTTCGCGCGCAAATCATCTCGGCCTATATAGTTATTAGCCACGGTTCTTGCGAACAAAACCTCGCCATCCCCCTTTTACCTCGTCCAGCAATTCCAATTAAGCGAGTGCTCAATTAGTCGAACGGGCGCCCATGATCTCGCACACCGTAGGACGCAACAAACGATGCTAACAGTATCAGTGTCGGGCCAGAAACTGGTCTCTAACAACGAGGTGTCGCCGAAAAGCAAAAACCGCCTGAACTCGTACGCGGTTGTAACTCTTCCCCTAATGATACGTTGTCCGTCTAATTACCAGAGCCAAGGAATTAGAAGGGAAAGGTAAATGGCACCGGGTGATGCTGGTTTCGCGAGGATAGGCCATTGCCTGTAGCTCTCTGGCTATCGTTGCTCTTTTCAGTAAACGTCGATCCGGCATCAATCAGAAGCAGCATGGTGCTCGTTAGTCGTGAACGCATGCCACGTGAAACAAAGTCCAGGAAAGTCGAGTCATAAGTCACTGGGCCGAATGACGTTTCGCTTTTAATCTAGGTCGATAACGTGACCATAAGATCGGCCTCTTTCTCTATCTTTCTGTCTGCTGTTCAAGATGTATCGATTAGGCGACTCTGTTCCGTTTCTTCTTCTCGTCCCGGTCAATGGATGATGGACGAGCTTGCTTTGACTTAGAACGTAGGAGTGGCACGGTTGATCGGCATAGTCCGTGGACGTCGATATCTGATACGAGTCGGTTAAGTTGCTTTTTTCAGACCGTCGTCGACGTAGGTAGTTTTGCAAGATTTAACGATGGTCGCTGAAACATCCGTTGATTCGGTCGAAGATAGGTTAACGATTTTGAGTTAGCAGTCGAGGACCCAAGGAAATCTGATTAATAGCTTTGGATAATGGTATCCAGAAATAATCATTCTAGCGAACAATACCTGAACGATCGGTCCTAACGAGGTTGTATATGTGTGACTTGTGTATATGTAATAATGAAAATTTAACGATCGACCTAGCATCGTACATTCGAAAGTCTAATAGTTACTGCGTTGAATTCTTGTAGCGATTTTGAAGGATACTAAAATAGCACACATCCCACTTCCTACGTATGTGTAATTGGAAATCCAGTGTTTGCGCGTTTCACGGTTCTATCTAGAATGGGACAAGGAACGGTACATCGGCAAGGAAATCGATTGCATCGATAGTAAATTTCATTAAGTGACAGGAGACAGATAACGCGGCCCATATGCCAATTCGTTTCGCGTATTCGAAATGCCACTCTTGCCTCTGTTTAAGGGCATTATTACAGGATAACCGTATGTTCGCGAACTCATTGCGCAGGTCGTGGCTATTGTGTCACGGTGCTCGTACGTAACTACACGATGGCAATCCGGTGTGGGAAACAACGGAAAAAATAGACTCGCCTAAAATAGACTGAACGGTAAAACGACAGAGAACACACTGGATCTGCACTCGTGATGTTAATCGTTGCATTATCTTGGAAACAGGAGAGATTTCGTAAGAAAGATCGTGAATCGAGCATTACGTAACACGAACTGCCTACCAAGATAGCGGTTAAATACGTGTAGTTAAGTCGTTACGTAATAAAAATGTGGTTTTGATTCTTGACACGATTTAATTTAAGAAATAGAGCTCGTTTTTCGTATTGTAGTCATTTGTTCGTATACGTATACTCTGTAATACGAGATAATATTCCAGATAATTTTAGTAATCGCAATATATTTTCGTTAACAAGAAATCGTTTAATGCTTATCAATTTACAAAGTAATAGCGATTATACCTGGGCGTATGAGATAAAAATAGAAATTAAAAAAAAAAAAAAAAAAAAAGGAAGTTTGGCAGCAGTAGGATTCGAACTCGCGACGAACTGGTCGCGCGAATATCGCCGTGTTTGAGTATAACGTAGTCTAAAATAATCGATAATTATAACGATGTAATTGCATTCGAATGTTTGTTATTGCACTTAAAAAATGCAAAAGAATTTGTCAGAAGTGGGATTCGAACCCACGCCCTCAGAGAGGACCAGAACGCCCAGAACTCAGTTTTGAACTGAGAAGGTGAGAACCTTGAGTCTGGCGCCTTAGACCGCTCGGCCATCCTGACATGTACGAGCATTCGTTCGCTTTATGGATTATACTGACTTGAAATGAATCGATCGCTATGGTTATACGAATAATTATTTTACGAAATCTACGCAATATTAATTTACTCTAAATGCAAATCTTAATTGAATAAATTTTTTAGTCGATGTAATCTTATACAGCATGAATAACCTCGGATCGTTCGATTTTCAGTGTCGACTGCGTAGTCGGTGTAGGTAGTCGCTTGTTCCACGTACTTCGTACAATTATTCGATGCATCGAATAACGAATAAAGCTAAGGAATAATTTTTACAAATAATTACTTACAAATAAACGTTGGGATTTTACACGCTATTTTTTATTCGTTATTCGAAATAAAATTTGCCCAACTCTGGCCTAAACCCATCACTACCAGTACTATACATATAACATAAAGCATTAATAATATTATATTGACGTATACAATACGATATGAATAACGTTAAATCATACAATCGTCAGTCTCGATTCATCGCTACCAATATCATACGATAATGGAGAAAAAGAAAATAATATATCCGTCTGTACAATATAAGTGCATTAATTCGAGACCGCTGAATCGTCAGCTTCAACCCATCGCTACCGATACCACTCGTTCTCATTCGTTCTTATCTGAGTGCAAAGACCCAAACTCGGTGCCTCTTCCGTCCCAAAAAAGAGAAGAAGCCGAACGTTACAGACGAAGCGAAACGATACAGGAGGAGGGCACACGGTGGTTACGATTCATCGTGCACGTTCCTGCGGATCTCTGGCGGCCGAACCACCCACAACTTCGACAATGGCGTGGGAGCAAAGGAGGTGTCAGTGGCCGTGGCATATCTCGAGTTTATTATACGGGCCGACCCATCTCGCTGGTTAGAATGGCCGTATCGAAGACGCGCTCGTCATTACGACCTCGCAAGAGAAGGGTTTCTCGGATGGAGCCTATTTTACGAGCCACGAAGAATCGTCGCCTGGAAGAAGTTTCGTTGGTATCCGGCCGTATTACTCAACGCCTTATGGGATCGTACGGGGGGCTCGTAAATCTCGCCGAATGATTGAGCGAACTACTAATCCGATATACCTAATCCAACGAAAAAAAAAAAAAAAAAAAAAATATGGTAACTCGTAGAAAGTTAAGGAAAGATATAACGCGATAGATGATGCTGCGAGTGGAATTCAAAGGAGAGATGGATGTAGACTCTTGAGACGGTAGCTTCTGGATTTTTTAATTCTTGGGTTTTTCAAATTATGCTACTTGGAATTTCGGAAATTTTGTGATACATTCGGTCGAAATTTCTTTACGAGTATCGATGTTTCGTTTACGAATTTTAATGATTCAATCGCGATGTTTACGATTCCTAAAGAAAACGATCGCCATACGCTCTCATACGTAAGAGGCAATTGAAAATAAATTCATATCTACAGAAGGAAATTGAGGGAATTAATCGTCGTTTGTTTTTATCACTGCGAAAAACAGGTTTTATGAAACGATCGAATCAATTGGAATTTAATTAGGGACGCTTTAGAGGCAAGCGACGATAGTCTCGAGTGAAAGTGCGACGACAGAAAAGAAAAACCGTCGCCCTGGCGTACATGGAATTACAAGCGCGATAATTAATCGTGAAAGTGTATCGGTAAAAAGTGTCTCATAAGAGAGGAATGTCTTTTCGCGCAATTATTCTCGGAAGATAAGAAAGGACGAAAGAAGAAGGACGTCGGTGGATATTTCCTCGTTTATTCTTCATCGTAATCATGTTATCAATCTTCTGACTGCTATACGATCGGGAGAAATCGCTGTGACATGAACGCTGGAAAAACTGTGTCTAACCGCGTCGATACTCGATACGTACCGTAAACTCGCGTCGCACTTTTATCCAATTAACTTGACGCGTATCTCACGTTGTCTCCGAGGCACCGGTGTTATTTTACACCAGCCACTGGCCCAGATTTCTCTGCGTTCTATACGGACACACTTTAAAACCCTATTCCGTAGGGTTAAAACCACCAAACCGTGCCACGTGTATTTCTATGCTCAAAACAATTCTAATCTCTGTCCATATCTGGCGTACCAAAAAAAAAAAAAAAAAAAAGAAAAAGAGAAAAACGAAAAGAAACATAAATCGTGCCATGAGATTTCCATCGGAGCAGCCAGTAGTTGCCTTCTCCGTTATTTCATCGCACGGGTCCTGCTCTTCAGTTTCGACTTTTCGCCACGGTTCCCTTGAAAGCGAAAGAGGAACGCGTGGATTTATACCAGCGGGAAACACGGAAAAAAATATCTGTTCCTATAGCGTGACCGACGTGGAATGCCGAGATCTGGCTGGTTCGCGATCAAACGGATGAGAGAATCTGCAGCCTGGAGCTGCGACTAGACGCAACGTATGCAAAGACGTTATGCATCAGGCTATATCCAGCTGGCTACTTGCGCGTTGCGAGGTGAACAAACTCTCGCTGCTTTTATTCCTCTTCTTTCCATATACCTGTCTCTTTTAATATTGCAATACTTATATTCATCTGTAGCGAGCTACGCTTATTTTATCACAAATAAACGGCAAACTAATAGAGTTTGCCTTCTTCTTTCTCCCGTGTTCTCCCAGTTAGATTGTAAAAACTGAATGACGGAATACGCTTGGAAATTGTTGTCGTGCTCCGTGTAGCTATATGAGCTGTCATTTTCATTTACGGAATTAAATTGCAGATGCTAGGTACACAGGGCTGAGAGATCGATCGTGGGAAAGGTTGCAAGGGTAATTTGGATTTGTATATTATGCGATAGAAGGTTGATAGAAAGATTGTGAAATTAGTAAAAAAGATATAATGTAATCATTTTTTATAGCTGGAGTAGAAGTATTTTCTATATGAAATAATACAAAAGATCTTTTTTTATTTAATATGATTTTCCACGTTTACTTGTTATAATTTAATTTTCTCTCTAATAGACTTGGAAGCATAGAAACTCGAAGAAAGAATAAATCATAACTCTTGCGTAGACTTGCACGTAAGAGTCCACGTAAATAACAATATAACGCTATTCGTGAAAATAATCAGACACGCCAAAGTAGAATACGTATAAACCTCTCTCTCGAAGAAACAGCTTGTGCAACAAGAGCTTTGTATTCGATTTCACGGAACGACTATCTTTCGTAGAAGCTACACTAGTTAACTATTCATAGATACAATTATTAATCCAACTGGAACGTTTATTCAAGCTCTCTAAATATATCGTCGATATTATATTATGCTATAGAGGACGCGTACACGTTCGCGTACACGTAGGTATATTCAAAGCAGGATCATTTTCAAAGACGATAACCACTTATCAGGCTGGAAGTCCTGCGGGGTGGACGTGGCCATCTTACAGCGTGTACGTGAGATAATGGCGAAGCTGCTGGCAACTTCTGACGTTGATTCTCTTTTTGGCCGTAAATCGGCGGCCCCTTAGAAGCCGCGATAAATTACTTTACGCCTGAATCGGGGCTAACGCCATGGAATCCCGTGGAAATGCGCGGCGTACAGAGTTCCTGTATAGCGTTCGTTTTGTTCGCGGGTATCGTTCCAAGTGGCTTAATGACTGTGGCACAGGGATCGGTAACGAGACCCGAGTTATGGTTGATAACGCGATTCTTCGAAAATTTTACGAGCCATCTTACGTTTCTACGAGGTTTCTACAAGTGTTCGAATACATTCGTGAACAACCGTGCCTAATACGATCTAACTACCTGTCAATTACATTGTTATCAGGATAGAAATACTCGAGGGAATGATGAGAATCGAACGAATGTGCATTACGGTGTTGCTAGATCCGTCTAAACGGATACGCGTTGGAACTGGTTTCAACCTCGCACGGAACGTTTCGTACGCGGTTCCTCGAGCCCTTAATCCGACATGCAGATGCGTTATCCGGTAAAAGGGATCTTTATACCACTAGGGGTTCGTCGCATTATGCGCTGCGTATTCGCTACCGTAAATCTGCCAACAAGGCTCACCGGTTGTCAATTATTTCGTTATCAGCGTGATAAATCGACACTGTTCGCCGGGACAATTGTCGATTGGCTGGTTATCGCGTTGGCTCCATCTGCCACTTGTCAGTTGTTCGCTCGACTTCGTTATCAGGTTAACCCATATTGATAACGAGCAGCGAAGAAGAAGAAGAAGAACGCGTCGACACGTACACTTTCGCTGCTACAGAAATTATTAGACTTTTGATTATCGATTAATTAAATTCCTCAACGAAACTTCGTTACTCATCGTCGATCATGAACACGTCATATTCGATTTGATGCTCTTCGAATCTTCGCTAGCGATGTTCCGGTAAACATGCTTCGAACATAACTTGCATTCCGATTGCAATTATGAAACAAACGCGGACGTACGAACGTACGATCACTCGACGGAATGCTTGCCACGCGTGAAACGATTTCGCGAATTCGAAAGGACACGATGGCAGTGTGCCAGGACCCCCTCGATTCTAATCTCCGGTACCAAGCAATCGCCAATTACCTCGTTATCAGACCGAGTGTCAGCCACGTAATACGAATAATAGTAGAAGCATCGGCCGAGATAAATCTGTATCAGTTTACCCCGGCAATGCCGCGCATTCGAACGGATGCGGTGGAACTGGTTTTCTTCGCGGCGATAAAAGTTCCTCCGCGGATCCGTTGAACGGAAGAGGGACTGTTGTTTTGGTCGAGGTGCAACCGCTATGAAAAGCCTTCAACACTTTTATAAGAACGCTAAGCGTTTAAATACCATGGAACGCTATTGAAGCCCGACACGAAACGAACAGACTTTAGAGACGACTTGCGTTTCACGGTGTCCATTTATTTCGCGATGACAGACGATTAAAGGATTTGACGAGGGGCGTGGATATGTGGAACGATCTTTCTGCGTGTAACGTACGTTTTCGTTAATAACGATCAGAAAGTACAGAGTAGGAATAACAATGGAGGCGCGTATGACATTCGAGACGGAGATTATCGTAAGATAATTTCAATTTATCTCGGAAATAAATCTTTCGGCTTTTATTTTTTAACTCTTCCTTCTCTCGTTCCCTCTAATAAATTATATTAACTTGAAGCGTCCTCTGTGTAATCCTGTTCCCAAGATTTTAATCGGACTTCCTCAAGTTTCCTCGTTGATGAGTCTAAACGATAGTAAAAAAAAATGAAAAAGTGAATTTTTGAATTTTTTTAGCGGTCAACTAATTACACCTTGTTCTACGAATTCTTGAAATTACTTTTCCACGAGCGTTTCAAAATGTTTAATTGATTATTGTTTGAATTAATGTTTAATCATAATGTTCAATTCAACATGGTTGAAAAATTCATCCGATCAATGGCCAAACAAATGCTTCGTACACGATGAATTTTATTGGGCAATGGTCTGATTTAAGGGGGAACGATACGAGGAATAAACAACGTCGCGAGTAAAGGTAGTAGCTCGATAATGTCTTCACGGTGAAGCATGACGGTGCCAGGGATGTTAATGTAACCACGAAGACCAAGAACGACGAGGACGCCGACTAACTTGTGATCCCTGGTCGGGTCGTCGTGACCCGGCTTACATTAACTTCTGACTCCTTCTCTGCTTCTTCGCGTCTCTGTTCTCCTCTTAAAGTCAGTTCACACTGCTCTGATAAGATCGACGCGCCAGAATGTCACGCGTCATAAATATTCCAATAAAACGTCGCAGCTGCGAAGAGACCAAGCGAAGCAATTTGGTCGTATGCATTCGAGAAAATTGAATTTCGACGCGAGATAAATGGAACTGCATGAACGTTCAACCGTGGAATAGAAACAGTGAAATAATCGTAATGAATGTTGCTCGAGGAATATCGATTCGAGCGAATAATAGATTAAGTCGAATCGAAGAAAGATTAGAAACTTAAAAAATTAGATTAATGGGCTGATTTATCAGCATCGGGGCTTCCGGGTGTGTGCAATGTCTTTACCGGTGTTCCGCGAGCATTCCGATTGGATAAAAATATTCTTCGAGGCAATGGGGTAATTTTTCTTCCGCTGTCTTTTCAAATCGATTGCTTTGATTCTGTTAAGAAGATAATGCGCACAGATCTAGTGATTTATCCAGTAATTTCCTAGGATTTTTGAGCAAGGTCGCCTAGCATGGTAGACGACTGCCATTCTCCATTCGAAATCTTTCTCCGCCTTCTCCGTGGTAAGACGGTTTCTCCGTTATTCTATCAGCGCATAAATTCTTTCCATTTAAACAAAACAAGGAAACTATCTATAAAATATATGAATAGACGAAGGAAAGGAAGGAATTGGTATTTAATATTCCTAGCAACCTGCAACTTATCTCAAAGCGTACTCGCGCGTGAGTAGATTGAATATAAACTAAACTTGTTTCTTGAACATACATATTTATATTTTGCATAATAAAAAGTCGAACCCCTCGTATGGCAAACATGGCGAATATGGAAGATTGAATTTTTCAATATGCAAAATAATAAATCTTACGACGATACGAATGTGTTTCTATTCCTTTCACGTGTGGGTAGAACTTTAGGATCTATAAAAGGGTTCTGTTGCTCCGTTGGCATGAAACGCACGCATGCATCAGCGGACACTCGACGCGAGTTCACGTGCGTGTCTTCACTTCCTTGATCTCCATCGAGTCTCTTGCTACGCTCCTTGCTTAGGGCTGACAGTTATTATACGCTTAATCATTGTTTATCATTCCATGGTGTTTACAGTGCACATAATCCTGCCGTAAGAACCGTGATACGAATCGCGTTAATGGTGTTTCTAACGGGAGGACGATCTTCATTCATATTTTTATATCTTTTATGATTAGAATGACAGTGCCTCTCTTCTCTTCCATTATATTTATCGTAGTATTTTTACGGACGAGAAATCCTACTCGTTGTCCTGTTTGTCGACGCAAGTTCAAGTTCTCTATGGAAAAAGACACCTTTCGATGTTCTTTTTTATTTTTTTTTTATTTCATATCTTCATATTTCAGTGTTTCGTATTTTCTCGGAAAATAAACGAACACGTACTACCCATATCATCTAAAACAATCTGCGATCAAATTCTTACACCAGTCGCAAACATCCCAAATATTAAACGTCTCTGTGACTCGTTGCCAATCAGCAGATAGGATAAAGTCACTGTCGGGCATCAACGACCTGGACAAGAATCCTGTTCAAATTAAATTCCGCATAAAAAGTCTCTCCGCCAGTCCGAAACATTCCAGATCGTAATATAAACGCGTGAAACATAAAACGTCGAGGGGCGATTCTCAAATGAAATTCTCGGTTGGTTCGCGGATAAATTCCTTACGCCACGCTGCCGCACCGTACTTCGGCGTGAACACCGTCTTAATCCCCCGTGAGATTGGCCAGCCGGTGAGACGAGAGTAAATCGTTGACATTGCGATTGACCTTTGGCAATCAACCGGGTGACCATTGCGCAGCCGACGATACTCGCGGTTGTTTCATTATAAAGACACCGCTAATCAAGTACGTCCGATCGCGAGATGAGATGCAAGCTGGTCTTCTATTAGCTGTGCCAGAGCCAGGGTGGAGATACGTCGTAAATTGAATGCTCGTTCGCGAGGAAAAAATTCAATCTGGTAATCGAGGGTAATATTCTGGGTAATTGGATACAGAGTAGGTATTTAATTGACTGCCTGTTCCATACGAGGATTTGGTATCGGCGTGTTACGTGCTTCTTCCATAATTAACAATTTTTCTCTTTGTTTTTCTATCTTTTTCTTTTCTTTTTTTTTTTTTTTTTTGAAATTACGGTGACCAGTTTCTCGTCAATTTCGACTCAACGATAATTCGAGACATCGGAGCGAATAATTTAAGCGAAAGAGTAGAATTTTCTAGGGTTAACCGGTGAACGTGGAAATTGCGTAGACTTTAAGAAAAACATGGAATTGCTGTAAAGGACTAACGACTTCATTAGTAGAGTTCTTCGAAATATTTACTCTTATTCGCTTTGTATTCTTTAAACGACGTCGTGTGAAATTTTGCTGCTCCTTTTCCACCAGAAGGTTTCCAATTTATCGCACTCGCTTACTTCGAAGACTACTCGTTAGCGTGTAAGTTACCGGGACAGAATTTTTTTATGACGATAGAGACGTTGCCCTAAAGCATTCCATAACCACATGTTGCAGTGCTTAATTTTTAATTCTTTAGCACGAGGCGAAGCGAAACGCGATCGTCTGCATCGAACAGCTAGCATCTTCTAACGGTAACGGCACCCGTTAAGCTGCGGTTACGGTTGACGGTCCCCAAGACCGGCATCGAGTTATGGTAATGCTCGCCGCGTAATCAACATGCGAAAAGGCTACTTACAGTGGCCAGACTGATGTACAGGCGGCTTCCTGCAGAATCTACGACTACTTTCAATAATTGAAGCAAAGTGAATTCAGGAATTTGGAGAATATTAAGCCGTTGCATAGGTCCTAATCGTTGTTTCGAAGAGAAACGATATTATTATTTCAAAATGAAAATTTTAATAACAATAAAAGCCGTAAAAATCAGTCCAGTGAAAGTAAGGATTCTCGTTTTTTTTTTCTATGATTATTCAATTTAGATTGTAATTTTTAACGATTCGTAAATCGCTGAATCTGAGAAAGAACGGTAAATGTTAAAAAAAAGAAGACACGTGGGTGTTGTTGGAAAGATTTTCGTGACCTGACGACGAATCGAATGGAGTCGAGTTCGATATAAAATAGCCAGAGGAGATACGTGAACCAGTGAAATTGCTGTTTCATGGATTTTAGGTTCTTCTCTGCGTGGGTGTTTGTTTAGAACCGCGTGGATAATAGAATTGGATGTCGGATGTGAGTCAGCAAAAGAGCACTGAGAATAGGAATGGGCTATAAAGATCCTTAGATTGTTTTTTTTTTTTTTTTTTTTACGACTTTTAGGTTTCGTAAATGTCAATAAGACGAGGGTAACCATTTGGGTGGCTACGTACAAGGTGGTCTATGAACCTGCCTGTATAATACGAGTATTTGACTTAAGTGTCAAATGCGTACCAAATGAGAAATTTCTCCATAAAAGTCTCTGATCGTCTTGCGTTTCTCAAATAAGTAGTATACCTTTCCATTTTCATATTTCTTTTACCACTTTTACGGCAACTATCTGAATACTTTTACGCGTCGCGTATTATTATTAAGTTGTCCGAAAGGTGTTTCTCTTTTATAGACTTTTACAACAACGCATCGTTATACGAACACGAAACCTAATCCGTCGAACGTCGTAATCTTTATCTTGATAGAACAAAATCTATCGTACGTAATTCGATAAAATAATATAAAACGGAAAATGTTTCCATTATTTCCTTACAAAACGAAAGAAACTTTTCGGACGACCTAATACATAGGATCTATGCGAAGAATCGCACACAATCGTAATATTTCGTATTTAATTCCACAAAATTATTTCACGAAACTGACGATTAACGAGCATTGGAAACACACAAAATCTTCTATGTATTAGATTAAATTGCCTGGGAACGTTATTGGAGCGAGATTTCAGTGAGAAGATTGTTTGCCTCGTGTATTAACGACGGGTGCAGCTGGTTGCAATTACTTCGGTTTCAGGGCAACGCGTTTCATTACCGCAAGATTGATCGAAACGAAGCTCCGTTTATTATTATAAACGTAGCTTATGTGGCTACGTAGGCATCGTGTAATTTGCATCGAGCGTACACATTTTCTTGGCCTCTGCGTGTAACAACCCGTGGATTTCGCGAAAGTGTGTCAATAATGAATGCGGCGTGAAGAATTACGAGAAGGATGAGACCGGTCCACGCTGAATAAATTAACCGGCTCGTAGCAGTTTCGATATAGTAAATGTTTTTTCATGATACCGGAATTAATTGCACCGGTTGTAAGAACATGGATCTTTGGCTTTCTTTAACGCGAGCCAGCGGCGTCGATTAAATCTCGACTTTGGTCGTTCCACCGCTCGGATTACAAAATCTTCATTGTAATCACCTATATTTCCATGAAAATTTTCGTTCACCCCGCCTTTTCGACAGGCGATGAAACGATCATAACTTTTGCAATATTTTCAGGTCGACTTTTCACTTGATCACAATGTAACGTGCAACGGAGAATGTAAAATGCCGATAGGAAATAATAACGAATCGATCAATAACCGATAGATGCCATTAGTTTTTTTTATCTTTCATAGTCTCTTCATAGGCTAATCCAATTGTAATTGCATATTTTTCAACTGCACAAGGTATTTCGTATTTGTTACATATGGCACCCACTTTAGACATACCTTTTTTACAGTCGATTTTTATACTTTATACAACTGTTTACCTGTACGAGAAATGCTCGAACTAGAGTCAACTTCGACCTGGATGCATGGTCGTAAAGTTTCTGAATTTTTCAAACAATTGAAAATCAGTTATACCATCGTTACTTGGGCATAATAAGAAAGAAGGATTGCTTACCATTTATCATTACAGCTTTCTCGGCGTTGAAATTCCTTCAGCTTGTACCAACTTATAGGCTGTACGTCAATTACGTTTGATGCTCGATTAGATCAAACAGATAAACGAACGAAGTTATTCGAGAGACGTAACATCTCGTATCATCTCTCGTTGTGTCATTTCAGGTGGCAGTTGTTCTTACTGATCATGCGAATGATATCTTCGACTATTTATCGAAAAATCAACTCCTCACACCTCGTTTCATTTTATTAGGTTGACAAGTTTATTTACGTTTCACTAACGTAGACATTTCGAGGCACGTTCTAAAAGTTATTTCAAGAACAAAAAGATACGTATGTGTACCTGAATGCTTGAACGAAAGACAGCCATATATTTTACAAGTTACTTGTTAATTACATAACTTTTATACAAAAAGTAATAACACTATCAAATTTATTGCTCGATCTATGAAATATCCGTGCAAGAAGAATTTCTTCCACAAAATGAGATTCCGAATTATATGCTAATCGCATCAACCACAGAGATGATTATTATTAGTACGTAAAAATTCTCGATGTATATTTATCTCGTGATATATTTCACTGGTTCTGCCGATCTAACGTGGGTAACGTGAAAAATCGTGGCTACGTTTGTCACGTTTGAAATACACCGGGTGATATTCGAGTTAATCGATTCCAAAATACACGTTAATTGCTCTGGAAACCAGTTTGGAATTTTTAATGAAACCGCTGCTAGGTACATACCGTTAGATTAATCGGTCGTTCGTTTCTCAAATAAGTTTAATTCCAACCCTTGAACATCGTCCTGCCGGTTTTTACCGCGTCGATGAGAGGCTGGTGTCCGGCGGCGAGCGACAAATTTAATTGTAAAATCGACGGAAAACTCGCGCGAAACCGTGTCCAGTTCGAAGATGATTAATCATCGTAATGATCGCGTGAAGTAGATTGAAGTTTCTACCTCGTTTTATCTCGTTCAGCGATGTTGCACGTCGTTGGAGAAAATATAGCGCGATGGCCGTGCGTCGTCGAGCTATGGGACAGAAAACGCGTTGCTCGTTAGAAATGCAAAATGATGGATGAGAAGCTCGAGATCGGTGACGATTGATACAAAATTACTTTCGTTCCATATGCAATGTCCCTCGAGATTTATTATTTTTCTTTTTATGTACACATCCTCGAGACACTGTTCTGTAATTCCTTAAAGAATTATAGGTACGAATTAATGTGACAGTTTCGAATGTAAAAGGAAAAATAAATTAACTAGATGGGAATTGAATGTAGGGACATACGTGTTAAATTGACAGCTGTGATTACGGCGCGTCTCTTCGTTATTAATAACGTCTCGATATTTAATCAATAAGCATAATCGAATTCATCGACTTCTTGTTTCTATTCATTCCACGGTAGTTTCTCTCTTCCTTAAGACGTGTCTTAATTTCGCTTCGAAAGCCATGCGACTCGAGAAACGTTTCATTAATGAAATTTATTAGCCGTGAAAAATAATTCGTATTCGCAACACAGAATTAAGTTTTGTCGGTTTCGATTTATAACACTAAAAATACGTTAAAAAAGTTCCTTAAAAAATGGAACAAAAGAACAGATAATAAGAAATCGCTTTCATATTCGGAATACTATGTACCGGCATAAGCAATTCATATAAATTATACTACCCTAATAATTCATTCTGAGACTATAAAATTGTCTCATAATCGTATAAAACAGCATTTTCACTAACTCTCCTCTATTCGTTCCTCGGCGTATCGTCAAACCGTGCGACTGGTCATCATCATCTCTGGAAATAAAAATCGACAAATCGAAATAGAAATCGAAATTCTTGAAATCCTATAAGAAGTACAAAATATCCTGGGACAAGTTGGCTTATTCCAGACGTAGACACGCGTGTACGATTGAAATCTTGGTGGTGATAGTTAATGATAGAAGATAGGCGTGCGAGTGCACGAGTCACGTTTATTCGCTGAGGAACCAGTGTGGAAGTCGGCATGTAATCGCGATGCTCGACGAGCTAAATACGTCGACAACGGCAGGCAAATAAAACGCGTCGACAACCAGGTGACTCGTACAGGAATGTGGATCGACCGATTAGAAAATTGAAAGGAGCGGAAGCGTCGTGGGAAGTGTCTCGTTTCAGACAGATCTTCCACCGTGACAGGAATAAATTTCATTTAAATAGATCGAAAACGACATCAACTTCGTTAATTAATAATTAAGTCTCGCTTTTTGACAGGCGTTTCACCGGCAAAATGCTGTACGTGCTTTCGCATAGGAAAGTGTATTTTAATCAGTCGACGGCCGTGAAACCGAGATTTTTACCGGCAGCCGTAGATTATTGTGTAAAAAAACTGCAGTTGAATGATTTGTAGTTAGAACTGTAGTATCGATGTAACGGGAGACAGATACTTCGTGAAGTGTAATTGGTATCTGTGATACAGGATGTTAGATGTAAACGATACGTACAATTAGCGTGGTAATAAGCGGTAGGTTGTATGTTGAATTAACTGACTTTTATTGTTACAAAAAGCGTTCGTTGCCTTGCAAGCGGCATAATCTTTTCACCATTATTGAAAAACTACATTAGCTGAAGCTGAAAAACAACAGCCATACCGTTTCCGTTAAAGAATCAACTCGAAATAATTTCACTTTCGTCTATCTCGTGAAGTTGAAGAGTATCCAAGGAAATCTCAAACGTTTCTTTCAGGCTATTTCAAGAACATTTAACATTTCGTTAACATCTATTAATGTCCATTACGGCGATGAAAGTGGCCAGCCACAGTCGTAATGGCGAACGACGTCCAGAAGAGACTTTCGTGTCAGTTCTTGAAAAAAAAAACGAAGGAGAGAAATCACAGCATGACTAGAAGGACGTTGTACAACGTGAACGTCCGCCGTTCAGGATGGAGTGTCGTTACGTCGTTTATTAAAATGTTTTTCCCAAAATGTTGCTGCGGGAAGGAAGGAAGGAAGGAAGGAAGGAAATGAGCGTGGAAGATTGTACTTTGCTGAATCAAAGCGGATTTTAAAAGCGTCATTTCGTAATTTATCTCGAGGTTCTCCGTGGTTACTCGTTTCGTAGCTGTCATAGGAAAAGCTCGGAAGCTAATCTAAATCTTTTTCCTTAAACCTTCAAAAGTTAATCGCAAATAATAACTGTAACTCTATTCGTATTTGTTGAGATGCTAATATCTTGTCGTAATTCTATACGAGTACTAAAATTACCGTAAAAAGCCTACTATCAAATTCTTATTGCTACTAAATTGCTATTAAAAGCGTCGCTATTAAAGTCACGTATTCAAGCCAACGTCGTTAAAAGGTTAATTAAATCTCTTAGGAATTACACAATTCCGCGCAAGTACTTCCTACGAGCGAATTTTCCAACGTAACAACCACGATAGGGATCTCTTTGTACTTTCGTAATAAGGGTCGCATTATCAAGATTACAAAAGACCTTGGACGATGGGCAGTTTGAAAATCAACGGTGGGTCGACGCCATCGCTGCCCGCAGCGAGAATAGACGCTGATGGCGTTAGCCTTGATAATCTCGACTATCTCGGACAAAGTGTCTTGCATGGTGCCCCTGCGTTCATGCAGTATCATTACTATAGTAGATCAACGGAAGTGTAGTCGCCAGTCTTCTCCAAGCTGTCACGTAACAAGTATAACCCGACACTTGGCGTCGTTCTACGGTACGTCAGACTTTTTTGCCCTTCGATATTAGCATTCAGCGACCGGACGTCGAAGCGCCAACCGCGTTCAGAATTTCATTTATTTACGTCCGATGAATCGTTACCATGTTCATTCAGTGGGAAACATTTAAAAGCTGGAATTTGTATCTTTCTTTCGTTAATCCGCTATCGTGCGATGTCGCGTGCCCTTCCATTCTCACTGAATTTTTCTTCTTCCTTTCTTAAACCCTGCCATCTCTTCGCCACCACCCAGCCAATCAACTATTTTATCTACTCGATTTAATTTCCACTATTCGCCGAACGGGATTTCTTTGCTGGCGAAGCTTTTTCGGAGAATGTTTGCAGCTGCGCGATGATTCGTTCGACCAGTTTAAAACTACACTTTCTTGCGTGTACTCGTTTACTCGGTTGATGCAAGTGGGCGGGCGTATTCTGAAACGCGTGTAACAACAAGAAACCAGCTACAACATAATGCAACTATTTTCCATCATTACGGAATCGCAGCGCGTACGCTGTGCCCGAGCTGCGTGGCCGTTTTATGCCATTTTTAGAACGTATCGTCTGCCACGTCTCGAAAGAGAGAGTATACCATCCGATAGCTTCTTGTCTACGTCGCGCGGCGTGCCTCAACTCGCGCTTCGATTCTTCTTCGCGGAATACAACCTCTCGTTATCCGAAGCTTTTACGACCTCTACACGCCTGCATTGAGTTATTTCTTCTTTATATGGTGTCGTTTTAAGATTTATCGAAACTTGCACGAATTAACGGAGTAATTGATACGGAGTATCAACGAATAGAGAAATCACTATGTTTCCGATGCTATCGAGCTTGATTATTGTTTTAGATTCTCCAACGAGCCCTGACAGCATAAATATTAGTCGCGATGAAAGGTCAGGCGACTTCGAGTCAGCACAGTCAACGCGTTTAAAGTTCAACTGTTCTGTTCTTTATAGTTTCCTCGCATTAAACGTCTTCTCGTTTATAGCAGCTTGAAATTAAAATTAGACTGGCAGATGCGGTCTTAATTAACTCCTCCGCAGAGGCAACGATTGGAAACATCGAAGACCGAATGAAACTACATCGATTTCAATTTCGATGAATCGAACCGTGTAAACGGCTCTTACAAGAAGCGTAACGAACCGGATACTCGATGTTACTGCTAACAGCAGACGGTCAATTCCCTCGTGCAACGCGCCATGCAAACGTTTCTTGTACAATTCTCGATAACTTGCAATAATTGTCGCGGTAAATTGTTGCATCCACGGTATCGGTTTTCTTTAACTCGCACCAGGCCACGAGGCAAACATAGTCGGACAAATTTACATTTCTTGCCAGGTCGTTGGAAGGTTCTACGACGGTGCGTGTCGTACGCGTATTTCGCTCGTAATAGTGGCGTGAAAGAGCGACGAAAGAGGAAGGAAAAGGCTGCTCCAAATAAAATGGCAACGCTAAGGGAAAATAACACGTAAGTTGCACGCAACGAACGTATCGCGCACGATGTCCCGGAGGAACGGGCATAGCCGTGGAATCGAAGCTGGAAAATCGTGCGTGAAATTTATAACTAGCGAACACCTTTTTCTTTTACGTGGTCGGTTCGTTGCGTACGGTCCACAGGTGTTCGTTAAGAGAGGAAGCGAATGCAGCGTGTAACTGATTCTTGATTTCAGACCGGTCGTTTCATTCCCCGCGTTCGCCTCTCTTTCCAATGGGAATTCTAATTCGTGACTAGATTCAAGATAGAGCAAATGATCTTTCATGGGAAACTGTCACGTCGATACGTGTCATTCTTTCTCTTATACGAACGAGTCGGTAACATTTGCTATTTGAGGGAAGATTTCGTTCGGAAATTGTAACTCTTAACTTGTTCTACGTTCGAAACGTATCTTCGGAGAGCAATCGACCGCTCCATATTATTTCTGCATAAACGTAATTAGTTAGAAATGACACTTTGGTACTTCGTGTTTCTTATCCGTAAATCTTTTTACTAACTCTAGGCCAACCATAATTTCACCACTGGTAAGCAATACGCTCGATCGCCAATTAACCCAAGCACAATCTCGGCAAACCCGTTCGTCCTCGAAAACCCTCATCAAGAGAAGCGAACCCCCAAACCCAGGAACCTAACCACTTAGATCTCTCACGAAGTCCATAAAAGCCTCAAAAATCGAGCTCGTAATCGCAAATCGGTTGGTCGATCGCACGGTCGCCGGTCGGTTTCATGTTTCATAATCAAACCGTAAAACGGAGAGCGAGTATATACCGGCGGATCACGCCGGCTGAAAAGGCTCTGGCGGCGTGCAACCATGTTCCCGAACACAATAAAGCATCCGCTTTACGACGATGCTACATAGGATTTTATTATAATGCGAGATCTCCCATGCTCATGGCATGTAAAGATCAAATCCTCCATTAATACTCGTAGCAGTTAACTAATTCTTTGATCGTCTTCTTTTTCATACGATACTTCTCTCTCGTCGATAGCCGCTACTCTTCTGATATTTGTACATTTTTCCGTACACGTACAGGGTGTTACAGATTTCTGTCGACAAATTTTTCCAACACGTTTGGCAGGCTACTTGGCCTACTCGTCTTCGTTCTCGAGATACGATAGGGAAAGTAGTATAAACAAGCTGCTTAACTCCCAACGCGACTGACTATTTTTACTGTCTGTTTCCCTCTTGTAATGTTCTAACTCGACAACGATCGTACCTCGGAAACGAGGACAGACCAAGCCACGGCGCGTGTAACGTTTCTTGCCCGAAACGACCTCCCGAGCCAACACGTTGGCAAAAATCTCGTGGATTGAGATCTAGAACACCCTGTAGATGTTACTAGGATGTTTCACCGTTTCGAAGTTGCCGACGGCGAGTCGGTATCGTGATACTCGATTCGCCTTGCGCGAGACCCGGACTGTGCAGACACTCTTCGAGATAGGTCTCGTCGTGTAGCTGCCGTTTAACGTACGAGACGAGCGGCAACGAAAGCAGAGAACCCTTCGATCCTTCGCTTCCTGCATCTGGCTATGCCAGATAACCGGCCACAATTGACTCGTAATTCATTTGCGTTGCCGCGTATCCTGTGTAATCGATGCAGCGCAGCCAGCCTCTCGTCGTTCAACCTCCACCGACAATGAGTCGCGCTGTGTCGAACGAGGAAGAAGGGCGAAGCATTTGCATGGCGGGACGATTATATCGTGCGTAGCCGGGGAACAGGGATAGAAGAACAGGGAAGAAAAAAGAACACGGACGAACGAGGACGCGAAATCGATTAAGACCCTCTTAATGCTCCCTTCCACCTCGATCCGGCGCGGTCATTTTTCATCCAGGCCGTCCTTCCAGCTTCTTCCTCTCTTCTTCCAGCCTCTGTTTACCTTGCACTCCGCCGGGATGGATCGATCTCGGCGAGTTCGACGTGCGCACGATCAAATGAGTTGAAAATCACCGCCCCGGACCGTTATAGTTCCACATGCGCTGGACAACGTGCTTGGTACCGCGCGATCCGAGTGCAAGGCGTTCTCCGCGTACATAGTTGCGCGCAATTGCATTCGCAGAAGGCTCACGGATTAGTAGGAAGTTCGTTACGAGGATTATCATTTAGTGTTTCGCGTTTGTGAGTGTTGATAGCAACGAAGGAACGTTCGGCGAGTGATGTGTTGAAGTTTGTGGTGTTGGACAGGTTTCAGTATCGCGGAACAGGTAATTAATCCATTAAGGATCGAGATAGTCTATGGTAAAGTTTCATAAAGTTGTGGAATTTGAATGGAGGGAACAGCGACGAACAAGATATTAAACGAATTCTTGCAATTTCTTCTAATTCCTTTTCATAGCCACGGCGTTGAAAAGCGGAATTGGAGAACGTAAATTGAACGATAAAATTAGGAACGTTAACGCAACTTAATAGGAAATTCATAACCATCGAATCGATAATTGTGGAAAAATGTAGAGAAAATAAAATGAAGATTTAAGAGGAAAGATCTGCATCAGCCTGGCACGGCTTCCGTACAGAACGGTGCTTGGGATAAAAAGGGCGATAGAATAAAGTAAGGAATGCGCTTGACCTTGAACCTTTAGGTCTTGGGGTTATAACCGAGTCCCTCCCTGCTTTCCATACTAAACTTTCATTGCGCAACCATTATATCGCTAATTAATAGTCGCTCGTGTTTTTCCATAACATCAATTTCCAATTTCTTCGTAATTGATCTCAAATTTAAATTTGTTCTACCCTATTGTGAAATCAATGAATATTCCTCATTAAGGGAATATGGGATACAGACGAAAATAATTTACCACGTGAAATCTCACTCATAATTAAAACCGAGAGAAATTTCACAAAATCGTACAGTGCCAAGAAACGAACCGACGATTCTATCGAGCCAGAAATTTTTTTCCATTCGTCGTATTACACGTTTGAAATAACAATAAAATTATTTTATCCCGCAACGATAGAACTAATTCTAATAATAAAACGAATTGCTGGATCAAGGAACACTCGGTCAGAAATGGACCGAACCTTTAACCAAAAGCTTTGATCGAAAACTTGACGATTCTTGGGGAAAAAAGAATGCGAGGATGTGGCTGCAGCAAGCGGTTGATCTCATCCGAGGAAGCAGATCGCGGCAGCTGCGTCTGGCCCGCTGAGCGCGTATATGGAAATATAGCGTGTACCAGCCATACCGAGCAGGTGATCCGGCTCTTCTTGCCGGCCACGATTAATGCGGGGCATTTTTCCCTCGGCTCCTGTGAATAATACCGGCGAATTCTCCGCGGTATTTCGCATTCTTTCCGCCGGACAAACGCCGATTTCTGTGCGCGTCCGCCTCACAGAGGAAAAGAAACGGCCGAGCGGATGCCTGGCGCGTGTAATGTATCTTCCTGAGAGAAAGGAACATCTACATACCGCGAATTCAACGAATGTGCCAGAGACTACTTCCAGGGAGTAGCTAATGGCCGCTGGTTGTTTCGACCGATCGTTCGAAATCGAAGAAAATTCTTTCTTCGAAGAAGTTTCTTTCTTCGTCTAAAACGAATGGAAAACAAAGCACGCGTAATTGGAATATCTTAGTTTTCAGAGAAAATAGGAGACGCGTGGCGGTTGGAACAATACTCCTCACTGAGAAGTTGATCGCATTTCTTCCTCTTTCTGGTTAAACGTAACGAGCGTTTTATATTTGGAAGAAAAGCGGAAGATGAAAGACGAAAGTCTGCCTTAAGCGGATAATGACCACGCGTTTCCAACGATCATCGAGCATTCAGACAAACTCTGGATCTGTTCGTTTGTTCGGTGAAAATTACAGGTTACCTTACGAAAGTAACAGTCTATAGTTATATATAGAGTGATCATTAAAAAAGTCGAAAGCTCTCCTAGTATATTCTTTGCTTCGTCAAATACGAATAACTGAATTCTTTGATTGCAAAAGGAGGAGGGAAACTCTATTAAATATACGTTCTATTAAACTGCATGAACAATCTTATTTCTTAGTAAAGCGAGTATATTATTACGTAGAGATAAGAAGCAGTTTCGTCGCGTTTCCTTCATCTCGCTCGTTATTCCTACGAAATAAATGTTCAACGGTCATAATAAAAATGAACCGATTGCCACGGAACGATGGTTACAAGCAGAAACGCGAGATTTAGAGCGTCATTTCGATTTCTACGATCGAAAGATCGAACGCTCCGATCTAGCTGACTGTCCACGCGATCGTCATCGTTATACCGGTGACTGGAACGACGTGTAGGTCGTGTAGCGAGTGTCGCGGCGACGCGACACCGAGGCAAAGCACACGGTTTCCGCGAACAGATCTGGATGCCGATTAAAGCCTCGGTCTTTGATATAGACTGCGCTGTCCGTTGTCGTCCTCCGCCTCGTCTCGCGAGAGATCGTCGGCCGCGCACCTCTCCCGTCTTACTTTTCTTTTCACCTCGTTAGAAGCTTTCTCGCGAAATCGTTAGGCCTGGAGAGTCGTACAGCGCCGTTTCCGGATCAGAATTTATAGTTTAATTAGCGTGGCGGCTGCAACGCGTATTTCAGACGTTTAACGCGGCGACAGGGGTAAGGCACCGAACAACGGTACACCAAAGCCTCGTCTGGAAACGCGAAACGCGAAGGAAGAAGATGGCTTCCGTGAAACTTCCGTCAAGATTATCTGCCTGTCCTTTACCAAACTCTCTCGCACGATAATTTGCTTACCAATAACGTTAATAAGCGCGTAAGTAGACCGCGGATCTTTTTGCGTTCATGGAGAATTTCAGAATATAAAGATCCTCGTATAGATCACAGAAATATGAAAAATATTTCAAGCAAAGTACTAGCGAATTTAAATGAAATTCGCGGGAAAAGAGAAAGTTGGGGGAAATAAAATTTCGTGGAGCAATCTGACTGGCAGAATGAGAAACGTTTAAAATAATTAGTAGAAGGTGTACTGTGACTCGAGGGTACGAACATAGACGTTCGTACGATTTAACGGTTCGCATAATTAACGGCGATTGAATGGCGAGACTGGCGGAGAAAGTTGCAGTATCGAGAGTAATAATAATTAATAACGGTGATCTTACGGAAGGTGAAAGTTTGCTACTTGTTTCTAGGAAGTAGCTTAAATAAATTGTAGAATACTCGAACGAGAGTCAATACGAAAATGGATATCGTAATTTTACGATATGCTTGAACGTTAAGTAATATGTGTATCTAGTATTACGTTACGCTTTTATTTTGTTATTATCGATGAAACGATAATATTATAATTCGAGAGTCGTACAGGAATCGACCGATGGGAAACATCGGTTCGGAGGTGCGGATTAGTCGTGCCTAACCGCATCATAGCGTAACGCGAGTCTAATTTACGTACAATAGGAAGGAAAAACCGGGACAATGGTTTATCAAGATGTCTATCTATCGACACGCAACGGGTGGAACCGGTATTTCTGCGATTATTGTCCTGACGTGAATGAATGAATCTAATTGCGATGCAGCAGGTTGAAAAAAGGATGTTGCGAAGTTTTCTGTGGTCGCACTACTGTGTTCGAGTAGTAACAATGAATTAGCGGAGATCGTAGATAGCCGATAAATTATTCCTTTTAATTCCCTGAAAATATTCATTTTTCTACTTTGCATGACAAACTGTTCCGTCCTTACGTATCGAATATTGTTGAAGTAATCACTTCGAGAAAAACTCTACATCTTTTCCTTTTTAAAGGAAAGAAAAGAATGGAATTTAGTGAACAAAATTCAAAATAAGGAGAGGTCCATAATGTTATGCTCTTGAATATAAATTTTGCTTTGGATTACAAGGCGTAAAAACAAAAGAGTATAAGTAGATTTCTATCGCTGTTTCTTGCAGCCTTCGGCTAGGGCTACACACCAATGTTAACTTTTTGGTAACGTCCTTTGCTATAAATATATGAACATGCTCCCTATCATATTCTTATCGTATCGTAACACTGAAAGAGCGAGGATCTGCATCGGCATACACTACCTGTACTTATTTCGATATATTTTTCTATTACAAATTCATCCACTCGTCCCTCTATCGGTCATCCTCGACAAATATCAAAGAGTTTCTATCGGATTGGAATTCCATCCACGAAGGTAATTAAAGTAAATGAAATACCTTCATCGCTTCAACGTTTTCGATTGAAATAAAACCCTAACCTGCATCCGACCGCATTGTTGTCAGCTACGATGATGAAGAGTAACGCACAAAGATACCAATGTGTGTGATCAAAATAATTAAAACAACGTTCGATAAATAGCTCGTAGCGTCATTGGTTTTAAAACGAAGCGATCGGATCTCGATAAACGACGTGGCCCGATCTCGACGTAATTATACGAACGAGAGATTTGATTTCAACGGTTGGAGGTTTTCTTTGTCGATAGAGGTTCGAATGGTGGCGCGTTTTCAGCCTTCGATCCTGGCATATCTCTCTTTTTCCCCTCTGATTTGACTTACGCAAGAAGAGAAAAAGGAAGAAGGCGGAGGCAGCGATGTGAGAACGTAATGATCCTTCGCAGAGGAGAGACGATCGCGGCCGCCTCGACTCCTCTAATGACTCGGGACTGATAGATAGCCTCCGCGACGATCGACAACTTCGACTCGGTACCGTGGACCTTGAATAATAAGTTACATAAATTACTCGCTTACCCTGCCCAGGTCTCGACGACACGAGAGAGGGATAATGGCGGACCTCTCGGGGTAAGAACGTTACGAGTATCGAGAATCCAGGGTGATCTTATTAATTCTAAACAACCCAGAGAATCTTGGAATCCTGACAATTTCGAATTTTCGATGTCTCGAAGAATTTCAAACATTAAAATTTTGAAACTTTCAAGCCTAATGTCCGCGTTTCTAAGGAATTTCTGCGAATCTTCTCACAGCATCCACTATTCTCATCACTACCACCACCACCTTCGCATTTCCAATCCTCTTCCTGCCACTATTTCCACGCAAACTCCGGTAACCACAGTTCCCGAGAACGGTGTACAAAAACCACAAAACAATGCTTCGTAAAGTTCCATCTTTCCCCAATGGCCATCATGTTCATCTGAGAAACTCGTTCTTCGATAATCATTCCGAAGTAGTTTCGTCTCTCCTCTCTTCTCTCTCTCTCTCTCTCTCTCTCACTCACTCTCGGCTCTCATTTCGAAACACCTTGCAGTACTAGCAGCTGTCGCCTGGTAGTAGCCGACACAACGTTTCCACGGCTAAACGGCCAGAAAACGGCGTTCGTGCATTTTGCGTAAACAGATAACTCGTGTCGGCTGATGCATTGCGACCAGTGGAAATGTCAGAAGTTAACAATGCCAGCTTTTACTGGTGATTTAGAACCGCGTGGCTGCCGCTTCGTGGGCGTGCGCGCATTTGTCCTTACTCGCGTGCACGTCTCTTCCAAGCTGATACAAAGCAGCCACGTACAGATGGAGAACAAGACCGTCACAGATTTTTCTCTTCAGGCAACTCTCTTGCTTCCTTTTATTTTCCTTTCTTCTTTCTCTGGTTAAAGAATTCCACCGAACATCCTCTTTCTTCTCTGTTTCGAAACGCATGTCGCTTGAATGATAATGCACGAGCTTCGTTACGCTTCGAGTTTCGTTGCGTGCACAGAAACGTTATGGCGCTACGTATGTGTATTTCCGAGCAGATGGGAGTCCTCGAAGGAAATATTATTTATATATATTTATATATCAGCGCGTAAAAGTCACAGGGCAGCTACTGTAATTATTTGGAATTAACAGTTCATCGGGCTTACTGGTTTAGTTAGTTTCGCTATTGGCAAAAAGAATCTTCGAAAATAATCTTCCATTTACCGTCGCTTTTTAAACCACCCAAGTGATTTTGTTTCTATTTAATAAGTCGACGATACTTTCCACTTAATTGTATCCATTTATATGATAAATAACGTTACGTCAACCAACGACGTAACTATCAATTAGGTAAAAAGAAAGGAACATAAGGGAGGTCTGGTAAACCTTGGTAATTTTGTACTTAGTGTTTTGCGCGCAGTATCCTTTTACAGACGGACAAACAAAAAGAAGAAGAAAAGAGAAGAAACGGAGACGAAGAAAAAGAAGAGTACAGCTATGATCTCGGTAGGAGAACGGCGTGCTCGGTTTTTCGCGATTCTTGCCGCGGAGAAGATACGAGATGCGCGCTTAGAAACCGGAATCGGTTTCCGTAATTTTCAGCGTGCCTGGACGGACAGCGATGATCAATCTTACGGTGATTCGACGCAGCTGCCTCGGAAAGAAGCGGTCTCGGACGTCCTTCGAAAGGAAATGCAAGTAAAAGGGAATCGATTATGTCCGATCGGCCACTAAATCAAACTCTTTCGTTGAGAAACGTCTCAAAAATGTCTTAAACGTGTTATAGATCTGTTGCAGCAATAACAATTTTCTTCCACAGACTTTCAACGTCTTTTCTCTAATACGAGAACGCAATTACAATTCTGTTGTTTTTAATTCAATTTTCAATCTTCCGGATAAGATAATTCTTCGTATTTCCATGTGTCAACGTCGCATCGATCAAATCTTCTTCCGTGTGTTCGTCGATTTGATCAATCTCACGAGGTTTTCTCCACTTTCTTCCGAACTAAATACTCCCTTGAGTTCCCTAGGGATTTTGAACGCGTCGCGAGGTTCGTCCAATTTTGTGCAAAAGTAGGACGCTTTTTCCACCAAAAATTACCTCTTGCAAAAAGTTATGTAAGTTCTTAAAATAGCTGTTTACCAGTACAGTTACAAGCAATAACCATCCTTCTGTCGTTGTGGTCACATCGAGGACCATTGTTCCAGTTTAGCTCGAACAAACAGAGGCGAAGCGTCTTGTAGTAAAGCTTGTCAGATCGGCGAGGCGTTGTTCTTGGATCATTGAAGGAGAACCAAACGACGAATAAACATCGACGTTGAAAACGATCTCTGAATTCCCTCGGTGGATGTAAAACCGCGAACGAGTTGCGGTTGCGAAAACACAGCGTGTACTTTAAATCTTGCCACCGATCAGATATCGCACCTACTGGATTCAGCGACTTCGCATTCTCCATTATTCTTTCTGCTCCTTTAAATTCTTTCTTTTTCTCTTCTTTTAAGTGGTGTTGAATCTCCACACGTTTATCTATAAACCAATAACACAGTCACGATATTGTACGTAATATGTACAGTGGTGGTACATCTAAGAATCACTTTGCTCTTTTCTGTTCTTTCTTTTCTTCGACGTTGCTGAAATTTTGGAAGAAGCAAGAGCAAAGGTAAATTTATATCGATTACGTTATGATATATTTTAGAATCGTTTCTTTCCTCCCTTTTCTTCCTTCTGTTCCCTTATAATTCTTCTCCATCCCCTTTTCCTGTTCGCTTCTTGCCTATTCTTTGTCTTTCCAAAACAACTAAACAACAGAATGAGAGAAATTTTGACGAGAATCTCCGATCGAAATTTATGACTGTAAGAGGGAAGTTTTCAATTCGCGGCGGAAATTTTTGATCAAAAATGACACTTTGTGTCTGAAGAAAATGATTCGCGAACAGGTGGCACACAAAATTTTAGGTACAGCTCTTTAAACTTTAACTTCTTCGATACCAACGCGGTGCCAAAGTATCCTTAAACAACTAACGAATCAACGATCAACGTAACACGGATGATTCGTCGAAGTTTCGCTTAGTTGCAATATTTTTGGTTACTTTCGTTCGAACTGCTTTATAAAAAGCCACGCGACTTGTATAACAGAAAATATTTAAAAAAGAAAACTATTATTAATAATACATTTCACAAAGCCACGCAAAAGTTGAATTCAATTTATACTCAAAGGACTCATATATGCACATATATGTACAAATAGCGTAAAATACTACTTGTATAAAAAATAACATTATTACGGAAATACAAATCGTAAACGCGATACAGACGGTTATTAAGCAACCGTGGCTCTCCAATAATAATCGAAGAAAAATGCTTTGGTACGCGAAGCGAAAAGAAACGCGACTTGCGGCGCGAGTTGGTATAATGGCCGACGTATATTATGCACATGCAACAATGCCTGGAGCAAGCATCTTCTTTACAAAGCCACCGATCGGCTTTCCAAGTGGTACGTGTCAGGGACGCATCAAGAAATCTGCCCTTTGCATTCGTCAGATCCTGTTCCTGCGTCTCAATGTCGATGAACGGAAACCACCGGTCATTGTGACATCCTATTGATCTCGCTGCACTTACGCTTACAATTTCTACTTAATCCTTTCGACATTATATACCAGATTCAGCTTTTCACTTTGTATAATAAGACGTGTTCGCTTCGGAGTGGTTTAATGGAATAGTTCGATCTGCGAGAGAAACGAAGCCAGAGGAAAGAAGATGAAGCGATAGGTGCGTGGATTTGTCGCGAAGGGACGATATTTTGCTTTTCTCCGCGTTTTCGATAAACGTGGATGTTAAACGTAAACGTAGACTTGTATGGTGAAATGTGGAACGTAAATTAAACGTAAGCTACATGTAGGTGTGAAAATATGAAAGTTGAAATAGAATCTCTTTGGTGGAACACGGAGGACCATTATTAAGCAAGCATAAATTAAGCAACAATTTTCACCGGCTCGATCTGATCACGAAACGCAGGATTTCCAGGTGACTGTTTATACATGTCAGATGCTTATCGGACAGCGTCCGTTAGCCACCTATTCTTACGATGAATTAAACCTACAACCTGCTCGTTTGCTCCTATAAATTTTCCACCCGTATCTTCCCTTGGCACAGCTGCCATTTCTTCCAACTTACTGATCGAATTCTTCTTTTCTTCGCTGAAACAAGTTATATTACAATTTTATATCGCGACGACTACACGATATCGTTGTACATACGTGAGTCGAAAACATAGAACAAAATTTTGTCGCGTCGTACAATTTGAGAGGCTGAAATTACCGAACTAAGGTGTGAAAAACGAGATATGGCAGGTAGAAAACGAAGCGTGTCGAACGAGCGAAGGAAGAAAGCAGCGATACGAGGCGAGGAGTCGGCTCAACGAGCGTTTCTTTAATTCGCTTCTTTAAAATATCTATCCTCGACATCGGAGGCTACATTCACAGCAACTTGCAAACGATTCGAGTAAATATCGTTTAGGAAGACAAACAGATGTAACGGTACCGCTAAACTTCGGAAGCTATAAAAAGTGACATCGACAGCTTCGACTTTCAAGCGTCTGAAACAACCGAAGCAACCAACCTGTAACCGGTTCGCTGCGAGCCAAAAGATCCTGCACTTCCTTCGTTTGACGAAAGAGGACGACGAAAGGGGTGCGCGTTAAAATTAGAAGAATGTCAGCTCTGCGGAGCGATGATTTCGCGCCTTGTCCGCCCCTGGCCCGCTACATCGTGGTTTATTCTGTCGGGCAAACCGCACACACGCTCGTTTTACCTGAGAAAGACTCCTGCTTACCCGAGAGTGTGTTCCCTCGGTTGCGCGCGCAACAAAGGGGAAAAAAGCTGGAACCGTGGTGGAAGGAAGAAGAAGAAGAAGAAGAAGAAGAAGAAGAAGAAGAAGAAGAAGAAGAAGAAGCCGGCATTCGATGCGAGCTCAGAGCTAGGGAGAAGAGGAACCTGGCCGTAGGAACCTTCGCCGTAGCTGGCGAACGCCTCGATGGTCAATGAACCATGGCACACGCGACTCTCGCGCGCGCAACACGCTCGTCGTAGCGCGAACACACGCGTCCTCCGCTGCTATCTCGTCTCGTTATTACGCACGATACGACCCACTGATGGATCGATCGAATCGATGCGCGGCCGGAATAAAGGCGTGATCGCCGGACTTCTTTTTCTTCGCCTTGATTTTCCTTGACCAACCATGGGTAGACGGTTTGTGCGCCGTTTCTTCTCGTCCGCGCGTGAACCGCAAAGCATATAGGTAGAGAAAGACGAACAGGAAATGGGACCAGAAGAGCGTTTCAGAGATGGGATGGGCATCTGCCTCGTGGCGATTGCTCGCAACTTGTTTTTCTTTTGCCGGCCAACCATGGGATTAGAATGTGTGAACGGTGGTAGTCGGACGAGGATGATGTCGGTGATCGAAGTTGATGACGCCGGCCGTGAATGGGCAGGATGCAGGTTCGTTTCGATTTCGAGAAACGAGAAGAAACGGGAGAATCTGATTGTGAGAAAATTTGGGAAACGGGGAAAGTCTCGCAGCGGCTGTAAATTCGCGTGCCATTGTATTCGCTGTAATATACTTATACGCTGGTTAATTTGGTCGACAGATACGTATGTATATATAGTTTTTGTTTAATGGTACTCTCGCACGACTACGAGTATTTGATGCGAATGAAACGTGCAAGTGTGACGACCACGCGCGAGACAAATTGCATCTAAGATTTTAATTACGTTTAAGTCGTTATCACGCGCAGTGAGTTCTACCGAATAGATGGAATCGACGTAGCATAACGCGCAACACGGAGTCTCATGGCAATTTATACGTTCTTTTAAATAGATACTTTTACCTCGAAGGTCGAACCAGTGATTAGTCTTCTTTGAGTTTCATTCAAGCGTGGTATAAATGAAACGCGATTCCTTACGGTAATCTGTTAACTTTTTTAAACGAGTACGCTTCTAGTTTTATAATATAAACGGCGATTACTTTTCATACTGCCCAAAGCTATCAAACCAACTTATCGATTAACTTGATTAATCTACGAATATTTATCAAATTCTGAACAACCGAGATTAAAAGAAATCTGATAAGTATCATTTATAAAAATGGCTAAAGTTATTAAAATTCTCTCTCTCTCCCTCTACTTGTTGGTGCTTAGCAATGAAAATTGGTTCGCCACTTCTGCCTAAAGCAAAAAGGCATTACATAATTGATCCACTTTCTCTTGCCATCTTATACGTACAATTCCCTGTTGTTAGTGATCGATAATTTCGACGATAAAATATAAAATTTAGCATTTGAAACATATTCTCTGACCGATACGCCTAACACGATCGACAGAATCGATAAAATCGACGAGCCTCCTGATCGACGCCATAACGTCCCAACAAGAACACCGACGATCTAACAAGCAGGAAACGAGAACTGGCTTGAAACTGTTTAGTCGATGGCACTGAAGGCCTCGTGGCGATTGTTAAGGATTTTCCAGGCGGACATGCACGCTTCGAGGACCTCACTTTGGCGATTAGTCTTCTTGAAGTTTCTTAATCGTTCGGCGGGGAAGCCTGCAGCGAGTCGATCAGAGATTTTGATGAAGTTCGCTGGTTGTTACGCATAACATGTCCTGATAGATGGATGGTCTTGACGGAATAAAGGTGTAATGTTCTAAGGAACATAGGAACTGACGAGCAGGTAATAGGATACTGCTCGAGACCGTTGATGACACCAGCCCGGTAATAGATGCCGATGCTTTTTGAATTCATCTTCTTTCTAAAAAAAAAATGCGCGCCAATCTCGAAGAAAAATGAAACGTAATCGATGATCACGACGTCGATTAATTACGCCGACTGTTGAAAAATACTTTCTATTCCGGTCTTTGAGAAAGATACCAAATCCTATTCCACGAATCTCTCATATACAGGTATGTCCCTGATGGAAAAGATACCGAAGAGTCGCGTGAAAGAGTCTGCTTGGAAGAATCATAGATAAATGTACGAGATAATTCTATGAACGATGTCCTAGTATTCAGACGATATGGATACGCTTTCGAGGGTGCAGCATAAAATTCGAGAGAAACTCGAGCGAGATTCGTTGTTACGTAGGTGTTCGCGAAATTCTCTTCGCTTATATCAACGTGAACACGCTCCTCGATAATCATCGCGAACGGTACAGGAAATTCTTACAGGTTACATTCCGACACGATCTGGATGCTCTGGATGCAGTCACCATGACAATACATTATGCATGTGTTCCTCGGAGCTGTTCCACTCGTATGACGCGAAAATGACAATGGTCTTACAAACTGCTCTACGCAACGTCTATCATTTTGTTGTATTCCAAACAATTTTTCGTCGAACGACTCGACGCTTTACGGAGAATCGTTCAAATTCCAAAGGACGTGTCGTTGCAGATCCACGAAATTTCTCTAAAAAAAAAAAAAAACCATTCAGTTGCGGCAATCTAATTAGTCCGAATCTACAAGAGCCGCCCAACTAACAAAATCCACCCACTTCTCTCTCTGACGAGAAACTCGCCGATCCACCCCGAACTAACGAACCCTCGATTCTCCCGGAGAACCACCCTGACACGAAGAGAAGACAATGCACGAGGTAGGATCCGCGAGAGGAAAAAATAGGATGATGCATGGCGGTTCTGGCGGCGACTTCCGAGTCCTCCGGAGGTCCGTGAGCGTGCACGTACGTCCACGCGCTTCGACGAACAACGTTCTCTTCCTCCGGTTGAGCGATAGCATCGTGATGACCCTTGGAGCAGTCGCCTCGAAAGGCCACGCTTGACCCATCCTACTCGCGTCGTTGTCCACCAGGTATATAGCTATCGACGTTGGCTTGGCCGACGAGACGCGTCGTGATCGCGCCTTTCAGGGTCAACGAAGGCCTAGAACAGCGAAAGCAAGAAGAAGACACCGGGCTAGCTAGGGAGCGCGGAGAAATCGTCTGCGAGAGGGTTCAACAGCCTGGATAAATATATAATAAATCATACGAAGCTATGGAGTCAACCATCGGCTATTATTATCACGTAGCTCGGTGCTGTTTCTTCCGATGAAAACAGGAGGAAATTCATTTTCTTCGAGTATCGTTCGCTGTGTACGATTGAATACGATTGTGAGATGACGTGAATGAGGAAGCCGCGCTAAGTGTACATATCCATCGGTGAACAGAGACGTTCGCTTACGCGCTGTCTTCTGTCGTAGTGATTTAGAACCTGATGCGTTTAACGAACTCCTGTCCGTAGTTGGAATTAGCTGTACGGTTATTGGCGGATTCTCGTCGGTGTTTCACGGTAGCGAGCTGTCTCGCTACCGTGTTTTAGCTTCGTGTTTCGTACGAGTAGCGTTGCTTTTCTTTCTTTTTCGTAATTGTATTTTTCCAACTCGTTTCCAATCGGCTGTTACGATTCAATTTGTTTGGAAGAAAGAGCAACGCGTATTTGTGTTTAAATTCCGATGGCTGAAATCTCGAAATTACCAAGTGCTATTTATATTTGCCAATCGCTACGTCTGTACCTGTCGTGGGAGTATCCCTTAATCATTTAACAAGTTAATTCCAATATTTTTACGATAATAGCCGCGTACAGTTACCTGTCGATTAACGCGCCATCGTTCTCTTTGCGACTTTTACCCGCAGCCTGCTGCCATTTCTCTAAATCGTTTACCGCGCAGTACACGCGAACGCATCGCGTGTAAGCCAGTCATCGGTAAATATGGTATCAGAAGGTTCAACTTTAACCCAGCGAGGGGCGAACAAGCACGAGAAACGGTCGTTGGTCGACGCGTGAGATTCATCCTCGAAGACCTCGCGGAAATTTCTTTCTCTTGTATTCGTGGAAACGCGGAGAAAAACGTGATGGCGAGACGGCGGTGTTACGATCATTGACGTCACTGCGTGAAACCGATACGTGGGCTGGGTGTTTCGCCGCGGGACACCAGCGGCAAATTGTCCGTGCAAAAGCAGAAAATCGAGGCCGGCGATACCGCGAGGAGTTTCGCGCAAAGAATTTAACAACGTAGTTATAGGCCATTTCGTTTCTACATACGTACGTACATGATAATTAGAAGCAAATTACATATACATAGGTTTTCTGATAAAAAACACCGTCCACAGCAAGATTATTTACGTTAATGTTTTTCTCGAAACGGTAAAGATATTTTTATTTCGCGGGATAACCGTTAAGGTTGCGTAGTTTTTGCAGATTTTTCCTCTTTTCGCGTGGAAGAAAAAGAACGACTGGAGTTTTTTCTACGTCGATTCGATGTACGTATCTTCAACCCTGCCTAACAAGATTTTGCTTGGCTAATGAGAAAAAAAGTTACGATAGATTGCAGTTTTTCATTCTAATGAAGGTACCAAGGGCTAATGACTGCTATAAATTGATCGCACGATGGCGAAGCAACGGAACAATGATAAAACGAGAAGTAGTGGGAAACGGGTACGGTAAATGGCGAGTCGCGTGCTATCGCAAAGGGTCGCAAGAGAGACATTTAGCGTTTATATCAAAATTATCGAGCGTAAATGATTAAATATACAGCGACGAGAGAGTATCTCGATAAAAAAACGATATAATTTTCGCATCGCGCCGATGAAATTAAATTCGTTATCTCGTTTTAACGAACCAAAAGGACAGACGACGAATCTATTCTCAGATTCGTACGAATTAATTTTCCTTACGGAGAAAAGAAAGCCCTTGAAAGTTCCAATTTTTTCGCTCTTACTCTTCGTCCAGACCATCCTGTTTGTTTTATAGATTTCAATCTTCTCGTTTCAGATGAAAGTAGAATTAAAGCCGAGCTATAACGTCTACCATTAAATCGAGGAAGACAGCCGCGTTTAACTTTCTCATCAACCACTAACGGTATTCGTTCGCGTCTTTGCCATAATATCGAGCCACTCGTAACACGGATTATGACACTCGATTCGACGAAATCTAATTTGAACTCGAATTCCAATCTCGATCCTTCGGTCCAAAGATTACCAAATATAAAATACGCTCGAGGATTACCAAAAACGTATGGAAAGTAAGTACATCTCGTTCTTCATGCAACGATTTTAACAGCGGTAAATGCCTAATCTCGGCCGAAACTGCTACTAAAAAGATTGTAAAACGCAGGATCAAAAGACTGTAAAATACGATTACGCGATTAAAATACGATTACGTGACCTACTTGTCGCGAGATTATTCTTTTTTTTTTTTACAATATTCTTCGTTATAGATTTTAATACATCGTTTAAGGACGGGGAAAACGATGCAACACGGCGTCGTTTCGATACGCGAATTCGCAAAATGGCATATCTTGGACGTTTATCCGAACGAGTGGCGAACGGAACGTAGCGCGTACAGAGCTGATCTAAATTGAATAGGCATTTTGTGACGCAGCGCGCGACACTACCCACCCTGAAGGGAACCGCCCACGATAAACTTGGCCGGATTGCTCGAGCCACGCTCGAGATTTCACGTCTCCATTTAGCTGGTTTTCCCTTCTGCGCGTTTACGTGTTCCTACGCGCTTTAACTCCGCGATTGACATGTTTACCAGCTTGCAAATATAGTTTTATCGCGCAGAATACAGTGAAACGGCGAAGGGAAATGACCAGGTTGTAAAGTATGTGCCGATCCTTCGAAGCTTGTAAGGAAATAACTGGACCTGTAAATCGAGTCGTTAGTTTAAAGCATTCACAGTCAACGCGATATTTTATACGCGATCTTTTCCATTCAATTGCGTTATCGAATTCTGTCTCGTCTAAAAACGAAACAGTTTCCATCGATACTGGTTTTCCTACGCTTTCGTGTAATTGATCGTTAAGATTCGATGGAGCATCGCGTTAAGGCAAATCGATCGGTTCGTAAATTCATCGTTGTCCGTAAACTTCTGTTCGCGATACTCCTAAAAATCGACGCGCTTAAATCGCTGGCAAATGCTGATTCACCGAACCAGTCGCGCATTATCGATACGTCGAAAACAGAGCTAAACGACTGCGAATAAATTATGCCGGGATATATCTCTGTAGAATAAATAAGAAGAAGATACGATGTACGCGTTGCACCCGAGCTTCGTCAAGCTCTCTGACCGTCGGTTCCAGCGTTTCTCGGCAAAGTAAATCAATTAATCGTCATTACCAGTGGTCGGACAGATAGCTACGAATCGCTGAGGAACACAGTTGGAACGGTGATTAACGATCTGTCGTCGTTTTGCCCGATTTCGTATCCGATACGACGAAGAGACCGCCGCGCCTGTCTATATCAACAGTAAGTAATCCTTTGCTTCTTTTTTTCCCTTTTCCCGGCTCGTATCCCCTCGTCCTGTTGATCCAGTCCGACCGACAAGCGCGGACAAGCTTTGATCGATCGGTATCATCTTCGAGCCACGTTTGTACTTCGTTCGACTTCGTCAATCGATCGGCGCGTGTTTCAGCATGGAAATTCAGCGTTGCACGAGGCGTCGTGGCGCGGATACAGCAGGACGGTTGCCGCCCTGGCGAAGGCCCTTGGCACCCAACGAGCGCCTCTACACGCGAGAAATCTGGCTGGATTCGCGCCGCTCCACCTCGCCTGCCAAAATGGCCACAACCAAAGCTGCCGCGAACTCCTGCTGGCCGGATGCAATCCCGACCTTCAAAACAACGTGAGTAACAGCTTCGATCTCTTCCCTTTGTCTCCTCTTCGTCGCTTTCTTCCGTACGTACCTCCTCCTTTCGGCCTTTCGAAGTTTGCTTACTTTAACGCGCCTTCAAATACGCTCGATGCGCTTTCGTCGTGCTTCGTTTCGCGCGTGTACGGAAATTAATTGGTGAAGTGGTTGATTCAAAAAGGGTTCGAATTGAATTGAATATGAGATAGTTAGGTTTTTAGCCGGTTGAGGCTTGTCTGAAAAACGCGTGCCTGAAACGTGTCGCGAAAAGTAAGCTACGATTCTGGAATTCTGTTAGAGCGAGTGTAGCGAAACTTGCAGGTGATTTTAACAGGCTTGCGATTTTTCAGTACGGAGACACACCGTTGCATACGTCTGCCAGGTACGGACACGCCGGAGTGACGAGGATTTTGATCTCTGCGCTTTGTCGAGTATCGGATCAGAATAAAGTAAGTAACAATTTGAAACACTTGCCACGTCGTCGTAAGTTCCTCTTTTCTCGCGTAGCCTAAAGCGAGGAGGTTGTACGTGTGGTCGTACTTTCCTCCCGTACTCTTCCATTGTTCCCAGAATTTTCTTTAATTTTATAAATACCCAAGGTCAAGCTTTCGCGCAATACCCTTCTTATCCCGTAGATTTCTATCTGCCCCTTCCCACTTGGATATTCCGCGATCAAAGTCCATCCAAGAAACACGAACAAGAAAAGTCTGTGTCGAACGATCATCCTCGTATCTGCGCGCATCGATCGTGCGAGTCTCTGGTATCTGAGAGAACCGTCCGCCGATAAAGCGGCTAAAACACGAGTAAAAACCCCATGCTCGTGGTAAAGGACGGCTTGTGCGAGGACTAACGATCGTTTCTAAACGCAGAACGGCGACACGGCGCTGCACATCGCTGCGGCCATGGGACGTCGGAAGCTGACGAGGATCCTGCTGGAGGCTGGCTGCGACCGTAGCCTGCGGAACAAGCAGGGGGAGACCGCGAAGGACATCGCCAGGCGCAAGAACCTGCAAGAGATATTGGAGATAATCGGTAAAGCGCGAAGCAAGAGCAGAACGCGGAGCAAGAGTCGCGAGGAGGAGAGTACGCCGGCGACTCTGGACAAGGTCGACGGGAAGAGCAGCAGCAAGAACGAGAAGAAGCGAGAGAAGACCGGTAGTGGGACCAGCGGCAGCAGGGATAGTTGCACGAAGAAGGAGAAAAAGAAGCACAAATCGTCCGCCAAGCAGAACAAGGTGCACTTCGAGAAGGCCGTGATGGGCAGACAGTGGTCACCGTACGGTTGCCACTACTATCCCGATCCGGAAGCGTTTCCTCAGCCGCGTTTGGATTCCCTGCCACCGGATCCACTAGGCCGTGGCGAACAGTACTATTTGGACCTGGCTGGAAACATCAGGAAGGGTCCGGTGGGAGTGGGATACACGTGCTACTGTGCCCCGTTCTTCAGGCACATGGAGGCCAAGTTGGAGAGGGACAAGGCTGAGTTGAAGGCTCACATAGATCAAGCGCACGAGAGATTGGACTTGAAAGTGGCCAATCTGGAGAGGAGGACCAGAGGGCAAATCTCGGAATTGACGAGATGCGTGGCGGCGGAAAGGTCTAGGTGCGACGAGAGGCACATGCATCTTCAGCAACGTCTTTCCAGAGGTGGGAAGGGAAGACACAGCGAAAGACCGGCTAAAGCCACGTTCAACAACGATCAACAGTTCCCACCTGCTCGTGCCAGGTCTCTGGAGGATCTGCTGGACGACAGACCTCACGATAGAAGCTTCGAGATCCCCGGAGAGACACCGATTCATCGAGGTAGCCTCGACGATCTTGATATTCCTGCTATACCGCGACTCAGCAAGTCCATGAGGGACCTACCGTCCGGTTCTGGTGTCTCGAGGTCAACGCTGAGGGTACTCGACGTGCCTGCCAGATTGAACGAAACCTTCGACGGCGTAATCAAACAGGATCGTAGCTCGCCGCTAGGCGCCGCCTCTTCGCCGTCGATCGGATCCAGGCAACAGGTCCATCAGCAACGCGTGAGTGTGTAACCGGTGGTTCTTTTTATTAACTACGTTAAGCGTTCACGAAGGTGTTGATTAAGCTGCAAGACACTAATGACACGTTGCGGATGGTACATGGGTCCCGTTTACGACCAGAAGATAGGATCGAACCCTCTGGTGTTTAGATTCCTTCTGAGAGTTTTAACGGCGCGATGTATGTATTACAGGCAGAGCTAATTGTTTTATCTACCTTCTTTTTTCATCGACTCGTTCAGATTACGGACGTGGTAAGATGGAAGATAAAATGGTAATAAAGCGGATTGGTGATGTAACGTAACCAATGCCTTTATGTAACGTTTGATCGAGGGCTGCGAAAAATATTGGCACACGCGCGCTTATTTCCCAACCAAGTGCTTTTTATCAGATTCTATGCTTCGTCTTCGTGGTATGAAATGTTTGTATTCGATACGGAAGTGCTGTTACGTACAAATATTGTGCAAATATTTTTTGTAATCTCTGTAAGCGATATCTTCGTATTTATACGCTTGTTTTAAACTAAGAAACTGTCAGCAGGATCTTTCGTCTCGAGATCATGGCATAAATTCGTGCCAGGACGAAAGTAGCGCGACGCGAAAGAACGAGGACACGTCGAACGAGTGGAAATCTTCAGGGCGACGCAGCGTGCACGAGATGATTAAGCGATTTCAACAAGTACCTGGCATGCATAACGGTTGGAGGGGCCCGCGTTCCGGAAGCAGCGAACCCACCAGTCCAGAGCACAGTCAGTGTTCTCAAAATCAAAGAGTCCAACCACAAGGTGGTGTAGGAAACAGCTGGCGTGGCGAAGGTAAAGCTACTTTACATGCACTTTGAATCGATAGCAGACACTTCAACGAATTTTTTGTAAGGTCCTTAAGAAACTAGTTAAACTCAATTTTTGTTACCTTTGTCTATAACATTTCTATGTATGTGACCGATTTGACGAATAAACTTGTCGACAAGAAGTTAGTCGACGATAGAGGTAAATTGTTTTTACAGTAATTTATCATGTTAAAATGTAGGCAATGACAGCGAGAGTAGCGAGGGAGACGAGGACGAGCAACCGGAAGCATTAAGCGGCGGAATTTCTGGAAAAGGAGTGATATCAGAGCACGTGCATTACGACAGTATCGCCAGAATGCCATATAGGTCCCGTAATGCGGTTTATAGCCCAACACCGCCTTTGCATGACGCACATAATGATTCTGGATATAGCACTCGCATGTACGGTTCTAGCAAAGGTGCTTCACCTTCGTTATCAGGTAAAGATATATTAACCATCGTGTGATTTTAACATATTACATATCTTGTTATACTTTTTTACAGTTTATTTTGTACTCCATTTCTTAGAACTTCTTCCGTTATTTGCTCTTTTAGGTCAATTAGAGTGCGATGTAATTCTTCCGACCACACCAAACGCATTCTCCAGTGGTGAACAACTGGCTGCACTGTTAGAACAACCGAGGAACCATGATCTTACGGTCTACGAGCGCGGTGCCGATAATTGCGTTATTAATATCGGAACAGCCAGTCTTGTTTAACATGTATCATTTCGATCAACGTATTATTTGGAAACGAATTCTGTACTTCCAAAGACATCGATATTTTGTATAAGTTGATGATACCTACTCAGGTGTTAATATAATTCTTTTTTTTTTTTTTTAAAGATACGTGTAAATTTAAATTGGTTATTTTGTTAATAGATTCTTTTGTACAAAATGATTCTTGTTTCAAAGAATAGGATATTGTCGTTATGTAAATAATTTATAAACCTACTTTGAACGGTAACGCGTTGAAACTTACCGAATCTCCGTCTAGATTTATTGTCGCAAATCGAACGTATTTATTGTCGCGAAAAGTTTTATCAAGTGCTGTTGAAATTATGAAAAGATGAGAGAAAATAAAGTATTAAAGAATTCTCTACAAACGGAGTAGAATAAGCATAGATAAATCTTTTTTAATCAGTATGTAACGTTCTGTTAAAAATTATTAATATCATCCTCGTAAGAGGAAAGATTACGTACCTATAAACCGCCATGTGTGTACCATAATAATAGATTGAACTATATCTATTTATTATGTAAATGCTTTTTTCTTCATTCACAATACTGTTATATCACTAGTAAATACGTCGATTTAATTTTGTACGATTGTAATTAAAGACTACGTGTCTCGTTCAAAAATTGAATGTATTATGGAACAATAAGCGTGATTAAATAACAAATGAAATCTCCGAATATTATATTCTACATTTATTTATAACACAGACGGAAATGCATATTCTGTTATCGACGAATGATACAGAGGCGTGCCTGTTAATGAATGCGAATTAGCAGTCTCAATTTTTACAACAACGTAATCGCCAATTTTTATTGATCTCGTGTCATTTGAATATTTTCCAGTAGGTATAGTCATGGAGGGAATTACTACTCGCGTGTTGCCATCGTTCCTTGCTTGAAAATTTTCATCTGACCGCTTACTGGGCTAAAATTAATTATTACATATTTTACTGATATATCATCATTCTACAACATAGTTGAATTACAATAAATTGTAAAATCTTACTTGCTCTACAAGCACAAGCTGTAATTGTCCGATCTGTAATTTATTTACATTTTCTATCTCCGTTCTATATGTTGAAATCATTCTTTCGAGCCTACTTTGTTTAACACTCGGTGGTACGTCATCCTTGTAACGACGATGTGCAGTCGTTTTCTACGATTAATAATAAAAGGTTTCCATTTTTCAAATATAATATACTATATGAATTTTATAAAATGTGTATTACCTCCCGCATGCTGTAAGAGAAAAGAAAGGCTTTATTATATTTCACTAGTTCTATCAATGATAATGTATCTTGAAATTCCTCTTCCGTTTCTCCACAAAATCCGGTAATAAAGTCACTAGAAAAACACATGTTCGGAATAGTTTCACGTATATGATGCACCAAATCTATATATGCTTCGCGCGTGTATCCTCTTCTCATTCTTTCCAAAACCGCGGAATTACCGCTTTGAGCAGGTAAATGAATTTGTTTACAAATATTCGGCCTTTCCGCTATCAATTGTAAAACTTCATCTGGGAAATCTTTTGGATGAGGCGATGTGAATCTGAAAATGATTTATAATGATATTCAATAATAATAGCTATTTTCAAACGTGAAAATATTTTTAGTACCTGATCCTCATTTCTGGATTGATACGAGACACTTCATCTAGTAACTCAACGAAACGACGTCCTCCTTTTTTGTTTTTATATACTGTTTTGAAACCTTTTGCTAAATGTGTTTCTATATTATTATTAACATAGAATTCCGATTGAGATGTATCTCTATAACTATTTACATTCTGCCCAAGAAGTATCACTTCCTTTACACCTTCATCAGATAAAGATTGAACCTCTTTCACTATGCTGTCGATTGGTCTTGATCTTTCCCTTCCTCTTGTGAACGGTACGATACAGTATGTGCACATATTATCGCATCCACGCATTATTGTGCTAACAAAATATGAAGAAAACACATATGAAGATAGTTATAATGATTATAAATTATACAACAATGACAAGGATAACAGATTACACATATGCACTGGTGGAACTTGGATCTAATCGCACTGGTGTAACATCTGCATATGTTTCATCAAATGACAAAACAACATTAATAGCAGTTTCATTGTCTGGTACAGACAATAGCCTCGGTAAATCCTTGTAACTGTCTGGTCCAGCTATGACGTCAACAAGTTTGCCCTTTTCTAATATTTTATCCTTTAATCGTTCTGCCATACATCCTATTACAATAAGGTAGTATATATAGTATCGTAATATTAATATATTATAAATCTATTACCCATGCATATGAAATTATAGTTATACCTAACAAACCAATTTTCATAGGAAATCTTTTATTCTTTTTCCTTACATTATTTAAATCAGTTAACTTGTTCCATACTTTCTGTTCTGCATTATCTCTAATAGAACATGTGATTAGTAGAATTATATTAGCTTCTATTATATCATTCACTTTTCTGTAACCATGAGATTTTAGAATAGACCAGATTACCTCTGTGTCATTTACATTCATTTGACAGCCATAAACTTCAAAGTAAACTAAAAGGAATATAATTTGTTGAATACAAAAATTAAAATTAATTATTAAAATATACGTGAGATTTACAGTTTCTTTTAATATTACTAACTTAAAACATTTTGTCTTTATTTACCCTTTTGATCAGAGCCATCAATATTTTGTATATAAGGAATATTTGGTACGCTAATAGTTTCACTAGAAACTTCAATTTTTGGTGTCAAGAAATCTTTGAGCGATGGTCCAGTTTTTGACAAATCTCTAAAGTGTTTCAAATCAGAAGATTTTCTTTCAATTTCTTTATTTCTTTCAATTTCCAATCGAGTAAAAGTCGTATACACTGTTTGACATTGTTGAAAATTATAAATTGCTACATTGTTATATCGTGCGAATTTTTTAATAAACCACTTCATTGTTAGTACACAATTTGTTTCAGAAGCTTTAATTTGTTTTAATGAACTTAACATAACTGTACCAATCATTTTTAATATGGGATGACACTGAACTAATAACGTAAATACTGTACATATATAACCTACTTAGAAATAGGTTATGTAACATAAAACTCTTATGGAATCATCATGGAAAATAATTATTTTATAGTTTGTTAAGTTTTTTGAACATTAATTACAAAAGCAACGTTAACTAGATACTTTTCACGTCACTTTGATTTCTCTGAATTATTATAGTAATTACATTTGAATCATATTGACAATAAGACACCCTAAACATGTCTGAATATCAGTGGCTCCCAACTTAAATTGTTACGCTTTTATTTAACTTACAACATTAAATTAGTCTAGTAAATTTAAGAATATAAAGGGAATATGAAATACAAAGTAATAATTTTTCATATACATATATTTTTATGGATTTATTATACAAATTTAATGCATTATTTAATGATGTGCAGCTGCTTTCCTCATCTGGACAAGTATGTTTCCAAGTTCTTCACGCTTCCTCTTAGCTCTGATGTGTGTGCCCAACTATAAAATATAAGAATAGAATATAATATTCATTTGGAATATATAACACTTCAAGTGACAAAATTTATTGACATCCTTACCCTCCTCTTCAAGAATTTTAAGGCACGCTTATCCTTAGAAACTTTCAACAATTCCATAGCACGTTTCTCATATGGTGCATGTCCAGTTACCTCACGGATTAAATCTCTAACAAACTTACTGTGTTTAGTTTGTCTCTAGAATTAAAAGATTTATGAGCACATAATACTAATCTTTATAATTAATGAATTATTTTTACTTTGTATTGTTCTTTGTTTTATAAATGGTTTAATTATGAAATGTAAACAGAAATAATATAGTACAGAAGTATCATCATAAAACAGGAATGTTTATCACTGTTGCGTACTAACCCCTTTTAGTCTTGCGGGCAAAATGCATACTGTCTTTTTCCGTTCATTTTTATTCTTTGCCACACGAATCTTAGTCGTTTTATGGCCCCTGTTAAGTCCAACTGCCAATTCGTATTTCAGAGCCATCCTACAATATTAAAACGCCGTGACTTTTATAGGTTAGATCATCAAACGTAACAATACAACATTACTTAATAATATTATACTTATTACACTGCAATTACTTATGAAAGTACTTATTATTATACAAACGTAATTGATTTCACAAGATTATATAGATATTTTGAGATTCAATTTAACACAAACCTTCACGTCAGAAATACAATGGTAAAAAGGAATACAATCTTGTTTTCAATGAAAGATATTTTATGATTTTTTGTGCGCATGCGCTATGAAATCATCTTGTCTGATTTTCAAGTATGCGACAGAATTTTTTATACTTCAAAAATTTCATATATCTAAATAAATTTTTAAATGTGTTAATTATATGTGTGTTCAATTCAACTGCAAATACATAATAAAATTTTAAATTTTGTAATATACATTTATTATGTAATTGATATAAATTCCCTATGAAATATTTTGTTCTTTTTGAAATACTATCTTTTTTAAAATGATATAATAAGAATATTTATGTTTTGTATGTTTTAGTCTATAATAATAATTTAATAACACATATGTATATATATATGTTTGTTTTAAAACTTTTGATCCTGTAATATAGATTTTAATATTTCATACAGTGGACATCTTGCGCCATAGTCGATAAATCTTTATCAACTTCACGATTGTGATTCGTGATTGCTGCGGTGTCAGATTTTTGAAGGGAATTTTTTAATTTATATTACAGAACGGTATGAGCGTCATATACGCGACCATACCGCTTTTCTTAAAAACGTCTACCTCGTAACATTTATTTTCACTGACAAGAAACCATGTCGAAGATGAAAAACATTCCAAATAACTTAACCAAGTGGGATCTGTCAGAGGATTCTCTGGCACCGTTAACCGATTACCAAAAAGAATGTTTATTGAATTTAGAAGAAGAATTGTTCCCTGACAGCAATTTGAAAACTGAGGAGACAGGTGATACCGTATGCGCAAGCGAAGAAACTAAGAAATCAGTACAAATAGAACGATGCCAAGATCTATTAGAACATTATGCCAAGTTAGAGAAAGAGTGTATGGACAGGAAAGATATGAAATATGTGTTGTACCTTAATGAACTACAATCTCGACGACAAGAGTGTCATGAACTTTGTCTTCAAATAGAAGAAGCATTAGAAGACTTTACTCTGTTATATAAACAATTTTCAGAGGTTTCTGATAAAACGATATCACTTTATGATGCTAGCGAACAGCTTGATTCAGATCAAAGAAAATTAAATTCTACCATAGAAAACATCACAGAATATGTGAAATATTTTAAAGATATTGATATGATGATGGAAAAACTAGAAGCACCTACGTTATCAGTGAATAGTGAAATGTTTTTTAATATTCTAGATAAAATTGATACTAACATAGACTTTGTGCAGAATAATCTTTCGTTTAAGGAAAGCAATACTTATTTAATCAAATATAAACACTGTCAATCTAAGGCAATATCGATGATGCAAAATTATATTTTTAATCTATTTAGCAAGACCACGGAAAGTATATTGAATTTAAAAGATAATGATGATTCCCAAGATAATGCAGACGCAGCTTTAGCTCTTTTCTATGGAAGATTTCAAACTATTTTGTCAAAAGCTAGACCAGTTATAGAACAAATTGAAGCAAAATCTTATAAGAGACAAGAATATGACAGCTTATTGTCGGAGTGCCATCAATGTTATTGGAGTCAAAGAGGATTAGTATTAGGCAGTAGTGTACAAAAGTCTCTAATGTCTGTAAAGGAGAAATACAATGGTGATCATTGTAGCCTGGTACGAAATTCATGCGCATTACTGTTACATGCATCGATGGATGAGTATAAATTATTTTATGAATTTTTTTCTAAACCATCCAGTGGATTAACAGCATATCTTGAAAGCTTATGTACATCTTTGTATGATACACTTAGACCATTCATAATTCATATTAATCATTTGGAGACATTAGCTGAAATTTGTTGCATTTTGAGGATTGAAATGTTAGATGAACATGTTCAAAACAATTTTGAACCATTAGAAGGTTTTGGTAACATTTGTCTGCAATTATTGCATGATGTACAGGAGAGACTGGTTTTCCGTGCACATCTCTACTTGCAGTCTGATGTTTTGAATTATAACCCATCACCAGGTGATTTGGCATATCCAGAAAAGTTAAAGATGATGGAAGATATAGCAGAATCAATAAGAGAAGAATCCAGACAGACAAAAATGAAAAAAATATCTATTTCATCTAATGATGATAATAATCTAGAACCAATATCTAGGAATCATATAGAAATAGATTCTATCTACCAAAAGACACATATGGGGAATTCACCAGCAGATCTTCATGGAATGTGGTATCCTACTGTTCGTAGGACATTAGTATGTTTATCAAGATTATATAGATGCGTGGACAGATCTGTATTTCAATCTTTGAGTCAGGAAGCAATATCTCTTTGTGTACAGAGTATAGAAAATGCAAGGCATGAAATAGAGAAAAGAGCATCATCCTTAGATGCAGAACTTTTTCAAATAAAACATTTGCTTATTTTAAGAGAACAAATTGCACCATTTCAAGTAGATTTCACCATAAAAGAATATAGCCTGGATTTTTCTAAAGTTAAGACAGCAGCATTTGGTTTATTAGAAAAGAGTTCAAGATTTTTTACTTTGTCAAATAATGCATTACTAGAATTTTTATTGGAGGGAGCACCTCAAATGAAAGAGCAACTAATAGACTCAAGGAAGCATGTGGATAATAAATTGAAATACACTTGTCAACGTCTCATACAGCATGCAACATTTTTATTGATACATCCAATTTTGAAATTGTTAGAAAGGGAAAAGTTATATACCAATACTCCAGATGCATCTCCAGAACATGCTCTTGGAAGTCCTCAAGATGTTGCGGCAGCAATTAGCGAGGTATTACGGATAATTAAGTTTAAATGTCCTGAAATTCAACAACTGATGCAACTATATCTCTCTAATAAGGAAACAGAGTTTATTTTGTTTAGACCGGTAAAAAATAATGTCTGTGCTGCATTTACACAACTATATCAAATACTGAGTAAATATTATAATTCAGAAGAACTTTTATTAATTGCATGTCCATTACCAGAACAAATCTCTGTTATGCTAAGCTCATCCAGTCTTACTCATGGAAAAAATACACAAAGCACTGCAAAAAAAACGTAGCAAAAATGAATTAGCAAGCTTTTATAATTAGATACTGTATATTAACGCTATCTGCGATCCGTAATCAAATTACGAATTTATTTTAATATTTCTTTTGAAAAAATAAATATTAATATATAATGAATATTTTATATTTTTAAGTAAATTATGTAAAATCTGTATAAATAATTCATAATTCCATATACAATAGCTCAGATATTCAAGTAAAATTACAAAAGCTATTGCAATTTATAACGCCCTGTATTAAAGAATATTACACGATATTTTAATTCTTTGTAATGTACTTTAAGAACACGTAATTTTTATATTACGAACATGTACATATTTAAAATCTTAAATTAAATTAACACACCACGAAATTTGTACATCCCCTTAAGTGGGATTTATGGTCTTAAATAAATTTTTACAGAAATTGTTATGAGTTTAAAACAAGAAAAGGTGTATATTTTTGTAGCAAACAGTACTATAGTGTGTCATATTGCGATGATACTAGGGATTTAATTTTTCCAATTGTACTTGAAAACATGATTAATTGCTAATATATATAAGTGATAATGATATACATTACATATTGTCTATTTATTTTGATCTTACAAAACTACTTTCCTATACCCTTTTCTCTTACAGAAAAGAACACAATAATCAATAAGCAATTAATTGCATTGGATAAACACCAGAACAAAATAACTTACTTGCTTACGATTTTAATTTATAAATTTATTTATTATACTTAATACGTGGATTTCCATATATTTAAATAAGTACTAGTATCAAAACTTTGTGCTTGTTGCTTGTTGAAAAGTATATAAAATTATGGCGTTATAATAACTTATATCTTTCAGACAATTCACACACGCTGTACCACAGGATGTAATATATTAGAAATTGGACTATATTCCTCTTCAGATTTACTTTCGTATGATTTCAGGGGAAAATGTTTAATGAATTCTTCAATAATATTCGTTGTTGGTGGATGTAAATAATCTTGTACAGAGACGTATTTCGGGCCGCCAAATGTATCTAATACTACCACTGAAATTATTTTCAATTTTGCGAAATAGAAATGATGATCTGTAACAATTAACACAATATTTTTAAACGTATATTTCATAGTAATATTTTTGATTAATTGACTTCATTTATTAAAAAAATTCTTACCTGCTGGCATATTAATTAGACCTGGATGACGCGTGAAAACTGCTTTTTTAGCTACTTCGATTTCCGCACTTTCATTTTTTAACTGTAAAAGATATAATAATACTTGTTAATTATTCCATTAATTTAAGTATTCTGTAAATAAAAAATCTACTAACTGGTTTGATCTTGCCGGTTAGAAGAACCCTGGCACAACGTGGATCCATAGGATCCCACCGCTTGTTTCTACAGTATTCCCCTTGGGCTAATGACATCAACATCGAGGCCCGATTATCTTTCTGTAATTAAATCGAAATTGATTTTCAATAAAATAGGTAATAAAGATAAGAAAATAAAAAAAAAAGTGATAGTGATTAGGGTTTTAATAAAAATAATCGAATATTCAATATAATACGTATTGATATTGCTCACTATCTTATCAGACGATGGTAATATTAAACATACGACGTATTTTTGCGACTGCGATACATATTAATAATAGTGTTAAGAAAATGCTTACTGCAAGATCTTTAGCTGGAAAATCCAGGGTAGTAAGGTAAAGATATGGAATCCCTGATCCATTCCCTAAAAGCCCATCGCTGTAGGAAACTAAATTTACAGCTGGAAACGATTCGATATCCTTTCTTGCGCTGATTGTCGCCACGGATACCCAATCTGTATATGTACATAAAATTATTGGTAATTATATTTACATTATAATTAGTTGTTATTATATGATAAAAAAGCTAATTAACATAGTGAAGAATACTACTTACATATTTACTTGTTAACATAGTTACCATTAATAACGATATTAATAATAAATAAGATATTTAAGCAACTAAAGTTATATACGCGATTACAGCGTATACAATGAAAATGATGTCATACATATGTATACAATATACATATATATTCCCAGATTATTAAAAAACAATAAATTTACATAATAAAACAAATAAACAAATAATTTTACTTCGAAGGTAATTGAATTTAATAAGAGTAAGTACGTAAATAATTCGTATGTTAAATATGTTATTTGTTTGAATAAACAACTTTTCAATGGCTAGATTAGACAAAATATCTTCAGTGATAATAATTATTTGACTAGTCACGACTTGACTCATCGTGACTTCTTCGATATTGAATTTTGAATGATTTCGTATTACCAAAAGTAATATTTATTCAACTTAGGCAATATTCATCTATAATATTCATTTATAATAGTTCATCGAAAAACTGGAAAGCCGCCAAGACAAAGCGTTGAAAGTCCTAATATTAACTTTTACCTAACTCGGTACGGATAACCGCATATCTACATTATGTATGCAGATATTCATTCTACTCGTTTTATTAATTTCCGAATGATTCGTAATTTTGCACTGAAATGTGACGCTTTTGTTTGAGAAGTAGCTATTTACGCAATTTGAATGTCAAAATAAAGAAGAACCGTAATAACGTTTTATTAGCTTTAAAAACGTTGTTACTATGAAAAAAAAAATGTATTTTTTTACCAGCTTGATTGACAATGTATCTTGCCATTAAAGCTGCCTGATCGATAGGTGGTGGATTATTGACAGGAAGTTGTCGATCTCTTTCAGACGATTTGTACGTATTATGATGATCTTCGTGATGATGTTTTTCATATTTAATTTCTCCCGGACCATTCTCACTCATTTCCTTCGCTTTCTTCCATTTCAAAAACTCCTCGAATTCTTGCCAATGTTCAGCCTCCGAAAACTGTGAATACTTCTTCGCTTCGATCGTGAAGATTAAAAAAGATAAGAAGACTGCGAATCGAAAAATCATGGTTTATGTCCACGACTGTTTCACTCTGATGGTAAACGTTTACTAAAACGGAACAAAAGTACACTATTGTTTTGCAATCCTCTTTTAGATTTCTCACTTATATAGCTTGCTACAAGTATGAGAGCGATGAGCACGAGCTCCAATGACTGTTTAGCACATTCGTACTGACACTGCTGACTCAAGGTCAATATATTAAATGTTAAAGTTGTACATCATGCTATGTGAGAATTAGTGAAACTGATAAACATAACCTAAAGTTTGGAAAACTTCAAGTGTTTCGTTTGCATCTGTTTTATTAATTAATTGACAGGCAAAGTTTTAAATTAGTGAATCATTATTACATCGATGATAAATAGTGGTGTTCTAGATTTAAATGGAGCTCCGAAAATTTTTTAATTTTAATTTTTGGAGATAACGAATTGATTATTTTTCATAAAGGTGATTTTATAGCTAATTTCAGTTTATATCTTAAATGAGCGTTTTAAAAAGCATCGACAATTAGTATAGTGAAGTATAAGGAAAGTAATTTCATGAGAAAGAGGTTATTATTAACCTTACTATTAACCTCTTTATTAACCTTATAAGGTAGCCACTGAACATTGTCGAGTAACGTAATTTATCATTTTATTTTCTTTATTTCTAGGTTCTGCGACCTTTCTCTTATAATGAAAAGTATGATTATTATAATATAAAACGACAAAAATATGTAATTGTTATTCAATATAGTATGTCGGTTGCTCCATTTTTGGTAAAAAAAAGTAATTTTTAAAATTTTATGTTTTAAAATATCATTCTTTTTAGCATAATAAGTAACATTTGATTTGAGCATTAAAGACAGGAAGCTAAAATTTATTAGAATTTGAATGAAAACTGATAGCTTTCATAATAATTTATGTCAATCCGCTGTAACTTTATCTTTAAATTATATCATGAATTTCTAAATGAGGAATAATATAAATACCTAGAGATATTTATATCCAATTTAATTCGAAGCTAACCATTATTTCAGCAATAAAATAGAACAAGTAAATTTACTATTAGTCTTGTAATTCTTATGTATGATTTTAGTTTCTTATACATTTTTGAAGAATAATTTAACTTAAGGGATGTTTTTGTATGTACTGCATTTGTGTATTCATAGACTTTGGCAATTAATGTAAGTATTTTCTCTATACAAAATGCTTTTGCACATATTTAATTTTTTGGCATTTACATGTGCAACATCGGTATTTGGTGGAAGCTGATTTACATCCAATTTTAAGTATTTCTTATCTCTCTGGTAGATGGATGTTAATAGATATTATGCCTTATTTAAGTATTAGAATTTGTTGATAAGATTTCAAACATACGTAGATTAATCTGAATTAGTCGGGTAAATATTAATTATAAAGGATAAAATGAAATTTACAAATAATACAATAATAATAAAATAATATAACTTATATGTATTTCAAACTTAAATTGTGAATAAAAATATAAACAAGAAATGTTTATAATTTGTTGTGTATTGTATTCCGATGAAAGATGTGGAGTGATAAATTTGTTTAATTTTGTAAAGCATTAAAAAGCACAATATTGTAAATTTGCTAATCGTGAGTGGAGATATTATTTTTTGAAGAATATTGTAGAATTATGACGAAAAGAAAATTCAATCTTTCATCATTTTAAAATTATATTATAATTTTTTAATCCCAAGGGTGAAAGCTGTACTGAATCACAAGTTTTTGTTTTACCAAGATGGAGACGTTATGCATATATTTTAATGCTTAAGTCACTGCCTTACAATTTTCTTTCAACGAAAATAAATTCCGTAGAAATATTCCGAAAAATTATGAATAGAAATATTCAACAGGTGAATCTTACAGCACATAAAATTGTATTTACATGTGTACTCGTCAAAAAACAATTCATCAATTTACAACAAAACATAATAATCTCTTTGAAAGAATTCGCTACCTCTAGCAACATGTATGTCCATGCTTAGTAACTTTTACTTCGACAAAAAAGATTCGTTGCACATTCGCATAGCTTTTTTTTTTAAAGGTAAGCGCCTTTTACATTTATATATCCATATGCAATTGGTAAGGCAGTGATTTATCGTTATCGGACAAATCGATATGTATTAACGTTTACGTTGTCAAGATTCGAACAATCAAATTTAATACGTGACTTTTGTTGACAACGATTAATAAATGTAACTGATAGATTGATAAAATTGATAGAACGTTAAAATAATTTTCTATATTAATAGAGATAGCGATTTCCTTCGTAGTGTTACATACTCTCTTTCTTTCTTTCTATCACACTCACACTCTCTCCTTTCTCTCGCACAGAAACAACGCTTCTTTTCATTTATAAGCAAAAAGGTAAACATTATTCTTCTCTATCCGATCCTCTTAAATTAACGCTAAAAAACGTGTAACGATTGCACTGTTGACTTTACTAAAGTCATCGTATTTACGCAACAAAATGTTACAAGTATAAAAAATTTACGACAAGTACGGCTTCTCGAGTAAATTTATCGCTAACAACCACGCCAGCGTTTCTTCTTTTTCTCTCTTTTTTTTTTTTTACAGCAATAACGCTGGTAAATCTCTGTCTTCGTTCCTCCGTTGTTCCTTCTTTCATGCGTTATTCTCGTGTTCACGTGGGACTATATTAAATTAATTGGTCACCGCGTTTCGAGATTCACCGTTTTGCCCCTTGAGCGTCGCATCAAAACATATTCTTCTCCTCTGTGTTTCAAATTTATTCCTTCCCTTTTTTGTGTTTCTCTTTCTTTTTCTTTTTTTTTTTTTTTTTTAAGAAACTCCTATCCTCCGTTTTGCTTTCGCGAATATCTCCGAAAATGTCAACATACATAATAATTTATTTCTATTATATTACAATAAGTCGTTCTACATAGTCAAGAATAGAGAGCAGCGATTTTTTACAGTTCAATTGGCACATTGTATGCGCGCGTATGATCGCTTGGGTGATGGGAAAAGACGCGGGGATAAAAAATGAAAACTAGCTTAGGGGAAGACAGAAACGATGAGCTTGTGGCGAAAGTGAAGAATAGATAAAGCGAAAATAGGAGATAACCGAAAGGGAAAGATGAACAAATGTATGGAAGGAGAGAGGGGAAACGAGAGGGAAATCGGTGTACAGAGATGCCGAGGTGAATATGATATCACTGATATGCATGTGGGGACTTTGGGCTCAGAATTTTCAGTTACTTAAGTACACGTCTCTCGCGTGCCGGCGCACGCCACTAGGATGTCGAACTGTACCAACCGTTCGTCGTCGACTTGTTCGTCGGATGGTAAATGTGGAAACCAGCTCCGGCAGCCGGGTGATGATAAAATTGCGCTTGCTCGCTTAAACCGGCCGAGGCATACGCTGCAGCAGCGTCCAACGCGCTCGGATGAACAGCAGCCGAATACACTTGTGGTTTTAAAGGCAATGGTTGCGCTGGCTCGTATTGGTGTCGTAACACGGGATCGCTATAAGCCGACGAGCCTTCGTAGCTGCTTATCACGTTTACCGGATGCAGCTGTTGCTGTTGTTGTTGTTGTTGCTTGTCTCTCGGTGAAACGGATGACGGCGGAGTCATCGCCGAGTGATAATCGACCGTGTAACCGCTGGCGGTAGAATACGAGGAAACCAGGCTGGTAAACGCATCGGCGCAACTTGTTCCGGTGGAATTTTTCTGATTGTGTGTTGCCAACACAAATTGATGTTCGCCGTAGGTGCTGGATCCTTCGGAGCCAGGTGGAGTGGGTAGAGGACCACTGGGTGTCGTGTCCCCGGCGTAATAGGTTCCACCGGAAGAAGAGGTTCTTGTAGTACTACTGGACGTGATTCCGTGAACGTTAGCTCGTATCACGCTCTCTCTGTTGGCGTATAATTGTCGTAGAAGAGCGGACGCTGGCAATGGCGCGGTAGTCGATTGTTGCGGACTTAGGTGTCCCAGATGATGATGAGCTCCGATCCATTGTATCGTACTCCTTTGCTGTTGCTGCTTGAGCAACGCGTCCGTGCTGAAATCCGTAGGCTGATGCAGCGTCGGTGAATGAGATTTATTGAGATTCTGAACTGGCAGATGCTTGGACATCGCCTGCTCTAGATCTTTCACGGAGGTGCCGGTACTGTCGGCGTTGCTCGTTCTATCTTCCACGCGTCTCGATTTAGGACTGGCCGAGCACAGTACTTGCTCACCTCCTGAAATGGAATGGTTTGATGGAGCTGGACTTAGAGCGTGGCTTCTCTCGTTATTCGTGACTTTCACCGTTGAGTCGTCCTCCTCGTCCTCCTCCTCGATCGAGCTGCTATCGTCCTCGTGCAGCTTTCGCTTGTGTCCACGTAATTTCACTACGAGCGTGTTAATGTTTCCTACCGCTGTCTGCGGCTCTTGCTGTAACTGAGCTATGTTGTCGTGATGCCGGCTGCCTCGTTTCTCGCTCTCCGACCCGCGAGTATCTTCGCGATCTTCAGGCGGCGACCTGTGAGGATGTTCTTGATGCTGGTTCGGTGGTCCACCGTGATTTCTTCCTTCTGAAACGCGTTACGATGCTATCTTAGCGATTAGAAAGTTTCGGACTATCGACGAAGATCAAGTAGCTATATTCGGTCATTTTTTTGGGAAGAATAGCGGAAAGAAAGAAGTCGCAATTTATACCTCCTCTATCGATTTATACCTCCTCTATCGGCATCCGGTGATCCATTTTCTGGATCGTTTCCAGCTGCGTCCTCGCGTTTAACGCCCATCACGCCTTCTTCCAGTTGACAACAGTCCATGATTAAATTTTCGAACTCTCGACCGCTGAAACAATTTGTTCGATCCGAGAAATTTCAACGTAATGTTATGCTTGATCTCAGACGAATATCTTACACCATGAAATTTACCTTATAACATAATTGACACAGATGATATTTTGCTCTTCCGCGTTTTTTGAATTGCACACTACCGTGGCGCACGTCTGTAACCATGTGTATCCTCCGCTTTTATTCATTAATCTATAATAATGTGTTAGCACTTGCCCCTTGTGAATCACTGAAACAAACGAGATCATTCTGATGTAACTAACCGGCTAAAATAACGAGCAAAGAGTCAAGTGAAGTAGCTGATTCAATTTGTATTCCATAATGATTCGACAAAGCAGGGATTAAGTGGATAAACGAGGTAAACGAAGATCTATGGAAATACTTACAGTCGATGTGAGATTTTCGAAGACGATTCGCATCTTCCCCATGGCACAACGTATAAAGATTCTTCCCCGTTAATTCGTCGGCTGTATAATCTAATAATTCGGACACCCTATAGGTCAACATAAAAACGGGACATTACGTTGTTCGTAATCACAGAAGCTAATTATCTAATTATAGCTAATTAGCTAATTATTATAATAAAATGAGATAAACTTATCGAGAATTAATTACAACGAGATACGTGGAAAATAGAGAAAGACAGAGGAATGGAATTTTCTAGAAAATTTCCTATAACGCTCACCTTGGTTCACAATGCGCTATCCGAAAGTCGAAACTGATCCGCGTGACGAACATGTCGGCTTCCAGGCGAATTTCGTGCACACTTGGCGGAGGAAGTGCGATCGCCAGGCCAACCATGCCTATCAATGGTGGTGCAGACTTTCTTGAATGGCCAAACGTATACTGCGGTCTCAAACGGCACAGTAATAACACGACCTGAATTCGTAATTGCTTATTAACATCCATGGTTTCGTTAACTAAACGCAATTGATTCGCGATTCGTTAAATCGATTAAATCAGGAATTCACAGAATCCGATCGATGGTAAATTACGATAGATCGACGATAGATAAGTAAATCATGATTGCTATCAATTAGAATATTTTATTTCGTCATGTTTAGTGGAAAGTTACGGTTCGAAGAATCCTTGGAACACAGAATGAAAATGTTTAAGCATCGGAACGAAAGAAGATGAGAGGGTGATCTTTGAAAATATAGGATTTCTGAGGAAACAGTGTACTCACCCTATAACCAGACGACTTAAAATGGCACCCCCTTTTCGTCAAAGTGGATTTCATCCTCACGCAGAACGCACGATCGTATCCCTTGTAAAGATTATTTGCCGATAACGACATCACCGACGACACTATAATTAGATTAAAGACAACGCATGAATATTCGTTACTTACACGTGCGTGCACGCGTGTACAGAAGAATACCGATTTTCTTCTTCGAATTATACTTCAAACCATCAATATTCAATTGGAAACTTCAAAAATTCAGAAGGAAACAAGATCTTGGTTCATAAATTACGACAAAGTCCCACAAGCAATGAATAAAAAATGAGACATTTTTCGACATGGATAAAAAGCGAAACAAAATTCGGATCAAACGAACGAATATTTCTTAGATAGAACGATAAAACTACGTTCAAGCAAAGAGAAAAAGTTAGTCGCTGCTTCGTCGAGATTTATCAACGACGCATCTATTCACGATCCTTTAGCGGCTACTGAAAGTTTATCAACTTCGTAATCTCGACGCGAATGATGTCATCACGGCTCGTTCAGTCGACGAGAGACGCGTCGTTCAAAAAAAAAAAAAAAAAAAAAAAAAAAATACACGTCACGGCAGAAACTTACCGTCGGGATTCGCGGTGGAAGATGAACCGTGTTCTTCGGACGCCGCGCTACTCGGCGACGCTAAACCGGAGCTCGACGAGTGTGGACCGGAAGAGGTGCTCGATGTCAGTCCCAGGCCTAATTGTTCCGCGACTTCCGCGTGGTCTTGCTGATGAACGTAATCGAAAACGCTTGATCCCGTCATCTCTACCTAAAATTCACAAAAATGTCGTCCTCTCTCGTGTCTTTCGATATTTTCTCAATTTTGGAATTTTGAAATTTTATCGTAAGTCCTAATAAGTAAATTAGTTCAATAAGAACTTTCGATCGGAGACAAGCTATTATGTTGACTTTTCCTTCAAGAATTCGAAGTATGAGACAAATGCGAGTGCTAGTGGAAGAACACGTGTTTAAACATCGTAATTTCCTTGACAAGTCGCAGAAAGGTGACTTAATTAGAGGAAAAACTGCAGTCGAGGACAGCTTTCTCGAGGTGGTCTCATTACAGGGAAACTCTGCGGGCCTTAATACGATAGTTTCCACGAAAAACTGCTTCGACGTGACCGACGGCTTCCTCTCGTTCGATGGCAATGGTTATCTGTATTTGCGTAAAAGAATTTACGAAAACCCGTGTTTCGGAGGGCGAAATATTTTTTAAAGGATCCCTTCCACCAACAAATGCGAGTAATTCCATTGTTCGTCAAAGTGGTATTTTTCAAGCGAATCCTAAAACGTAGTAAAAACACGGGACACGTTTGAAACCGAAATTTTATTATTAAAACTTTGCGGAACGGCGTGAGGGTGGAATATCGATAAATACCGACAACAACGGAAAGCAAAACAATTTGTATTTTTCGCTGGAATAACACGCCCGTTATTTAATTACAAGTATCTCTACCAATAAAAGGACTTCGTTCGATAGATATCCGAAGGAAAAACGATTCGGTATCGTCTATCTATGAATAAAGTCGGTGTTTTAATTATTCAATGGTTAATAAATTCTCTGAATATTCTCAGCCGCGTAATTATTATCATTTTTAATATACCTTCTTCTTGATCTGGCGCAATTACTTAAACACTCAGGCAACCCTAACACGTCGATTTACCCTTCGATCCGAAGATTCCGGGAACTTGCTCAAAGACAAAGCACGTAAGAGTATGTAAATCCCGCGAAGTAGATTACTAGCTCAGAGGGGTACGGTTTCCCATCGGGGGAGGCTTCGACGATCGACGGAGGAAGAGACCGAGAAAGAGAGAGAGAGAGAGAGAGAGAGAGAGAGAGAGCGGGAGGCAGTCAATTTCATCGGGCACGGAAACTTTAATTTCAATCGAACTTGCCGACAGAATAATAATAATACTAAAACCAGTACCCTCGTAACCCACCAAACAGCGAAGGGAGAACCATTAAAAATCAACCACGCCAACGAGACTTGGAAATCGTTAACGTACCGGAACGCCATGGAACTATATCGCGTTCCTCGCTAGAGGGTGCAGACTCCGAATGGAGGAAAGAAGTAGGAGCCTTGAGGAACGATACGATTGCAATACGGGGCGAGAGAAAGAACAGCTTCCACTCGACTCGATTTCCATGTCTGCGCTGGAACATCTACCTACGGCCACGCATTCCGTTGGCCGGTTCACTCTCGCAAAGAAGAAATACCTCCGGAACACAGGGGCTGCCGGCGGCCATGTTTGTGGCAACGTCGGCGCCGGTTTCCCGAATCCCCGAAACACCCTATTGATTGCTCCACGAGTCTCGCAGAACCGAGCTGGTACACCGGTCACCTCCCGTTCACCTCCTGTTCCTCCCGCTATAGCGCTCTATCCGTCTCTGTTCCTCCGTTTCTCCGTTCCACGCTCCCTTCCCAGTCTAGCTGTTCCTCTCTGTCTGTCTGTCTGTCTGTCTCTCTCTGTCTCTCTCTCTCTTTTCTCCATCTACCTTCACGGGCGGCATTAGGAATGGCGAACACGCCGCCGTGCAGAGGCTACGTGAGCCGCATGCGACCACCCCCGCCCCCAACCACCACCCATCCTTCCCTCGTCTATGTCATGCTTGGTGCCAGCCAGTATGGCCGCCAACTCGTACAACCTTCTCCTCTTTTCCTCCCTTGACCTCTCTCTCTCTCTTCTTCCCTCTCTTTCGTCCTTATCCACCTCCTCTTTTTCCCGAGCCATGCTACCTCGCGTCGTTGCTTCTTTTCCCTCTTCTCCTCGTCTCTTCCCTTCTTTTTCATCGTTCGCCGTGGCCACCTCCGCCACCGCCTTCGTCTCTTACCCTTCGTTCCTCTTCATCGAGCTTCTCCTTTTTCCACGGGCCGTGTTCCCTCGGTGTGCTGCTATCTTTGCCCTTCCGGCTCGCGCATACGTGCCAGCCTCACGTGCATGCCTGTGTCTTATATGTCTTCCGCTTCATTTCACCCACCCCGCCGCCACCACCTATCTCTTCTACGCCCTGGCTTCGTTCGTTCGTTCGTTCGTTCGTCTTTTACTTCCTCCCCCCTTCGTGCTCAAACCCTCTCTTTCTCTCTCTCTCTTTCTCTTTTTCTTTCTCTGTTTAGCTTCATCCCTATACTATACTCGTTTAGTCTAGGTTCCATCAACATCCCCGCGAACAAGTCACGCTTACAACGACGATTCGTAAGGGAATGGACAAGCTAGCTACACACTCACCTGTGAGAGTCCAAGGTAAATCGAGACGGTCTCGGATATGTACAGGAACCGTCCATCAGCGGCGACCGCCATCGCGAACCCGTCCAACGACTGAAACGGAAAATATGAGTGCAATCGCTCTTCAGCCTCTTTCTATCTCCTTTTTCTTTCGTTTGCTCTTTCACTTATTTTCTTTTTTCTACCGGTACCAACGTGGCATCCCGGTTATCTCGCGATCACTCCCAGCCCCCTTCTGTCAGCTCCTGGGATACCGGCGTCCGAATCTTTGTCACAATTTTCGCTTACGATTATTTCGTTAGTATCTCTTTTCCATTTTAATTTTGTCACATTACTCGTTACTCCAGACCGCGGATTTTTACGCGATCATAAGAATTTCCAGGGTGCAGAAATACACATAACGATTCACATAACGTACCAAGATACGTGAAATATTCAGAGGCAAGAAAAAATATTTATATACAAGCGAAACAAATCTTCGATTCGATGAAAATCTATGAAAATACGAACTCGTATGAAAATCCGCAGTTGATTAAGTCGAGTAAATAATTTACGGTAACTTTATTATTCACAGGGTATTGAAAGGGGTTGGAAGTAATTTTCCGAGCTTCGTTTTCACTATTTTTTCTATACTGAAACGGTGAACAAATTTCTTTCGAACAAACGATTTCTTCAAAGTCGTTTCGAAACCGATTGCTTTGCATCGATGTAAGATTTGTTATTATTAGAGGTATTTTTTAACTTCGATGCGTGCTTCGAATGCAAGGAAAAATGCAGAATTACGCTTACTTGAAGTATGTGGGTACCCTGATGTACATCGAAGTGCTCCATCGTAGCGGATGCTGATGACCTCACACGATTCGCACCTGGAATCAGAAACATTCGCGGCGTGTACGTGGATTCTGCGTTATTGAACGCGATGATGAATGTCCGAGTTTCCATTTGAATCGGCACGGTTCAAAGCAATTTAGCATTCCTCTGTTTTTCCTACAGTCAAGTTTAGACGCTTCCGTAAAGAATATGACGGATCCATAGTGATCGTGTAACGATATGTATGTTAAAGATAAATTTGTATTCGACAGCTAGCATCAAATTGCATATTGCCGTGCATATAGCCAACGATGAATAATAATGAACAAACGGAACTCGATAAATCAACATTCCGCGGTGGTTTCTCTCGATCATCAATTTCTGACATAAATCTCGTTTAAAAAAGAAGATCACCGTTTATAATAAACAATTGTCTCACTCGGAACATTCTACGAAGATTCTATTATTCTAGAGCTTCTTTAACGACTCTAGAATATCACGAATCCCGCCAATACAATTAACTTCCACGATCTTTTCTACAGTTTTTTATAGTTCAGTTTGACAAACTCTCCGTCGCTGATTATTTTCATTCGTGTAAATTAGAGATTTGTTCCTTTCGGGATTAAGAAATTCTCCGAGCAAACGAAAAGCTCAACCCTAGAACTAACAGCAACTAAACCTATTAAATTTCCAGTATAATAAATTACGAGTTATTTGTTTTCACCATTCCGGTATTTCTACCGTTAAACACGGCGGAGCATGGAAATTTCCATATTATGTTAATCTCGTGCCCAAAGCACTGTGATTCTAACCACCCAAAATCTCTTTCAACATCCCCAACGTAGAGTCCCAGTGGACGGGTCAGCAAAGAGTTAATAAAGACGTTTGCTCGATCGAATTGATTGACGTCCACCGAACCTACGCTACCTCCACTTTATTCCGACCATTGTGACTCACTGCCGAGTTCAACCCCCGAAGATAGCATCCTAACCACGCGGTGACCCCTTTGCGTCTTCTTCTCTCCCCTCGTTTAACAAACAAGACGTTCCTGCTTCTTGCCCGTAATAATAAACTCCACCCACGCTCTCGGGGACGTCGTAATGAAAGACTTAGAAGACTCGATCAAACTCGACGCGAACCGCTTAATCTGTTAAGCTCCACGGAGCAGGAACGAGTCGAAGTGGCTGGCTAACTGGTCGAATTGATCAGCGTCTGGCTTTCGCTATCCGGTCGACAAGTTCGTTCTGATATTTCGGACCCGGATCGCCGAATAATCCAACCGGACTTTCGCCCATCCGACCAACGCGTTTCCTACAGCCACGACAACCGTTCGTTTCGTTTCGTTTCGACGACGATTCGTGAATACCGATTAAACTTTTACCGATCGAGGTCTCTTTCGCGCAGGATCGTTCATTGTACGTTCGTTTACACGGAATAGTGGAGCTGGTAATTCTTTGAGAGGTTCGATCGCTTGATGAGAAGCGAATGGATCGTTGCAGCGAAACGTTGTTGTGCGATCGATAGTTGGTTCGTCGATGAAAGAAATAGGGCGGATTTTTATCGTAGTTTCAAGTAAATATAGAGTGTAATTAAACAGAGAATTTTAATTCTTGACCGATTGATGCTTTTGGAGTTTTGTTATTTCAATTTGAATTATATGTTATATATTGTGTTGTAACAATACACGTAAAAATTACTTTTCGAATTAAACTGTATGTAGAATATGTAAAATACAAAATAAAATTACGTAATGTAATCTTCAAACAGGTTGCAATTATTTATGATTCGTCGAGACGAAGCGAAAGAATATTTTCCAATTGTGAAGTTACCTATTAAAGTAGATTATTATTTTGGTTAAAAGGAGCTGTATAAAATATAGAAGCTGTAAATAATAATCGTACCATAAATACGACGTTAGATGGAGAAAACTTAATTTAGACCTGTAGTGGAAGCTACCTGGCCGTCATAATATTTTGACAAGTATCTAAGGGAACGTTTTGCCCGTCTGTCCGGTGGCTCGCAGATATTTCCTTGGGGATGATGGAAAAATATCCGTGCTGCCGGCGTGATCAATTTAGCAAAGATCGAGCTTGGTAATAGGTTATTTTTTCGCGACGAGTGTTGAAGGAATAATGTGCAGATCGACGTTTGTTATTACAGAAATTCTGTTCCTTCGGTACAAGGTCTGACAAAGTGGAGGATAAGAGAATTTCCATGTAATACGGTTTATGAGAACAAAAAAATACGGGAAAGCTGAACAGGATTGAAAGATAAGGAACGTAAAAGAATCAATTTAAAACTGCATCAGACACTCTGTACTATCTGAACACCGTAAAACGCACGCTGTTTGGAATGCACTCCGCCAATTTAGATTGCTTTGCCAACTTCTGGGTGCTTTTACGGGAAACGATGGACTCGTTTCAAGTTTGTTAAGTGAAATTACCATCCACAGGTTTTCTCTTGTTTCCGTATTATCGCTCAAAATTGCCGGAGACATCGAATTTTGAAGTAAAGTACGAAAAAGCAGTTTCACATTATCCCGAGCAACTTTGCATCGAGGCAATGAAAGAAATCCTACAATTGTCCAGACGTTTTCATAAAATTACCATTAATTTCTGCAAAAACAGATTTCCCATCGTCCCAGTTCAACGACGAATCTTCGACAACGAACGTCCAATCTCTAAAACTAAACGCTCTTCGATTTTCTGAATCAATCTCGCGTTTCAAGCTCGCGTTTGCTGGAAAACGTAGCTGCGCGCATCGAAACCAGCCTTTTCACCTTCGAACGATACACGAAAAGGAAAAAGAGGGACTAACCTGACGATAAAAAGATAAAAAAACAACCGAAGCAAAAATAAAACCAAGACTACACCCTCGGAAGAGGAAGACGCGGTAGGCAGAGAAGAAAGAAAATAAATCAACCGACGTGTCTGGAAATCTTTAACGCATTTTACTTCGTTAAGTCGAGAGGTCTCTTGTTCCAGTTGTGGCAGTGACATGCGGCGAGGGTGAACCGGCCGCGGTGGATTTAGTTTGACGAGGAGCTGTGGCTGCGATGTGCGGACGGTGCCTAACTCAATTTCGTTAGTTTAGTTACATTGGCGGTTGGTAACGCGAGGCCCATGCAGGGGTTGCCGTGATTAGATTTCCATGTAGGTAGTGGTGCAGCTACCTAAGCCTTTATACGTACCGCTTTACATGTACGCGCAGACAGCCTCTGTCCCACCCTCTCTCCTTCCTTTCGTCTCTGTCTTTCCACGACCACACGACAAATATTAACTCAACTCAAAGCCATCAGCCCTTCGATTCACGAAAGTAACGCCGATGAATAAGCGAATTCTCTCGACGACCTTATTTCCTGTGTTCTGCCTCGTTGCAGCGTGGATTCTTTCGAGTAGGTGGAACCTTCCGGAGAACCGAGGGCGCGCGTAACGAGTAGACGACAGGGTTGATAGAAAGGGGATGCATGTTTTTGTGGAAGATCGTGGATTACGATCGACGACCAGGTTTTTTGGGGGAGAATTGTGGAATTGGACGATTGTTGGGCCGATCGAAAGGGAAAGGGGTGAATTGATGGAATATTAGGCTAGTTGTTATCGTTGGTTATTGTTTCTTTCAAAAACGTATCCTTTGAAGAAATTGGAAAGGATTAAATAAGATGTACGTTTATATAATTGTCTAGATGTTTCATTAACCTGCTGATTTATAATATTAGTATGAGTCACGCTTGTGGTAAGTTACGTTCGTAACAGGGCTCAGGTTGATCTCTAACTTCAATCTCTATTCGTCTTAGATCGAAAATTAAATTCCAATTACATATAATATATATCAGATAAATGATCGAACTTCATCCCTTGTTTCTACTACGTTCTTTACGTAAAACACACAATAAATTTCTCGAATCTATCAAGTATCAGAAAACGATCCTGATAAATTTCTTTGTGTTTGAAGCCTGCTTGACCCATGCAACTTCACTGACAGGGATGAACAACGGTCCTTTAGCATTTCAATGTTTCTCGAACCAAGGCGAAGAGATGTCCACGGCTTTCCTATTTCCGTTAAATGAACCACGAAAATGAAGAAGGCCAATGGCGATGGTATCGCTCGATTATACCCGACAATTCTCTATTACTATGTATCTGCGAATCTTGTGCCGGTTGCTTGGTCACTCTCCAGTTATAAACGATATCGCGAGGTTCGATCTATTGCCGGTTCGCTTGCGCGAATTCTTAAGAAGACCTTTGTCCGGTTAATTCGATACCGGTGTACCGTGAATTTCCATCGAAATTCAACGCTCTAACCCTCACCCCTTTATCGCGATCGACCAACGATACCGCTCGATTCGAGCAACGCGATACCATTGCAATTAATTTGCGACGATGCGAAGCCAAGATTCCCCCATTTCTCTGATTAGACGCGTAAATTTTGGGAAAATTGTTCTATTCGTTTGTTCGCGATCTTATTTTACAGACGAACAATTGCGCGACGTTGACTCTTTAGGTAAAAATTCTGCCTCGATTCTCTGAGAAGATAATTCTTTTATCCATCGAACGATCGATCTTTAAGATAACGTATCTGCATTTTCGATTCGTCGTCTTAACGATTGACTGATTTTGCAACGAGTTTCACTTTCTCCCGTGCTTTCACCCTGAAAGACACGTTTTGCCGCGCGACTACACGCTCGTCGATCTTCAACAGCGAAACGACTCCCCTACCGGGGTTAAATACTGATCCATCAACAGATATCACCAGCAGATACACTTTCTAATAAGCGGGGGTTCCAATCATCTGTGTTGTTTCCACTTCGAAGCTACGATAGCTCTTTCACCAAAGAGGGTTGAGAGAATATCTCTTTTCTCGGACAGAACGACCGCGTTCTTCCTGTTCGTTGAACAGTCGATAATATTTAATCAAACGTTGATTTCGTGACGTGAATTTTCAACTATTTATCATATGATATCATAAATATAATTTATCATGTATGGTCAATAAAATACTCAAATTATAATATCTACTGGTTATTTAACGAGTTTAGTTTTCATCTCTTTAGTAGCGTCGATGTAAGTACGAATCTGCATGAACATCCGCAGTCCAACAATAGCATTTAGCGCAATAATTCGTTAGCAAGTTACATCCACTGGATTTGTCTTTCTCGCGTTGATATTTTTCTAATATCGACGATTATGAACGCAGTGCAGTATCAATAGGTTTAATAACGAGGTCCTTACCTTTGCCAGATTTATTTGGCGGTGGCCCATCCCGATTCCATGGCGGGTCTCCGTGACCCGAGAACTCCCGAAGTTTGAGGTACGAGATGGTTAGCCTTATTATAGAGGCTTTGTCCAACTGGGAGGTAATAGCCGCCGGTAATGGCAGCATTTTCGCTAACTCGTAGAACTCGAAGTTCTCCTTCCCCCTTCGAGACCTGGCAGCGTCTCTGCTTTTTTCCTTGCGCAGCTCGAGGATGCTGTAACAGACAGAAAAGAGAAACGGGAGAAGGTTAGACGAGCAGGAATATCGTGGCACGGATAAATCAAATTCTTTTTGCTTCCTTCGTCTTTTTTCTCTCGCAACTTCGATCATGTCAAAATGTTCCCTTTCATACGACGTAGAACGGAAGGGATCGATTTTAATTTCGTAACGAGATATTCGTGACAGTCGCCGAGCATGGTTCATCGTTAGATGAATTTTATTTTCCAGATATTTCGATGTTTAACGAAGTATATTTGCGTTGTTCGGAATATTTAATTAATTGTTTGAAAAAATATAGGAAATGTATCGCACAATATGTAAAGCTTCTAAAATAATTTATCAATTTCATTCGACATTAATAAGTTACACTTTTATAAATTTGATACCAAAGTGTCGGCGACAGGTTCGTATTTAGGTAACTATTTTATATTTTACTCTCATGGTGGTTTTACTCTCTTGTTTAATAAAACATCTTCCCGTTTATTCAGCTTTCGTTTTCTTTTATAGCTGATCAACGATGCCATAAGATTCGCTATATTCCATACAATGTTGGCGCGGATGTTTTTACAAGTTTACGACAAATCGAAGCGCGTGTAACCGTTCACGCATCCAGAATAGAAAGAATGTCCGATTCCTGTCCGAAATTCAATTACATATTTGCTGATATCATAAGGTATTCGTTTCGCGTAGTCCTTCCGCAAGGACTCTCGTACTTGATATGCTGACAACGAATTAACCATCTCTATTGGAATCGCGTTACAGCTATTGACCTAGAGTGCGTAGTACCCCAGGGTGACTGTTTCTTTAACGATCCATTACGGTCATACGTTGGAAATCTGGACTTAGTTCCAAAGATAATTAATTATATTCTAATAAATTATAGTATGATCGTCTAAGAATCATAATGGTTTAAGTCACTTTACACACGTTGATCATAAAATAACGTTAATCTCTACGTCCATTACGTAGTACCAGGTTTAAAACGTACCATGAAAAGGGACAAAGTTACGACTGAATTAACGATGAAGCTAAAGCAACCATAGAAAGATCGAAATACGAGATCGTGAATTTAAACACTTCAAAGTTTCGATTCACGCCACTACCACGTTCTGCTCGATTTTAATCGAACTCGCGAAATAACGTTCGTCAACCCTTTCGCAGAACTACCCCATTCTTCCTCCGCTAGAATTAAAAGGCATGCACACATTGATTTATCGAATCGTGCGGACGAAACGTCCTATATTAGCTAATTTTAAACGAAACAACCGATCGAACTAATACCGTGGACGATGTATCGACAATTTGCAGACGGATAGGCGAGTATAGGCGTGGCGGCGCGAGCGGCTACGATCGTAGAGCAAACGCGCGGCAAAGGCGGCCACCCGCTCGGCCAGCATACATTATTCAAACGCTATCATGCCTGTGTTTGCTGACATGCCAGCCGAATGTATCTGGGTGAATGTCGACGTAACATTAACCACGCCCCGTGGACGGCCCCTCGATTCCGGTTTTGCATTTAAACATTAAACGCTGACCAATGGGAACGTAATCCGCATTATTCGAAACCCGTTCCTCCCTCTACTCGTCACGGTCATTAACCTTTTGTTAACCAGGGAGCAATCGGTCCCCATGTTCCCGGACGATCCACTCGTTCTATCCAAATGTTCGATTATCGTGGACCTACGCCTATGATGACCAGCGACGTATATTTTCGCGCGGTAGTGAAAAAGGGTGAAAATAAGTTCCGGTCCAACGGGCGTGAAATTATGGCCGAAACGAGAAATTATTGCTCGGGTTCATCCATTTGATCGCGGCTTTTGGAATTTTTATAGCGTTTTAACCTGTTCAGGAATGGATCTTCTACAGGCAAGATAGTGACATTTTTTTTTCTTTTTTGCTATATTTTTATTTTATATTATACGTTCGACGAACAATTGATACCGATGATTAGAATCGTGGTTAATAACGTGGTAGAAATTACATGAAAGACTTGTATCGTATATTTTGATATTGAAGAGTTGTCGCAGCTAAATTATAGATTCATAATTTTATGAGGTGCTGGGGCGGTTAAATGAATTAAACATGGGGCGTTAATCCAGTTCCAGCCTTGAATGATCCTTAACAAACACCTTGACACACATAAAACTGAATATTTTCACGCGTATTATCAATTTCTATTACGTAATCGATCGGGTCTATACAAACTCCCGGAATTCCATGTGCATTGATACAAGAAACGTCTCAAAAATTTGGAACAACCTAAAGCCGTGTCGTGTACGTTTCCATGAAATTTTTGACGAGACGTAAGACGATTTCTCTCCAAATTGAACGGCCCTTAATTGCAAACATTCTCAACTCGCGAAAGAAACGAATATCACCAAGATTTATCCCTGGCGATTAACGAAGAACGCGGCATCGACAGTTTGAAAAAAAAAAAAAGAAAAAAAAGAAGAAAACTCGCAGCAATTAAACGCGCCATTTAGCCAGGGCGGAAGGGTTACGAACAAGATGGGATTTTTATTAGGCTGCTATCGCGCTTAACGGCTGTAAAACGAGGATCCCATGGTCGCCCCTTTTCGTTGATCGCGCGAACGCCATCCGGAACACGACGTTGCCTCATTACAATGGTCTCTCCGCGTCGCTGAAAAGTCGTAAAGACTGAAAGAAGGGGGTGGAAAGACCAGGCCGCCATTCGGTCACCGTCTTGTTTCCGCATTTTACAAGCGTCCCGCTACTTTCCATCGTCTCTCCGCACCCCCGAGACAAACGCGGCAAGAAGCTCCTTCTATTCTTGCTCCCACAGGGACAATCACCGGCACCATCCCCATTTCCTTTTCTCTGTCTTAGCGTTCGGTCGTAGCACGCGACGGATGAGAACACGAATTCGAAAACACGGTCGCGGTAGAAATTTCATTTGCCAACGATGCCACCGACGCAATTCTTTCTGCCCGTTAAAGGAACCTCCATTGGTAATTTAAAGTTTCACCGGAGGGTGGAAGTTTCTTTTCGACGTTCTTTCGAGAATGCGGCTGTAATTTGTAGTTGGAGCATCGAAGGATTGGGCTCGGTAAAATACGGCGAAATGACAGTTAAAGAGCGTTAAAGTGGTTCTTTATGCGAGAACCGATTGGATTTGTTTGGATTGGCTGAAAGGAGGTGGTTGATTTTTACCGGTGGTTTGCGGTCGCGTAGAGAAGAATTGTGAAAGCTCGTGGAGGCTGGGATCGAGTTACGCAATTTGCGATCGTTGGCGTCGAGAGGAAGATAGAGAAAACGGAGAAGATGCGTGCTTTTCAATTTCGTGCAGTTGATTATTGAGTTATCAGTTGAATGTGGTTCCGGATGCTTGTTCGATTATTGTTCGCGTCTATGTAGCGGAATAATATAGCGAAATGATACGATACAATTTTAGGGCTTCGATGAATTTTTAACGAGATCGACGTTTGGCCAGCATTTTAACGCGAATACGTGGGCGAGTGGTGCACCGTATCATTCGTTAATGCGGAATCCCATCGTTTTACCGTTGAACCAGCCTGTCGGACGAGCAATAAGCGAACGCAAAATTTTTTTACCGCTCGTATCGGTTCAAGGGTTCCGTTGGAATTTGGGATAGGAACACGGTCGCGCGCACTGACTTTTTACGACGGCGAATGCAGAAACGAGCGTGCTACGTGCATCGCATACGGGACCGTATGCAACGATGCTTACTAAAATGCGGGCACTCTGTCGTGAGTTACGTCAAACAGTCGCTCCTCCACGGGTCTGATCGCTTTCTTCTTGAATTTCCACCTGAGAAAAAATCGTTCACCTATGTTTTCCACGTGTAAATTTCGACGAATGTCGAATAAATGCTTCCGATTTTTACTCTTATTTTCGACGAAATTTTAGTTACGCTTATAGACGTTGAATTGCGCGAGTATCTATTCATCGAGAGAATTTTGGTGTCTTCTCGTTCGTAAAACGATAATTCTAGATCAATGAAAGGATCGTGAACGTTTTCTGAAATACTAGACACGTTAATGACAAACACGAAGAAATTACATTAACGATATCGTGTCTTAATCTACGACACAAAATTCTTGAATGGAAGAGATGAATTGTCGTGGGTCTATAAATAAAAATATAGGATACTTTTCCATCGTTTCTAGGTGAAACCGCTATAATATATCATCGGACGTTTGTATCGTAGACGGCTGCACGCGTTGCATAGCAATCGTGTAGTAGTCGCATAGTAATTGTACGCCTAATTGCGTATAGAGGAGAAATTCCGTATAATTTTAATAAGCAATTGGAAAGTGGAAATGAGAAAGGCTGGTAGTCCTATGCGGGCTATTTCTTTTTTCTTCGTTGTCGAATCTGTAACGGTTTTAGGGAACAAAAGAACGGTCGAACTGAAACGATAGCGTTAAAAGTATCATAATATTCGTACGATATAACGATAAAATAAATTGGCAAGTGAAATTTGTTAAAAAACTTTCACGGTACGTCTATTGGATCTTTGAGCAGTCTCTTAATGCTTTCGATAAAACATTATTTTTGATAAATGTTTTCAGCGATTCTATTCGTCATGCAAATCGCGATATCAATTGCGATGCGTTTGTTGTTGTTCGTGAGAATGCCGCGTCAGTGTTAACCGTGAATCATCTTTGAAAACTGCGTACTTATTTTATTTGAAACTCATTTTAAACGTAGTTTATTTCTAACACCTTGCAAGGCAAGACTGTTGCCTGCATTCGAATTGCAAAAAAATCTGCAGCCTTAATCGCTGCTCGTTGTATGTTAATGCAACGAAATGAACGATACCTTTTCAGAACGAGACGCCTCAGGCTTTGATCGATACCTACATACCGAGAAAACATAAACGGAAAAATATTTTTCTCCTCCCATCTAGGATCTTACATTCCTTCGTGTTGCAATCGACATTGAAATTTAACGCGGAACATATTAGAATCGAAGATTAAACTAAATTCAAGTAATAACCTGTTATTTATCTTATCGACTTGTAAAACATCTTCGCGATCTTATATCAAAGTGTGTGATCAACTCTGGAAAAAATCAAACGCTACGCGACAAGTTTAAATTATCAACTAGCTTAGATCTAACTCTTGGAAAAACTATATTATTTGTAGAATGTTCCGATATAACACTTTCCCTAAAACAATGTGACTGTTATAAAAGATCAATAACCTTTGAAAATCCAAGAGATCAAATCCCACTGCTCGCTATCGCGTATTTTTATCCTATCCCATTCTAAGTTAGCCCGGGATCAAGAATTAACTTCGATATTATCAGGAAGAATTCCGCTGAAATTCCGAGAATCAAAGAGGTCGAAGAACACGAATAACGCTGCCAACGTGGAAGAGGAATTCCGACGCGATCGTCGAAGAGCTTGGTCACGGAACGCGGGCCAAAGTGCGATTAGAGGCGGCTTCCGCTGCTGATTGTGCAAAGATAAAGGAAAGGGAGGCGCGAAGGATGGGTGGCTAAGGTTGCTGCGTCCGTTTTTCCCCAGAGGTATTCCCTAGAAGCTGGCCAGCCTCGAACGAGAAGCACCGACGTGTCTGCAGAAGTGCGAAAATAAAATTACGCGGAACTTTCGGTCAAATTTGTTGAAATTGGGCGGCAGACTGGTCGAACGGGCCAAGGCAAGGGCTCCTCGCGGTTCCCATGGGACACGGGATAGAACGCTGGCGTGTTTCACCCCCGTGAGCCACGGCATAGCTATATCCGTAGCCATATCGTTGAAGGGTGGCAAACGCGCCTTGGACACATAAGGATCCTCGTGTTCTCGGCCGTGCTAAGTGCCGGCCATCAATAATTCAGCAGAGGATCCTGACGAGGTTATCGAGACGATCCTTTCGATCGAGGTGCCGCGCCGTTGGATTTTTCATCCGCCGATTTCTAGTTGCCCCAGAATTATTGATGATAGCCTCGAGAAGGTGGGGGCTAATTCTTCTTAATCCTGACGTTCTCCTTCGGTCTGCATAAACCGAAATGGACGTCGCATCTCGATAGATATTATTTAAACAACGTTTGAAACGTTCGAGTATTTTGCGTTTGGAACGGTTAAAAATATTCGCTATATAACGAGATTAAACATAAACGGGTGCTTGCATATGCATTTCACTGCTAACGTAGGCGACAGTTGCGAGTACGCTTGCTTTAAGTAGAATAGGGCATCTTTGGTCAGACGCCAAATATGCGAAAACTGAATGGCTTATGGAAGTTTGACGCACCGAAGAATCATTCGTTTGATCGAATGTCGATAGTATGTTAAACCATTGTACGTTTCTGTAGTACGTCGATGATCGTTCTATCTAATAAAATTTCAAGAATCAACGAAGCTTGTTCTAGCAGAAACGCGATCACCATTTGTGAAGATTGTTCGATCTCGAATCTAGAAAATTTATACATTCGTCGATATCACTCCGAGTGATCGTTTTGCCTAACGAAATTTTCAGAATCTACGAAACTACGACGTGTCCTATTACAGGTGTATCTGTTGTCCGTGAAAAGCGTTTCGCCTCAAATCTAACAAATTTATACATCCAACAAACTCACTCTCGACGATTTTTCTTCCCGATAGAGTTTCAAAAGCCAATAAAACTAAAGCGCAGAATGATTCCATATGTAATAATTTTAATTTTATTTTATTCACGGGTTTGTGCCCTTTACGTGTTCAAAAAGCTACAGTACAAAATAACACTGATGTTGAGAATAATACTAAATACCGCTATACAAAGTTTAGACAAGTGTACGCACAAACATATTATACATATAGTCTATTCGTTATAATTAAATCATATTCAATGAGATTTTCGTACATAGCAGCAGAGAATCGAAGAATAAGTCTACTTGGATCGCGTATTTATTCGCAGCGTTACAAATTCTGGCATCCGTATCGGTGTGACCGAATCTCGACCTAGAAGCCGGCGTATAAAACAAGGGCACGTGCTTGGTGAAATGGAAATGCACATTTGAAGTTAACCGAGCCTAACAAACGAAGGCTATTGGTTTTATTATTTATAGTATCGTGCAGCAAGAAAACGGGGAAAAGAGCGGGCAATTAGCAAGCATCGAGGGAATTATGATGGCCGGGCGCGGTAGGCCGACTACTCGGGCTAATTCAATTAAACAATTCATTTGCCGGTCCGAAGCACCACCTGAGGGCACGTCCCATTCCCGTCGACGCTTCTCTCCGCGTCCGCGTCCGTGTGTTCCGGTCCAAGTGTGCGCCGATATGGAGGAGCGAACGTGAGCTGGAGAAGGACCAAACCTCCCTACCCGTTCCCGTGGGAGTCGTAGCCTCGCGCTACAATACAATGCTCCTAATGTTACGGCTCCAGTTTCGACATAATTTTCTTTCGCGGCCCTTTTGGCTATCGGATGCCCGGCCTTTTGTACCACTTCGACAAAGAAAATGTCATTTCCGGTGGCCGGCTCGATAACGAGGGAAAATTCGCAGGTCTCCAACGTTGCTGTGAACGTTAGCCGCTTCTTACGCTCCCAGGAACCTTTGATACATCGTCTTGTTGATAGACGAAATCTTTTTAATCGAAAGATTCCCGCGTTGTTTCCGAACAGAGAACTGTATAATCGTATTTGCTGTAAATTAACGTTTGAATATTTAGCAGCAAATGGTGGGAAATAATCCAATCGTATCGCTACGTGCGATGCAGACTACATCCACAGTTCTCGAATCTTATCAAACTCAAAGAGAAACCATTCTAGAACGCAGTCTAAAGCACGCAAAACCATGCGCAACGTTTGCAAAGCATCCTTTAGCCGCTTCTAACGTATCTACCTGGCAAAATCAGCGACGAGCCGAATTCGAGCCTATTCGAGTGAAACGTGGACGCAAAAGGGCCCGCTGTTGGAAAAATATTTCGTCCACGGCTTGGCGGTGTCTCAATGAAACCCCATCCAGCATGGACACGAAGAAAACGAGCGAGTCGCGGCGAGTGGTGGAAAAAGAGATGGTGGAAGCAAGGAGGAGGGAAAAAGAGACAATACGATAACCACTAAATTATCCCAGCACATCCGGCGATGTAAATCACGAGGTAGTCGCGCGCATCAGCGTACGCTGCACCGACTAGGGGAAAGGAGGAGAAGAAATGAAAAAAAAAGAAGAAAAAGAAAAGAAAAAAGAATTAGGAAAAGGAGAAACAAACGGAGATGAAGAAAGAAATCGGGAAGACGGTATGAAAGACAGAAAAAGCGTGGACCTCCGAGGTATACGCGTATAAAGGCACGTATATAGAGAGGTACACGCGTATATAGACACAGGGAAGAGGGAAACGGAGGGAAAAAGAGACAGAGAGAGGCCGGATAGAGAGACAGAGGGAAGTTGGTTCTTGATGACGCGCAGATAAGGGAGGGCTTAAAGTCTACGTGATGTGGTTCCCGATGCGTCCGGGCGGAGGTCGAGCCTGAGAACTTTCGGTAAACGTACTCGGAGACTCGGACGAAACGTAGCTTCTCCCTCTGCCGGAAGAACCCCTTTTGCATTTTCGATAGTGGCCACGTTACGACCCGACACACGCTCGATATACTTGATCGTGCTCCCCGGTACTGACCTCCGAAAACTAGACGCCGAGGTGACGCGCTTGATTCATCCCCTTTCACTCGGGACATCTATCGGTCTTTGGGGTTGTTACTTGGGGGTTTTTGCTACATGCGTTGATTCCACCGATGGTGGTGTCTTGAATTTTCGAACGAGACACGACAGTGAATGAGCAAGAGGGAAACTCTGAATCGCGGTTCAGCTGTAATTTTAGGGATCTTTTTAAATGTTCAAAGTCTTTCTTTAAAGACGTTTTTCGTCCCGAATTTCGGAGCCAGGGATAAGAGTAAATGATCGTAAGAAAATTTTAATATGCAGTCGAGTTGTAAGAATCGTAAGAATTCTTGTTTCGAGCAATTTTATGTTACGTCAACGATTTCAACGCGTGAAATCTGGCGTAAATTTAGAAACGATTCAAAGTGTCGTACTGCATACGAAAAAAAATCCTGTTTGACTTCCTGTCTCGAATAATCATCGACAGTTTGACGCACGAGGAAAGCTGGAGTCTAGTCTCCTAGGGGTCTCACGTTCACAACTTGCATCCGGACATTCTCATGTCCCTACTTCCGGGAACGTGAGGCCCGTAACGGCAACACCCTCGCCAAACTCAGGCAGAACTTGCGGTCACTGCTCTTTGTCCTAGTATGCTTTTATTTGATAACGATAAGCATGTCGGTAAGATGTTACCTTGAGATCGAGCAATATTTGAAAAATAGCAGAACGAAATATCAGATAGCTGCGTTTAACGAAAAAGCACAAGGAAACATACTATACAGTGATTAATCGTAATTATACACCGAGCATTCTGGAAACGTCGAGTATGAAAGTGAAACGTGACTGTACGTAGTCAGACGAAATATTAAGCTTGATATTATCAATCTAGTCATTAACTCGCTGAGCTATAATTATAGCAACATATTACTCGAAAATTTCTGTCATTCACTTACTCCATTAGTCGAATAACAACTTTTAACTTATCGTTTCTATCTATCTTTAATTTAGTCGGACAATTCCAATCCTATTCTACTTTCAATATACCTACCACGTGTCGGAGTAAATTTTCCCACAATATTTTCCATAAATTATTCAATTATTCTCGTTAGACGAACGCTGTGGAATTCTTATGAAACACAACTAAGGAAGATTGGATCAAACACTACAACCGGTCAAATTTGTAAAACAAATCAATTACTCTGCGAACAATCATAAAATTCAGTCAATGAAGCCAACTGATACAGTTATTAATAAGCTGTTACAGTGGTTGACACGACTGTAAACGATCAACCGAACGATCAAGCAAAGAGTTGAAATAAACCGATCTTCTAGATTCCAAACAGATCTTCAAGAATTCTCCTTATGTAGAACTGAAATTGTCAACAACTTCTCCAAACGTGACTGATGCTACCTTCCAAACGAACAGTTTGAAAGAAATTCGACCGTATGTATCTGCGTCAAGCACAAAAATCAAAAATCAAACGAAAGCTCGAAACGGAGCTGCAACCTCGGTTCCAATCAACCACCGTCGGTTTCTCGGCATCTCAAGGACCGATCCTGCGATTCGTCCTGCATTAAGGCACTTTCATCCCTCCTATGGCTACCACGGTATGTCTAACTATGAGCGCAATAACGGGGCTGAAGTCGAGAGTGGTGATCGGATCCGTAGAACGAACAGCGAGGAATAATGGAAAGAGGGCGGGGTTGAAAATACGAAGGTAGTGTTGACGGCTCCCCGGGATGCCCCGTCAGCATCAGCGTTCCTCTCTAATCGTATCGGGTTTACTGCCGTGGCGTGACGTACTCATCTGTACCATCGGTTTACCAGCCTTCAGCCCTCTGTACCCACCAACGCCACCCATCACAATTCCCATTATCCACTCGCTGTGACAGAGCTCTCTTGGGACCAGCTACCGGCGACGCTATTTCACCGAGGGATCCGACGAATTCTTCTACGGCAGCGTAGATACCTGACCGACCACCCTGTCCACTTTGACGAGGATGCGTCAAAATAGAGACTCCTCGTCTGCTTTCGACGTCCAAGTGATTCGACGGTTTACGGAGTAAAACTAATCCGAATCGAAGCGGTAGAATCGTAAAAACTCGAGCGAGAAGCGAGATACAGAGATTTTCGTTTGAAAGATGATTGTTTAAGGGACGGTTTTTGGAAGATTGGAAGTTTCGTCGTAGAAAGTATCCGATCGCCTCTAATCTAGGTAGAATTTTGCCAAGCGTTGTTTCTCAGCAACAACGCTGTTTTACTACGATCATTATCGACAGTGTGTCCTCCATGGATATTATAGTGGTCTTGATATATCGTTCGGTATAAGACTCGATAGTCATATATTCAATAGAACAGATGTTCGCATTTTATGGACGAAGAACGAGTTCGTGTCTTTTGTGTTTTATCGATGCGGATGAAGAAAGAATCCAGACAAACGAAGAACGTAATTTTTCGAAATTCCAGACCAGGAAGAAACGGATGAATAACGGGACGAATGGAAATACCGTATCAATCATTATTCAGTCTTAAATGGATTCAAGCTGAGAAAAACAATTAAACGCATATACAGCGAGCGAGGTTTGTAGTTCGTTAAAATTCTACAAATGAACGAGCTTTTCGGGAAACTAGGCGCAAACGGAAACGGCTTTTTTCCGCTTGTCAGAGGTTGAATTATTAGGTTGATAATAGCAGCGCGGAAAGAACACAAGGGGAACGATATTACCCTATAAAATCATATCTCGACCGGCAAAAAACTCGGGTGGATGATATTTTCGGCCACTTTACAGGCTCGTAAAGCTTCATTACAATCGTTCGTACGCACGAAACATAATCGAGATCTTCTCTTTTGCCAAGCTGAAATTCGCGCTATTCGCTATATGAAAGAGAAAAAGGAATAAAAGAAATAAACAGGAGCAGAGGATTCTCTCTACCGTTTGATTTTAATTAATCATCGCCATTCCTTTAATAGCTCGTGACCTGTAATTTACGGATATTTGAACATCGTGTTTCACAGTGCAAAAGAATGTCGAGGAAGCAAGAAACACGTTATTTCCACGCGTAAAAGATATCATTACGCCATTTATACGGAGATCGTGCCAATTATCAGGGAAAAAGAATGGCTGGTCCTGCTCCTAATAACTGGCCAATTACGTAACTGCGTTTGTATCGGTAATCGTGCGCCACTTTTATATATTGCCGAAATTGTTAACCCTCGTAACACGACCACTTTCCTTCCGGATCCTCGTTGAATTTTATTTTTGTCTTTTTTTGGGGGGGGGGGGGGGGATCACGCGGTTGAATTTGACAATTTGAAAATTGGACGAATTCACAGACAACGTTAGTACAACGTTACGGAAAATGAGGATTACTGGCGTGGCAAATAAAATGAAAATTACAATAGAATAATAAGTAACAGAATCAGTGCTATTCTGTGTAAGGAGGATGCGTGTTCTGAAGAACTGGACCGACAAACGAAACACGTGAAAACCGAAATACATACTGTCATAAGAATCTACGTATATACGAAACTACCTACATATTTAATCGTTTTGATGTTCAAATCCGTCAGAACACGTATCCGCTATAACTATAAATTTTCGAATCAAAATGATGTGCGATTGTCGTTTCATCGATTTCAACCGAATCTACACGAAATTAATTTCACACCAGGGAACGAAGATCAAGCTCTTGCGGATCGATGATCCACGGGAAGATCGAATCCATGGGACACATCGTGGACGTCCAGAACCATTTGGACGCAGTCGTTCGTTTGCGGCGCGACGAACGAATGGCGGAGTCGCGTTATACAATTTCGTTTATAAATCGAAGTGAAAACTGGATTTACTGGTACTCCTTTGTTCCGTGGGTTTCGCGCGACCGCCATTAAAAACTCGTGGTTCACGTATGCCAGTGAAAAAAAGAGGAAGCAGAGGATACGTATGCAAATTGATGGATGAAGCAACGAAACCGCGGATATTCGATTCTCGTTGCAAAATTCACCTTCGTTACCATTTTTTTTTTCCCTCCGCAGTTCTACGTCGTTTCATTATTCAATCAGTGTTCGACTGATTTCTTTTCTCGATTTCTCCTTCGACGAGAATAAAGAATAGAAGAAAGATAGATGGAACGTTCGATCGAAGTAGGAAAAAAATAAAGGAATATTCGAACGCTATCACACCGTTGGTGCGAGCTCTCCAACGAAGACGGTGATTGATAGCCTGATAAAAATTCGACATCCTGCGCGCGAGGAATGATTTACAGTTAGAACATCAACTTTATAGCGCACTATTTACAGCATAGCCTCAAGTGACGTCATTGTCGCTCTACGTATGTCACATATTAATGTCTATCGTTGTCTGAATCGTAACGTCGAGACGACGGACGAAGACGACGTTGGTTGAATCGACGGGGAAATCGATTGCTCGAAGAAGACATTACTCGCGCGCTGGCTGGACACCAGTGGAAATTTGTTCGACCTGATTCTTGATGCACACAGTGTTTCTAGCTTGGATATTTAGAATGCTTAAAAATGTACGAGAACGAAGAAAATCAAAAGAAAGAAACAGAGAAGGATGAAGCATAGGAGGAAATATAAATTATACAGTTATTAGACAGTTTTTCCAACGAATCGATACGATGGATATTATTAATTCAGGTTTTCAGAAGTCGCATATAAACTGGCAATTTCATTGTTTGGATACACGATTGGAATCCAATTTCTCAAGAAATAAATTATTTACATACGTAAGATTACTTGTTACAGAGAAACGGCATAAATAATCGTTTCAAGGTTGATCAGTATAGGTTTTGAGCGATTGGATTATCAGACGATTGAGAAAAATTTCCAGTTTGAACGAAATACTCAGAAATACTCTGTGCATCGATTGAAGTTTGATACTTTTTAATAAGGAAGTTCTGTATATGTAAAAATGTATCGATTGGGAACTATCGTGTCTTTCCTTAACAGATAAAAGTCGTGTTGAAGTATTTTATGGTTTATGGTTAAGTGATCGAGTAAATCGTCGCGATCTACCTCGAGAGAGCAGTTTGCTACGCATCTCTAGCCCTTTCGCTGCTAGAAACCGATAAGTGGCACAATTTATCGATGAATTAACGAAATGTCATCTTAGTCCAACCTGTTTTCTCATACGAGCGTAAAATGCGATAAAATATGACCTTGTATAATGTACGCTGTACCCGATCATGCGTCATACGACTTTCACGAAATCATTTGTTAAACGCATCGTTATAGAAAGCTCTAGAAACTTTGTTTTATGTGACATACTGCACTTGATTTCACGATACCAATATCCTTGAAAAATATCCAATAATATAATAATTTATCGCATACTTCCACAATGATTGCTATATTACGAACCAATGCTACTCTAGATTTGACAAATATCTTGGTAATCGTGTATTAACACACACAAAGAATCGAAGAATCCCGATTGGCAGTTCTATTAAAAAATTAACTATCTAACCATACACGGCAACCATTTATCCTTCTCTTAAATAAAAGTAATTAGACAAAGATATATAGGCGTATGTGATAATCGAAGTTTCCTTGATTATTTCTATGAAATCTTGACAAAATCCTCTCGCAACCCTTTACGAAATTCAAGGACCAGTATTCATAAGACGAGTGACAAATTACCGCGAACATCTTCGTCGACGGCGGGAAAGGGTTGGACCTGTGTGAAAAGGGTCGCGCCTCCTCCACGAACGCAGACACGCGTTTCACCCCTCTCGCGATTAACGCTCTCGTCAGTTGCGAGGCGACAAATCGAAAACAACGTTTCCCCTCTTGTTCGCCAAAGCTACCAACCGTTCGTCGATGGATCCTGTCGTCGCGACCCTTTCGTTTGCCCGGAAAACAATGGCGATTACGGGATCTAAACGACGACCCCGTCACCCGTTTGAAGTATCGTTTTCCAAAGGGTCGTCAACCGGCAGGAATTCAACCCCTGTTGGTTTGTTCGATCCCACCCCTACCGTCGCATCGAAAGGGCTAGGTAGATCGTAACGTCGGAATAAGATTATTAACGTTAACTACTAATAATTGTAAGACGTCTATTAAAATATACGATAGTAAGAAAAATAAGTATAAGAGAAACAACATGCCCTGGCTCGAGGAGAGGACCCTGACTCTGTTTGTACGGGACACAGAGGTCCGCCGGTACGAACCAGGAGTGCGTGAACGCGGGGTTGATGTTGAGCGCCCCAGCGGCCCCTTGATGGGGTCCGCCGACATCGACGCCGACACCGACACCGACCCCGACCGGGCTTTGTCGTTGAAAGCCCCCATAATCCATGGCCATCTGATACGGCAACATTTCTCTTTCTTTTTCTATCCTCTCTTTTTCCTCCCTTTTTCTCTTTTCCTTCCTATCCCTCTTTCTTTCCTTCTCTTTCCCTCTTCCTTCTTTCGTTTCTTCCTTCTTCTCTTCTCTTCGAGATTATCGTAGGTCACTGTTTGTCACACTGCCGCGCGTCGTCTGTCGAGTACACCACCAGGCAGACAACAACAAGTTCGCGTTTCAAACGCAACAACACCAAACAACAAGCGGTCACACCAAACGAAACGATAGTCACATTCTATCGCGCATCATCGTCCATCGCGTGTCCCGTCCTCTTCCCGCGTCATCGTCGTCGAACCACCGGAACGTCGTCGGCATCGAGGGTTGTTCGCACGCGGTTGTTCGAACCCCGAAAACCGATATACCGTATAGAAGAGAAACGAAAGGAACACCACCGGGGCGAATACGCGAGTACGTGTATCGTTGTCCGTGTCTATATGTGATACGACGTGAGAGCTCACGCGCGCGCACGTGCGTGTCAACAACTCTAAGCTCTCGGACTCTCGCGTCGTGGACCAGCTGTTACGGGTCCTCGTCGACGGGACGGTCCCTTCGATCGCTCGAATCACGCGCCCGATGTACGCCACGGACGTGGGGGTCGCAGACAGCTAAACGGCTGCTTCGTGACCGAACGACAGACTAGACCGGACTGTACCGGCTGTGTAACGTGAGCCGTGTCGCGAGCCCTGTCGGGGCAAGCGAGACAGACCTCGTTGGCGAGAAAAAGAGCGAGAAAGAGGGCGCGAGAGCGTGCGCCGAGTGGCGGGCGGTTCGACTCCGCCCACGACAGGGTGGTTCGACAAATCGCGTGCCGCGGTCACGCTCTGTTACCACGCCTACCACCGCCGCCGCCGCGACACCGACACGGCGCACTCTCTCTCGACCTGCTTGCGTCACTGCACCCTTTGTTGACAGACAGAGCGGCCGTGCGGCGAGCGCCGCACACAGTCGCGGTCGCGGTTACCTCGGTCGCCGCGTAGGCCCCGCCCACCGCCACTAATGACATTTGCCGGATGGTTAAGAGGTCGGCTCGTATACCTACGAACCTGGGAGAGACTACCTTGTCGCGAGCCAAGGGCGACGTTCCCCGGAAGTGGCCCGTAAGCGAGCCACGTGCGCGCCTGCCGATTCTTAACCCTTGCCGTGTCATGCAGTTTTCACCGCTTTCGCCGACGAGCTATCGTCCGTTGCTGCCCGGTTTTTCCGTTTTTTCCTCTTTTTCCTCCTCTTCGTCCTGCTTTAGTTCAGAAAGTGCTTCGAATCGACGAGAATAATCGAATTCGCGTTATTCGGCAGCGGCATAGTGCGCTTCGTATCGATCTTCCGAGGAATGAATGGACGCGTTAGGATACCTGTTTTCGTTCTTTTCTCTCCTTTTTTCAGCCGCTTGTTGTGACGCTGTCTTTCTTTTTTGCCTTTTACCAAAATCACGTGTTTTTTAGAGCACGCTAGTTCCTTCTCCCTCTTTTTTTTTTTCGTCGCAGTCTTTAGCTGCCATTGCTAAAACGATCACGTGGGAGTTGTTCGACGCTCAAATTGCATCACGGACGGGCTTTCTTTTTGTTTTCGAAGCGTCCGCCGATATTGATGCGTTGAATTCCTTCTATCACAGAGATCGTGGATCTAGTTATATCGCGTTGATTTTTAAGAAAATAAGCGAGATCATTTTCTTCCATATCTGCGATCGAAGCTGATCATAATGTAAATTACGTTTAAAACGTAAATCGTGATTTTAGTACATGCAACAGTTTAAAGTCACTTCGCTCTCTATAAATAGCATTTCTATAACATCGTATTGGATAAATTTTCAAACACCATACACGCTCGTTCCACTGAATAGAAATCGCAAGGTTGCGCTAATAGAAAATAGGAAGCGTATTCGATACGGCAGAAATAACGTGCGTTGTTATTTCCGTTTAACTTGGGAGCAACGGCGAAACGACACAAGACACGGCGAATCGGCCCTGTCTCATGGTTATTCATAAACCGCGACTTTTTCTGTTACTCAATCGCCGATTCGATCGTCGATTTATCTCACGCAACGTCTTTATGCAATTATGCCGGAGAATGCACGACACGTAATAAAATAGCCGAGAAATCGATACGAAATGCGACACGAACGGCGAGCAAAATCGCCTCGTCAGACACCGGTGAAAATAACCACTACGCTGCGTTATTTCGCGTTTCTGCCCGCAAGGTGGGAGTCTCGCTACACGTGTAATTGACTGCGGCACCCACACCCTTCCTTGACGCCATCTTTCATTTTCATTAGTTGCGTAGTGCTATATGCTGTTCGATACGCTTCTTCCGTAACTTAATGGTAGAATTATACGATAAATACGTAGTATAGTATACGTAGTACAGTAGTTCACGAGAAAATATATTTATCTAAAGTGTTAAAAATTATTCAAGTACCTAGCAGAGTTTAGGTGATCGAGGAACAAATCAGAACAGTAAAACAGACTAGGGGTGTTTATGCAGACACGATTAAAAAGATTAAATCAATTGAATACACTATAACGTGTGCATACACCGATCACATCCGCAGTCTAATCATAATGCTTACAGACGACATTTACATACCGTGATTGGCCTTTGTCCATCACTAAGGCTACGATGACTAAGACAAATTTTAAACCGTTGATAAATAATACACTTGGTAGATTTTTCTAGTTCTACACTGCGGAATGCCAACTTCTCCATACACGTTCGTTAGTGCCTTACAATTATCTATCCTCAAACTTTCGAACGCATTTTTCTACCACCCTGCACGTATCTACCTATAATCTCCCAAGAAACACAAATTCGTATCTACGATCCTCGACAGCCGCTTCCCCTTCGCGATATCCAAGATACGGGCGAGTTAATCCGACAAGGGTCAACGTTGCGTTAACAGCAATATTTGCTTATAACATCGTGACTATGAGTTGCACGAAAATTCGCTCGATATTCTTCTGGTCGCAATCCTTTCTACCTAGATTGCTGTAATTTTATGAAATTTAAAAATCTCGAAGCACCTGTAACACCTCGATAAATGATCGCTTGACTCGTAACGGGTTAACAATCAGGCAAACAACGAAATACCTTTCAGCTGTAGTTTTTCCCTGAAAGTGGAATTCGTGGACGAGAAGATTCGCGACGTGTCGAAGTTAATTCGTCGAATATCTAGTCAGGTTTCCCTCGACCCTACACCCGAAGCTAAGCGACAAAAGATTTCTCAACTGCTATTTTTCTCTCGAAGCGGAATTCAATCGTGAGCAACAAGCGTCGCGTCGTTAAGGGACTCGAGCCGGCCGGGAATTAATTCATCGAACATCCAATCAGGCTTTTCCCGGGAACGCGAGGCGCGACGATCGCGGCCTGTGCACGAGAAAGAATCGTGCGGCTGAGGATCCGTCCGTGGCTGGGTGCAACGAGCGACCGGTACTTAGCATGCATCCCCCGATACGAAGGATTCCTTATTGTATCGTTGCACGTGAGCGTAATGCACAAATATGAACTTAGCTGCGGGCTCGTTCCTCGTTCGAGTCTCTCTCCTCCGCGTTCGGTGATAACTCCCGTCCTCATAATCATACATATGGATGTCCCGTGTACGTTGGCTGTTCGTCTCTCTCGTCTGACCAACGCGCCGTGTGTCTGTTTACGCGACGAACAATACGAACGAGGAATTGTTCCTGGCCGGTCGAGTCTAGGCGATCGGTAACGAGGCAAAACGGGGCGATTTCTAAGCATCGTAGACGCGATCGTTAATCGGTATGCGAGAAAGAAAGAGATAAGCGGGAGCTGTTCCGACGAAGTTCGGGAAGAACGGCTTCCAGGAAAACGTTTTCTAAATTGTCTATCGTCTACGTGGCTTATTGTGTTTCAGAGGTAGCGTTCATCGTTATGGACGAGACAATGGTGTTTTCTCTAGCTTTTCCTATTCTTTGCGTCGGTATGAGTAAGTATGATTCGAAGTTGAGGTTCGTAAGCGTAGTTCGATGGCTGATTGATTTTTACGATTTTACTATGCATTTACTGTAATTCCACGTATTTTATAACGACTTGCTTGCAGAAGTATCGAGACGGATCCTTATCTTCCAACGAACCGCTTTTCTATCGAACTCCACGTTTCGCGTTTTCTGCTCTGCTAAAAATCTAAAGATCTATACGAAATAAACTAGCTCTAAAAATCGATAGGAAAGCGAAGCGAAACGACGAAATAACTAACGCGACGCGTAACTCGAACCACCCACGTACCGTACGTCTATTCGTCTAACTTGGATCCGTTTTACGGGAACGATGGCTAGCCGCGACCTGGAACAGTCGCTTCTTGAATCTCGGATAATATCACTTTTATGCGCGTAGCGATCGGTATCTAACCCTTTCGAGGGCCATGCATCAGCGCGAGCATAAACGTCGGCCGGGGGGTAAAGAAGGGCCCATAAAATCCGCCCTCGCGGACGCGATAAGAGTTATCTCCGTCCTCTAATTGAAAGTTAATTGGTCCGGCGGTTTAGTCGACCGCGATGGAAGCCGACCGTTTGCCAACTAGAGACGCTCGAACCCCAAAGCCTAGGGGCGGCAATTTAGCGAATTGCGCCGCAGCTACAATAATGAGACCCTATCTTATGGTGTTCCACGGCCACACAGCAGCCCGGGACCATACACCACGCGTTCAACCACGCCATACACACCGCCGACGAGCAACTCCGGGGCGGCACTCTCCAGCCACGAGTAACACGTATTACCTACCGCGTTACGTGCCGCGCCGAGTCCTCCCACGTGCTCGTAATAAACCGGCCCTCTTCCTTCGCGTAATCGAGAATTTCCGACAAACACGTACCGCGAACCTGGCCTGGTACGCCGCCACGGTAGGTAGGTACATCGCATCATCGCTGAGATTGCGATCGGCCCATCGGAGCAAATGCTCCGCTTCCTCGCACGTGTCCTCCGGGTTCGATATGAAAATTCGGCTTTCGCTAGCTGGTGAAGAGGTTCCAGGTGAACGTGCTTTTGTATCTTTTCTTCTTTATTCGGGGAGTTTCGGCGTGTTTGTTGTTTTGGGTTTTGGGATTGGCTAAGCGAAGATGGGAGCTCGTGTAGTTTTGCAACGAAGGCATTAGGTTTGAGTGAAATTTTCGTGTGTCTTTTTTTGTTTTGCGAGAATGTTAGTAGGGCTTGCGTTTGGAGATTTGGAATTGGTTAAAAAGAGGCGAAAGTTTTTGTAGCTTTGTGGCGGAAGGCTTTGGTTCGAGTTAGACGACGTCGAAGAAAGGGGTGAGTGGGAGTATTTGGTCTTTGCTGTTTATCCATTTGGTGGATATTTGATAATATTCGAGTAATGGTAGAATCGCAAGCAGAAACAAGCAGAGAGCGTTTTGTATAAAAAAATCTCGCTTTCAGTGGTTTCGTTGGTTGTAATAGAAATTCGTCCTGTTCTTCCTTATAAAAGGAGGAACGAGATTAATCGTTTCAGTAAAGATCCACCTGTTTAGCATTAAACTTACGTTAAACGAAACGTTTTATTACACGTAAGAGAATTATGATCGAGAAATGATAGAAAATAGAAGTATCTGGTTGAAAGAAATATTATATTTGTTGGTAGAGAAAGATTTTATCGGAATATTTCGAATCGGTATAAATTAAACTGATTAATCGACGATGTTTCCTAACACGAGTTCCAGAAACCAGTTTTTCACGATTCTTTTAGGAAAGTTGCTTCTGTACGGAAAACCGCACAAATTTATGGCGTGTTTCCATGAAGACTGGAGTAAAAGTTTCGTGGTAGAGTATGATATAGTCTTGTTGCTCGGGCAAGATCGGACAGAAGATAATAATTGCTACGAAATGTCAAGTGTATCAACGAGAATCTTGCTTGTATCTACCTTAGGCTAACAGATGATAAGATCCTTTCGAATCTTTTTAACGAGGATCAGTAAATTTATTAACGTATAGAAAATTTCATCGAAGTATAAATTTTGACGTTCGTATTTGGATAGTTAAATAAATCTCATCTATTCGGAAATAATATTTCTGGCTATTTTCTAAAAAGAATATTCATCTTTTTATCGTTAAAGTCTTAAAGTTTCGTTAAACAAAAATTTGGTATTTAAAAATTTACGTTTCGGTAATGGAAAAATGTATTTATTTCGTATGCAGAAATTTCATACGTCGTCTGGAATGTCGATTTTCAAATGATGAAAGTATAATGTAGGCGTACGTAAGCCAAACGCATTAAGAAATGTATCCGTAGACATTTTACGAGGGTCGCCAGGGATATTCAAATAAAGTTATCGACAAAACAAACAAGAATCAGAGACAAGCGATCTCGGGAAAATAACCGGATCGTCGCGTCTTATTCGACTAACAAATTAATCCGATTAAACGGATTGATTATACGAGGGTTGCGTGGCGTGTTGAGTTGATCGGGGATTGCCCGTAAAATTACAGTTGGGGTACAACGCTCGACACGGTTCCGTCACTGGAGAATACCATCGACACCTGTAGTAAAATAAGCAACACGCGATCGAATGAATTAATTTAACTAATTTCATTGCAGCAGTCACCGGATTTTATCTTTTCTGGTCGATCTTTCACGCTCCATAAAAGAAACACAAATAATCGTACGTTTTAAAATATACATGTTCGTAACGTTTTTCTTTTACTCTATTTTTACGGTTTACGTAGTTGATCACTAAACTGCGAATATTTATACATTCAGATCTAACGCTTCAAAAGTGCACATAACGAGAAAAAATATATAGAACGTCAGAAGCGTAGTACTCGTCGTACATATTTAACGTGTCAATAAAAATATCAATTTGCGTAAGCGTTCGCAGTCTGTTAATTCCCGCGACTTCTAACCTTATGACTAAATTCTAAAAACTTGGACCAACTTGCACGATTCGCAGGAACCTGTGAATCATCATAAATCGCCAGATTAGCTTTCATTTTTCGCAACGTTCGCCTGCAGGCCACGAAAAATGCAAAAGATCGGGGAATGTGTGGGCGAGTTGGCAGGGTGGTAGCTGGTCGGTGGCTGTAATTTTTCAAATTGCAACGCAGTCGTTCACCCCCGACTTCTGCCCCGCGGACGGAAACGGCGATCCCCCACTTCACCCTCGCCACCCCCTTCCCGCCCACGGATCCTCCCTACGTTTCCACTGGTACAAGGGGTGGCAGCCGGCTACTAACGAGAAACGAAGTTATTTGAGGGTTCTGCAGAAAGGAGTCGAACAATCATAATAATCAAGTGCGATTCGCGTTTATTGTCGACGATTATTGCTTGCCACCCTCTTGGAAATTAAGCGCGTCGCTCTTCTTTAGCCGGAGGGTAGCTGGCGCTCGCGGATCCATAGATAAATAATAACAACGAAGCGAAAGGAACAGAGTTAAAGAGATACGAGGTGGTGAGAGAGTTTGGAGGAGGAATTTTTAATTGGGCTGAGTACTTGTTCTCGACGAGGTCTAAATTTCCAGAGACGGTTGGTTCAACTCATTAAGAATCGACGTTGCATTAATGTAACATTCTGTTCGCAATTGTTTCAATTCTCAGACTCGGCGAGTCTTCCGGATTTGCTTAATATTTTTTCCACTTACGATGATATTACTTTTTCCCCAATTATTTATGAATTACAAAATCTTCCTATATTTTCGATCGAACGAATATTTAAGGGATGTTTAAATAAAGGAGAAACAATGGCGTGAACGGGGCAGGAAGCTAGAAATACAAGAATAGATATCCCTTTACATAGGGGAATGTAAGGTAGATTTAATGCTGGACTATCGCGCAGATAGGTCACGTTATTAGCATACTTGCCCCCGCATCCCTTTCGCATTTACATTTTCCAGGCATCATTTGATGTAATTGTACAAAGTAAATTCGCAGCGGCAAAGGAGTACCCGCCTGTTTTCGAGTTTACGCTAAACGAAATCAAGCTACAGTCTTGACAGCCTTTCCTTTACACTCGGCTAATTCGGAAAACTAATTTGTCAAGTCAGACTCGTCGAACTTTACTCACAGAAAGAATTTACGTTACAACTATCCTCTCAAAATTGTCACCAATTGAGATTATTCAACGATAAAAGTTACAATTTTTACCATTTCAAAGTTGTCTAGTGGCGAAGATTAACGACGAAGATAGATCGATTCAAACGAGAAAATAATGAAAAAGATTATCTTATCTACATAAATGTACGCGAACATGTTCTCTCCTCTCTCATACGATCTTTCTCTCCACAAAAATACACGAATCACGTGACAAATCACGCGTCGATATTACATCATCTAACAGATTATAATGTCGAAACTTGTACAAGAAGATCCATCGGTGCATGCGGATGTGACACGATCTTCGATCACCGCAACGATCCTCCTCCGACCGCAACAACCATACTTTGTCCCTCGTGCTCTCTTTCCAATTACGCTTGTCGCCGAGACAGATTAGCAAGATGAATTCTTCGTCCCCTTCCGTTCTCGCCGCGATATACATATCGTGTAATATTTTTTCCGCGTCGTCGGTGGAAGGAGAAGAAAGAAAAAAGCTTGGAGAAGACGGGGGCGTCTCGTGGTCGCGTCTCTACGAGAGCTACCCCCCAACGAGCCACCCTTCTGCGTTACTTAATTATCCTTCGCCGGGTCTGTTCACCCCGCAAGAAGCCGATCGGTCTAACTTCGTTTCGCGACGACCCCAACGTCGAAATTATCGTCGGCCCGGTATTTGTCTAGGACCCTGGATTTTGTTAACGTCGTCGACGACTCTAGAAAAAGCTGACGACCGAATTTTGGCCGATATTGTTGTAGCTTTTTTCGTTTTTACTCCGCTGCATTTTTCTCTAATCGTTTCATTGAACGTGCGTCGTTTTAAGATTAGAAAATTACTTTAGACAGTTTTCTATTGTTTTCGACTTGCTTGGAAATTATTTTGAAAAATCGCCTCGAAGGATACACGTACTTTGCGAATTGTTCTTTACAAAATGTTTTCTTTTTAACAAATATTAAACCTACCCTATCGGCTATTCTCTAAGTATTTCCAAAAGGATTATTAATCTCACGCTATATCGATCCCTCGTCTCGAGAAGTATGCAAACTATCCTTAACTTCTCGTTCAATTGACTCGGCAATTAATAGCTTTTAATAACAAGATACGAACTGTTAATGCTCGATATATTTGCACCCATTTCTTCTTTTTTCGTCTTTGAAACGTGCCCGATAAGAAGTGGCAAGTTCTAGAGGAAAGAGAAAGTTGCGCAGTGCCGTTATTTAACAAAGTAGGCGAAGCAGTGGAAATAGGAGCGCGTGGAGTGTACGAATGCGGTACAATGGGGCCATTTTAGGTTGAAATCTGGTCGATCGGCCAAGGCCCGCAGTTGATTAGACTCTATTTACAGGAGGCGAGTTTAGCGGCTCAACCCCTCTTCCCTTTAGTCTATTTCGTCCCCTTTGCGGCAAATCAACCGGCATACAGAAGCACGGCCTTCTTCCAGCGGATTTTCCTAGCACAACGCTAATTTCGACCGAAATACGGCTACGTTCGATCGACCGAAATACCCTTTGATGAGAAAAAGGAAACGAAAGGGGAAAGACTAACGAGTCACGAAACAAACAACTGTTTTCTACAGATTCTTTCCGAGATAAATAATATAAATTCTTTTTTTGCGACACGAATAAAATATAGAAAAACGTACAAAGATTTGATACTCGTCCTTTGTAAAGTTTCAAAGATATTTCAGACACTTGTGAAAAATGTCAAGGAACATGAGTTCTTTCGTTACAGCTAAGATCAAATAGATTGACAGCAGTCATCATCAGACGCATGGTCACTTTAGGGTTGACAACTTTTAGATTTTGGAAAGCAGGTAAAATACGTATTGTAACATTGCAACGGAAAATATATAACTAAAGGAATATATAATATATTATCGTAATATGTAAGCAAATGTGTGTACGAAAAATCTTGATGAATTTTAAGTCGTGCAATTAAAAACGAGTGAAACGAGTTCAATATTCGCTTCTACTCTTTCCCACGCTAAATTTTGTCTAGAAGTTATATAATTCTCGGTATTGAGTTTTCATAGTAGACGTAATCTGCCACGTAATATCTAATAGGTTTGTCTCCTTTCTTTGACGAGTTCAGCGTCTCTAATTAGTTTACCTGAATGTTTCTTTTCCCTATACTTTTTCCTTTTAAATACCACGCTTTGGCAATGAAATGTTTCCGCGAAACGATAAAGTCATCTTCAAACAGAATTTGGTTCTCTTTCTTTCAACGAACGAATTACTTGTTTTAGTTTCTGCTAAGAAATTAATAAAAATTGAAAGTGATCGGTTTGGCTTCTCAGGAGATCGAACTAATCAAACATACGAATCTGATATCTAATCGTATTCTGACAACGGCACACTTCCAAACAAAATTCCATCGCACTTTCGATCCACATGAACTAATTTCAATTTCACAGCCGACAATTTATTTTTCACTTTGAAAGCCGAACGAAACGCACGAAGCTAGGTCGCTTCGTAAGGAACGATTCGGACGAAAGTCCCTCCTCGATGGAGAGGCATCGACGTTCCTTCCGGCGGGATAAAAGAAAAGTAGCCGTTTCAGAATGTGCGAACGCGTCGTCCGTACGAGGCCCCGTCGCTGTCACGAAATAGGGATTGGAGAACGAAAATAATAGGGTTCGACCCTTATCGGCGAAGCAATCAAATCCCCCTTCAGCAACACACTGGCATTCACTGAACTTTAAAATCAAATAATGCCTATTAAAATAACAATACGCATCCTACGTCGACCAGGTTAAACATTCTCTCGCCTACGTTAACCCGGTTTTCGTAGCGCGCCGAATACGCATTACCATACGGGATCGGGTTACGAAAATCGAGTTACGAATGCCGACGCGACTTTCATGCGTATCCAGCGCCGTTCCCGAGCTCGAAACCCTTTAATACACGAATCCGAGACGGCCGCTAATACAATTATTTGCGTTGCCAGAGTAATGTCTCGTCGGTTCTCGTTCGCGGCCAATTCCAACATTTGCAGCTTGGATTTTTCGACGATTCGATCGGGAAATGTTCTTTAGCCCTCTGCGATCACGATATTTTTTATTTATTCAGAAATATCCTCCCATTCGCATTTATGAAATTTCTATAACAATCCTGAACAGCTTGATCGCACTCTTTTCCTAATTAGGAAAGAACGAGACAGATCGTGGAGATTTTTAGAAACGTTGTCAACGCAGATATCGCGAACTTGCGTTTATCGAATTTCTATAAAAATTCTACGAGTTAAACGTTTCGGTTCAATTTCATTTTCTTTTTTCTTTTTCTATGAAATTTTTGCCGCGACGAGATTCGATCGCCTTTTTTTTTCAAAAAGCGTTGAAAATTACGAACGCTTACCAGATTTCCGTAATACGCTTCGAACGGTGGAGATCCAATTCTTTTTTCTTCTTTCGATTAAATCTCCGAAGCATAGAAATTTTCCGAAGGGGCGAGCTTTGCACGTTCTGCTCGCGCAATAAATCGGATAAAAAGGCGCGAGGATGATCGCAGAAAATTACAGATTGCGAAGGAGAAGTGCGGATTGACATACGGCGGTATGGCAGTTTTCCGCTTTATTTAAACGTTTGCAATATTTAGAAGAGAACGAGCCTCGTAGAATGTTCCCTTGAGACGGGGGAGGCCTGGTTTATCTGTGCCGTTCGCTCGGGGAGGATTCACGACGGCTATTAGGACAACAGCTGATCGTACCGATCGATGCTTATTACCATATACATTCTTTATTGGCACGTTAACCATTCTCACGATTTCTGTAATTTCTAAACGTGCGTTACATTTATGTTTTCCACGAAGCAACTCCTTCAAATCCACTTAATTCCAGTTAATTACAAGATTTTTCCAATTTCTTTGTTTAGGTATGGATCCTTTTCGCCTGTCGCATTTCTGATAAAAATAGACAAAATGAGGGACGATCACGTTAATTCATTCACCGTCACTGACATATACGTTGCATCGATTCGATTATTTAACACATTCGAGGTCGACGACTTTTGAACTTACTGCATCTATTATATGACTTATTGCATTTATAATAAAAAATAGGTGAAATTACTCGATGTAGGAACAGAAAAAACACGACATCCAACATCATAATTACACAATACATTCCTAATCAAAATTTTAAGAAGATAAACAAGCAAAAAGTAATGATATTTATTTCAAGAGCGAGAAAATGATATAATATGTATATAATAGGTATAGTAAATGTTATTTATACTTGTAATTGTCTGAGAATTGCCTGAAAATACTGACGACATACACGCGTTGTTTGTCATTGCGGCGAGATACCGCTCGGTATATACGCTATGCTATCGGTCTCGAATATGTTAAGTAACGTCAACGACACAATTCTGGTATTTTACTTTCCTTGCGTTTGGACGAAATAGAGCAACGGCCTGTGTATTCGAATAAGCATTATTACTTAACCAGTTAGCTGTTTCGACGAGTATACTCGTCACGAAGAAACGGCAATATCTTGCGTTACGACGAGCCCTGTCAGTAATAAAATTAAAAAATAAAACAGTCGTTTCGTTACAACTCAATTCCATATTATAACAGCCACACGTACTCTATGTTCGACGAGTATACTCGTCGTCGCTTGCCTTTTGCGGCACATTCTAGGTACACGCTTTCCGAAGCTTTCAAAGATATCGCAACAGCTAACTGGTTAATATAAAGACGTCTTCACCGAAAATAGCATGCAACTATGGCAATCGTTAGTCGTATAATGTTAGCAACAACAAACGTGTTCACAGATTATATGATACCCATCACCCACCAATAATGATCAAAAAAAAAAAAAAAAAATTCTGTAATCAGACTTTGAAACGTATCCGGAGTAGAATAGAAAATGTCGATCTAATCATGTTACATATAAAACAACTTCGAAATATACGTATACACATACGTCTGTCTGACTCTCTCGAAGCGGACGCTTACTTTCACCCCTTCCCCCGTCTTTCCACGTTTCCCACGAGGTCCGACGGTACTTTTCCACGCGACGTTCGTCGGTCGAAACGCGGGAGATTTTCGAAATCGACACGGTTTCGATCGGAAGTGGGTCGGTCGCGTTCGGTACCGTCCGATTTCCGTCGCCCTCAGCTCGTTGCCAATCACGGAAAAGGGAAGGTCCGCGAAGCCGAAGGCAAAGAGCTAAACATAGAATGGAAAGGTGATGTTCGTATCGAGTCGCCGCGCCGGTGGCGCCGGTGATCTAACGACCGGTGCTGACAACCGGATGCGAGAACAGAGACCGATACACGGCCTAGCCGGCCTCCCCGCCCTCCGGCCATTAACATGCAGCCCGCGACCGTACATATTTTGGGGAGTCCCCGCGAAGAATACCAATATTCCTGCTTTGACATTCCAATAAAACGCGGCCGTTTTGTTTATGAGCTTGTACGGCCGCGTCGGTGTGCGCGACGTGCGCTACGCTTATTTGCATGTGGCGCGAGTGCGCGCGCGCACAGACGCGTACCAACCCTTTTCACCCTTCCTCTGCTCGCCATCCCTTTCGAATTTTCCATTTTTCCCTGGATTTTTTCTTTAGCTCTGTAATTGCTTCATTTGCAATCGCGTCGATCGACGCACGAGTACGATGCCTCGTTATTTGTCGATTTTTCGAATTTTTTTTTCCCGATCTGGGAGATCCCGACGCGTTATTTTGTAGCGGTGATTCCGTTGGTTCTATTTTGGATTATTCTTTATTCGTCCGGTAGATTTTAGTTTCGGTTTTAACAATTTTCGACGAGTCTTTTTCGATAATCTAGGAGATTTTGATTAATTTTCAGGCGTTATTTCGTAGTTGCGTTTTCGCGAGATATATCGAAAGTACGCGACTCCGGATCTTTACGATCCCGTTTTATCGTAGATTTTAAACGATCGTTTTGTTTATTCGGTGGGTTTTAGTTTCGGTTCGGATGCTTGTTTAACGAAGCTTTCCTTCTTCGAGTTGTTGTTCCTTTTTTATGCCCGATGCTCGTCACGTCTTTCTCCGTTCTTCTTCCTCCTCCACGTATCCCCCTCTCTTCTGTTTCTCCTCGTCGCTTTTTTATATTCTCCGATTCGTTGATCCCGCTCGTAGAAATTATCTTCGGGCACCGGGAGCGAATTCAGACGTGGCTAAACGAATGACAATCCACGCTGACGGTACAAACGAAGACAAATGGATCTATGCGTGGTAAAAAGAGGAAATTCATAGAACTCATCGGGGGAATCAGAACGAATCGTGTAAAGGGTATCTAGTTATCGCGGAAAATCCAATTTTTGTTCGTTCTTTGTACGCGTTGATGTGCTATTTGCCATGGCGTCGTTTGTTCATTCACCGATTCGATGAAAAAATGGCAGAAAATATAAGTTACTGTTACAACTATTATTAAACGGAAGTTATGCAGTTCTCTTTCACTGTTTAATCGTATCTGCCGGTACCTAATGTTAACCGCTGCGCATCGAATATTTTACATATTTTGATATGTTACACCGTCCGAAGAACTTATCGTTGCTTGTGGAATACGTGCGCTAAATTCAATACGTCAAGGATTTAGTCACTCGCACCTACCACTTTCCCTTCAGACCTTTCATTCGTGATTTCATTTGCATTCATCGATTATTACGATTACGCTGGAGAAGAAAGAAGAGCTAAATAGAAACACGTGCAAATGGAAATGTCAGAGAGCGTAATTAACGTGCCGACGATCGAAATTCATTTCGTGTCGGCCCCCTGCGCCACCCTCGAACAGTTTACCGCCTAATGGCGAACCGCGATACTTTCAGCGTTCTTAAATTACGACGTTTTATCGTTCGTGTACAAGGAAGTTATCTGCGAGACCCGGTGCATATTTCTTTCGCTTGAAAATAACGGAATGCCAGGGAAACGGCGGAGAGATCGCAGATAATCGTTAAATTATTATTTTCGCGGAGTTGGCGGGGATGAGACTGGTCGTGACTAATCTGCCGACGGAAGAAAACCGCCCTGGAACGTGGTCGAAGAGCTAGCAACGGATTCGTGCGATTTTACGATCTGTATTCTTGTTCTTCGCTAAGTTTCTTCGTCGTGCGACAGAATACGGTTTACTATCGACGATAAAGATCTTTCTAATTTACTCAACGATCGGTTCTATCAACGAGAACGTCGTATTTGGTGTTCGTGGCAACTTTTATGCAAAGACGTTGACGCGACTTTAGAGATTCGATGACTTTTTTCGAGGAGAAGAGAGTTGATAACGAAGAAATAGTTATGGGAGAACTTTTAGCGGTGACGGTAGATCGAGAGATTTATGGACGTTGATTTTTTTTATGGAAATTCTATCGTGCATCGGTGTTGTACGTTAAATAATTCGCGGGAGCAGACGCGTTTTAATATATTATTTAAATTTATGATAGTTATCGTAATTGCTTGTTGTATTTGTTACTAATCTGAATTACTGGTTTCGTTTTATATGAAAATTATTTCATCGATTTCCTCCTGAAATAAAAGTTGCTGATTTATTAGCTGTAATATGTATTCATCTCGAAAATAGAAGGGATATACGTTACAATCTAGTAAAGCTGTATTTTTTCTTTCAAAAAATAATAATAATAAATAATAAAAAAGATTAATTCATTGCCAATGGACGGTACAATGTACAAGAATCTAAGCAATAACGTTATATCTCTTTAACATCATCTTTGCGTTTTTCAACCCTTCGTTACCTTCGTCTTTTCATGTTGTAGATATACACTACGACATACAAAAAAAAAAAAAAAAAAAAAGGAAAAAGAAAAGAAAAGCGAAGAGAAAAATATCTTTTCTATGCACCGTAGAATACCAAAATCAAGGAACAATAAATCCTAGAAGAAACCATTATCGCGTACTATCAAATCCATCTCTCCCCCCCTCCCATGTTCCTGCACTTTAACGTAACACGTCTCAACCACTGAAACCCACTCAAAGGCCACACAACGAATCGCGTGACACGAGCGACAAACAACGTTCGAGAAATTTTCAATCGCGGTATGAAAAAAGGTTTGGTGGAAAAAAAGTGACAAGGGGATCGTATCGGCGGCGAAGACGGCGATAATAGGTCGAAGAGGGTCGATTCCAGGAGCGCGAGCATTCAACGGCAGGAAATGGAGAATTACAAAGCACACTAGAATATACATGGCCTCGCATCGGTGTCCGGCTCGCGGTCGCCGCTACTCGCGCGTTATTCTCGTTGGTATGTGGCTTCAAATTACGGCCGCTCCCTCGTTACATCGCTCATCGGACCATCCAGCCGCAAACCGCACAGTGGTGCTTTGCGCCACGGCCTCGCATCTATATATTAAGATTATTGCTGACCGCCTCTATTTACCACTCGTATTCATTCTTTATCCATCGCTTGTCTCCATCAAATATCAACTATCAAGTGACAAGGGTAACCTTTGCGTGAAATCTCTCGAAACCCGGAGAAATCCTGCTGATTATTCATTTTTTTTTTTTTTTTACATTATCGGTGAAACTATCTGTCGTCCTCGGTTCCTCGAGCTTACCATCTCGTCGCGTTCGTAAGAGTGCCGAGATCCTACTATTCCTCGCATATATTGGGTTGTTAGAGAAGTAGTATTTTTATTACGAAGTAGAAGCACCGAATCGAGTTTCAAAGTTTTATATATGAAACGAATGGTAAAAACTGGAGCGCAGATGTTTCTCGGTGATATTTTTATCGATACGATTAAAAAAATGAAAGCCAAATAGAGATTCGTGGCATCTACTGAAAATATTATAAGTTGTGCTTTTGATATATTTCACATATTCTTACGTATTGTCCTAAATTTTCCCATAAATGCAATCTGATAACAAACGCCGAAAATACTCCTCAACCCCCGACGATAAACCGACCTATGCAGCGATTACGATCGAGTCGAATCGATCGACGCGTGGACGAGTGTTCGAAATGAAACGATTCAACTTCTGGTTGGCATTCGAGTCGTGGGACAAGTTTCTTCTGCACAGATTTCCGGTATGCAAATCGAGCCGTGGGTCTTGGAAAAATGTCGCGGAATCTAAGATGCACGACGGGTTCTTGTGGGTGGTGCGCGATTGTCGTTCTTTCGTTCGCGCCTCTGCGTATTGTAAATAACGACGTTAGCGGTTCGATTCGTCTTGCCGAGTTTTTCGATTCACCGCTGCCAGTATCGTCGTGGTTAATTGAAACGGTGGTCGAGGGAACGACTGCGTGTAATTGCAGCTTCCGAGAAACCAAAGTTCTCCCTGGTTTTTGCGGGCGATGACGGGAACCGTGGTTTTCGGTCACTTCGATCGCCAACGTTTTTTTTTTATTCCCAATCGTTTCTTAGTTCGTTGCACCGATGTTTGACGTCGATTGTGTTTATCGAAATTTGATGACGGTCTCTTTTTCTGCAATACGTGGATGATTGAACGAGAGTACTTTTTGTCGTGTGATAATCTTTCTATGATAGAATAAAGCGGTTTTATAAGAAGAAGAGGGAGATTTATTTCAAACATTCTATCATTCTCATTGTCCCAGTTATTGGCTGACTACGGATTTTTATTTTTTTTAGGCAAATTTATATTTTTACAATTTATACCTACGTATTATATAGATATATATATATATATATAAACGAAGTAAATTACACGTGGTAAATAAACTTCTTCGAATGAAGAGATCATCACTGAACGGCTGTAAACACGAATTGGCGGATGAAGACGCACCTGTGACGCTTCCGTGATCGTGCGTCGAAACGTGCACATGCTTGGTGTTGTTGGAAGGATAAGGGCTTTCCGAAGGAGTTGCCATCGAAGGATAGGAAGAATCAGAGAATTCAGGAAGCTGCCGCCGGGGTAACAGGTTGAAGTGGCAGAGGGTACCGTTATGCGGACATAGAAGGGGTGGGAGGGTGAATCTCTGTCCCGATCTTCGGTCGCGCCTAACAGAGACGTTAGGTTCATCGCGCGGAGTCACCGGTATAATATATTGCCGGACACGGGTTACCGTTAGTTCGCCCTGCACCGGCTGCCCGAAAAATCCAGATCGAGCCATAGATTTCGCTGAAACCGTCCGACCAGGCGACGCTCGATTTCCAAGATATCCTCTCTCCCACCTTCGACTGCACGAGTCAAGAAAAAAACATACAGTGTCCGGTGTTGCTGTCGTGGCTCTCTTTACACGGTTAGCTCGATGAAAGATAGGGGGCGAGAAATGGTGAATCGCTTATCGAAGGCAGTCCCGAGAATTTGCGACGCGTGACGACAGCGCTTTTAACGGGACTCGAGCTGGTGCCGTTCCTGTTTCGGGGCTTGTCGTGCGGAGAATATTTTTCGATCACGAGTCTCGTTTAGGGGTGTTGAATGGGGATGAGACAGGTAGACGGGCGCACCAGCTGTAGCGTGGATGGTTTATAGTCGAAAGATCCGATGTCTGGTTCTAGCGATATACCGTTTTCTGCTTGATTTTGAAATCTTTTATTTGAACAGGGTATTGCGGTGGCTGTTGGTTTCTTGTTTGATTTTTAAATCGTTGATTTATCTCGGTATGTCTCTTGTCGCGGGCTACTTCTTACGGTAGCAAGAAGATGCAATTTGCTTGATTTTTACCGCGCAAACAGCCTATTGCGGGATTGTTTGTTCTTTATGATTGGAAAACCGATCGATTTATTGGCTGCGATATCGAAACGGTTGATTCTATTTGATTTTATTGGATGACGTTATGTAATATACCTTTGACTTGGAAGGAGAAGAAAATATTCAAGGACTCTCCAGTTGACCTTCTTACGATCCACCTCTGATAGATCGTGTGCTCGATGCGAAGATATTTGGTCGGAGTTGCCACTGGCAGGGCAGCGGTCCCCGTTTAGAAGGAAGCTACAGACCGGCGGCAACATACGTATCTCGCGCCAGCAATATGCACGCGGACCAACAGTATATTTATCATGTAAGCAAGCAATTTAGGGGCGATCATTTTTCACGGGTCGCCGTCGACTTTGGATCCCGGGGGTTCCGGCTACCGAGAAGCAGAGGGGGGAAAAACGACGCTGGCGTTATTGGCCGGCGGCCGAAGACCAAACGGACATCACCCTCCCGAAGACCTTCGACCTGACTAATGGTTCTTGCTTTTTGCTCCATACGAACTCTTCTCTATCTCTCTTTTGCTAGATGTATGCTGATGAACCGTCGATACGATAGCTATTCTTCCTCCCTGACGCGTTATTTCGATAGGTAAACGCATCTAAATACATAGTGGGTTGGCTGTCAATTCGACACGGATCCGATGTGTGTCGTTCGGTTTTGAAATTTGGACCAATAAATAAGCTAGAGAAAAATGGAAGCGATCGAATTCGCGATCAAACGACACAGATAATATAACTTTCTTCCCACAAAGTTTTCATTTCTCTCGCAAGAATATTGGATTTTTCGTTAGCTACCTTTCATATCCTTACGCACCTTCGCTAATTATAATCTTTTACTTTCTAGCTGTACGCATAGTATAGAAACAAGCAATTTTGAAATATAATTTTAGGGAGGAATAGATGGGATGAATAATTTAGTAGGATATCGCGGGTGATCCCGTTTGAAGTTGCTAGAACGACAATCTAGATTGCGCGAAGCTTCGAACGTCGAACGCCGGGCAACTAATTTCACCTCTATGCGATTTCGCCTTGCTTATAATCCTATATTTCACGTTCCGTAATCAAACTTCGCTTCTTCCAAGAAGGAAATCGTGATAAAACTTCGAACGAAACATTGTTCTACCGGGGTATTAGTGAAAATTCACTACCACCACATTTTAATCGCTTTAATTCCAGAAACTCGTTTCCTCGCTATTACAGTGCTAATTCGCAACTCCAATCGTATCGGAACTATAAATCTACGTTAACGAATGGTTTGTTCAGAAAATTATCCCATACGACGTACGACATTTGCGTTTCGTTCTTTGCAAAAATATTTCTCCTCTGACGTCTCTTCCCTGAATGAAAGAGACCGGTCTCTCGTACAGTAGAAAACATAGAGAAGAATTCTTCGGCGATAACAAGCACACCTTGCATACGTCCATCTCTGCGAATATCCCAAAATGATTTTCCATTTCTCTTAACCTCCATGAAATTGAAAATTATCTAGAAATTACCCGTGGCTCGTGAGATAATATTCTTCCGTGGAAAAAGTAACGGGTTTCCAGCTCTACTCTGACAGATGAAAAAAAAAGAAAAAAAAAAAAGAGGAAAGAGTATCGAGAAGCAAGGCACGGAACTGTAACGGCCTGTTAAAGATAAGGAAATGAGGTGTCGCAGGCAGCGATCTCGGAGAAGAAGCCGGAAGGGTCCTTTCGCGTCTTCGTCGAGCACCCCTTGGGGGATTTTTCGTGCGCCGTTTCCAGCCGTGGAGCGTTCCGCTTGCGTTTCGAATACCTTTACACTCGGACGCCCTGCTGGCCAGCCCTTTCTCCCCCGGCGCGAATCGACCCCAACAGTTTCCTCCCTTTTTCGAATAACTAAGGACCAACCGTCCGTCCAATCGTAATTCCACTCGATCGATCGATCGTGTTTCGATTTCGTTGGAATTCGAAAGAAATAGATATCGTTCTGCTTGGAAATTTTGTTAATATCTTGGGATAAATCTGTCGATTAATCTACGAACGATGGATGATATTTCATTTGGAATTGTTTACGGCCAGATATTGGCAAATTATTCATCGCCGTGTAGGCGCGCGTCTTAAATTCGTGAAATTTGTCCTCGGGAAGGGTTACAGCGAGGCGAAATTCTGCGAGTTAGTCGTGGTCACCACGGACGAGGGACAATCGCGATAAATCAGATAAAACGGCGTTATGTACAATAATATTCGCTCTTTCATCTTCTCTTTTTCATTCTCTATTTGTGGAATATTCATGGGTCTTTTAGAACCTATTTTTCTTTTTCTGTTTTTAATTATACTTTGGTGATGGAACCGCGTCTAAATGTATTATGCGTTATCAATATGCAAAATGTACGCGATATGTATATAACGCGTTAAATCTGAAAAAAAGTAAACTCAGATTTTCAATGAGACGTCAATTGTTTACTTTGTTTGTTGCAAAGAAAAATACATACTTCGTGAATTTTCTATAATCCATTTCGTATGTTTATTACTTTAACGATCGCTTAACATCGAATTTAATTCGATCTCGTATAAATAAATATGCTTAGATAATACGTAAGATAAAGAATCGTACATGTTTATCGGAAAGCCATGAAAACTTGCCCGTAATTTACGTATTTACCCCTGTATTTCTCCCTTAGTTGTGTCTTGCCGGTGCACTTGTAAGTCAGTTGCAAATTCGATGTTAGCCAGAGAATTCTTATCTTAATGTAGCAAATAACTGGAGGGACCGACGGAGAGTGCGGTAGATAACAGTACCTACCGATCTAATCTCACAGTTGATTTAACTCGCTTCATAATTCTTCAAGCTAATCTCAATCCACGTAGGTATAAGCATTACTTCTCCCTTATATGCTCCACGAACATCTACATACGCATTTAATTAAGTGAACTAGGGAGATCACCGTAACGCCATTCTTTGTCTCGTTGTTTTTTCAATTACCTTTTTCGCCAACTCCGTCCACTGTGTCTGCCACCCATTTTTTTTTCTCTTCTAAAGACATATTCCTTTGGAAAATTTGGACTTTCCACTGTATATTTCTTCCATTTATTTATTTCTGCATATTCGATGGAAATACCCTCCTCTAAGAGGTAATTAATGAAAGTGCTCAAACTGGAGGCAGTGTCAAACTCCGGCATTCGTCGATAAAAATATCCAAACTAAAAATACTCGCGCTCAACGTTTATTCAACAACTAATTCGTTCTAAAAAAAAAAAAAAAAAAAAAAAAAAAGGAAAAGAAAAGAAGAAGGAAACAGTGTAATTCCTGAAACCAAGGAACTTTAACACTAGAACTACCGATAGTTAACACGAAGCTATTTCTATTTCTACCAAAGTCAGTGAAAATGACTGGTCTTTAAAAAATACGTAATAATAGAATATTTTAATATTTATTGATTTATTACTTTCTTACAGAAGCAATTCCATGTTATGTAGTAGATTTTTGGTATTATTAATCCATCGGGGACCATGATCCCTAAAAGAGGGTTGACACATTTATAAAATTGTAGAGCCAGTCATTTTGACTGCTGCGGCATTTCTAGCGTTAGTATCTAGCGATCTAGCGGAATTTTCCTGATATCTGATATCATCATATCGAATGACACGCGGTAAAAATTTTCAAAACGCGTGGGAAGTTGTCGAAAACGAGGAAACTCGTTGATTGGGGATCGATAAACAGATTACAGCAGCCTTTTACACTTTGACAAGTACCAATCATTTTTACCGGTATTGGTATAAATAGCCTCGATACGAAATTATTTTCACTTTGAATACATAAAAAACAAAACAAAGTTCATTATATTATTCTTTTAGTTATCGTTGCGAAAGTCATTACATCACTGCGGAAAAAAGATAACACGAAGTAGGAATTTTAAAATAAAATTGTAAAACCAATCAATTTGACTGGTGTGGTAGTTCTAGTGTTAACGCAAGCTCGTTCTCGAGTCCAAGTTCAACAGTCACGAACCCTCGATACCCACTCCCACGTCGATATAAGCTGTCCAGATATAAATAACTAAAAATTAGTAGTACGTAAATGTACGACACGTACGGTTGGCTTCGATTGACCGGAAAGGGGGAGCGATAGCAGACGACGGACAGGCGAAAGAAGAAGAAGAAGAAGAGGCAGAAGAGGCAGAAGAAGAAGAAGAAGAAGAAGAAGAAGGGGGTCGTGAACGAAGGAGTGAACTCGGGGGAGCGGGAAACGAAGAGAGACAACGAATGGATCGTAACAATCGCGCACCCACACCGTTGCAGCTCGTCGAGTCGGTGAATGAGACTTGCCCAATAAAGTGTGCACACTGTTGGAAGCGTAACGAGGAGAATGCATACCAGGATTGTGCAACGTGTTACGCAGTCAGCGATTTGTCTTGGTTATTAATGACGGGGTGGGACAGGGCGTATGCATTATTTAGTATACCATTACCCCTTTATTTGGCGACCGATCGATCAAGTAGATTCGACCGATCACGACGAGCGTAAGTGGAAAAAGATTTACCGATACGTCACGGTGCAGCGATGTCGTGGGCAGCGAAGAGTCTAACCTTTGTTTTGAAAGTTGCAAAGAACAATGGGAATTCGAAGGTCTACGAAGTTTCTATGAATCGATAGAAGGTTAGGTGGAAATTATTTATTGGAGAGTTTGACGTATGAATATTCTATGAATCGGTAGAAGGTGGGCCGAAGATCGCTACTCATCCGAGAGTTTCGTGTAGTTTGCTTTGGTTTGATTCAGTCGAAGATTGGTATGGATAGCAGGTTTAGCGTAGCTTTAGGCGACGAGGATCAGCGCGATTACGTATTCTAATCTAAACTCGAATCGACATTTCCTATTGATCTTTGCGTAAAAATATGTCGATCGAAGGTCTAAATATAAGACGAAGGATATGTGCGTCCTTGGAGAATTTTTCTCTTTAGCCTGCCTGCTCGTCTTCTCTGCCCACTTAATTACCCCATAATGGATACATGATTCTTACACGACGTCGAGTCCACCCCAGCGTCGTTTTAAAGCCAGCAATCACGCCGCATAATACTGCCATTAGATAACATAATCGAAAGTGGATTTATGGTAGGCAGCGGATGAAGCGGGATAGAAAGTTTCGAAGAACAGAGAGTGTAACGACCCGATGAATTTTAAGGGTGAGCCGGATGCTTTCGTCACGGATGGTTCTCGACGGTGAACGACTTTGAAAACTTTCTTCCAACGACTTCCGCAAACAAATGAAATTTTACCAATTTTACGAAACAAATTTTACGCTTATCAGTTGCTCGATTTCGCTATATTTGACGTAAAATTGTAAATAAAAGATTGCAACCTGTGAATTCGTTGATATTATCAATTGGTAAATTATCCCGCACGACAGCCCTGAAATTCCACATCGACTTCGCCGAAGATTCAGGATTTCAAAAGAATTTTCCACCGGATTTACACCACGCGATTTCTCACCCCGTCCGAAAGATCCCCCTTCGATTCCCCTGAATTTTAGACTTCTGCCTCAATTACCCTGGATTCGAGCGTGGAAAGACGATTGTCGCGTGCAACGAGAGCTTGTCTCTGGCATTTCGTATCTCCGCGTACACGCAAACACAAGCACGCGCCTATCCATGCTCATTGTAAAACCAATGATTTTCAGGGTGAAGCTGAGGGTTACGCGAGCCCTTAAACGACTGACAAGTCCTCCCCCGAGGCCTGTCCCGTGTCTCTTTAAAATCGTGAGATTTTCAAAACAGATGCACCCCGACCGCCGTGAAATGGCTTTTTAAACTGCTCGACCAATGTAACGCGCCAGGGGATACCCTCCACGCTCTGATCCTGCCAGTAACAATCTTGAAACGACCGTCTCGTGTTTTCCAACCGATATCTTCCCGCGGGGAGCATCGTGATTTCATGTACTTCCGCTTAGAATTGCCGAATATTTATGAACGCATAAATACACGTTCGAACGGGTGTAAAATTTTGTCTGCCGGTGCTTTAGCGAATGTTATCTGGAGAAGTTGCAGGGGTGGTTTTGTTAAAGGGGAAATTATCGCGAGAATTTCTGTGTTATTTGCGATTACTTAAGATGTTTGTATTTTAAATGCAAAAGATTTCCAGGCGACTTTGTGTAATGGTGGATTATTTCAAAACTATGCACTTTAAATGAAAAAAAGTGTCGTAATAAATTTTGTCACGGTTGCTTATAGTACAAAATTTACTGAAGCTACGTGTACAAATTTTTTAGCGTATCGCGAGGAAATTAAATGTCAAAGTTTCTTTCTTACCTCTACCTTTTTTTTTTACTCCAACTTAGAAAAAATGGAAATGAGATAATATTCAATATTATTCGATATATTAATATCGATATAACGTATTTCACGTGCAGTATTTCCTGTCACAGTTACACGACATTTACCAAGAGAGATCATGCTACTGGGAAAGATAATAAAGCCTGCCAAATAGAGATCTACGCGAGCGTGTCGTCCCGCAAATTATCCACAATCATTTATTACATTGTTCCGCTAATTCCAGAATCATATGCCGGACCTTACCGAGCAAATACAGCTTATATTGCGCGTCTGTCAGCTCCTAACGGGATTTACGAAGATCTTAATGAAGCGTGGGGTGCTAGGTAAGAAATAGTCATAAATACGTCGCTACCCCTGCGTATCGGGCTCTGGCGTTAATATCAGAAACGTGTGTCGTTGAATTAATGACTTCTGTGACACCAAATCGAAACTTTTCGCAATCCTGTTATTTTACACTTACGTTCCCTTCTCTTCTATTCTGTACATTTTTCCTCGCACCTCCAAACGATGCAAATGCAACAAGATCAAAGATATTACTTTTTCAAATGGAAAATGACGCGAGTGTTATATGGAATATTATTATAAATACAGTAGGCGATAAAATAATTTAAAAAAGTTTAGAAGAGATGTGAAGTTGCAAGCGTAAAAGCTATATATATGTCGAGTTCTCATTGGGCTTAGGGGCGTGTAACGAATCTTCATTTGGATTAGCCATTGGTGTTATACGATATAGACGATATTTACTGGTACCAATATGATTATTACAGAGTTTGACAAGTAAAAGTAAGGCGATTAGATACGCGAGATGGTAATGACGATGATCTTAGGTTCAATAACGAATCCACGGTCAACGGGATAGCAAATGCGTTTTTCTTCCAAAGTCTAAGTCGAACTGAACTTACTGGTCCACAATTCAAGCGTAATTCAACTTACTTGTCCACAGTACAAGTGGAACTCAACTTACTTGTCCACAGTAGAAGTAGAACTCAACTTACTTGTCCACAGTACAAGTAGAACTCAACTTACTTGTTCACAGTACAAGTAGAACTGAACTTACTTGTCCATAGTACAAGTAGAATTCAATTTACTTGTCCACAGTACAAGTAGAACTGAACTTACTTGTCCACAGTAGAAGTAGAACTGAACTTACTTGCCCACAGTACAAGTAGAACTCAACTTACTTGTCCACAGTACAAGTAGAACTCAACTTACTTGTTCGCAGTACAAGTAGAACTGAACTTACTTGTCCATAGTACAAGTAGAATTCAATTTACTTGCCCACAGTACAAGTAGAACTCAACTTACTTGTCCACAGTACAAGTAGAACTCAACTTACTTGTTCATAGTACAAGTAGAACTGAACTTACTTGTCCATAGTACAGGTAGAATTCAATTTACTTGTCCACAGTACAAGTAGAACTCAACTTACTTGTTCACAGTACAAGTAGAACTGAACTTACTTGTCCATAGTACAAGTAGAATTCAATTTACTTGTCCACAATACAAGTAGAACTGAACTTACTTGTCCACAGTAGAAGTAGAACTGAACTTACTTGTCCACAGTACAAGTAGAACTGAACTTACTTGTCCACAGTACAAGTAGGACTTAACTAATTCCCTCAGTCCGAGTGGAACTGCACTTATATACTCTTTTCCTCCCTGTACCCCTCGGGTCAACTATATTTTAAGGAGAGCACATACAATCACCTCATACCTCTGTTAGGTAAAAACGTCCATCCCGTAACCGTGGCTACGTTTAGCGACCCGTTGTGTCACTTCGAGCCCAAGCCTATTGTCATAAATCGGATTAAATCATAAACAATTACTTCTAAGTTTTATTATTTAAGTACAGCTATAATGAAAAGTCTAGACTAAAGTATTGGGATCTTCCCAAAAATTCCAAAAGTAAAGCCCCGATGTCCTTTCATCTCCGACATATATATATATACATATTTATATGTAACTTTTGTTTATATTAAAAATCTTCAATTCCGACATTTACATCATTTACCAATCCAACTCTTCGACTGAAAAAGATTTAATCTCTTGAATAGCCGGGAACCAGAATGAACTGAATCACGCGTGATCCTTATATCGTACAAATTAATAAAACAGCAGGTATTCCAGAGGAAGCTTAGCTCGCTGGTAAATATCGTCACGCTGGTAATCATCTTGGCGTAAAGATACTAATTTTCATGTTTTTTCAATTACGCGAATTTATTTACGCGATCTTGAGAATCATGGCAATGGAAAATATAAATTCGACTGTAACTCGGTTGTAAACGTGGCACGTCGACAAGTTACAACAAAAGAAAGAAGATGAAGAGAAGAGAACCTCGTGCCCAGGTAGCGTGACACTTTGATAGCGATTCATCACGGTTTACTACTTTTTCATGCGCATTCCGCAGGTAACTTCGTCACTCGACAGCCTGGACATCGGATCATCGATTTATCGCTTCGGTTGCTGGCTTCGCACGCACCGTTTATGGTTTGGGAATCGATCGATTTTTTCCACAGTTTTTAAGGAAATTAAGCGTCTAGAACCGCGGCGTCACGTTTCGCACGATTCTGCCAGATCACGTGAAACTTTGCCGGAATTCGATTCCAGTTCATTCCTCGTCGGAATACAAATATATCGTAGTAATATTATTTTTTAATTGTTTCTTTCTGCATAGTTTTGTCTTTTTTTTTTTTTTTAGCAATTCGTTGGCTTAATTTTTCGCGAATCTGTTCTCGTCTGTATGTATTTTTTATTCAAAGTAGCGATTTGTTAGTTTTTGAAAAATACTAAGTGTATACCGTTTCTTTCGATCGATGTTTGTTGGGTTTAGCAAGCTCGTAGTAAACCTTTTGATAATATCTAAGCAACGTAAGCGAAGATCAGTGAATTAATCGTTAAATAAATCCGTTGTTCGAATAAATTATCAACGAAAATATTCGTTTTCGTTTTACGAAAAGTTACGTTTCCTTTCACTTCGACGAAAAATTTTCTTTATTAAAATCTCAAGTTATTGTGTGAGTGGGGCACCGAACAGTCTCTAGGGATCTGTAATACCGACAGAACCGTGACTCTCAGGCTCTTTAGTACCGATTCCCTCCGTGCGATGGCACACGGTTCTACGGTCCAATCGCTCCGCACCTTTTTCAAATGCGCTTATGCAATTTGATATTTTAAATTAACAAAACAACACCAGTTTTGCTAATCGTCGAGTACAAATGATAAAACTTACATACATTTTTCATTCTTCATGAAATATAACGATAATAACCTCAACCAAACAAAAACACTTATCCCATATTAATATCTACACAAACCTTGCTATCTTTCCATATCATAGATACATACCTTCATCGTCAGAAGATTCCTAAAAAGTAGCTTCTATTTCTATCTCAATTTTTCTTATAATTTGCCGATCCTCGACTTTCATCCCGAAATTCCACCACTGATATATCCACCGAAACGGAATAATACGATAAAAGTACGATCAATCGCCCCCCCCCCCCCTCCAAAAGAATTACAAATTCATTTCGCCAAAATTATACCAAATTGTCCACAACTTCCTTTCCCTTTAATTGCACTCCGATCGAAAATACGTAAACGTATTCGCTTTCGCCAATACTCAAATAAGAAAATCTGTCCCAATCGCACGGGCGCGTCTCGGAAATGACGCCCACGTTGTTCATTGAACGCGTTCTCCCCTGAATATCGTCTTTTGACGCGTATATCTCGTGCAACTCGAGTGAAACATCCAGCAAGAAGCATCTCGGAACGTTTCAACGAACGGTAACTTTTATAAAAGCCGAATCTCGGAAGTGTCGCGCAATTACACCCCTGGCGGGCCGTGGTGGTTGATGTCGCGACGGGATATTCCCAACGATGAAAGGAGGGAACATGTAATCACGTTAATTGAGTGCAGATAGGCCTCGTTGACGACTCCTTCATTACGCCGCAAGAGGGTTCCTAACCGCACAATTACCCGCTAACTTCGCCACTGTCGTTTCTCACCGCTCTGAGCCTTTCGATGCCCACGATAACGTTCAAACGTCGCGTGACACTTTTGCAACCTCGTTTACCCGTTCTGTATCTGGTCCCATAGTCTGCATGGTGTTTCCATCGCTCGCTCGGTACGACTATGGTGAACGTTTGGCCGAATAAACGAATAAACCCGATAAACGTAACGTGGCATTTCAGCTACCTTCCATTTGGAAGATTTTCCTAGTTCGTTGTCATGGTGCGCGATTAGTTGGTTCTGCCAGTTTGGTAATGGGATGGTGGAACGGAAGGAGTTGTTGGGAGCAACGTTTCGACGCTTTTCGATCGCATCGTCTAGTTTTTTGAGATAACGTCGATGAAAGAATCGAGCGTCGTACCCATACGTTTACGTGGAAGCAGCGACTGTTGGATTGCAAAACGATATAAGACCATAGAAACTGTTGAGGCTATTCGATGTGTAAACAGACAAAACACGTGGATAAATTGCAAGGCAGAAAATATATTTAAATAGAAGCGTAATTATAAGTAAGAATACAATTTGAGTTGGTCCAGATCCGCACGCTAGCTGTGTTACCCGATAACTGAAAACCGCGAAGCCAACGTCGCCCGTCTACTGTTTATGGTCTGACTTTGTCGCAGTCTTTTGTCTACGCGCTGTCGATGGCTTCGGTGCTTGAGAAAACTAAAAAGACCAGATGTAGAGTTTTCTTATAAGTGGCGACCACTTCAACAGAAATTAAAATTCATTCGCAACGATCAACGTAGATACACTGGCAATAATTTTCTCGCGAATCGCAAACGTTCGTTTCGTGCTTTCTCAAACAGCGTGAAAGTGCCGATTACCAGAATATTCTCTTAGCTCGTTAATCTCGTCGCCGCAAACTTGAGAACCTCGCGTTAACGAAAATCGATCTCCCTTCGATATGGAAAAATAGCAAGAAATCCCTAGGATCCGTCCTTGGACCCCCGCAGGCGTAAGAAAGATCCTGATGGCTGTCGCAACGAAGCTTCGTGAAAGAGGGCCGGGGCAGGTCGGCGGAGCACAGCGAAAGCCATCCGGCTTTTCTTATTAACTTCGAATTTTTTCGCAAAGTGCCGCGAGACCACGATCTTCCTGGAATACCAATGAGGAGGTGGCATTATGCTCCGCGGTAAACGAGAAAGGTACGAATCGAGTAACTCAAGGGTGACCAATGGAGGGTGAGTGTCGGTGGCGCTTAAGAGTTTAGGGGATGGCGAGGAACGAGATGACGAGAAGGTTGGGACCAAACGACAAACCGTGTCCCTTCCTCGGTGATCGATCGGAAAGAGAGTGACAGAGAGAGAGAGAGAGAAAGTCTCGTCATTCCTGTCAATTAAGCTTTCAGTGGTGTCAGTCGGTGTTCGGGAACGGGACAAAATCTAATTCACCTGTGCCTTGCGATTTTCGATCGATCGATGCTTGATCGACGTGCAGGGATTACCGTTTAGGTTGTACGTGGTTGTACGAAGTAGTACGACAGGCGTAAATCGAGAATGAAATTGGTCAACGTTGTAGGTAATCAGATGCGATAAAAGTTTGGCGAAGGTAAGTGCTACTTGCGGAGGGTAAAATTGCGTAACCAACAGGAGTAAAGAAAATGAAGCAAAGAACATGAAACGCGTACGTACAATGTATAAGAAACAAATCATAGCGCGATTAGACTAGCAACGTAATTTTAACAACAGCCAAAAATCAATCATCGAACCTCTGCATTTATCATCAAAGTCTGTCAAATTCCCAAATACTCGGCTCTAGTCAATAAACGAGAAGAACGTTCTAATGGAGATTGGTCGTGCAATAGGTCGAATAGGAGGAGGAAGATCGTAAGGTTTAGCGACGGGGTAAAGGTTGGACAACGTTTGTACGATAGGAAAGACGATAGTGTAAGAGTCCGAGAGCCGATAGGGGTGACACAGTGGGTGGGTGGCCCCGCCAATATGCCGTCGTCCATACATCACGCGAGGGCGACCCGACAAACTGGGGAAACCTGACCAGAAATATGATGTCATTTATATGGTAATACATCGGAATCCCGTCATTTAGATACTTCGATGATTAATGCCCCCGACAAGACAGCGCCAGCTGCTTCCTTCGCTTCCCGGTTTCGGGCCACCTTCTTTTCAGGACTGCGCCCGATTTTTCGGGCAAATCTCGACGCTTGGATAAAATGTAGCGGATACTGGGACGCGTGTGAACATTTGGTCACACCATTGTTGAGGGGACGAGGGAGAAAGAGTTTGGCGGATAAATTTACTACCGTGACTCTTGCCTTCTTCTTCTAGTTAGAGTTTGCAACAGTTGCGAAGGAATTTTCAGAGGTTTGCTTCGACGTTTCTTCGAGGGTTAATCGAAGTTGCTTTCGATTGAAAATGCAAAGATTCTGTTGTATCGTAGTACCATTTTATGGTGTTAGCGAGTTAGCGAGGTGTTAGAAATTAGTTGACCGACATATTGATACGATGTTTTCACCAGCGGTGTCAATCGAAGGATTTCTCGTAGTAAGTAAGAAAGTGACTCTTGTTTGAGAAAAGGAAAAACAGCGAACCATTCTTCGTAAATTTGCAATTTTCGAAAAGTCTGCCGAGATATCCTCCTCTTCTACTCGAAAACAAAAGAGTAGAAGAAGCAAGGGACAGGAAGGCGAATCTCGAGAGGTGTCCAAGTCGCTCTCTTCTCGCAGGTTTTGAAGTCGGCAGAGGAGCAAAAGCGAGGACGGAAACGGCGAAGGCGGAGCGCGATGCTTACATCCTCTGCTCTTTTTGCACGGGGGACGAAATCGAAATTGGTTTTGGACTTGATAGTGCGCGCAATTATGTATCAACCCATACGCATACACCGCAAACTGGACCCGGGCAAGCGGTCTGGCGGGCACATTTCAATTATTAGAGGGAATTACTCGCAGAGAGCGTCCATCATCTTCTATACTTATTTTCTGCTCGCAACCACCACACATACGCACACGTTCGTGCATACACGTCTATACCATGCCCCGTTACAAACACTAAACTCGTCTCTCCACTCTACTACTCCCGTCTCTCCGTCTTTTTCTTTCTCTATGCTCAGCCATGGAGATGATCCTATGAGGTTATATGCGAGAGGTAGGCATCATCAGAGTGCATCATCAGAGCGGTGAGAAAATAGCCTTCAATTGTGATTACAGGGGCGGCTCGGGTTCGCCTTGGCATGGCATCGCTCGCTCACTGAATCTGTCTACTTGTACGTTCGTCCTGTCCATTGGTTCGCCTCGCCGCCGACCAGGAACCGCGTGTGTGTGCGAAGGCATCGTGATTTAAGTAATACGAACGAGCTAGTATTGTCACTGATAGCGACTGGTAACCACCGGTTCTATGGTTAACCCTTTGGCGTACCGCCAGATTTCATATTCGTTCGATCGGGGGTTGTTTCGAGATTGTTAAGAAGCTTCGAGGTGTTTCGCGGCGTTTTCGCTCGCACGACGCAACGTTTCTCCGAATTCTTCGCCTTTTCACAAATTGTCAGTCGTTAATCGTTAGTTTGTCTACTAGTCGCGAGCATGCACCGATCCCAGAAGACGTAACCGTGGAATGACTTACCAAACTGGTGGACTGATACGCTAACGAAGGGAAGTGGATCCGAGAGACTTACCTAAAAATTAAAAACACAAGAATATTATCTATCTCGTGGCATACGTTTCGTAAACGATGAAAATTGAAATTTAAATTAGATACAATTTCTCTAGCTTTCTCAACATGGTCAAAGATTAAAAAAACGAATCCCTTCGAAACCTATTTATCGACTCCTGCACACTGTCCTCTTCTCTAAAAAATCTCTTCGACCAGTCGCGAGAAATTCAATTATCCAAAGACGATATACCGGAAGCGGCTGATGTCTAAGCGCGATTCACGGTGCTCGAGTTACGTAGATGGTGGAACTTACGAGGAGCTTATAAGTGAAACGAAGAGCGTGCGTGCTGTGTGCGCAGGTTCCTTTGGGACGAAGGTGCAGAACAATAAAACAAGAAAGTTATAAGTATGACTAAGCAAGAAGGTGGAAAGACGCGACGCGATGATTCCCATTGGAGTGATTCCACGATGAAGGCCCCCTTTTCCGGGATGCCTGGACACGCTTTCTTGTCCCTAGGCGTGTCGCATTACTAGATTAGATGGAGAGCGACCCTTAGATAGTGCAACGTTCCCTTCGTCCCAATGATACCTTCGAAATTACGCGACATATCCAGAAACCCTGCTTGCCTTTCCTCTAAAACCACCTTTTCTCAACCTTCCTCTTCGAAATACACGTTTGCCTCGCTTTCTACGGCTACGCGTTCTATGTCATGCGGACGGCACGTGGTGAACCATGCCGAAGAAAATACATTTTTTTCTTTTTACTTATTCGTTACGATAGTCGATTTTCAATAACTTTTTTAACTTTTCAACTTTTAATTCCGTGTTTCTTTTTATTCTATATTTCTATATTTTCCTCGGCAATTTTTTATTCTGCAATACGCGTGATAAAGCAACCACGTTGCTCCACTTTTCGCATATTTTTTTCGCTGAAATTTACTCGAACGTTTGTCAGATGTTAAAGCTTCAAACTGATTTATGTACGCACAGGCTTGGTGACTTAACAAAGAACAACCCTGCTGTTCTCCTTTCCGCTCGTTATGACTCGAGATAAAGATGCATATTCAACGACAAGTTTCTAGAACTGTTTGAACAACAAGGCTGGCACGCGAGTTTTAAAGAGCGCAACAGAAGCCACGAAACGAAGCAGGGCACGAGAGAGGTAGAGCCGCGTTAAATGGCAAGTTTTCACTAATGTTTCTTGTTTCTGGAACTTTAATACGCTCTTTAAGCCGGCCGAGACTTTCATGCTTAACGCTTGGATTTGGTTAACGAGCGGCGCGGACGCCTCGTCTGCAACTTCGTAATATAAGAATGGCTTGTAATGCGGTCATTTAGCTTACAAGCCGGATACTTCGTTAATAGCTCGTGACTAATCGTCGCTTGACTCTGTTTCGCGTTACGTGCGACCCGCGCCCGTGAAATTTCGCTTCGATATGGAAAACAAGGAGCGGCGAATGGAAAAGAGAAATCGTGGGAACGCTGGAAAATTGGAGACTAGAGAAAATACATCCAGAATCCAGTCGATACCCGATACGAACGTTTTATCGTCGTATTTCAATCAATTTATATTTTTATCACGATTCGAAAAGGCTTCTCTCTCTCTTTTTTTTTTTTAATAAAAGTATATGTGTACCGTTTCGAAGAATTTTTATGGAGATTATTTTTCAACAATTTCATCGATTGTGTTCATCGCAAGTAAAACTTTGTTGATAGAAAATTTGCAGCATTACGTAGAGCGTACAACGATATTGTACAATGTACGATCCACGTTATACGTATTTTACGTGGCTACCAACGATCCGACGAGAGAGGAAAGGCAGAATATCCGGAAAGAAGAGAAAAAAGTATAGAGGGAAAACGGTGAAAAAGAAGAGGATGAGGAGAAAGAAAGAGGAAAGTAGGTTCTTGCCTAATTGCGGACTTCATCAACGGGCAGTACAGTGGGCGCTCTTGATTAAGAATTTAATTGCGGCTGATTTACATCCGCCTCTCAAAACGAACATCTATTTTCGGGGCGCAAACTATGCTTGGCCGCTAATTGGCTTTCTGATTTTTCCTCGAAAGGGTTCGCTCTCGAGCCGAGCTCACCCGGTTGGGTTGCGCGCGTGTTCATACTTCACCTGTCGGACGCTGATAGTCCCCGTTAATAGTTTCTTTCTTGGTAAGGAGCGAAAGGGCAGATAAATTCGCGTAAGAGGCAGTGCATCATCGTAAGTCAGATACGAGAGAGAGTTGATCAACGGTTTGCATCTCGCGCGAAATTCTCTACGCGCGCGCTCCATCTTCCTTCGCTCGCTCGTTTCGTCCGTTGAAGAGAGCAATAGACAGAAATGCGCTGGTTAAATTAATTACAGAGGCAAGATCGCGAGCAAACCACGGCCATAAACAAAGCGGGACGATCGGCTGATCATTACCTCGATAGGCTTGATAATAACATGCAACGCGCTGCTCTTTCGCGGTGAACACGTGCACACACGCCGACGCTTTTTCGATGCAACGCGGCTCGATCATCGTTCCGGCTGCGGGAGACCTTAAATTTCACGCTCAAACGTTTATTCTATTTCTGGAGTTAATGACCAAGGTGGCTGAGGGTGGAAAGGAGTGTTAAGCACCGTGTAAGTGTTTTGTAACGTGGTCTCGAGAAGCGGTTGGAAAAGAAAATTAGTGCTTGCCAGTATTTTTGTGGATTTTAGGTTTGATGAATGGTTCGAAGCTCGGTTTTAGAACAATCGGGAAAGGAAGAGGAAAAATAAGAAGATTTGCGTGTACGAAAGCTTTGATAACGAGATCTTTTCTCTGTATCTCGATGGTCGAAGGCAAGAACAATTTCCTTTTTTTTTTTTTTTTTCAAAAAGGAAATAAACGAAATTTGTATCAAAGTAGATTAAAAATTGAAAGTATCAGGGATTCGAATTCAAATTTATATCGAAACACGAATTTTCTAATTTAAATTCGTCAATTCTGATCGTCGAAGTTCGTATCCTTCCCAGGAATTTTCGAATCTCTTCAGAGTTGAACACCGCAGAGCAGATTGCCGTGTCGCTACAATGTGTCATTCGAAGTATACGCCTCGACGGCTGTGCCAACTCGTAAAACTCATCTGCGGTCATCGTTCGATGTGTAATATTAAGCTCTAAATCACGTACAACTGGCTCCGCCCTTTATACGGCACACGCACACACGGTTACAAAGATACGTTAATTGGCATATACGAAGCAAAGTTTAAATCATCTCTTGCATATTCTTCATTTTATACAGAATAATGGTAATACAGTGTAACAGAACTTTCAATAAATTCCATGCTTTTGTCTACAGCGTGGTACTTGGTACATTTAACGGGCCAACACTCTCCAATTGCAAATCCAATAATTTCGATATCACGACAATATCGATGAACGTGCATACGCTTTTCAAAAAACGCGACTCTTTTCATCGCTGTTGAACGAAAGTAACCGTCGAAACGTCGTGCGAGTTTTCGATCGATCATTCGTGAGGCTCATTAACAGCGAGTTCGATTCGTATCAATGACATCACAGGAGCCGTGAAAACGCTGCGGAAGTCGTATCACGTTCCGGCCAGTTCATTCTTCACTCGTAGGTAGGTAGACTGGCCGATGTGGTGACGCCCCTTTTACAAAGCTTGTCCCACTGCTACCTGTGTGTACCTGTACAGTTGGTAAGAAGAGAGCCGCTGCCATAACAGGGTCTGCTGGTACCTCGGCCACAACTATTCCGATGGTCATTCACCAATCTCGTCTCTCATCTTCATCTTTTTATATCATCTCCTCCACGCTGACTAGGTTTCTTCCTAGCTCCCCCTTTACCTCTTTGGCTTCAGATCGGATTATCCTCTTTTTCTTCGCTTCTTTTTCTTTCCACGATCTTCCCGATCTTGCCCCATGTCCTTCCCGATAGATCGTCTCGTTTCTCTTTTGCTTCCTGTTTCGAGATCTCGAGTGAAGGTCTGTATTTAACGAGTACGTGCGTCGATGCTTTCCAAGGGTTGTTACGAGTAGATTTATGCAAACTTGTACTTTCATCGAAATACAAGTACAACAATTGAATCGAAATCTTCTATCGCACGTTGAATGCTTCGATGAACGATTCGGTGATTTTTCGTTAATTCTTCACTCGATGTCTTCTGCACAGCTGTTAAAACGCGTCATTTGTTCGAGCTTCCAATGACCGTATGCGATTATCACTCGCGCAACTTTGCTATATTCGCGGTAGGAACGGATTTCAATGGAAAGACAAGCGAGTATCGCGCGGATCGGAAGACGAATTAGTTGGATAAAAATTCGTGTGACGCCGCAGGGAGGAAAGTAAAAGTACAGGGGTCTGGTTTGTGACGAAACACGGCCCCAATGACCCGGCAACATGCGGTGCAGAGGTAACCTGAGACTTTAACGCACGGCAGATGATATCGTCGCTGACATCTACGTTAGCACGGCGAAGAAATACCGGTTCGTCTGAGGCTTTCGTCTGCACCGACTCTTATCACGACCTCGTCAAGTGTCCTTATGAAAGGGACAGCACGTGCGAGCAAATGGAGCAAAGTCACATTTCAGGGTTGTTTCCAATGTCATCTTAATCGCGTCCGAGCTTCGAACTATCGGAACATCGAACGAACATGAAAATGGGCTAGACGCGATCAAACGCTCTTATTTCTATTTATCAGAATGTTAATTTCGAAAGACCGAGGGATGGAAAGTACAAAACGGAGAGAGACAAAGGATCGTTTACACGTAATACGACATATTGAGAATTTACGAGCAACGCGCAAATCAAAAGAAGACAGACGCGCGTAATATAACGCGTGATGCATGATCGCGGTGGGATAGAAACACGATGTTCGTAATAAAAGAATAAACTCGTTGGTATATGGGATCGTAAAGTCGGAAGCGATTTACGCGCAGAGGGATGCATGGTGGAACGCGACAGGATGAGCAGGGTGAGAATGTGGAATATGCAATATCGTTCTACTTTTTTCCTACGTTCGTCTTTCCCCTTCCCATTTTTATCCAAAGTCATACGTTTCTAGATCAAGAATCGGACATATTTAAAAAAGAAAACGAGAACGAAGCGTCGAAATCGTTGATTTCGCTCAAGGTTTCGGTAATAAATAAAGATACCAAAAAATAAGATCATCCGGCGAATTAAACGATCTAATTTATCTTTTCTACTAAAAGTTAACATTAAATCGCAATTATGCAAATGTAATTAACCCTAATAAACGCGTACCTTGTTTCAAGAAATTGCTAATTAAAACTGACAAACTGGAAAATCTAGACGAATTACGTAAGATCGACCGTGCATTTAAATCTTAATTACTTTTGCCGCGGGCTTTCGATCGATCAATCGTAAGAAACGCCGCGAACGTAATATTTAAGTTCTCTCGTTTTACTCTTCTTATAAATAAATGCTTTCTTCAAATATATGGACGACAGACGTAAAATGGCGAAACTACCTTGAACGATAACTTATTGAAAGGCTCGATATGAGCCATCATGGTTCGTTAAATTTTCCATTGCACTCGGAGACGAGGCTGCATTTCACTTTATGCCAAGTCTCCAGGCAGCGATGTCGCCTGAAGGTAAACATAGGTTGAAATGCTCCCTCAGGGACAAATGAAGTAGGCAAAATACGTGCGTGACAAAGGAAAGAAAGCAAGCAAATAGAATTGAAATTCTTATTGTCATCGTGCCGATCTACGTACACATTTTAACCTTGAAATTCGACCACGCTGTTAAATATATTTGTTAGCTGAATGTTAACTCTTTAATGGCGGAGCACGCTAATTGACGCCTTGTGTGAAATAATCACACAGGAAGGTATAATCACGAGGATGAGCCGTATAATATATAATTTGAATAATGTTAAATAAATATCGTGCAGTGTGTGCTATCTTTAAATTTTCATATTAATAGGTTGATCAACCTAAATTATACAATCCGAAGGAAATTACTGTTCACAGCAGAAGCACTCCGTAGATCAAATATTATATATTAACACCTTCTTATGCTAATTTCATCGCGGGCATCGAACAATTAAAAATTTTTTACTACGCCATAATTGAAAGTATCGTAAAATATAATAGAAACGTTAATTCGCGTAATGTTCTTGTTAGTGTGTTATTAGACTTCCTTATGTGGCGATGTCAAATATAGATTTTTAGTTTCCAACGAAACGAGTCAGGATTCGTGTTTTACTTACGATTACCGAAGTACAGCGGATTCTCAGGTACTCTAACGCCACCAAGACACGTAATACCCTCACCCATTTTCGCGACATGTGTGCGAAGCGCTCTGGAGCAATACAAATATTGAACTTGTCGGCGCAGTGTTCGACGAACGACTCCCGGCTGGAACGAACGATCACGCATGATCGAAAATTAAAACACGAACTGCTCGATCCCATTGCGCAATTTCCTCGTCTATTAATCGTCTATCAAGACGAATCTTCTCCCTCTTGCGAACGATACGATAGCAATTTGATTGGGATATTTCGTTAACTTTTATCCGACTATTCTATAGCGCAGAAAGTTTTATTTCAATTTCTTGAATATTATTTTACTTCAACTTATCACTTAAGATTTGATCGCATTAGAGATACTCTGTAATTTTTATCCGATCCGAACGTAATTGTTAAATAGAAGAGTACAGAACGTGAAATTTAAATGGACTGAAAGGTATATTTAGCGTCTGAAGGATTACCTCGTAGGAGAACTTGATTCTATTCCGATATTTTGTACGCGATTTATCAAATATAAGAGTATAGATCGCGCATGAAATTCGTGAGTTATGGTACGGTAATTATGATTATAAGAGAAAATTGATCGAGTTGAGGTTGAACTGACGAGACGGAGTCATTAACGTCCATAGCTGGCAGCTAATGAACTAGCCATTTCTCGAGAGCGAACTACTCTTTCTTTATAGTTATAATGTTGTCTAAAGGCAGGGTATTAAAAGTGAATGAATTAACACCAGCATAGCAGAACTACTACTAATTTAAGTGAGTCTTTGATTAACGCAGTTACAAGGTTGCATTCGTGATACAAGTTATTATAATATAAATTAAAGCACATCCTCGGGGCGTGATCCGCCACGTACAGATTTAACGTTAATAATTACATGCTTGATTTTAATTATTCGCGATTACAAAATTACACGATCCAGTTTACGAATTGTATGTGCAACGTGCGACGCCTATCTAATATTTTAATTAAAACTTTCAATTGCTTCGATGAGTTCCATCTAATCTACATACGTTACACCATATTTAATAATAATTGAAATATATTCCTTTCTGAATTCGTTGCTGAAAATTGATGATTTTAATAAATTATCAATTATTTTAATTAATATGTTCCATTTTACAGCACTGAATGTCGAACGCCTGCGAATTCAATGTAATGTTACGTGTCCGTGCAAAATTCACTCGTGTAATTTGGTTTGCGCGATAAGAAATTAACGAAAATCTCGCGTGTCTTGGTTTGGTCCGATGTCATCTCTATTTTCACGGGCAGGTTCGCGTCTCTTTTTGTCCCTGACCGAGGACAGTGCGCTTACCGGACCGACAGCGTTTCTTAGAACGTGGCAGAAGTGTCCATCACTGGCTCTGGAAACTTTGCTCGGGGAAGAAAGTGGCGAGCCCGTTGTCTTTGTCGCTACCGCTTCTCAGAAACCATCGAGCGAAATTCAGAAATCATATTTCATAGAAGACGCATGCTCGCTTCACTGTGGATTACATTTTTTGGGCTCATCCTCGTCCGTGATCTTTCCAACATCGTTCGCAAAATGGTATTTGCTTCGTTTTGTCTTTCAAAGATCTAAAAACGCGTATCCATGTCGTACTACGACATACACAACCTGTGCCATCAAACTACTTTTGATTTAAACTTCGCTCTAAATTATTCGCAACTTTGCGTTTCGCGATATCAAAAATTCGTCGGAACGAACTTCAAGAAAACGTTCAGGAAAAGCTTCAAAGAATCTCGTCGTGTTTCTTGTCACGGAAGCTTCGCAAAAACCGTCTCATAAAACGTATCCAAGAAATTCACCCCATCCGGTAGACACTTAACGGATGATTTTTCCTCGCGTCACTACCACGGCCAATTTGTCACGAATAATTTGCATAGGTATGGACAAACTCGTGGTACATCGACAGGAACGATTCGCTCACGGGGGTAATGGCTCGAAGCTTGGCCGATCGGGCAAACACATTGGCGTATCGTGGTCGAGAACGCATGACCTCTGAACACCGCTAAATCAACACCACCGATCTGACTCTCGCGGAACGAACCCAGGCAATTATTTGCACCGAGATTTATGAGTTTGTACGGAACGGACAGCATCGGCTTCTTCTTCTTCTTCTTCTTCTTCTTCTTCTCCTTCTTCTCCTTTTCTTCTTTCTCCTCTTCGTGTGCACGTAAACGCACACGATCTATCTTTCTTCGTTGAACCGTGTGTCTCGAAGGGAACACTCAGCTCTCGCACGGTTTTCTTTTCCCCGCGCTCTTTGACTTCATTTATCTCGGACGCACTTGTTCACCCGGCCAGGAATCACTTTTCGCATCGTAATTACACGTGGCCGCGCAATCTCTCAATAATTCAATCGCGCGGATGATCTCGCGCGCGCGTGCGCTCCGTAGGAAGAAGAAGAAGAGAGAGAACGAACGCGTTCGAGTTGCATTTTTAATTCGGTACAGCTTGTAAACTTGGTCTTTTTCTATTCGCTAGAACCACGATATCGTAGAGTAGTAATTGCGAGGTGAATTTTTCCCGACGTTTCCGCGAAACGCGATAGTTTGATGAACGATTTCTTGGCTCGACCGATGGGAAAATGGAGTAATTGTTCGAAATCGTTGGTGAGACGTGTGCGTGCAGAAAGACAGGCTTCCTTCTTGTCCTTTTATTTCTTTTCGTACGTGTTCACGGACAATGCTTTTTGTTTCTAGACCTTCCGATGATTCTTTTTAATGTCACTTTAATTTTTACGATTGTTCAGGGCAACTTGATAGTAGCGATATTCTGATCGTTTTGAACGGTATATATTGAAGATTGGTCTCGATGTTGCTACGATATTCGTAAAGATAAATTTCTTATTCTCAAATTAGCTGTCAAGATTTTTAATAAAAATCGTTTGGCATGAATTCAATATGGCCAAAGTGAAGAAAGTTTCGCACGGTCTGTTCAGATATGAGGATCGGAACAGTGGAAGCGGAGGAGGAATGAATATAAGCTCGAGTTACGAGCAAGGAAGTTTTTTATCGCGCTTTTACGTCGCATATGCTTGGCCCTGGGGCGCCAAACGATACTTCTAAGGGACGACCAGGATCAACCCCCTCGCCCATCGACTTACTTGCAGTGTAAACAAATTAAGGAATCGTCCACGGTCCCGGTTTACGACCACCTTCACCTACAATACATGCAGTGAATCTTTTATGACGCAGCTACGAACAAGCAGGCAAACGCTTTCTGCCATTATGAGCTACTTCGTCGGTGTAGATCAATTTTCATTAAAAAGGAAAGAAAAAAAAGGAGACAAATTCTAGAGAACGTTCTTTAAAATAGCAGAGAAAGTATTAAACTATAGAAGTCACTTTGAAAAGTTTCTGGCATTTTTTCAACAGAGAGGTCTCTTCGTATATAAAGTTTGTCAATTTCGAAACTGATTCCATCTGATCCCAAGATATATCTTGAAACTTTTTTCACTGAACGTTATTTGTTTGGAAGAAACTGGGTTTTGCTTACTTCAGAAGTTTCTCCATCGAATTTTATTAATTTCTAAACTTCTCCTGCTATATTTTATTTTGTTTGGAATATTCTTTCGATGTTTCGTTTTCTTTCTTAATATGCTCTCTGTGTAGTTTCACCAGATTCCAAATATATCATACAGATATTTTATGAACCCTCTGTTCCGTCTCTCTTTTACCGATACTTAAAAAACAATACGATTCTTCGCTAAATGCAAATTCAACAATAGTTTCTAAATTCTTTATTCAACCCTAGTTCTGAAATTATCAATTTGATCCGCTAACAATTTCAAACTGCCACTGAATCAAAATTCTCTCACAAGTAAAACAACGTTCCTAGAACATCCTTCGATCCTGCGCAGCCCGAGTTTCTACGTTTCCTACTGGAAGCCAAAGACTAATACAAGAGGATAAAAACCGCAAATCATCGTCGAGTCAACTAATTCCCACTCCATTTCCTATTTTTAACCCAGAACCACTCGCCTTCTCAACTTATCCACGAAACCCTCTTCAGGAACCCCTTCGAAGCCCTCGAAACAACTTTCCAAAAGACTTCCCCTAGTTCTAAACGATCTCGACCTGTTGGCCTTCGAGCAGAAGCCTCGATCCATGGTCGTCGAAGTGAAACGAGGGCGTTCGAGTAATTATGACGCGATCGTGGCGGATGGGTCCGTCGTTTCGCGGTAGAAATGGGATTCAAAGGGAGACAGGGCTGAGTCGTCGCCGGTCGGAAGGTACGAGACCTTCGGGGCCAGAGTTTTAGGGGCGAGCCAGCCTCTTATTGCTCCCCGAGTGGCCGCAAAACGAACTTTGATCAAATTCTACTGCGGTCGCATAAAACTGACCGGTTCGCCGGCCGTCCCGGGTTATGGTCCCGATAAATGATTCATCCATACGTTAGATACGACTCGATACCGGCATGTGTCTTTCCGGAGATGTGCTTTCGATCCTGTTCAACGTCCAATGGTTCCTTCGATGCGCGAACGTCGATCATCGTCCAGATCTTTTACGACTTGCGCTAAGTCCACGCTGGCGTTTCTCTATCGGTACTTTGGCTAAGCCGCTAAATCCGATCGATGGAGGCTTCGGCAGTGGACGAAGATGTTCGTTCGACGCGTTTGTGCACAGTGAGATATTTAATGGCGTTGTTCGAGATGGTTTCTTTACGTTTCGCGGACCGATACCGACATTACGTTGGGGTTTAGATGCTTGGTTTATTGCGTTTACACGAGATAATGCGATTTGTTTTACAATACACGAATACATACAGTATGGTATACTAATAAAATGTCGAGTTTCAGATTTTTGCGTTGTGATATGCGTTATTGATCGATTATTTCAAGTCGTAGAATAATTGAACGAGATCTTCTTCCATTTTCTTAATACGAGGTTGCCAGATCCGGTATACGCGTACTATCGATAGATTTCTTAAAAATATCTAACCAATTTAGCACTTGATTCAATTTCGTCAGAACCAAACGCAATCGAAGATCTCTAAACGCAATCTACATTTTTAAAAACCACGATCCAAGGAACGCAAAACAAATTTCGAAGTCATATACTATCAACCCAAAATTAAGAAACTACCCTCTTACGAACAATCCACACGGAAATACCTTGGAAAACTCTTCGTGTCCCTTCTCACGCTACATTGTCCCCTGAAACATATCAATCCCACCGAAACCCCGTACGTTTCACCCTGTACAGACACGGATACGAGGAAGAACCATGGTCCGTGAGGCAGAAGTGGAGCCCATTACGGGCAGCTAGATAGTTCACGTGACATATTTCTTTCAATATAGCGGAACATCCGTCAGACTTTGGCCATGGACGATTCTAGCGGTTCTGTTGCGGACAATCTTGCAGAAACAATTCCGCAGGATGTCTGGAATGCGACGACCTTTGGCCATCGGGATCCTCGGATCACCGACACTGACCATCTCCTTTGCATAACGACGCCGTGCTCCATCCCCGAGCTAAGTCGCCAGGCCACGTTTCGACCCTGCGTCGAAAAGCACGCGTCCACCCAACGAAAAGGCCGATACGCAAGGCCACCCTACCAGCACACACCGCTCTTACACGCTGCAATAACAATAATATCCATATATGATGGTGGGCAACGTCGCGTCGCATCATCCCCGAAGCTTCTTCGTCTACGGTGCACGTGGATTTCATACATAGGAATGGGCCACTATGATGTGGATCAGCATTCAATTGTATCGAAATTTCGCCAGGAGAAATCCAACTTCAATTCGATGCGGCATGTTTTTCTCAAACGAGTATGGGTGCATGCGTGTGGGTTGGCTCGGTTCGGGTTTGGTTGGTTTTTTGGATTTTTGCGAACATGCGGGTCTTCCGGGGTGAAGCCGATCGTAACGCGCGAATAGGAATCTATTTGGGTAAAACGATGTTGTACATGGGAAATTGTGGGATTAATTTATACGTAGAGTAGAATTTTATTTATGCAAATTCATGGAGGGACGAGTGGTTCGTATTTCGTAATGTGAATTTTTTAACGGAAGCTCGTTAACTCAGCCAATTACCTATGGTTTTTCATTTATGCGATGGGAGGTGACGTTCGGACAAGCGGATGCAGCTGTTAGTATTAGATCGAAGTTCGCTCGATCTACAGCGATGAACGTTTAATTCAAGTAGACAGAATTTTTATTCGCTTCTGTGTGACGCTTCGATTTGACCAGCGTCTTAGTAGCCAACGAAACGAAAGGGAATAAAATGCAAATGAGAAATTACGTTCGGTTAGTTGGCGTGTTTGAAAATTAGAGAGAGGCCCGGCGACATTTCGCGTACACCCGCCGCTTTTCTTTTCGCTAATTTAAATGTCAAAGCAAATTATTTGATTATTTGCTATGCAAATGAAATTGTTTAAGGCGGAGAAGCGGAGGTGAATCCTGTTGGCGAAACTGTACCTGGGCCGACATCTACGAAACCCAGGGATAATTCGGTCGCGTTAATTGGATCAAGGAGCCGGATTGAGGAGCGATCCTCCTTAGCCGTATAGAGGGAGACTCGACCCTAGTTTAATTATGCTTCTCGAGTTTCGAGCATGTCGCAATAATAGCGATACAATCCGCGAGACCCCGCTCCAATTATTATCCATTTTGCTTTCGGGAAAGCCGGAGATCGAACCGCTGTGATAAGGAATTTTATTTCAATGATTAACGTAATTTCGGATGTATTACGACTAGCTCGATGGTTGACGTAAATGAACGAAACTTTCCAATTTCTCCCCGTCTTCTCTTTAATCTTCCCCATGTTAAATTTAATAATTCTTTCCTAAAGTACGTAAAATTTGTATTGCGTTGATACTCCGATTCCATATCTTTTTTTATTCTGACGATGTCTCGTATACACTTGCATTTATTCATCAAGTTTTTCAGAAATCAAATGGTCCCTTTTCATCTTTCCTCTCCGTTGGATTACTAGTCTTGTGATTAATACGCATTAAAATTCGCGTTTTCCGTTATTTCCAATTTAACCGCCCTGCCTCTATCCGGCGACATACTCATAATAATGTTAATCATAGCGGCAAATAACCATGTTTCCACCGTGAAGATTGAATGAGCTTTCCTAAGAAAAGAAAAAAAGAAAAAAAGACACGATCGTCGCATTAACGAAATTGGCGTTTTTAACATTGTACGCCGCTCGTCGCATCTCGATTTGCATAATTATCGTGCGTGGCCTAAAACGGTCAAGACATTTTCCCTTTCCACTCGTTCTCTTTTCCTTTTTTCCCTGTTTCCCCCCGCCCCTTATTAATTTTATTCGTCTTAATGGTCGTCTATCTTTTCCCGGGATAAGAGAAACGACCACGCTGTGCTGGTCGGAAAAATCGTATACCGCCAACGAGTATTATAATAAATTTCACGGATAAGAATCGGGCGTAAACTTCGCAACGACAATTTTAGGAGGCTATGATCGCCGCATGAATATTCATGCCAAGGAGAGCGACCTCGTGCTTCCCCCACGCCTTTGTAATTAGTAATCGAAACCGACGTAAACGAGAGAAAAGATTGCCAGAAAATTATCGGTACGATATCGGCAAGTCTTCGATCAATGACGATTCGGGATCATCGATCTTATACTTTACTTTGTCGCATCTTTGAGGTAAAACTTAATTATTCTCGGAGAAAATTCTAACGTGATACGTATATGTTGCATTCTGCGTAGTGAAATTCAGTGGAATAAATAAAAATGTTAAAAAAATAACGAAGAATCCGTCGAAGTTTCAAACTCGATTTTATCGAAAACCAGTCCTCGAATGAAAAAATTGTATTCCTGAATTCTAGCGCCTAATCCTGAACGATTGGCGACTAGTGTTCAGAGTATTCTGCAAAGTTCATTCGTCATAGTGCTTCTGGTGTTTGCAACAGATAGTTACGTGTGTGTTACAATTGTGACACAATATGTCGCGAGAATCTGGTACGTAATAAAAATTCGAAACTTTGTATCGTGTAATTTGTTATACGACATTTTTCAAAGATAAAAAACAGCGTGTGTAATTTATCGAAGGCTAATTAATCATAGCTAAAAGCTTTCTTATCTCGAATGATTTATTGCTTCCTACTATTCACGCTTGCAGTCCGAGTCAATGAATGCTGATAGCTACGCGACAAATGTAAACTTTGCATTATTAACAGGATCTCCGGTTCGTTCATTAAAACGGGAGATACGGTGTGAATATCTTAGAAAACGCGCTCGAAATTTACATATCTTTCGTGGATCATTATTCAACGTCACGCGGTATTAACGTTAATGTTACGAACATGTCCAGTGCTTCGTTATTCCTTTCATCATTTTACTTCGATATTATCTCTGTACGACGTTGGCCAGTTTTTGCAATAATTAATTCTGAATCCTATTCATCGACTAGAAAATATTATTTCGTGAAATTCCAAACGATACTTCTTGCCAAGCGAACGTTCGATACGAGATTAGTTGAAATAAAAAGAATCAAGTACTTAAAATAAGAAAATAAGAAAAAATAAGAAAAGTTCAACGTGATATCTGTTATATAGCAAATCCAGACAAGAAGATCAGATATTAGTCAGCAAAAATTTGTTCGTGAAATTGAAGGCTCAGTTTGAAACGGAATGCAAGGACTTAGAAGGGCTAGCGGAGCTCGTCATTGGAAACTGGAGAAGTAGTGGTGAGAAGGGCGACGGGAGTCACCCTTTCGACCGCTTTCCACGGCCACTAGCTATTTCTCTCACTCGAGAGAGCACTCCGCGCAATCTGCCGCCCCGCATTTGCATACATAAGCTATTAAGCAGCTCTTTTCATTTCCTCCCGTTTATGACAGTTTAGTTAGAATAATGTTTTACAAGATTGCCGCGCGAACACTGCTTCGCCTAATGACATTTCTCCATCTGATTAATGCCCCTCCGCGTTATCGTTCACCATGCCATGCCACCGTTTAAACGACCTTTCGAAATCGATCGAGTCCAGCCGAACTGAACCACTTCGTACTGAGCGATCGAAAAGAAATGCCTTTTGTCGTTGAATTAGAATTTTAGAAAATATTACAGTTGCCTATCTTCTTATCGTTATTCCCACAGACTTTATCGTACGAAACTTGATTTCCTTACAAACATTGATCGAACGAAATCTTTAAAGGTCTGTACAAATTTCCATTCTTCTGTTTTAACTTTGCGCAAGGAATTCTCGCAAGCAAGTTTGATGATAATCTGTTTGAATTTAATAAAAACCACGGGAGAAATTTTTAATGAAAATTCTTGCTCCGTACATAAGTTTTTACGAGGCACTTGTATTACGATGGTTTTGCAGAAGATATTAAATAATCGGTGAAACAATACATCTGGTAATATGTCGGTCTGTGATGCGCGAGAGACTGGCTGCTCGTTTTTATTGTCCTCTTTATGGACACGGGACGAGCCGTTTTGAAGGCGCGTGTCATTATTTACGACGTTGCCTCTATTTTAAGATGATACCGCGGCTTAAGACACGAAATTTATAACCGCGAACGCGCCATATGCGTTCCTTTGTGAACCAACAGCAATGTTTCGAGATATCCGTAACGAATACGCGGCACTTGTAATTCATGAGTCCCCGTAACATTATGTGCTAAATATCCCTCGTTACTCTTGTCCGCCGTAACCAAGGAAAGTTACACCATTTTCGATGTAATATCGCGATTACGCAACACGTGTAGAAAAATCGAGAAATGTGAAATCGAGATTAACGGAAAGATACGAAGATGCGAACAAGGCGTATAAGATAAATTAAAACGAATTGCTATGGCTCTATACGAAATGTGACTATACGAAATGGAAATATTTGGATCCTCTTCTTCCACTTAGAAAAGAGAAAATGTAATGGAATTTTCGACAATGAAAGTACGAGAGGAGATAGCCGCAGAAGGCAGGTAACAAGTATGCAGATTCCCCCTTCAACCGATACAATATTTACAAGACTTTCAATGTTTCAGAGGCGCAGTAGCCTACTGTATTATTTATACTCCATTGCTTATGAATAACTGCTTCTATCCGAAACGCATACGTATCTGCGCTTAAAGTGGAATTTATATCGCGGCCGTTTCTCTTTTTCCGCCAACGTTTTCGATTATTTGTATTCATAGCCCAGGAATCGGGCAAATGTGGGAATTTCTGTCATTCGGAAGAATATTAGTAGACAAAACTGAATACTCGTTATCGTTCCGTAAAAATTAGTTAAACTTTCAGATGCTCAACTAACTGTTCTAAATAATTTCAATCGAAAATAAAATCAGAATCACTTTTCGAAACGTGTTGTAAATTCATAATCAACTGATATTCGCGGTAGTAAACTCTCTCTCTCTCTCTCTCTCTCTCTCTCTCAATAAATATATTTTAAACTGAAATATCGCAGCTGCCTTCTTATCGCTGCATATCGAAACCATCGATTCGTTCGATCCACGTATAGAGACAGTGTTTTCATTTATGAGTTAACAACGTTGCGAAAGCAGGATCAAGCTCTCTTGTCCGTGGCGTGGCCTCGCCGGCGAGATTTCATTAGAGGGCCGGTGATATCGCGGCAGAAGAAGAATAATAAGTTGAAGCGCAATTAATAAACGCTCTCGATCGGCGTCGTATATCAGGATGGGTAATTAAGCGCGTAACTATAGAATCTCGAGGCGTGGCCATCCCTGGCTAACCTGTTGTACGCCGCGACGAGGGAGGGCGGTATTATTAGTCGCAAGACGCTATAAATATAAGCCGTTACGAATTAAAAGAACCTTCCCTGCCTTTATTACAACATTTTTAATTACTGTGAAATGGCCTGAAATTTTTTTCATCCCTCCTCTACTTCATCTACTTCGTCTACTTGCTCCGTTTACGAGCTGCGAGAAAACGCACTGCTGCTAATTAAACGGAACGCTTCAAATGCCGAACACCGAACGCGTTAGATCGGCCCCCTTTCGCAAGCCTCCATATCCGCCCCCCTCACCAGTTCTTCTTTCTTTCTTTTCTTCGATTCCAGTTCGAGGGGTGTATCTCGTGAACTATGTCCTATGTTGGAAATAATCGATTTTAAGCAAATAGCAATTCTATCGAATCGCTCTGTGTTGTGGAGTACGAGGATCGACCTAAGCGTCAGAAACAAGAATCCTAACCAGCCTGCGAATTTTTACGTAATTTCATACATTTACGGAGATAATTATAGAAATGAAATTTAAACAGAGATTTATTCGACTTGTCAAACATCGCTATACTGTAACCTTTTGTAGCTTTAAATTTACATCACGCAACAGCCATAACCAAAGTTGAGAAAGTTACAGCGTAAGAATGTACGCTTTCGACTGATCGCTACTTCCATTTTCCAACTGAAAGATTTTCTGTGCGGTGGAACTTTTCAGCAATTCGTATATCCACGAAGCAACATTTTTCGAAAGAAAAATTTTCCGTGACAAAGTAGCTTTTCAACGATGCAAACGCGGATTCTGGTCGAAAGGAAGCCACGTTAGCGTTCGCATCGTTTGCATATCCTTTTGAAGCTGGCCTCCACGGAGGAAGAGTGTAATCCGTTTCAGTCGCTCAGTTTATTCTGCATTGTGTTAATACACATACAATGGCCGGTCGCATAAGATACGGTGTGTGCATGTAGACCAGACGCGCGACCTATTCAAAAGGTGAGTATGCAATTGAAGAAAAATGCATGTCCTCTCGTCGGACCGTTCAAAAGCTCGGGAAAGCATTTCCATACATTTACAATTCTATTATGCATTTCTTTATGACGCCGTCGTTATAATAAGCGCGGCCCGAACGCAGAGGCTTATTAGCAGTTATCGGTCAACGTTCTGCTAACAATGCTTCTCCTTCTCCTTTTTCTTCCTTTTTGGTTTTCCTCTTCTTCTTCTTCTTCTTCTTCTTCTTTTGTTATTTTCACCATTGACGACATTGTTTGTTAAACGTAGATTCTGTACAATGAAATTTCAAATTCTGTTAAATTCTTTTATTACTGTTTGTTTCATACTCTTCCAGATCTTATTTTTGCTTGCGTTATTTACGAGACTATGTCGTCTGAAGAAACATAAGCACAATTTTGTTCATTTTCTAATCATTAGGATTCCTTTCCATTCGATACAAATCATTCGAAGGATTCCTTTCCACTTTATACTTGAAATAATATCGTATTTTTATCCAATCGCCAACGCGACGCAAAACCATTCCATTTTCAAAATTCCACGCATCGAATCATCGAAAAACACGACAATCTTGCTTGCCAATCTTCCATTTAATTCCGAAAACAAACTGAACCACCCATCCCAAATCGTACATCAACAATTTCCTTGGAACCAGCCTACCCGGCACATTGTCATGCAAACTGGCGTTGGAGAAAGAAAGAAATAAAGAGGGGACAGAGGAAGAAATTTCAGCAGGCATGAAAACGTTCAATTTCGACTGGGTCGATTCGCTGATTCCTAAATAGAAGGTAGAGCGTCGTCGTCGAGCACCACAGGTCTTCGATGTTTAATCGTCTGTCAAATTCACGGTACGCAAGCTCGCTATCAATTCGCTTCAGGGGGTAGAAGAACGCGTAAGAAGGGGGGAAAACGACTTGTATCGGAAGACTAGTACGTGAAAAGTTACAATCGGCACGGAAGGTACGATTTTAATAACCATTCGTTTCGAATCGCAGTTAGGTCGCAGTCCAAGCACGAGAAAACGAGTTTCGTCCTTCTGTCCCTCTTCTTTTTCCAATTTTCTTTCATTTTGAGGCTCCTTTTACCATCTTCTTTCGTCATTCGTGTATTTTTAAATAATTATTCACGTTCCTTTTTTATTCGCGAATTTTTTATTCGCTCCTTTATTTCACATTTGCCTTACCTTCTATTTCTATCCTCTCTTTTATCGTTTATTCTTCCTTTCGTTCCAGACTTCGCGTCTTTCCCATAACACACATAGTCGGTTTGATTAGAACGACACGAGCGATAGAACGCGCCTCGCGAGGAGGAATACGATCGTCCTATGTATTCATTTGCTGAACACGTTCACCACGTGTAAACTAATTTACTCGAGAGAATCGGCTAGCTACCGTTACGTACATTATAATGTATACACGCATGTTCGATACTCGCTGCTTATTTCTTCCTCTCCTTTTCTCTCCCAATTTTTCTTTTTTTTCTAAGATCACTATGCTATCTATAATTGATATCTATGAAGAATCGATGTATCTTTGGTAATATAGTGTGATTACGGAGTAAGGAAATTAAAGACAACGTGTCGCCGATGAACTTGATTCCCCGATACGTATAGCGCTTGAGATGCGTTTATTCTACAGGTTAGTTTGTTTGTTTTGGTAGCAATGCGTTAATTACATTTCCCGTGAATAGCTGCACGTTCTTTTTTGGTTTCTATGCAATTATAGCACTGTCACTGCGTGATATATGTATGCTCCGTTTCTATGTCAAGTACTTGGTTTATTTTACTCAGCTCGTTTCTTTGCCGTTAAGAACATATCGTCGATTCGCTGGATGTCCTAGTCTCGGCAGCGCTGTACTCTTCAGTTTTACGATTAACTAACTATCTGGCCTCGTGAGTTTTAAATTAAAAAAAAAAGAGAGAGAAAAAGAGATAGATATGTTTAAGATTAAGAGTTAAGGATATAATCGTACGCGATATTGCTTATACAGAATATCGAGCGTGAAAGATTTAACGGTCGAATGACATTTATTGCCACGAAGCTCGTCACAGTATAAATTTTCCTCAAGTTTGATGGCAAGATCGCGGCAAGTTGACGCCTTAAATGTCGTCCCTCGACGAAGAAGATTCAACGTGATCGTTATTATCAACGTAGCGGCTCTCGTCCGGGGAACTCTTCTCAATTAAAACCGCCTTAATGTATGCATCGAGTTCTATGCTCTGTAGCGGAAGCCGCGAGAGGGACTCTAAGGTGTTTGGCCGTGAGAGACGGTTTGATTTAAGATGAGACGTCAAGTGTAGCCAACTTCGAAGGGCGAGGCAAAATCCTCCGTGTCAATTCTCAGAGCAATCTGCCGATGCAGATTAGGATAGTCTCTGTTCGTCCTTTGCTCGCGCACGATTCAACCGCCGACTCTTCTCTTCTCGTGGTCTCGCGTGTCGAGATTAATTGGGTCGAATTGTCCTGACGGAATTAATGTCGCGAGTTCGATTCGCCGCGAACGTTTTGCAAACTAACGAGCTACCGCGATCTCGTTCCCCGCCCGTTTCCATTAATTGTACCGCGTTCATCGCTGATTTACGAGTTACTCTCTTAATATACGAGTTTCTTGCTTCTTCGTTTACGGATGAGAGCCGTCTAATGAGATTTTAATGAAATGAACGGAGTTGGAAGCTGATTTTGTTGAATTTGTTAAAGATCAGTGGCTAAAGCGATAGACGCAATGGCAACTTTTTAAACTTTCACAGAAAGATAAACGAAGGAAAATGGAAGACGTCGAGCAGTTTGCACATCCTATTACATACACATATTTCCCCTTTATAAGCCGACGAAAATTAATGCGTGCAATTTAACGCTTTTTACGAGGAATCGTTTAGACGTTAGCGTAATAGCCGTGTAACAGGTATACGCAAAGAGCCTGCTATAAACGCCATGACAACGTGTATGTATGAAAATGAGGTACAAATTCAAAGTTCCATATCTGTCGTCTTCGCTGCTACGTATAATCATTTTCAAACCGAACTAGCGCTATTCTTCCATGATATCCTCGTAAAAAAAAAAAAGTGAAACAAAAAATCAGGCGTATCGGTAAAGATTACTTTGTCTCTGCTTGAAATTTAAGAAATTTCACGAGGATAGAAAAGTACGATTGGGGTGAAAAGGGTCGAAAGAACGAAGCTGAATTAAAGACTAACGACAGTCGTGGATGCACGACGGTGCATTACGACGAGTAGGTCCAGAAGTTACGTAACGAGCAGCTATTTGACATGGGACGTGTGTTAGCCAAGGGCTGTGAGCTTTCTCTCCTCCCGTTGCTTGCACTTAGCTGAGGGGTGAGTGTCCTGGGGATGCGAGCCTCCAACTGTTATGGTCAGGATTACCCCCGGGGTCGATGCGTTGGGGTCTCTCCATTCCCCCCGCTGACCGACACACTTAGAACAACAATAACTCAGTAATCCACGCGGACCTGCGTCTGGGCGCCGATGAAAAATGTAAAAATCCGGAAAACCGCTGCCCCGTGACAGTTCAATACATTTTAAATGCGTTCCGGCGCATTTGTGGGATACGATAAGCATCCACGGTATCCAACACCCCCAATATGTCCGTTATTTATTGTCAGATTTATGGAATAAACGAGTAGCGTGTCACAGCAGGCTTAAACCATGTGGTTTCTTCGATTATGTGCGTGTATGTGTAGTTTTGTTCTATTATTAATGCTTCTGGATACGGATGATGCAGTGTGTGTATGAATATTTTTGTAGCAAGTTTAAACAGGCTAAGGGTGATTTTATAAATATTCTATCGATCGCTAAGAGAAGAAATTAATCTGCATGGTGTCGAGAAGTTAATTTTGTATTACGTTTCTGTATATTTTTTAAATTACTTTCTTCATATCGTTCGCTTCGTTTCGATCCTATTATCGAATTAATTTATTAAGATTTTCAAGGCATTCGCTCGATTTGGAATATTCGCGGCTCTCTCTTCAGCCACGTACAATTCGCAACATGGAAATATAGTTAGAGGGATACCTTTTGAAAAGAGTGGCCTAACAGGGTGCGGAGTTTACGCTGGCGGCGTTGAGTGGATCCTAATAAAAGACTATAGTCGGCTTATCGAATCTCGGATTTGCGGTGGCGGAGAGTGTTCATAGCCTGTAGCCATATTCACCCCTCTGTCAACCTTCAACCTCCGGCTCCATTATCCTAGCTTTCCGTCGCGATATCATTTACCGACACTTCCAGTATCTTGAGGAACGTTTGGTCTTATGGCGCGCGAAATCTCCGCGCTGGAGATTTGAATGTCTCGGAACCGAGACGCGAGGTGTTATAAACCAAGGAAGGACCTGCGACAGTACGCGTCGATAATCGTTAAATTTTCTATGCATAGTAGCTACTCGATAAATTTTTAAACGTTTTAAAATATCAATAGTACGACGTATGACGTTTGTCTGTTTTACATTTTTCTCGAAACTAAACAAATAAGGGCGATATCTTCGACTGACTTGTAACGAATTAGAAAATACTTGGTCATAACAACGAGGAAAGAATGGAGCGAAGGAAGCTCTCTCGATGATGATCGAAACGATGAACGGTTAAAGGAGACAAAAGAAAAGAAAAAAAAAAAAAGAAAAAGATGAGAAAGAAGAGAGGAAAGAATAGGAGGGTTGGTGGAATGCCTTTATACGGCGCATCTCTATGAGATTCTTTCACGACACGCCGATTTAAAATGCCTTTTAAGAAGCTAGGTAGGGATTGGTGGAATTGTGCCGGGCTGAATCGAACGTTCAACGTCTGTACCCTCTGATGCTCCGTAAGTTGCATTCCTACTTTCTACCTTAATAAGAACGTCGACGTGTTCGTGTCTATACTTATGCAACGAACCGTGCTCGATTAGACGCCGTGGAAAGGAGCAATATTCGATTTGCCCCTTCGATGAAACGTTCGATCTTCTTGCACCGTTCTTAATTCGGCGCAACGCTTGTTATTAGAATTATAGATAGAGGATGAGTTGTTTCTTTTCATATTTCCTAATGTTAATGTTATTTCGTAATATTATTATTGGGATACTATTAGTGGGAAGCGTAACGTTGGAGAATCTTTATAGTTTTACGAAATATACAGATTCTAAGCTATGGAGGTTTTACAAGCTCGGAACGGTAAAGTTAGTTTGGAAATGGCAAGAGGCGATATAAAATTAAACACATAATGCTCTTCTGTAATTTCGTGCCAAATTTTTGATAGACAAAACTTACGAAACGATCTGATATCACGGTTTTTTATGATCTTCGTATATTATAGAAATTACATTAATTTCTAACCAGTCTCCTAATATGTAGCGATAAATGAAAAAATCAAGAATTAAGAAGTGGAGAAGATTCGAAAGGAGGAGGATTTAGAGGGAGCGGGAGGGGATGAAGCATCGCGCGAGCATAGAAGACGAACAAGGGAGTCCAAGCGGTCCTTCGGGAAACAAAAGCGCTCGTTTGGCCGCATTATAATACAACGACAGTGAACATATCCCGCAACTTAAAATCGCGCTGCTTTGCAATTCCGCTCTCCATCTCGAATTTTTACATAATCGCGTTTCAAAGCCGGATAATATTTATACGATAATTGAGCTGGCCACGTCGGCGCACGATAATGCACGCACATTATGGAAATGTGTAAACGCGGTGCTTTGATCATTTTCTCCATTCGTCGGATTACATTGCCTCTACTCTTTCTTCTTCTTCTTCTTCTTCTTTTTCTTTTCTTCTCGTTCTTTACTTCTTAAAGTTCCTTCTCCGAGACGATTTTTTCTTATAAAGCAACGATCATATTATTTGCTTCTTTTTAAGTTTTACGCTTGATGTTTTTAATAACGAGATCGCGTAATTAGAGGTCTCTGCGTTATAACAGTTACTTGTAGATTGGAAGCTATTGTTCCGAAAGTTGTAATATTCTTCGATCGTATATTGAAATTAGTTTTTTTTTTTTTATATATTGTCCGATACAATGATGACAATCGCATCTCGTTACGGTGCTAATGAGATTCCAAGATGTTTTGTACGAAACATACAATCTATGTATATATAAAAGATTTGTATGCAAAGTGTTGAAATAATTTCGTGAGGCTATGCGACACTCAACCTAATAAAACACACGTGGACGACGCAATCACCGATGATCGACGTCGTCGACATCGTCGATGTGGACGAGGGCCATGGTGTTCGTTGCGTAAGCTTATATATATATAGAGGATCGCAGGCCCGCGAGACGACTTTGAACCGGCCATTATGGAGATTCATAGGAAGCATATTATGCGTTATATTATGCGTATGCAAACGGAATTACGTGTTCGAGGTCGCGGCTGAGGGGATAAAACGCGAGCAAGGCGAAAACTTTTGGTAATGGGGATTATTACCTACGGGTACGAGGCGCGATTACGGTTCGACTCGCGTCCCGCCGCAGTTTAGTCCCATTTACATTGTTAATAGAATCATTATTAGGTTATCGTGGCGATTTATTCGACTAATTGGGACCCGGACCATTCGTGGACCCAAAGGAAAAATGCTCGGCTCGATCAGAACGCTCGGCTGTGGCGGCTTCGAGTGCCGGTTAACGCCGATCCGACGTTCCGTTCTTGCCACGAATATTCGAACGTTATTATCCTGCTGATACAGGCTGCGAAATCATAGAGCAGCGAGCGGGCGCGCGAGGGCCTGGCTCTGAAAAAAAGTTAATCGTCGAGTAGCGCAATAATTACTTTCGCCCGGCTCTGCCCTACCAGCTTCACCGCGAATACGCTTGCTCCTCGTCTCGCGCGTTTCCATCCTTCACCTGCGTATTCGCCAATCATTACGTTTTTAATGGAAATTTATCGTTTTCTTTTTTGCCTCGTTGGTTCGCTGTTTGGCTTCGCGTTTTTGTGATGTTGATTTTTGCTTGAAAGGAATAAAAGGATGCGATGTGTGACAAATGAGTTTCTTGGAATACGACGGGCTTGTGAATTGAACGAATTTGAGAAGTCGAAATCGCAAGAAGTAAGAGAGGATTATATTTTAACGGGAATAAGGAAGAACTATGGTATTGAAAGAAGAGCCAGATAACGATTTAACATGACAATGTCTGGCAATTCGAGAAAATTCGTCAGATTCGCGATTCCGCGATCATCTAACATCGTAGAAAGGTAACTATCACCTTGCGGAGAATCGCGTATACGTTCGGCTGCCAGGTAATTTACATCACAAGAAAAAAGTCCTCGATACCTTAAAAATTCTCAACGTCGTTTACTCCTCATTTTCGAGCTATCCAACCACATCGATTCACACGGCAGCTGCCTCGAAATTTCGTCGGACCCCTTCAATCGCGCGATTTGCATCCTTCGGCCTTTAGCGAGTCGCTCAATTGCTAGCAAATATCATTTGTAAATAGAAATAAATTCTTTTTGAATAATAGCAAACAGAGCATTAGTACCGGCGCTTACAACTACAATCAAGTTCCGAAGTATAAAGAAACGTTGAATCCCAAATAAATATTTTTATTTTTCGACAAAAGTGATTTCCTCAATAAAAAAAAAAAAAAAAAAAAAAAAAACACATCAATCTCTTCCCTAAATTCAAGTAAATAGCTATACCCAAAAAATGATCTACTTCCAATAAGAAACATTCTGCCTGTAGAAGAAATAGAATAAAAAGAGCCAAAGCAAAGGAAAGAAAAGATTAGAAGAAAGACTCCAATATCAAAGGAAACAAACCAACAGATAAAAAGGAAATGAACGTACATAAAAAAGAAACGAAGGCAAATAGAAGAATCGAACTCGGCATGCATTCTGACTAAGTGCTAGCATACCTTTCGAAAGCGTAGTGTCTCTCGTCAAATCTGTAACACATAAACAAGCATACGTCACTACAACAGCATTGGTAGAGGATCCGGCGCTGGGGTCATTGGATCAGAATAAAAGCCAGTGTGTGCTAGCCCGACCCGTTTTATAAACTAGTTTCGTGCAGCCTTTTCAGAGCGAGGGAGAACGAGAGAAGAAACCGCGTGGATAGAGGGAAGGGAAAAACGAAGGAAGAAAGAAGGCAGGGGATGGAGGATAAAAGTGAAGGGTGGCTGGACGAAGATTCAGGTGGGTAAAAAGTGAAAGAGAAAGAAAGAAAATGGGGAGAAGAACCGCGAATATTATTTGAGCCGGTAGACGGGTAGTTTGGTGCACATAAGTAGTTATACCTATAAGTAGACATAATCATCACCAGCGTAGGTAGGCAGACGGACGGGTAAGGTTAATTTCCAAACCCCGTATTATCGTCCCCGAATCAAGTTTTCCATAGTATAATAAGCAATTTTATGACGTGCACTCGTAATTATATTGAGATTAGATAAGACCGGACCCGTTTAGTTTTTGCAGCCCCTAACCTGCACGGGCATTGTCCAAGTGGAAAAATTTGGACCCGCGACAATGTTTGTGTGCGTCCGTGTGTGCGATTCGATACGTCTTCGTAGAACGTCTATACGTTCACGTGACTTTGATGATACGTCTGTGCCTCTCGGGAACATCGTTAAGGATGAAATCGATCAGCTTCATTTTGATAATGAAAGCTGCAACATGTCGATGACTATCCAGTTGGTAATCATTTGAAATAATATTTAAATAGGTGAAGTGTGCGTTTCGTGGATTCGTTCCAGAGTCTTTAAACTATTTACTGTCGGCGAATTTAGAAAAGTTACGAGAAGAACTGACTTAACTTCCGAATATTAAAATCGCACCGTGGTTATTCAAATTCTCTGTTTTCAGTAACGATTCCATTTTCTGAGATCTGTAAATCCAAAAACCACGGTCGTATGCTCCTGAACGATCCGAAATCGATTTGCAAAGAAGAATGGAGAAGAAGCAAGCGTACCGGGAGCGATGGTTTTTGTTTGGCGCGAAACTCGAACCGACAACAAACAAGCCCCGCGACACGTTGCATTTACAATGCTATTTTTCTCCTAAATGGAACTTCTTCTGATATCGCGATCGAGAAGATCGGCAGAGGCCGGCGTTTTTCCGATAGGCCGTGATCGAGGGTGCGCGGGCCCGCGGCTCGGAATGTCGGACGAACCGATAAAAACCGAATCAAATATCCTACCGTTCGGTCTTCGTGGGCCTCGGCCCCGACTAATGAAAATACCCATTGTTAACCGGCCGGTTTTGCGCCGAGAAATTTTCGGCCCCAGTATCTCGATCTCGTGCGGCATTTCACTGCCGGACGTATTAGGCTGAACACGTAATTACTGCGAGTTTCTTTCCGCCCTTCCTCTCCAACGACGTACACGTTCTCCTATTTTGGACGCGCCGATCGTTTGAATTGACTCGATGGATAGGAAAAAGTCGCGAGAAGATGCTCTTGGTTGCTCTTGGAAATCGGCGAGAATGTTCTTTCGGTTAGTGGCGATGGGAGGAATTTTTTATTCGATGGAGCCACAGGGAAAACGATGGTTGAAAGCGTTGCTTATATGAGAATCCTTTTGATTCAGACGTTATTTCTTTCAGTTTCGATCTTTTACTGTAAGAGATCTGTTTTATTCGTTAAACGTGATAATTCACGCCTTTCTTTGGGTATATATTTTCGTATGCTACGTACGGTCTGTACATTTTTTCGTTCTTAAATTGAAATCTAATTCATTCTTAGCAAAGAGCGAGTGCAATTTCGTTTGACGAACAAATTTTCGAGACGTCTTGGCTATCGAAGAAAACACGAAGTCTCAATGCGGAAGACGAGTCGTGGCCTCCGTTGGGAACGTCGATGGCCACACGACAATCGCAGTCAATTGCCATTACGGGAAATTAAATCAGTCGTGCTTCTATTTACGCGGACCCCAGCGTCGTGTAAATTGACCGACCACCGAGAGATAACACCGAGACACTCGATGGTGGAACTGAAAGACGGAATCGAAATCGAAACTTTCCAACGATCTACGAGATCGAACCTCCGGCGAGGTTTCACATTATAATATAAATGTATATTCGCAAATGCGATGGAAATTCAAAGAAAGAATCAATCTACTTGACTTCGTAAGAAGAACTTAAATTCACAATAAAAGAAGATCGAACTGACAAGGAGAAAAGATTTTATCGTAAAATCATATAAGTATACGCTATCGTCGCTGCAACGTTAAAAATTCTCTACTACTAAACAAACGAAACGTGATCAGAAATTCTCTAGCAAAGTACACTGTCGACAGCACCATCGAATTAAACGCCACGTTAACATTTTTTCTTAGTACACGTACAACCAAGTCAGCGAAGCACTTCTAGACACGATCGAAGATACTGTTTATCGAAAACGCTTTACCAAAATACGCTATCAGCGAATCGAACACTACGATACGAGTTGCCTGGTACTAAGCAATGTCTGTAAAGCCGCGGTAACGTAATGGTATCTCTCGTTTGGTCCGCGACGTCGACTCAAGACTCGAGGCATCGAGAAGATGTCGAAGCGGTGTATCGAGCTATTGACCTCGAAAAAGGAGGAGAAGAAGCCTCGGAGCTTCATTGAACGAGTCGAGAGGGTCGATACCGCGGGCGAACGGAAGAACGTGAAAACAATTTGAATCGCGGCCGGTTGCATTCATTTGGGGATCGGTTTTGGAACGGTTTCTCCCTGATCCGCATTTAAGTTAGCCTCACGTTCGGCCGCAGCACGTGATCCAGCTGCTCGAGAGGAATCCCACGTATCCGTGACGTCACTCCTATCTCGGCCCTCTTGGTCGAACACCAAGCTGCACGAGCCGATACCGGGCGCGAGCGCGAGACTTCTGTCTAGTCGCCTGACTTATTAGGAATTCCGCTCGTCCCACGTGCAGAAATTCGGCTGCGCCACGTGCATTCGCCGGACGCACGTTCTTATAATTTGCGAGACGTCGCTGGACTGCTTAAACCGACGCACAGCCCTCTTTCTACACCCGGTTCTCCGATCCTTGTCGACCGAATCGGTTCACCGTTCACGGCTCTTGTTAGCCCTGTCGATGCCACCATGCACGTACACAGACTCGCGGAAGTATTCAGAAGCTTGTAAACAAATACCTTTTACGAGCGTATTACGCGTTACATTTTCATTAGCGCTGTTAGCGATATCCCGATGTCTTCGTCCTTAGAAAGTATTCGTGCGATTGCTACGTTGTACCGATACTTACTGACTTTTGGCACTGGTTTGAAGCTAGCTAGGAGCTAGGTTACAAACTAGGATTCGAAATAAGAAGAATTAGGTTATATTTTTGAGAAAATTTATGCGACGAGTATTTGAATTTCCTAAACGTCTCTGGTATCTCTTCCTACCTCATCGATATCTTATCGATATTTATCAAAAGTTGCTCTTACTTCGTGTGTTTGTATCGGTGATTTTTAACGTTTAACACGTACTGTAAATTTATGCAAATACTTCTACGTATTAATCTTTTTAATCTACGTCAAAAATAATCGAGCCTCGCCGAAATTTCTCTCGATTCAAGCTCGCTCTTTGAATCGCAAACAAACTCGTCTGTTTATTTATAATGGAAACAGGAGATATCGTAACAATCGTGTTTCAACTAAAAATGACGAATGTTTTCCGAAATCTACCGACTACCCTCCGATTTGATTTTTTCGCCGAGATATCATCGATCTCGTAAACGTTAGTTTCGTGGCAGAGGTGCCTTTTTGCGAAACGAACGATCAGCAGCCCGCATCATTCCTATTAATCACCACATTATCATTTAATTGATACTCTCGCGGCATGGCGTATAATGCCAGAAAAATATGCGGAGGCAGCGTATTCTTTCGGCCGTGCAGGAACTTTTTTAGCTCCCCTAAATCATGTCAGATAATAAGTCTCCGCGAATGTCCTAACGTACGGCGTGATAATTCACGATGATAGATATCGTAGCCGAATATTCGCATAATCCTTTCTTTATATTGGTCGATCAAGGGAATAAGATTTGTGGTGAAGCATCGGCGCCCCGTGGATACGCGCATGCCCCCTTCGTAGCTCTCTAAATCTTGCGCCATTTTGGACCATATTCGGTCACGCGACTTTTCCTTTCTTCTTTTCTTTTCTAAGAAGAACGCAGACCTTGACAATTTTAGACGCTCCTAACGTTAAATAAAATAATCGAAGATCACAGGAGAAAAACCTGGCAAGTATACTTTCGATTCTGCGATACTTAACAGAAAAACAGACGAAAGGAAAAGAGGACGATGAGAAATTCTACGCGAAGGATATTCCACAGAAAACGAAGAAAAATCTTTACGATTATGTGTTTCTTATGTACGTGATACAAAAGAAAGTCTGTAAATCTGACAGGCAGGCTGTAAACAAGTATGTAGTACTTGGAAGAAACATCAAAGAACCACGCTAAGGCGGTCGTCGGAAGAAAAGAAGAACACTCGTATATCGTAAACTTCTTGTATGAATTAAACAAACTGAGTATCCGATATAAGCAAAACATTAACAAACTGACCGAACATCGAACAACACATCCATCGTCCACCATAGCCTCCAAATCATTCACTCCCTTCTCAAACCTCTCCGCACTTCCATAGAACTTTAGAAGCCTCTACAGAACCTTTCGTCATTTGAACAAAAAAAAAAAAAAAAAAAAAAAAGAAAGAAAAAGAAAAAAAGAAAAAGATAGAGAGAAAGGGAGAAAAAGAAAGAAACGGTAAAAAAGTTGGAAAACAAAGGGGGAGGAAAAAAAAGGAGTAGAGGCACGGAGTCGCGGTTCAAGCCGGTAACACGGGACACGGTGAAGAGAGAAGAATGCTCGGTATAGATCACCGGTCCAGAGCGTAACGCGGGGCATTGGTTACGGTAGGCGAGAGCGTGTAGAAACGCGCATTGTCGAGCTCTCATAAGACCAGGAGGAAATCGCGCGCGACAATAGAAGGAGAGTCGGGGCACTCTTCGTGGCAATAGAGGCCGAACGAGTCGGCTGGAAGAAGAGGTGTTGCGCGCGTTCGTCGCATAAGAAAAGTACCAAGCCGATGTCTCAACGCGGCCGTCCCAACCAACTCGGGGAAAAATCTTCCTTCGTCATTGTTTCGCTCGTTTCTCTTCCTTTCAACGTTATTTATCGGCCGGTTGAATATTCAGCCAGCACCGGGCACAAAACCGTCGGGACACAATCAGAGGAGCCATTTGGACCTGTGAGAGGCCAAGAAAGTTGGGAACACACGAACTGCCACACGGTGTTCTGTGAGACGCGAGTACCCGACGACGACGACGACGACGACGACGACGACGACGCGAACGCGTATAAACGTAAGAGTCTCGGTCGTGCTCGCACACGCGCGTTCCGCGTGGATATTGTTGGGGAACGAGGTTGGACGTTGGACGAGCAGCACCGTCAACGCGAGTACAATGCCGCAAGAACGGCGGAATGCATTAATATTAATAGTGGCACCGAAGGAGTCTCCCGTAACGGTGGCTGGAGTCAGGTGAGGCCGTTCCTGCATGAGACCTTTCTGATGTTCACCGGCGAAATCTCTGAATGTCGTCTCTCGCGAGAAGATTCTTCTTTTTCTTTGTCTTTTTCACGTTGTTTTTGCTCCTTCTTTTTCGGGTTTGTTCAGTTGTTACGTTTTTTAAGGTAGTTTTAACGAGGTTGGACGAGTTGATTCAGTTTGTCGGAGTTGATGCCGGTTGATGTATCTTATTTGGCGAGATTTTGATACGCTCGATCTAATAGATTTTCCGGGGACGCAACTTTTTCTACGATCGGAGGTATTTTATCTTGGAGAGGTCGATTTGTTTGATAATTAATAAATTTCCTTCAAATTAATTCCCAATGCAATATTCTCAACGACAGAATCTTCTTGTAGACGAACTTCATCGATCGTTAATCAATCGTAATCTATCTTTAAAGTTAAGAGATCTTCGAATATCGGAGTCCATCGACTTGGCTTTTTACCGGCTCGAATAACCGAGTGAACGTTCGATCGCTAGAATCTTTTTACCAGTAGCGCAATTTTTTCTCGAATGGTCGTGTTTCCACGCGTACAAAGGATTCGGCCGACCGCTTGTTAGGTTGGCAGCCCAAGCAGAGGCATACTTGCCATTCGATAAGGTTGTCGCCTGGAGCATTGGTTACGCCTCCGAGGTCGCCACCCGTTTACGCCCACGTAGGTACCTTTTCTTTATCATCACACCTTCACGGTTACTCGCCGTTCCGCCGTGTTACACGAACCTCTGCAGTTTAACTGTTAAACCGTACCTGCCCCGCCATTAGTACGTGCGAACGTTCAATTATATCATCGAGATATTTTAATCTTTGTCCGAACGGACAGCGAAATGCGATCAAACAGTTTTCTAGACGAAGAACGACGAAGAACTACTGCTTGCGGCGGTTATTGCTCTATGTAGATTTTGTATTTTTTAAATAGATTTTGATTTACTGGGTCGAAAAAATATTTAGGAAACTTCCTGGTCTTTTGTAGAAAGGAAAGTATTTTGCATGGATCAACGACTCTCTCCAAATTTAATCTTCAGCATTAATGCCATTAACCGAGATTCCGGTTAACGCTACACACTAGAGACAATGATCTACAAGCGAAAAACAGAGGTCGGAAATTTTGACGAAATCTCTGTGAAGATAAGAGAAACCGCGTCGTCCCTCTGGTCTCACCAGCCGTACAACAATACGGGCTGATGAATTATTGTCAACATCAGAATGGGTTAGGACCTTCTGCAGAAATTTCATACATACATGTATATGTATATATATATATACATATATATATATATCTGCAAGGCGGCATCTTCATAACGCGAGCAAAGGATTTTGATAGTCTTGTAGGTTCAGTCCTAAAGAACGTGGCGAGATGGAGAACGAGATACACCGTGGCAGATGCTTTGTTACGCACTGTGGTGCATAGGTGTATGAGTCATCGTTGTATTAATTAAACAAATCCCGAGGGCGCATAATTCCTTCAAGTACAAGATGCATGATTTTTTTTTAAATTCAGTTCCTCTTACTCGCGAAATGCATAATTTTTACATTCGACTTTCTCACATTTGCAACTCTAAGAGTAACATCTTCTTTTAATTTTATCTCGCCTCTCGACCTCTATTTTATTCTTTCATTTATTCTCGACGGATTATTAAAATTAATATCATCGTTAACGAAAGAAATATAGAAAATATTCTTTACTAATAAGTGACAGATTTGGAACAACAGGAATTTGAACGATAGGATATCAGCGTTTGAGCTTAAGAGGGTACGCGTACGAGGGTATGCTAATTTCGTGAGTTAAACGCGCATAGGGTAGATTAGGCTTACAATGATACTTGCAGGGGTTATAACGTAATTTAAATTAATGAGAGAACGAAACACGAGCATCTCATTACGTATCGTTAAGTTAAACCTACCGGACAAATCTTTCCCTTTTACTTTCACACTCATATTCTACTAAACTTAATATTTCGATATTTCATATTTAATGTCAACTACATATACATATATATATATATATATATATATATATATATATATATATATATATATACATATATAAAATTACTAAGCTGAAAGTATATTGGAAGTTCAATCCACAAATGAACTCTAACTATCTCAGTTACGTTCAAACACACTCCAGCGTGTTTAAAGAAAACAGTAAAGACGACACAATTTGACGAAGTAAGAAAGGGAAGTAGAAGGATTCGACTGAAGGACCGAACAAAGAGCGGTGACGGGGAACGTGTGTGCGTGGACGCCGGGGGAGAAATAACACAGCTCGTGAAATGGCTTAGGAGAAGAGCTGATCCGACTTCGGATCGGGCCAAGGCGTTTCGTTGGTCGCTTGACCTCGTCGGGTAATAAGAATAAATGTGATTCTATTACGGGTTCAATTGTTACTGCGGCAGATAGGCCGTCCTCGAAGCCTCCGACGAAAGAGGGTAGATGATCGCGACCGATAGCACGGTCCAGGATGATTTTACCTGTACCGACGCCGCTTTTTCGCTCCCGATTGCCACCGATATCGATATTTCGATGGTCCGAACGATTGTTCGTGGCTACTGAATTAGAATTGCGTATTGGAAATAGTTCGCCCTAATCAAATTTGTCCGTCAAAGTGTTAATTGCTATTTTGCAATTGCAAACGATTGTAGATGCGTCGACGACTAAGTCGACAATTGATCGAGTTGGTTTGTGGTTTATCTGATCGTAGGAACTTGAAATGCGATTTTTACAGACAAATTGTAGTTTCATTTGTAGATGTTAACGGTAAGTATTTTACACCGTTAGAAAATTTCGCTTGTAGTTCATAAAAAAAGAAAAGAATGCTGCTATATATTTTTGAAAAAGTTTTATAGGGTGCTGCTTCATACGTTGGATTATTAAAAGCTAGAAGCACATGTTCATACAATAAGTTGGCATTTTCTATACTTTTGAAACACGATTGATATTTACAATGTCCAATCATCGAAGAAAAATCACAGAAATATCAGGGATTCGAAGCAACACCGAAAACTCAAGCACTCGCGAGAAATTACTCAACAGGATAAAACGTACTCACCGTGCGTTGACAGAGGTAGGATTTCCAACGTCGTCCATGGACGGTTTCCTAGAATGAAACCACGAATGAAATTCGTTATTGTTCGCCTGCAGCTGCATTAGAGCGGGGTATTTATACGTGCTGTACAGATTAGGCGTTTGCCACATTCTGCTGTACATTTCCGCGTCCATCGTTCTTTTACTGTCTCTCTGTTCAATCCCGAAGAGACCAACCCTCAGAATCCCACCCCATTGTGTCTATTCATAACCCACTACTTCAAAGTACCCTTCCGATCACTTCAAATAACCCAAATATCCATCGAACAAATCAGATCCTCTCAAGTTGACAAATCACCAAACAATTTCTCTCTAACAACGTTTCTTTGCCCAAATGACACCAGCAAGAAAAAAACATTCATCCCGTCAGTGTTCACCAAAAGATCACCGAAAGTCAGTGAAATCGAATGGAAAATCAAAGTTATAGTACGATAACGAAAATTTGTCCTCCTCTTCGCGATACAACTTCGTTCAGAAGTCTGTTTTGTCAAATTTTCACGATCACAAAGCGTCACTGAAACCGTGTCCGAAAAGAAAGTTCCATCGTTAAATCCTCCTCTTCTTTCCAAATTCGTATCCAAGCGAGTAACACGTGGTTGAGCAACGACTCGACGCGAGTGGACGTTGCGAAGTACAACCCCCGATGACGAAGAGGAATAGAAAGGGAGGAAGAAGAGGACGAGCGCGCGAGTACCGCGACCGAGGACAAGACTTTTGACAGGCGCAACACGCACGCGGTCTGAGGGCGTGTGCATAAGTGTCATCGAGTAGAGGCGCGTGTCGGTCTCATGCTCGGCCTTGCCCGAGCCACCCCCGTCAAACGTCACCCCCACCAGTTGGTTGTCGCTCACTGCGCGCGCCCCTAGCACGACTTTCTCGCGCCACACGCGCTCTTACCCCTCGACCAGGGATGTTTAACCCCTGGGCGAGTCTGCACGGTTGCTCGAGAACTCGTTATGTCGCTGTTAATTGCGAACGACGTGGATCTCGCTGGTGGTTTTCAGGTAAGCGATGGTTTTTTGGAACAGTTTAGCATCGTAGTTCGCTGAAAAATGCTCGATACCCGTACGTTATAGTATAATGATACTGATCGTTATAAGAATGCCCGATACCGATACTTTTAACGATCATTTTCGTTTATTTATACTGGTGCTTTATTTATACGTAACGGCGACATTGTTGTGCCCGGAGTTTGTTTATCGTTACGTTTTGTACGTCCAGACGGTGTCAATATCCCGAGGCAAAACAACAACACGAGTCGCTCTCGATTCGCATCGTCCTCTGACTCATGTACCGCTACATATTGTTTCGAGTATCATATTTCCAAGAATATATCGAAAAAACAAAATTTCAGATCACAATTGCTACGTCTTCCGGGGCAAAGTTACGCGATCATGTTTTTTTGATCACGACACGCAAGAAGTCGGTGCTCCATCTTCATTTGCCTGAGATCAGAAGGGCTACGATGCCAATAAAACGGGCTATCTCGATGGTGGATTGCGTATCTGTGTCTATGCCACAACGTCACCCCTCTTTCGATCCGAAAGTTTCTCTCGAAGGGAAGATCACCTATTAAAACCCAATGGGATTATATTCTTAGAATGTATTAATGTTGCCAGGATACAAACTGATATCACACCGATATATGTATATATTTTTCCCCTTTTCCAATAGATAAAAGAGATAAAAATTGAACTCTGACTCTCTTTAAACAATATCCTTATTCGTTGGAACTTTAAAACGCGTCATAAATCGAAATACTGAATTATTTTCTTGCAGAAAGAGCCACAAACATCTATATTTTTATCGATACGTATTACGAGAAAGACTTCCGATTGTTATGTTAAGGGATTTTGTCAGGAAATATGGGAAACTTTCACCGGCTTAATTATGAAGCACAACCAAGCAACCTCTCATTAGCAAACGCACGATACTTTTCCTACGAAAGAAAAAGTGAAGCGTAGCCTGGTTACGCTAGATTTTATAACGCCTTAACCGGTAACTAGTCCGGCTGGTGCACGTCTACAGAGAAGCTCGGAGCCTAACCGCTGGACGTTCCTTTTACGAAGACGTTTCCTATGCTGAACTGTTACGACACGATGATGCTCATTGCCACCGACGATGTAGACGCTACATAAGTGCTAATGAGCGCTTCTTCTACCAGATTTCCATCCTTCTCTACCTTTCTCATCGATTACCGATCCAATCGTACGCGTAGAATGTTAACGAAGAATTTTTTATCAATTTCAACGAGTGCTAATAATATTTCTGATATGGTCAGAAGAAAGAGCTGTTAATACGAAGCTTAAAAATATGTAATTAGAAGAAGAACGAATTCAACAGCGAATTAGTTTCGCGCATGAGTAAAAAATAAAGTTGATTGGAAATTTATGATGACTAATAATTACCAGAAATAGATTATTATCGAGTTATAAATATGTATAGGGTTATAGATTTGCAAGCGTAGATATTAAATACCAATAAATATAGAAGGGTAGAAATATCTCTGGGTATTAAATTCATCTTTGACACGATGCGGTATTAATCATCTGTAATTGAATTACATGCACGTGGAAATTGTTCTGATCAACGTGTAGCCACGATAGATATGTTGGAATAAATTCTGGAATGTAGACACAGTGTTCCGTGTTTTGTCTCGAATCGATTAAAGCATGTGTGTAATATGTAATTACCGGTTACACGTTTTATGGCAGGCTAAATGGTTTCCTGGTTTCTTTTAATACTCGATAATCGATTCACGAGGTGATAAATAAGGTGATACCTTCAAATGGGAATATTAGAAGACTCAAGTTATCGACATCTTTAATACAGCTCTCTGTAAGCTCTCTGCCAGCTTTACAAAGAATTCTCTCATTTATCAAAACCTTTTTAAAAAAGACGGTCGAAAAAGATATTCGCAAATTCTTCGCAAATATATCTTCCTACCGTATAAGAGGAATCTCATGGATTTTTTATATTTTTTACATCAAACATACATAGCAACAGAATTAACAACATCGATATCTTTAAACGTCTTCTACGCGGAAGTATCAAAGATCTCTGCACTGCCTCGAACAACCCCTCTCGCACGAATCACGCACGAAAGAACCAAGTAACATTCTCTCTAAGCTCGGCACGGAGTAAAAATGGATTTGGAGCTGGTCGGTGTGTCCGTGGCAAAAAGCACCTCTCGCGGGGTTCACGAAGGTTGGTCGAGCGCGGCGTGTGTGTGCACGGAATGGAAGGGAGGACGCAAAGAAAAGGCTTAAGCCGAGGGTTTCAACGGAGGGCAGAAGTAAGTATCCGATACCAAATTAAATGATAGGACGGCGTGCGCGCCGCTACCGGAGACCTGTCCTCATTCCAGCGCCATTTTCGGAAAACAGCATTTCATTGCCGCTGCAGCCCGACCAGGGTATAAGGAGGGTGGTATAAGGAAAAAAACTGAAAAAATCGAAAGAAATAGAAAGAGAGAGACAGAGAGAAGAAAAGCTCTCTCACGCGCGCAGAGACGTACATAATCGCGGACAATGCGACCCGTATACGGGTCCAGCGATCGCGGTAAAAAGTTATTTGTCAATTAATACACGCGTACCGCGTAGTTAGTCGCCATGAATACGCATGGAGGATACACGAAGACGAGGAAGCAACGGTGGCCACCGGTTAATGTTGTCGCATTACGCTGATGAGAAGAAGCCAATCATAGGGGGATCTTTACCACGGCGGCGGCAGATGGCGAAAAACACCACGAATCCGAGCGGATCGGTGGAATCGTTTCTAGAAGAGCACGGCCACTACAATGGAATGCTTTGACCGGATCCGATGCCCGTTCAAGATCCTACGGGACAGGATGGATCTTGAAGCTGCCCCGTCAGCCTGTGATCCTCGCTGTCGATTCGCCACGCATTTTTAGCAGCGTGCCGCACAAAGCGCTCTCGAAATTGGCTTCACCGCGATACGCGTGTCCCCCCAACGGCCGTGCTCCCGATCCTCCTTCTTCCTCTTACGTCAGCTCTCTGTTTTCTGCCTTTCATTCGCGCGTCTTCCATTCTAACCTGTTAACTCGAGAAAGACGAGTGCGAACTCGCGAGTTGAAACGAAATCGTTACAGCTTTCTTTTTTAATAATCCGTGGATAAGAAAATTATTCAGCTGGATTACTATGTTTCGATGTGCTCGTCACGAAGCTTCTTAATACCGTAGATGCGTGGTTTACGTCAAATCCCCTTCTCCTTGATATACTTGTTAATTGAAGATAAAATTTAACAGATGCCATTGATGCATCTCGATAGAGAACATTTCATACGAACCAACCTAACGTTTATCCATCTCGCATCATCGACACATCGTTACAGTCATATTCGTAATACGAAATACAAGATTTATATCCGTAGAATCTAAAATCATCTGGAATAAGATTAACTCGCGTTCCATACCAAAACCGACAGATGCGTTGATATCTGTGAACGTGAGTAATTTCCAAGTTGTAGAGCGTTACAGAGGATTAACGTAGAAGACCTGGTTTCGCTATTGGCATCGAGAAGATGAAAACGATGTCCTCGAGTGGTTGCGCGCCACACATTTTCCATTAAAGGCGGACGAGCAAGAAGAGCAACGAGCGGCGCGCGATTATATTAATTAGCGAATACCGTGAAACCCGCGTAGGCCGAAAAGAAAATCCGCCACGTAGCAAATATATATCGATGACGGGGCGAAAAAAGCCGGAATGCAAAAGGCCGAGGGTGAGGGAAGCGGTTTGGCACATTTTTTGAATCGCAGGAATGCCGATACAAGCTATTAGAGGGAGAGTCTGGGGCTTCTTACGTGGAATCGTTAACCTCGGACGGTAGCCACCCGATAAAAGACATCGCGGACGAGCTCTGAATTAATGAATCGAACGGATGTAAAACTGTCGCCCCGGCTAACTGTCAGAAGAAACGGAAACTGTACCGGGACGATCCTTGTAACGATAGTTTCGCGGCCAGCTGGACACGACCGCTCTTACGCCCGTTAAGGATTTTTTCGTTTACGCGTAAACGTAAGTACGTCTACGTGAATAGACTATGTGGTTACACGTTCAAATCGTTTTCGAGTTTAACTAGGGAAGTACACGCTGTGTACAATGTTTTGCGAGCATTAAGAAGTTGTACTTGATTTACGCAGAATGCTAAATTTCCGAGTTTTTGGCGCGCGTCGTTGGAGTCTGCCTTCTTTGAAATACAATTTGTTTCCCTTCCTTTTCTTGTAACATCGACGATCTATCGCATAGATATTAGATCGCGTGTAAAAGGAGAACTCAGCTGATTAATCGATACATCGAAATATCTTATAGTTTTAAAATATCATCAAGTCGAAGCTATCTGTAAGTTTTCCAAAAGGATCACATTCTCATTTATCGATCGCATCAAAGAAGAAAATTATAAATCACGTTAGTCGATGTTAAGAAGATGTATAATGCGAATGACCATTCGCTTATCTCATATCGATTGCAACAGGGGAGACGAATCGAAGAAGACACCGCGACACACCGTGAAAGCTCCAAGGTGGATGGCGTCGAACGATTTCATCGGATTCTCGCCGCAAGGGTCAAGTATACGAAGAGAACCGTACGATAGAGAGAAAAGGAAGGCGCGGCGGCGAAACGTACGGAGAAACAGAGACGGAGAGACGGAGAGCGTGCAAAAGAACGAAAGAAAGAAAGAGAGATGTTTGTACGCGCGCGTGTGCCTTGTGGTCACCCGTGGGCCTTCCATTCAACCGGTGGCTCGACTCGCCCACTCATTCCTTCATTCATACACGCTGCACGCGATTTGAATCGATAAGCAAACCACGGAAGCGAATCTTTCCTATTGGCTTGGCCACTGCCTCGTTATCCGCGTTTCTACACGGAGTTCTCCCTGTTCCCTTCTTTCTCGTCAATCTTTCAGTCCAGCATATTGCATCGAACAAAGATCCTACATTGTTTTCTCGAGAAAACAATTTTTCTTATATCTTTGTGAATTCTCGCGCTTTTTCAAAATCCTATTATTACGTAGTATTGAAATTGAAGAAGAAGCTGGTGTTCTTTGATGTCGTTAGAAATTGATTATTTAATAATTTCCTGGTAATTTTCAAGAGCGAGAGAATTATTCATCCTTCATTTGGGATCGTATTACCGATAAGAAAAAAAGGCAGATTCGGATTTAGGTTCTCGGATATTAGCGCGATTCGATGAAAATCGCTATCGAGATTCGACTCGATATCGCTTATAATTCCTTCGAGATCAGTCGGGAACTCGAGACTATTAACGACTACCTTCTTATTATACTATACCGTATAACTATTCCGATATCAACGTGTGCCACGCATAGTACGTACATTACATGGTGTGGAAGTTTCTGAAATAAAACACCAATATCTCGAGTGATATTGCAATAATTCCGAGCGAATCTAACCCCGGATTCTCTTAGCGAACAGGGGCAGGCCAACGAACGCGTTTCCCGTAAAGCTGCGATGATCGTCGATCCCCGATGCTCGAGGAGGATCCAGAAGCCACCGATCCGGAGTAGCAACCAGCAGCAGCAGCAACAACACGCGGAGAAGAAGAGGCAGAAGCAAAAGTAGAAGAATAAGGAGAAGAGAACGTGAGAAAGAAGAAGAGCTACGATCTTGAAAGGCGGAGGAGTTCGAGCGAGAAAGACGAAGAAGCCGAAGAGGGCGAGGAACGTGGAGGCGGAGGAGGCCAAGGTGGAGGTGGAGGCGGTGGAAGGGTGAAAGGGTGAGCGAGGGGGGCTACGACCGGTCGGCTGGACAGACGCATGGACGGACGGGATGGAAAGACAGACAGGACTGGAGACCGCTCATTACGGGCGGCGCATGCGCGAGGAATGCGGCGGCTCTGGTCTTCTCGATACAATAAATATAGGATCGGATCGGATCGGCAGGCCAGGCCGAACGAAGACCAACTTATCGGCCATGGTAATGGAGGAAAAGAGATAGAACGATGGATAAAGAGGAGGTACGGAGCAGAGGATGGACAGACACACGTAGAAGCAACGTTCAGCGGGAAAGTAAGGATGAATCGATGAACGAATCGGCGGACAACAATGCCGAGCGTAGTAACGACATCCAGTTAAATCGAACGCCAGCAAAAAAATACGCGGTTGTTTAAGAGACCAGGCTTATACCAGGCCGGGACGCGTATCCTTGGCTCGAGCCGATCACGGCTTCCGGCAAACGACCCGTCGTTCCTCTGTTATTACGATAGCGGGCCGACCTTATCGCGATCGGTGCGCGATCGATCACCGATGAATTAGTTTTTTTTTTTATGTAAGGTCGAGTTGTGTTTGGTTAATGGAGATAGTCCTTTGGATCCGAGAGTACAGTTGCCAGAACTCCATTTATTCGAATTTGTCAGAGGACAAAGAGTTACGAATGGATATAATCGGTATCCATTGAATGAAAATATTTTCCTGGATAAATAATAATCGACGTTGTATCGCAAGGAAACAGATATTAGAGGATTAGAAAGGGGATAAGAGATAAGAAAGAAGATAACGAATGACATCGCATCACGATGGTTTATGACATAAATATATCTAAATAACACCGCGGTTAAATGGAACGTAATTTAATTCAACGGTCGTAAAACCGAGTAATTGCACAATTAGAAAATTGAGATAAAAAAGCAACGGCGGCATTTATCCGTCCTTAGTTCGTAAAAATTTGATTATCGGTATCGCTTAAGAGTCGACGAGAGTAACATTAATTAAAATCATTAGAGGGACAAGATGAATGAAAGAGGAAAAGCACAAACAGCCTGTAATCCGGACACGTTTTTCATTCATTATCGATAATTTCTGGCGAACAACGCCATTAAGCTCGGTAGAAGAAGCGACTCACACGCGAACGCGATCGGCAGTACGCGCTCGTTCAAAGTTAGAGGGTCGCGATGCACTTGAAAGATGAGCACCCGGTTTAAAATTGTAGGGAGCAGACGTGGCCGATGTATTCGCGATATAAACGCTGATCAATCAGCTCGCCGGTGCATTTAATCGATAGTTCAATAATTATTAACCTGGCTGAGGGAACAGGGCCTCCGCAAGATTGCCCGCTTTACGAATTCCCATCCTGATAGTTTTGTTTCGCGACTTATAAATTGCCTGTCTCTAACGATCTCTTCCAGATGAACAGCTCATTAACGACGCGTATAAATTATTCCAACGATATTTCAACGATATCGTCCAATCGCCGATGTATTCACCTATATCGATCGATGCATCCACCTCGTAAACGAACCATTTTCGTCGAGCTTCGATTTATCGACGATACGTTCCATTCTATATCACAGAAGATCGTTGTTCGCCTATAATAATGTATCAATTTCCACTGTTTCTATGTAAATCCAGCTAGTTTCTTACATGGTGTTAACCTTCGTGCAGATGTATTTTATTTGATCGTTTTATGTTCGATTTTTTCATATAGACCGTAGTATAATTACGAAAGAAACTCCATGATTCGTGATATTTTTTTATTTGAAACAAAGCGTGTTTTGAGAGAATTCGAACTTGAAGGGAAACTTTGCATTGAAATATTTCAAGAAAAGTAATATACCAAATCGTAGAGCGATATTTCAAGAAACACGTCAAATGAATTATATTACGAAAGATTCGATTCGAGTCTTCTCGATGATCTTTTTTCGCTTCGCTGTATATTTCGGTGACAAAAAATGCAATTGGATGAACGATAAATTAAATAAAAGCTGGCCGATCGACTGGTAATATGTGTTCTTCTTACCGATGAGACCTGGTGGACCAATTACGCCATATTCCTTGCACGTGGTCCCCAGGCGTCTTATAAAAAGACAAAAAAGATGGAAAGACGTCGTATGCCGGTCGTATGCCGATAACGTCGTGCGAGCGTTATTAATTATCGTGGTTCGGCTGTTCGCAATTAGCGCTGGATCAGTTTCGGCTAATTACATCGAACCAAGTGTCGTCATTAATTACTTCCCATCGTCCGTTGAATTCATTTACAATAGCTTTCCCTGAAAAGCTGTGCCGGATCCTTCTACGATCTTGCAAATTACGCTCACGACCCTGCCTAGTTCGTTAAAATACTCTTTGCGACGATGCGTCCAGCTTCGTCTTTGTGACTCTGCTGCATTTATTAGAACAATTTGTCAGAACACGCATTCGCTATAACTGTAGCTTATGTGCACTGGAACAGCTGCGTCGAAATTGCTACAAAGAGAGATGATTATAGAATCTAATGAAAGATTAGATCTTGGATCGCACATACTTAAACGCTTGTCACGGAAAACTTCTACGCACGTATTACGTGTGTTATATTATACGAAGTTTGAAATTTCGTTAACGCTATAAATAAAACACAACTATGTGCGCAATACATTCGCATGATACATTCGTACGAGATTTCTACGCATAATATTCAGATACTTTCTTGCGCATCGTTCAAGATCGAGTTGCCCGTAATAGTACACATTACGATACCAGCAAATAGTTTTCCTATTTGAAACCTCATCACACGCAAATAAGCGGAACGGCGCAGAACGTGGACCATCCGCTGGAAAAAGTGGATTTGAAGCGGCGTGCGAATAGTCAGAGCGGAGAGAAAGTATTCGTGGAAGGGCAAAAAGCCGGCATCGACATGTCGATCGAAAGAAGTGTCGCTAATTTGATGTAGCCGGTGTATACGGCGGATCGTATGGCGGAGTGGTTTGGTCACTCGCGAGTTGATTTATACCAGTGGGCAAGAACCTCGTGGCAAAGCTCGTTGCCTTGCTCATTGCTTCCACCGCTTGTCTCCGTTCTCTCTCTCTTTCCGTGCTCACTTTAAACAATGGAATTGCGTAGCGACGTCAATCTCTCTGTATTATTCACCTCGCCCCTTCGCTCCTCTATATCCCTAGTTGTTCCCTGTTTTCGCTACCTTTTCTGTCTTTCTCCGTCACGTTTTTTTCCTTTTTCGATCTTTGTTCCTTCGTTTTTCTCCTTCCTCTCGTTTTTTCCACGAGTTTCTCTTTTTCTGCATCTGTCGGTCCTCGCGGGAGGGAATACATCGAGAGTCGAAGGATCGTTTAAAACGGTGTTACCAACGCCTAACGCCTCACCGGGTGTGTCTTTCGACTCTCGAGTCTTCGTCACGGATCTTTTCTAATTTCACGGATATCAGTTCAAGGTTTGCATGGAATACGCGTGATCGATAGATAGGTACGTGTTTTTCGCGGTAATTCGAATAATATTTTCTGATGGTATTTGTGGCTTTGTTGGAAGCGATTTGAGACAGGAAATCGTAAAGTTGGTTGGACAGTTTCGGAGAAAGTGAAAGAAAGCAGGAACGAGTGGCGAATAACTCGAGTTGAGAAAGAGTAGATTGAGTTTGATAATATTTGAGGAACGTGTTCTGTGTAACACGTTTGAAACGTGTTCGTCTGGGTTAATATTATGTTTGTAGCACCTGTCACGAATGAAAAATAGAAAAACAAAGATGTCCTAACGAGCAATTCCTACCGGAAATGTTACATATACGTATGGAAAAATATTTGCCAATCATAGCATTTTATAAATACAGATAATCCTAGAAAGGAGAATTGTTTCTTGTACTAACTGCAAGTCGTCTTACCTGTCTGTCCAACAGAGAGCGTCATCTCGATACCTAGAACAAGCGAACACAAAAACTTTGTTAATCTCGTATATTATCAAAAATCCTAATAATAATGCATTTAATGATAACAGACAATAAAGTGCTTGGATTATTTCCATAAAGATTGAGACAATTGCGATTGATTATAAGCTGCTGGACATTTAAATAGCTCAGGATCTTAATAAATCAATGTTATACGTGTGAGATAAAAATATAATAAAAAAAACTATACTAAATCGTATCAGAAATCTATCTTGAAGAATATTTCATTCAAGATAAACGAGTGTCCCGTATGAATTACGGGTAAGATGTTACGTACGTAATTATAAGTTACCTATAAGTCATCCGACATGATTTCTGTAATTACGAGCATACTGTATAATATCTCATAAATATCTGATCTGCATATAGCAATTCAAGAAGCTTCAAAATAAAATCCATATAAATAGCGATTTAAAATCGTACTTTCCTCGACGAATGCAACAATATCGATTATATTAATTTGTTATGGTGTACGATCTTTGCCCGGTCCCCTATACGCCAGTCTCAAGACCCGAGAGAACGTATCACAGCTTACAGGAAAAAGCTTTTATATGAAAGCCTAGCTGTGAATAAGATCGCCGTCGTAAATTGTGCGCGAGGCTAATCTCACGGTTGAACGCGGCCATAGACTTCACTTCGTTTGACTTCGACGAGTAGCGAGACCCTCGAAAAAACTCTCTGTCGAACGAATTCGCAAGCTTTTCAATTCGTTCGTTCCTTGCAGTTTGCTTTTATTGGAAGCTAATGCTTTGGTTTAGGAAACAGCTAACAATAACCGAGACGTTTCGTAAAATACGTTTTCAACCCCAACTTTGTAGCTATTTTCACCTATTTCAGTAGCGAGATAGGTTTATGCCACGATACGCCATTAATCTCGAAGTCGCATAAAATAAATTTTAATAACTTTACGTTAACAAAAATATCTATATCGCAATTTTCTCTACCATCGATTCCACTCGCCCAACGTAACTCCTACAACAACGCTAAAATTCACACCAAAAGTAAAAAAAAAGACACCTAAAAGGCGTCCCGTTTCTCCATTCTTATCGCCGTGAAACTGAAACTGGAAAATCGTGAAACTATGTTAAAGAGAGAAAACCCTGGCAAACTGAGAGAGAGAGAAAGAGAGAGAACGAGACAAGGAACGAAATAAATGAGAGAATCGAGATCAGAAGTTGGTGCGCGTGGTGTCGCGGATGAATCAGAAGGTGCGAAGAAAGTGGGGCCTGTCAGCGGGACATGATTTAAAGCCAAATATTACGACAGAGAGCACATTTCTCGAGCGTCCCGGCCCGGTTTCACCCTAGCGCGGCGTCGCGGCACGGGGGTGGCTGCGACGCGAAGGGATGAACCGTAAGTCGTGCAGATATGTTCGCCACGGTTTATTACCGGGATGCCGGAATGGCCCAAGCCCGTAGGAACATTGATTTAATGCGGGAGTAATTGGGCGACCGGACGTCTCTATGAGCACGCCACCTTCCACCGCTAATGTGTTCCCGCCCTTCTAACCTTTCGGTTAACCACCATGCAAGCGAGCCACGCTTCAACCCCCTCTTTCTACCTTTTACTTTCTCTGTCTGACGTTGTACAACCTCCACCCACGGGACGTGAGAAAGGCGAACGCTTTATTGCCGCTTTTATTGCTCGACGAGTTTTAGCCGCAGTTCGGATCGGCTTATGGCGCTTATTAAACTTTGATGTCACCAAATCGCTCTCGCGCGCCTCTATCTATACCATCCGCCTCGCTCGTGGCGTGCATGCTTATCTGTTGAGAATAATATGGGAGAAGGAGAAGAGTTGGCAAGTCGGAATAAGAGGAAATTTAGAGTTGGTATCTGTTCTTTTTTTTATCCTGATTTTGAGAAACGATACGACATCGTAGAGGGTGGTTCGGAGTTTCGACGTTGGTTAAGATTTCAGTCAATGGTTTTGTTAGAATTTGTCGAATAACAAAGCTGTATAGTAAAATATTGGAGATCTGATCTTTCTATCAGATACGCTGGAGAAATATATACTTCGTAATCGTAATATTTTTACAACCGAAAGGCGTAATATATTTATCCGTATCTTCTGAATTTTTCTATCTTTTAGATAGCTTTAGATGATTCGTCTAAGTAACGATTTTCGAAATTTTGTTCCATAATAGTTTTTCGAAAACTCGCGAGTATCGAATCGCAACTTTTCCTCTTACGAATTATTCTTTCGCTCGTTCTATCAAAAGTACAGACGCTGTTACGCTTTATTTTTATTACTTTTATTATCTGCAGAACCAATCTTCGGCAAGTGAATGTTAACTTCAGAAGCACGATCGTCGTTAATGTTAGGACGTTACCGCTTGCAGTTTGGCAGATCGGACACCCCTAAAACATCATACGATACGCATAACAGCCCATGATTCTCACCTTGGACGATATCGTCGTATATTCAGACACTTGACGACAATGTGTCTTTACGAGTCCATAGAAGGGTAAAGTTTCTTACTTTCCCGTAAAATTTTGTTGCCTCGACGGAGAGATTCCCGTTAAACGGGCAAACGGTATTACCGGAATTCACACTGATGATCGGCATCGCGTGCAGCAAATTGAAGGTTGCGCGTAGATTTGCGTGCGATATCGATGATGAAGTCTTCGAGCTGCTCAAATTTTATTAGCCACGAACTCCGTAATCGCCGTGAAGTAAATGCAAATGATTTCAGGCTGAAATAGGCGGTTGAGTCTTATTTTTCCCGCTTCACGTAACACGAATTAACCAGTTGGGGTAATGCCCGAAAATTACTGAGCATTTAGTCCCCCGAAGAATGCGCGAACCTGGACACAGGCCTCTTCTCTCGTCATATGCCATCTATCGAACGTGTTTACGCAGTTATAGTATACTGAAAAGTATTTCAAAATTCATATGGTTGATTCTGTAAACATCCATATAAACGATTCCATATATACGACGATTTTAACGCCAATCTATAAATTTATATAAAAAGTCCTCTTCCTTCTTTCTAAACTAATCGCTGCGCTTCTATTCGAACTAACAGTTCTATTAATTTGATCGATTTCGTCAATTCTATTATACCACTGTGAATCGACTTTTCAACAAAATTGCTCCCTTCGCCCGAAAAAACAGAAACCGACAGAGTCGACTCTGAAAATTACCATTGTCGTATCAACGGTAGAAAATCACCATTTCGCGACACGTGTCGATAAGACGAAACAGATCAGAAGACGTAGGCGTACCGCAAACGTGCCTTACGAGCAGTCATAATACGGGGGGCAGAGGTTTGCATCCACACATGGTGCGACCACGTGTTCCAAGCCGAGCCGGCAGCCGAACGGTGTAAACTTTAACTTTGCCTAACACCGGCTGCGCGGAATGTCCGTCCCGAGGACGAGCTGCCTTTCGATCCCGGCGTTGCTTTACAGAGGGTGAGAGTTCGCGCGGGGATAAACGCAGAAACACGGCGAGCTGAAGCAAAACGCTCAAACGCGGCGGGGGAAACGCGACATGTATGTAATAACTAAGTGATGTGTCGGCATAGTAAGTGGTATTTTCGTTTGCCACACCTTGTGTAAAGAGGAACGTCGGAGGGTAGGAGAGTTTTAGGGCCGTCTCCCTTTCTTTTCAGTCGTTGACGATCGTGTTTGGTTTCCAGTTGTCTGATGTGAATTTATAAAATTTGACAAAACATTTGTGGAAAATCACCGGATACAACAACACTATGGAAGCGCGTGATATACGAAGATACACTTTTCGCGATATTAATCGTGTTCTCATACGGACCATATCGCCGTTTAAACTCTAAACTTCCCTAAACGCATCTCAAATCCCTTTTCCAAAGCCTCCCCTATCGAAGAACCAATTGCCAGAACTCCACTTAAATCTCCTATCACTAACGTCGCTATCGATTCTTCCTGTCGAACTAGATTCAACCTTCAACGCGCGTCACATCTTTTTCAACCCGTTTCCCACACTCATCCCCTTCAAAATTACTTCATAGAAATGCAATCTGAAAAATCACTTCCATACTGGCAAACCATTACTCGAAATCGCTTGGCGTTAGCGTCCAACGAGACCGATTCCCTGAAATCTTTTTCCATCCGTAATCCGTATGGTATTGTACCGGCGTTAATTGTAAGTTGAGAGAGAGGGAGAGAGAGAGACAGACAGCCAGAAAGAGAGAGACACTCACGAACGATCGGGTGGCCGGATAAGAAACGCATTCCGGTTTTCGTCCGAAGAGACATCGGCGGAACTGGGCCTGGGTCTCTGACGGTATTGGAAGAGAGGGTTTTTCAGTGGTGCCGCCTCGTGTCTCTTCTCCCGACATCCGTGCGAATGTAGGAGCGTCGGGTGTGGTGTTCCAGAAGAGAGGCAAGCCTGCTACTGGTTCTCGAGGCTGTATATGCGGCCGCAAGAATGTTCGCCGTGTTGGTTCGATTAATCAGTCGTTTTTCGTGGCCTCGCTCTGGGCCAATAGAGGTAGAAAAACTTAACGTATGTGATAATGCGCCAGCTATGCCTCTGCCCTCTGTTCTTTCACTACTTCTCTCTTCTTCCCTTCTCCTTTCGTTCTTCCATTCTCTCCCTCTCCCGTTTTACCGTTGCTCTTGCTCTCTTTCTACTCGATACGCGTTTCGTCACAAGCTGGAACGTGGACCGCGCGCCCATGCTGAATATATACCTACAGCGAAACGGCCACGGCCGAGCCGACGCCAGGATCACTGACCGGCAGGATGCTGTCTTGCAAGGGACTCAAACTTTTTTCACGACGACAGCCACGAGGACACGTAACCAGAGGTCCGGCTCAAATATACTCGAACGCACCGGGGATGCGATATTTCAGCTGTGATCTTTAACGAGCGCGTCGCGGTTCGCTCGCGCGACCCACACCGCTACGGCGGATCAACAAGAGAGAGATAGAGAATTTGCTCCTCGACCGGCTCCGTGATCATTTTCCGATCGGATAAATTGATATGGATCGTTTCTTTCCTGGTCTCCTGGTTTTTGCCCTCGTTGTCGTTATCGTTGTTCACCGGTGATACCAGTGCCGTGTTTTCTTCCGTCGTTTCTTCGCTGCCTTCTAGTTTCATTGCCTGGGGTAATGGATGAGATACAAAGGATGCTGTTCGTAGCATGTTTAGAAACGTTTAATTTCTTGTTAGTAGTTGCCTGTAGTTTGTTGGTTGTTCGACGGCTTGATATTAATTTTAACGCTGGTGAGTTCTCTTTCTTCACGATACATACAGGTAAACTTCAAACGTATTTGGCCTTAAAGTTGAGCGCGTTATATATTTTCGACCAACAAGTCGGAATAAGAAGAATTATCCATACATCTTTAAAAAAAGAATCGATGATCGAGGAACGCGTGAGAAACAAAGCCTCGTCTGCTGCGTCTTCTAATTCGATTGCAACCTCAAACACAATCCTATTATACTTTCATCATACGTTCGTCGCTTCTCGTTAAAACCGCAAGAACGCAAACACAACATGCAAAACGATGCACAAGATCGCAGATATCTACGTTAGAAACAAGGAATCGTTCGTGCAACGATACTCGGCTCTTCCAGACGATACAATTTCGCGTAGGGAGCGTAATGGCACGCTTCTATCACGTTTTCCCTGTACGAACGTAGCGTTGCTGGAGAAAACATTTTGCTGTTAATCCAATACCGCAAAATCATCCAATTCCACGGCGAATTGTCACGGTTGCGTGTTTTTCCGCCGCGGAAAAACGTCCGTAGTTCGGTGATTAGTCTTTTTACGTTAACCTGGTTAAGATTACGCTTGGCTGGCTACGTACAAAAAGCATCGGTCTCGCTCGAACGCAGCTTTCGTGACGAAGAAAACGTCCGATTGACACGCGTTATGACATTCTGGTCTCGTGGCGTTGCGAAACACGCGTCTACCGATCGAAATCGACGTATAGAAAAATGGATGGAATCGAGATCGACGGTTCGACGGAGATCGAGGGAATAGGTTGACGTCGAGTTCCGTTCGACAATGCTCGCTTTCCCCTTCCGACTTGCGTCACGTCGCACCTTCACGCTCTGATCGAACACGCTTTTTTACTTTGCAACGTTCCTCGGAAAAATGGATACGCGTATGATTCCTTTGGTTTCGTTCGATCGAGCGCCGTGTATGGGGCAAAGATTCGGGCGATTGGATATTTGTTGCAATAAGCGAGGTAATTAGTGGAACGAGGTGAGATTGGGTCTTAATTGGGTTTGGTGAAGTGTTTCGTGCTTTTCGAGCTAAAAAGTCGGCTAAAAATAGTCCTCTTTGTACCTTCATAGAAGAAGATTCTTTGTTATATCTACGATAAGAAGTAACTGGTTAAAAATACGTAATACGATGTATACGAATCACTCGCGATCTCGTTAAACGTTTTATCATGACGCGCGAATTGTCATTTATAGACCTCCCGATCAGAAATCCATTAACATCGACCACTTTCCTAAGTTAATAAATGCACGTACTATTTCTGCGATACCCGTTAAAGTTTCGCAATATCATTAACTCTGTCGACTCACACTTCATAAGGACAATTTCTTAAAGGCGTAGACAATTCCAGGACATTCCCACGCCACGAACGAGTCCGTTCCACGACCATTGTCGATCGCCAGCTATCGGCAAGAAATCCATCCACCTTTGATACTCTCGTCCACGCTAACCTCGGTAGAACATTCGATGTCTCAGTCTTAGGTTTTATTGAAAAACGCGAGGCCAGGACGTGACGAAGCGATTAGGCGGAGCGGCGATGAAACGGATCACGGAACGTACGCGGATCGAACGAGACGCATAAATCCTTTCTGGATACCGGCAGCAGACGACAAGAGGAGGAACAAGACCACTAGGAACGAAGAAACGGCGAAGGACGGTTCTCTGGATCTCGGTAGTGGAACGGGTGAGAAGATATCGTTGGCCGCGAGGTGTCTCCTCGCTTTCACAGTTTTATAATAAAATCGCCGTGTGCGAAGGGTAGAGAGTAAGAGAAAAAAGGAGAGAGAAGTTCTCGCGGAGATCGACAAAAAGGAGGCGTGCGTTTGGAAAAACACGAGATTTCAATTAAAGAGACAAGCTTAGTAATGAGGCAGCGTGGATTTATTGGCTCTCGATTCACGGCGTGGCGCCAAAACGTCTGCGTGTGTTGCTCTGCGGCCTGTGTGCCGATCCGCTTCGGGTCTCCCTCTGGTCCGCTCGAGCGCTCCGTCAGCAGCCAGCACGCGCGTGTTAATGTATGCGTGCGTGCACGTGCCCTACGGGCCACTCGGACCCTTGCAACCGGCCCTTTATTCGCCCCGACGCACACACCACAACCGTACGTTCTCCACCAGCCCGTATAAAACGGCCACCTTCTCGATCGACCGCGTTACTTCGACCTACCTACCATATTCCCCTGGAATTAGCTCATTTGCATCCGATCGAGATTCATTACCGTATTGCCGGGTAATAGGACAGTCTCATTCGACCAAGATCTTTTTCTCCCCGTCTCCTTCTATCTTTGCTCCTGCAACTGTCTCTCCTTGCTCCCTTATCTATCCTGGCCCCGATATTTCCACTACCGACGGCCTTCCACGGACACGACCGCTCTTAATGCGTTTCTCGTCGGTCTCTTGAGGCGGATCGGTAAGAGGCGGTGGGGTATTTTATGTATGCGAGAGAACGCACGTGAAATTCAGGTGAAAAATTGACATTTAATCATGATTGTTGAAAACATTCGAACGATATCTTTTATTATTTGAATTCGAAAATAAAAGTAAGTAATATACCTAACAGATACATCGTGGTAGCTTAGCGAGTGACGTTTCGATAGCAAATAAACAAATTTTCCTCCAAGTGAAATAGCTATTTTAGCAGTAACGTGAGTTTGCAGTAACGTGAGCAGTAACGAGATTGATCGTACAGATAGCGTCGACATCGCGTTACTTGCAAGTTTTTCTATGGAATGGGAAGTAGACTTTTGAGTCTTTTTTAAACAAACTGTTAAATATATATCAAATGGCTACGATGGTTATATTGGAAGATGTTTGAGCAATAGGTGCGCTCGTATTTTACTCCAAGTGAAATGTACATGTATCAAGCAGTAGGATGCGAGATGTTTGAGAAATTGAAAATCGAGGTTGGTGATAGCGAGGCAGCATCGATATTCCTTTTTGTAAAATAAAGAAGCAGATTGTTGAGCTTTGTTTGGTCGGAAATTGCTTACTAAAGCGTGAAAGGTGAAAGATGTATAAAATACTCGATAAAAATGATATCGCTGATAAACGTAACTTTGCTCGCGAGTAAAGTGGTATAAATTTCTTAAATAAACATCGTAATCTTTGTATCGTAACACAGCTTTCCTCGATGAAGCGTTACGAGTTAAACGAGTAAAAACGAAATTAACTTTGAGCAAACAAAATCGCCGAAGGTTTAAACGCGAGGAAGATAAGCGCCGAGAAGGCTGGCTGTTTTAAGTATCTTGTAACAGCGACAATCGATGTCGTTAAGTTATCAGACCGGACAGTGGTCTCGACACTTTGCATAATTGCCGAAGCCTAATTAACTTCTTTCGGCTCGAGGTGGAACTTAACGCACAGATAACATTATTTTCGCAGTAATAAACGAGCTACGCTCGTGACTGCTTCTGATAAGAAACTATTTCCTTTCTGCTTTCACTATACCTTTCGAATACTTTTTCTTCTTTCTTCCTCCACCTTTTTTTATAGATTTTTAGTATCCACACTTCCACAGATTTAATTAACGTCGATAATCTTACTTGTTGCAAAAATAGATTTTGAATAATCACAGATAAACATTTCGTGATCATTTTGTAAGTTTTATATCAATTCGCTATTTAATAAAAGAGAGATAATATCTGAAATATCCCGTTTCGTATCTTTTATTTTTCTATCCGCGAATCATCGTTCTATTTGTTGTATACGTTTACGTAGTTTTATCGAGTAAATTCCTTATGTACTTCTTGCTAGGCTCATTTGCTACGAGCAACGAGATTGCGTAAACTGTTTGCAGTTTAAAGGAAACTCCGGCTGAAAAATACTTAACAAGCGTGTACATATAATAAAATTACTCTCTCAATATATTTTCTGACATCGAACCAAAACGCATTCGTCATTAACGCAAAAAGAACGCGAGATCCGATCTTTTCCGCCGTTAAGACATTTTCTGCCGATAATTTTCAATCAATGGCGTAACTAAATGCAAGAATGTTCCTACAGATTGTTCAGGATCGTATAAAATGCTTCGCGCGGTAATCTCAGTACGCTAACAACACTGACGAAAACATAATTATAGTTTGTGTACTCTACATCCATTACTTTCTTGTCGATATCGAACAAGCTACGCGAACTCGTAATTTTATGAGAAAAGACTTGTATAAGCGTATAAAATATCGTTAATTAAAATTCAAAAACATATAAAACAATTTTTATACGATATTTAGAAATACAAGGTGATTCTTATTTTAGATTAAATCCTATAACCTGGAAAACTATTTCATCTTGATTGCTTCCATTATAGTACATCAAGAATGTACGATTCGATTTGCAATTCGTATTTTTTCAACGATAAAGAATATAGAATGGTTAATACCCATCGCAATGGCTATAATTTGAAGCAAGTACAAATTAAAGCCAATTGCCCAGGCGAATCGGTGAACTGTGTTTCATATTGTATCTATTTCAGCTTTTTGTTACCTAACTTTGCTAAAACATTTTATCAAGTACGCATCTACCGTGATACTCAATCGTATTTTCTACCAGCGAAATCAATTTTTCAAAAGAAAATACTTTATTCTCCCAGCAAATCCTCGTTCACGCTACTGTATCGTCAAATTGCGAGAGAGCCGCGTGGCAAGAAACGGCCGGACAATTCTGTCGCGGTCTCGCGGTTCTTGGCGTTCGTTTGGTGCGGTCACAATCGAACTGGCCTTTTCCATTCGGAGCTGCGTATAGATCGTTCGTTCACGGTGTATCGATTAACAAGGCTCTTATCTCGTTTAAGGATTTTTATGGAGAACGTTATAGGCCTGGGCAAGGAGCGCGGTCGTCGTGTCCACGGGGGAGAAAACATCGTCGGCACCGCGGCTTAAAGACATGATCCGGTGCGTAATCGTGTTTCGTGGCCGGAGCCCCGATAAAAACGCCACGATACGAATCGACGGCCGATTAGCCGTGGGCTACGAATCGCCCAACGTCCTACATTATATCATGTAATTTTTATCGGATCTCAAGTACGATCTCTCGGTACTGAACGGCGGAAATTATGCATAAGACTGATCATCATTTGCCCGGGATAGTTTATATCGGAACGAAGAACAGCCCTTTAAGCTCGGTCTCTCGGACATCGGTGCCTGACGAAATTGCTAATTCCTTCGTCTTCCCTATTACGCTTGGGACGTTTCGAGGGGAGGCACGCTTTAAGAGGCAACCTGGTGGCCAAGTTGCCCATCCAGACGATCGCTTAACGATCGCTGACAAAACCTTTTAACGTCACGAGGTGTGTACAGGGCCGTTTCGACGTGAATTCATCCCTGCAACCGGATGCAAAGTGTCGGTAGCATCATTTGTTCCGGAGCAGCTTATGGCCATATGCGTACATACTCGTATCGAGGCAAGCCGCCGCTGGTGGTACGCGAAAAGATTTCAATATAACCAACCGCGAGGCCACGCCATGATACATTTTTCAACGCTGTAATCCCCCGTTTCGGATGTTAAACCGGTGTTCCGCGTGTGTTATTAGGGACGATTATCATACAGCCGAATCGCGGCGCGCGAACCGTCCGTATTTCGGAATCGTTATCCACGATATACGAGGCCGCGGTTGTTATTAATAACTATTGCACCGCGTGGCATCCCGATGCTTTTTCCAGAGTCTCGCTCGTAAAATCACGCCCTTTCTGGGTTGTGAAGCCTGCCTTTCGATACAGGTGGACGCCGATGGTCCGGGGCCACGAAACATGCCGCAGATGCAGATAGAGCAGTATCATTTCCCAAAGAGCATGGATTGTGAATACAATTATTGGTTGGAATCTAAAAAAGATCATACGGAACGGAACGTACTTTAACAAATTCGCTATTAAAATCTACAGGACTACATTACCAGTGAATTTATCTTAACGAATGTACGCAGACGCTTGTGGAAAAATTGAAATACGTTTTCAACTCAGACAGAAATTGTACTTATAAATTAATAAAATAATATTAATAAAATAAATGTAAATTGTACTTATATTATGTATACGTATTTGCTTTCGTCATACTGTTCCATATTCCTATACGTTTTCGTCGTATTACTTGTATCACTTAACTAACGACTACCGATTGAAACTTCAGTTTCTTCGATGCAAGTGACCAAAAATATAAAATTTCTTCATCGAAAACGCCCAGTCCTGAAAAACCATTTATTCCATCCAACTGCCTATTTATCCGCGAGAAACAAAAAGCGTGCTGCATTATATTCCTCGATACCCCCCATGTCTGTCGATTCAACAAATTTCCGACGGGATTAAGGGAAACCCCACAGATAGAGTAGCAAAAACAAAAACAATTACAGCGGAGCCGAAAACGTTGACTCGCGGTAAGAACGCGGCAGCAGAAGGAAAGCCGGCCTTTTTCTCGGACAAGCGCCGTATTCGGCGTCTGTTCCGCGCTGGATAAAAACCGCGGGACCGCGTACGGTACTCGAGTACGGTACTCGATCCGCAACACGAGGTGTACCGAAGCTGTGGCCCCGCCGGATCCAATGAATAATACAGCCGCGGCACAATTAGCCCCGCCGTTTTCAATTTAATCGGCGAATTATCAACCCTTCAGGGAACGGGCGACTGGTTCGCCGCAAGAAAGGATCGGCGCGCACCACCACGGCATCCGGTACACATCGTGATACCAAGGCATCACGGTGGAAGTCGGCTTTCGCACAGCGGGTAGCGAGACGCGCAAAGAAGCTGCGCGGTTACCACGCGTTACCGAGCTCCCGTTCGACGTTTGTTAACATCTCTTAAGTAACATGGTGCAACGTACGTAGTTTGTATGCGAAATTGCTGAAAGAGATGGAACAGTGTTCGCTTAGTTGCTGTAAGTCGGCTCTTTGTCGGTGAATCTATTCAGGAAAATATATATTGTAGGAATTTCTTTTCTGGCTTAATCGATTGAAAGTTAGTGGTGTGTTTATGCAGTGGAATAACGTTGACGAACAGTGGTATGCTTTTGTAGCAAAGCGATGTTGATGGTAAAACGTGCGTGTTCGGATAGTAGAGTAGAATATAGTAAGAGTAGAGCATTGAAAATGGTAGAAAAATGTTTATGTATTATAGTACAGAGTGATGTGTTTATGTGGCAAAACAGCGATGATGGCAAGAGCAGAGTTATAGCGATGATATGTTTGAGTAGTAGAATATAGTACAATAATAGCGGAATGATGAAAGTGGTAGAAAATAATATGCTCTATGTGGTAAAATAGTAACGAGGCTGAACGAAATGTGTGCAGAGTAAAGTGGTATGTTGTTAAAGGATCGTGAAGGTAGAAAGTAGTGTGTTCTTACGTGATAGAGTATGGGTGGTAGATTCTGATAAACGAATCGCATAAATGTTGAAAGAATCTGTGTAAATCTCTTTTCATATCTTTCAAGTGTATACTTTGTATATATATATCTTTCCTATAATTTAATTTTCATAGCTGTTTGTAAAATCGAAGCTGAATATCTGTAGTTCGAATCGAATATTGGGACATTCAGGTGTACAATTTTTCCTACTATGAAACTGATATGTATCGTGAAATACAGATGATTTATGAAAGGAGAAAAGAGGTAAATTTCGAATTCTGTAGCTTGAATTAAGCATCGCGAGCAAGAAAAACAGATTGAATAAAGATGGACGAAGAGAAAAAAAGATTGATCGCTGTAGTTCGATTATCGGAATGAAAACAAGTTCTTCCACGTTACGATTCACTGACTTACTACGACTAGTCGTAGGATGAAGAAACGTTCCACTACCGGAGAGAATCATCGATAAATCGGAACATCCACGAGTCGATTCTCTTCCTTTCTCATTCAATCGTTCTTTAAAAACGAGAAAAAAGCGGAACGGTAACTTAATAGAACGATGGTCTGTGCCACGAAAAATATTACGATGCAATACCTCGTGCCTCAATGGCTACATAAACGATCTATAAACGATGTACGAACTCTTGAAACGCTTAGTATTCATTGAACACGATATTTACCAGACTACTGTCGTTAATCAACCTAAGTACAATAGGTATTCTGATTACTTAATGGCTTCATATACGAATACTACTGACCTACTGATTGTATAGTAGCGTCGACGTTCGACGAGACAAGCATTTCCGATTTACGATCGAGGGATACGGATCGTAAAGATATTCGTTCGATATCTTCTCGGGTAAACACAATGAACGTTTGGTTAAATAAGGAAATGTCATTTTTGAACGGAGAATTGCCAAGTGGATATGCTGAGAACCCTTGTTCAACTCGGTCACAGTCATCCTTTCAATTGGCGCTGCTTGTTTGAGATTGTTCGCGATTAAGTCGCGTTCACACCAAAACGCACGTCGCGTTCAGAATATAAGCGGCAGATGATGATGATTCATTTTTAATATCTCTGGAGAATATTGCGTTAACGAGAAATATATAAAATATCGAAAAAGATCTAAACAATATACATTATACTACTTGGATTTAAAGGGACAGCATACCTATATATAGACCAAGATGCCTGGTAGGGTAATTATGCATCCGATGATCGCATCTATGCATTCCTGACCTCTTGCCTGACGATATTAACCCTCGTTAATGATATCGGATTTACGATTATCAGCAAATTACGATTTTTTCGTTCAAATTGAATAAATCAAACGTTATAAAAAATTCACGTGTACAGTCTATGCATGGAATATCAGCGAAATAAATTGTACCTAAAAATACGTTCAATACACAGCCGAATCTAGCATCAAAAATTACAATTAATAATTCTAACTTTAAAGCATATCTCTGCACCTAAATTGCGTTTTAAGTCTTTCATATGTTAACAATAATCAAACACGTGATCTATCAATTTTTTACATCGCAAACAACACAAACTAATCTAATTTTAAGAATGAAAGTTCTACATTACGAACGAAGAACGTTCAAACGTTCACCTCTTACGGTCCAATTCTCAAAAATATACGGCATAGGTGCAACAAGACTAAGTAAGAGTGTAAATGCGTTCTCGGGACAGTTTAATCAGAAGTTCAGTCTAATCAGAGGTTCGCGCTCCCGCCGAAAGGCGCGTTTACACGGACGCACGTATACGGGCGTACACGACGTTAATCGCGGCGGTATGTGGCGACGACGAACAGTACCGCCTACACAATCACTTGACCTCCCTACGCCCCCGTATCTCTCAGTTAACCTTATCAACTCGATTCAACTCGACCTAACCGGTGTCGGACCGATGCGGCTCGAAAGCAGACGCGCCGCTTACCTACATTCACGTTCCTCCGTTTCGCCACGGGGCACCGTAATATCTTGCTTTACGCGCTCTGAATAAATATCGAACGACTATCGATCCGGTCTCTAGCCCACCTCTAGTCGGGTCAATCGTAAAGAGCTGCCTCGAAACGTTCAATTTGTTGTTTCACGCGTTTATGGTTCTGAATTATCGTTTTATTAGTAGACTGCAAATGCTTATGCATACACGAGAAATTAAAAAATACTTATCTTTGTGTAAATTAACGTAGTTGCTAATGACCGCGATAGATAGATGCAAGAGATAGATTTAAATAAAGAAAGAAGTACACAGAGTGCATAGGATGCGTAAAAATGTAATATTACGCTAATTTAATGCATTTTGTTTCAAAACAGATTTGATTGAAATCTTTCGTAAAATTTATCGAGGAAAACGGGAAATAAAAATGGAGCCAACTAATAGGAAACGAGAAATTGGCAACGAAGGAATATTTCAGGTTTAAATCGCGTTTTAACGAAGAAATTCGCGCCCCCTTGTTTGTACGTCACGTGAAATATCGCGATAACTCCTGCAGGGAGCTGCTACTCGGATTTGTATGCGTTCGAGGCAACGTCGAACGGGGCCCGACTGTCTCATTATTATCTCGTTTCGCGCGAGTAATTCATTTTTATGTATGTCGAAGTTCTGTTCGGTGATTCACGGGCGTCTCACGCGGTGCACCCGAGCATATTTGAAATTCCCAACTCGTCTAATTGTGCCGATTCTACCTGCACGACTGTATCTTTTGATCGAGCCAGGAGAACTTTTCATATTTTGTTGATTATTCGTTTTTGATTTCTTTTCCTTTTGCTTCTCCTATCGAATCATGAAAATGTTATCCCATGAAAATTTCCATTTAATAGAAGCTAGAAATTTCTTCTCAATATATTATATAACGATAAATTATTTACGATGTTATTATCTATTTATCATAATTACTTTACTAATTTCATAATCACTTTATCTAAATTTATTCATCTTGATTACGTTATTAGCGACTGACTCATTTTAGTCAATACTGCTTAAGATTCCTAACCTATACGAATGTTATCGACGAAGTAATCGATCGATAATTACCGACTCTGGCTTAACAAATAGAATCATTGGCTGAATACGTAAGAAGAACAAGTGTCATAGTACGTGAGTAAAGTAACAGTTTAAAAGATCGCAGAAGTATCGTTATTATGTGTTACAATTAATTTCAACGTGTAATTATAGAAATCAGACGAATTAAGAAAAAAGGAAAAACCTTACCAAAAAAGTTGAAGTTCATTCGATAGATGCAATAAAGGTGGACTGCAAATTCGATGGTATATACAACTTAAAAATACCAAAAGAACTAAACTTTCGGAACATATCACTAATATATCACTCATAACACTTTCACGATTGAAAATTCAAACGATATTTGATAGATTAACTGCATAATTCGACGATCGGATTCTGACACAAACTGTACGGGTTTATTACCGACGGCCATTTTTGTCTACTAGTTACTTCGAAGTCAAAATAATGTTAAATATTTAGACGCATATAGATAAATTGTTTTAAATTTCATTTATACTGTTAAATACTTGTGAAAGAAAAATATGGTTATACATTTCACGGGAAGTATTTCAATTTACTTAACAAATATTTTGATATAGTATGAAATATGGAAAGGAAATGTGAGACGAGAAATGTCGCGAAGAAAATGTTCTTGAATAATCAATGAAAACAAAAAAAGAAAAAAAACGCAATAACCTCAAAACATGAGAGTCTCGGTGTTACTCGCAGCTATTAACTTTTTTATGCTTAAAGTTGTTAAAGCAAAGTGTTTTAGATATTATGATATTCAGTCAGTTCAAGCAATTTCTTGCACGTTTGCAATGGTTAGTTTACAGTATTTTTATATGTATTCTACGTACGTAGTCATCCGGATTAACTTCCTCTTCTCAAATGAAATATCTTACTACGTTTAAAAAAATTATCTGATCACAAACATTTATCATCACAAGCTGAACCATGTCGTCACGAATCATCTATTTAAAAATTATACACAAACACAAATTATACAAAAACAAAGACACGCTTCAAAGATTATATGGAAGGTTCGGGCCAAACAGAAACGAGGGTGTATAGAGGAACCATAAGGATGGGGATGGCGAGTATCAATCTAATAGTAATGAGCAGTGATGCCGAGCGGAAGACTTTGAAATATACATTATGCGGGGATTATGTTTATGCATGCGGGAAAGGCGGCGAGAGCATTTTTCTTTTGATATGCCTTCCGCGACTCCCGCGAGGAGCATCTCTGCGCGGTGGCTGTGAGATTTGAATAAAAGTATCTGGCCGAGTCACTCTGCCGGGGAGCAATTCGCCAGCTGCTTTTTACAACTGCGTGCTCTCATTAAATATGTATAGATTCGCGCCCCGAGCATGTTCCCCCGGATTCGGCCGCCCCCCTTCGCCCCTCACCAGCTCCTTATATCCCTGGCCCGATAATAGAACCGCGCGAACGATTACCAAAAACATATGTTTTAAAGATTGCACGCCGCGGGACAGATATATCGTGGCCGCTATCATTTTTTCCAGAGAGCCTAACCGCGATTCCGCGCGTACGACGCACGGTAAATCACTCGAAAATAGAAGGATTGGAAGGGAGTAATTTTTTATCTCAAGTGATCGATACGACAAACTTGAACATCTTATCCTATGTAACGAGGTTATTTGATTTGTCAAAGCTTCGACATCAAGAAATTGACGGAAGGTGAAGTTGATCACCTTGGCTTCTAGGAGGCTGAATAGTAGTAGGTATAATGTTATGCTACATGGTAGCAATAATTTTAATATAACAAAGATGGAATTTAATCATACCAATTTTCTACCAATAATAATTTGTATAAACAATACTATTAAGAGTATATAAAGTTAACCGTGGTAATTCGAAGACTTTTTCAGAGAATAAAGAATATCACAACAAGAGAATGCGCGTAAAATTGGGAGGCTGAGAAAAGAACTTCTTCGTCCCAGGAGCGATTTATTCATAAACTCTAACAACCATGATAATGCGTATCCTGTATTCAGAAATTACCTGTCGAATAAAAGTCGAAAAGAAAGAAGATAAAGAGGCGGAAGAAGCACAATGAAATTCACCGGTCACTCTGTCTACGTACAGGTAATCCTGGCGATATCCACTTGAATTGCGAATAATTACGATGAATGTACCGTATGATTTAACTTTTTAACGCGGTCTCCCGACATTTCCAGGTCGATTAACTTCGGCTCGCTAGCAGTCAGTCAGTCAATCATTAGGTAATGAGGCCGTGTTTGGAGGCCGGTGTAACTGGACGTCGATAGTCCGTATAAACGTATCGCCGTCCGCATAGAATAGGTCTCGTGATCTTATCGTCACGGTTTCATGTAATGCTAATGGACACATGGTAGCCCAATATGTACCTTAAACGAAAGGGTTAATATGATAGCGGGATAATGCGCGGACATTAAGGAGCCGGACGAGGCACGCCGGACAAATTATGAAGAGAACCATCCGGACGAAACGAGATCTCGTTTGTTGCTGCCTCCTTGAAGGTAAGCAAAGAAAACGGATCGCGAAGCAAATTGTCATTCGTCGGACTTCGAACGGAATCACCTGTTTCCTTCTTAAGGATCAGCAACTTGTTACCAAAGACTTAGCTTCTTGTTACAATTTTTTCAGGGTGATTATTAGATACAAGGATCGTGATTATGTTGCGAGCTTGTTATTGTTTGAAGAAAAAATTTTGCTACAATTTCTCGTGCAATTATTAAGAAGATGGATCGCGGTCGTGTTGCTAGTTGCGAGTAAATTCGTTGCGAGCTTGTTACGCTAAGTATATACTTAACAGACGAGATACTTTCTGAGTAGTTAATGAGGATTAAAAACGAAGTATTGGAAAATAATGAAACTATCCTGACATTCAAGGCCACGATCATTTTTCATCCAGATCTCGAATGAAAAAGCACGTTGTAAGTCTTGCAATTTAGCAAGCAAAGTCGCGTTACATTCTTTATTAAGATGCAACGTCGCCGGCGGTTTCATTTCTCCTAGGAACAAATGGGCCGCAAGTTATCACCCCGAGAGAGCGCGACCCTTCCATTTAAAAAATGTAAATTTGTTAATGCAACAGTAGTGGGAGAGCGTGAAAATTCGCTCGACAACCCTGCCATTTCTCCGGCTTGGTTCGCAGCCACCCTATTACCTGAGACTATTATCCAATACAAAAAATCAAATAAAGTATGCTAAGTTACGCTTCGAAGACTTAGGGAGTCAGCGAGAACTGTCGAGGGGTTGTAGGAACATTTTTTCTTACGCCCTTCCCCACCCTTTAGCAGCGTGCCCAGCTACGTCTGGCAACACCCATCGGCCACTTACACGCTTTCTTCGTCGCTTCCTATTAACTTTCAACAGGGTGTAAGAATTAAACGAGTCTTAAAGCCCGCGCGCGATTTATAGGCGAACAAACGCGAAAATTACATCGACGATGCTGATAAAATTTTACTCCAAATTATCTGTAAATATCGAAGACGAGACAATTGTAGATACATACAAAGTAATTCCATTGTTTTATATCGTTCGTGGATATTATCTCGAATATATCGTTTGCAACTAAGAACTAAGATTTTTGAATCACTGGAAGAATCAAATCTTGTCAAGGCTATCGTCTCGGCAAAGATGAAATTTTATGGACTGGAAAGTCATCGAACGAAATATTTGTTAAAATAAGACACGCAAGATAAGATGATCGTATTCTGTCTAATAGATAAATATAGAAGTCGCGTCTGATACCGTTGGAAGAAGCAGACGAGCATCGATTGTATCACGGAAATCACCGTTCTTAACCGTACAAAATGTTCATGGCTATGACTCGTGATTCTCGAAGCTATTCTCATATCACGTAAATGGATATAACTTTCTACTAACGACCAGCTACGCACCGCGATATCGAGCTACGATTTTCTATCGTTGCATAAGCTGTAATAAGGTTGACGTAATGTGATCAGAAAAAGGTATTGGTCCAAACACCGCGCCGCGAAGCACAGCGCGAAAGTTTCATAAAAACTTACATTTTACGCTTCGATAGGTTTCATTACTCGGTTGATACATATCATTCGATGTTCTTCTACGCTATAAAAAGTAGGAAAAAACCGCGGAATTCTACGATCAGGGTGATGTTGTCATCGCGATGTTTACCGTAGAAAAGCGAAATGATAAGCGTCTACTACGCCACAATATCGACAGGTTATAATTTGCGAAAATAGATAAATTTCGAAATTAAGATGCGATTTTAATATTACTGAAAAAACTGTCGAACGTACGTCAAATGTGCTCGACAACGTTTAACGCAAATTACAAAAACGACGACTCGATAAACCTTAAATAGTATTCCAAGAGCAGAGACACTGAGCCATTAAAATACGCACTTGTTCTCCGAACAAGCACACGGCCACTTTTACTGCTTTCCAGAAAATAATGACAAATATGGTACTTTGTGGCTCAAACTTAATACCCGGTCGTTTGCGAAATACGCGGCGCTTTACTGCATTCCACGTCGTCGGACCTTGACTTCGTCCAAGATATAGTTCCCGATTTATGAGAAATATCAGGCGCCGTGGCAACGATCGCCACTGAACACTGTTGGAATTCTACCGAGAATTTAGTTGCCATTAAAAAAAAAGTCTATGCAGTTACATGTCCGCTTTCTTGTCCGCGTTACGTATAAACAGCCGTGGAATACCAGTAGGCTCGATTCAAACAATCCAGTTTCTTGGAAGTTCTTTCAGGAACGTTTCAGGGGTGGAACGATTGCCTCGAATCGATGAAGAACCAGATGGGAGATCTTTCCTTTGAAATAAAACGAAGAATGACGTCTAGCAATATTTAGAGAAAAACGACGTTCATAGCTAAGCCACAACTATCGAAAAATATTTTTGTGATTGCACGAAAGTGTGAAGATTAACAAATGAATTAACAAATCGAATATTTTATGAGAAATTTGTGATGATCAAAATAGAATTGTTCGTAGGAATATCCATTCTTGAAACAACAGGTTGAACGGTGAACTTTAAACCGCACGCGGCCTTGATAGCCAAGTGCATCGAAATAAAACGTAGCAAAGTAGCGTGCAAGGCGTAGGGCTCTCTTTTTCTCAATGGGCGTTTTTCAAACTAATTAAAGCGGATATTAAATCACTTCTGCGGTACACACCCTTCGGTTTCACTGATGTACGACCTATTAATTAACGTTTCCGATGCTGCAGAATATTACTTGCCTCCGTACCATCCTGAAGATTGCCGAGATATTTGTCTGATTGGATACCGAGTAAACGAAACTTTGCAAGAAGCTTGCAGAGCTGACACTTTATGGCTTTCGTATAAAATACAGTTTTGTATATTATTAAAGTTGCCAGTCGCAATAACGTATACGTAACTCTAACCAGGCGCATATTTTTGCACAAAACTATCGCAAATTGCGATCCAACTATTACGTTCTGGCGTACATTGCAACATCAGAGACATAAGTCAACATCGCACAAAGTCACCACTGCAAAATTACCAACTAGCTACACGTTTCTACGTATATTCTTTCTGTAGCAAAATTATCACTCAACGAGAAAATATTCGAATTCTCATCCTTCGCATATGGTTACAAAGTATCTATATTGATTTTAATTGCGATATTAAAGTTTAGTACTTTTTCATACACTCGTTGGATTAAACTTCTTCTCCAAAATCATCACTTAACTTCCAGACACACAGCCTTTATCGGCATTTTCCTCGCAAAGCGCCGTTTTCAGGACTGTATGGAGCGACATGGTCTCGAAATTCGGGAAAAAGGAAGCGCAGGGGTAGCCGGCCGGTCCGACAAAGGACGAGAGAATCCCTCGGGAGGCACGGCACGAGTGGGTCAGTGACGTCGGGCACGGGACAGCGTGCATATCGAAGGAGGGACGACGGGAGGGAAGAAGCCAGCGGCCCTCCTCGAATGATCTTGACTCGAGGGGGAGACGGCGTGCGAGCGAGCGAGAGACGCGGCTGAGCCGCGGGCGAGTTGTATAATATGAACGCGCCGGACCGCGGCGCAGTTTCGGCAGGCTATAATCAATTCTGATTGCAGTCCAGCATCGCAGCGCGATCCACCGGGCCGATAGCTGAGAAAAAAGTTCGCGCTTCCAACTACCGGGCTGCCCATGGTACTACGGCCCGTTCAAGGGACCGAGGGGAACCAGCTACCAGGGTGTACTAGCGACTGCGACTTTGGCTGAGGATACAAAGTGGAAAAAGGAAAATATTGGAAGATAGATTAGAAAAGGGTACGAAGGAGAAAAGTTCAGGAGCGAAGAAGATGGCAAAAAGGTGGCGAAGAATGGGAATATTTTATAGAATCCTATATAGCCATAAAAACATCACAAGCGACCTTTCGACAAATATAACTGGCAAAGATAAAAAGACTTTCTTCCAATAAGGGGGGTGTTATAGCAAAGTAGGCCATTCGCCAAATTCACGTGTTCTAACGTTTAGAACCTCGAAACAGAAATTGTGTACTCGAAAGAGTAAAAGAGGGACGATGCAGCATCGACTGGATAAAAACGGAATCGAGTTATTTTATTTATCGGTTGGTCAGCAGCCAGCCTGGCTACGCCTTCGAAGTCTCGCGAGCTATCGTTGGACACGCGGGAGGGAAAGAGAGAAGCGAGGAGAAGTCGGGTCCAGGCGAGGCCAGACTGCAGTCTCTCGGTTCTTCGGTTCTCCTCTGCCATCGAATGGTTCGGGGAACGACGGAAGAATGCATCCATCGGTTGTGCATCGGTGCAACAGCAACAAGAGCGCGCGCGCGCGAGCGCACTCTTCTTAGGAGACAACCCTTTTTTCCTCGCCCCTTCTTCCTTCCTCTCTCGCGACGTACGTTCGGTTCGTACGTTCTTTTCCATCCCATTCGAAGAGACAGATTCTTCTTCTCTTTCTCTGCGATGTGTCGCGCGAGCGTCCGGCCCCATTAGCAGTTGGACGAGCCATCATTCAATAACGCTCTCAATGCCTGTGCGACCGTGTCTCCCGCGTGCACACTGTCCGTGTGCAGCCGACACGCGTGTCGTCGTACGACTGATCATCGTGCACCAGTTTCTCTCAACTGGCTGCCTCGCGATCGAATTCGACTACCGTGAAGAACGACTGCAATACTCGTCGAAACTTAGGGTTCACTCGTTTTATATGACCCAGTCAAAAGCCAAATTCACCAACTCTACTTTCTATAAGCTTCGTAATTTAACGATAGATTTAGTAACATCGACGAGATAGCATTTAATTTCAGATTCGGTCAATGTGCTCTATTAACAGAATTCTAGATACTGTTACGAAATAACAATGAAAGAGATGTAGCAGAAACTCGATCGAAGATCGTAAAACGAACGCGTCGTCGCTTGGTTAATTAGCAGCACGTTGTCATCAATTTTGTTCCGTCACGAGAGAGCTTAAAGCTCGATGATGCATCGCGGAGATATTAAACGCAGCCATCTCTGGTTTGTCCGTCAATCTCCAGACAAACTGTCAGCAGATCCGTATGTACACATCGAAGGCCTGCAATTTAAGTCGGCCAGACTCGACTGACAATGCTGGTGTGCGATCGACACCGGTATTATGTGCGTCAGATTACAATTTACATTTCGTATCTTAATTTCAAGCGGATCAAGATTAAACATATGGTATGATCGTGATTTCGTTATTTACTCGACGATGCGCAAAATAATTTTAATTGAATGTTTATAGTCTGACCAACGGAATTAATAGCTATACTCCTTTTACATTTGTTTTGGTAGTACATTTAGCATTTGTAAATTATTTATTTCTTTTTTTATAGAAAAAAATCATGTACATAACGGAATGTTGAAGTTTATTGACATTATCGGTCTTTTAGTTATCATTATTTATAGTGTTACATTCGAGATTATTATACTTGCAAATGGCGAGCAAAGCGATTAATTTTCGTTCGAACAAAGCGACGATGGTTTTGCGGTCATTCCCTCTTATTGCGGATTCAATATCGCGCGTGCACACGTATGATTTATAATACTGATTAAATCCTTCGTATTTATCATTTTGCCACTGTCGGCACGTGTGTAACCGGTTCTCGCTCACGTAGCTTTTCGACAAATTTCGCGAAATCAACTACGTCCGATTTCGCTGAATCACAACGCGCTAATTAAGTATATTATTAGACGCGGTTTTTACCTATCTCTGCCAATTATATCGACTACGAAATTTCTACAGTAATCCATTAAGGCTATCACAATTTTAATCTACTAAAATTGATTTACAAAATATTCACCTGTCGATGTTTTTTTTATAACATTCTGTTTATTATTAAATTTAAGCAAAAAGTAGCGACTCTACATCGGAAATGTGCTCTTCTGAATTGTATTTCATATAACCAATTATTACCGTAATTATTTTCCTAGAAAAACATTTTTTTCAATTACTTGTTATATCAATTACGAAAATGTAACGCGAAGCACGAGTCACGGTCGTTTTTCTCGTTGCTTAATCGAATTTATTTAAAATGGTCGGCTTACATTACAGCCGCGGCACATTTCGACATCCGGCCACGCTTCTGAGTAACATCATTATCGATAAGATCAAAGAAACCCGGTCTACTCGAGTTTTCAGTGGAAAGTAACCTGTCAAGTCGGTCAGTAGCTCTACACGTTTCTACGACAATGAGGTGTCAGACGTGTGTAACTTTAGAGGTACTCTTAAACCTCCGATGAACGTAGAAAACAGGTGAGTATGCTTAATGTCAATAATTTTCGAGTAAAGACACGTATAAGTTTCATAGAACTGTGTAATTTTAAAATAAATATAAGTATTCCGCTCTGGGCTGTTTAAATATCATTTTAAACGTTAGAAAAATTTAAAACCTGTTTTTAAGGAAAATTCGTTTCAACGAGTAACGTAGCAACAATATAGCTTTTAATACATTGACAATAAAATTGAAGAGATTTAGACAATTTTCCAAATATATTTTAATATCGTTTGCAGATTATGTCTATATATATATTTTTTTTTTTGACATTTCTACGAATACGTGTCGGAGCTAGATCCCCTGAGATTATAACAGCGTGTTAAAGGGCTGTACATTAGGATATTACAATTAGCTTTAACGAACTTCATCATATGTTGACCTACTTACATCTTACCAGCAGCACAAGTAAAACGATGATTAACGATCTCGAATGGAGTATAATAATACTCCTTCTGATACTTAATCGCACTATTTCTCACTTGCAACGTGTTAAATAACCCGAGGTCTAAACGAGGTGTCTGCCTAAAGTACCGTCTGTCAGTCTAGTTACTAATTCCACTGATCGTGTTCATCTTCAGTTAAAATACAACTTCATATCGCACTACAAGTGCCCCGTAATCTCTTTACCAAATTAAGCTACTCAAATAACATTTTAAGCCTGCATTTTAATCTCGAAAAATTCAAATATTGAAATTTTCAAATATTTAAACATTCGAAGAATCAAATACTCAAAGATTTGAATACGTACATTCAAACGTTCAAATATTTAAATATTTCAAACTTTCCAAGTCTCAGGCAACCAGAAATTCAAATACCACGCTTCTCAAACTTCTAGATATTCAGACGTTTCAAAATTTCAAATACACCAAGGTTTTGAAGCTATTCCTTCAATTCCATATGTTCGGGGTATTTCCTAAACGCGATTAATCGAAAAAGTCGAATATTTTTCGCAATTCTCGAACAATTGATCTCAGTTTGATAAAGCTTTTATTATTAACAGATACGGCGATACAGCGATCGTTGGTCCAGCTGTGAGCGAAACATTGGTACGCGCACGTACACAACGGGACACGATAAATCCAATTAGGACGAGCACGAGCAGCAACGATTATCGGAACTGTTTAATCTAATGCAAATACCGGACGATTGCATCTGTCAATAGAGGTTCGAGGCCGTCTTGAGTAGCGGCAGCTTCGAGTATACTGACAGAAGTACCCGAGGCACGACACGGCAACAAGTGGTGCTCGACGCACCGCTAGGTCAACACGTCGTCCGCGTACTCTCGTTCTCGTACGTCGAAGACGGAGTTCTTTTCACCGGACAACTTCTGTGACATTATACTTCGAGCACCACTTCAATCTATCCGTCAAACATCGCCGCGGAGCACACAACGAGAAAGGCAAATGTTGTCCGAGTTCTCCTCTGGGAACGTTTTACCTCGAATCAGGTGAAATAGATGAGTTTTAGGGATTGAGATTTAAACATCTAGGATTCATGATTCACGGTTGTGTTATTTCTCAAAAAGATGTAATATGCGCGATGTTCGTTCACGCTCATCGCCATAATGCAAACTCTTCTTTGTCTAAAAGTACAGCTGTTCTTCGCAATAACGTTTCAGTGGAATGATAAAAGGTGAAATAAATTTTGTAATCGATTAATATCAGCGAAGCGTTTCGAGCGATTAAACAGCACGATTATTCCGGCGATGAAAAGAAAGGAGACGCATGATGGGCAGAGAATGGAAGAGAACGGAGCAACGCTCGTTATTTCGAGCGCCTGGGCTGCCGGATAATTGATAGCGGAATGCTAATAACCTGGACGAGCCACGGATTATAATAAGTTTCTTGCGTGCCGCTTCTTGCGTTCGATCGCTGTTCTCGCTAACGCTGTCACAGCCGGCTCTGTCAGCTTATCACGCCGATGCTAATTAATCGGCCGGGGGAATCTGGCTGAACGGAGACAAATCGGGAATAGTTTTTCATGATGTCGTCAAAACATAAGTAGGATAGGATTAAGGAATGATTAAAACAGGAATTAATCTCGCGAGTCAATATTTTTCTGGCTGCAAAGATGTGTTGTGGTTTAAGAGAATTTAATATGAAAGATGAATAGCTTCAGAATTATTTCAGTATGTAATTTTGCGAGTGAATTAAAACGAGGTCAAATGAGATCAAAGGAAAGGTGGGGTTAATCCGAGAAAACTGTAGGAAAAGTTAATCGACGAAATGTTTCGAAAGGAATTCTATAAAATTATACGATTTGAATTTCATTTCACTTAAAAATTCAGATTTATATTCGAAACTTAAACATGACATGCAGTTTAACCAATCAAGCGAATTCTCTTGCAACGTTTCAAAAATAATTCTGGAGGTCGGCTATTTTCAAAGTTATTCGATTTAAGATTTTTCCAAGCTCGACGTGGATATGGTATATTAAGTGCATATTAGAGAGATTCGATGGCGAGATAAGACGATGGAAAAGGCAAACGTGTACAAATACTAGTTAGCTATCCTATAATTGAATGGTGAAATATATTTTTTGAACTAACAAATTACGAGCTGCACTGTATATCTTAGAGAATGTCAATCAGAAATTAATATCGGTCTTTGTTGTTTAGAGGCTGCAATTAACCACGTGTTTATCTAATGAACAAGCATACATTAAAATCCGTAAAAAGACTAACCTAAATTTCACAATCTATAAATAGATTACAACTTTTCATAGAAATTTTCATTGTTCGCGCGCAAATTTGTTTCGATTTTTAAAGAGATGAACTTAAATCTCCCAATGAAAGCAAATTGCTTACTTCACAGAAATTTCATATAATTCATAGTTTGTTACGTCTCTGTAAATCTATTTACTATATCACTCTTACTACATTCTCCGACTGTAACTATGTACACGATATCATCCAACTCCGAAATTGTCGCGACAATCGCAAGTTACACAAGCAACAGCTCCCTTCGTTCCAAAAGAATCAATCGACAACGACGAAGGAGAAAAACGGGAATGAAAACGCGAGAAGGGGAATGATACATAGAAACGATTAATCGAAGCCTATTGAAAATGGGCGATGCCCATTTACCGTACACGTATCCTATTCGGCCGGCGAATAGATTTACGACACAACGTGCGAAAATTCGTAAAAAATCTTAATACAATTTGCTAGAAGATTAAACTACGGCGAGTGTATAATTACACGAATGGTTCGTACACTTCCTTTTCAGACCCTGGCCGAGATTACGTATCGCCGTGTACTGCATTATGGAGTGTGAATAATTATAGTACACGAGTGGAACCGATGAACGAGTGTGTGCTCGCGCGCGCGCGCGCGCGCGACCACATCCATGCCATCGCGACGATTAACAAAGAACAACCGTGGCAGCTTTTCGAAAGGCTTCCTCGAAATCCTGAAGGGGGCAGAAACCGGGTGGAGAACCAGAAGAAGAAGAAGAAGGAGGAGGAGGAGGAGGAGGACACAAAAAAGTCGTATCGAAGCGGCTATCTCGATTAGATCTCTGTATCGGATCCATCGATCGTCTTGTCAATTACACGGAATCGTATATCGAGCCGCGTAAATTACGGAACACGCGTCTCACGTGAAATAATATTGTACGTTACACGACGTTCGGTCGCCGTAAATGTGTGTGCGCGGGCGCACGTTCGCAAGGGAAAAATGTAATTGCCATCGGTGGGATGAGAATCGGCAAAGCCCGATATCGTTCGCGTGCTTCGCTCCTAGAGCAATTTAGGAAATTGATAACGAACACCAAAGTGGCGCCGCTGCAACTGTGCATTAAGGACGGGAAAATTGAAACCCGCGTTTCAATGCTAGACATTGTTTCGCTGTCGGGGTCAACGTTTTTGCTGGAGTGATTCTTGAAATTTTTGCCGTGTGGTAATTATCAGAGTTGGTTTTTCTCGACGTTTTCCTGAGGGACATTAATTAGGAAGTTTATGTCGTTGAAGAAGCAGCGAACGAGGTTCTGTTAGAATTTTACGTTTGGATATCCTGTTTTTGATTTACTGTAAATAAGTAGATATTGTTATTGGAAAAGAAATTAGAAGAAGCTATACTAGATCGTATAGTAACGTGCGAATATTTCTCTGCTTTTGGAAAGTAGTGATTTATTGTACGTCTGAATCGCTTCTTTCTGTCTGACTATGAATAAGTAGATTCTACTGCAGCAAAGTTATTGCATCAGATCATCAGATATGTAACGCGAGTGTTCTTCTTTGTCGAGAGGAGTATAACAATAATTTATTAGCAATGAAATAAAGCTTAATCTATGTTTGTACATCTTCTTTCGTTATGTTAAATAAATAAATGTTGCAGTTGGAAAAGAAATTGTTCAGTCCAAATATAGATACAAATGACTTATTCGTAATCATCGCTCACAAACTACTTAAATATTCATGCGCGTGTCTTCTCCGTATTGGCAGAAACAGTTTCGACCTCTATACCAAAGACTCTTTCATCTGCCAGTATAGCGTAGAGGAAAGAGTTAAAGGGTTAAACGAAACACACTGCCATCAAAGACTCGATCAGAAAAAAAACACGAGACGATCTCTAACTTAGTTTCTTATTTCCACGCACGTCCACGGTTCGAATTCACGTTCGAATCCAGAGTTGTCATAACTAATTGAATCTTCACGCGTGTACGTACACCGCGCGAGGCAGGATAAACGCTCGAGCCGATAGAATCGCTCAGCACGAGATAAACTTGTCCGTGGCTGAAGTTTATTAACGCGCGCACACGGCCCGGTTACATGTCGAGGAAAAGAAATCGACTTTATAAATATTATACGAGAGACACGCGTGTGCAACGGCGAACTGGTTTTCGCTGTGAGCGTTGCGTTATCAGCGAACCAGTTACAGCACTTCCACAACCCGCCTCTCGCCGATCCCGAAAATTTCAAAACTTCACGCACGTCTCACCGATGAAACCGACGTTTCTACTTCCTTGAAATATCTTGTCACCACGTGTCGAGAACACTACCGCGCGAGTTACGTGTAAATTACCGCTTCGAGCCTGTTTTTCGGCAAGGAAAACGTTTCTGTATATAACGTGGTTCACTTACTTCTTACGGATATCTAACAGTTAGAAATTTTACGAGCGCTGTAACGAAACGCGGCAATCACGATTATATAGAAACCTGAAGATGTGTAAAGAACTTACAAGATATCTGTCGGTAGCAGACACTTCGCAGAGATCGTCAGAACAGTTGATCAGTCAAAGTATCGTTAACGACCAACTTCTCTCGCGCCATAATTGCAAACCATCTGCCTAATCGTTTTCTAGCCAGCTATAAACTCGATACACCAAAAAAAAAAAAAAAAAAAAAACAAGTCAAGAACGAAGAAGAAATAAATAATAGAACGTTCGATGGATTCTCGACGTTTCAGTCATTTCTGGTAGCAAGTTCGTTCGTGCAGGCCACGTTCGTCCACCGCGTGCCAAATTACATTAAAACCCTGTACGTGTCGAGCATGCTCGGCTAGATACGAACAACGAGATGTGTACAGTGTATTCGCGAAATAAAACCCTTAGACAGAAAGTTAGCTCGCATGTCCCTCGTAATTTACGCATGAACAAGCGACATATTATTTCGCGTAATCACGCTCCAACCATATGAAAAGTTACTTTATGCGGTTTATGTGGCGTTATACCGCTACCAAGAGCAAAAGCGAATAGGGGATGAAGAGGGAAAAAGAGGAAAATAGATAGAAGCATGGTTACACATCGAACTACATAACCAGCTATTGGTCATTTAATTATTATATCCTGTCTCATAAATTATTCAGTTCTGTAACGTTTGCCGATCTTCGGGAATTATTTATTGCGCGCACGTGAAGGGGGTAACAAACGCGTCTAATTATTCGCGAGGAATGCCGATATTTTTGCGCGATTTACAACCAGTGATCATCGATAGTTGCGGCATCGTTCGCGGATCTTCGGATTTTTCGTGTCGTCTACCGTGTAACCATGTGTGTTCTAACAGTGCGTTTACGGTACTGATAACAGAATTCGTAATGTTTGGAAGTGATTTTAGTTAAGTTGCGGAACTTTGGAGGAGTATCTATGTGTGGAAGGAAATTTAGGAAAAAGTGGGCAAATATTAGCCAGATTAATGATAATCTCATACATTATATAACTTTAATTTCGAATTTCGAATAAACTATTTGTTTTTGGTTGAAGAGGATCAAGAGAATCACGAAGTGGAAGGCTGAAGACTGGTATGAGAGAAACGTCAACGAACTTGATTGTCTAATAGGAACTAAGGTAAAGAGAGTATTTAAGCAAGGTGTTTGCTCGAAATGGGTAAACACGAGAGTATTCGTTTAGCAGAGAAATATTTACAAGGTAAATTTCGAAGGCTGACATTGCCTACCTATACGCTCGACGGTGCATCGAATCTGATATGGAAAAAAGTAACTCGATCGTAAAGGCAATAATATCGGTAAGAAAAGAAGGAACCAACCATACAGATTTACGTAAAAGTATATACGTTAAAGATTCACATCAGACTAGAGAACTAACCGAATGCTGAACAATTTGTAATCGGATCGAAAGCAAAATATTGTACATCAAAACGAATAACTCGATACCAATTGGTATTCAAATATTTGTATCTTGATACGTATAATTTCCAAGGCATCTGTACGATACTTAAAATAATAGCCGTGGCTACAGCAAATTTTTATTATGTATTACAAGGAACAAAAATCAGAGAATCTTTATCCTAGATATTCCCTTAAACAATATTTACTTGGAACTTCTATTGGTAAATTGCCCATGCATCAATCAGAAACCTCATGCTCAATCATGCTAAATAAGATACATGTACCTGTATCCTAAGAAACTTTAAACCACGTTATTCGACAAAGCTAGTGCTATTCTCAATGGATCCTAAACAACAACTAAAGTTATCTTAGATACTCTCTGAAACAAAACCTTTGTGATGAAATCACCAATGGTGCGACCAATCGTAATCTTTTCTAAATAAGCCATATATATATATATACCCTAGGAAGAGTTTAACTACCATGATAACCAACACGGTACCTGGCTACCACAGCTTTCAACGAAAGGAATCCTAACGAAAGATTTAAAGGCAAAAAGGCAACCCCCAAGTGGAATCGATATAGAACACGAATCGGTCGATGGACTAACCTGTAGTAAGGGAATCCCTGGTGAACGTGAAGGTCCATAGGCATGGCAGGATGAGTAGGGCCATGGTGTGCCGGTGCGGGGGTGTACTCACCGGCCGCGGACAGGGGTGGCTGCATCATGCTCGCCGCGGCAGCCGCATGGTGGCCGGCGAGCATCGCCCCCCAATGAAAACCCGGGGCACCGGGCATCGCCGACGGATGTTCCAGTTCGAGGCCGCGGTGACTCGTCGAGGGTAACGCACCACTTCCGGCAGATCCTCCGGCGATACCGGCGGCTCCACCAGCACCGCTTCCGGCGACACCGCCGCCGCGGTGCATTAGCCAGCCCTCCACCACGAACGTCAATCTTGTCCGTCCGTTGAAACACCGTGAATCACACCCAACAATAATGTTACCTCGTACGAAAAAAAAACCACACACCCACCGATCAAAACAACGGACACTTCCGTGTCTTTTTTCCACGCGAAACCTCTCTATATCTCTTCTACTCTACTAGCAACAAGCTTCCCCCTTTACGTACATATACCTCCACCAAGAACGAGAAAACAAACCCCCGACCAATAATAGCAATCACTTGACACACTGTCGACACATGATCGGTCCCATGCACGACGCGAGCCGGCGGCCTATCCGCGAGCCTGCCACCGGCTCCGGAACACGGCTCACCGGACACTCTCGCGATCCACTATCGAGGAGGATGCGGACGTTGAAGCGCGTAGTAGCACTTGGCGGCGGTCGCGGTGATAGCGCGGTGGTCTCCCTGGTGCCGATCGGCGTCGTCGTCGTCGGCGGCGCGGTCCTCGCCGGATGTTCACGGTTACGCGGGGGAGACAGGTGTTCCCGTAAGTTCCTCTCGCGAGCCGCTGCAGCTGGACGGACCCGGAGAGTGGCGCAGCCTTTAGCTCGGCCATGAATGACGCGCCGTACCTCGAGCTACTTCGCGGAGGCGGGGCCTACTCGCGCCCACGTGACACCTACCGCCTCCATCCTCTCCCCCAACACCGTGTCGCTGCCCAACCCTCCCCTACCTAACCGCGACCCGCGTTCTCTCCCTCCCGACACCGTTCCGGCCCCGCTCTCTCCACGCCAGCTGTGCCACTACCACCACCATCACCACCACCAAAGTCGATACCGCGTCCTCCGCCGTCCACCGACGAACCTTGCACCCGGACGGTACCATCGACGATTCCAACGCAAATCTACCACCACCGTGGATCATCCTCTCGACGAAGACTCTGCTACAATAGCTTCCCCACGGAGAGTTCCTGTCGTACGGTTTCCTGCGTTTTTGGGACAGGATTCAGGCTATTGTTGCAGCGGATACGTATATCGACGAATTCAGATTCTTGTCATTTGTTTAAAAAAATTTGTTTCAAATTTGTTTGAATGTGATGAATGAAAATCATGTAAAAAGGATTGTAAAAATCATTGTACCTAAGTAACGTTCGTTTTTGCGAATTTTATTACTCGCTTCGGAAAGTTTGCAAGCAGTAACTAGTTTAACTATAGCTCTTTCAAAGTTCGTAGAGAACCATAAACTCTAACTACACGTTAATTAGGGCATAACGAGTAAACGTAAAAGATAATAACGTTAATTGTTTTTTATGGTTCGGATTATCGATACTGTATAATAGTATACGAAGTCTGTTTTATATAAGGAGCGATAAATAAAATAAAGTTGACAAAAACTTCCACGCATAAACGAGGTGAAACTTCTTACGGAAATTCGCCCTTTCACTCGGCGCGTACGGTGTTTTATTGCATTCCAACGGTAATGATCTATCAGCGGATAACATTTTGCGCCATTATTGTATTCATTATCAAATTATCTTCCATATTGTTTGACCATATGGAGTGCTCGTTCTCTGTCTTGTCTCGACTTCTTGACACGAATTTTCTTCCGTTCTTTTCTTTTTCTCTTTTTTCTATTCTTTGTAACGAGCTACTAAAAATTTTAGTGAAAGCGCGGTCGATCGATTCAGTTTCTGGTAATATTTTATGTAAGTCGTGCTCGAACGAAAACAAATGCATCGCACGGGTCGAAACAACAAAACCTGTGAGGTACCGCCTCCGATTATGAGACGTGGAACGAGAGAGCACGTCGACACCCCCGCGAATCGACCGAACCGTAGACGCAAGCTCGTTCTGACGTAACACTTGTTGAGCCGATTCACCCCCGCGGCCATCCCTCGATGGACATTTAGTAAACGACCGAGGGATGTGCGATGGAATTTCTGTTATCAGCGGCTGGACCTGATCGCGGACGAGACAAGTTCACCACGAACGATTTTCATCCTCTCAATTGTAATTTCTCGTGACAAAGATCGAATAGAGGATCGTGGTCGACGACCCAACGAGGACAGAAAATGAATCTTTTAACTCGAAATTAATCGGAAACGTCTATACGTAATCAGGAAGTTTGAATAGCTAATTTGACAAATAGCAAACGTGATTGCTTCTCTCTCAATTTTTTCAAAGATTAACGTTTCTGGGAAAAGATTCGTAATTTTGCTGGAAGCTCGTAGCTCGTCCGTTTGCAATGATTTCTTGGAGGCGAATAAAGAAATTTGACTCTCTTAGATGCATATTAAGATGTGACGAGGAGTATGGTATAAAGTAATTGATATTTATTAGGATTATAGTTTTATTTATAGCATAACAGATATTCCGATGTTTGTTCTACTTCAACGCTTTGATAACACATAGGACACCGAACAGGGCACGATAAATATTACAGCACGCAGTCGGAATTATTGGGAACAATATATAAAATATGTGAGGCCAGGCACGTCCTCATAATTCTATCCTACTACCCCAAAGTGTCGGAAATATATCGTTTCTTCGACAGTCTTGACAATTCGTTTGATCCTTAACAGAATCGTGAGTAGAATCGGTCGAGAGCGTACGAGAATTATCCAAAACCATTCCCGATCGTATTCTGTCACGCAAGTATGTAAAATTACCAAATTTTCTACCCTGTCTAACTTCTCCATCCAATACCATTTCTTTAGAATCTACGATAACTTATAATAAAATATAAAATAAGATATAACAAAAATAAAAGAAAATAGGGACCAAAGAGAAAATATCGAATTGAAACAACGCGAACACACTCTGACACAACGCTCTTCTCCCGTTGCTTTTCATTTTCGCGAACCACGCTCGCCAGCGTCGAATTATTACTTCTAATCAGAGATTCAGGTACGCGAATGGAAAATAAAAGCACCGGAGTCGCGCGGACAGGGTTAAATCAGCCGACCGTCGGCATCAGGGCCCTCCGGTTGTAACCGGGCTGCCACAATAAAAAATTTAATCAAAATGCCCTCTTGGTAATTTACAGCTCGACCAGTCTCAACCCTTTGGCCGGCGAGGGTGGAAAGAAGCCAGGAAGAATGGGTGGAAGAAGAAGGGTTGGTCGGACGATAGAGAGAAGAAGAACCCCGTAGGAGTCATAGACGAGCACGACACAGGCCATTTCATCGCGAAGGGGCTCGTCCCTGTAAAAAATAATACTTGTCTTCGCTCATTTGCTCCTGTTAAGCCCGCGACTCTCTCTCTTATCTCGATCCCCGCTGTCATCTCGTAAATTACAAATTAGAAACGTCAACGTGCTGTTGTAAACGCTTGGAGCAAGGGGTGTGTACGTCTTTTACGTGATACGGGAAGCATCTGTGGCGAATTCGTACGTTCTAGAACTTTCTTTAGCAACGATTAACAAATAAATAGAATTTGTCTTATTCGTCTTCCGAAAAATTATTCAATTACGATCGTGTCGTTGTTCTCCGCAAATTACAACGACTCTGCGATATTTGAATGAATCACGTTTCACAATACTAGCCTCAAATGGAGTAAAAGAAACGAATAAAGAAAACGAAATTATAATCGACAGTTCCTCGGAAGATCGTTCTATCGTAGTTGTTGGATATTTCGCGAGAAATCGTATTAGAATGGTACGAACGGCTTAATGGCGTAATCCCGTTCCGAAAATTGCAACGCGTTACTCGTCGCATGATTAAAGGGCATATCTATGCACGTCCGATTAAAGACCGCCGCGGTCGCAGCAATAATTTATTTACAGCTCCAACTTACGATATCCTGGAACCATTAAAGTAGATTCCCGGAGAAAAGTTTCGGCCGTGGTTGCCTACCTGGTGGGTACAGGTGTGAGTCGTAATAACATAGCGGCCGCGCCCTTTAACCTCTAATATCCCTACCTTCGTACTGACTTCACTAACGCCGCCAACAATCGGCCCCGGGTACACCGCAATCATCCTCTACCTCTGTATCAATCGCCAGCGGATCATTATTGCGAATACACTTAGCATTGCGCTTTCTCCACCGTTACTTTTGGCACTGTACACGTGTACGCGCCGCTCGCAAATGTTCTATCGTGCTATTCCCTTTTTCAGCCGGCGCTTATCCAATTTTTCGCGTCTTTGAAGATTCCGTCTTTCCAATCGTCGTATTTCTAAAGATTCGTTGTGGTTTTGGAAATATTGTCGACGGATCAGAGCAATTGAGGAATTACAAAAGTATTAAGAATTTAGGTTTACGAAAAGGTTCGGAAGGTTTGGAAAGTTTAAAAATCATATCGATCTTTTTGTCGGATGTGTCTCTTTATTTTCTTATACTTTTGATCGAGCATTCTTCTCTTAAGGTTATTTAACGCTAATGTCGACAACCGAGTAGGTATGTGGCAAGTATGTAGGTATCTGGGTAACAAATTCGTTCTCGTCGTTTTGTACGATCCTTCGAGTAGCGTAACTTCATTCTTGCGAAGTATTTGATGCAATGACAAACGACGAAGATACTAAATGCCCTGTTTCTCGTGATTCATCCTCTATATCTCTTTAACAAGATCTCTTTTTCTTTTTTCTCTGTGTCGGCAGTGGAAGGTGGAGAGGTTGGAGATACGACGGAATGAAGAGACGTAAAATGTTGTCCAAAACTGTAATTTATTTCTCCATGGTGCCAAAATACACTAGAATACTCCGTAATCGTAGAAAATATTATTGATATTGTTCGGGTATAAGTATATAACACGTTAAACGCAATGACATGTGAATGATGATTGAAATGGCATGAAATTTTCATACGAATGGGGTGTACACTTGAGATGGGATATATGATATGAATGGCAAAGTCGCACAAGTCTGAGCAAATAAAATTAACGATACGTATATGTAGCGAAAGAAGTAAGAAACCGTAAGAACACTAAAAAAAAAAAAAAAAAACACGTTCGTTCGATAAAATTTCATACGTAAATCGTATTCAGAGTATGTTCGATCAAAATACAATTTCGATAGAGACAAATTTGTTCGACGCATTTTAAAAATCGATAAAAATACTGTTCGATTAAAAAATAAAATAAAATAAAAGAAATACTGACAACGAACGTGTTTCCTTGTAATTAAAAGATCGATCTATTCGGCGCTGTAATCGGCAAAATTGACAGAAATTAATCTACAGAACGAATAAAGGAATTTTTCGACAAAATGAACATTCAAGAAATAAATCAAAAGGTTGATCAAAGGCCATGCAGTAGGTTCATGCCTGACATTACGGCGCCAAACTACAGAGCGTTGTAAGAAGTACGCGATACTTGAATTCGATCGCGTTCTCGAGGAATTCAAATGAAATCTTACTGATACGATCAAATTCAATCCTCCATGAACCAAGTCGTTCTCATTAAACGCGATATTCAGGAAGAAAAAGTAGAGAAAAGTATACCCAACAATCGATAAAAGATAAAAATTATACCGATCCATAATACTATAAAGGAATAAAAGAGATCAAGGTTCGTGGAGGGTTAATGTCGCTTGTATTCTGAAGATGCAATACAAACAGGCATCGTACTCTCGAAAGTACACATTCGATAGCTTTGTCGCAAAATAGTCCGCGGTTTCCTTTTTACAAAATTTTGCATCGCGTCTAGAAGTATTCAGAAAAAGTACAAAGTAAAATTTGTCGAATTTCGCATAAAAAATTTCGATCACAGTAATAACAATGACCTTGATAGAAATAGAAACCGCAGGCCGCCGTTAAAAATATCGATTATCGTAATACAATTTGCAAACGAATCACTTTCGATTCTGCAATTAAACGCGTAATTAATTCCTTTCTTTCCTGCTTCCTTTTTTTTTTTTTTTTTTTTTTTTTTTAGATTTTTCCCCAATATACAGCAACACGTTCGAGCGTTGCCCTATATCATAATTTTCGTTTAAAAGTAAAACCGCATGCAATGTATAATCTAAGTAGCCGCTACAGCAACGCAAAGGTGAATACATTTTCGCGACAAATCAAAGCTGTACAAAGCACGACACGATTCGTTTTTTCCATCAATTCTTTTCCTTTTATTTTTTCACTTTGCGAGCAGACGCTCGCCTGATGCGGTGATGATACGAATGAAACGGAGGAAAAACAAGATGCTTCTCGTTAATCCTATATATTTATATATAAGTGATATTTTGATTTCTCAGGTACTTTATACACGTTGTGATAGGTAGAGTAGGCAGGTGAGGCAGACCTCGCGTTCGTCGACTTCAGGTTTTCCGTTCAAAAGTTTCCGCCATCGACGTGCTTTCAGACGACGTCGATGTTGAACGTAAAACACGAATTCGATGACCAAGGACTTGTAACCGTGGAACTTGTCTCCTAATGTACTGTTTAAAGGATCGAATTAAGTTGTTCGATCAGAAGAATCGTTGTTTCTTTAAGTAGTACAGTCTAAGACAGTTTCCCTAGGGTGCAGGATAACGCTCTAGCATTATGATTGCGTTAACAGAGCAATTTTCATCCTCAGATGGCTGAATCATGAAACAGAAACTTGTAAATAAATTTGAAAGTTGACGAAATTCTTTTAAGCAATACTTTATATTATATTACCAACTCGAACGATAAATTTTCCTCTATCGTAACTTTTTGCGTATATTTTTAACGAAGGGAATGTTTAACGAAGGATAGAGTCAAAGTATAGCAGGAGCAATGATGCTTACAATTTTCTAAAGCAATTAATTCTCAAAAATTATGACGAATTACATCTCGTTGGGTGAAAATCGCTCTGCCCTCGCGTTAAGCTTTTCTCTTCGACATCGAACGACCCCTGAGGGTGTCGTCATCTTGCAGATCTCAATGAAAAGTTCTACTCGATCCCATAGGACAATCTGTTTAATAAAAAATCAAGTATTCAGAGAATACAAGAGGCTCTTTTTAAGCTCTGTGCCCTGTGTATGGATACTAATTGCGTGCGTGTGTATATGTGTGTGTGTATGTGTACACGTATGATGTCACCATTTGTCGTCGCCGTCGTGAACACGTAAGTACAGCATTTCAAACTTTGGATCGTCAATGGTATATTCTTTGAAACATTGGAAGAATTATACATCGATCCATCGGTTACTGTTACCTTTTCCCCTTTTTTCTCTTCTCGCTCATTTATTTTTTTTTTCCTCTTTTCTCTTCTGTATCTTACTAAGTTATCTCTCACGTTCCTTTATCTTATTATAACGTAGCATGCTTATGAATATACAGTTTTACTTCGATCAATGCTTGATCCGCCTGATTCCAAACTCTATTCTCCTGTGTCACATTCTCTGACACAAACACAACGCACAAACAGTGCTCAAACTCAATCACGCTGGATAACGCTCAAAGACGTCATAATCTTAGTCTGCTATGTGCAGTGAAAAAATATAAGTCTGCGAGACATTTTGCAAACTTCTTCTTTCTCGGGGACCCTTGTTATCTTTCGTTTCGCATGTTTCTTTCGCGATAACGACTGGTCCTGCGCGAAAAGTTAGCGTCTCGACAGAGGTGTATCATCCATCTACCGTTAGATGCGAACACATTCGTTCAATCTCTTTTACACGCATGCACGCTTACACGGTAAGCATCGTGCACAAACTGTTCAAACCTATCAAATCGATCTAATCATCCTCTTAACGATAAGTTCGATCTGTTCTGTAAAAGAAGCTCTAATACGATCGCTCTAATTTCCAACGAGTAACGCGTTTTACTTTGACGTATACAAATTTATACATATTCTTTACGTATATTGATTATGTTTGATTATAGTTGATTATATTTGATTTTTTGTTGCCTCACTCGTTGGAAAATTGGGCGATCCTAACGATTCACGTCGAAGCACAATATTAATCGCATTACGCCCTAACGAAGCTGAAATTGAAACATCCTATCGCCTACGGACCCCTTTCCCCTCACAAAATATTTCACAAAATATACCACTTTAATTTTCGTTCGCCTCTACGAAAAATCAATAGTTATACGTGTATGTTTTCTTTTTTAAAAATTTTTTAATACAAAAAATATCGTTTGATCTTAAGGTGCGATCGATTCTTTTTACAGGCGCGCTATTTACATTAATTCTACTCCTTTATTTTCATTTTGTTTAATCTACCAATTTTGATCAATCTAAAATATGTAAGATCGCGTTTCGCGTAAATTGGCCAAAGTATCGTACGAAATGTAGAACTGTGCTTGTGCAAATGAAAAATGTAGCACGAAAGATAAAACGCAAAAAATGTTTGAGCTCGAAAAGATTCAGTCGATTGAACGAAACGTCGTGAACGTTCGTTACTGTAAATTTGTGTCCTACAAAACTGTCCTCTATATTTTACCGCGTAGAAAACTGTGACGAAATATTTTCCATCCATATTATCAAATAATAATTATCCCTACGATGTACAAAAATAAAATTCGAAACTTTTTTTTTTTGTTTTAGATGCTTTTATTTTCGCTATCTATTACTCCGTGTCACGCAAGTTTTCGAGCGATCGTGCTGAAATAAATTGATCGAATTAAAGGTTGCGTGACGGAACTGTAATCTTATTACTCCCTATCGAAGATCAGTTCGCTTGGAAAACCATGTGGATAATCACAGCGTTTAATATTCAGCATGTATCAATGATTATAATATGAAAACCTTTGGTAAAGGTTTTATAGAAGCTCGCGTACAGGGTGTTTCATTTCAAGCGAGCCATGCGCATTTCAACGTCGAATAAGTTTTTGAACGAAAATCGAAACGTGGAAAATTTCCAAGCAAGTATTGCCCGATATTTATTGTATTCGTATACATTGTATTCCAATTGAGTCTTATTGCGTCTAACTATTTGTACTTTTAAGGATTAACAAATATAGTTGAATCCTTCAACAAAAATATTTTTATTTTTAATTTCCGATAATTGGACGTGTTTCAATATTTTGTAATCTATAGGAGTATATTTTGGAAGATAAAACTTATTTCTGCTTGTAATGCAACTTCTTTTATAGAATCTCCTAATTTTCATCCGACATATTTTATATCGCTAACACATGATTCAGTTAAAATGAAACACCGTATACAAGAAACGTTACTAAACACCCTAACATTAGTACCGTTGCAAGTTATCGAAACGATCTACTCGATACAAGTAAAGTGACCCTTCATGCGACAACTACAAGCGATGAGGATATGTGTATAAAAACCCAGGCATTCGTAATGTACCCTAATGTACCATGTTAACATTTCGTTAGTTCGACAAATAAATGTCAATGTAAATCGACAGAACTGTCAGATTTCAATTAGTTCCGTTGTTCGTATGGCAAGAACGAATAAAGTTCCCAATAAACAACAGACAGATTCCTAAAGTCCCTTTTCTCATATTCACCTTTGAATTCTCGCTGAAGTCACTCCCCAACTCAAAGACCATTTACTTTTATTATACCATAATATACCTTCACACGTTTCTATCATCATCGTCTTCGTAATCGTTGTCCTCTTACGATCAAACGACGAACAGTTTCATCGTCTAATATATATATATATATATATTTTTTCAAACATTTTTATCATCTATTTTATCATCGTCTTTTATGATTTTTTTTCTTTTCTTTACCTTTTCTCAGTCGTCAAGCAACGAGCAGCAAACACGGCTGTCGATTCAACCACATGATCGCAATATCAGCGGATCGTATCACTTGAAGGTGTGTTTTCGATCAACATTTACCCTTTTATTTATTTATTTATTTATTTGTTACGTATTTTCTTTCATCCTTGTCATTGGATAAATGTTTACCAAACTCGTTCACCACGAGAATTATTGTTCCTCGATATTCGCAAGATCCTTCGTACGAAGTATATCGATTGGTTAAGTGATGACAAAAAATGCGGACAGAACCGCGAAGTTCGATGGAACTTCAGAAAATAGTGCGTCTCGCGATTCTTCGATATTAGATGTTCCCCGAAGAAGCAAGATGACTTTACTTCACGTAGCACGATCTCGTGACTACGTATGCGGTTTTCAAACACGATATCGCTGGTATTTTAATGAAATTATCACGGAGACGGGTCACGTGAGAGTGTGTGCGTCATTCAGATGTTAGTTTCATTAAAATTCCAGAAACCTGTGTCTGCAATTCAGATCTCTTTTCGGCGTCGCCGTTTTCCTCCGCTAGACTCAAAGGCAACTTTGGTCCCTTTCTTTCTTTTTATTATCTTTTTTCCTTTTTCTTTATCGGAGCGGTCGAAAAGAGAGTCTGAAAATTTCTACGCGAGAGAAGTTCGTCTATTGAAATTCTGATTTCCAGAATCCTTTAGTTCGTTGGTCGTTTACTTACCGACATAGATTTTTTAAAGAGGAAGATATGGAAATCTTCGTTCTTTTTCTATTTTTTTCTTTATGCGTCTTGTAAACGTGAATTTATTTCGATCGACTGATTCAGAATTTCAGCAAAAGAAGTTCACCCGCATTCTCTACTCTACGGTAGCAGTCGACCATCGGCCAATGCTACCAACTGCTGTAAACAACCATCGTCCACATAAAAAACAGAAACAAAAACAAAATCGTTGAAAACAATCAAACGATACTACCGTCGTTTAACATCGCATGCATCATACTCGTCGAACATCAGCGTTCGCGCATAGAACATCGTTCCCTTTGTTTCCCAATCACTCGGAGAACGCTATAAAATATCTCCTCTCCCGATTCACATTAAATTACAAACAATAATACGTATATGTATATATATATATATAATTTGCAACATATATATATAAATAAATATTTATACTATATAACAAAAAGCGCGCCACTGATTCATCGATCAGTTTCGAAAACCTCGAACTCGATATTATGCGAGAAAAGATTTCATTCATTCGTTCATCGTTATCGTTACTTGTCCTTGCAAATTCTCTGAAATGAAGATAAAGTTATTCTCTTTATAAATATCTGTCAACCTTATCTTTTTTCTTTGTTATTTCTTTCTTTTTTTTTTTTAATTGTTTTGTTATTCATCTGTACCTCTACGTCGTTCCTATATTTCGTTGAATCTTTCGTTCTTCAAGAATTTGCAGAATTATGCTACGAGGTTTCGATTCGTCGTTATATTCGAAGGCTCGAAGATTGTCTACGTAGATCTCGACCCTCTCATTCATTCTCGATTTCGCACGTGGCTAGAGCAGGTATACGAAGTTATACTTACCTCTCGTTTCATACTCGATTCGCACAGTTAAATATCTGATTTTGTAAAAACGTATAAAAAAGTTCTTCCTCATTCGTCGTTCTTTTTTTTTTTTTCTTTTTCCTGTTTTGACCTAGTGCTCATAGTCTCTACGTCGCGCCTCAGTCACTTTTACATTATTAATCTATACCGTTCTTCACCTTCTTCTATCTTTTTTTTTTTTTTTTATTTTCTATCGTATCACAATCTCAAACGAGCGCAGATCTTCTCTCTATCGTACGTGAAATAAAACAGGGAACCATCACGTTCAACTGAAAAGTATTTTTGTCTTGTGGACGAAGTTGCAGTCTCGTCGTAAGATCGAGCTTTGTGCTTTAAATTGACTCGATTACTGAACACTCGGAATTCTTTATGGCAGTGCAAGCGTAAAGTAAACAAAGTTGGAAGAATTTTCGTAGTGAGATCGAGAATCGAACGTGTCAAGAAAAAAAAAAGAAAACAAATTACAGTTTACGTATTTAAGTCTCAGTGGAAAAATATTAACACTAAGCGATATTGTACTTTTTCACATTTGTGTAGAGTACTTTTAGTATAAATATAGTTGAAATATAAAAAGTTTAGAGATAAATATAAAACTTCGGTATTTCAGAAACGACGACTGAACGTCAAAAATCTGGACGAAACAATGATAACTCTCACTTTTTATATTGTTCCCAACTTAATTGACGACGTATTGATAATCGATACTACGAATTTGCCGAAAATCGTGCGCTCTTCGTACTATTCTTGGCTGGAAAGTTGTCTGGCGATGAAACGTCGCGAGTCTAATTTTGTCTACGTTAGAACAAAAACCGCCTTTAATGATACAATTTTCGAAATAAATCGCGCGTATCATTATTGAAGCGAGACGTTGACATCCGCGAATCGACCGTTTATTTCTACAGATGGAGAGAACTTCTGCGAAGAAACAAACAGAATAGCTCTTGCTTCTCTATCATTCTGCTGGCTAAACTCTCCAGCCATGCATAGTATTATTTATCAATCTATTCACCTACTAATTTTATCGTGCATCGCACGACCAACAGAATGGAGCAGATTATGCTCGGTGACTGAGGGTTCGACTGATCTCTCTCATACGAACGATGTCTTCCGTGGAGATTCCATGGAGTACGACGCCGCGTCAGGCTTTTCCAACAGACGATTGGCGTCGTGAAGCTCACACAGGTGGAGGACCCCTAACGTAGCGTAGCTGAGGGGTCAGCGAGAAGTTCAACGTGTTCGTCGCCTCGCAGCAATGCGGCTCGAGGAGACAGGCGGCGCAGAAGAGGGCGACCAGGGCCAACTGGAATGGCAGAGCTGCTCTGAGGATGCGCCAGACCCAACTGTGGGGAAGACCAGGCTCGTTGTCAGGATCTCCTCCATCCGTGGCGCCGCTTTTCACTGCGTTCGTCGCGATTAGCTCCGCACCTTCCTTCAACATCTCCGTAACACCAGCCTTCTTGCGCTTGCTGCACAGTGGACAGAAGGAACATCCAATTTTTTCTCATTATTCCATGAATTTGAATCATTTTTTAATTCGTGTTCTTGCTTTGTCGAGGAGTCGGGGAGTTTCAAGGAGTTGAGTGTTGGTTTGATAATGACGCTGTGGATGACGTGAATGATAGAAGATACGTTGGCTGCGAGGAGAATGTTATATAACCGGCTGCAAGTATTATCGAAGGAATCTCGTGGATTTTCACGAAGAAAGTAGGAAGGGAACGTTAGTCTTCGGTTTAGTTATACGAATACGCCAAGAACAGCGCATATGAATTCGTTCGAGCAGATATTACTCGATTCTGTATTAGATTCATATTGGAGAAATTGCGGAACACTTTATCAAACACTTTCGTAAGAAACGAAGAAACAGAACGAAACAAGTACCGCTGGTTAACTGAATGCACGATGATCAGATTAGTTTCTATGCTCGAGATTAAATTAATTACAAAGTCGACTAACCGCGAACTTCGGTTAGCCGTGAGACTTTAAGGTGTCCGTTTAATCAAGCAAATTAATTTACAGCGTCTCGTGGGAGAAAGTCAGGTCAGGAAATGAGTAAAAGGTAGGTTCTTGGGGAAATCAAATACGATGTACATTTCCGTATTTTGGGACGTTGGTAAGTGACTTTCAGTGTACTCTCATATTTACAACAACCATACAATAACGATTTAAAAAATTCACACTACTCTGTTTGAACGAAAAGTGTCCTAAATTTTTATGCACACCGAGGGTACATTTTTCGTTCTTACTTTTTATCGGCTTGCTCCACTTTTTGTTTGCTCGAAAGCGAATAAAACGCTATTAACGTTAGAAGGAATAAAAAATAATGGAAGCAGAGACGTTCCTAGAATCGAAACGAGAAAAAAAGGAAGGAAAAAATACGAGTAGACACGAGGGAGGGAGCTTTTACAACTTTTTTTATGATGCAATATGCCCGGCATTCTATGCTCACGAAAACTAAACCTATTACCGTTGCCACTGTGCAGTGATTAAATGCGACTATAAAAAAAGCATCCTTCAAACAAAGTTAAATAAGGTACCGCGGTGATAATGGGAATTCGGAGTAATTGCGATTGAAAGAGCGGATCACGAAGCCGGTTCGCCAGGGAAACCAAGTAAAACAAGGAAAACACACGTTTTAATGCACTTCGTGTCCCTAAACTTTCTTTTTTCTGACAGCCTAGATATTATTGCCATAACAATAAAATTCAAATATCACTGACTAAATCTTTGATTCTGATAAAAAAAAAAAAAAAAAATATATAGCAAACGTAACGTAAAATTTTATTCGCGTTTATCGATACGACAGTACCGTACAACTTCGAAACCAAGAGTGGTGATTTTCAGTCAGGTATTTCAGAAATTATCGAAGGTTAATTAAAAGAATCTAAAAGAAAGATATTTCACAATTGCGCGGTAGAGAAAATAAGCGTCGAATATTATTAATTCGTTCCGAGCCTTAAAGGTGGTTACCACGAGAAATGTTCATTCACAGCTAACTTCTTATATTCAAATGAGTGGACGCGTTATGGAAACGCCTTTATGAACGAGCAAGTTCTTGTCCCCGCGTCTAAATAGACGCCTTCATTCTTTGCTGCTCATTTTGACGTTATGTAAATGGAATGTGCGTCGAGGAAGTCGTTCTTTATCCCCTCGAAGGTGTTGAAACGCCTGAATAAATTAAAAAAAAAAAAAAAGAAAAGAAAAGAATACACGCGTCCGTGCATTTACCTCGACGGAACTTTCGTTTTAGTACATTAAGACTCATCTTGCAAGAAAATTTTCTAATCAACTTCCTTGCAACTGTATTAACGTAATTAAAGAAGATAAGAATAGATAAGAGACAAAGCGTGAAGATACAAGCGCGCGTAAATAGAGAGAATTTGTTCAAAGATGAATGGAGAAATTTCGTTACATCGAATTTCGAAAACAGGCTACGAAAGGTTTCATGACAGATGTCGATTATTAATAATTGCAATTTTATCAAAAACTTTCTAACAGTTCCATTTAATTGGAGCAACGTCACTCGATATCGCTCGATTATAAAATAAAAAGAAACCAGATAAAAACGAAACATAGCCCGAAAGCCAAAGTCTGCTTCGTAAAACGTAGTACAAGATATATCGCAAAATATACGACAAAATTATACGAAAATGAAAAAAAAAAAAAAAACGGTACTCACTCTATAAAATGATGGACTTGACCGTTCGTCCTTTTCGCAGCTCGCGCCTCGACACTGGCAGCAGTGCGTACGATTAATTCGCGACACTGTTTCTGAAGATCTCGTAGCTCCGTTTCCGCGTCCTCGACACGTTGCAGGAGTTCGACGAGGGCCTCGCTTCCAGGCGCCAGCTGACTCTCCAAACTGCGGGTCAGACGACGAAGGGCGGCCAATCTTCGCTCCCGTTCGCTCAACTCTTGCTCGCTGCCGCTGTCAGAGATGCCACTGTCGGACAACGAGCCACCTTCCTGCGTCAGACTGATCGGTGGCGAGTCACCGAATTTCGCTAACACCCCACTGCCCACTTCCTCCGTGGTCGAGTCTTTTAGCACCGTCCCGTTCTGCAACACGAACCAGTCGAGTATTCGACTTTCATTCCAACGACAGAAGCTTGTCTTTGTCTTTGCTTGCTGCTCTTGTTGGATTCTTTCGAGAGGTGGATAACTGATGGTTTTGCAGGTTTCGTTGCTTTTCGTTTGGGATTATATAACAGGGTTATATCACAGTCTTTTCAGGAAATAACGCGTGCATCGAAGATTTGAGTTACAGAGAGAATAGGAACAAATGAGAAGCTGTATACGAGCTGAAGCATGTAAATTGTTACGATCAAACGATCGTTGTAGCTTTCGAGTGATAGCTCGGAATAGCACGATGTTTACGATGAAACGCGACACTTCGAAATCTCCGTCGATCGATTACAGGGAAAATCACGAAAGGATGTACCACTTAAATCTTGCCACTGATTAGATCACGGGATGCTGATAGGTATAAATACACCCCGAGAGAATACGATATCGAATATTGCATAATCCAGTGTTGGTTATTGCCAGCGGCTAATCGGAAGGCATATAAGACGATTATATGAAGGAAGAAGGGGATACAAAGATGGGGTGAACGAAAGAAAGGAAGCAAACGGAATCCGCAGGGGCGTATAGTGTCATCTGGAACGTCTGTTCCCAAAATTTTTAGATGTTTAGAAAAATGGAACGTCGTGTATTCGACACAATCGCAACTATAAAAGGAACGCTAGATATTCTTGTCAATACGAGAAATGACAGGTTATGACGGTATTCCTGATATATAGGGGTCGAAGTGAAGAATTTATTAGGGTTGTTATACGTGTTTCTGACCTAGGATCGATAAATCTTAGGTGGGACACGGTTTGCAACCGTTCGTTCGAATTATTCTCTTAACGCTAAGACTGATAGATCGACGAGGTCCTACCGATAAAAAGGCTATAAATCGAAGTAGATCAATTTTCTTCTTAGAAAGAACGAATTTGGCAACTATTAGCAATAGTCATAGAAAATTCTCAAATTATCGCACCAGCTATCGAAAAAGATGTCTAAAGGAAACTCGCCTGTAGATCGAGACGAACCTAGTTTTCAATTCTCTCTTCGCCTCGCTCGGCATCTGTAACGTCTTTCAAAGAACACCACTGACAACCCTGCTAGTCTCGACGTGTCACCATCACATGTCCGTCCCTATTTCGATACAAACGTATCATCTCCGGAAAAAACTCTGCCACGAAGCAAACCAAAAATAAAATACCAAAGATAGAAAATAGAAAGAAAATATAACCAGTCACGAAACCTTAATATCAAACAGTAAGAATAGTAGTAGTAGTAGTAGTAGTAGTAGTAGTAGTAGTAGTAGTAGTAGTAGTAGTAGTAGTAGTAGTAATAATAATAATAATAATACAAAAAAGAATATGAGAGTGCGGAGGATCGCGAGACAAGGACGAAGAGACGAGAGCGAAAAGGGTGGAGAGGAAGGGGTGGAAAAGGCGAACGCGGGAGAGAAGAGGGTTGGAAGAAAGAGAGGGTTGGTTTAGGCTGTTGCAGCAACGGGGCAGAGGGGGAGGGGTGGGAGAGCCTCCGGTAATGAAAAGCGCGATCCGCATACCAAGTAGCAACCTTCAACCTAACCTATATATAAGTCGGTATACTCTTGTATAACGGATAGTAGGTACGAAGTGAGTCTCGAGTCAGAATCCACGTTGCCCGAAGGACCAATCACGTAGAAGAAAACTGCGAGAATTCCTTATTTCCGGTCTAGTAAGGCGCCCTGGTAACAGCAATACTCTCTCTCTCTCTCTCTCTCTCTCTCTCTCTCACCCTTTCTTTCTCTTTTTTTATTTTCTTTCTTTGATGTTGGAAAGACTAACCTTGGAATAATATATCGCGTGTCATCGTAGCGGATAGAGGGTTTAGATCGAACGTTTTTGGAGTACGAGCTATCGTATCGACGAAACGAGTCGACTTCGTTTGCGAATGTCGATGGAACTTTTTCCGAGTTTGGAAATAGATGGCGAGCGAAGATCAGTGGAGTCCTTTCGAGGGACTTCTCTATGGCTTCTGAGTTCTTTACAAGATGGAGTTCGTGTTCTTTGAAGTTTAGTCGCGAATGTGACCGTCTTCCAGTTCAATTTGAAGCGAAAATGAAAGCTCGTTAATTCTTTTCCCGTGGATATCTTCTTAACGTTTTCGGATTCTGTCGCAAATACGAATAGAACGCTCGCGATCTCACCAATTCCCTTGATCCTTCGTGAGTTTGTCTATGAATACCAGAAAAAAAAATGAAAAAAAGAAAAAAGAATAAGATATTTCCGAATTAGAGTATTTAAAACATCGATACAGTTTCGAATTTCCTTACAAACATCGATAAATTATCTTCGATCGCGAAAAATAATATTCAAGCTCGAATCGCAACGATGTAACGAGCGATCGGTCGAAGCTTACAAACTGTTTCCATCGGATCTTATAATTAGACCCATCTAATTCGATCGGCGAGTATAATTAGGACTTGGCGACGAGAATGAAACTAATGTAACGGTCTAAAAGGGCAGGCAGATAGATGAACGATAAAATCGTTGTCGAAGCATCGATGTCCTGGACGAGGCAACGATACAGCTGAACCTACGTGGAAGGTTCACGCGGTTAAAAGCGAGTCTGAGTTATTGCACGTGAAAAGTAAAACTGGGTATTACGGAGATAATTGGCCGAGGCAACGAGTCCAGCAATTTTTCCTGTCTCCTGTTAATTCGAGATATCGCGTTACATAAATTTGCGGTTACCCTCGGTTTCTCAAGGCAACTTCTCTTTCAATGCTCTCCGTTGCCTTTTTAGACGCTCCGAGTTTTACGACAGACTTTAACGTTAACACACTGGTAATTTGTTTTTGAATACAATTTTTAATCTCCTTTAATCAAAAGCCAAACCGATTGATTACCTGTGTACACGGCCAATATTCGATCTTCCACGACAAATGACTTCCTTAAGTTTATTTAGTCGCAGAAGATGCGTGAATAACGATGAAACACAAGACCACATTTTCAAAATAACACGTTAGACATGCCGGAAGATCTGATCGAAAGGCAATAAAAAAGAAAGAAGGAAAATATAATTTCCAAAAAGCAGCTAAGGAAACAATAGGTTGAAATGTCTATGTCGAACGAGCTGCTCGGCCGGAAGTGCTAATCAAGCAGCTCAGCCTCTTAATCTCTAACCCACGTAGAAAGTGGTGCTCGTCGACACCGGTATATCCGGCGGCTACAACTGGTCAGTCGACCGTTCCGGCAGCGATATTAAATTTGTATTTTTACGCTGATTCCACGGGCCATTCTCGTACGTGAGTCGAAAGGGAATCGTTCGGACGATTAACGATCCCAGCTCCCTAGGGAGTCGCTGGTTCTGAGGTAGCCAACTCCAACGTTTCCCAATGGCGATTCTCCTATGTGAACCTAAAACTCGTCCTCGTACCCGTCTCCTGCCACCGTTTTTCCTATTCGCTAATATTTTATTTAACGCCTATCAAAATTTATGGATTTTTCTCGCTCAGCCAACAGTTACTCTAGAATTTAACGCTACCTCCGCGTAGAAGCAACGTTTAGTCTGGTTTGCGGTTAAAAATGCGAAACAATAAGGTCTTGTCTCCGGAGGAAGATTAACTTTTTACATAAAATCAAATGGAAACGAATTACAAAGCAAAAGTATATTCTTTACGTTTTGCAATTTGACTTTCTTATGTCAATTTCTCGTTTCATCGATTTCTCGATTATCTTCTTTCAATTTCATATTCTTCGATTTCCCAGCGATTTCACAAAGAATTAATCGAAACGTAACTGAAAATCAGAGAAATTCTACGTGTAAGAAAAGAAAGATTCTTGGTACACGTGGAACATGTTTGAAAAATTATAAAAGCGAAGAAGACCAAGGAAAATCTAGAAACAAGAAACAACTATAAAACGTACGATTAATTGTCGCACGCCATTTACCCTCCGAGATAAACACAAGTAAAATCGGTAGTCGCGGTGGAACTATTACCGTTCCATATCTCTAACAGCCTCCGTTGGTTTTATCGCTTCAATCGGAATTCCTTCTTCCATTATCCGTTCTCTCGTCCCATCCTCGCGTCCACGACCAGCTTCTTCTTCTTCTTCTAAGATTCGAAGAAGATGGAACTCTTAACGCGAAGCACTTTGTCGAGTGGTGAAACGCGTCTGCCTGGTTCGAGCAAAGTATCGTATCGACAAAAAGGAGAAAAGAAAGATGTAACGTCGCGTGCATGAAATTATCCCCACGAGTGTCGTAGATCGACGAAGCCGAGCGGATTGCTCCGTCTTGACGCGACTTTGAATATTCGCCCGGAAACGGAGTTCATTGGCGGAACAACGACTGCAAGAGTACCGTTAAAACGTTTGCTATAGAGAAACTTGGGGGTTGCTGCCTGGAACGAGGCTCCTTCTTGCTTTTCTTGGGGTAAAAATATCGCGTCGCGAGCCATACGTCTTCCGGACAGGCGAAATAAGCGCGGGGACAATTGCAAGTTGAAAAGGTAACAGCTCGTTTCGCCTTGCTTTTTTCTCGCAGTGGCTGTTGTAGTATTCTTTTATTATTTCTTTTTTTTTTTTTTTAAGAGGGTGGTTGTTATCTTTTTTCTTTTTCTTCAAGATTTAGTAACGTAAAGATGGAAAAATGCCAATCGGATGGTTTGGAATTTATCGGATGATAAATAATCGTCGTTCCAATTTGTTGAAGAGAAGGGTGAAAAATTGATGGAGATCTTAAAGTGCAGGGACAGAACCAAAATCTAATTGCGGCACTGTATCGAACACAGTATATTTGCCGTCTCATTTGCCATCGTAGTACATTTGAATGTCGAAAACAAGTTCACAACGACTTGGTTAATAAACCCAAATTGTCGAAGAAGAAGTGGGATACGGTCTATAAATAGTGGTAGTTTCCGAAAGGTGGCGCGAGAAGGGGAAAGACGGGGGTGAGATTAGAAGGGTACGTTTGACAGATGACACTTGTCGATATCGTGTTTCGGTTAAACGCCATCGCATCCCCCTATTTCCACCATATCCGTCTTACATTTGCATATAGAGTAAATCTCTTGGCAAGGTCTTGGCCTCGCGTTTGCCTCCATGCTTTTATGGACTTAAGGAGAAAAGTAGCTCGAGGTGAAGCAGGTGGCAGGTTTGTTATCACGGTTTCCGATTGGCCTGGCCCCGTGTTCCGCTTGTCAGAGAAACGTGCCGCCCGCCACGCGATATTTCCACGTCGACGTTCCTCATTTTTTTCCCTCGCCGCTACGCGATTAGAATAACTGGTTTCGCACGATTGCTCGACTTACTGTGCGGCGCCTAACGTTCGATTCTCGTTCTGTTTCCTCGTTTCTGCTGCTAATTACTCGGTCGAACGGAAAATGTAGAGATTCGAGTAATTGGAACTCGTAATCGAAAGATAATGTTTAGCCAGTTAATCGTATCATTCTTTGACCATAAAATAAACGAAGAAAATAGAATTCACGATGGAAAAAAAATGTTGCGCATACAAAAAAAAAAATCGCAGCCTGAAACGGGTAGTTTTTCGATCCCTTTGAGAGAAGACCCTTCATCGTGAGATTTTACTTGGAGGAAAAACAGAGAGTCGAGGAAAAGGTTTCTTCTTTTTGCGGAGCAGAAGACGAACCAATAAACATGATTCGCCTTATAATCTCGCCTTCCTTAGGAGAGCCATATCCCCAAAGTTCTTCCGCTCAGGCAATCTACGCGGGGAAATGGTTTTATGCACACAAGTGATACCCACGGGAACCGTTACCCCGTCCAACGACGTTGAATAATTGCTACCAGCTATCCAACCGATTGAAAATCAAGGATACCGTGGGAATATCGTCCAAACGATTTATCAATGATTTCGTTGTTTCCGCAATCGTCGATAAATGGCAATCGCAATATCCATAGTCAAACATTAAAAACAGAAAAGAGAATTGGAACAATACTTAAGACAACTCGGCGTTCTTTTGGTCACTTTCGATTCAATCGTGTTTCTCTGTCGCTAACGAATCCTCCAAGCGTTTTAAATTCTTCAATTTCTTGAAGTCTAGGCAATTCTCGTCCATAAATTTTCTTCGGATGGGAGGAGAGGTCGAAAGAGTAATAGCCGTCATAAGCAGCGAAACAAAGAAGAAGAGACACGATAGAAATAGGAAAAGGATAAAGGACCGAGGCTGGACTGGCAGATGGCCATTATATCCAAGCGCGGATCGGTCGCTGCAAATCGGTCGACGCGCACTTAGTATCGTCCGCCTTTTCTTCTCTTCTTTAGCCGTTTCAATGCCTCTAATCGTCACACGTACAGGCGTACACGTACGTACGGCAATAGAATCCGAACGATATTCGATCCGATCGCGCATCGATGTATCGTACAATAAGACACGATTTTCCAGTCGAATGGAGGATGACTTTCGTCGACACACGCGTTGCGGATGAACGCGCCTTATCGCGTTCTTTGCGTGTAACGTTTCCCAGTTTTTCTATCGTAGCAGCAAAATTTGCGTGAACGTTATCTTTTAAAAATCTACCTTACATTATTATTCACGCGTGGAACATAGAGAAATGATATAAAGCGCGTGGAACTTCTAACAAGAACGCGTTAGCGTAGGACGTAGCATAGACCCAGATGTTCGTGAAATAAAAACGTTACGATATACGAGCATTGCCCGTTTTAGCGAAATCACTTCCGACACTCTTCACGCGGCACTGAAAAACTTTATTGTCCAACCATTTTCCACCATTACTAGCCTCGCTCGTTTCGCTAACCTTCACAACGCTCCATCGAACGATACGAATGGTATTTTAAAAATGGGCATTCACTTTCTTGAGAACGTAAAACGATTCTCCGTATTCGTAAAAATCAAGGATACGTGTAACACCTGATCTTACCTGACAATTCATGTCTTGCTTCTCGGACAGCAATCTGGCGACGTGACGAACAGACGAAGCAACCTCTGAAGTAGCTCCTGCTTGTAGGGCCACGTCCAAAACTGCCAGGGTATCCTTATCCCTCCGTAACACGCACTGAAGCTCCGTCAAACGTATGCTGAACTGCTGGACGGCTTGCAGGGCGCACAATTGTTGATTACCCCTGCAAAATACCGTTTAGAGAAGATTATCATCGATGGGCATATTGGAGGTAATAGATTTGATAAAGCAACCTACTTGGGCTCCGGACTCTGAATTCTTATATTGGGTTGGCAACTAAGTGATCGCGGATTTTGTCAATACCACCTAATGATAAAATCCGCGATCATTTAATTGCTAACGCAATGCATCTGCGATTTCTAACGGGGACGAACGTAACGGGAATCTGGCGAAATTCGAAGAGGGAAATTGTAAAAGGAACGGTGCGCTGATCGTTTGAGGTTTGCTTGAATATTTCTAAGATTTATAGTTGAATTTGAAGGATTTATATGGCGAATATCGTATCGAGTTTCGAGCTGTCGCGTTTCATTAGACATTTAAAGCTAATACTATGCAGCTTAATGAACCATATCCGACGAAATTAACGGAGTCACTGGGGAAGGGAAGGAGCGGCAGACGTGAGGCAAAAGTAAGGGGAGAGACACAGAGACAATTGGTTCGAATTAAGGTAATCAATGCGTGCTAATTTACCAAACTAATATTTCACGAAATATAACTCGCAAATATTAATAAACGCGTAAACAAATATTCCACGGAAAAGTATCACGAGAAAAGAGAACGTTCATTTTTTCGTTCCAATCGCTTTCTAAGCATGAAAGAATTGTAAATATCTTCCAGTTCTCCTAGATCTACCGAACCAACTGAAAATCCGAATCTATTCCCGGACGTGTTCCTTTTCTGGATGCGATCTATCCGCGACGTTCGATAAACAGACGGCTGTTCCAGGTTCTCGGAATCGGTGAAAGCGAGCTACGAAATTGAATGGAAAAATCGCGAGTCGGGTCAACACAATAAAAAGTGGAACGAGGGCAAAGCCTCTTGGCAAACAGTAAGACGTCAAATTATTAGCGGATCTCCCCGATGGCGGTATCGGCAAATAGAAACACTTTAGGTCAATCCTAGCGCCCTAGGCTCGCACGAATGAAACCAGGAAGACTGGTTTTTCGTCTGCTTCCCGCATTGGCGTGTGATTGAAAAAATTCCTTCCACTTCTCGGAAGGATAGCCGCACTGAATAGAAACGAGACCGAAATTCGTAAGTATTCGATCAGTCTGCGATAACTTACGATTTTAACTTGCGTTTGGCGAAATTACTTGACCTACCTATAGAGTAATACACTCAGCTCTACAGGATCCCAACAAAATATCGATTTTACTAGATTTTTAGCGCGTCGCAAAACGAAAAGACGCCTAAACATTTTTCCAACGTTTCGAATTTTATAATCTTGAACTTGCTTTAAACTGCATACGTATTTGCAAGAGTTTCGGTGCTTCATTTGCAGAATTTGTTGCATATTCAAAATGTTGAAAAACGACGACGGATACAACGTGAAAGATGGCACGGCTATGTTGGAAAAATGAAGCGTCGAGTAGCATTGGTCGTTTTGTACGTTGCAGAGAGTGGCGTGCGCTCGTGCAAAGAATAGAAATTCCTGGGGAGCTTGCGAGGGATAGAATTGACCTCTGTAAAAGCCCAGTGGGTCACTGGTAAACCCTTTTGCATGGGTCAGACCCCTATCAGACGGGGGAATCAAGTGCTCATACGGCAATTAAAACGCGAGTTGAGCGGCCGCGACGTGCCTTTCGCTTGGAACACGTATCAATTTCAAGGTCCGTGATTTGCTTGACCTGCCCGAGAAACGCCCCTACGTTTACAGCCGTACCATCATTTTCGTCTAATCTAATATTTGCTTGTACAGGAATTTCACGATAGTTACGTGTATGATTCTGCGATAAATTTTAACAACGCGAAAAAGAAAAACGTTTAAACCGCAGCAACAAATTTCTAGAGAAAAGAGATAGCGCATATATCGTAAAATATTTTACGAGATAAATAAGCAAGTTAAAATATTTTTCCCACCAAGCTTCAACGGATTTTTAAATTCTACAGCTTTATATATCCGAAACGTTAAAAATCGCCGAGACAACTATAAAGTTGTTGGCGTTAAACGCGTCTATTTTCCTAAAATTGTTCGTAATAGTATATTATAGAAGACTTTAAACGGATGGTTTAGGAACGACGGTTTAGAAACGTCGAAGATTAAACCGACGATCCCAGCTAAAACTAGTAATCCTTTGACACGGGTCAAAATCCCAAAGATTCGAGCCCTCGTTGCCGGTACCTATGGTGTCTATGGTTCCCGCTGTGTTTGCTTTCGAGGCTTCATTGCCTCTCATAATATTTGCCCAACGTCACACGCCGGCCAGCGAACGGTCAGTCAATGATCCTAAACCAGCTATTCCACGCGCTTCGAAACTCGATAACCTCGTACCCTCTCCGAGGGAAAAGCAAGTCTCCTCGACAAGCAGGAAGACGTCGAGCAATTGTAAATGTCGTTAAACGCCTAATCGGCCGTTTCATGCCACCACCTAGTTCGTCTTGTCGGAGGATTCTTCTTTTACGATACGAAAATGAATAGCAGAGAAACTATCCATCGAATTTTTCAGACTCTAACTTTCACGCTTCCCTGAAATTACTTTTCGATTATTCCCAATTTTTTCGCAAGTTTCTCTAATTTTTGAGACCCGTTCAATGATTTTCCCCACTAACGTTCGTGCGTAACTCTCGCTCGAATAAATAACTATTATCCGATACTCACTTTTGAAAGATTTCATCCCAAACGCGATACAAATCGGCCACGCCATCCTTCAGCGCCGTGAAGATCAACGAGCTAGAATTACCAACATCGGTGATCAGTCTGTGACTCTGGACGTTCAACGCCAGCATCGCCGCCTTACGATCCCTCAATGCAGTCAGTTCAGCCTGCAACATTAAATATACATTTTTAGTGGTTGCCTTCTTCCACTAACTCGAACGAATTGCTCCGTTCTTCGCGATTACGACGTAGGGGTTGGCTTTGGGGTTGCGGGTGATGTATAAACTGGTCACAGTAGCAGACCAAAGAAAACTAACTGTACATCTCGCAGCGAGAACAAAGGGTCCATTCTCATTCCCATAGAGAATCATTGCAAGTATTTCTATTACGATACACGTGAGCATCGCTACATGCGATATATTACATATATTCGTAATTTTACATTTACTCAAATATTTATATTTTTCTCTCTTTCTCCCTTCAACTTCAAAAGGGATGTCAGCCAAATAAACTAAGTCCAGCTTCGTGTACGTAACTCGTCCGGAACTCTACTTCGCGAAGGTTATTCGTTCGATACCGAGGACGCGAGATCGGACATTAAGAGCGAAATAAGCAAAGATACGTTTATCAGGAAGAACATAACCGAACTATAAGGGTTGTAAGAGCGCAAGGTAGACACGATGGAGTAACCACGTCACGTTGTCACGTCTCCGTCGTCCTACTGCAGGAGGCGACCGACGAGGGCCGCATAAATAAACCCAGCTTTACGACGGCGACGCAGCCCGTAACAGAACGAAAACGAGAGCCCCTCCGCTTTCTCCGCTTCGTCCACCCACCCTCTCTCTCTCTCTCTCTCTCTCTCTCTCTCTCTCTCTCGCTCTCTTTGCCAACCCACAGCGTGTCATTTCTCTCGCGTGACGAGCGGCAGAGTTCGGCAGAGACGCTCGTAAAACCTGCTCTTCTTGCGGTCATCCAGCGTCTCGCGTCTCCTTCTCCGCGTTTCCTTTCCACCTTCGTGTACCATCGAGTAATTTCTGTCCTCGAAACGACGGAGTTTACTACTGTTTCCTACTTGCATTCGTATCGTACGCCGATCTCCTTCGGAATTCCCTGGAATCAGAGAGCTCAGACTCCTCTGCTTCTTTCGGGTTGCCTGGCGGAAATTGAAAGTTTGCCACTTGGACGAGGGGGGAGAGAGAAATTGATTCTCAAAGCTGATTTTTAGAAATTGCTTCTGGGTAACGCTATCGCCGCGATGGACTCGCGTTGCGGAGAATTATCGTTTTGGTAAATTCAATGCGTCGAAGGAATCAAGTCTGAGCTCGTTAAGTCCACTGTGACCATAGCCTAAGTTTCAAGCCTGGAAAAATGTTCGTTTCGAGGGAATAGAATAAAGCAGATAGGAACAGTATCCGTCAGACACAAATAGATACATAGGTATACGTAAAGACGCGCGGTCTGCGTGTGGACGTCTGGATCTACTTGCACTGCCGGCTACACGTATTAGGACATCTACCGACCATTTACTTTCGGCCATTTGATTCTTTTATACCAAAAGTATATTTTCAGTAAAATACACAGCGGTACGAGCGACAAATGGGGCGGTAGATACGGACGTATGGCTGGAACTTTGGTTTCGTTCAAGATTCTCCATCGCCGTCCATCGATCAAAGGATCCCCTTGCTCAACTGCAACGTGTAAGGACCGTAGAACGACATGGTGTCACCGATAGCCTTTGACGTGGAGATTAGCTTCGTATCACGCGTTCGATTTGTTACGGTCAACGTCGTTTATTGTTGCTATTCGTTTCGTGCTTATAAACTTCCGACTTTATAGTCTAATACATATTGCATGTACGGCACCTTTTATCTGCATTCTTTTAAAAAAGATGCGGAGGAACGAATCGATATTCTCGAGAGCTGCGCGGCTAATCGATGCAAATCCGTGCACGAGCAAACGTCGTCTACGTAGCAGCGATTCCAGGCACGCTATCGAAGAGGTCAGACGCGTGAAAAGCGGCGGTTCACGCTTGGCGTGCGTGAGTCCGTGCTGCCTTTCCGCAGAAACCCGCCAGACAGAGGAAAAGAGGCATAGGAAAAGAAAGGAGAAAGAAGAGGCGCGGTAGCACGCTGTCCGACAGCGGTCGCGACGAAAAGTGGCTGGCATTGATATTCCGAGCACATCGCGAACGCAGAAGCAGCAGCTTCGCGGCCGTTCCCCTCCGCGCGGTAACCACCCACCGCATTCGCCTGTTTCCCTCTGGGGCCCAGGTCCAGCCTCCGACAACCCTCTCCGATCCCTCGTTACAAGCTTTCCCTCCAGCCAACGTCCCTTTCCACCGTCGCCAACACGCAGACACGCACATTCCGATCTAATTCAATTTCCAATCAACAGCCAATCAATTGATTCGAATTTGGTATACAGAGCGGTCGACTGGCTGCCGCTGCGGCCTCTGCATGCCTATGAGGCTACCAGATTTCTCTGTCTCGTTCTCGCTCCCCTGTCTTTCTCTGTCTCGCGTTCTTTGGCACGAGGTGTCGTCTCTGTTTAAAGCCACGCGTGCCCCGTCCAACCGGGCAATTAGCTTTTTACCTGGCCTCGTAACGGCGCACTCTGACCGCGATACCGATGATCCAGGAGTAGCGACAGAAGAAAGAGGGGATTCAGAGGACTCTTGGTACTTCGGATTGAAGAAGGGGATTGAGAAAGAGTTTTAGAGAATGCTATAATCAGGATGGCGAGAAATCACGTTTCATGCGTATCGAGTTAACGAAATTCGTGCCGTTCGATATTGTGTACTTCGGAGCTGATCGAGGATGCGAGTCAATCCTCTCGACGCTGCGACGAGATCGGTTCTCGCGTTAAAAGCGAGAAATACGTAGATTATTGTACGTTATGTTTATAGAAAAATCGAATACACCTTCCATCGCGATATGATATCTGGAAGCAACGAACGATTAAAGAGACGCGTAAATAGACAACTGGATAAAACTCGAATTTTCTACGGTCTCGAGATACGAGATAGGACTCGCTAAGCAACGCGATTGGTCGCAAGTAGCGACGTTAAACGTACGAAGCGACGTGCTCGAATGCTCGTCGACGAACCCGGTTCCATCGGTGACCGCTGCTTTTTCCCGCCGCCGCTACAGTATTTTAATTGCAGCGTGTCACGAGAGAAGGCGGGATTTTTAAAAAAAGGAGGCCGCCACCGGTCGACGCGACGCAAGAAAAAGCAGCGCGCGGCGTTCGAACGCGATCGAACCGAATAAAGGCACGGCAAAAGCCACTCGAAATAGCTCGTATCGACTTTACGGCTGGCTAACGAGCTTCCACGCCGTGAAAGCCTTTCGCGATTAACCTCGCGGTCCTCACGGACTCGTCGAATCTGTATACGTTGCTCGTTTACGATCTTAAGCTGCTTGAAAGTTCGTTACCCGTGCACGCGCGCGGAATTCCAACCGAAGATTGCGAACGATCGAACCAAGTCGTTGTCGAAGTTTTTAGTATGTCTGGGGCGTGGCTTTTATAGACACTTCATCGAATCGAATTGATTTTCTCGCGCGATGTGGTGGGACGACGATGGGTTAGGTCAAGGAAGAGCGAGCCTCTCGCAAGCCAAACCGATCAACTCCAATTTTTCTCGATTTCTCAGAATATGTCCATCCCGATACAAACTGAGTAACTGAAAATTTAGATTTCAAATGACAGATCCACCAAAATCCTACAAAATCCCCCAAACCTGCGCCTGGAACGATTACTCGATCGTTTGTTTCGTCGTAACTGGCCTACGAACGTCGATACATACGCGAAAGGAGAAAACGCATGGAACGCACACGACGAGCAAATGTAACGAAAAATATTCACGGTATGGAGCACTCGTTCTAAGCTTGGAACGAACGTCTTCTTATCTGTCTCTACGAAGATACGATTTAATCGTGAAATTGCAAAGGAACAGGGAAGAGAAATAGCGACTCTCGACCGAGACACACTGAACTATCGTACCAAGAACTCCGTCTGTCCGCGTTAAAAATGCCAGACGATTTGTAAGAGTCGAGACTTTTCTCACGGGGTAGACGAGATCGTCCACAGGCGGATCACGCAGTGGAAAGTGCGAACGATCGCTAATGAGCGGAATATCGAGACACGAGACGCGAGCCGTCGTGGAATTACGCAATAACGTTAATCAGCGGTCCGGCGTGTCGCGTACGATCCACAATAGCGTGGCACACAGGCTCGATTCAAGCCTGTTTACGAATGCGTAATACACGAGGAACATTCCATTCGGATTCGCGCGCCACGCCGCCGCTGCACACTCGCTCATTCCATCGCGCTTTCCGTCGTACGTCGTGCATGCGAAATATTCTGCTCGGCTCGGAGAGTCGTATCCGCGAACCAACGCGGCTAATCGATTCCTCGACTGGTTAACGTCGATTCGATTCCCGTCTCAACGAGAATCTGTCTGGCGAACGTGTCGATGCTTCCAACGTTTCCTTCCCCGCCCCCTTTTTATTTTTCAGTCCGTGTATCGTGCGACGTTTCGCGCTGAGAATGTTGCTTACACCGTATAAGTGCACCGAGCAGCACGTTTACGCAAATTCATATTTTCACCAAAGAGACGAGAAAGCTAGTCTACGAGTTGCTATGGAAAACATTTCCAAACGAGAATCAACCGATATAAAACCTTTAAAACCTTCTCACGCCGTTTTAACTCCGCTCAAAATCCAGCCAAAAAAAAAAAAAAAAAAAGTACTCTCGCCCGCAAAACCAGTATGTAACGCGAAGCCCCGCTTTCCACAGCGAGCTAATCCTCGAAGCGCGTGCTTCTCGAACCCCAGTGCACGGCTTACCTCAACGGCGCGTCAACCCTCTCTCGCTAGCCCTAAACCATCGACAGCCTTCGTCGCGTGCGAAACCTCGTGCACACGCTCGGCCCTGTCGTACATCGTCCGTCAGCTCGGTCTGCCACGTTCTAGCACGTGGGACGAAGCAGGCTCTCGAACTTGGACCCAGCGTTTCGTCGTAGCCGGTCGATCGAACCGTTGGATGAGGACCGGTTACGTGGAACGTGGCACGCGAAAACATGTAAAACAAGAAGCACGTGGGGAGAGGAGGGGAGGCGAGGTGAATGTCGGCGGCTAGACAGCCTCGCGCCTGCTGCATAATGCAGCACAGCGACGAGTTCACCCGGCAAATGTTGGACGCTAATACATCTTGATGATAGATAGGGAGCATGTGTTTGGTCTTCGCAATGAGGTTGGTAGGGATGTTAGGGATATTACGAGGAACAGGGGGACGAGGGGCGTGCAGCAGGCTACGAAGAGAGAGCAGGACGGTTTGCGAGCGAGAAAGGGAGAGGAGAAAAAGGGTGAAGAAGAAAAAGACGGGAAAAAGCGTAAGACCGGGGGAGGATCGAAGAAAGTTGAGGCGAAAATGAGAAGAAGAGCCCCTGGTGTAGCGGAGAATCGTGGAAAGTAAGCGAGACGAAGAGAGAAACAGGAAAGAGGAGGTGGAGACCAGGGTGTTCCAGAGGTTTCCAGAGAGGGGTTCACGGAGGGTAGAGGCAGGCTGGGGATGACTCTCGGGGGGTGGAACTCAGAGGGTTGGCCAGGTTCGTCGGCGTTCGCTCTGGCGAGTTGCGATGCCGGGCACGTCGCCGTCAGACGAGCGTACGTGCGACACGACTACGCTTTTACGCCACTCTCTGCCTCTATCCTTGCCTCCTGACTGGTCTCTCCCTCTCTTTATACTCCTCTTCCTCCGCGACCGCCATCCCCGGTTGTTCCGCGCTCCACCGTGCCCTACACCATCCCCCTTTTCCTCTTTTTCTTACTTCTATTTCGCCTACTTTCATCTCGAGCCCCTCCCCGTCACGGCTCTCTCCAACTTCTCGAGGATGTTTTTAATAATGCCCGAGCTTGTTCCGCTCTGGCGAACGGCTCGCGAATACTTTCCCAAATCGAATGTCGCGCGTTAAAACGAGGATCAACGAGATCCGATTTAAGAGACTTAGAAGAACTTCGAAGAAAACGCTTGGTACTGTTCGAAAGATGGCATATTTATTCAAACGTTGTCGAAAAATTGCTTTACGAACCGAACAACGTCTTTTGCTTGTATCTCTGGTTAGTTTTTGACTATATCGAAGCGGGAGAGGATTACGGAATATTCTTATCGTCGGTGTGTAATTTTATTTCAACGATATAGCGGAAAAATCGTGATTCTCGATATTTAACTTAACTTATGGGAAAGAATGATTTTGCGCCATCTATAGTCGGCGTTTATTCAGAGAAGATACTATATCAGTCGGTATACGATTCATCTGTAAGATACCGACGAAGGGATTCAATTACCGACCAAGGCAATCTTATCGACGCTTGGTACATCTGTATTAGACACGAACCGGGAGGAACAGCGTTACCGGATCTCGCGATTTAAAAGCATAATTTATATCGAGATCTTTCAAACACTGTTATTACGCATCTCACAGCAAAAGTGATACCGTGAGAAATATAGTTAGAAATACCTCGCGTATAATATCCCATAACGTTACTGCCGATATTATTATACGGTTGCAGCAATAGAAATGCAAAGTTCTTACCGTGATTCGATTAATTCGCTCGTCCAGTACGTGAGGTTGCTCCAGAGTGATCTCGTACGAGAAGAGTCTATCGTGTGCTGCTTTGAATTCCGTACGTAGAGCTATTAACTCACGATGAAGCGCACCGGCCATTTGCGTTTCCTCCATTCTAGCTGTCAGGGACTCCCACTTTTCCAATACACCTGAAATATAAGAAATATTTGTAAAAATCACAATCGAAAAAATGTTAAAAAATTAAAGTAAAAAAAAGAAAAGAAAAGAATAGTCTCAATAAAAGAACCTGTATCGCAAGGGAAATGTAAAAAGTACATAAGTTTGAAAAACCTAAGAATAACTGTAGAACGAAAAGTTATATTTTAGAATATCAAGCAAGGTTTTATTACACTTCTTTTTCCATAAGAAACAGAGAGTTCTCAACGGAAACAGCTTAGGTAATTACACACAATAACTTCCTTTTGCGTGACGATCCTAACGTTACTCTATTATGTACGTCACTCGTTCCCAGGCATCGTCAACGTTATGTCAGAGAAGATAAGTCACATATTTAAGGTCAAGCAGCTTATATGTGCATGCATGAATATGCAGCAGCTCGCATGGCTTCGATGACCTGTTTCTTCGATACTTTCCTTCGATACTTTCTTCCTCGAGACAACGCTGCGCCCTTAAAAATATGTAGAAACGACTCCGATGGATGATTCAACTGGCCGATATCGTTTTGAACGGTGCGATCCGATTTAAGAACTTTCACTTTTGCGAGCCCACGAACCTTCCACTTATATTTCCATAAATCTCTGTCTAGAAGAGAGGAGAGCGTCGCTCTATATTTACGATATTTCGAATTTGCAATCCGAAGTTTGAAAATTTCAAGTTTCGAGGTGCGGAATTGTAAGATTTCGAGATCTGCAACGGTAAGTTTCAAGTCGAAACTCTCGATGGATACTATACGGCGTTGAAACGATACGAGGTAGAGTTAGAAAAATTAAAAAAAAAAAAAAAAGTTCTCGTGTTCGTTTTCTCCGGTAAGAATGGATTGAAAAATCGTAAAAATGTCCCGGCATTTATGCTTTCCCCGACATAACGGTAATCAGGGCATTTTCCACTCTCTATAACATCCGGAATGTTTTCCAGTCTAACGCGTGCCATTCGAGCGATTTCGAATGAAATAACAGTCAAGATAGATAATTATCGAACTAATTGCATACTTTCTTCTAGATAATTGCGTAGGTACGATTTTTGTATCGCCTCCGTGTGACACCACAGCAAGTAAAAAAAAAAAAAAAACGAATTCTTGGATTGTACCATTTCGCCATTGTATCGCGATCGCTTAGTTGCCAAGCCAATATCTACAGTTAAGAGACTTCGCTTGTGTCGAGATCAAAGCCAGATCGAGGAAGCCAGCAACTCGTCTAAGAAAATGTTACCGGATTAACATAAATAATAAGTAAATTCGATCGATAAAATAATTTATGGAATTAATTTCCAAAATGGACCGACTGAGTTCCAAAGCCACGCGCTGCAATAAATTCACATCAACGTGTAACGTAAGGATATTCCACAAGAGGAACAAAACAACGTTACGAATGAAAGTCAGTGGGATATAAAAGACGAGTGAAAAAGAAGCGTAAGACGTGGAAGATCGAGGTCGTGGAAATCGTAAGTTATTAACAACTTAACATCCAGATACGATTCCTTAATTACCGAGTTCTAATCAATTTTTGATGTCACTACGCACGACCTATCATAGCTCAGGTCATGCTTCGTTACACCGTGATCCTTGCTTTCGTTCGATTAAATACGAGTGTCTGTTGTCCGCGAAGTGTCTTTCTATAATACAAAAGTAATAAATTATTCGGTGAAAGCCGATCGAATTCCCCTTTCTGTTCAGCGTGGTAACCGTGACCGAGACACTCGAGTAATTACTGTCCCATAAAAAGAAGCAAGAATTGGAAGAAAGTGAATAGTAAAGGGGAAAGGAGCACGGTGTTAGGAATTACCGTAGACAATTCGCACAACAGGTGTGATCAACGATGATCGATGGCCTAACGACGGTTAACGAGCGACCGAACGAACGTTTTACGGACCACGGCCACCTAAACGTTAAAACAAGATTCAACGAGAAACAAAGTGTTTCGTAGTAACGAGAATTTCTCGAAACGAAAAGAAACCGAGCCGACATTAGAAGAAACAGCGAAGACCGATCGATTCGTCGAAAGTTAACGATTTTCGAAAGATTAATTGCCTGTTTCGCGAACAAAGTTGCGAACGCGTAAAATTATTCTGCGTGCGAACATGCGAATAAAACGCGTTACAACGCGCTAATCAGACTGTGGATATACAAAATATCTACAGTGCTCGAACGAGAAGTTTCTCTCTATGACCTCGATACCGTTTGATTTTTCTAGATACAATAATAACTGTTAGAAATAAAAATTTCAACGGTTATCCTGTGACGTAGCAACAGACTGCGATAGTATAGCGATAAGCGAATGAAAGAAGATTTAAAATCTATAGATAAGATATCTAAACACACATATATGATTATGATAATGGACAAATAGCATATAATTTCGAAGTCACGCTACACGTTACAGAAAGTTGGACATTTAAGAAAACACGAATCTACGTAAGTAGGATAAAAAAATTCAGCCAGAAGAAACCTAACAATTAGTCGGCAAAGTTCCAAGAGCGGAGCGTCTAATTCGCATAATCATCAACAATCCATGACGATGCCAATAAAAATAGCTCGAAGGCCTTTAGGTTTTTCAATGTACGTTCGCGGTATCGTACTACGATCCGCGTACACCACGGGTTCCTACCACGCCCGATAAAAACGTAATGCGATTTCTAGGCTACGAAGGAAAATCTCGAGCCGGCTTTTTCACGGTTTTCTCGGAAAAAACAACTTTCACTTTGTCACGGCTGGTTTACAAAAACAGCTACGCGGTGGACTACAGTTATCAAGTGAAATCTCGAATTCCGAGCGGTCATCAAAACGGGTCGAGAACTGCTATGTAACCTTTGAAAACGAAGAGAAAAAGTTTCCACTTTTTCAGCGTTTTATGAAATCGTCGCAATTAGTCCGTGAATTTTACGCGACAAATAGAAGAATATGCTACCCCCGAACATAAAGCACAGAATCTAAATTCACAAAAGAAAATGACACTGTCGTTAAAGCGACTTTCGTAGCCGCGATTTCTAGCTACGCGAGGCAAACCATCGATCATGTTCAGTCAGTAAATCAATCCATTGCATCGAACGACTAAACCGCTTAAAAATTCGGACAAAACGTAATTATTATTTTCATATTGCGCGATGCTCGCGGAACTATGGCATCGATCTCCATTAAATTTCTCATTCCCACGAGTGCGCTATAAAAAGTTTCGGATCTCGTTATAAAGAAATTTCGCGTGACCGACAATCAGCAGGATCCGTGTATCCTGTGTCACGGATATTATTATGGCAACAAGCTCGTTGACAAATGCTGAAAATGGCAGGAAGAGCGTGTCGGTGCGCGTGTGTGCGCTCGCACGAGGAGCAACGGGGGCGAGACGCTCGGGAAAACATTGTCGATGGAAAGCAATGAATTTCACACTGACCTACAGGAAATGACGGCGAATGTGCGGAATAATTGTGGCCTGCGTGGTATCGCGTATTACACGTAATATACGTGCCGCGTTATCACGGTCGAACGATTGCGTTCAGTAGAGCAGAAATCGGTGGACGAGCGTACGGTACGTCTTTCTTCCTGCGACCGTCTCCTCTCTTTTTTCTTTTCTTTTTTTCGATCGCCTTCGGACCGTCTTTGACAAAGTGGAACGTCAAATTTCGAAGAATCATCGACCAGAGTGCAATCTGCGTAATTTTCTGGCCGTTAGCTGGAATTAGCCTGAAGGAACGATCAGGATGGTCGAACGGATAGCCTTCGGCCAACGTTTCTAAAGGAAGCAATTAATCTTGAGAATCGAACGCTTGCCACATTAGTCCGACATTATTATTATTTCAGAGCCGTACGGCTGATAAGAGCGAACGAATTATCGCGGTAAATGTTCTGCCGCGGGTAAATCTTTCGACGCAGATGTAAATCTAAATGAAAAGTTGGATTTCTTAACTACGTGAATATGTAGCGACAGGTGAAACGCGACGAGTCACGTTTTCTGTTCTTTGCGTAGCTATTTTAACATTCGTAACGCTCTCCACTAGTTCCGTATTATTAAGACCGTGTTTTTATCGAGTTTTAGAATCAAACGCTTTTTTCATCCCTCTTGGAAATTGCGAAGCGAGATACGTTAATTATTTCCGTCGGATTTTTCTTACGACGCTTCGTGGATCGATCGCTCTTTTCCGGTTAACGTTTTTTTTTTCTTTTTCCGAGTAATCGCTTTTTTACTTGAAATACGACTATAAGTTCTCATGACTGATGATCGAACTAAAGAAAAAAAGGATATAGCTATAAATTATAAACACTTTAACGTATGTTTATCGTTGAATTTATTGTCCATCGTCTTTCGTAGATAAATAACAAATAAAACGATTCGCTACAGAGTAGCCTACTCATCAAACTATATACCTCACAGGTAAACCATAAGTGATTTTCTCTCAACTACGCAAAACTACGTACTGTAACTAACGTAAAGTCCGTAAAACTACGCCACTGTAACTCGCTGTAAGCAGTACCTGTGCTCATAATCGTTCGCTAAAACCATAAAACGATCGAGCTTATCCATCGAAAATAGCGCAACATAGATCCTTAGCTGTTACATCGGTTTCATGGTCAGCGAGAACGACCATCGCGGAACCTGGTGAATACTAAACGTTCAGACGATTTGTAAGATAGTTTCCAACGAAACACGACCAAGAAAGATACGTATTATTACTACTTTCTCTGATCGTGTTGGCCAATTTATCACGTTAGTTACTGTCGGCATCGCGAATACTTACTCGCGTACGTCTTAATGATTAATTAACGCCCTCTGCCACGAACGATTTCGAAACTCACATAATCCCGACCACACGTCTCAATCTATAGCTCGAGAATAATTTATTCGTAGACCGCTCCTGTAATCTACCGCGAACGCTTTCATTCGAATCTATCGCGCGCACGCTCCGTTTGTAATTTACATAATTCGATCCTTTTAATTAGCTGACAATCGTCTTCCGTGGAAGGTCAAAGTATCGTCAATTCAGCGTAAAAGTTACCATTTCCCTTCGACAAACGTTCCAAGGTAATTTAAAAAATGTAACGCGACAGTTCTACCGATCATCGTGTTCCTTTCCTACGGTACAAAATATATTGATAACGCGATCAAGTCGAGCATCGCGCGTACGTCGAGTAACATCCGCGGATACACCCACGTGTGCTCGTGCGAACAGCGTGTTATGAAAGCGACCACGTCGAAACAGGTCAACGTTAACGCGAGAATGAATGCAAGCTCGTTAATCAACTACCTTCTAAAGTTTCTATCGGAATGGGATCTTGGACAACGGAGAAACGGTTGCCGGACGATTGTGTTCCCGGGCTTTCTACTGTAATTCCTCGCTGAGCAACCGTTGCTCCGTGGCTACGTTCCAATAAAATTGAACGTTGCTCCATTAGCTTCCGCGGTTTGGAGCCGAAGATGAAAAAAAAAAAAAAAAGAAGAGAAACAGAAGAGAACGAAATTATAAAAGAAGCGAACGATAAATTCAGAAACAGAGGGGAATTCCAGATGGAGTATTTGCCGATCGCTTGGGTGTAATGAAAATACAGATCGATTAAGTTAAGCTATTAATAAGGCTTGGCATCAGACGATGACTTTGAATTAGAGACAGATCGCACGACGTACTTCGCTTCTCATCGATTCCGTTCAATTTTCGATGGATTGAAATTATTTTCTCGCCTTTTAAAATTTAGTTCGACGATGCACTCGTAAGAAATTATCTTCGTTCTTTCGTGTTTATCTTATTTAAATTTCTGCGCGTCGAATTCTTGCGAGTTTTAGATCTGGTTACCGACGAAAATTCAAGGTTGAAATCTTGTTTTGCAGAGGTAGGATTATGTCAGAAGCCCGCGGTAAAATTAACCGTGAATTCAACATCTTCTGGCACGTCTATAAGCATCACGAATTGCGAACTACGTAACGAGTAGAAAATAATCGATACTCACGGGAGAGACGTACGTATGTATCAATACGCCACTCCCGACTTTGGCTTTTCATTTTAATTAATTCGCTGAGCTTTTATTTGGCGAAAATTACTCGAACTTTTGTTGCGAACCTACAAAATGAAAATAAAAAAAAAAATACAAACTGACCATTTCGACTACTCTGGCAATGTTAGCGTTAAGAAAACGTTCCATACAATTTATATACATAAGAAATATATATAAGATATATATATTATTATATATATTATTATTATAGATATTATATTATATTACAGATATTATATATATAAGATATATATATAAGAAATATTTAAGTTCCCTGTAAATTTCTCTTTGTGCAGAAATAAGAACACGGAAATGTGAAGACGAAAGGATCAGGCGTTAATAACAAAAACCATGCATGAACATTGAACATAGATACAGATCGATAAGTATTCAGAGAGCTCGCGTCTTACGATTCTCGTTTCACGTCATCTCAGCCCGACGTCCGTCATGACCCGCTTTTACACGTCGATAAAATCGTTGTTAGCGAGGATGAACCAGATCCAATGAAATTCGTCGTTGGATCAAAAAATCGAATAACAGAGTTCGGTTGGTTCTGGCGAGACGACGAAAGGTATACGAGCAACCGATTTGACAGGTAACGGAACGCTGATGAAGAAGAATACCAGGTTATCTTCCGGGATGATGTCAGAGATCGAACGTTTCTACACCGAAACGTGAAAGAGTAGATATGTTTACACGAGAGGACGAAAGAAGACAGACGTTGAAATATACGGTAAAAATTCGGATTAACGGTATATCGGGAAGATTTGAGAGAAGAAACGCGATCAGAGATCGAGTAATGTTTCGTAACGTTCACTGGATAGCGTCTTAAAATTTTGATAAGTAAATTAAAAAGACAGCGCAATACGAATTCTTGCAAGTCGATTTTTGCTACTTTGCGAGACGAAATGATACAACGTTAAAAAAAGATTTACGGATGGAGGCTTCTAAATATACGGGAGATTACGTACAGGTATCATCCGGCTGATCCTCCGCGATAATCTGCTGGTGTGCGTAACAGGTATCCGGTGCGTCTTTCCTGACACTGGTCTCCTCTTTTACAAACACCATGATTTATTTTCCGAACGCGAGTCACGATTTATTTTTCTCGAGAATCGCAGTTTTCTAATTCACCGTGCCAATTATGCTTGAACTGCTAGAATAATCCAGCGTGTCCACGATTTCACTTAAAATTCCGAGACTCTTCTCCTTTTTACAGAGAAACGATCACTGAAACCTCTAGCTTTTTACTGTTATAGTAAACCGGTACTTGGACTCTCGCAACTTTGTTCCAGCGAATCTGAAAGTAGCAAAGTTATACGCCGAAAATATGCTTCTCTTATTCTCTATCCTAATCTTCAAACTTCCGATCTCTGACTTTCGAGTTGCAATGAAAATTATCGAACGAGCGTACGTATGTATCGATTATTCGCGATACTAGGAATTTCCAAAGTAGCACAGGAGATGTCGAAACAGTTCGAAAAGCGCGCTGCTTTGCGAAACGTCAAACGCGGCGCGTGGTGGATCAGCTGTTGAGTGGAAGAGAAGGCGAGCCACGAGAAGCGGAATAGACGTCGCGACTCGCGCCAGGAAAACCGAGCTACTGACCGGGTACACGCTGCCGACGATTCTTCGACAACACGAGCACGAGCACGAGCACGAGCAGGGCCGAGTACCGGTTCGTGAAGTTCCGTCGGCTATACAGTGCTTCTTATAAGGTGAGACCCGAAGGTGTACCGATGCACTCGCGTCTTGCAACACTCCTACGCGAGAGCACCCACACGCGGATTATCGCGACCAAACAATCGACCGCGACCGGTCTAATCGTATTTCCCTTCAGGGTCGGTTTGATTCGCCGGTCGCGATAATCGTTTGTTAGCTCGATAGAAGAAGACTCGGCAGAGTTCAACGTTTGTTTAATGGACGGTGAACGGGATGAAGTCGGAGCTCTTCGCACACGTTTCTGGGGTAATACGCTTGGAAAGATCGGTGTCGGTTGAATACATTTTGATTTCAGGTGAACCGGCTTTAGAACTGATCTTTAAGGTAAAATGGATGAAGTTGTTCCATTTGCGGAGCAAGTTGCGACAGACTTATCGCAACTGTGACGCTGATACGTACGTTTTCGAGTCAACAGGATGTTCCTATCGATAAAACGTTTCTTGAAAAATTGCCAATTGTATTTCATTATATTTAATAAAGCTATTCTCGGAAAATAATACACAAATGAAATTTTATCCATCTATAATAACAAAGAAGATAGATAAAGAAGGTATAGAAGATTGTGTAGAATTGGATGTTTATCGATCCGATTGTAATCTGTATTTATAGATCGAGCATGTTATCACAGATTCAATATTACAAAGCTAGTGCAATCTCAGCGAGATGTTCGCCATTCTAAATGGAAATCGTGTTAAGGCTGTATGCAACGTAATCGAAGTTACTACTTTGCCCCCCCCCCCCCGTTTAAAAGCTACTTGTTCTAGCAATTAAGAAAATTGGTTCCGCTGCTACACGGAATACGTTTTTAGAGGTTTCATGCTGCAAGCAGATACATAAGTGCTGTAAAGACTACTTATTCGTCGATTTAATAGCATTCGGTTGTTTGATAATGTAGAGGCTTACTGTAATTAAGAGAAATGTATATATAATCGAGATGATTAAATTCCATAAGATTCCATAATTTTATTCGAAATCGTTCATAAATAATAAATGTATTAACGAGGAGGTACCATTTGGCAAATTCATCCTACATATATTTCACGATCTATTAAATCTATTTAATATGCATAGAAAGCTCTATATCTTCGAGGCATTCTATCGTACGAATTAAAGAAACATTATTCAAACTATACAAATACCACCAAACTAGAGATAAGGGCTGATAATCCAAATAATATTTACTGTAGGTGATAAAAGAAACAAAAGGATAATTAGTAGTAGGAAGCCACAACAAAGCAGCGTTTATTACATAATGGTTACAATATGAACGGTATACAAAAGTGAACTAAAAATCAAAATACTCTAAAGGTTTGTTACACTCGTACTTGCGTTCGTTGCAACAAATAAAAAGATAATAAGGAAGGTATTGATTAAAAATTAAATTATATAAACAAGCGAGAAAATTCAATATTCGTGTTGTAAAAAAATAGATACGTACAGTTTGCGTTTCCTCCAGCAATATTCCCCCTCCCACCCCCTCCTTTTTTTTGTTACCGATTCATTTTTAAGTTAAGTAGTAATTGTGACGTAATCCTTTCTTAAAAAAAGATTTCACATTATCGAAAGTTAACTAGTATTAGTATTAACTAATGTATTACTAGTAATATTATCTCGCATCTTTCTATTATTTCAAAGGTGAAATTTAAAAATACATTTTACATCACGTAAAATGATATTTAAATTATTGTTAATTACTGGGGACACGATCCTCGGTCAAATCGAACATTAATGTGCAAATATAATTCGCTCTTTAGCATGCAGATGATCAACTTATAGTTCAAAAAAATTTACACATGCATTTGTATCTTGATGCCATATAAGGATCGTTGTATCATACATTGCTTCTGTGCACAAGTCATCGTTTAAATATAATTAATTAATGATCTTTAAAGATCTTAATCTTTTCTATATATACATTTGAGCAAACGTATCACAAGAATTCAAATATTAATTACATTATATTACGAACAGTTTGATTCACTCGTTATTCTTTACAATTTTTATTCCAAAATTAAGTACAAGATTTATCGATCAATTATAGTTACGGTTAGTATCAATAACACTATTTCAAATGCATACACTTCTCAGAAATACGGTTTCGAAGTATGTACATCGAAAGCAAAAATGCACATTTGTAACGTACTATAATACTTGCGTATCAGTCTTTGCAATTGCTTTACAATAATATTTACACAAGTTGCTTTATGAAACAACGCTTAAATCGAGTCGATTTAAAATTCTAATCGTTAAATCCATTCGGATTTTTCTCTTAATTATCACTCTTACGTCGAAAATAAATTTCCTTCGACTATGTTTGAATACTATAAAGATTTGAAAGAACGTATTTTCAAACGTATTCATCAAAAGATTCATCGCATGATATAAGTAAAAATATTTTATATCTTTTCTGCTTCTGTATGTTCCCTCTATGTCTTCGCGTTAGAGAATAAAATAATAAAATTACGAAAGAAGCAAAAATACAAGTCCGCTCAGAGCAGTAACTAATACAGCGGCCATGTACGACAGTGAAATAGAAAATGATCGACGGTGAATTTGATTGTACTCACCACGAATTTGTTTCACGTATTTTTCGCTTCGGAACGAATTGCTGACGGACTCCAATAACGCGTGCAGACACCGCAGATTTTCGCTACACGCACATTCCACTTCGGACTACAACATAAAAACTTACGTCAGTCTACGTATTCCATTGTCTTTAATTGGAAGTAAAAAGAATTACTCTAGCAACATTCCGTGAAATCAAATTCAGCTTTCGTTAACATTTCTACGTATAATCGGATAGTAGCAAAAAAGAAGTGAGAAAGAATCCAAGCACAATGTTTTTACTATGTTCATGCTAAAAATATTGCTTATTGCTCAAAATAATTAAAAACTAGTATGTAAAAGATAATTCAACAGAGTTTCATGCATAGATAATTTATTAAAGGAATTAAGTATAGTATGAAACAACTCTTCTTTCTTTTAATTATTTTAAGAATTCTTTTGATTATGTTAAGCAATCTACATTGTTTACTCCCATCGCCATAGAAAATTTTATTCTAAATAAATCCACTTTTCCGATCTTTAAATTACTCAATACTATTACCCACTCGATATAGCAAATCATTTAGAAGTAGTAAAAATGCGACAATATACTTACGGCAAAATTAAAGTAGAAAAAATCTTAAGTACACCTTGCAAATCACCGATCAAAAGCAATTATTCATTCGCAATAACTCTCAGGGAATATACTCTTGCAAAAGACAACGTGAAATCGCTCATGAAGCAATTCAGGGACATGTACAATAACTTGGATATTTGTCAACATGATTTGTGAGTACGGGTTACACAAGCAGGATAAGGATAGAATAGTAAACATGCAAGTGAATAGTATTAGTACAATCTCCTTTTCCTATTTTCCATCATTATTTGAATGATATTTATTATTGTCCGCTTTACTAATTTCATTCATGAGTAAGAATTTCTTATTTACATACTGTATTATTTATTGTTAAATGGTAATAATAGAACAGATCAGATGGACGATCAGAAACACATAAAAAGAAAATTTTTATATTACAATTTTATTTATATTTATACAATGATTGGCAATTTGTCCTTGTATGTCACTGTTTCAAAGCATGTATCTGTCAAGCAATCCTATACAATATGCTAGATATACATATATTTTAACTTTCCTTTAAAAAAAATACATATACATTATCTATATATCATAAATAATAAGAAAAATCAAGTCTATCGAGGGACCTTCGTCAAGTAATAAATTCAAGCAGTAGCGTTTAGAAGTAAAAATAAAACTGTAAAAGAAATACTTAGAAAGCAAAAAGCATCACACAGTATTATCCAAATACACGACATTCCTCATACGCATTAACTAAATTAAACGATTGAAAGATTATCAAAAATACAAGAAAACGAGACGATATAATCTTTTTTCTTGTAATGATTACAAGATGAGGAAAGCACACAAAGCACACAAGAAGAGAAATTAATTGCCCTTCTTTTAATTGTGCCATACAGTCATTAAGAAAAAGTATCTTATATGGGCCCATAGGCGTAATAAATTGCAATAAAGCCACGAAAAGAAACTTTGTACGCTTCTTTGCAAATATTCCAAAAATTTAGGCCGGGATTGTACTATAAAGTACAAGCTGAATGGGCTACGTACGTTATCTTGCGGTATCGTGCCGTTGCACGACCTCGAGAATAAACTTTCAGCAAGTGATAACTGAGACTGCGACTTCTCGATTACGTTCCGTATATCCTCCACGTCACTGTCGCTGTCTTCCGTGGTATCGGTTATTTCCTGTAACAAATTTCCAATTTTTCTTAATTTTCTTCTATTACTCCTTTATGTGGCGTAATATTGATTTTACTTTCCAATCCATATTAATTGATATTACATATTGATTTTACTTTTACAATCCATATTAATTTATTAACGAAAAGAAGTTTATTATTATTACTTTGTAAATAATGGCTGTTATATTAACGAGTTTGGAAATTTTAAGAGCAATGGTAGCGTACTACTGGTCAATATGTATTGAAGTCAAGCATGCTAAGCTAAACATTCTCTTTGTCTGTTCTTGCCAGTGGCACACAAAACCCGTTTGAAGTCAAGGGCAAATTTTTGAAACATAGCTATCGTAGTTATCCGATTTATTGGTCGAGATAACAAACTGATTCTACTGTACACAGAAATGATTTTAACAACGCGATACGTATATCATATATGAAAATTAATTTCAATAGATATCTAATTTGATTTTATTTGCAACTGTTCGTAAATTTTTTTTATCGATTATACAACAGTAGATGTTAATTATTTATTTGTATTAAACTGTAATATAATTTGAGCAATTATTACTGCACATGAGAAATATTTTCAACGTATATAAAAATTCAATAAACGATATATATATAAAATTTCATTCAGAGAAAGTGTAATTCGTAGAAATTTTTACTCGATATTTATCATTAAAATTCTGATCCAGATACCGCCTGCGAGACATTTCTAGCAGTGACTGTATGTGTAATTACATCGTTTATCCTCGTTAAGATATCATCACCGTGAAGACGCGTTCGTCTCAAAGAAGACTTGATAAGACACGGAGAGATTCAACGGAGAAATGTGTTGTGCGAAAGAAAATTTCTTTTCGAGATAATGTTATACGTACATTGAATAGAAAGTACTATCCAATGATCATTATGTTTGAATTACCCTCGAGATGAAAAGAAAGATAACTCATGAATAATTTATGCGTCTAGATGGAGTATATGCAAAAATTGAGTAAAGTATGCTCGAGCATATCTGGTGCAAGGTAATAATTCGGCGTAAGGTCAAGGCAAATATTAAAGTGATTTTGTGGTTGGACAGATAAAATTAAATATTTATTTGCTGCAGAAGAATTACATTCATTCTACGGCAATATACAAATAGTGATTCTTTATTCTTCCTTAAAACGAAACACTACAACACAGAGGAAGAGCTATGACTAAACTACGACACCGGTATACTTTCTGTTAAACAAAATTCCAGACATGATTTCATTGAGAAATAAAACAATAAATCGTTGTGCATTAAGGCAATTAATTAATCACACTAGGGATATGTAAACTATATTTGGCGACATTTGGCGTGGATAACAGAAATTATTGTTCTATTCTTAATGTAATGATACCAATGTCGATTTTCATTGTACAAATATTGACTCATATGCGATTCCATATACTGGCCCATGTTATATACAAGATAATGGAAATCCGTATGCAAAGATATAGCAGATGTATTGTCACAGAAAGAATATGGACACTTGATCAAGAAAGAGTAATAGAATGGAACGTACATGATCCATACGACTTCTAGGCAGTGGAGAACTAGCGGGCATTGCGCTCATACTGGAGGCACAGTCGGATTGACTATCAAGGAAGTTTCGGTAATCATCTCCAAAGTCCAATAATCTTCGTGCCGTTTCTACGTCTGGCGCTTCACTGTATGGCTCGCTCATATATTTCTCCTATTGAAAAGAGATCAGTTTAAAAATAAGTATTTGCTTATTGAATCCATTAATACGAACATCGACATAATGCTTCTAATTAAATAAATCGTTTCAAAAGAATTCAACGTTAGGAACTTGTCAGGAACTTATTTGTTTGATAAGAGTGTTCATTTCCACCTAATTATTAGTCTCAATTGCATAAGGCAATTTCTCTAGTCCGCTCTTTAATACTATCATTATGGTAACAATAATATCAAGCGAAATTTCCAAGAGATAAAAGTTAGATTTCCTAAAACGATCTTACCTATGAACGTACTCCATCCATATCCTCACAATCGATTTCAAAGAATTGCATAAAATTGTTATTTATTCGCTTCTGATCCTAATTACTGCCTGTTACATAACACAACCTAACTTTGTTAAAAGCGATACCAGGAAAAAGAAACACCAGAAAATTAATATCAAAACGAAAACAAAAAGTGAAACAAAAAAGGAGAACAGGAATTTTGTTTCGTAGGATTCCAGTTGAAACCAGTTACCTGATAATTATCCCAAGCTTGATCGGAGATCGAGTTGTTTCCGAGGCTATTCATTTCGATGTCGCTATCGACGTTCAGTTGCTGATTGCACAGCTCCTTGTTGCTTGGAACGGTATCGTAGTAGGCGAAGCAGCCTCGCGTATAGTTACGTTGTTCCTCACCCTCGGTCTCGGATGTGGAAGCCACCGAAGTACAGCAAGGTAACCTGAACGGCGGTGTCGGGTCGCTGACGATCGTCCTCTCCGCCGAGAGTTGCTGATGAGCGGTGCACCCCGAGAAAGAGCCGGATTTTACCAGGGTAGTCAAACGACCGTGACAGTCTCTCGAAATGGTGCGCATCGCGCGATTTCCGCTTACTTTACGCGGTGAACGTTGTTGATTCGACGAGCTGCCATCGCTTCCCGCCGAATGATTCGCGGTCACACCTTCCGAACTGGAGTCACTTTTACGACCCTATGTAAACGGAAAAGCGAGAAAGAATGGAAACACGTGAAAACAATTTTAATAGCTTTGACGCGCTCTTTTCTAGCTACGAGCAAGCAGCATCGTCTTACCAGGTTCTTCTTGCGCAACCTGCTCTTTTTCCTGCGCAACGAACTGTTTCGAACCACACGGCCGTCGTGGCAAATGATCGACTCCTCCAATAACGTGGACGTTGAGTTGTTGAACGATTTCCGTGATCCTCTGTAATTCAAATGAGGTGAAATTAAAATGTCTGCCAGTTCGATGAGGCAATAGGGTATCGCGGCAACGCGACGTCGCGGTTGTCGACACGCGATGGATTTGAATAATGCGCTCCCATGCGCATCGATTACACTATAAATCGATGTGTATATCTCGATGGTTCTAATTACACGCGCCGTCTCGAAAGCGAAAGATACTGTAACTTATTCATCGAAGTAAATTGGAAACTTGAAAATTTGGAACGTTCAGATTGAAAAAGATCTAAAAGTGAAAGTCTCGATTCAAAAATTTACATTTCCAATCTTTCTACGATCTATTCGTTCTAATTATAACCGATATTATTTCTACGATACAAATTCGCTTCTAAAACGAGCAAACAAAGATATGTAGAATTATGTACTTACGTTGCATCGAGGGATACGGATTTAGTGGGCGGAGTAGCGATTAACTGGTGGAGCGCAGTTTCGCTTATGGAGAACTGCGAAATCGGGTCATTGGTTTGGTTCAAATTCGAGTTGTTCCCGATCTGTGAGATACAAGATACGCTCCATGGTCTGGGCCCGTTGTGCTTCTGCTTGGAGCGCATCACGACTTTTGGCGTACTCGTGTCCAGCATCGGATGAGCCTCGTTGATCGGCGTTTTCTCAGCGTCGTCGAATATCTCTTGCGACACCGATTGAGACGTGCAACCCAGTGCACCTTCGAATCTGCGATACGTCGCAACGCTACTCTGTAGATCCTCCGATGAAACCGACTGCCTCTCCCCATCGGATTCTTCCGTCGTATACTCGCCACTGGCATCGCAGCTATCCAACGGCTGTAATTCACGCTGATTACAATTGTTACGAAACGTTATAATTCCCCCTTAGACCTCGTTACAACTGGCGCGCATGATCAGACTGACGATTCGGTTCCTTGACCGTTTTATATTCCTTTTATAATTCTTCTTTTCTTTTGCTCTTTACGTACTTTACTTTTCTTTTCGAAATATTATTCTAGCTTTTTATTTAATTATCGCGTTTGCAATGCTTGTTTAACGAACGAGCGATAGCGGAGTAAGATATTTCGAAAGCGGATATTATACTTGCGCGTTTTCTTTCGAATCGTTAATGTAACTTGATCGAATCCAAACAAGCATTTTAAACATCGATTAAGTAACTCATCGACGACAAAGGATCGAGATATCACGTGTCCATTCTTTCACATTGTTACGAAATATTCAATTTGCAAAGCGGAGGAAGCTTGGACATTGTGCATAAATCGACAATTCCCAACGAAAAACCAATTACGTTAAATTCAATTACATTAAATTCCAAAGAACGACCTTGTTGCCTTCCGATTAGCACGAGATAATCTTCTTCGCGTTAAATAAACGAACAAAAGAAAAGATCGTAAAAGGCAAACGTCGAGCTATTCACCCCATGACAATAGCAATAATTACAACCTACCTGTGACGTGGATCGTCCGTCGTGGCTTCGTACAGAGTTCAGTTTCAACCATTCCTTGATCCTCGCGTATTTGGCGCGATGATTATTCGTTATACCCTCCTTATCATCGAGAATGAGCTGAGGGAAAGTCTTCGTTGCACCGTTGCGCCTTTCCTCTCCGACTAATTTCTCTACTTCCTTAATGAGCCTTTGGATGCTCGTCTTGTCGTTTCTCGTTTCGTCGTCACTGTCTTTCTCGCAGCGAGAAGACGCGTCGGTTTCGTTTGAAGTCTCGTTCACACCCTCCATGTTGGAAGTCTCTTTTACGGGCTTCATTTCGCTCGTTTTAGCGTTTCCCTCGCTAGCTCGTGGTTGACTCTGCCCCTCGCCGAAGTCCAGACGCACCAGAACGTTGGTCTTGCGTTGCTCCGTCGTAACGTTATTCACCCGCGATGACGTGTACGTCCACTCTTCCTCCGACGAGTCCTCCGCTACGATCGCCGCCTCCTCGTTCTGCTCAGAGTCGGTGTCCAAGTGGCGGAAGTAGAAGGTCGCGCAATTCTTCGATTTCCTGTCGGACCTAATGCGAAACGACACGGATCAGTGGTGTGAAATTCTGATTATCTCTCGTGGACTCTCATCGTCTAAAAAGCTTAATAAAAGCCTTAACTTTTTACGTATTCTTTATTTCGGTTGCTTCCGAGTACTCCGAACTTTGAATACTTCGATTATTCCGAATATTTTCAGTATTTTGAAATTTGTATGATTTTACTCGAACATCGTGATTAATTAGAGATAATAAGTGGTATTTAGGTAAATTTTGATAACGTAGATCTGTGTTTTTTGAAAATACCGTATTTCGTAACTACCGAGTGTTTCATAGAGATACATTGGATTAACCCTCTGCAACCCGTTATTTTCCTTGCAACGAAACTTTTCATTATCGTCGCAGTTTCTTACGGAACATCGGGAACATTTACTTTCGCATCATCTCTATAAAACACCTTCTTCAAAAAGTTTTCTCCAATTACCATACCGATTACAAAACATCAGCAAGTGTGAACGACGAAGATGAATAAAAATACCAACGTGTTGATCGAACGAAACATTAACGCGAACTCTCTGAATACAGCACTAACGTATTCGTGCACGTCAATTAGGCGTACACGCCCACGCGATAAAATCCTGATAAGGTGATCTTACGTGTTAAAAGAGGCGACCTCCTCAGTCGTTCTGCGACGTTTCACTGGCTCGTTAGCAGCTAAATTGCCGCTCGATTGTTCAGAGTTCCCTGGCTGGCCGTCGATCTGGTCGCAGCTCTCCTCGATGGCCGTCGAATTTGTCATCGGTACGGTGTCAGGTGTCGGTGGCATGTCGTATTCTTCGTCTTCGCTTACCGCACCTTCCTCGATGTCAGCTTCTTCGCCCTGATCGCCTAACGTGCTCGCGATTCGATTAACTTCTTGGAGATTTTCCACTCCGTCGGACTTTGTGTCCATCACATAAACCGGACATAATTCATCCTGAAATCAGACGTTACGAAGCGTTTCTTCTTTTTTCTGTTTTTCACTATTTCAGTTGAGAAATTCCGTGGTCATTTTAAAATTCAAAACTTTCGATCGCACTATGATAATCGGTGAGATTGCGCTAATCCGGACCATGCCGCGTTGTCGCAAAGACACTTTTTTTTTTAGTAAAATAGGTTGTGTTTGAAATGTTCGATATCGAAGGAAACATAATCGACAGTGAGAACTGTACGTTCACATCACACCGCTGCGACTGACCGAGCGCGAGGCGCGTGCAGATTATCACGATAATTTTCTACGATAAGGAGTTAATTATCGATCAAGCCGCTAACTGGCGCGCAACAACGCAAACAACTGTCCGATCTCATCAAAATATCACGGCAATAAACGAACAGAATGTTTCTACCTATGCTTGAGAGAAGGGCGACTTTCGAGAGTAATCGTACGGATAGATATATATCGAACGATTAATTTTTCCTTTCTTTCTGAGACATAAAGGAAATAATAAATATCACGCAACCTACATAATTAAACCTACATTTTTTCGTTTGTACATCAATCTAATAAATTTTATAATTATCCAGCACAGATCTACCTTTCTTTCGTAATAAGTATACCGTAATAAATTACTGCGAATCGATAAAAGCTTTAAAATATTTGGAATAGAAGATAAACCTTCCGACGCCTCGATCACGTTTCCTACAACAAGTTTTCGAAAAATGTCTTCCGCGTATCAGCATATCGAAACATAATAAAACGCATACGTGTCGAATACGCGTGTGTACGGCCCGCTGTATAATGGCGGCACATATATACGTGCTCGTTTCGCGGCAGATTTCTTTCCACTTAACACACTCAGTGACGGTATGCGAACGCCATTCCGGTCATTATTATTTGTTGCTCGACAAAACGGATTCTCTCTCGTGCTCCATAAAATCGAACGTGATGCAACCGTGAAAATTTCACGCTTCGAAGTGTTTCTCGCGTTACCTCGGCCGATCGTATGCGCGCTTTCGTTCGTCGGTCGATTCCATTCGTATTTGACGAAATGGCAAAAACGTTTCGATCGATCAAAGAAAAACGAGAAACACGCCGACGCCATTAAGATTTCAGGTTACAGCTATTTTCACTACGGCGAGGTTCTTGCTGTGACTATGAAAATAAGACAGGTAATTCGCTTCGTTAACTGATTTGCCTCTTCGTACTTGTCTTTTCCTCTATGCGAGTTGTTTCAGATGCAAACATATGGGGTAAGTACAAGTCGTTTTTGATACATGTCCGGTAACAGGGAAATGGTGGACTAGTTTGAACGAGCAAAAAATATTTTCAAGATCAACTGCATTGGTTCGAGCGAAGAAAATAAAGACAGGCACGGTAACGTGACAAAATAATGGAATGTAATAACGTTCAATGTAACGACCAGGTAAGAAACTGGTTTCTTCTGTGTAGGAAACGCAGATGTTCGAAACGAACGAAAGAAAATAAATATATATGTACATTCGTTTCTGATTAGTCGAGAAGAGGGTTGATGCAATGGAAGCACGTTCCTCGGCGTCACGTACGCGTAATTACTCGTCAATTTCAATTTTATTTTATTTTGCCTCGTGAATATTTCAAAAGGTAAAAGGCCCCGCGTGCACTTTCTCTCGTCGAGTTCTCATTCCGCTCGCGGAGTAACGCGTTTGGAACAAGAAACGCTTTTCGAGCTTCCTCGAGAGAAAAAAATGAAGAGGAGAAAAAAAGAAACGTAAGAGAAAAAAAAAGAAATACCGTTCTCTCTTCTTACCGTCCACAAACTTCTCACTGAACAGTTTCTTCGAATTATTCGGCGGACTTTAACGATACCTGTGCCAGTTTCGTGTCACGAGACTCTGTCAATCAATGGAGGAAGGTCTAGTTAAAGAAGCGATGCGAGGCGATAAATCGTCGTGAGTTTGACGCGCTTCGATTTGATTCAGGTGTTAATTAATGTACACGAAAACGAAAAGTTCGGCGTCGTAAATCAATTTCACCGTGCAACAAAGAGATGGAACGCCGCCGAACGCGTTCCACTCTGCGAGCTATAGTGTTGCCAGGCGTACAAAAAGAGCTTGTTTCAACTGCTATCAAAAAAATGGAACGATATAATTAGCAGAGCAGCAAAAAAAAAAAGAGAGAATGTTGAACTTATATACACGAAACTTTACTAATTCATTTAATTTTGTTATATCACTTCAACAAAGAGATATAAGTCTCAGTTAAAAAACTACAAAGTTATCTACCTCTAGGGAACAATTAATTCACTCGAAACATCCAGATAAATCTTACAAATTGATTTCATCGACTAACAAAGAGACGCAACGAAAGGAACGCGGTGGAACCGCGCTTGAACCCGTGCCACGCACTATAATCACGTTGTGTCGTAGCTCGCGAACGATAGATCATTCACACTGGTAACGCACGTGTGACGAGTAACGTTACACTGTGTACGCTTGATGCACTCGTGATGCCATCCACATACCAGAAAAACATCATCCATTTGTTTTTACACCAACTTTCCCCGATAAACCTGAAAGATACGAGTACAAAAATTGAAATTACGAGAACGTTCAAAATAGAATGTTCGAAATAGACAAGGGGTAGATTGAGACAGAAGTTGCACACAGAGTGCAAGTTGAGGTATACGAGGGACATCGACCACTTTTATTCTGGGAACCAGACAATAGCTGCTAATAAGGATCAGGCTCATCTCCATATTCAGGTATCCGCCGTCTCGTAGATCTAAGCTATTCGATGGTCTTAGAGAGATGTTTCATAGTTTCAGACAACGGATTATAAGACAGAGAGTGTTAGAAAATGACTGGGAAGGAGGATAATGATTCGTAGAAAAGGAAAGTCGAGTGCTACGTTGTAGAGTGGAAATGAAGTTAATACGTTTCCGAGTATGAGACAATTGGAATTATTCTTCGAGATCTGCCGATTTTAATTCTGGAACCGACTGAGGTGACGTTCGAATAATAATTAACGCGAAAGCTGGAGTTTTCTCTTTTGAGGATAATTTAACTTTCTTGTATGGAAGAGATCGTTTGATTGGAAATAAATAAAGAATAACGATTCTATTAATTCGGATATACTCCAGTCCTATCTTACGATGTTTTTCAGAATATCATATTCGAAGCACTATAGAGAAACACGTGTGCATTCAAATCGTTTAAAATCGTTGAATACAGTTGCAGCGCGAAAATGAGTTGAGAGTTCCAAGTAAGAAACGGGATGGAACGTGCCCCGGATTTTATTCGATTCGATCATACGCGGACGTAACGCATGCACCAAGTATGCAAGATAGTTTTTTGTACTCGAAACGAAACAATAGCCGTTAGCTAATAAGGATCAAGTTCACTTCCACAGTCAGGTGTCCATCCTCGAATAACCACGCAGTAACGTCTTCCAAGCCGATGCAATATCGAAGCACAGGAAACCTAGCTCGACAAATATTTCCAATTTTTTAAATTCTCGAGCATCTGCAAAATACTCGAACTGCTTCGTTTTTAAATTTTAGCCGCTAAGCTTCGCATCGATATTCCCTAGTACGAAAAATTACACTGAGAACCGTTTCGTTAATGCTTGAAATATTCTTCTCGATTCGTCGCACGAATCAATTCGAGTTTCACTGAAACACCACAAAGACACCACTAAGTATATCGCCCACGGATCAAAGACTTTCTCGAGCGTAAATCAAAGGCTAATCAACTCGCGACGAACGAGCCGGATCCACCGCTAATCCGCGGGTTCATCTTCGTTAACGAATCCACGAACACATAGGCACACGTGCGATACACCATGGATCGTCAACCGAACAGTCACCTCGCTCTAATCAAGCAAACTTCCTCCCGAAGGCTCGTGCTCCATTGTTCTTCGGCAACAGTTTGGGAAACGTTGCCATACCGGTTTCACGACTCCTCTGTACAGTGTATGTTCTCGACCAACGAATATCCCGCTAAATATTCTTGCTGCAAGAAGAAAATAATTACAAATATATAGATTTTGTGTACGCACCTCGAAATAGGATCCGTCGCTGATCGATCGATTCTCGGAAGACGCGTCGGTATCGGACAGGTCCGCTCTGCTAGTGGCTGGATCCTCGTAGTATCGCGATCTCGTGGCTCTGTGGCGTTTCGAACGCGTCGAACGAGCCGACTGACCCGGGGATTCCCTTCCAGAACCTCGCGAGTGTCTACGGCTGAGTCGAGGCTGCTTCGTGACTGGCTCCTCGTCGCTGTCGCTACTGCAGTGGTAAACCACCAAGTTCTGAAACACGCCGAACAGCCGAATCACTTCATCTGATAATCTTCGTTCGTCCGCCACGCCTGTTACGTACCAGTCTCTGATTCTATCAAAATGTCTAGGTAAATCGGTCTGTCTACCACGCACGTGTTTATGAATCCTTTGTCGGACTCGAGGATGAACTCTTCGAGGGAATTATTGGGTAGTTTAAATCTCTGTCTCGTGATTTTAGTTTTTAGCCTCCTTTTGGTTTCGCGAGTTTGTGTTTTTGTCGGATCAAAGTACAGAGACTACGGATACGTAGATTGTATTATACGATTGCGCGACAAAATTGAATCTTAGAATAGCGATTGAATTTTGATTGACGTACTTTTTGTTACAAATATAGCTCGATGGTATAATCGTGGGGAATAGATTCTGATATAACGTTACCTTTTTATTGTCACTGTATTTACCTAGAATGAAAAGAAAAAAGAAATAGAGAGTCACTGGAACGTCGAATATAAAAGAGAGGAGGCTAAAGGAACAATATGTCCATTTCTATAGCAGTAATTTCTTGTCGACGAGTATCGTGAAAGAGAGCCACGACAACGAGAAACTGGGCGCGGCAAAAATTAGACGAGAAACGTGTATCCACAAAGCTTGGAATAATTTTTCCACGGTTTTATCCTATCCTCGATTCAAACTAATTTTACGCTGGCGCCGATCCAACTCGAGTTTTCTGTGAATTCGTATAAAACATCGTTTCCTCCTTCTTTGCTCTCCAAAATTTCCATCAGCCTTCGAATCTCGCCCGTGCCGAAAGAAATTTCCGCCGATGTCTCGCGTTGTGTGACAATACGAATTAACACGTTTCCTGTCAGGGTGACACACTCGCACACCATAGTGTATTTAGCATTTTTCGCATCAATAATCTTTTTTTGCACTTTGAATATGAAATCTGCACGGCTTTCTTTCTCTTCTTCTGCATACATTTCAAATGTAAATGTTAGATCGAAATTAATTCCAAATGAAAAATTCTAGCATGTGTTCCCGTTTTCCACGATATTAAGCCATAATATATTCCCAAGAATCTCTAGAAATCCATACGCTGTTATTAAACGAAAAACGAAAGTGAAAATCGCGAATCATAATGCGTAGTCGTAGCGAGGCTCGATTATTAGTTTCTTTTCAACAATACAGAAAGGCTGGAAACGATTACGAGTACGCGAAGCCCCTTTAATTACAGATCGAAATCACATCGAAATCAATGATTATCCCGACCGTTGAAGGCATTCACTGGCAAGAGCTGTGCCATTGGCAGCGTGGCCAAGCGACACAACGTGACTAACGAAAGACGTTCGATGGACGCGACTGATACAGTCTAGAGAACGTGTGTGTATCAGCCGACGAATAAATGCAAAATTAATGGTCGATTTCACCGTGGTTCGAGTAAATTTAGACACCGGTGATTTATAGGATTAACCGTACACCTCGGGAACCGAGATATTATTCTCGTATCAATTAAACGCACGCGTTAATCGGACCCAAGGCGTTTCAACTTGATTTCCAATTTCGCGTGTGCCATGGCTTACTTAGCGTTAATTATCCATCGAGGGTTTAAAGGACCATTCTTCTTTGCCTACTCTTATCATCTCCAACGTGAAAGTTGTAATTTATTTCTTATTAACGATGAAACGGAATTTATTGGAAAATAAAGAAATTGCAAGAATATCGCGAGTTTTTTCTTGTGATTCAGTGTACATTACACATGGAAGGATAAAGTGTCTTCTAATGTAAGTTAGTAGTATAAATATCGGGAAACGTGGTAAGTAGATAATCTCCGGTATACGATTGATAAGAGAAAGAAATAAATGCAAGTGCCCGATAAGATCTGTTATGTCTTCGATATACGATTCGAAATACGTCCAATTCAGTGGAACTTTATTCTTTAATAATCTTGAATAATCGTGACATCATCGCCTATAATAGTATGTAAAATTTCAAGATTCTTTTTATCGAAGAAATATTAAAGAAATAGAATGTTTGAAAGATTTTAGACCAATGGTACTTTTATGTGAACGCTGTAACAAGACGTTTCGCCAACGAGTAAATAATCGCGTTTTACGACTTGATCTTCTTAATGGATTGATTTAATTGTTGGTCAAAGCCGGGTGAAAGGCGTGTCAGTGAAACATCCTGATAATAATCGTTACATCTTAGTTAGATCGTTTCTAAGCAGAGCGATGCTCACAAAAGACCACGCAATTTTCATCTAATTTATTAACTTTCTACGGTCTAGATAAAGGAATTCTTTTCAACAAACGAACTTAATACCAAACACAAAATGACATTAAACAGTCGAAAGCATTTCTAACGTTAATGAAAGGAAATTATGTTATAGAAATATCCAAATTTCAATTTACAATTAGCCACTTGTAAGTAAAATTTAGCAAATGTAGCAACAATGAAATTTTTAACGTACATGCACGATTAATTAAGTTTCAAACGCTGGCTATTAATTACATATACATATTTTTAATGATAAAAACTTGTTAGATTCCATTTCTCTCAACAGATAAGCTGCTAGCAAATCTAATCTCCGACAAGAATAAATATACAAAATAATCGGAATTTTTCTCGGTTCTTTTTCGTTCTGGCGCAGGAGCCTCTGATAGTTTAGAAAACAAACTATCTAGCGATAGTTTTAATTGAACTAAACGATAACGAACAGCACATCTTTGACAATAAACAATGATTTTTACAATGTTTTAACTACATATAAAATAAGTATAGCAGGAATATCGATTTAATAAATAACTTCTTAAATATTATTCCCACTGCACGAAAAATTCTGCGATAAAGAAACTCACCGCAAGATCGAACAGGCGCAGATCGAATTAGATTTGTAATAAAATTATCGGGTTTTGTATTTCCGATTCTTTCAATTGAAAAATAACCTAATACAGTAAAATATCGGTACTAAGAGGAAAGCGGATAACTAGGGAAGTTTTCCACGGGTACTGGTAATCGAGGAAAACAAAAAACGGGTAGAGAAGCAGATTCACAACTGTCGGCTAGGAACTCGCTCCGCGTTACTTGGAACTTACTAGAAACCGCAATGAAAAAATAAACGAAAAAGCTGTCCTGGGCAGAAGAGAAAGCCGAGAATGCACGCATCTTCTTACTCGTACAATTCTTCCGTAACAAAGGCCGAGAAAAGCCACAACCGTTAATCAACGACCGCCAGAGCTTGTCTGATTTTTGGGCAACCGACAGTTATGCTTGAATCACAGTGACCCCTTTTGAGTCTTTATATTATCCTTACTTTCTTTCCAAACACAACTTGCGAGAGTAGCGCGTGATTTAAAAAAAAATAAACAAATATTTACCATGAAATGTTGAGAATTTAGTTAGCTGAACGGCAGGAAAAAGAATGTGATCAGACATTTAAGCAATTTGCAATTTCTAGAATCTTTGAGAATCCTTCAAAACTCTTCGTTACTTTCACTTCTATTCTAACTATTTACGAAAGGAATGTACACCGTATAAGAAATCTTATAATTAGAAATTTAGTGTTACCAAGGAAAAATATATACACTTATAGTTAATTTGCTAAACGCGGAGAAGAAATCTGCGATTGCAGCAGAATCTTTTCGACTTCAAAGCCTTGAAAACGCTACGTTGCTTTCACTTCAACTATTCGAAACAGGAACACACACTGTACGAAATTTCACAAAATCTTTACCTAACGCAATACGATATCCTTGAGATCCGGGGTATACAATTAAAATCGAATTTCTTAGTCGCTCGATCAATCCTCTGCAACCTTTTAGATTTACTTCGAGACTCTTCGATCATTCGCCAAAGAATTCCATACATTCCAAGAAATATCAGAAATTTATCACTGACACTTGGCAAGCAAACCTTACCAGATCCAAAGTAAACAAGTAAAAATCGACTCGTTAATAATCCACGCACTTACGCAATTCTTTCGCCTTCGTGTTTCTCAGAATCGTTCGCAATCGACTAGCTAGCTGCGCCCGTAAATACGTAATAAAGTTCAGCAGGATCAACGGGCCAGAACGGCCGATTCAAAGGTGTTGAGCACGAGGAAAAGTAAATCATTCGCTCTTATTTCGACTGGCTAGTCACGGTTTTGCACCGGGTGACGGGCGCCAAATGTCAGAGGGTCTTTGATCCGCGTATCGAACTTGACTGAATATCTAACTAATATCCAAACCAATTACCTGCGATGGACGGAGGGCCATCTTCGCTGTAGCGTGCTTCGTAGAAGACTGACAGGAATGTCGAGTCGATCAACGATCGTTACCGGGGCGACCTGTTGATACGAGCTACCCGAAGGCGTTTCGAGACTGGGATACCTGACCGTAACTTGGATGTAATGAACATCCCCCCTCTCCGGTTCCACGTGTATTAACTGAGGGATAACGCAGGAAAAGCGAGATGCTAGGAGGAATTGAAACGTGTCTTAGTGACGTTTCTCTGTAATAAAAGCGATGGTCCCTCTGGCTTATTAGGAGTACAGTGTATACTGTCTAGGAGTAGGGTACACTCGTAAGTCTCAGGCATATCCCATTCTTAATAATTATCTGCAGAATTTCATGTTTCTAAACAATATCCTTGGAATCGATAACAGCGAAACTACGGATGTTTATGGAAAAATACGCAGGACGTACACGATATGTAAAAGTACATCAAATATTCAAAGTATGGTACTCGCTGAAATATTTAATGGGTACAACAAGTTTTTGCTTGTTAAAAATATGGATTTGCATAAACATCCGCGGCCTAGTGTTGTCTATTTCAAGTGACACTCGACGAATCTTAGGGAAACGAATTGCAAAATATTGCGCGTCTGACCGCTTCGTTCTCTACCTACAGTAAAGATTATAGGAAATTACAAAGGTTTAAGAATGGAAAGTTCCATGTTGTTAACCTTCGAAAGAATGGAAAATATTATTAGGAATAATTGGGGGTTTATATACCTAAGTATAATTCAGATATAAGTGTTGAAGGAAACTTGTCGAATAGACAGGTCTTCAAATGTCTCAAAGTTAAGGACAGAATAGATAGAATAAAAGATTTTAGTAGAAAGGTATATGCGTTAGCATATATACAAAGAAGATGAATATGAATAAGACAATAAATTTTACGTTAGAAAGTATACAGTTATTCTACTATCCTTTTATGGTCAACTCTCGTGGATGACTTGATTAATCAATACTTCCGGTTGGTAGGGACCGATAGCCTTTTTCTTCTTTTCCAGCAACGTTATATTCTACGCGAAATCTACTCTGTGTCCGATGACGATTAATATCCTACATCAAGCCTAATATCCAACATCTATCATTGAACGTTTCGTTTAAGTTTGAGTTTATGAACGTTTCCGAGGGAAACATTAAGAGAACCGAGACACGAGCGTTTCGCAAAGTTTCGTCTCGCAGCGTGCGACGCGTCATTGCTTGAATAAATTTGCGTCGAATGGCCACGGTACGGTCCGGCCATGAACTACACCTTGTTCGTCGCTATTTAGAACCACCACTTTCGCCTTTTCAAGCCAGCGTTTCCCCGAGAAAGGGACACGGCACTATGCGTGTCAAAAGATCAACCAACAGAGATAAACGGTAACTCGCTTGGGCACTTTGCACATCAGCGAAACCTCCACCGAGAAAAATGGCTGCGTTCTTTTTAGAAACTGTTCTTCCTTGTATTCGCGGCACGGTGTTTTCTCAACAGGCAGATGGAAGTAAAAAATTCTCGATGATTACGAAACGGACGCAAACGAACGTCAATTTATCTATCCATATTCGTTCGTAAGAATATTTGGATTTTTATCGTCTATAGATAAAATATGAAATAGTCGTAGAGAGAAACAGAGTTGTAAAGAGAAATTTCTGAAGCGAGATATTCAAGTAATCTAATAAGTAAGAAACAAAGAACAATATATGACTTTCTAAAAGTTGTAATCGATAGAAATTTCACTTTCCATTGGTCGATTTTAATTAAAACTATGGATTCTGTTCAAAAATGTAATTGCCCCGTAATCCTTTCGATTTTTGTTCCATTTACTTCGAGTTAAATGGCATTAACCCGAGAAATACGACTTTTTCACCGACAAAGATGTTCTTCTAGCCGGTTGATTCGACTGTGCCGCTTATTTATAGCCGCTATAAACGTATGAGAACGAGACACGCGAAACGATGTCGTTAGACACGGGCAAACTCGAGCTGTCATTAATCGAACATGTTAGAATACTTCTTCTCTTTACCCGTCACGATTACCTACTGAATCAGACGTGAACCAAACCGTTGAAAAACGATCGTTCACCCTAGGAAGTCTCATAATGCACAGTGCGGTCATTGAGAAAAATTCGCAGGTTACACCTGCGTTACTACCTGACGTATAAACATTTGCGCCAGGCATATCCATTACGATATAAGACGAGGCCAACTTTCGGTATTTTAATTCATCGACGACTGGTGAGAAATTGTTGTACGCCAAAGATATAACGAAACGTCCACCTGTCGCTTTCCTTTTCTACGAAATTCTCGAGCTTTACGCGAAGACGTTAGCTTCGTAATAAAAATGTCCCTTTGAAGAGTCGTAAACTTTGACGACTGATAATGAATGAAAAATTCTTTATTGCTTACTAGATATTTTAAGGATTTCGATAGTTTCACATTGGAACTATAGAATCGAATGTTTTAGTAAAAAACAAAACGGTTAATTTTTTAATGCTCAAAGCATCGACCTGAGATAATTATTTTATGACTAAATCGATGTAATAAAAATAGACGTATGTGTATGTATATTAACAAAAGTAGCGTCAATTGAATTGATTTTGTAAAAGGTACTTCCAATTTTTGATACTCGCAGAAAGAAAGCTTTGCTGGTGCTTTTATCTATCAAAAAGTGCGACAAAGTAGCACGAAACAGATGAAAAGTAATTTTAAGAAATCGTATCTAACGATAGGCGCGTTATTAGAAAAATAATTATCCGCTCCAATAAAACAGGTTTCGGATAAAAACACGGTGCAAAATATAGTCTCTCCAAGTAAGTTACAGTTTGCTGTAATCCACGTATAGTAACGTTTAATTATCTTTACTACTCTACGTTTACGGGTTAGCAAGTGGTCGTAAACAATTTCGAGTGCGTGAGTGCATTTTCTACCGAGTGTATGCGAGAACGTAGAGAAAAACAGAAGCGGGAAAGAGGTAGAAAGTTAATCCAAAAATACGGAACAGGACTGCGAGATCCGTACAGGCGGTATAAAATACGCAACACAGTTCTCGCAGAATCAGGACTCGAATATCCTCGCGTACACAAACATTTGTATAAAGGAAAGAAAGGGGAAAAAAATAGAAACGATGTCCGTTGGCGATTATGGCGCATAAACGATAATACAGAAATGGCCATAGTAGCGATCGTTAGACTTGCAAATAAGTAACCACGCGATGCTTAAACGCTGCAATTTAATATCCCCGTATTTCCCTTGGAAAGGTGAAATATATGCGGACACACATGAGTAGATATGCTCCATTATGCGACCCTCGCATGGACTTTCCATTCGTCTTGGGAAGAACGAAAAGTCCGACACGAGATACACTCGAAATCGAAACATGGATCGAATTTCATGTCGGATGAATTTTATTGCTCGGTGCGTACTACGTCTAAACTCGTAAATTGTGCTATTAAAATCTACGAAACTTGTACGAAAACTCGTTGCCAAAAAACGAACGTTCAAAGTGCGATAGAGTAAAAATAGCTAATTAATTAGAATACGATCCGGTAAGATAATTATCAAGAGACAACGGATCGAGGACTTTCGACGATGTCACGCAAGTGAGCCGCTAGCATCCGACCGAAGAGAAGATGTCCTGCCGTCTGTTCGCACGCTTTCCTCTTCGACCGAGCGAACGAGTTACGCGGTTGACATCAACGTTAAATAAACGCAAGCAGGTAAGGATTTATGGGCGTCCTGTAAATTACTTGATCAACTGGCGTGCAAATCATTCGGGAACACGAAAACACGTTCATTCAAATCGACCGGTCGAGGCTGAGTTATCGCAGCCTAGCCCGGTTCCTTGGGAATATCAGTCCTGGTCACGCGACAAGCAATCAAAAATGTATGCAAAACGAGAAACGAGAAACGGAACTCGACCCCGCGTGTCACGTGATATTGCTACATTCATAGCGAGCACGTGGCTCTATCACTTTCACGGAACCGAGTTGTACTTCCGCGAATTGTTATGGCGAACCAAGAAAATAACAAAAGACGATGGAATATTAATTAATTCGTGAAGATGTTTAGTATAGTATCCGGCAGTATTTTTCTTCTCAATGTATCTTTCCACGTGTATTTTGGGTCGCTGAAGCCGAGAAAGAGGGTCACTTTCACGGAAATGAACAGTTCTAACAATTCGTTCTTACGAACATTTGGCCGACAAGGGTCATAACTTTAGAAATCCGCGCAAGACCGTGATCGTACAGAGAGCGATAAGCGGTAAGCGGCAAAACAAGCGATGACACAACCAATGCCAATGCTCCAAATGCTAATTTTGCAGCCTACCGTTCACTGTATGATCGCGGTCTAACCGGCCGCAACATAAAAAATGACCCAAATTTGACTCAATCCTCGCGATTCAAATGCGTACAGAGTAAGCCGCACAGTAGTTTAAGAGTTCGAAATTTAAGAAAAAAAGGTGTCGTCAACGTCCATGGAGACGTCATACGTTAACGGTTGACCGAAATTTGTCACGCCTTATTTGCATATGAAACGAACCTCATTTTCGGCTTCGAAGACCTCAAAAATATTTCGCAGTCCGGATACTATACTAGAACCGAAAATAAATGTAATATCTTAAATCTCTTACAAGATTTAAATTGAGACCTACATTCGAAAGATTGTTTATGTTTCATTTACTCCGTTAATTCTCTACACGAGTGGTTCGCTACGTGTTAACACCAAGTTCGACATCGATTTCCGTAAGTGAAAATTGTCCTACGGAGAAAACGACGATTTATGGTCACTTGGAGCGCCAACATCGATTAATAGGAATATTTTACGCGATTATGGCGCGTGGGACAAGTTCGACCAGTTATATCGCTTCTCTCCGCTCTTCTCGAGAGACGAAACAACTCCGAAAAGGATAAATGTTTCCAAAGAATCGGCGAGTACGTGATGTTAGCCATATCGGCGAGACTCGCGTTTTTTCAATGATATCGTAACGTTGAGTCGATATTTCGAACGGTGAGTCACCAAGTTCAGCGATGAAATCGTGGCGATACCATTTCTAAAAAGATCCCTAGCAGCGCACGCTGTCTGGGAAGACTTATGTTCCAGGAAATGCGATCTTTCCGCAATTCAAAGTATTTCATTTCACTTTTACCGCTTTTACCGGGCTTAAATATTACTTATTACTTTAGTCGTCGAGTTTCCTTGAAACAAGAGCGAGTCTACCGTGCGAGCAGTTAATCAAATGAAAATTACGGCTTTCCATCTTTTGAAATATTTCGTTTCCTATCGTGTTTCTTATTTTAACAGTATCCATCAACGACAACAGTATCCATGAGAAACGATGGGATAATGAAAATTGGAAATGAATGAGGGGAAAAATACTCTGCAGATAATAATAACTCAATTTTCCGCACCACGATCTGCTTCCCAACATAATTCGACCGATCTATCACAGTCTCTGTCACTCGTTCCTACTACGACATTTACTATAATATCCGATTTTTCGTTTGCGATCGAATTTCACACTCTTCCGTAAATTCGCGCGTACAAGTTTCACGTGCTTCGTGGTAATCGCCACGCGGATATATATCACCGTGGCATCTCGTGCTCCACAGTGAAACTTGCCGCTAAATATTCCACTTTCATGCGCACCCCGCGAGTATCATCGCACGAGTCGTTAAGCATCCCACGAAATGAGGTAATTTTCTACGCGATCGCCGTCAGCCACGAAATCTGCCGCCTCGGCCCGATGAAACAGAAAAAGAAAACCACCGTGGAGGCTCGGAGAAATCTCTTGATTAAAAATGAATCAACAAATCGTTGGATAGCTTGGCTAATTCCTTGCAGTGGATCAACCATTAACTCTTTGAGCATGGCCAATTACCTAACGATTAAACTTGGATCGACTACTCGAGCGGCACCGAGGCGCGTGCAAATTACGTTGCTTCGCTCTTACGTGCAACGTACTATCAACACGCCATAGCATTCAACGTAGCCTTCGTGTTCATCAATGAAAACGGAGGCTGATGTCACGTTTCACTCGAAGGCAGACGAAAGTAAAAATCATCCAACGCGAGGTTTCCTTTTACCAAGCGTATAACGTTGTGCTGCTTCGCGTATAGAAAAAAAAAATCGTGGCCAACCCCCTTCTTCCTCGCAGCCACGGTTTCTCTTCGGGAACTTGACGCGTGTGATCCTTCGACATGCTGGCAAACGTGTTTTTCTTGTCTCCTTCACCGAAGAAGGCACTTAGTGGCACTTACCGCGACCCTCTTGGCTACTACGATCTGACAACGAGCTTTTCATCGAGATACAAAAGGAGAAGCACATTTTCGAAGTGTTTCCGGCTAATGAAAACATAGCGATATTATTCGAATCGTTTGAACTCCGTCATCTTCGAATTCGATCTTGACAAGACGAATTAATCGAGCAACCCTGCGTTAGCCTACACTGTGCTTGTTCTTTCTGAAAGCGAACGAAGCGACACCGCGCGAAACGAGCAGAATCAGCGCGGAGGAAGGCGTGAAAAATCCAAATTCAGGACAGACCGGAAAGCCTTGCCGCGTCGGTACGCCTCGCGTGAAAGTTTTAGGCGGACACACGTTGCATCTAGCACGGTCTATGAGCGCGAGTGAAACCGGGCCTTTGTATACACGCGCCAGGCTGATTGCTCGCGTTAATCGAACTTTATGCGCGGGATCGCTTTACCGTGCAAACACGTTCGGCCGATATGAATGGCCGGTTGCTTCGAGCGTTCGTTCGACACGGATAAATTTGCCCGAAAAAGAAAAAGTAAAAAAGGCAGAGAAAAATAGGAAAAGGACGGGAACAGAGAGTAAGAACGTAGTCGCAATCGGTCGATTTATCGTATGTGCTCTCCCCGGATGCAATTCGTCCTAATAATTAACGATTTCCCTGGTTAAGCTGACACTTTTTATTCGATTATAAATTTAGTGCGGACTAGCTCTATCTCGGAGGATGTAGGTTTCGTGGAGGCCGTAAAAACAGGGACACAACGTTCTCGTGCTTCCTGCTTGCTTACGAGGCTGTGTACGATCGGCCCGATTCTCGATACAGGTCGATGATACGCTTTGCCTGTCCTGTGCTGCGATTCAGATAAACTGGCGTTTCTTATAAACGACGTAATTATAGAATAATGATATTCTAGCGTCGATCGTGTAATTACATATTTAGTATCATAAAATAAAATTTGATCTCGTTTCTTAATGATTCGTGAAAGTATTAAGGGAATGCAAATTATTCGTTACACATACATACAAGTATTAATAGAATATTCGATAGAAAATACATTGGCGCGTAATCTGAAAAATTGTTGTATAATAGGAGACGCAAAAACCAACTGTAATTTCTCGCTGCCTGTTAATCACGTTGAACAAGACACGCTTCAAGCCGCACAAATCTCATCTCATTCGCAAACACCCACTAGTAAGACTGTTCGGCGAACACTCGAGGTATTATCATATTCACTTACAAGCCTCCTACATAGAGGCAAGCAGACTTCCTCGTTGCACTAAAATTACGGAACCTTCGCGAGAGCCAATCATCTCGTTAACATACAAAGCGATCTAAGAAACTCGTCGAAGATTTCAACCGTACACTCGATAATCGTAAAAATAAATACGAAATACTCGCTTAACGAGGATCATCCGAGATACCTAAACTCGTGATAATAGTCGCAAAGTATCCATTGAAACAAGCCTCTTTGGTATAAATTGAAGATCGTTCGACGTTTAAAACGAAAAGAAGCAAAAACAAGGGGGGGGGGAGGGGAAATATGAGGGACGGACGGTAGAGAAATAAAAGCATCCGATTCTTCGCATCGTACTGTAGAATTAATAAATTTTTACGGTAAACGCTGGCTGGACGAACTTTCACGTGGTTTCGAGAGAATGAACGAGCATGAAGAGGAACGCATTCGCTACGCGATCGCGAGTTAATGGCCAAACCGACAACACCGAACATCGTGAAATCTTTTTAACGGCGTGCATTCATTTGTTCTTTCACGTGGACACTCGTTCCACTGGGTGGCACGGGTTTTACGCTGCTACTAAAAGGCTAATAACAAAAGTAGAGAAATTCCTGGCTGAGAAATCCTTGATAGCACTACGAGAAACTAGTAATATAGTTCCGTACAATTAGCGTGTCTTCTTTTATTGCTTGCTTTTTACACGTCTGTGTTTGTAGAATATGAATATAGAGGTAGAGAAAATGTTTACGGAAATGTGAGAATTTTATAGCTGAAAAAGAATCACGTCAATGTCGAGATAATTCGCAACTCGATAATTCGGTTAACAGTGCAAAAATCACTTCCATATGTACAGTTGTTGAAAGTTTCCGGTTATATAGCGTGGTTTTATTAAACTGCTAAGATAACCTGCCTCTGAAAAGACAGGTTTGTTGCATAATTATATACCCTAACTATAACACAATATCGTTAAATTTCTTGTAAGAAGAATTTTGTTAATATATAACTTTTACTCAAAATGGAGATACGGTTGGCAGCTGAAAAAATTGTAGTTTTATGTTTTCGAATCTCTAAATTAAAGAGAAGAAGTTAATAAACTAAAAGCACCGTACGCTTAATAATCACATCAAAGACGTCATCCTCTTAACCCATAAATCCCTGTCAATAATTAAGTTACCCAGAGCGCATGTAAACGTGCGCGTAATGAAAACGTGCAACATTCCATTAACCCGGCACACGCACAAAAGTCGAACAGGATAACGTTTAACTAAAACGTTCTCAATCGCGTGCACCGTGAATACGCAAATTCCTCGATAAATACGGTGAAAAGATCGAAGATCATGAAGCATACTGATCTTTGGAGAAACTTTGATGATACGTTCTGATATTGAGCCAGTGATAAAATTCGCTTGAATGACGATTAATTCGAATCAAGTTCTTGCAGTCGCGTGAAAGTACTACTAAATGGTACAAAATTTAATACACCGACTTAATTAAAAGCTAATTAATAAATAATTAGAATACTTTTTAGAAACCGTATCTCAGATAAAATTTCATTATCGATGATATCCTTGTCCGATTTAACGAAAGTGACGAAACTACGGTAGTACGTTAAATTAATACGAAAAGTGTGATCTGGCAAAGAACTCTTGGAAAAATCATCCATCATCCCACTTTGGTATACTAAGGGTTAATACAAACATGTCCGAACTATGTATTTCTTTTTCAGTTCCCAAGCTAAGAATTCTCCTTTAACATGGAGGTAAATGAGTGTAGTTACACTTAATGCAAATTATCTCCTTTTGTGCTAGAGTTTCTAATTTGAAGCTTGCTCTTCTAGCAGATCGTTTCACGAGACCGCTTCCCCTGACATCTGTTTTTGTAATTCTAATCAGTTGCCATTGTGAATGGACTTATCAGGAATGTTGGTAACGTTAGTTAGCTCACTTCAGCGAGTATGGAAAACAAATTGCCGTTTCGTACAATAATTCCGAGTGATAAATCTCGAACAGGTGTACTGTTCGTTGTATTTGATTTGAATAGAAGTAGCGCGGTTAATAGTCGGCATCGGTGAATCTTTATTTGTGATTTAGATGAATTTAGTACTCGTTATTCGCTTAGTCTATTTTGTGACAATTATTCGCGAAAGTATAAAATTTAGCAAAAACAAGAATGTACTCACCTTACTGCTTATACGAGACACAAGAGTTTCGATGTGACACTGCCATTCCAAAGCTCGTAGAAACAGCAAATGCCATCGGCGTTCCAAAGATCTCGCTGTTCGTAAAGCTTGTGGCGGTTCCCGTTGTTCCCGTTGCTCCTCTTGATCTTGTTCCTGCTCCTTTTGCTGTGCTTGCTGCTGACTGACAACTTTATCTCCTAATTTAACGACCGAACTGACGATTCGACCATGCGCTTCTATGTCTCGTTGGAGTACCTGTAATCATAAAGAATTCATCCTACGGTTACCAAATGTAGAAGTTTATCGTTCAGAAATACCGTGATTGTTATAAACGATGGGGTAAATTTTGCACGAATAGAATGCAAGTGTTTCGTGTATGATACAGTAAAAATACCATAGAAGGTGTCAGTGGCTGTAATATGATTCAAATGCTATCGTTCCACGTTAAATTTCAAGCTACTAATGACAACCACCAACGAGTACATAAATCAGCTAATGTTAAGTATCGAAATTAGTATCATCTTCAGGATTGGAAAGCGTGTTAAGTGAACAGCGAAATGTATGGTTATTAAGTATACGAATATTCGAAAGTACCCGGAAGCCCACGCGAAGATCGATTTATGGGCTTTAAATTGCGTTTCGACCAAGTACCGTTATCAGAGGCGATCTCCCGAAAGTTTTCTTTCACGCCGACCACTGGTAGATTAAGTCATGCATTTACAAGCATGCGCTGTATAATAACACTATTAAAGCAGTACATTAAAATTCCGGTCAGATAAATCGCCGACAAAAAAAAAGGAAGAAGAAATTAACGACTTTGAATAATTATTTTGCCGACCCAGAATCACCGAACGTATCACGAGCCACCCTGAGGTCATGAAACCTTGATAGCTTGATCCTCAAGGTCTCGTACAGAGTACGTCAAAGCCAGCTGTAGGAAACGTGGATATCGCTAGTTGACACCATCGATGTCAGATTTCAAGTCATCTGACCCAGAAGTTGTGGATCTAGCCACGAACCACCACAGAGTCATCGGACACTGCGCAAACCCTGTAGTCGTGACACTCGCTACGGATCACATCGGGGTCGTGACACTTCCAGCTGCCTGACCCCTGGATCATGAGATCCGCCTTGTATCATTGGAATCCACGTCTTACACCATCTCAAGAAATCCCTAGCAAGTTCCACGACCTCAAGGTCCTTCGCGGTTAGGTGGTGCTCGAGTGATTCAAGGATGGCTCAACGACTCGCGGCTCTGTGGTGATCTTTGCTGGGTTTCACAAGTTCGAACCATAAAACTCAAGATTCGTGAAACCGAAGAATATTTACAGCTAATTGAGCGATCTATAGTCCGTGATAGATCTCACAATTTAGATCTAATTGACCTGTCGTGGATTACGCTATGGACTAGATCACAGTCCGATACTGAACAACTCGAAATCAGCCATATTAACGTGTCCAACTGATTCGTAGATCATACGATGGTAAATATAGAGCAACGCTGAGTACTAGAATTCGTTTTACGATTCGAGTCTAACGTATCGATATCGAATGCCCGCAGATAGATCAGTAAACGCCAAAATTTCAACTATCCTAAAGTCGTTAGAATCGTGACAAGATATAGTTCTGCGTCCTAAAGCTATAATTATCTCATTTACAATTTGTCTAATCTGAAGATTACGAGTATGAAACTTAACGGACCATTTCCTTTAACATTGCATTCCACGACAACAGCTGTTGACGTTTTTGTTGGCAAAATGATTAAGTACGTGTTGAGTGACAGCGACTATTCGCAACTTTCTCGTCTAAATTTAATCGAGCATCAAATTCAAACAGGTATTTCATCTGTCAATTATACCGTAATAAGCGTAAGTACAAATATAGCACTTCCGATATGCAGCTGAAGTGATACGAAGCTCGTCGCGGCCCAATGCAGACAGCCACACTTTCTCGCTTTTCAGTCCTGTCTTCGGTTTCCTCCTTTCTACGAACGCCTGACCAGGTGAAATTCATCAATTCGAGGCTCGCAGCGAAAAAAAGGAACGAATCACGCCGAATAGGCGGTGCAGCACGAGAAGGAAAGCGATACGATGCCCGCAGAAATACAACGCGGCGAGTTTCCTGCGCGCGGATCATCGTTCGACCATGATATTCCCACTGCGAAGGAAGTATAAAGTAGGATTATGATTTTCCTGCCCACGGCGGGATTTAAATTAGCGATAAGAACAGCCGCGCACGGTCCTCGTTTCCTTTTTGCCTTCCACTCTACTTTCTTATTCCGTGAATAATCGTCCTTTGCACATAATTAACCCGGTGTTTTTCTTCAAATTAGCCGTGTGTCTGCTTTACATCGTCGAGTATGCCGTTATCCCGTACGCGATATTTTACGGAATACGATCCCTCTGTTTCGAGTTTTACGCGCGAGATCACACCTCGCGAGTCGATCGATTAAAACAACTAGTTTGCATCGTCTTACACATACGCATCTGTCAATAAATTTCGATATTTCATACTTATGCGCTCGAAATGGTTATTCAGACTGTATACTAATTTTTTGCCAAATATATTTTTACGGTAAATATCCTAGAAGAATATTAATCACGACAATCGTCGTGTCTCGTTGCAGCGCCAATAAAATTGAAAAATGTTTTATATAACACGCGCCATATGTATCTACGTGGAAGCTTTCTATCGACCTTCGACAGAGCAGCGCGTATCACGATAATCCGTTGCAATGAAATTTCACGTTACCCTGTCGTTGCATCTAGTTTCTTGTTACGTGTAATCAAATACATTGGGCTGGTTATACAGCGTAGAGAGAACGAACGGAGATTTTCACAGAGGAACGAGAGACGTTCTCTCGCAAGCCACCAGTGGAAGCGTAATGAGCACTGCGTCGAAATGCTTGACTTGCTTCGCGGAAGCAATAAAGGCATTTAACTGCTTTCTTTTGTACGCGTGTGCTTAACCTTTGCACCCAAGCGTAGAGTGTCCGCGCTCGCTGTGCGCCGCGATGACCCGAACAGTGATTTATTTCCAACCACAGCAAAATAGAGAAATATAGAGATCCGCCAGGATAACGATCTAATCTGCCCCTTTGTGAAAAAGGAAAATCGCGCGGCATGAATCATCAACGAACAGAATCCGGTAGAACGGTCGGTTGATTGCGATGCGAATCGCAAATTTCGTGCTTTTCCTTGTCACGTGTATCGCCGCCAAATCGATTATACGCGTTTTTCCAACAGCCAACGCAACGTACAGTGGTTTGGAAAGTCGTTTCATCGCCATTTCGTCCGAACCAATGCCAGACACCATTGAAAATCCACGTGTACTAATTCTTCTAACAAAATATTCGCAACAAAGCTAATAACTATAAAATTTAACGACCTGCCACAAGTTCGTGCTAGCCGAAACTATAAAAAAAAACATCATCGAGTCTGACGAAGCTATCCACTTTCCCATCTAACACGAATACTTACTGAAAGTTTACGCAATCTTCAACAGCAACGATCGACGCAGCTTCTTCATTTATCCTGATACGTGTACATCACGAAACTCGCAATAAGCAAAGTATTTCAAAGTCGTATCTTTTAAGCCATCCTTTCCACTACTTTGATCGAACGAGTCATCTTGAACGAAATGTATCGACTCGTTCCACGTACTCGTTACGAACGTATTTAGGCTATACGCACGCTGACGACAATTTGTCGCTTTCGCTCGCATTAATCAAGAGTTCAGTTTCTTCCTCTTTTAAGAACAAGAAAGTCGTACTGAAGTCGCGTCGTCGAATACCCACACAGCTTTAAGCTCGGATCGGCAAAGAAAATGTTAGACCAGCAAACGGGTATTAGAATCATCGAATCAATGAAATTTTAGAGTTCAAGCGCACAGATAACGCTGCTACTACTACCAGTTCGATCGAACTTTGTTCACACCTACTGTATCTGTTCCAGCGACTATACGATCTTTGTCCCCTGCGAAGCGAAGCGAAGTAGCTGGAATCAGCAGAGAACAAAGACGTTGCGGGTCCCGAGTCTATCCGCAGCTCGCATTAGCCCACTTTCTCCCATAGATTGCGTACGATTACGCGCGATTGTTCCACTTTATCTGTCCGCGGTGCGGACCGTGTTGCTTTCGACTGGCTCGTCGGCTCGTCGGTGAGTTTTTCCCGGCGACTCGGTCTCGTCCGCGCGAGAACAATGCCTGCGGAAGAGGCTCGGTCTTATCTGATATTGAAGATCGACGTTTAGATAAAACATAATTGGCGTTTCGCGGTTAAGACGGTGTTCGGGTATTGAACTGCGGAGAAAGACCACGGGAGGAAATTCGAATCGAGGCGTTCACGGAGAGACACACCTGCCTCGTCTCTTCGAGTGAAAATTGCGTGAAAGCCAAAAGAGAAAAAGACCACTAATTTGTTTCGATCGCTGGATTCGATTTTCTAGCCGGTGTCGGTTAACTTCGATTTCTATAGCCGGGAAAGTACACACCCATCAACCGTGGAAAAGCTAGTGGTTTCGAACGAGATCATCGAAGACGCGCGGCTCTTCATACGATCTCCAACAGATTGACGTATTATAGAAGTTTAGTTTATTCGAGACGCGTCTATTGGAAATTTAGAAATTTCAGATGGCTCATTTAGATTAATTCGAATTTGTTGGAATAAACGACGTTGCCTTACCTTTATTCGAATATCTAAATCGAATTTAATGATTTGATAGATAATTGGTGCCATGAGTCACGGTCAGTTAGACTTTTAACATTTCATATCGCGTATCGCGCTGTTATGAGATTCTTGTAAGCAAATAATAGGGATATATTTAGGACGATACCACGGAGATAAGCGATTACGAACGATAAAGGTATTTGATAGATTTCCTCAAATGCTACACGATACTTCGTACGTGACCGCCCCGACTACTTTTAAAGATAAAGACTTTAAATAATAAAGAATGATTTCTCTGAAAAATGAACGTTATCTTCCAATAGAAGAATAAAACATATATTGCTTTACTCTCAAAGACGTGTAAATATTTACAGGAAGAACTTGAATTTCTGTTTGTTAGCTGTTACCGTAGAAGTCGACATCTACGTTTCTACGCGTACAATTCACTGACACTTGCGTTCTTTTTCAATTTGTCTACGAGCTTAATTTGTAACCAAAGTCGTACCTTTTCCTTCTAAAATATTACAATAATATTACATTCGAATAAATTAGATATTTATAGAGAAATGAAAAAATTCAGTCGAAAGAAATGCATTTAAAGTACATTTTACATAACTTATCTTTAAAAGTTACGCTACAAAGTACTACGTTATGCAGCTTGTGCATACTTGGACTCTCTTTACATTCCCGTGAAGTTTACTTTTTCCTGTACACACGACTCTCCCATGGTCACAAACATTCTTCACTGGCCTTCGACTTGACTAGCTGGATATCGTTCTACAGACATTTTCTTTCCTAGATACATACACAGCGCGAAATATTCGTAAAATAGTCTGCTAGTGCAAACTCGATCTGTGTCGTATATTTTTGATCTTCTAATCAGAGAACCAATTTCTTTTCCAAGTATTCGCGGAATAATCTTCCTGCGTTCTATATTCATATCAAAATAGCTACGAAAAAAGAAAAAAGAAAATACGATAACGGTGGAAAGTCCAAGGGAGCACGCCCCATAAAAATGCTATCGAAAGTATCAAGCGTGACGGAATAAATACATATTAGAAAAGTTATCTAAATCTTCAGGCACGAAGTCACATTTCACTAAATTGAAGTCGGCGGGCTGTGCGGAAAACAGGATCGACCACGGAGAAATCGTAAACATTTAACAATTCTGTTAGAACGGATCGATATGTCGGCGAATATTCTTAAAACAAATCGGTAAAATTATTATCGAGATCGATCGTCTAGCGGAAATCGAAAGTTCTCGAAGCGGTAAAATTGAGTGGTTGTCGGTCGGTGATCGAAGCTGTTAAAAAACAACGAGGAAACGCGGCTTATGTTCAACGTCCGTTAACTTCGTAGAAAATGTAACGGTGTTGAGTTTCCGATCTGTTGAACTATCGAGCCACGCATCGAAAAAGATTTTCGAGACGACGTCCGATCGCTCCATCTCGGAGCAGCGCGGCGCGCGGCGTTACGCTGCTTTTATAGTAGAAAGTTTCAAACACGTGCCGATACATCATAGAACAATACGCCACATGCTCTGTTCCTTGTTCCGACTTTACATCGAGTTAGTCGAGTACTTATTTCCTACCCTGCAATCGCGATTCGGTTTTACCGATGGATGGATTTTTGTCCTGGCAAGAATTCTTATATGAAACCTTGGTTATCAGATCGGTGATTCGATTGTAAGCAACTTTGGGACAAATGGACCATTAATCTTGCAAATTATCAATCGCCGTTGATTCTATTTGCGAATCGATAACGTAGCTCGAACGACCGATATTTTAGCGATTCTCGTAAAAACCGAAAGCTAGGATCGCTGTTGGTTTATTGCGAGATTTTACACAACTGGATCGTATTTCCTTTCCATAAAGGTGTTCAATTTTTGCGTACGAGAAATTAATAAAACATTCGTTCTTAATTTCCTGTTGGTCGACTCTTCTTGCAGGAGATTCTGGTAACTGTCTACAAAAAATAAAAACTAATTCTTGGAAACAGGTCAACACCGTTAGTTTGTACAAGTTGTCGGAACTTGTTAAAGGATCCGTGCAATCATCCTTGGTGGTTTTTTTCTTCGAACCGCGTAATCATTCGGCTTACGTAAACGTTTAACTAAGCGTGTGGCGATGGATAAGCAGTACCAACTGCGAGATACGTGCGGAAGCTTGGTCAGATTTGAGGTTAGAGTAACAGTTTTCGCAGAATTTACGGAATGCCTTTACTATCTTGAGTGAGCGAACCTCTGCGCTACAACGGGCTACCGACCAAAGAAGATGCTGCGATGGTGAAAATGTAGCGTGCAGAGAGAAGCTATCGTAATGATGCGTTCGATGACGTATCGAGGATGTTTCGCAACGGTATCGGATGATCGATTAGGGATGTAATCGTATGATTATTTCGTAGTACCGTATTTTCAATTATAAAACAGAGTCTGCGAGAAGAAATAAAACCCACGTTCTCTTATTGCGCTTACGTGTTACTTGCTATTGGAAAATTGTTCGTGGGATGGACGATATTGGTTAAGATGCATTTTGTATTTAAATATGAAAATTATGAGGAAAAGATGTAAGTACGATTTTTTTGATCGTTTAAAAATAAGTAGCAGACTGACAATATTCCGAAAGAGACAAACGATATTAAATCTAGTTGTTGCGTTAGTTTAACTTTGTATACTTAAAATCTTCGATATAAAAATTCTCAATATTTAAGATTGACGCGGTGTTAAATACACACGGAGAAAATCATATTCTCTCTATATACGTGAAATAATAATGTTGTTCCGGCGATGACTGTGAAGTAGGTCATAGTGGCAGTAAAGCTCGACTCTGGTGCTATCGCTAATCGCGATCGTTTATGTTCTTCGAGTAAAAGTGATGGATATACTTGACCGATGACGAACATTCCGACAGCTCGTTCAATTTACATGACATTTCTCCAGACTCGATTTATGGTACGCGACAGTATATCGAGTGTCGCGTTATGCAAAGCACGATACTTAACGTCACTCCGTATCCGTGAGACACTCGACCAATTGCTCTTTTATTGCTACTTTATCATTTCCAGTTACTACCGTTTCAAAATCTACCGCTTGAAATTCTGACGAGTCGCTGTGGCCTCGTGCAAATCGTACGTGAAAATTTCCACGTACGATCTCTGCGCGTCGATCCATTCGGTACAAAGAATCGTGTCACCGCGCCGAAAAACGAAACCACGCCATACTTACCAACGCCATAAATATACCCCTAAATAACAGCAAAAGTCAGTGGAGAATCAAACAATCGAATTATCGACAATTTCGCGCGAAAAAGTTAGCCACGATTAACGTGATTCGAGCATGTTTATTTATCCCATAACACGTTCAGAACCACTTGAATTATTTCGCTTGGTCCTTAATGGATTAAAATTTATCTCACTTTAGTCCGAAAAATCTTAGTACAAGGCAAGCATCGGGTATATCTCCGATGCATCGATCGTTAACTTTCTCGTGGACAAGCATCTCGCTGTTCACGGAGATTCGGTGCAGCGTGTCAGCAGCTTTTTAGCCGTGGGCACGACCTATTTAATGGAATACGTCGGTTTATCGCGGGCAAACCGCGTACCCCTCGGCTCGTCAATCGTCTCCATTTTTCGTGTTCGTTCGTGCTGGCGTGCACGCGCGCAAAAGTCCTACCAGCGTTAAGTATCGCGCGACGATATCGTTTTATCTGGCGAATTGATGAAAAATCCGACTCTTAATCTGGCGAACAACCGTGCGTGCTGTCGTGACAGATGGCAGTCGTGGTAGAGGCAACAGTCACGATTCTGTTTTCCTTTTGCACGTTACGCAATGCTTGTTTTATCGGTTCGCGTGGAAATTTCGTTGTGACGCCTGTTATGGCGGCTCTTATGGCCTTCCAGTAATTGCACAGCTACCCACCGGAATTATACATTGATTACGTCGCTGCATGGAATCTTATCGTAGGTCTGCGACTTCTCGTATGCAATTTTTTCAAACGGCGTAGGAACACGTCGGATAATCTCGCCAGTTGACGTTACACGCTTCTGTTGGGCGCGGGAAAACTCGTATGGAAATTTTATTGGCCTCGGGATCGATAACCGTGACCGGAAATGCATTGTTTCTCGTTACGTTAATCGATGGAATTTTATTGTAGGAGCTGGAACTTTCGAAGCGACTCTTGCATGGAAATTCTTTTTATCGATGCTGGAACAGGTTAACGAATACCGCGAATGGAAACTCCAAACGAAGCATGGCCAAACTATTCGTTCTCCTTGTATATCGTACTTTTATTTTAACGTTTCGAAAAGAAACGTACTATCTAATCTAATATCTATAACGAATCTCGAAGAAATCTCGCCACTAACTTATTTTCATTTAACGAAGAAACTTCCAACTCGCTCTCGTCCAAGCAATTATCTACCATCGATAGGATACACGCTTACCTACTTCCCACAAAAATGTCTTGAACCCGTCCCACAATTTTCCACGCGATTTCCTATCCTCTCCGCTGCTCGTTAAGCCTGCATCGTTTAATTCCGTGTCGAGTTCGAGTCTAAAAACCGCTAGAACGCGGCAACGAGCACATCTATCCATGGGAAAGTTGGAGGATAGGTGTTAGAATGTGACGGAGTAGCGTGTGCTCGGAAGAACCGAGGACAGGGGCGTTCTTGTCCGTGCAACCGGCATAAAGTAGTCCATAATTCACGGTTGAATCCACGCTGAGATTACGGTTACGCTGAAACCGCTGGCAGCTCGCTGTCTCGGTAGCCGTGCGCCAGGTATCGACCGACAGTTATTGACTTTCATGCCAGTCCGCGGATTCCCTGTATCCTCAATGGAAAACAAATCGCGCGATCTACGTGATCTCGATACGATTCTCGCAAGATAGTCGATAGCCATGGATCTCAATGAAATTATTGGATGGAGTCTCGGAGAACTGGATCGGTGAAAGGTTGATGATTCGTTGCGCTGCAGATTGCAAAAGACGATTGCGACGAAGCCCAAAAAATATCGCAATTATAAATACTAAGTGGAAATGAGTTAACGATGTTTTAAATTAATCTATCGCAGACCGAAAATTGAATTCGCTGGGTCTATCGGCTGTTCTTCTAAAAGCTGTCGGAATATCCGACAAAGTGGAGAAATAAAAAGGAAAGACGAATGGATTAAATTATCGTTGGCTTCTGACAGGATGTGTGTGTTGCGGATAATGGTAAAAGATAGCGAATAATAACGATAAGATAAAGGCAGGGGGAATTAGAATATTGTTCAATCCGGAGAGAGTTTAAACGAGGAAAGTTCGTGATGTCGTAATAATAGAGCGGTAATGTTACGATGTTGTAGAGCTATGTTAAGTTTATGGTGATTAGTTTAATGATGCTATGAGATAAAATAACAACGTCTAGAGATTGAATCATCTACCGCAGCGTAGAATTAATAACGTATTTTATAAAACTCGTGTGGTCGGCTTCCTCTTCACGAGCAAGAGGGTGTACATGAAACTGCGAATACATTAAATTCTAATTTTTCTTACGAGATTACTGCTGATATAGACTATGCGTTAATATACCGTACGATCGTTTCTTTTTTTTTTTTTTTTCTTTTTTCATTCTTCTCTTCTTATTTCCGTCGACGAGAACCTTTTTACTTTAAACGAAAAGAATACCCTCGGATGGTTGGAAATGCAAAATTATAGTTTACACGTAAGTCTGCACTCCGTAAATTATCTTCCAATCGCTTGGAACAAATTGTAACGGAGAAACAGCGTAGAAATTCTAAAGTTAGAAAACTCTAGTTACAAGAAGAATTCAGCAAGAACAGTTCCTACCATCGAAAGGAAGAAGAAACGTTAAAAGAAGTCTTCTAAAATTTTCAAACATTCTATCGAACCAATTTTACAGCAAGAGGTTGGAACGAACCGTTCGGAAAGAAGAAGAAAGGTCTCGCGAGGTGATTCCTCGTGGGTGTACGGAGTCACCATCGTCGACTATAAGAACCTGAAGACACGATTCGCGTTGATGTTCGCCGGCGCGCGTTCGCGAGGCGAATTGAACGGATTCATAGCGTAGGCGTGCAAACACATCCACGCACAGTCAGTCTCTATAATCGTGGCCCGTACCGATTTGAATAGGAAGTCGAGGCCGATTACCTTGGCAGCGTGCTTCAACCGTGTTATCAAGAAAAGTCGGCGTGTTCCTGAAAATCTAAGCAACGGCGTACAACGCATTAGCCTACACGCAGTCAAGAATTATGGACGCGATTACGTTTCTCCGTTTTGCACGATCACTCGAATACGCGGTTCCGAAAGCATTTACCTCCGACGATATATCCGTGATTATTCTCTGCGCGTATACACTGTACGCGCGCCGCTTGTTATTCCTATTAGCAATGCGCTTGGAAGCTTAGGAGAATCATAATGGAGGCTGTTTAATGGAGAAAAATTTTCCAGGCGAGGCGTTCTCTTTTTTTAACTATTTTTCTTCGATCTTATTTTTTGCTTCCCATTTTTTCTTTTTTAATAGATTTTAACGTCGAATCGTGCACGTACACCGTCAGACACAAGCAGCGGAACAACTAGATACCGTTTGCTTATACTTACTCTAACAAATTCTACTTTATCTAATATTCTGAGTTATAGGAAACGTTATACGTAAGGTACGATGCAAATGAAATAATAGATTTACAATAAAATAATTTTAAAAAAGAATCAAATCGGCCAGAGGTTGCTTTGAACGAAACGGTGTTGCGTTCGCGAAGAAACACAGAAAATAAAAAGCAACAGTGTAGAACACAAATTCCCAGAATGGTGTTTGCCGCACGAACATAGAACAGCGTTCATAGACGGTGCTAATGAAGCTAGTAACCCCTGTGCTAATATTAAAGAACCGTTTCCGCCGTTTGAAAACGGTTCTTCGTTAAATGCCCCGTCAACCGCAATTAAACCGCGCTCGCGTTTACACGAGTAGAGCTTAGTTTAAAACGTTGTTAAAGCCGCGTTTAGAAAACGCTGAAATTAATTCACCGAGCATTTCGCTGGCTTCTAAACTTCTGTATAGCGGGATAGGTGTTGCGTAATAGGTATGCATTTTGCAGAAATTATGTAACGCGAGCGTGATGCAAAATCGATAAAGCTGCCATTGGAAACTAGAACATCGATTGCAAAATAAGATTGTAATATGAAAAAGTACAGAGTGGCGTACTGATGATTAACGATAGCGATTGCGATGAAGAAACTGAATTTTTTAATGCTTATAATCATCGAAAGTTTTGTTCGAAAGTAACACGAAGATAATAAGAGACGTCCGAAACTACCGAACGATATGACAGAAAATTGCTATAAGTATCAGGTATATGTCGTACATCATCTATACCGATATTTAGATAACTGCAACACCTCTAATAAGTCAGAGTGCATAGGTAGCATTTATTTAAAGTTCGTGTTGTTTGAGATTTGGAGTGGCCGTCGGTTACGTCCCGTCCAAACTAGATGCCTAAAGACCTTTGTTGCGGAAACATAAATCTTAGCATTTCTATAGCTAAGGTCCTTAAGACCGCACAAGTATCTTTCGAGTCGAAGCATTCCGTAGAGTTATTGTTCATTTCGAGAAAACACGGGAAAGCGGATTTTTCCCATGCAATGCCACCCACGAGCGTCTTTCGATCGGGGGCGACTAGCACCCATCCTTACCCGCCAGTTTTGTCTTATCCAATTAGCAGCGATGGCCGTTGTCGTCACTTTCCTAACGAAACTTGAGCGTTGATAGCGTTCACAATTCGCCGTATCAATCGATCAGTCGGAACCTGACTGATCGCCAATTAGTTGAGAATTCGCATCACGTGTCGTGCCCCAGCAACATCGATGACATTCGTTAATAATAGTTTGTACTTCAGGGCATTAACCAGCAGACGCTGGTTACCACGCAATGTTACCGGTTTTCATTGATTTATCGATCCATTGAAAGGGTGAGATAGCCAGGGTTTGGTGGCACCGATAAAAGGCGTTACTCATCGGCTAATGGGAAGGATCGATGAAAATAGAACACGGCATACGAAAGGAAAGGTATCCTGAAATCATTGTAGTCGGTTCCTAGACTTTGACTGATTTAGTATCTTTTTAACTGCCATCGATAAATCTTGCTCCATTAAGAAAATTGACTTCCACCTTTTTAGACCCGGTTGTCAAACCCGATCGCATAAAACATTCAGACGCGATTATTACTGGAAATTCGAAACAGCGCTAACGTTTCTAACACTGGGTCGCTTATAATATTCGTTAAATACGAATTCGTTAAATACAAAAGAAAGAAAAGAAAAGGAAGCTGTGACATACAGAAAAATTACTTTAACGTAAAATATGAATATCTACAGAGGACATAATAGTGGAAAATCACAGGTGAAAAATGTAATAAGAGCGTCTTTATCGATTTTCTGACTTTGACGTACGTACTTTTTACACTGACTGAAAAGAAACGCATGACCTTCGATCGGCCTATCGTATTCACCATCCATCCACTTCAATATCTCATTTCTACTTAAATACTCATTCTAATTCAACAGTTACTCAACATCGTTATACAACCTAGAAGCAGAGCGATCAGCTCCGATTTCCCATCACGAACAGACCAAAACGAGGATACCGATCGATGGATCGACAAGGCAGAAACACGTCGAAGCGATCTCTAACTCACGACAGCTTTCCATTTCCGCGAAAAACGCGGATCACTGGAACGAACGGAAGAGGCAGACCGATCCCCGGGCAATTCCGTCAAAATAGGCCGTGACGATTTTGATTAAGTTTCACCTATTCACCGTATCCGACTCGGTGGACCGTGACTACGAGCGTTTATCCAGAGACCGTGCGCTTTCTAAGAGCTTATCGGTACACGAATTGCGGAGAGACGAGCCCGGTGAGTCCGTCGTGACCGGTTCACGCGAATATCTCAACCAGATCCACGGAAAATCGACACGAACGCGAAACGGTAGGCCGATATAAGCGTAGGCGTGGCACTGTTCCTGCCCTCCGAACCTTTTCGGTGAATCCCAAGTCGCTTCTCGTTGAAATCGTTTCGGGGAACGAGCTGGGCTTGGCCAATTTACTTACTTTGTTCCTTCTTACTTCTTTATAGATCATTCGCGGAGATTCGAACGTTTATCGTGAGAATCTCCTCTTCCTTTCTTCGTGTTTCGCGGGTTCGATCGCTTCCGAGCTATCGAGAGATCGATTTGTAATGTCTGGCTGAGTTAAGTTATAGCGGAGGAGTTCGATGATAAATGGAAGTCGAGGTGGAAGGTCCGTATGAGGTTTTAAAGCACGTTCGATGGGTCGCTGTCTAGTTGAATAGAAGGATATATCGAGTGAGTAGGAACGAACAGACTTTCGAGTCTCGCGTCTTTTTTATTTGTCGTAGTTTGGTCGAGAAATATTTAGAAAAATACCAACGGAGAATCGAAACTACGCCTCTTAAATTAGCCATCCGACACCTTAATCGCTTCACTAAGAGCCCTCGCGTATAACTCATACGTTGAAATCCTATCCTGCAAGTAAACTGACAATGAGTTGTAAAATCGTTAAGTTTAAAACAGCAATCTCGCGACTTTATACGAGAATGAGTTATAGAGTGAAGAAAAAGCAGATATTTTGTCTTAACCAAGATATTACGGAATGGTCGTGAAGTACTAACGCGATGCTAAAGTTTCTTGGTATTTCAATTTCTCTGCTAAAATATTACCTTGCAGAAGATTCTTGCTCAGACATTAAACTCTGCCTATGATCATACCGTGCGGTCTTCAAAAGACTATTAAACTATTCAACTATTAAAAACCTGTTAAAAATGATTTAACCTATTTCCGAATCTGAATAACTATATTTACGTTGAATACGCTTATTACGATCCAAACACGGGCAAAAAGAGTTAGTTATAATTTTGATAGTTCGATTCTATCCTTGCTGCCGATCTTTGCGACGTGCGATTAAATTTGCCACGGCCAATCGCTAATTTGCGCGAAAATGGGCCTCGCTGCTTTGCCATCGGATCGATTCTACGATCTCGATACGAGACACCGTGCGATTCACGGTTTTAGTCGGTATATTCAAATGTCTAATCACCGATTTTCCTCGTTCACGTTCCTTTTTCCTTTCCCTTCTCTCTTGAGATGAAAATAAATGGAACGGTGGATGCGTGCATAATTTTCTCCGAGAGTTTCACGACGAATTTGCTATTAAACCGCGATGATTATGCTCGTTGGTTGACTGCAGGCGATCGTAAACCATCCGAAGTAGCCAAGATCGTTTATTGTAAAATACAGCAAGAAGATCGACGAGTTTCGCCTCTTTATCTCACCATGGGATTCTCCAACGGAGAGATAGAGGAGCGAAACGATATCTAAGCACAGGCATCGACCGCGATACGCAACGATTTATGCCTCGCTATTAACAGATGCTTCGTTTTCTGACGATCCAGATATTTTTGCAAATTTAACGCGTTCTACATCGATCTAGCGTAGAAACATACCTACTTAACTATCACTTATATCTGGTTTAATTGAAACGACGATATTGGTAAAAAAAAAGAAAACAGAAAAGAAGAAAAGAAATTGTCGAGATCAAATCAAAAACTTATTTTTAATCTTCAATTATAAAAAATAATTTCAATTATAAATTTCACCGCGATGGACTCCTTTTTTCCTTCTTCTTCTTCTGTGTTCTAGAGTTCTCCTAGTGTCTAGACAAATAGCAATTAAATCGTTAGATTAAGATTCCAGTCCCGATCTTTGAATTTACTTAAGTTCTCTTCAACCTTGTAAATCCCGGTTATCAGTTACAGAATCGATATCGAATTAGAACACAGAATATACTATCTAATCAAGCACTTTCGAAGATGTTAATTTATAAACGTCAGAAAAGTTATTATCGCTTATCCATACTATGACGAGCATTGTTTTCGGGGGAAAAAATTCTTCGGCTAAAAACAGACAGTAACATTGCTCGATACGACTTCTGATAATTTCTGACGAACAGCAAGCTGAATTTTTGCGTGAGAAGGGAGAACATATTGTTTCGAAAAGAGCATATTGTCTGTTTTCCCTGCCAACGTGTTTCATAGGAGTTCGATACTTCCTGGTGGCGATCATATCGGGCAACATTTTACCGTACTACTTTCGATAACATCTGAAACACAATACGTTCTAATTCCGGGCCACGACGTTCGTTTATGGGCTGTAAAACTAGGCACGTTCTTCTAGGGGTACCATTAACGGCACAGTTTTTGCGGCGCAGCCGGACAAAGTCACGAAACTCTCGTAGCGGTCTCTTTCCATATTTGGCGACTCGAAAAGAAGTATCGCCGATGTCTTTTACGTCGTGTTGATTACCAGCTGAAATACAATTTGCGCCTCCTCGACAGCGTTACCTTCCTCTAGGAGGTTAATCATCTTGAAAGAAGAAACGGTCGAGGATTCGAGACAGCTCCGAGCGCAATTTCATTTAGACTCGATCACGCGATATCATCATAACACTTTCACGTGTTAAATTTAATTTCCATGTATCGATCGTTCTACGCTGGTCGAACGATCTTTCAAATTATTTTGGCGACTCTTGAGAATCGAAGTAACGGATATCTTTCGGTTCGATCTAGATAGCATTTAAATTGTTACGTGATAATTAATTAGGTCACAGAACGATAAATTTCGTGTTATTTGTTGAAAACGACAACGTGAGTTGGCGCTCGCCATTCATACGCAGATGCGCTAGTTACAATAAATAGTAGCTAGAAGATAGTTCTAGATACAATCGATAGATTTAATCGATAGGTTTAAGATGTTCTTTTCTTTCTATCCCTAGTCCATGTAAGAAAGGTTTTTCGGCTCAGGAACGGTGTGACAGATTTATCCAAAGAATAAAATAATAGCTATTGTGGTGCTACCTCTGAATACAGAAATAATAATATTATTCTTGCCGTAATATATTTTTTCAGAGAATTAAACACTCCGAAAATCCTATAAAATCGAGATCTCGCGACGACGTCTAATATTTCGTAAACTAGAAAATCTTTAGAACAGAGAACAGAGAACTTCGAAGCTGATTCAAACAGCTCGTAAATCACAGTTATACGGAGAAACATTATCGACTGTTGCATCGGAAATTCGGTTGCAATTAAAATTACATAATTTCCCGTGTTGTTAGCGACGCGAGGTTAAACACCGAGGCTATGTGCGAGCGAGCGCTCATGGAAGGCAATAATTTAGCAAAACGAGCTCGTGCAGTGGGAAACCGAGTAACGCGGACGTAACCGCTCATAAATACGCGAATGATGCCGTCGCATGACTCATTGACTCGTTTTCTAAAGCGGTTCGCGCATTGACACAGCCGTTCGTCGAGACTGAAAGTCCTCAAAATCACTTTCCATCGGATCCTATTCGGCCACGAAGCTCGGTCTTTATGGGCGTACGGTCGCAGCTAAACGGGACTGCTGGAGGATTAATCCCGGATAATAAACGAGACGAGTCCCGAATAAAGCAACGATCGTAAATCATCGATTTCTAGGAAAAGTTTCTCGCGATATTGTCGTTTCGAAAGGTTGAACGACCGAGCTATGAAACTCGCCTGATTTAAACGCGATTTTCTTTTATTTAGATCCCCTTTAAAATGCGGAATAGCGGAATTCGATCTCGAAATACACGTAACGATTTTATAATATCGTCTGTTAAACTATTCGCTCAAGTGCATAATATCGTTACTTAAGAACGTAAAGTTACTCGTAAAACTTTTATGCAAAAGTCGTGCTATGCTAAATATCGATATATCTATAAAAAAGAGAATGCGATTTTTATTCAAATAAAATTTCATCGTACTAAAGGGATTAAAATTTTGTCTCGGTGACGAAAGAAAGTACATTTCTCGTAACACATAAGCCGCTAATCTTAGCGTGTATCGGTTTTAAGAGCACTTCCGTGTCATCGGAGTTACAGATCGAGTACAGTAGAATGATAGGAGCGTAGTCAGACACTATGGAGGGTCTGTTTCCTGCGTACAGTGAGGACATCGAATGGATGGATGTACGCAAGTGTTAAGAGGCTGCAGGAATCAAAGTGGCTCTTAAAAATATAAATAGAAACAGCGGTCGTGTGATACTACTATGGATCTTTGATGATCGACGTTTCTTCCTCTTTATACGTTTTGCTTTTCTTCCATAACGGAGGTTCCGCTTGAAGATGACAGCCATTTGGCTGTGAAAATTCTTCCTTTCCTAGAAGCCATATTTCGAATGTCATAATTTCATGGTATTTAAAAGACGAGGTATGGCCTGCCCTTTAGGGTTTCGATGTTTTCCATTACACACATAGTTCACACCCAATGAGCATAAAATGATTTCTTAATGCTTATAAACCGTGAATGGAATTTCAGACATGCAAATTCGCACGCGTATTACGGCGGGTTTAAAATGCACCTGGCTTCGCTACTTTCATCCATTACGCAATCTTCGAGCCTATTAAAAATGAACAATAAAGAGAAAAAAGACTGGAGTTCCTAGAGGTAGCAAGATTTCACCGCTTGCAAAGTTCCTACGATATTAGATAAAATTAAAAAATACAATCGTCAAGATTTTAATCGTCTTAATACACAAGTTCAAGTAAATTGATAAGAGAGGAAATGCGGCAGCTAGATAAACAAAGAATCTTAATTACTACAACGGAAATAATTGCGCGTACTCGCTCTTTGTTACAGTGGAGTGCACCAAGCTTCTACCAACGCGTACCTTAATGCCTCTATCTTTAAAAACCTGTATATCTGGTCTTTAACCTTATCTGATCGTCTAAACTTTTTTGCCATTGGCAAAAGATTCCATCGATGTAACCGACACGAATACCACCAGTACTACCGCGATCAAACATAATTATAAATCACGTTCGAAATATAATTTACGACTCGTGTTCCGATCTCTGGAACGACTGAAAAAAGTAATCGAAATCTTCGACACTGCGCGTTTTAAATTTTAAGAACCATCGTCGAGCAATTACGAACGAATTATCTCCAACGATACAAAGAATAGCTTCTCTCGTAAAGTAAGGATCGAGCAGATCATTCACGAACGAATAAATTACAAAACTTCAGCCATCAGCTTCGTAGCGTTTCTTTTTTCCAGCCACTAAGTACAAATATCAGGGAATAACGAAGTAATCAGAGAAGCCCTAAAGCCAAGGAGGGGACTTGTCGCAGTGCAAACCGGCACGAAGGTTTAAAACATCAACTGCCTCTTTCGAAGGCTTCCCTTCACTTTAAAAGGATCAACGGTGGCGACATTGAATCGCTGTTTTTTATCAACCTAGAGGAGAAACTTCCAGCGGGATTCTAGCTAGCCAGTGTGCCCGTGGGAAACGAAACACGCATACAACCTTGTGCGTATTCACCTTGTGCCAGCGTTGCATTAAATCCCGCTGCAAAGCACACGAAGTCGCGATCTGCAAAAACTAGCAGAACAGTCTATCTTCTCTTTGCGTTTACCCGTTCAGAAGACTAATATTAAATCGATCGTGCACTTTATACGTTGGAACTGACATCACGCTGATACAATTTCTTTATCGTTGGAGCGAGTCTTGGAATTTTCTTGGTTCAACTGGGATTCGTCGCTTCTTTTCCGAGAATTTCCCAGTATAACGAGTCATTTCCGTTCTTTGTCACACGTTTGGAGAAACGTCGCGTTCGATGATCCATTTTATAAACGATATAATAGAAATTCCTCGAACGTAATTAAAAATAAATGTATACTTCTCGTATGGATGTAATTTATCGAGCAACGTAATTAGTTTTCTAAAACTATATAGCTCGTCAAATTGCAAGCAACCTATCACCTCCTTTCCAACTATTAATTCCACAAAACGAAACGCGTCAGTGCCGCCCAACGTTCCATCGATTTTCTATCGCGTATTTATCTCAAACAACGAATAATGTTTATACCTATGTCTGTGTTTACCGGAGAACAAGTAATGGAACAGGAAATACGTGCATAGTAAATTTTACTACATTGAAAATTATCCAAGGTACACTCCATTCTGTTGAATTCACAGACGTTTCACATCGAGTTTGTTAATTTTCATTAAATTAAATATTCTTTACTACGAGTAATAAAATTTATTCCGCCGTATTCTGTTCCGCTCTCAATTATCCGACATACTAAAGAAACACAAAAGTAGTAATATAGTATCCAGTCTTACAAACATACTTAACGCATTATGCGAAACTTTCCAAAAGTTTCATTAACGCTGTTAATAAGATATTTCATTGAAACGCATTAATACGCTCGCAGTAAATATCTTGCAATTTCTAATATCTTCGAATCTCTAATTTTTTCAACATAACCGCCGTGTCTCGTTACGTTAGTAGTGAAATTTTAAATTTCGTACAACGCACGCTCCACGTATTCGTAACAGTTTCCTGTGATAACCGTTCGAATATTTTCGTAAGTCGCGAGCGCTGCGCGCACCACTCCGTACAATTAGTCGTGAAATGAACGTTCTTCTGGAATTCCATCGGCGAATCGCGACGTGGGGATACGATACTTTTCGCCGTGCAAGACCTTGCACTCCGCGGCATGTGGCACGATCGCCGCGGGCGCACGCGCTATTCTAAATGCGGCGAGATAGAAAGAGGAGAAAAAAATCAGGGCCCCGGAAAAAATGTTCGATTCCCTTTCACTTACACGCCACGGCTTGAAAATGACGCAACGGCCACAATGTATCGACGTACCAACAACGGCATTATACACGTATCCTCTCGCGGTTCGTGCACCTAGAGGCGCGAGTTTCTGGAAAACGTGCAGAACCGCGACCTTCTCCAGGGTTCCAGTCACTCTACGCCACTATCCATAAATATTTCTCCGTATTCGATGTAATCGCGATACCTGCAACTCAATTTTCCCTTAGCTTCTATCGTGCACCTGTGCAGCCTGTCCCGCCGCGAGAATCGTGCGTGATCGGCGAATCGTGTCGTGAATTCGACATCAGAATTGTCCAACGATCAACGATCTTCCAGAGATCTTTACGAACATGAGCAATTTCCGAAGGATTTGTGCTAAATCGGAGATAAAATATAAGGAATTGGGTCGGTTCGAAGCTTTCCATGCTTTTGTCGCTTTAGTATTAGGTTGTCCGAAAAGTGTTTTTCTTTTACAGACACGTCTTTTACAACGACTCATCTTTATACAAATCCTAATGAAACCTAATCTGTTGAACGTCGTAATCTTTATCTTGATAGAACAAAATGGATCATAGGTAATTCGATAAAATAATATAAAACGGAAAAGTGTTGTACATCCATTATTTCCTTATAAAACGAAAGAAACTTTTCTGACGACCTAATAAAATTCGGAGAAGCGAGCGAATCTTAATCGATACGCCAACGAAATCGATAAAGATGACGTTGTACGTCGTAAACAGGAAACAAGGGAAAAAGACGGAGAAAAAGTAACGAACGCACTACTTATTAGTTGCCACATCACCCTATAAAATACACCTTTCCCTCAAACTATTTCAAGCAACGTATAATGCATACCGGTCATCTATATCGCGACTACTTTTTCACACGTCTTCCCGTTCTTTAAACGAATCGAATCGGTTCATTTATCGAAGGTTCGCGCAAAGGAAATTGTCTAAAATAAACGCAACAGGGGCGTTGATATTTTTCTGCGTTCGTGACGTAGCGAGAATCGAACGGGCAAATGCTAGGTAAAAAGTCAAAGTAAACTTTTACTGCGCTGTAATTACAGCGCTCGGAAAATTGCACGACTTTTACACGATTTCCTTGAACACAATGTCCATTATTAAGCTGTTCGAGTTAGTTGAAACAAACAGACACGAAACTAGATAACCAGGGAGAAATCCTTATCGCGAAAAAGTTTCTCAGAAACTTTATTGGCACGTTAGAAGATTTAATTAAATTATTACCTACCGAAAAGGAAGCCGACGGTGATACGAGTTTTCCTCCCCGAACGTGTGTTTTCATAATGACGCGGGTTACACGTTACGAGTTAAGAAAGTGCAATAAAACTGAAACGCGATACAAAGATCGCTGTTAACTCGATCCTTACATGAAATTACGATATTCGTTGAAATTACCATCGCTCGTAGTTTCGGTTCCTTTAATTATGACATTTACGCGATCGATTTATGTTGTAGTATAAAGGAAATCGACGTTGGTTCGATAAATGAAACCGAAGTTGCGTTCGTAGCAGATTAGTGTCGATTCTGACATACACAAATTCGCGAAAGTATTTCATAAAGATCATACAAATATTCAACGACTGGATTATCCATCGTTCTAGTAAGCCTCGATATTCAGTACCATCTTTGATGTAACTACGATGGTTGTTCAGGATATATTGCACATTAACTTTTTATCATTAAATATGTAGAAACAAGCCTACTACGTTGGTGGCGGAACGTTAAAGATAGTGGGCCAAGTTTAGTTTATGCCCGCGGCTTCGATCGCGGAAGAGAGTAGCATTACGCGCATAAATAGTATACGTAGTATTCGTAAGTGGTTGAAATTATTGGGTGCCGCGCGTCCTCTTATTATTAGAAACTGAAGTGCATCAAATGATACACTTGATCGGTTTCATCGGAGCCCCGGTTTCGTTCGCACTTTGAACAGTAAATGATTGGTTCCGTTACAAAATTCACCACGTGGCAACTGTTCGACCAAGTAATGGAAACAGCGGACTCTGGAAGAACATCGCTCGAGTAGCGGATAAACCAGCTCAAGAGGAATTCCAGTTTACTGATTTTATTCGAATTACATTAATAGAAATTTCTTCTCCTGTTCTCCCTTACATTACACGCGTAAATTTATTAATAACTAGAATTTAATACGTTTCTGTAATATATTATACGATCGATTTGTTTCACTCTTTTTTTTCTCTCGAATATCTAAGTAAATCTAGCGTATCGTAGTAACTGCTTAGCCAACATTCCACGGCAAAGGCTATCTAAATTCGTTGCTCCGAGAAACGCATTTCCAATAACGCTCTCCGTCGTTCGTTGCTCACAACTTCGCCTCGCAATTCCCCTTCGCTCGATTATATCGTTTATCGTCTCTACGGAGCAATATTTGTGCAACTTTCACTGTATTTAATGAAGTATTGCTTCAATTGAACCGTTGTTCGGCTGTGCAACCTTACAGCCTCCAAGATCGCCTCAGCCGAGTGCAATAGATTCTCTTTGTTATTGTGTCCGATTAAATTCTATGGCAGAACGAACGATTTACGAATATTGCGTGGATGAAGACTAAATCACGATCGACTCGGAAGACGTCGAATACTTATATTGAAATGTCGCTGTGATGAAGAATACACGAGGAGATTTTCTTCTCGCGATATACGAATTGACGATATACGCGTGAACGAGTTAAACTATCCCTTTAATCACCGACATGTACGTGTAACACGACATAAGAATCAGAAAATCTTTATCGTATATTTCTCGCATAGAATTCATAAGTCAACTCGAAATACCTAGCATTCACCGCGTTAAATAACCGAGCGATCGGAAAAGCCGCTTCGCGAGCGACCCGCTTTTGAAGATTAAACGCTGGAATCGCGTAAAATCGCGTAAAATCGCGTAAAATCGAATAACTCGGTTGCCCGACAAACAACCGAAACCCTATCGCGTCTATACTGCACTTAACCTACGTTCATTGAACATCGACGAGCCAACGTTATCGTGGAAAATCTAGCGCAAGAATCTAGTACAACGTCAAACCACTCAACGTACATAGATCACTTCTTCGGCCGCAAAAGGCGCAGCTCTTGCTTTCTGTACGCGATCTTAATAACCGATGATTACGCCCAGCAGAAGAGTAATATTCACAGTGGATTGGAAATGAAACCACATTTAATACGTAGATTAACGGTACCCGAGATGCGGAGGCAGGTGTTCAGAAAGTTCCCTCCCGGAGACGAGAACGGAAAAAAGGTACCTTAGCCGTAATCAGACACCATTAGGCAGGTCTGTTCTACTCGCTCACTTTCTGCACGTTGTTTCGTTATTTTCTATCTTCTCTTGTAATTCGAACGGAAGAAACGGAAAAATAAAAACAGGATAAATTACAGACGTACAGTAGCTACATGTATTTCGTCGTATGTCGTACAAAACATTTCATTAGCAATAATTTCAAACTTTATTAGCATCGATCAGACAGAGTTAACCTGATTACGACTATATTGAACGGCTAGTGACATTTCGAAATCTTTTATACGGCGCATACAATGTACACGTCGTAGTAAGTTTTCTGTCCTAAGTGTCCAAATACTTTCGTGAGCCATCGTGGAAGATCAGAGAGAAACACAGATAAAACCACCAGCAAAGGGAAATCCTGCTTCCAATCGAAAGAAAACCAGATTTCCAATGTTGCGTGACCGTTTCGAAGGAGCATAAAGCACAGGCAGAATTTTTCGATTGGCAAAGCTGCCCGTTAAATGACAGTGAAATTAATCGGATTATTAGTCGATGTCGGATTAGACTCGTTAATCGATCGATCAAGGATCGATCTTAGATCGAGTTGGACGGGGTTCAATGCGTAAGTAGAGGAACGGAATGATTTGCGTGGTTTCATCCGGGTCTAACGATCGTCTCACTCGAACGACCGCGTATGATGTCATTGCGAGAGACACGCATTTCTAATTCGAGAAACTCGCAAACCTGCTACGAATGTTTGTCCTAGCGCGTCTCTGCATTTGTTCCGGCACGCGTCACTGAATTCGTCATTTAGTCATTTCGTTCTCGAAAGCAGATGCACGAGCATCGCGTGAACCGTGTCCATCTGTTGCTATCGAGAACCGGTATTAAGACTGCTGGCGATTGTTCGCGTGTTTCTATTTGTGTATTTCGTTACACTTCGTTTCGTTCGAACAAATATCGCGGTGGCAGGTAGCGAAACTCGATGGCATTTTACGTACAGGAAAATTAATAGAATCATTTTATGGAAATTATCTGAGCTTTCGCTATTATGAATTTCCGTTATGACGCAGGGGAAATGAATTACGGATTATCCGTGTGATGTGCGTTTGACAGATTCATTCGAGTTAAAATCAAGCACTAAAAATAATTCTCTAGCAACGTGTCGCCCACTTTCTGCAAAATTTACGATCGTGCCAATTCGAAAATTTCTTTCGTTCCTTTTTATTTCGTACGCTTTCGAACGTTTTGTATCTTTCGTTGGTATTTGTAAAAACTGTCGCCCGATATTTACCAGGAACGACAGTACTCTATTTATAAATAAACAGGTAAACGCATAAATAGCGTAGCGGTTCTCTTAGCAAAATAAGCATTTCGACACGATCTCGATTGTATTCAAATACGCGAAGAGAAGAAACTGGTCGCCATGTAAGCGTTATATTGTACGAGTTGTTTTATAGAAAGTTTCGTCTTGTTTACACGTTTTTAAGGGGCCGTATAATTACTGGCACCCAATCCGGAAATACTTTCGAACGTTAAGTCGATCAAAATATATGCCGGGAAAGGAACGAGCGCGTACAACGAGACAAAAAAAGAAAAAAAGAGAGAATACGTCGCTTTTCGAAGGAAAGCAAAACGCGGTTCAGTTAAATCAAGCTGGCGAAATGCAGGAAGAATTCATTATCTAAACCCGTCTCACGCTCGTTTTCGATTATCGAGAGCTCGATTAATTACGTCAGCGCAACACATCGTGATTAAATAACGAGTCAGAGCAAATGCTGTAATAGAATATATTTCGATCGTTTGACGCTACTCGAAGATAGAATGCTTCAGGTACCCAAAAATTTGAATATTTCCAATTGGCGAGAGAAATTGTGGTTTTTAATATTTACGCAATCTCTCTTCCTTCTGCAATTTTATTTCGTATTCTTCTTTTTCTGGTAAATTAAAGATTTAAGACATAGAACGTACTAAAAATTTCTTCAGATTCTTTTATAAGCCTAGGGCAATCAAAAAGCGAAAAGTACGACGGACAAAAGTTTACCTACCGAAAGTTAATTAAAGATCGACGATATTATTGCTCGACACATCGATCTGATAATTACGTTCATCGAATGTTATCGATTGACAGGCGCTTTCGTTTTATCGTACTCGACGCTGTTAGCTGAAAACACGTAAAAGTCGACCGACGTTTCAGCTATTCTTCTATCGTCCATTTTTCTTCCGTCTGACAAGCAGGAATTGCTTTTTTCGATGCTTTCGTAATACGCATTATGTATAAAGATTGGAGCAAAAATACGTTACGAATTTTATGATATAAATAAAATAGCGTTACAGCACGTTTGTAGACATAAAAGCTGCCATTGCACGCGAGTTTTCTTGGAGAAATTTTCGTTAAAAAGACTATAAGGAACTATAACATCTGACAGTGAAATATTTAATGAAAATTAACGCTAACGCGAATCATTTTATCTTATTACTTTATTTACCAACTTTCTACGCTTGAATCGTCCGCCGCCTGTAATATTCTTAGCATCGAATCGAAACGAATCAAGCTCATCAATTAACGTTTCCCTTCCATAGTATTGAGCGCGAGGACATAAGGATCAATCAAGCAAATTATACAAAGACAGACTTTCATCGCGACAGGCAACGATAAATCGAAACGGTAGGTTCGTCGGACCAGCTTTCAACAGCTTCAACGCGAAAGACAGCCAGAAAATCGAGAAGCAAAAGCGGCATTGAACAAACTAGCCTCGCTTCTATCTCTCATCTTATTCGAACACGTTGTAAGTGTGTAATGCTTTGAGCTATAGTACCGACCAACGATGCGATTTCGCATTGCTGCATCGGTGGCGTTGTGTAATTCGGCAGACTTCGTATTTTCCAATAGACAGATGGCACACCGGTGTGCACCGCACCGTCGGAATTCCCTTTTTAGAAATCGTTAAATAAAGATTCTTCCTATGGAATCTCTGAATTAAAAAACTTCTCTCGAAAATTTTAAACCAAACAATTCGATTATAGAATATATTTTACAAAAACATTGCGCTGCTCGCCTGCGTGGAATCTTGAACGCCTCGACGCGGCCTACGGGATGAACAAAAGTTTTTAGCTAGCGAGAGAACGAAAGTTTTTAGCTCGCGACGACAGATTCACGGTCTTTTACGAAGAAGCAAGCGTGGTTGCAGCGCGTCGGTGGACACGCTCGTGAGAGATCTCTGTCGCTGGAAGAGGTCACAAAAAACCGAACAGACATCGGCGATCAAGGTTTCCCGCCGTTTTAACCAACATGTGAAACACAGCCTTCCGGCATACGGAAGAATGGCTCGACCGAGCGAGAGGGATATACGCGTGGCCGGCCACCAGACGTTCAACTCACCGACCATAGAAAAGTATTTTTGGAATCGCACGGTCGCTCGTCACTCCACGGAACTCCATCCCTGCGCGGACGTCAGAATTATTGACCCCTTTCCGTTGCGTCGTAACAAACCGATCCTCCGCTACGAGAATCTCAACCGTACGACTTTTGCCTCCACACATTTTTGTCAAAGATCTTTGCTCGCTTTGAAACATATTTTTCAATGGTTAGCTTGAGAGGGAATATTATGAAAATTAGTCTGATAATATTATTGATTTAATATACATATTTTAATAACTACCATCGTAAAGATCGCCTGTAATTCAAAGTTTGGAAAAGCAATCTATTTTTGCGTAGTTCGTTAGCGACACGGTTCAAACAAATTAAAATTGCTCCCGTTTACTTTCATCGCACCCTGTACATGGCATATCGAGATACAAGAGCGCGTCGTAACACTCACAAGTATGTTCGAGGCTGTGAAAAAAAAAAGAAAAAGAAGTGGTTTGATAGCGCAAGAACGATAAACGAAGCTCAACAAGTAGCCGATCTTCGAGAGCTACGATATAACGCGCGAACCGAGCAAAACCGAAGCGAATATAAAAGAAATATTGTCACGGCTTGAGGCTGACATCCATTCGAAAATAGCAGGTGTCGTTAATTCTGGATCGCCACGCAATATTCGGAGCAGCGAACTGTTAAGTCACGTAACTTAATATGCGTACGCGAAGCATCGTACACATCGACCACGAATTCCCGAGTTGGCTCTACTTTTTGGCACCTGCCGATGACGCACCTTGATTCACCGAAACTCGTACCCATTACGTAATTATCCTACGAATTTAGTTCATGAATTTTCTTCATCTTCGATCGATTTTAATCCAATTCCGATCAAACTTGAACAAAACGATCTTCCTCCGTGTTATTATTTTATTACACAAAATAATTGCAATCTAATTTGAACGTATCGCAATCTGTAAAATGTAGTACGTAAATATTTTGAAATGCAGTCTGTACAATGTTTGCAAACATTTGTTCGTCGTTTTTCAAAAGGGTTTCAATCTTGTAACATTCGGAAGGGGAAAAATCGATGGTTCGGACAACGATGAACGATCGGGGGTAATTTCTACGAAAATTATTATGCAGCGTACATCTGTCCACTTTAAATAATGGTAAAGATATGGACGCACAGTTATAACTATACAGCGGAAGAATGAAACGACAATGGAAAGAGGGGTCGGAGTAATTATTCATGCTACGCTGAATTTTGAATGGACGCAGTAAGTACGCTCGCGTCTACGTTTGTACGATCCTTCTGGCGTTTTAAATCAGATGAAAGTATCTTGAACGAAAATCTTGTTCTTGCGTTACTTTCCCTTGTAAACGAAGGCCTATTAATTTTACAACATGCAGCTGTACTATTTGTTCCGCGATACGAAGGCCAATGTTTATCCTACAAGAGCTAGAAACTTTACAAACAAAGCCTTATCTGATGATTTCTACGATTTACTTAAACAATCTTTACGATCCACTGAAAAAAATGTTTCTAGAGTCATAAACTTCCTATCTTTAAGTAGCCCGCACGAGTAAAACGTACAGCTCGCTACGTCGCTCGGTTCAACGAGGATACAACAAGCGGAGAACTAATAAATCAGCTCGTCATTCTACGAAAGACACGCTCTCGTAATTAACCCGTTCAATGCCACGTGACTCAATCACGATTACATCAATTACCGAACGCTGAACCCAAGAAGACAACTTTCTCGATTCAACACCGAAGGCAAACCAACTAAAAAGGCATCAGTATAATCGATCCGATACTATTCTCGACTAATTGCCTACAATTAAATAATCCGATATAATTCGCAGCGAACTATCAATTTCATAGAAACGCGTTTCATCGGACAAAGTACGATGGTTGTTCGCAATTGCTCCAGAAGGATGACAAGTCGAGGGAACAGCGGGACCAGAACGAAAAAAGGGAACGGACGAGCGTAACGACGAAATCCGGTCGACGATAACAATAAATAACCGAGGAAACGGCTAGTACGGATAACTGCATTCTTCCGTAATTCTAAACGCGGCCGGCTTAATTACACAGCTCGCCAGGAACGTCGTCGCGTTGCCATTATCGTCTGCCTGCCGCTGGCGATCCCATAAAAATTCGCTAAGATCTACTTTCTCTTTATATGGACAATTCAACGTGAACTCGCCCGACCTCAAACGACCGACTTCAACGACCGCGAATGTCGTTCATCCGACCGGAGCCTCCACGTGGTTACACAAGGTGTCAGTCGAACGCACCAAGCGTGCCGCGCAGCCTACCGTCCCCTCGACGTTGCATCTTCGTCACACCTGGTCTCACCCTTCCGTAGCTCGCTAAAGAATGCATACAAAAATGTGCAGTTTAATGGTGGAAAACGTACAAATAGTTGTAGTATTCTTTCTTACAGTGCCACTTTTTTAAGTTTGTAGTATCTATCGTAAAAAACGGAATAGAAGAGCATTACACGATAGAGAAGCCTAGATAAGATTTGACATAGTAAGACAGGCGTTTTATAAATTTTACAGCTAATATAAGAATTATTAAAAATTTGAATCAGCTATAGGGACGAAATTTCTTCTGTTTCCTTTGACAATGAGCTTTCTTCCTTCATTTTTATCGACGATTTTAAAAACTCCGACGATCTAATAATTAAAAATATTATCGGAATCGTACTAAACCGGCGTGTTTTACGGCGGTCGCCTTCAAAAGCATACTCAGCGAGTCAAGCAGCTATCGGTCATCTCGAAATCATCGCCATAAATAATATTTCAAAGGGAACTGCACTTTGACGAGCTCGTATACCACCCGAAGCAACTCAGTCATCGGATCGATCTTCGTTAGTGTGTTATAGCAACGTCGATAGATACCGGCTTATCAGCCGAAGATACGTATTGGTAAACACGATGTATTCCAGCGGCGGTATACTAACATTTCTACCTTTGTTATTCTACGAGAAAAATCAATCGACCACCGGATAAGAAGTTAAAATCTATATCGATGCGAACATACATCCTGCGGCGATTCGACCAACGAACTACTCTTCTTCCGTCTCTTTATCCATATTCTCCATCGTACGAAAGGAATAAATCGATCATGGCAGACGAGGAACGTCCTCGTCTGGCTGCATAGCAGCGGATTACCTGAAGCGGAGCGTCCCTGACGACGAGCAACAAACCGGAGCGGTGCCACGATAAACGGATAGAGGACTCGCGCCATAGCTCGTAGGAAGTCGCTGGCCGCTATTTGCCTCTAGAAATCGATACATCCGCGACGTAACGAGCCGATCCTCCGTGACGATTGCGCGAAACTCGTCGTATCCTGGAGTCCCGAGAAACACGATACAGATAGGTTGGAGCGTGTCTCTTTGGTATCCGCTGGTATCCCAGAACGAACACGAGCGTTGCCGGACGGCCGCGAGTAGCAAGAGAGTAAATACGAGTAGTTGGGAATCGCGAGGCAAGTTACGAGGCGAGTTACGACTCGAGTTTCGAGTAGAGTTTCGAGCGGTAAAGCGCCGCGTCGCACCGGCTATCGAGGATTCCAGGAAAACGTATTAACCGACGCGGAACGCACAGCCTGATAATCGCTGCTACGGAAATCGTTTGTTTCCATAGGGCTGTGGAAAACAGGAAACAGAGGGGTACCTAAACAGTTTTACGATTGTTTCACCTGAAATCAGCATCGCATCGACCGCGGCTGGATTTTTATTTTAAGACCACGTCGTGACTAGCCACGAACCACCATTTTCGTTTTGTCTTTGTCTTTCTTTATGTTTCGCTATACTCTGCTTCTGTCGTTCTCGATGTTTCTTATTCCGTTTCTGTTAGACTATAGGTTATTTTCTGTCTGATCACCTCGTCGCAGGCACGCGAAAATCGCGGTTCGTGACGTACGCAACGTGTCAAGCGTCCCGAACCTCTCGATCACAACACTATCTAGTCTCTTTGTACGCAAATATAACAATGGAACGGCGATACGTGGAACGAGGCTAACGCGAACGTAGCAGCGGCAACGCTGCCTCGAGGACGAGCAGACGTAATCCTTTCTCACACTCACAGGACAATCGCGTACATAAGACGCTCTGTATCACGTATATTCGAGCAAAGCCTACAAAAGCTGAACTAGCTAAAGAAAATGCAAGAACGAAAACGTTGTCGAGAATACGTTACCGAAATGTATATCCACTCCAACGTCGGTTAAACGACGGTCAGACCAGGGCACACGTGACTCGTAGACGGTCGATCCGGAGAACTGGTCGAGAGAACTGGTCTCGAGGAAGGATCGTGCGATCGATGCACGTCTAGAGGACGGAAAGAGAACAGGAACCGTGCTTTGAAGAATACACGAGGAAACCACCAACCGGCATCGCGAGGCCGCACTACCAGAGCCGTGCTCTGCGAACACTGCAACTGCTTCTTCGTCTTCGGCTTGCCGCTGCTCGCCGGCACATTTCGCGTGGCCGCGTGCGCTCTCTGCTTACTCGCGTGTCACCACGCACCGGTCGGACGGCTGCGCGAACGGTGCGTCCCTCTTCTTCGCTCGTGGCACGCTGGACGGACCACGTTCTTCGGCACCGCGAGCACGACGCACCATTCGGACCCGAACCCTCGATACACAACGACGCTCGCGAAGGTTCAGTATATTCCTTTCTTCTCTTCTTGCGCAGTTTTGTTTCTAAGTCGGTCTGTATTTCGCGGCCACGAGGAAACCGCGTCGGATGAAGCGGACAACTACGATGCAGAGATAGGGAAACAGGGAGAACTCAGGTAGGTAGATAGGTGGGCAGGTAGGTGGCAAGAGGAAGAGGCGTCGATGTACAGGATTTAAGATAAAAGAAGAGCGAGAGAGACTGAACGAGGGAGGTGGAAAAAAGAAAGAGCGCGGGAGAGGGGAAAGGAAGGTAGGGGGAATGAATAAAGAAACGGTTGGAACGGCTATGGACCAACCGGCCGGAGGATGGCACGAGCGTGCCAGAAGGGAAGAAAAGATCGAGAAGAAGAGAAGTCGCCCGGCTGACCCACAGTTCTACACCGGGTGTGCGTGAATGATATCGAGGGCTTGGGACGTGCCAGACGAGGACAAGGAACGGAGACAAGATACGTGACACACGCGCACGCAAGATGTACAGGGAGAAAAAGAGAGGCGACACCTCTCTTCTCTCCTCGGTGAAGAGGTCGACTGGAGATCGAGAAGAAAACGAACGATCCAGGCGAACCAACAACGGAGTGAGAAAAAAAGAAGGCTAAAAGAGAGAAGAGAAGGAGGAACGGGAATCTTGGAACAAGGTGCGCGCCACTGCGTCCGTCTACCGACGGCGACCGTGGAACGGCGAACTCTGTCGGTTCGTGCAGCCGGCGGCCAGCTGGTGCGCTCCAACACGCTACGAAGCCTGTCGTTCGCGGCCGAGCGCTCGCCTTCGGCAAACATCGGCTCCAAACAAAACTACAAACTTTGTCCGACGCCCCTTGCGCCGCGAGTCCCCTCGGAACACCGTAGGTACGCCGCGCCTGTTGCCGCGCTTGATCCCGCGTGCACAACATCACGCACCCGGACCGCCAGGGCCCAGCGTTTCCCTTGATCCAGCACTGTTCTCTCGTCGTCTTCGTAACGTACCGGAGGAGAATGATACGCGGATTCTCTTTCTTAAGAGGTTGATACTTGACTTTGTAGCACGTAGGATGTACGGTCTATAGCTTATTTGATGTGGTTTAATCGTTCCATACTTCGAGAAGTTTGGCGGTAATTGGAAGCTCAACCTTTGCGAGTTTCTGGAACGATCCATGCGATTTCCGGAGCGGACGAACGGAAAGTTCCGCTGTCCCGAATCTTTGCGTTTAAAGCTTCCAAATTAAGATACACAATTCGATAGGTGACGAATTTTTTTGCCTCTTCGTATCGGATCGTCGATTGGTCCGGCGAAGGACACTGTTTTGAAAATTCGTTGCTCCTCCGATCCTAAAGCGTCAGGTTAGCAACACGGCTGGAAACACGGTTACGTAAGCTTTTCTAAAAATCTCAGCGAATGATAGATTCGATTATTTTCGATTCGTTTAGTACACGCGGATTGAAAATAGCAGGCGATAACGAGGTTAACGCGACGAGCAAATAAAGTGGTTACTCTCGAAACCTTGATTGCCAACGTTGAAAAGTATTATAGAACGAGATGGACGACGCGTGCGGTATCTTTGCAAAGAGAGGATATACGATCGAAAGTCAGACCGATAGAGAACGGCCGTTGGTTTCTTCTTTTTCTTCCTCTTTTTCGATCGTTTAATGACGTGATATCATGACTGTTATATCACGAACACCCTGCCGTAATAAGGTGTACGTTTCTACAGGCTGCTTGCAATTACGTTCGAGTTATTCGTGTTAACGCGTGCTCGCTCTGGTGAAATTATTTAAATGCTTGTACCTGTTTGTTACCAGTTTACAATGTAGCGTTATTACAGCGTTATTTCTGGCTGCTACCTTCCAATGTCATACGTCTAGCGTGTCTCGATTATTCGACCAAAGAAATACTACTTATAGGTTTCGTCCGATCGAATCGGAGCAGTGAGTTGCAATTTGTCTAGCTCGCAAATTAATCCGAAAGGAACATTAAAGGAAAAGCTTGTGCATGTGATAAGATAAAGATAATCTAGTTAATTCTATATGACAATATGGCTATAGAATATTTAAAATTCTACTCTTATCATTTATCGTCATCCATTAAACTAGCATCAAACGATGTTACTTTACTATCTATCGCGATTATAAATTCTTAGATGTTAGATCGTTGAAATTGGTCAACCAAGCTCTTATCGCAATGTATTAATATGAATCATAGCAAATAAACATCGATAGAGCTAACACGTGTTTACTTGAAACTAGATTCTTATTCGGGTTTCTGTGTCAAATAATGCGCGCATTTAACTTGCATTTAAACAAATACAATAGCGAAGTTTCTCTCTAAGTTTCCTCGGAACTTGCCGATAGGAGGACCTCCCTCAACGCTTAATCTCCGAGCCTCTCTTTTTTTAGATCATCGTACCCGCAACGTGGCACACGAACAAAGACACCAATAGAATACTCCGTTTCTATTTCATGAATATTAAAACACTTTCCAATTAAATCGAATCGCCTGTTGATTCATCGGTGAACCATCGCAACACCGGGTAGCTGGCTCGATTAGCAAACAATGCGTTACAGTTACCATTCTCGTCCGGCTTGTGGTAGAAACGTTGTTACGGCTCCACTTTCAGGACTAATCAGTCCACCGATTATCCCTGCGAATCGTGTTATTCCGATTCCTTTGGCGAAAGGTTTCGCGAAAACGAATTCGTCCCAAGCTACTCGATTTTACAATGAAGCATTAATCACGTGGCGATAATCTATTTGTCGAGCAAAAGAAGAACTGTCCGATACCGCCGAAAGGAATCCATGGTAAAATCATAAGAATCGAGTGACAAATTGACTGGCTGTGCACGTACGTTCGATAGAGGGAACGTCGGCTGACTTTTGACATTTCACTCGTTAACAACCGCGTGGCTTCCGCGGCATCGTCGGCGATCAATCACTTTGCGGGAGACGCGAAACTTTCGCGGAAAATATTTTTCGCAGATTTTTACTTTTCTTCGCCTTGCGGGAGAAGATTATATCGATTACGCGTGCAACGTAGACGAGTTACAAAAACGAAGTTTCGAAAACGAAATTATAAACGAAATTAGTCCATATTTCTATAGAAGACACATTTCTCGTTGTTGTTTTCTTTTATAGAAGAGCAACGAGTTATCGATCAATTGCACGTCAAAACTCATCTCTGCGATAAGTTGCAAAACCGTACTGCAAGGATATTACGATGATACTAAAATAATAAAAAAATCAACATAAGAAGAGCTCGAAGGCACAATCAACGACTGGCGGAAATGAAACCTAAAGACTATTACGCATGACTAAATTGAAAAATAGTTTCATAAATAAATCGAACACCGTGCATATTCTGGTCTCGATATATTATCCAACGATGATCTTTTGACGAAAGAAAATTTTTCAGCGAAACGTTCGAGTCAGTGAAGAGTAGGCACGCTGAAAAGACTCACGGCGGATACTAATTAAGGAAGTAGACACGCTATGTTGAATGTAGCACGTCTGCGACGATAAAAGGATAGCGGTGCATAAACGCCTCGGCTAATTACTCAAAAAAGATCCATTGTTATAGATTTGATTAGCCGCGCGTTTCTGTAAAACTGTAATACCACGTTGTTCGCTCGAGTAATCCAATTACCGATGCTCACGCCACTCCTGCAACTCATTCCGATTGATTTTTAATACGCGATAAGGATATTCGTAAATCAGGACCGAGACCGCCGATAGAATTAATGGAAGTCGTTTAGAAGAATAAAAAAGATCGTAACCAAAATTTCTCGTATGAAATTCAGATCTTTTTCTATTTGCATGTTCAGCCTTTTGTTTATCGTAACAGCGCACCATTGTTATTTTTGTGTGGGCTTTTACATGGACCCTCGACAAATTTCGTATGCACTCGAAAATGCGTGAAACACCTTTTGCATTATGCATGCACCTTTGTCTTGGTTAAATATTTTGAGCCGGAACGTGCATACGATTTTTAGTATTTTGTACTAACAGAAGGTATTATAATAGAAGCAGATAAAAATAACGTTGTAATAATGCAAATGGGGCGCTATCAAATCGTAAATTTATTGACGTCTTACTCGAGTATAAATTATTCAAACGATAATCTAATTGATCTTTCGAGAGACGTTACGTTGAATTTAACGAACAACCACGAACTTCAGTTCGAGTCCAACTAAATGAATTCTAAACTAATTTTCACTGCTGCATATGTACTGTTTTTCTTAACACCTTAATCCGTAATGCTTCTCTGCAAAATACCTGTTTTACCTTATACGAATTTTTGTCATTTCAGGCGTTTCGTCTTTTTATCACATTCTGTTTTGTACGTAATTAGTATCGTTAGCAAAAAAAAGAAAACAAATAGGAAGCTATGAAAAACACTTTTTTAGAATTCGTAGAAAATTCCACGCTTACGTAAACTATTATTAAATTTACTTGCTCGAATCTTCTAAGATAAAAAAAGGAAAAAATAGGGAAGAAAAAAAAGAAAAACGAGCAAATAAACGTATTAAAAGGTATGAATGGTGAGAATCGATATTTTATGGCTCGCCTTTGACCAGATAACCAGGAAGCACGAATAGCCAGCTTGCAGCGTGGAAGTGTTATCTTCGAACGAATCCCAAGTTTTTCGCAAAGGAGACCACTTGTTTCCAGACAAAAGCTGGCTTCGTGTGAACGTTCGGCACAATGCAATCGACTGGCTGTCGTAAGTCGGAAACAGAATCCCGTAACGCAGAGGAGCGCAGCGAGTCGATGCGAGGTGACTTGGCGCAAAAGCACCTCGTGAACGAACGTGGGAAGTAGCACCCGGAAATGATTAGGGAACAATAATCTGACGTAGCGAATATGACGAAACGACCGTAATTTCGATGATAAAACGCATCGGCTGAAACATATTGCGCTCCATATTAACGCATCAGAGACAAATACCACGAGAATACTGATAATCGAGCCTGCAACAAATTACCCGCGCTAATGAGCGTTCCTTAAGAAGAGTTAAAGAGAAAAAGTTATGGCTTTTCATCGTGGAAACCGCATTAACCCTGGCAAGTAATACAACAGTCGCATACATTCGCGAAAGAAACTGTGTCAACATTTATTTTCTAAGAAACGAAAAGCGAACAAGATTAGTATTCTTCGCCATGTCTGCCGAATAAATTTGCGAAATAGTAATATTCAACTAGGAACAACGTTCATACGTTTAGTCGCGTTGCTCGATACAAGTTCCTAATGAGAACACTACGAATTTTCCAAACGACCTAATATGATTATTACAATTTTCGAGAAGTAAAGGGAAAAAAGAAGGATCGAAGTTCGTCGCACATCGATTCGTACCATTGAGCTATTAGCGAACTACGTAACTCGCTCTAATCTCGGTCACGTGTACTCGCTATTTCCAGAACGAAACGTTCGCAGAACCAACAAGCTTCCCTTACCAGGCCGTGTAAGCAGTGATAACGATAAACAAACTCTCTTTGGCTACTTGCTTCGCCAACAAAAAAAAAAAAAGAATACGCGTACCGCGTTTCATCGCCGTGTCCGCGGCAGAAAGCACCGCGAATTTAACGAGAGCAGAGGAACGAAATCAATTGCGATCAATCTGACGTGCCAGGTGTGAAATTGCGAGAGCTCGGCTTCGGGAGCGGTGGCATTCTGACGTGGCTCGAACAGGAGCAAAACGAGAATGATACGGGAACAAGTTGTGTATTCAATACGCGGTCTTGTTGTACACACCGTTCCATGAGATGCCGCGTGTTGTCGTTAAGCTGGGTTGCGGTGATAAATCAAGCCGCGATAGCAGGCCAGAAACGAACGATAGTCAAATAGTTAACGTGTTAACATAATCTGTGCATATACGTACCAGGCTAGGAAAAGTGTAACGAGAAAGCAGTCCGTTTACCTTAATCGTGGAACGAAATTGATGCTACGAAACGGGCAATTAATTATCGAAGGCTGGTTGGTCCGCATCGTTCGAGATAATTACGTCTACTAATAATTCGCTGTCGATGATAATTTCGTAAGACAAAGTCGTGAGCAACAGACGTTAATAGAAGCTGATTGCTCGCTGGAATAATTACGGAACGTAATTGGATAGAGTTCGAGAATAAAATCATGCGATTTTCTTGATAATCGACTGGTAATCCGTTCGCAATGGCATTACGTGATTTACCGGCTGTTAGCGTGTAACTTATTACGTATCGCCGCAACGGTCGACCAGGGAAGCTTTCCTTGTACGTAAGTTTTACCACGAGTAATTACCCGCACGACTTCTAGGAAAGGTGCGTGGTGTTTTCGATGCAAAATTTACACGTACATTACGAACACGCCTATCGTTTGTAACGTGGTTGAGAAAAGTGACAAAGTCATTTTCATTATGGCGGGCCAACGTTGAATTCCAGCTTTGGTCTGTAATTTATAACGACAATCCCGACGTGTGATATCGGTGAGAGGGGCAGGCTTGGTACAGGGACGCCGATTAAGCTTTAACGTCAAAATACATGCAAATAGACGCGACATAAATACATATAAACGCGTATTAAGATGTTTTATTGGACAAACAATTTTTTATCGCGCGGATGACAGCGCAAAGACAAGAGTAAAGTGTTAGAATTTCCAGTCGAATAATTACAAGAGGTACTATAAATGTCCAAGCGTACCGAACGAACGACCGTCCACGCGTCTTACCGGTCATTTAGAAACTCTTAAGACGTCTCTTATCGCCTACAACATCCTACATAAATCACCAGGCAAACCGCGGACCTATTTAGATACAGCTAATCGCTGATCCTGAAAAATTCATGGGATACGTCTTCGTACGTACACATCCAAACGATATAGGATAACGTACCTTCCTCGAATACGCGTTTCTTTGTCAACTTTGTTTGCTACAGTCGGAGATACAACTTATTCGCCACGATCAACCAGGAAACCAGAAACGATTCGTTAAGCCATACGCGTAATACTAGTGCATCCAGTCGAAAAATCGTTCTCTGTATACCTGTTATCTTCGGTCACGGAACGAACGTGGGAGAGTTATATGACGATAACGATATCCACCGTACGCTTAGGTACCCTTTACAACGTTCAATACCACAATATATAACGGGTAAATGACAACCCGTCTGGCGGCTTATCGAGCCGCGCAACGATAGTAAACGATATTTGAAGTCGACGCTGATAGTTACTCATTTTCTATTACCTGAGAAATTCTAAGGGATCGATAAGTTTTAGTTCGTTTCGTTCGGTGAAAGTACGATAACGACTTCTTTCGAAGATTCTTTTAAGAGTATTATCTTGATTGCATATCTATACATCTCGGATGGCTTCGGAAAGAAATAGAATTCCCTTTGGAGCATTTGCATATTTTGTCAACATCGATTCTCAATATCTGAATATCTGACGGATACGAATTTCAAATAATTGCATTCTCATCGCTCGTAGATTTAGAAATTGAACCGACATGCAACTAGATCCGTAACTGTAAGCACCGAGTAACAGCGACGAACATCCAATATTATAATGAGATTTCACTGGTTGTTCTAACTAGATCAGTGTGCCGATTATTTTTACGACCCAAACAACCGACAATTTACGACAGACGACTGCGCAATGACTATTAGAATCTCAGTCGAAAGCACTTGCGATTAAAGGAACATTTTACTGCATTAATGTCAACAAAAACCAACTAATGCCTAAAATTACAAAACCATCGGATCGTTAAATTAGACACCCGAAGAAGTCACTTTAACTCTATTATATTACGTTGATATTACCATATCATCTATTAATTCGTATTCTTTATCGCGAAAAAACATAATACGCTTCCTTCTAATAAGAAACTCATCGAGGGGAAAAAAGAACAAAAAAGAACTGAAGCCCGTTCGTTCGAAGCCTACGTGTTAATTCAGTTTACTAGCCAAAGTTGCTCTTCGGTGTTTCCCCCCTTCGTAAAAAAATGCTCTAATTAAATAAGACAGTTATAATCAGAAGAGGAGGTGAGAAGCAAGGTATATCCGGTCATGGGCGCGTTTAAAACGTAATTACTGACATTACAGGTGCTATAATAGCGCCTCTTTTTTCACCTTCCGCTTCTACTATTTTATATTTCTATCAGAAAAAGCACACATATACGCGTAATAAACGACCAATTATATTCGGGAGGCGTTACGTAGCAAAGCAATGAAAAAGAAAAGTCGATTAAAACGGCACCTTTCGATTTTACTTCTAAGTTAGTACATATTTGCTCGCTTCGATACTTCCTCGTGAAAATCGAGTTTCAATTTTTTGCTGACGAAAAGAGCCACATAGATTCGTAGAAAAATTAAAATAGAGAAAAGCTCGTTTACGTAAAATCGCACCGCGTCCGATTATAGTAATCTCGGTCCTTTCCCTCGCGCTTCCTGTAGTCGCCAGAAAATACCTTTCTCTTCCGCGAGCCTCGAAAAACAACAAAATCAGTCGCAGGAGCCACGTGTCGTGGCGCGATCTTCCTCTTATGACGATAGTTTCAAACGATTCTTCTAACTCCATCGACCTTCGGCTTATACCATCAACTACCGGTTCGAGCGAGTACAAGAAGAAGAAATAAAAGCATAAGACGAAGGCGAAGACGAAGATGAAGACGAAGATGAAGACGAAGACGAAGAAGAAGAAGAAGAAGAAGAAGACGAAGAAGAAGAAGACGAAGACGAAGACGAAGACGAAGACGAAGACGAAGACGAAGACGAAGACGAAGATGAAGACGAAGATGAAGACGAAGACGAAGATGAAGACGAAGACGAAGACGAAGAAGAAGGAGCAGGGGAAGAAGGCGTTGTTTAACGCTTTCTCGTCTAGAACTTTTATGTGTGTTCGACACTGTCGGTCATCTGACTACGAAGTTGTAACGTTTAGGTACAAAACGGTGACTAGGAAACAAGGAAACGCGGAAGAGGCGTTTGAAATGGCCGTTCTAGGAACTCGCGAAGGGATACGTTGAACGATAACCAGTCGACACGGTCGGTTCGATCGAAAAACGATCTCTATGGTAAATCAGGATGATTGATCGAACGTATACCAGACTTCCATGTAAACCGTGCATAATGATGTTCGCATAGGAAACTCGGCGTGTAGTCCTTTGCTGTCTAGTCACTTTCACGCGAGCCACGGATGCGACCTAACTAAAGCTCGCAGGGATTCTCCACTCCCCCATTTCTTTCTCTCTTACTTGCTCGACCGGCGATCACGTTCTAAAAAATTCCTGTCTGTGTGGTTCGTGTGTGGTAGGTAGTTGCGCGGGTGGTGTGGTCGAGCGTCCTTTCGGCGGTGCTTTGTTTCGTCCGGACCGAGGTCGACCAAGACCAGACCCACTTTATTTGTTCGTCGAATCGAAGGACGAGGCATCGGGTTTCTTTAGAACTGCGTTCCACTCGATTGAAAAGAAATTGGAATTTCTTGAATATTTTATACAGCGATTTTCTGTCGTTTCGTAATTGATGAAAGTTATAAACAAATATTTCGAGTAGATTTCGAAAGAAGACATTCGAGTTTTATTTTCCTATAATGCATTTTATCGCCGTCATTGTGTTAACGGAGAACTTTTAAAACAGTTGTTATTTAATTGTAAATCGAATAAACAGTTCAAAATAAAAAGCTCGTTTACATTCACGCTCCATTTGATCGTTAAATTTCACTCTTCCCATCTTATTGATATAGTTCTCCGACGTGAACATGTTCATTCGCGAAAAGATATTTCCTTCTTCGAGACAGGAAACCAATTAGCAAGCGAACGTGTATCTATCATTTTATCTTCCTTTTCTCTTCATTTCAATAGAATCGCGATTAACAGTAACTTTATTGACGTAATAAAAAATGTATCGAGCGATAAACGTTACTCGACATCTGCCAATAAATTTAATCATCCAATTTACATTCCTTTATCTCCATTTTCTAAAAGATGAAAAAAGCCATCTAACGAACCATCATTGTCCGTACTTCCATTTTCCAGTCGTGCTTCGAACGAACACAGTGAAAGGTACAATATTCCGGTAGACGCGTTTTTCGTTCGATTTGCTACGATTCCAGCTGTGCTTGATTATGCTCGGGAAACAACGTACGAACGGCGTGCTCCTGCGAAATTAATTTCTGCGGTACAATTAACGCGTCTCTGTCGTTGGTTAATTAAGGTGCACTAAGGAAACGAGACCGCGAAAACATTCTCACGCGATGAGCAATCTCTTGGAACGTACATAATATTTAAACGAGAAGTCACGAAAACGAACAAATGTTTTCTAAATGTTCCAACGAGTTGTGTTTAGCCAGGATTTCTAACCAACGTTAACGTTTAAAGAATGACAACTAGTTTCATCGGAAAAACGATGATCATCAGCGTGATTAAAGCACCATATCAAGTAGAAAGCGTTCCCTGTCGGTCCGCATCCCACATTTCATTTTTCACAGAGGTCCCTATTCTTTCAGTGGCGACGTAACTCTCTATGACCTACTGTAACATTCAAATAACATTTCACGGTGTGCCGTTGCGAGCACAGAACATCGTGGTTCCGTACGTCGAGTATCTTTTTTTTTTCCGAACGGGATGCATACAATCGAGACGAGGAAATTTACGACACCGTGTACCATTCGTCGACGACGTTAGTTTCGTTCCTTTTCGATCCTTTTCGATGATCTCTTCTTCCCTATTGTCACCCACGTAGAGAAACCATTCGCCATCTCAGCTACTTGTTTCTCTCTCTCTCTTTCTCTCTCTCTGATTCTTCTGTTAGAATTTCTTCGCAACGGGCTCAGGGAAGCGCTTATACTCTCGCGAGCAGAGTTAACGCTGGCATTATAATAATGTGCTGGTACAGGAAGCCGGCACAGTGTCTCTGAACCAACGCCGGTACACTGTTCGCAGCACGGTTTATTATAGCCTCAAATTGTTTCAATTGGTCTTACATGCGGGACTGACTCTTCAACAAATTCCTCTCCGCGGCCATTGTTCCCCTCGTGAGTCACTCTTATCTCTCAACTGTCTCCGTCTGAGTTACCTGATTGAACTTTCACTCGATCATAAGACAGACATCGTTGATAAATTCGCGGGTGCTGTCCTCGTATCGAGGAACCCTTTGTCACACGAATCGACGTATTGTCTAGATCGAGAACGATTCACGTGGTGATAAACAGCGACGATGCGACGGGCAGATTCATCGAGTCATGTTCGAGGGAAACGCGTCTCTTACGATTCTTACGGTTCTTACGGTTCTGCTCTACCGTACAGAGGGATATACAGGCTTTCTTCCAGCTGGGATTCTAGATGGTCGCGCGTTCAGATCTGAATCGTGGATTGTCACGGAGTGATAAGCGAAAAATTGACGAAGCCACGAACGTAATTTTACGGTACGTTTCCGTGTCCCAAGCACCGTGTTGGGAGATCGGAGGACGTCGTTCGACTCGAATCACGCGATTGCGTCGATTTACGTCGAACGATGGTACATCTTACTAAATGTATGTTTAGCAGGCAAAAAAGGATTATTGAAACGTCGAAGAAATATCGAATCTTCGAACGCTCACTTAGGTACGGTAACGCTTACTTAAGTAGCTATTAAAAAATCCTAAGGCGAGAGGTTAAATCGCCGATGTCTATCCAATCGAGAATCAGCATCTAAGAAACTTTCATCAAAATTACGTTCGAACAAGATATCAACGTAATATACATGTAGAAGAGTACTTGGACGAGTACGAAATAGAGTAGAAGGCGCGCGAAGACCCTCCAACAGTCCTTACGCAATCACCAGACGAGACCGGTCGTCAATCGAGACGAGCCCTAAAACTGCAGTCCCATAGCCAAACATCACCAGCCTATTAACTGCATTTGTACGACTGTCAGTTACTAAAGCTAGCGAAATGGAAGGGGAGGAGCAAGGTTCGTGGACCCAATTGAAGATCCTCCGACCCATTGGAAGACCCCACGATCTTGCATCGTGCCACCTTACAAAACGTTGATTCTAATCGCCTACACACGAGTCACGCCCGAATATGTCTAACAATAAATTCCATTGTCGGCAAACGTTGCCTAACCGAGTATCGCCTATACGCTATGTTTGCGTAAACATTAACCTGCGCATCGGCTGCCGATTATGGCAATGATCGAACGAGAGACCGGCCATAATTTAAATAAGAAAGAAACATCCCCTGAACGTTCACGGTGAGCTCGTCCAAACACGTGGGCGTTGCAGTTGCATCGATAGGACAACAAGAACATTGCAAGAAGACCTATGTACGTAAACGTGCGGTCAGCTACGGTGAGCATTATACTTCATTAGATACCAGTTTCGTCACGCTTTCACTCGAACTTGTCCAACAATGAGACGCTGAATTCAAAATGCATTTCGCCTGGATGGCGAGAGACATACGAATATACGGCAGGGGGAAAGTTGCAGTCGTGACTCGGTGACTTTCCACGATCTACATTGTCATTCGCTGGTCCAACGTGATAGGGACCGGTGATTCCTGGTGACCCTCTTGATTAGCAAAAGCAACAATTCTTGTCGTGCTTCGTTCTGGACATCGAGTTCGAGCCACTCGAACATGTTACCTCGAGAGAGAGAGAGAGAGAGAGAGAGAGAGAGGGAGAAGGAGGGAATTGAAAATCTTTAAAGGTCGATCGCACTTGGAACTTTTCCTCGCCCCGTTGCAACACAATAGTCGATCGAACAATGGCATGGAGCACGCGACCGTTGTTTCTGCATCGAACGAAGACGGCGAGAAAAGATCGTTGGAAGTAGCTCCCGACTACCGTTATTATCGATACTCGTCGATTATTTTAATGCCAGCGTTATGTAACGTGCCCGTGATTCCTGCCAGCTTCACGTGTTTGCAGACAATGCCATACCGTGACGAATCCAATTAAACTCTGACCCCGGTTGTCTAGCTCGATCGAACGAATGACAAACTTCCCGCGAACGTGAGTAAACCGTTCGATTCGTCGAACCGCGGATGATCGAGCGTTTGAAAACGTTTCAGATCGTTTGATACCGTTTAACATCGTTTGACGGAAGGATCCAAGGATCTGCGATCACGACTCGTCAATCTGCACGGTGATTCTAACCGACGTAGTAGCAGCATTACGGAACGAACAAATTTCCTGAAACATCTCTACGCTTCATCGGTGTTCGCTTTCCGTTTCATCCTCGTTACGCGCTACTGTAAGAAAGTTGTATCAAACGGTGACATTCGTCGACTAGGAGGTCAGTCGGTACGATGGACAGGCTGACGCGCGACTTACGTGGCTGTTAACCAGTAATATTAATGACGCACGCTTCTCCACAACTTGGACGATACGTAGTCCAACGATGTTTCACAACTTCCAGGCTAATTAGAACAGATATCGCACTTTGTCATGGTCGGATCTCGTTTCGAATTAACGAGTACCGTTGTAAATGTTACTTGTTCCGCTAATATCGTAATAATAAAGTAAAGCAGAGCGGATACTTTCTTATTCCCAGCTAGTAGTACACTTTCGAGCAGGATGACCAATAAAGGATCGTACAATTAACTAAACTGTATTCGTTGTCTAACTTCATCTGTCTGTCTCTTATCTAGGTCGTGAGAAACTTATCTAACCGTAGCGTTTCTAAAAAAATGCTTTGTATATATTGGATCATCGTGCATATTGTACATAAACAAGCGAAATTTATGGGAAAAGGCTTAGTCTCGCCATAAACGTCGCGAGAATCAACGTATTTTTGCCTGCTTTCTTACAGGCGTCTTGGCTAATTAAAAGCACAAGAAACGCTTATCCCGCGTTACAAGTTCCCATCGTGAATTTCACTGGATAAGATACGACGAAAAATCTGCGCAATAACGTTTATGAAAACACTGATCGTCGATTAGATTTTGCAATGCAAACGCGTCTATTTATTAAGGTACGCGGATGATTCCACGGAGAAACCGCTACGTGGCACGAAAATCATAGCAGTTACATTTCTGAACGAGCGTAACCTAAATCAAAAAGTCCGTACTCTCATGTTCCATCAGAGAAATCGCGCGAACGAAAAAAGATTCCGTGTGTTCCTTTTAAATACAGCAGTGAAAGCAAAACAGTCATAGACAAATGGAATTTATTGTTAGAGGCAGATTTTAATAACCGCTTTAACATAACGGTGCTACCATGAACACGATGAGAGATTGAAAATAAAATGAGAAGATGAAACGAGGAAAATATAATGAGATTTAGAGCAATATAAACTTTCTATCGGTAACATTCTTTTATACTCAATTTGCGAGTTTTGTAGTGCCTATACTCTTCTGATTCGTACGAAGAATGGTAAGTCACGTTTCTAGTATTTTATGGAAGAGCAAAGTCATAGAATCAACAAAAATGCTATTCTTCTATTTTTCTTCGTCATTTTTATATATAAAAAGAAACCATCATCGATCGAATAGCATTCCTTGTTAGTCAGGAACGTTATAGCGTACTAACTTGAAATAAATCCAGTAGTTCTTCTGTACTTCCCGCGTCATTAAAAACGTCGTGATATTCCACTGAAATCTGTATAAAATCCACGAACTCTCCTCGGTAGTTCAAGCTTGGAACAACATTCGGTGCGATCGCGATAAGGTGGAAGAAACATTCGGTTGGCGGGACTTTGAAAGTCGATGTAGATTAGAGCCGGTGAACAGTGAGGGAGCAGGAAGAATAAATTGAACCGCAAAGGGTTAATTAAACGCATACGTGCATGACGCGCGCGAGCTGAAACTGGTTGATATCGAGCGAACTGGCTACGTTTCGGTGATAGTGACCCAGTAGCTCGGAGCGACGCGACGCGACGCGACATAACAATTCTGCTTCCAAAGTAGCGGTACTTATCGATGCTCGATGCTTCACCCTGCGGACACTTCACCGCTTCCCAGTAAACAATTAGACGTGACTTGCTCCAGATCCGTAGCAACTACCGTTGCTCGTCTCTCGATCATCCTTCACGATGCACAAAAATTCCCAGTGACTCGTGCCACCGGTCACCACATTACACGTGGTCGAGAGGTTCACTTGCTCGTTGATTTATCGATACAGAGAAAGAGAAGCTATAACGATTTCAAAAGTAGAAACTAACGAGTCGTTGATAGATGCATAAGTTGTCTTGTCTCGTCTGACTATTGTGGTTTGGAATAAATGCGGGGTGGGACAGTGTTCGACGTGTGGAAATGATCGATTGGAAAGAATATGGAGATAGTTGAAAGCTTCAAGAACGATAAGCATTGAGATCGATGTTCGATTCTTCGGTATGTAAAATTGCTGATTTTTAAACGTTAATGAGATATATAACGAATCGAATGGAAGAAAAATAAGAAAACGCTAGCTTCGATTTCTCGTTGCAAAATGCTTATATTCGATCTTTTCTCCATGCATACATGGTACAATGAATCACAGTTCGATGTTACAATTCGTAGATCTTTTTATTTCATTCAAAGTTTCGTATCAATTTCAGGGTGTAAGAAATAACTGGAAGACAAGTATCGCGCGATTCTATGTCGTGGAATGAATATCGCATGGAAATTCAATCCTTCAGATTGCAGTACAAACTCAGCGAAGCATCAATGCTATCTAGGCATTCTAGTTGCATAGCAAAGTAAATAATCCGATCGACTTGCAACATGGTAATTTTTCGTCCAACGTCCCTCTATTGTCAAACCGAAAGCGAACAGAACGACGCTTAATCAGATTACAATTACCATCAATTCATATGCTCTTTCTATATATACTACATCGATATACGTTACGTTATAATGACTGGAATCGTGAAAAACTTATGAATTTATATCAAAATAATGATGTTAAATTGTAAATTGGGAAATATTTATTTCTTTGCAAATGTTTCTCAATACAGAGTTTTGCACGTTTAAATTTCGCACAAGTGCATAAAAATCCGTCGATTAATCGCCGGCTGATAAAATCTACGTTTCCTTTTGGCCAAGTGTTATTTTAAAAAGGAATTTTTTACCGAAATACAGAAACGAGAAAATATAGTAAAAACTGAGAACATCAGCGAAAGCAAATATTACGTTATATTTTCCTTCGTTGAAATTCACGTTTATTTAAAAAATGCTGAACAATATTCCGCGGGTTTCGATGATATATCAGTGTGAAATACTTCTGATAACCAATTAATATTCTGGCAAATTAAATTGAGAGAAACGCAAACTTGAAGAAACATATTTCTTAAAGGTAACTCGGCGTAAACGTAAAAGATTAAATACACGGCGTACCCATTGATTTAACGAACTGACGAGCGTATCGTTTCGAGGGAATCGTAGAATGAAGAAATAACGATTTACGATACGTAATTTCAACGGATACAATAATAACGACACTTTCACGTCGTTTAGGCAAGTTACAGGCAAACGAACGTGTAACTTGAAGTTCAATAAAACAAGAATCCTCATTGCGCGTTGCATAAACCTTTCAGCGACGCGTGTAAATAATAATGTAATATTGGTTCTTCCAACCGATACACGCTGTAATTTATGCCAGGCGCGAAAAGGTTAAAAGATCACAGGAGATTTCATTTCGCGCGAGGTCAGCGATCGATTCCGCGGAATCGGAAGAAAGTAAAAGCATTTCTTGTCCTTCCATATGCGGACGAAGAGGAAATAGTATTACAATCTAGTAACTAACAATTTTGAGGATTTTTAATAATAAAGACGTAGTTTTTTAAACAGACGAAGAAAGAAAAATCAAACTTTGTATTCCTTCAATTAGTAAGAAAAGAGTTCCGTTCAAAATATGTATATTCGGATAATAAACCATACAGTTGTTAAAGAAACGGAAGTTTGTCTATTGGATTCTAATTATAAAGGAAGTGGAGTTAAAGCGACATAATAATTATAATCTGAATAAGCCTATGAAAATTTATGCGAACATTATTCAACGGTGTATGTAGGTGCAGAATAATATTAGCAATCGTGCGAACGGATATAGACAATGAATGAAATCGTATGATTAATTACCGGATAATCATTACAATTTGCTGTAAAATTTACATGTGCAGACTTTCTACAACACACAATTCGACAATTAAAAGAAACATATTATTAAACGTATCTACTAAATTTCAATGTACAATATAATTATTACGATATAATTATTCAAATAAGCTACCGCCATCTTAACCCACTTTAATTTTTAAACCTAATAAAAATTCGGTCGCTTCTATCGATTTCTACAGACTGTAGATCCCTCCATGATGAAATTAAATACATACATTCGTTAAATACTTCAACATCCATCAACGTGATAGATATGCTAAAATACACTTTATGTAGACTTCTACTCGTCTTTCAGTCGCTAATATCAATTCGATATCGATCTTCAATTTTACACGATTCACGAGCATCAATGAGCATTCGTAACATATGTCCCCTAGGAGACACTCGAACGAAGAAGACTGGTCGAATAACGTTTACTTGCATCGAGAGGCACAAGTACCGCCGCCATCAATCTTCATCAGCATTCTGAAATTCTATCGATCGAACAATCCGAACGATACACAACGTAAAATAAATTATGCGTTCCCCTTACGTCAGATCCCCCCTTAGATCGTTCCCCTTAGATCATTATCGTACTTGTGGCACGTATTTCTCTTTTCCCTTTTTCCTTCTTTTCGTTCCGTCAATAGTACCTGCTCACGGCCTTAATACCGACTTTCATTTTATTTTCTCCATCGAATCGGAAAATCACGCGTATGATAGATTAATTGCTTTATCTGGAGATTCAATATCCATGTATCGCACCCGTACTACGATAGCCTTAGTGCGTTTAATGAATGACGTATATGAAAGATTGTGAGTCGCGCGATAATTCTCGAAAAAGTCAGCCCCTTCGTCGAGCGTGCACTTGAACAATAAGTTTCTAGAAATTAATTAACCATGAAGGCGCGAGTACTTTCACGATGATAAATGTTCCAGCACTGATTGGTGTTTGCACTCCGACGGATGTTCGGTGCTTTTATTTGCTAACGTAACGTTTTATTTGCAATTGTAAGGCAAACTAGATACGTGGCAAACTTGAATCCTTTTTCTTTTTTACTCTGATTTTATAAAATTCAATTTAGCTCTATTTAACTTTCGATCGGTACCTAGATAATTCAGAAGGATTTGAAACAAGTTGCTTAATTGCAAAGTACTTCGTTTTAATTTATATTTTGTACGTAATAAGGATCATACATATCATTTATCGCGTAAAATATTGAATATGGATAAAAGTTGAGACTTCACGGTTTACAGAGTTAAAAATTGATCTGGATCTTTGTACCGAACGTAATAGCAGCTTTCACTGTAACACTACGGCCAGAGGATTGCGTAACGCAGAAGCTAGTCAACGTTTGTGAAGCACGTTTCAACCTTGACTATTTTTTACACGCGTGACTCGGAAATAATTTATAGAACGATCGTAAGATACACGATGTTCGAAACAACGAATTTTCTATTTCGTAGCTGAGATTGAAGATTCTATGGAATTTGCTTAAAGTTAACATGGCATGTGGCTTTGATAGGGAGCAACGAACCGGGGCATAAACAAATTTATTCGCGCCAGCTTACAGAGCTAAATTTAAAGTTATTCGATGGACGCTTTCGTTCGATTATATCGATCGAAAGAGTAAAACGAGACAGGATAATCGTGTTAAAATTTCAAAAGCATGATATGCAATCGCTATTATCTACAAATCTAATTAATTATCTTCTAATTTGAAGAAATTCAATTAGAAAGATAATAATTTTAACGATGAAGAAATTCTTGTACTTTTTGCGCAAAACAAATTGCAACATAAAAAGTATACTTGGTCCTCATAAATTAAATTCTTTCGAAACAATTTTAAACATTTTTAAGGATACATAAAAGTACGTGTTTTGAAACAGGAAAAAATGCAATTAAACAGAAGTAACTTTTACTGTTCGTGTTATCAAGATTCTCTTGCATCTGAGAACGAAAGCTACTTCCACGTTGAATTAAGGATTAGTTAGTTAAAAATTCATAGCTTATTTTAATTTCGACATTTACAGTATCTTATTATTACAATATCGTAATAAGGTTTCGCATACAATTTCTTGCACTACTCTACAACTTACGTTTAGAATGAAGTAATCTTATTTTGTATCGAATAATATTTAATACTAATCTTGCCTGATTTAAAATATTGCTAATAATTACAACTCATTCTGGAAATAACATAGGTGATTAAACTGAAAAATCGAAAACAGAAAATCATAAATATGTTTGCAATCATGATTGTGAAATACAGCGGGATGAGAATGAAATAAGGCAGATTCGACTATCTTTCTACACAATATGTAGCCAGTAAAAAAATTCAAAAACTCACACACTCGTAGCATCATCACGTTACAGTACATAATACTGTAGTTATGCATACATTCACGAAGTCCAGTACGTATCATGTTTTGTGTTGGGATGCAATTAAGGGGGGAGGAAAGGAACGAAAGAAGAAGATAGAAAACACGGTAGAAAGATACGGAACTAACACGAGTCGAGTTCTCGACGCCCACCTGATCATACAGTACAGAGTCGACAGAGAATCGTGCTGAAACTAAACGTGCGTCGACTATCGTCTCGCCATGACAAAAGTAAAACTTGCTCCATTATTTCTGGCTGAGATTGCACAAGAAATTACTGACAAGAAATTACAACGAAAATTCCAGGTATTAACCATCGATTAATTTCGTTGTGATCGCTTCAAAAATGGGCTTCGATCGCTTTTTTAAGTTGCTTTTGATATATTCATGCCTGTTACGTATATTTCAAGCATGCCGAGCGTAATTATTTACTATTACCAACGTTTATCCCATACGCCTCTTTAAGTGTGCGTTGTCGACTATTTCCGTTAACAATAAAGAGATATATCCGGCTCACAAACGGAAACGGCATACATATTTGTAATATTGATTTAGCACGTTAATGACTCGTATAATATCTAAACGCGTCGCTCGTATTCGCTTGTCCGGTTATACTAGTATCTCTAATTCAACGGTTTCATCACAGTTTAATAAACTCTATATTTATTCAATTTAGTATACAAAATTTTTATCGACGTTTTCAACGAATATGTATATATTTCATTAAAGATATGTTACTCGTTGCAATGTAACTGCTTTATATGCTATAAAAAATTACTATTTTTATGTCACTCACCATATGCTCCACTGCTTTTTCCTCGAGCTCTGCTAACGTCCAATCTACATGAAAGCTCAAAGGCTGAAGGCGGGATTCCATTTCACGGAGCCATTTCCTTAAACACTTTACTTCATGCTCGAAATCTATAATGCAAATTTTCATTTAAATATTTTGAATTCACAGATGAAAATATAATTAATGAACTTCCTATTTCAATGAGAAAATTACCTGCCGATATATCCTGTTGATTAGATACAGGCCGCTCAACGGGTGCCATAATTTGTTCAACTAATTCCCATTTTGCATTTAAGTGGTCAACACGCCACGCCACTTCATCTTTCAAAGCAGGGGCACGTGACACTAGTTTTCCAGCCTGATCATTAAATAACTTTCTTCTATATGCCCTACGTCGCAGCTCCTCCATGTGAGCCTTAAATTTATATTTTACAATAATTTAATTTTTTAAAAAATAAAAAATTTAGCACAGCATGCTATGCTGAAATGATACGTACCGCACGCAGACTTTTATCTAATAAATTTTCTTCTTTGCAATAAACCAATTCTTGAAGAACCCTTAGCCATGAATATAACTCTGAAAATTGACTACTAACTTCTTTCAAACTCCATGACTGCGTAGATACATCAGTCTCGTCCCATGTTAATTCACCATTAGCTTCCTATTAATGACAAATTAAAACATAATATAGCGTAAGTCATATATGGTTTATGTCTAATTACATTATAAATATCTAAATCAAGTACATACTCTACAACTATCTATCAAATTAGTATCCATAATATAGTCATAGTTAGAACGTATTGCTGCCCAAAACTCATCTTTGCTATCTTCACGATTTGTCCACAAACGTTGATTGTGAAGTTGCTTTGGATCTTTCCTGTAATACAAATAAATTATTAAATGTAATATAAAAAGATATAAACTGTATAAAATATTAACTATAGTAAATATGAAAGATTATACAAACCTCTTTTTTGTGAGACTGTTGTATGGCCTTTCTATCGCTACCCCAGCTTGGCCATGTTTTTCTAAGCCATGGCCCAGCGGTTGTAGCGAAGATAAGGAAAAGCTTATCTTCATGGCTTTGCAGTGGTCTGTAATTTTCAAACAGAAAGAGCATGTATTCACATTTATTATGCATAAACTATGAGAATTAAAGAATAATAACCATCAAACATAAAATTCTAGAATTACATTTCATTTATGAACACTTTACTATTAAATTGATGCATCTTTAACCTTAAAAATATAAGAATTAAGGTGCATAAAACAAGTTATAACGCATATATTTACAATGTATATTTTATATACATCATAAACATAAGACAAAATCAAGAATACTAAACTTAATAATATATTTCAAATGTCAATAAACATCTACAGTTGTACTTACATGCCTACTTTACTGACACTATTCTAAATCATTATGATACTGGGGAAAGTTTAATGAATGTAATATATCAAATATTTTCATATATTCTCCTTTATTTGTAAATATGAAAATAGTTATGCCCAGTTATAACTAAATTTACAAAGAAACAACGAAAGAATAAAAAATATAACCTTTAGACTATTATTTATAAAGATACTTTTCTCTATTTCAAAACTGTCAAATGTCTTTCACATAATTTACCTGCCACGTATAAGATACTACATCTCACATACGCGGAAATATAAAAAATATCTACGTGACCGAATGTTTCATATCATTCTTTGAATTCTCACGTCACAGAAAAGAATTAATCGTACTGAATGCATTAGACGCAACACAACGTAGAGTCTTTCTACCTGAATTATCTTCAACATTGAACACATTAGTCGAACACACGTGTAGATACAACATTTAGAGGCGTTAATGTATACACACCATACATAAGCAATTTGTACAGGTAGAGCGTCCAAGTGTGTACATTTTATCAGAAATACAAGAGTCTCGTATCATATACGCTCCGGCTTACGTTTTACAAGATAAGCACACAAGAATATACAAAGTTGTTGAAACGTCGCGTATTCCATCGGAATACTCACTCATTCTTATCGTAAGTAGTCATGAAATAAAGTTAGCATTCTTTGAAATGGTTTCTGTTTAAATGTATTATTCAGCACAGTAGAAAAAAAAACGTGATTGAGGAAACCGGAGAACGTTGCAACGAGAACTCGAGTTGGAGGGGCTGCACTCCACTGCATACATTCAAGGCACAGCTTCTTGCCTTGCAAGTAGGTATGCAAACAATATATCGATACACCTGACCCGAGGCATCGGTCCAAATAGATTTCAAATAAAGTTTATTCAACGTTTATTGTAGTCACCGTCAATTCGGTTTCGATGCATCGATCGTAGTATCGTATCGATATTCCCAACCATGGGTTTTTTACATTCTTTCCCAAGGGAAACGTTACTGAAAACTTTTAGTAATATTGCATTCACTCACTCATATTACTCGTCGCAACGCTGAATAGACAAGCGATCCATTTGGGCGAACGTTAATTACTTGTCGATAACATTTGCACAATTTTTATCCCAACGAAACCGCCAATTTTTTTTTAACAAAATACCGCCTTACACACCACTGTGCACACCGACATGCAGCAACGTGCACTGTCGTACTGCGCATGCGTGTTCGCGATAAGTCTAAGGAGCTCGACTCATGGCGGATTCTTAGTAAGATATCTATTCTTGTTATTGGAATAAAGTGAGATGAACCGATGCGTAAGAAACTAAGATGGGATAGAATTAGGAGAGATATTCTCGTATATGCAATAAGAAAGTCTAAATAGACGCGATAAATTATTAGGCAAACTACCATGCGGCATACGTGTCATACTTGCGTATAGGTATTTTTAATATATATTTTAGAACGATTGAACTATCATAGATGACACGTTTAAACTATCCGGATGAAACAGGTTTTGTATAAACAAAATGTAGAAAAAAAGGTTTAATGTAAAATTTATTAGTCACTAGACTATAATAGTTAACGATATGAAATAAAAGTAATATTTTCATGACGTTAATTTTCTTATCTTTATCACCTTTAAAGTTTCCATATTGCATACTATTATTGCAAATAATATCATTATTGTCTTATAAATTAAATTGAAATGTTAAAGAGAATCTTCGTGCATCTATTTATTCATTAATAAGTATTGACAATGCGTAGAAACCACAAATTTCCGTGTTCTTATATTTCAACATATCATCCTTTCCTGACATCAATAGTCATATAATCTTTCGACATAAACATATAAATTCATATCACAACACATCTTTAACATAAATAACTTCGTAATCTTTTTTTCTTTACAATTCTTTGCTATTGAAACGATAAAATATCTTATTGAATGCATAAAAATGTCAAATATTCTTTACTACTACATATTCGAATTAGTTTTACTGGTTTTAAATCTTGCAAGAACATGCTTGATTTATTTTTTAACGTAACTTGTAACTTAAATGAACTACTCAACTTCAATTGTTCACAAAAGTTATTGAATAGGTCAGGAAAATACATAAAGGACAGGTAAAATATATGAACAATCACAGCTGCAAATCAATTCGTTTATTTCGAATTGTACGTTATTCAAAAATCTCAACGAGAGTCAGTTTAGTATTCTTCGGCTCCCTCTCCCTCACCCTCCGCGGAATCCATACCAACCTCCTCATAGTCCTTCTCCAAAGCGGCAAGATCTTCACGTGCTTCGGAGAATTCACCTTCCTCCATACCTTCGCCGACGTACCAATGTACAAATGCTCTCTTGGCGTACATTAAATCGAATTTATGATCAAGTCGGGCCCAAGCTTCTGCGATAGCAGTAGTATTCGACAACATGCAGACAGCTCGTTGCACTTTAGCAAGATCACCACCCGGTACGACGGTAGGTGGTTGATAGTTAATGCCAACTTTGAATCCAGTTGGACACCAGTCGACAAATTGAATAGTGCGCTTAGTCTTGATAGTTGCGATGGCTGCATTAACATCCTTGGGTACAACGTCTCCTCTGTACAGCATACAACACGCCATATACTTTCCGTGTCGAGGATCGCATTTTACCATCTGGTTAGCCGGTTCGAAGCAAGCATTCGTAATTTCCGCTACGGAAAGTTGTTCGTGATACGCCTTTTCAGCGGAGATGACCGGGGCGTAAGTAACCAGAGGGAAGTGAATCCTTGGGTAAGGTACTAAATTAGTTTGGAATTCCGTCAGATCAACGTTAAGAGCGCCATCGAAACGAAGCGAGGCAGTGATCGAAGAAACGATTTGACCAATCAATCGGTTCAGATTCGTGTACGTAGGTCTTTCGATGTCCAAATTACGGCGACAGATATCATAAATAGCCTCATTGTCGACCATAAATGCACAATCGGAATGTTCTAAAGTGGTATGGGTGGTGAGAATTGAGTTATAGGGTTCGACCACAGCAGTGGAAACTTGTGGGGCTGGGTAAATAGCGAATTCCAGCTTCGACTTCTTTCCATAATCCACGGACAAGCGTTCCATCAACAAAGATGTGAAACCAGAGCCAGTGCCACCTCCAAAGGAGTGGAAGATGAGGAAACCTTGGAGTCCAGTACATTGATCTGCGAGTTTACGAATACGATCTAGAACAAGGTCAACAATTTCCTTGCCAATGGTGTAATGCCCACGAGCATAATTGTTCGCTGCATCTTCTTTGCCTGTGATCAGTTGTTCTGGATGGAAGAGCTGACGATAGGTGCCTGTGCGAACCTCGTCTACAACAAAAATTGATATAATGAAGAACTTATCTAATTTATTCTAAAAAATATACAAAAATTATTAATATGGAAATAATAATTACATACCGACTACTGTTGGCTCTAAGTCAATGAAAACCGCTCTGGGAACGTGTTTCCCAGCACCTGTTTCACTGAAGAAAGTATTGAAACTGTCATCACCTCCTCCAATGGTTTTATCTGATGGCATCTGACCATCAGGCTGAATGCCATGTTCCAGACAGTATAACTCCCAACAGGCATTTCCAATTTGAACTCCAGCCTGGCCAACGTGGATTGAGATACATTCACGCTGAAAAAATTTAAATAAATTTAAATTGTGCAGTCTGGATTTATAAAATAATACTAGTATATATTTTTATCATCTTTTTATTGAAGATAATTCCGAATATTTTTTGTTACATCGTGGAGCGTATTGCTTTTAATTTCAATGACATTTAAACCGGTTTCTGTATAAAAGATATTTGACAGACATCATTCACGAAGTATCGATCGCGTCGCTCAAAACGACGCGACGCGCATTTCCCCCGCCGCTCGATAACGTGAAACAAAGAAATGCCTAGTTTTCATTTTTTTTGTCCTACATACATTCTACAACCAATTTTACAAATTATGTTTTATGTAAGCATAACTGTTATCCGAGATATAAATGTTTTAACTATTTTAACAGTATTTAGATATTAAATGAGTTGCAACGAAAAGGGCGGAGCCGGCCGGTGCATCAAGTCACTTTTCATGAATAACACCGCTGATAAAATTAATCGTTCCCGCGAGCAGAATTTCTCAAAAAATGTTTACTCACCATTTTGAAGTCTAGGGATTTGCTTTACGCTCTTGTAGAAAGTGAATAGTCGATAGTTGGAGCAAGTAATGGAGCTTCTGCTATCAACCACACACAATGCACGGTCGAAAACCAAACGATTAATGCGCGAGGGACGCTTGCCACCGAATCTTATACCCCTGACCCTCTACTCCTTTGGCGCACAATCATTGGTCGCTAGTGACCTCACCCATGTTTCTGATTGGTTGACAGAAGACCGCAGAACGCCACAACGCCTTCACGCATGTTTTCTACGTGCAAAATATAGTACCTAGCCTCCTGTCATGCGACATTTATTTTATTGATTTTACAAATTTCGACGGGCACAGCAAGGAAATTGGTATGTAACGCTCTGTTCATTGACTCGATAACGATTGATTAGCAAGGAAATATTCGTTACGCAGAATGCTGTTTTATTCAGGTATGGACCGGGTTTATCGTGCAATGGAACAAAGTCCAAGCATCTTAACGGTTAGTTTTGAATATTCTAACAAATGTTTGTTAAGTTTCGTAAAAGATTATTAGATCGTATCGAAATTTATTTTTAAGAATGACAATCTCTTGTATTAACTAGTTGTGATAGGAGACATTTTAAATTGCTCAGATGTACGACCTTTGCATTTATTATACATGCATATGAACTTACATACATACGTGCATACATACATACAATGTATGCATAATGTAGTCTTGTCCTCATTAACAAAAAGTGTCACAGATAGCAGGACGACACGCTGTAACACTATAGGCTGTAATTAATATAAGTCTAGTATTAATTATTAAGTTTTAAAATAGGACAGTTTTTTAGAGTTTCTGTTACAACATTAAGAGATTGAACCTTGTTTGCATATTAATTAATAAAGAATGCATTTCACAAAGTCCTTCGCGCACGGTTGCAGTTGTTGTTAAGGATTTTATTGAGAATTACTTTCTATAAAGATTGATCGGAGGACAATTTCTATTACACGTTGCAAATATTATATAGTTATAAATGGATTTTCTCGATCAGAGTGTGTCACAGAGAGATTGTCATCAGAATTTCGCGATGCACTTGCGGAAAGATACGCGAGAGAAAGTTGCTTCAAAGTAGTACATACTTGTATTACTATTCTGCTAACACAAAATTGCAAATTCTTTTCTTCTACATATTTCATTAAAAAAATATCCAGTATCATAGAAGTTAGCGTTTAAAAATGTTGTTATCGCTATGTATTTCATTTTGTTATCTTTAAATTTGCATTGTCTCGTGAAAAACGGATGTTCTGCAGAGCAATGCAAAAAAACACGACACTTATTCTTAGTTGCAAAACCACTGCGGTTGGATATGGGCGTTGAACTTGTCCATTGGTTAATAATAGACATTGCGTCGCAGAATTTCTATTCAGAAGTTACCTGTATGTGCAAACCCTAGGAAATTGCGGAATCAATCAAATGAAAATGTTTCATTCTTTGCCAAAATAATTTCTTATTTAAAAATGTATAACATTCATTTTCTCTTTACATATTAGAACAAGCTTTTTATCAATGATTTAAAATGTAAATAAACGAATAATCTCTTCCAATCATACGCTTATATCCTTTTTCGTTACATAGACTCAGAAACAAGCAGAAATATTGACCGACTGTGTAATTACGTAAGTGGTCATATTTCGTCAGATTGTATCCATTTCTGAGAATGAATCGATAACTTCGTAAAAGCCAATCTATAAAACCAAAAATCCTCAGAACGAAATAGTAATACAACATATTGGTCGTCACTTTTGTATCTTTTCTGTATTTATTAATATTAGATCATACATATATGTAGATGTTCTTTGATATGCAGAAGTGACAAAGAAGGACGGGACTCGCCGTGAGAGAACGCTTCTGCTACTCGACCGTTCACTTTTTCTAAAATTGGTCACAGACGGTCGGTTCTCGCGTAAGGAAAGCGGTAAATCGTGACGATTCTCTTCTCTAGAGAACTTACAGGGTGGGGCACAGAGTATTCCCTCTGGGAATAACTCCTTTGTATGACGTGCACGCAAAAATTACGTTGTTCCCTGAGAGAACTCTGAACTGATTTTGTTGATGTTTTTAGAGCATAATAGCAATTTTTAAAGCATTATATAAGCATAAAATTTCAAATAACAACGTATAACTCGTGTTGTTTGTAATCAGGGAAATTTTATGCGACTGAAATGTTTGAACAATTAGCGTCTTCATAAATTAATACTCGATGTTATTGATTATTATATGGTATATAAAATGAATCTGTATCTTATAGTAATATTGTTTTTTTATATATGATCACGGAAATTGATCTTCTACATTAACATAATCGATACCGGTACAACTGCACAATGATGTAACATATCGACCACGCGCTTATTGTCCTTGTATTTGCAGAGATCTTGTTCTCCAAATATAGTAAGCCAGTGATCCAAGGCTTTTTATCTTATACCTCATTTCTATTCACGCAAATAACTGCTTGATCGATTAGTTTTTTAAGATTTCATTTTTTCAAATTTTATATGTTTTTAATATGAAACAGCGAAAAAAATAAGTAGAATTATCAAAATTAAGGTTTTCACTTGGAATAAAATTATTAAAGAACACTTACCTGAAATCATTTTGACAGTCAGTATTCTCCATTAATGACCAGAGTTACCATATTTATCGGTGACTAATCCTGAACTTGTGACATTTAATAATAGTCAATTATTGATCATTAAAGTGACATTAGGTTACGAATCAAAATACTTTGGTCGTTAGCCGGGATCGAATAATACCTGATAATCAATAGTTTTTGCGATAGATTCTTTTTTTATTTTCTGACTCGTCAGAATATCTAATACGACAGCAATGTCATTAGCTATCAAATGCTAGCAAAATGAACAAGCGTGATAGAAGGATAGAGGAATTCGTGTAGGTAGAGGATTATTTTTCAATAGAAGAAACGCATATATTAGTTGTATATACTTGCTTAGTAATATATAGAGTGCCTATAACGTGTATTTCTGAGAACAAATAAATCACATATAATTTACAAAAAGGAACTTGACGCGGCGCTTAATATTGCTCTTATCGTCAGATAATAGATAAAGGTATTATTATCTATACTGTGTGTTTTTAGGCATACGAATTGTTCTTTCTTTCTTTTTTGAAAGATCAACATTATGCGCGTACTCGCTCGTACATCATGTACACTTGCAAAAGAAATTCAAAGTTTGTCGTATATCTTGTTGCTTGCATTCACGTACAAGGTATTGCTCGAAATAATATAAGCCATATTCATCGTACGATACATTTAAAAAATAATATCAAAGTAAAAATATATCGTCTTTTTTCTTTTAAATCTCTGTGCACCATCGTGAAAATTGTACACCGGGCAGTGAATCATGTAGAAAAATGACCAAAAGTTTGGAAATTTCAGAATATCGTTACTCGAACAACGTTTTCTTTTTGACAATTACAGAATAATCTTTTGCACAATATCATTTTCCTTAAACAATACACAGTGTACAAAGGATAACGTTTCGTTCTGTCAAAAACACGAGTACTTCGATGAGTTCGATAGGATACGTGCCCGATCTTAAAATACGTTTTCTCGCCATTTAGCTGTAAGTTTAATATGAAGTGTTCAATACTCGTATCGCAACTCCAGTATCGATATCTACGAAAAAATGATTAAAGATATCTAGTTGTTCTAGCTGTACTTTCTTGGGGTACCAATGACATTTGTATCAGATACTATTGTCTAGTTCATTAATTTAACGTACGTCTATAGATCTGTCGATTGGTATCGTCGGAATAATTTCATTCCTCAACAAATTACTGCGTGCATTATTACAATTATTTTTAAATATCTCGTTATGAAACGCAGACGAAAGTACAGAGCCTGAGAACCGTCAGAAATCTATCAATTCACACGATAGCGAGACATTTTATTTTTTGTCGTCGATCCTATGACTACGATATAAAACGGCACGACGTCTACATCTAAACTTTTATCTATGTACAATAAACGCTCGGCGAAATCCTCGCGGAAACGTCGATCAGTTTCAATCGAAACCGGCCGCTCGAGAGATTCGCCGTAAAATTTCTATCGCTGATTTTTCAAGATTGATCAGCGCTATGTCTAAATTTATATCTAGATTATTCCAAGTATTTGCACGAGTTGTATGGAAGGTTTCCATCGAACAGATTCGAGCGAAAAACTTCTCGTCATATTTTCTTCCTTTCGTTCGATTCGAAACACGCTCGGTTTCGTTCGATATTCTTGCGTAGCGACATTAGAACCGTTTATCCGCGTACATTTGAACAAAACGCTTCGAAAAGTATATTTTTTATTTAAAAATAGGGAAATAGTGAAAATGGAAAGAAGAAAATTCGAAAGAATCGTACATAGTCGAGAAAAAAGTGATCTTTCAACGTGATCGAATCGTTTGGTATAGGGCAGTGCTTGAAAGAACAACGTCGACTATAATTCTGGATTACGTTTGTTCCTCTCGTAAACTTTTCCTTTATGCCTTCTTATTGTATTCATATCGATTACTTAGAATAATTCCGAACACCGATAAAGATACTGTTCGATTAAATATTAGAAAATCACTTTGGCAACACTAAATCGCGTGTTGTTTCGCCTTCCTTCTTGAACCTGCTGTTTCTCACTGGGTTTGACAATTCATAGTAGTTAACAGTATAATGCGCTCTACCTAAACATACAATGGCACGATTGGCCTTGACCCTAGGCCGAATTTCAGGGTCGTTACATCGCTACTCCAAATGGTTAAGCCGTTAACTAACGCCATCGCTGACGGAATAAATTATCCTTGATGCGAGACACTTGGGATTAACTCTGGGCAATGTTTTCTTCGTTCACCCGTTAATCGTTAAATACAAATCTTTAAGTCCAAAAGGATCGATACTGTCGGTCGATATTCGATCGATTCGCCTCCTTCGAACGTATAATTCGTCAGAAGAATAAGATTCACGGCCTCGACGATCGAGCAAGATTCACGTTTTACAAGGACTACGTGGACTCCATCGAAACGTTTGAAACGTTTACGCACGAGTAATTAGACATTACTCGCCTTCACCTTGTTCGTTATTCTGCAAGAGCGAACCAATGTGGAATCCGTAGCCCAGTCGATTGGCGAGGCCTGTCACGGATCAGAGATTCTCCTCGTCCGCATCTTCGTCCTCCGAACCTCCGTAATTTTCTCCGCTGTCTTGACGATCAACCGCAACGAATAGCGCCATAAAACCTTTGTTCGATATCGTGTCGTCCGTTCTGAACCTTACCAGCAATGCCTCGTTTATCGATATGAAGTCGGTGGTATTCTGAAATAAATGAATTGCATATTAAAATTCAATGTCGATACAAATGGCTGGACTGTGTTCAAGCATCGATACGTAAAAGCGAACTTTACTTTTCATTCGAACCAGAAGATAAGACTTACGCTGTTTCCACAATATCGCCCATACAGAAGACCAGACGTATCTAAACCGGAATAAACTTCGACGAAATCGTAATTGCAGTCGCTCTCTGATTCCAATTGGAACGTGACAAACGTGAGATGTACGTTTTTGCCAGGTGGTGCCTCGATCGCCCAATCGCAATCGGTCCTGTGATCGTAATTGTGGGTGCCGTACTTCGCATGAGAGTACAAATGCTTTACTTCAGTCGTGGCAATCAAGTGGCCACCGCAAGCTGTAGAACGAAATTAGGTGAACGAAATTGTACCTAACATCTTAAATTACTCGATACTATCGCAGACGTAAAATGAATCGCTTCAGATACTTCGGAAAGCACAGTACACCTCGATACTTTCATTTATTGACTTCGATCGATTATTAACACTGACATCTGTCTTTTTCGGAATTTTTAATATAATTCTGTAGATTTGGATTGTTTCTTAATGGAAATATATATCACGCACGCTTGTACATTTTTTTCATTGAAACAGAAAATTCACTCAAGCACAACATTTTTCTGATATTTCTCGTGCGATTCTGATAGTCGTACGAGATTTTATGAAAAATCGCGCGAAGCACGAAAGAGGTCGTGCTTTTAAAGGCAAGATTGATGTTATGGTGGAAATCTTACAGAAGTAAGTCACATTCTTAATAACGAAAGTGCGATTACTTCGTTTAAATTGATGGCACTCTTACCTGTACTGTGAGTCGCAAGGAAACCTTTCCTTTGGACGGAAGCATCGCTCTTAAATACCATATACATTTGATTCCCAGTTGCGAGGATTGGATGCGGCTCTTTGGTACCGCAAAATTTCCCCAGAACGTGACTATCCGGTGAATCGCCGTCGTAAATAGCGATATGATCGTAATTGCATTCTTGATGGGATTCCATCTCGAAGACTTTGAAAACCTGGATGATTTCGAAATCGCATCAAATTTATAAATTTTCGCGCAATTAAATAAAATTCTAGTTAGTAAAATTATAAAACGATTCTTAGATACTAACTAATTTAATACGATGTCCTGGTTTGGTAACAAAGTGCCAGACGCAATCCTTAAGGCCGGGATAATAGTCTGGATAGTTTGGCGATGTTATAGTACCCATGGGTGCGACAATTTCATACTTGCAACCGCCCTCCTTGCAGTCATGGCCATTTTCGTGAAGCGTAAAACCATTGTGACACGAACATTGATAAGATCCTATCGTGTTCCTGCACTCGTGTTGACAACCACCGTTGTTGTTCGCGCATTCGTCCATGTCCGTGAAGAAGACGGCGGCGAAACCAGTTTTTTGAATACTGTAATCGCAGAGAGAGAGAAAGAGAGAGAGAGAGAGAGAGAGAGAGAGAGAGAGAGAGAGAATATCAGAAAAGAATATATTTTGCTAAGTTAGAGTTCCTTTAAAATTTATAAACCAGCTAATAACAAAATTTAAGTGATTTACCTATTATCAGACGTGAATGTCACTCTTAAAGAGTTTCCCTCCGAGGTAATCAACGACGGTAGTCTGGAACCGCAAAAAATACCATGTTTTCTCAAAAGATCGTCTCCGAGCTTGCTGCTTACTTCCACAGAATCGTATTCGCAATCCTGTTGACGAGCATTATTGCCTTCTAGATCGAAGTGCGTGAAATTCAGCGTGATACGATATTGAGGCGGAGCTATGATTTCCCAGACACAATCCTTGTTTCCCGGGTAAGTTACCGGAAACGAGGGGCTCGTGATAGTTCCGTTACTGTCCTCGAATACTCCGCCACAGGCATCTGACGGACATAAGTGTACATCAACTGGCGTAAAGAGATACACCGGAATTCTAATCTGCTGGCACTCAAATAATTCTAAAGAGAGTAAATAAAAGGAAGAAGAATTTTTCAATATTTTCTACAATATACCTTCACAGTGTTTTCCATCGGAATGTAATTCGTAGCCAGGTTTACAGGAACATTCGAATCCACCCAAAGTATTGATGCAATTATGTTCGCAGCCGTGCTCGATCAAAACACACTCGTCGAATTCTAAAAAAAAAAAAAAAAAAAAAAAAAAAATGTACCGAAAGCATCAATTAAACTCTCTTCGATCGATTTGGAAAAATTCGCTCTATTCTATATTCTCTTTAATTCACGCTTCGATGAATCTCTGTCAAAATTCATCTACTACCACGAAGATACCTTAGCCAAAGATTACTGGTATAAGATAAAAGGATAAAGCAAATCCAATCGACAGCCATTGAAACTCGATGGAACGTAAAACTGGAGCGTACCTTTCATGAACGTGGCCGAGAACCCAGCCTTCTGTACGGACCCGTCGCTAACGAACTTCACCAGAAGTTTGTTACCGGTGGACTTAATGTCCGGCGGTATCTTGTAACCGCAGTAAACCCCGATCAATGGCGAGTCCGCGTTATGACCGTCCCGCACCTCCACGTAGTCGTACACGCAGTTGTCGTGGTTTTCGATCTCGAACGATTGAAACTTCAGCGCCACTTGGAAGTTCTGCGGAACGGACAACTTCCAGACGCACTCCTTGCTCGACTGATAGCCCTCCGGGTAGTTAGGCGATTCCAAATGGCCTGTGTCTTCCACCTCGATTTCACCGCCACACACAGCCTCGTAGCTCGCAGTAAACCCACGATGTCCCGTCTGATGGTTCGACGTCACATATGTAACCAGCATTCGACTTCCGGTCGAAACCACCGGTTCGTGGATCTTTCCGCTTCCGCAGTATCGACCTGTGTTGCGATTAAATTGTTGTTACGAGAGTCTCGATGAATATACTCGAGGCATCGACTTGTATTCTGATATTGCGTTCGAATGATTTTTCGATTTTTCGAAATGGAGGGCTGAGAATTACGATGGTTAATCCAGTGCTCTATATTTGTTGTTAGATCTTCGTCAATTTCGTAGAATTCATTGAACTCGATAATAACCACGAGAATAATCGTGTACGATAATATTGAAACATCGGTTATTCCATAAACCTAGTTCTACGATGTGTCTCTCCCTCTGCGAATAGCGGCATATCGGGATCACCTTAAAACCCGAAATCCAATCAAGTAAAATACGATATTCATATTGACCGTGTGCAGGACCATAAAGGATTATACAAATCTTATATAACGTTGACAAACTAAATCCTTCGATAAATTACTATTTCGAACGAAACCTGCTATCGTATTCTTTGTTCTAGAAACATCATTTTCTGCCCGTTAATTATTGCCATGCAAAAAGAAGAAATAGTGGATATATTCGTAAACAGGATTTTCTATAGAAACGTCGAAATAAGGCCAGCAGGAATTTCCTTAGCCGTGGTGAATGCAATATTCGTGATATATACCCGCGATACAGTCGGACCGGGGATAAGTATAAATTTTGTGTTTTGGCTTCGTTATCACGCGTTCTACTTACCCAGCACGTTGCTTTTGAACCAGTATCCGTCTCTGATCTCCAAGTAGTCGCTGCGACAAAAATTGCTCTTAAATATATCGAGCGACGTGATGTTCAAGACTATTCGTTCGCCGTGGGTTGCCGTGATTCTCCATTCGCATCGTTCGCCCTCCACTGGCGGTGACCTGTTCGGATGATCCAAGATCGGTGATCCGAAACTCCCACTGTTTTCTTGAAACGTCCTGCCACATTCTGTGAAAATACAAATTAGAAGATATTTACTCAAAAGCTCATAGCTAATGGTAAATTGTTTCGCTGAAAATACTGGTCTCTGTAATATACTAAAAAAAAAAAAAAAAAAAATATGCTATATCGATAATTACAATCAATGCTGTGGTAAAAGCATCCTGATACGTTTCCAGTAATTGCAAAAATGACTAGTATCTTTATTAACTTACTGTAGCATCTGTAAAGAAGGTTCGTCTGAGCGATATCCCCCTCGCTGAGTCGAAGTCTCTGACCAATCTCAGGCCGCTTCTTGCCATGAATTTCCATTGGTAAAATCGTGTCTAAGTACGTCCCTCTCGAGAACGTGTTCTTCGCGTAGTGCATAATGGAATCGTAATCGTACGGCAAACCAAGTGAATTCACTTCCTCCTCTGTCAGTTTATTGAAGTTGTACTCCTGACCTACAAAGAATTTTTTAAAATTCCATTAAACGATGGTTAATGCAATATACGCACGCAAATCGATACAGACTAATCTCTAACGTTCGTACGCTCTCGCATGTCTGACGTATAATCGCGCATTATATCGTACGTGCACGCAAACATTCGAAATACGAGGTCAGGATCGTCAACCGAGATCCAAATTGACCACTTCGAATCGACAAACATCTGACGCTTACAGCATCGGGAACTAGCGTCAGATAACTGTCTCTGTGTAACTGTAGTTGGTAACTCGACGTGCCATCGAAGAAACAAAGCTGGTCGATTTCATCGACTATCCAGTTGCTTCCAAAGCGGCATTCGACATTGTCAATCGTTTTCGGTATACACAAAGTCTGGCAACGTCGCGCCGACGATATTCCACGTTTCGACGGAGTCTCGAGTGTTATTCGATCGTATAGGTTGCAGCCGGTGTTTCGATCTTTGTTTGATCATCGAAAATGGATCAGTAACCTTAACGAAACCACAACAACGGCACGCGCGTTCCTCGCGCGATTTTGTCGAGCCGAGGCGAGCTTGCGTGACCGAAGGTGTAATTTCACCGCCTAAACAGATGGTGCTGGGTCTCGCTAATTAAACAGCTCGTTACCATTCCTGTTATGAGTATCCATTAATCGGGATGCGATCACCCGTTCAGGGACTGTCACATCGTGTGTAAATATTAGAATACCGGCCCTCGATTAGTTGTCATCGCTAATGATTGGTGAGATTTGCCAGGCACCCCGTTGCCAAATTGGTCCATTAATCTAAAACGGATATCTATTCGCCTATTCGCGAAGGTAAAGCCGCGCCACGGCCATTTCCTAGCTGAAACGGAATCGAGAGTCAAGCACGTACCAAAAAGCCATGCCCCTCGTGCGGGATCCTTCTCACGTTCACCAAACATCGGAGGCTGGTAACGACGTCAGAGTGTTCGCGAAACGACGCTGCTGTGATTCGATATCGTTAAAGTACGTTTATACGTTCCTTTAATGGTTAGAATGAAACATCCTTAGCGTGTATGGGATCTTAGGTAGGTATGAAAATAGAATAGTTTGTTTTTGTAACTTGGCTTTATTTGAACTATACTTTGTTGGAATATATGGAGGAAGAGAGGTGACGGCGGTGGAAAAATTTCACTTACCAGACATGATATTGTCACGGATAATCTGTACATGACGATCGCGATCGGGTCTCGTGTGCTCGTGCCAAAAGCCAACCACGTGGCCCAACTCGTGAACCACTATTCCGAACTTGTCGCAATTCTTCCCGATACTTATCGCCTGCGGACCGTTTCCTCGTTTCCCGACGAACGAGCAACATCTGTGAAGTTATTTCAAAAGCGAAATGAAAAAGATTCTGCAAATGAATCGTAGATCGATATACATCGAAAGATACTATCTTCTCCATCACATTCTCTTGCTACGCAAGAAACTATAGAAAAATATGTAATTTTCTGACGAACCGAAACTATTACAACGATAGAATATCAAAGTTGCTACGTGCTATGGAAAATGAGTTTCTTCGGAAAACCAGTATTTAAATATTCTTTCTTTTCTTATCTATGAATGAATAAACTCACCCACACGGCCTTTCCGTGAACAGTATGTAATTAGGATGCTCTTGAGGAAGCCTTTCGACGAATTTGACGCAAGTGAAATTCTCCCAATGCCTCATGGCTTGTTTGAACAGGGCTTTGTGAGCACCGGAAAAATTTCCATCGATCTCGTACGGGATCACTCCGTGATCCCATACACGTTCCTTGCGTGCTGTCGCGGCTCTTCGTGTCCTACTGGAAAATCTATGTCTTGTGGTGCCGCGTTTGTTTGCCGAATACTTTGGTTTATGCTCCATGTCGTAAAATTCTATCGAACGTAGCTGTCGATCGTGCAACGACACTACCTCGTCTGAAGAGTCATCGAAATCTCGCCTGACTAGGGGAATTTTGCGACCACGATGCCTCCTTTTCGTTGCTCTGCAAACGAATATGTTCATTGATTTAGTTTTCCCTGACTTTTGCTGTATTTCTTCTTTTGCTTCCTTTTTCTTTTTTAAACAATTTGGATTTTATTCATTGCGCAATCCTCTAGAGAAATATCGTAAAGATACTTTCCAAAAATTATTTCGATATTTTATTTTTATTATGCGATTTTTCGCTGGAATAATATAACTCTGAAGCAAAGTTCGTTAAATGTTGCTATTGTGACTATACCGTAATACTTTTTGAAGCTCTTATGAAAATTTCTACGCGTGATTGCCAGATTTGTTGAAAATCCACGGCCTATAATCTTCAGAACCAAATACCGCGAAATGAGAATCGTTTAATTTAATCGGATACGCACGGTCGTAAGAGGTTTATATCACTTACTTCCTCCTTGAAATCGCTTAAAGAGAACCACCTAAAACGGTCGTAAAGGGGCCCGTCTAAATTTTCATTCTCGACTCAATTTTCGTCGAATCGCATTCTTTCCCCGCTATTCCATATTCGCCGAAACATCGTTCCCGTCAAGGGTAAGAGATTCCCCAGTTAATCTTCCCGTGTCGTGTTTTTACGATCTCTAGCGTTATTTACGTGACGCGAAGCTGGTCGAGTTTCCCCTACTTTTTTCCTTTTTTTCTCTTGGCGAAAGAAAAAAGCCAGGTTTCGGGGTTGAGGGGCAAAAAGAAACTCGTAAAAAAGAGAAGAAAAAATGGCGAAAGAAAGAGAGAAAAAGGAAACACGAAACACCGGAAAATTTACTCACAAGAGCGGCATCGAAACGTTCAACGCTGGGGTCGTTAAAAAACTGTAAGACCGGAAAATTTACGGCGCAAAGTAGCAGCCATCAAATGTTTAATGCAACCGGAATACCGGGATCGTTAATGTTGAAAGCCTGCTTGCCATTTATTAATATCCTATTAGCGTAATATCGAATATTATTGTCGAAGTTTCGCGAGGTTCGCCCGCGACCTACTCCATTATCGTCTTGTAAATAGCAATTTCCATCGTACGCTCGATCGTGTGCCGCGTCGTAAAACGGTCACACGTGTTTCAAAGGATAATCAACATCGGTCACCGGATGTTTACTGAGTAAATAACCGGACGGATAACGGGGTTGAAGTTGACCGGCTGGTGCAATCCTCTTCTGACTTCGATAACGACCAAATAGTTTATGGACTCGCAGCGAATTGTTATGATTGTATCGCGTCTCGTGAAAGTTAAAAGAACGCACGTTCGTTTATAACGAAACGGTGGAGAGCGACAAGTAGACGAAAAACGAGACGAAACGACGAGGAACGAGGCAAAGCTGCCGCGAAAACAGGTGTTCGCGGTTATAAAAATGGCCGCGAAACACGGCATTAAAGCGGACCGTTGCTTCGCGAATTGAATGTACCGGCAGTTGAGCTTTTTTACGATATCGGATGAAATTGCCACCGGCCTGGAACAAACGCGCTTTTTAGAGGCCGCGCGGCCTCCGCGGACACCCCTTTATCGGTCGGAAAAAAGCAATCGTGGCTAACGAACTGACCGGCCAAGTGTCCAATTCCAACTTTGATGAAACGTGTATTTATGTGTTGCGCCGTGTTGGACTTTCGCTCGGGGAAAAGGTACACCGTTTTACACGAAAAATTTCGCTATTTGTAAATACGGATAATTGTGCTGATATGAGATTGATCGACGACGTGCTGAAACCTAAAAGTGTTTCTTCGTCACGAACAGCGAGTGTGTATTCTCCTCCCTGTAATATTTATTTTATCTCGTTCGTTTGCTTCAGAGTGAGAAACACGAAGCGTGTTCGCGACGTACGAAAATATGTACGTGATGCGAAAAGATCACGCGTGATACAGATTCTATTAAGTTTTGTGGGTCGCTGGAATAACTTCACGACGCAACGGATAAAAAATGGATAGCAGAAGACATTCGGTTCTATAAACACGATAAGCCTGGTACGGAGGAACTGGATGCCAAGGATTTTGTGTTACGAAACTCAATACAAAACTTGTCCGTCGTAAGGTTCGATACTGATGACTGTAGGTCGCGAGGATTCTATAAGAACGACATCCAGAATCTCGAGGCCGGCAGGTCTTCGATATCGGCGATTCCGCACTTACGGGGCACGATATCAGCAAGAATTTCAGCTTTAAAGATATGGAACTAGATAGAGGAAAAAATCTTTCCTGCATCGAGGTATACGATATCGGCAACCCTCGAATTCTAGAACTCGGTCAAAACGATTCTCGAATCTGGAACAGTTTCTTGAACGAAGAACATTTTTTAACCGCGTATTCCTATTGAGATATTTTATGCCTCTTGGTCCTAAGGAAATGTTGTGAGAAGACTGGGTCGCTATCTTTCGCTGAATTTTAATGAAACATGCAAAATGAGTTCGCAATTAAATGTAAAAGATTTAAAAGATATCTTTCGTTTTAATGGAAAGGAAAATTAAAACTTTGGCGTAGATTTCTTTTCATACTCTTGGTTACTTTATAACGAAGCGGGAACGTACACTATGTACACTGAAAACGCAAGTGGTGTTTTACACTTTGTCGTACATATTGGAATAACGTAGCCTCTTCAACGGAGTTAAAAAAAAGAATTTTTACGTCTGTACTAGCCGCATTTCTGTTTGCATAATACGAGGAAACGCAATAAAATCTTTCGGCAAATATCTCACGGGCACACGGCGGTGTGCCGCATGCATATTCATTCGTAGAGACGAGGCAAAATCGCGAAAGAACTTTAAGCCACCGATTTGAGATACTTCTCGTATGAGCGGATTAGCACAGGTTTTATCGATAGAAAGCTTGTCTAAAGACCACTGGATAGTTAATCCTCGTTACAGAGTTTCTTATAAAAAATCTTATAGAAAATGTTGCCCCGACAAATACTTAGTAGAAATTTCAATCTAACGCTTTTTCGTCATTTATCCCGTAACAAACGTTTTCGTACGAAGAGCGATAAGCGAGATTCATTAACGAAATAAATGTTATCATCGAAAGAACAGATTTTAATTCGATCTAGTGAAATGTACGATTATGCCGTTTGAAATATCCAAAGCATCACTCGCGCAACTCACCATCCCAGTCAGAAATTATCAACCGAATTAACAATTAACAAAACAATCTCCGACAAAAATCAAATCATCTCGCTTGCCGGGCTCCAACCCTCGGTTATGTCCAAACTAGTGAATCACCTCATCCCGAAAATTCAATCGCCCTCCCCTCGCAATCCTGTATCAGAGAATCCGCCAAAAAATAAACTCGCTCGCAAAAAGCAGGGACACAATTTATCCTGTCCCCTGCTCGGTTCGAATCCACGAAAACGAATGGTATCGGGTTAGGGGGTATGAAAACGGAAAGAAGGGGAGAAAAGGTGGAGCACGGGGGTGAGGCTTGCGAGGGGAGTGACACTTTGAAAAATAATTTGCCCCCTTCGCGTAAACATCGGAGCTTGCCGCGGAACGAGGCTCGCACGCGTGTGCCACGGCTCTGCCCCTCGTTTATTAGTACTAATTACCGCGGGGCGTAATTCTCCCCGGATTTCCTATCTCCCCACCCTAGGTTGGTCGCGAGGGGTGAACCACCCTTGCAGCGGCGACTCTCGACCGGCAGCAGTCAAGCTATGCGCTTCTGAATCGGCGCGGCATTACAATTAATTAACGGGGCCTCGAGCGAGCGAGCGAGCGAGCGAGCAGCCTCCATTAAGGGTGCGCTAGCGAGCTTCGTGAACGAACTACCAGAGAAAAAAGGAGAGGAAGAGAGAGGCAGAGAGAGGAAGAAGAACGGTGTGGTTCGTGTACGTGTAAATCGTAGAAATTCACGGCTGCTGGTGGAAAACCGACAGAGCGCTTTTCTTTAACAACGTTTACTCGAAGTCTTCGCCGAGGATCTTTCTCTCCTTTTCGTTTTGTTTCTTTGACTTTTACGATCGCAGCCATCGTTATAGAGCAGCGGCATGGTACGAGTTTTACGATTCAGATCCTCGCGACTTGTCCTATGAAATAAATATCTCTTTGGTCTCGATTCGCGCTGAAACACGAAATCCCATTATTACGCTCCCTTACGATGGTGACTCTTTTGTTAACACGACACGAATCGCCAGAGATTGATACGTTATATCGCAGGACAGAGTTGTTCGGAACTTACGACAGTTGATAATGAAACGTTTTATTTTATGGAAAAACGAGGGTTGTTCCAGGAAATTGAGAAATTGAGAAACAGGGGTTTGAAGCAGGTGTTGATTAATGGTGAGGTTACTCGAACTGATTCCAGGAAACCGTTTTAGCCAGTTGTTCGGTTCGACACTGGCGCCGCTTGTAATACTTGTCAGTGTCAGTCAACGTTAGCCGTATTAACGAAGGCAAAAGAACGATTATTTGTGTTAAAGCGATTTCCGCTTGACGCGTTTCCAGCGTGAAAATGAAAGATGTACGCGGCCTGTCCTATGAACAAATTGAACAAGGCTTGAGAAACCTTCGGAAACTCCCGGATAATTGCGAAATAATATAGTTTAGAAGGCGAGTTCTTGCCGAATATCTTTCGCTTTTACATATTAAACAAATAAAATATTAACGATAACAAATAATTAACGAATAGAATATATTACACCATTCGTCGAATACAAAATACATACGATGACTCGCAAATATTCGGACGTCTTGCACTGTGTTTTTTAAGATTCTTCCTTGCTCTCTGTCTCTGCGTGTATGTATGTTGCTGTCAAGGAAGATATGTTTCGACAAATTAGACGTCGCGTCTGTTTCGTAATTCAGGTCAACTGCTATAGCTTCGAAGATATCCGGGGCTGGAAACAATACGTCTCGCTTAATACCGTGTCTAGCAATACTCGCGCCGCGAGCAACAAAACCTGCAATCCGTTGTTTTCATTGCGGCGATCTTGTCGAGGTTGCGGCAAATGCAGTCCTGGATCTAAAACGTAACGATAATCGCGCGATTCGCTCCAATCTCGGTATCCATTAAATCCCAATGTCGAAACTTCCAACCCTTAGCGGTTTCTAGGGTTGAGTAGGTTTTACCGGCGGTAGCAAACTCAGTGGCTGATACTTTCACGGTAAAAGGAACACGCCACTAAAAGGGAATACATTTCGATGATCTTGGCCGCGATAGCGTTCCTCTTATCTTAGTAAAACAAATATTTTTAAATTGAAACTAAAAATAGGAGAATATTCTTTTTCAGATAAAAGTTAAAAAAATTAAATCATCGGAATTGGCGCTTACAAAAGTGGTAAGTTATGAGGAAGGAAATTTACTTTTCACAATTTGGACGAACGTTCCACGATCACGTTCCCGAACGAGCATATATTCCGGAAGTCTCGTCAGGTTCGATCGAGCCGGCGCTAAATTCATTGAAAAGTCACGCGACTCGGCCGTATGTCATCCTTTTCTCTTTCACGCTGCATTCAGAGAACCATTCGATTCTATCGGAGGAACACCATCGGTTGACCCGACGTGGATTTCAATCAAACGATCGCGAGACGCATAGATCATTCTATTAGCTTTGACGTGTGCTAGTTACCACCCCTTCGAATGTCGATCCATCTCTCTACACTGGCGGTCGAACCCTCCCCTAACCAGCAAGCAATAAACCACAATATAATATATCAGTGTCCCGGCCATACTGAAATAATCCAGCCCGACCCAGCTTAGAATTTAACGAATCACGATTTTTCATCAATCAGCGGAACGACAATGAAAACGCGATTCGCGGTTTTCCCCGTTTCTCGCGTCCCTGATATTTTTCACCCCCCCAAGGGTCTGTTTTGTTCGGTCCGTTTTACTGTCATCGTCCTCCGCGTAACTTATCACCACTGAATAAAGCCCGCGTCTAATATATATCAATATTAACGCCGAGCCTGCAACCCTTGTGATTTGTTATGTCGCCTCGAGCGAGTGCTTCGTTGGCAATTAATTAATGAACCGGGTGTTAAATTAATCGTGATTTGTTTCAGCGCGACTTGTTGTACGTTAATGAGAAAAATTAATTTCATCGGTGCAGCTTCTCCGTTCTTCTTAAACAACACGAGACAAATTATTCTTTTAGACATATTATTCATTCGGATTTGATTGAGATTTGTTTTAAGCAATCGATATAAACGAAGCTTTACGTATACAGGAAATTTCAACTTTGTAGGAAATTTAACGAACAGATACTTTAAAACGTAGTATTTAATCTTCTCGTTTGCTTCTTGCAAGCAACGCGAACTATTTAACTATTCGTATTTCCGTTAAATCGATTCCGTGTATCCAATTTTTATATCGTCGTATCAACCTGACACCAAAGAGGAAATTAAATTTCGAAACATCTAAAATGATTAACAAACAAGAGTTAATGAAGTTAATATCAGTAACCGTTATATCACCGGTTTGTTAAATTGCTTATTATCAATCCCGTCAAACAAAATGTAGAAATATTTGAAGCGAAGCCAGTTCATCGAGCTTGCGTATTTATCCCAGGAAATCGAATTCACTCGAACGAACGATCCCGTGACGCGTATACGAGAGCGCGGTTTTAATCGAATTCATCGAAACGCGCCTTAAATTCATCCCCTTTCACCCGTCCATTCCACTGTCCATAGTTCAATAGACAACAAGCTCACGATAATCTCGCGGTACTGATAACGCGCAACGAAAAGAGTCAAACGCAGCCGGAGGCGCTAGGACGGAAGTCACGGAGGACAGAGGGAAATGATGAGTTACGGCAACCGATTCACCACCGACGGACCGACGTATTCGCTGAATACGAAATTTTCTCCGACTGATCTCGATAAATCACTCGAATCCCATCTTTCTCCTTTCCAACCATTTTTTTTTCCTTTTTTTTTCCATCGGTTTCTATCTACCTCTCCCTCCTCTCTGCTCACCTTTTTGCGTCTTCATTTGCTCGATGGTCGAAATTGGAGCGAAAGAAAAGGGGAGAAGAAATAGAGAGAGCACGATAAGAAGAAGTTATCCCCGTGGCATGATCGTCTTCACGGATCCTTCAATGAAAAACGTTTAAGACCAGATCAGATTGAACCGATGGAGAAATTAATGCGTCTTGAGCTTCGCTCGTTTTTAATCGATACTCGAAGCTGACTGAAATTTACAGCTCGACTCGATCCTCCGCTGGCCGACAAGGGGAAAAAGCGGATTTCAAAACTTCCTTATCGCCCTGTAATTAATGCGTTCGCGCTCGCTTTCTTAATTGGAATTCCTGCGTTCAATAATTACGTGGCAATTCGACGGCCGCTGCGCCTCAATGTAATTGATCGTTTTACGATTCTATCAGGGGATCGGAGAAGGTTATTCGTTCGTTCGTTTATTACGGACATATTTTCATTCATGCGACTTTACTTATACGTATAATAATAAATACGAGCGATTGTTACTCGGTAATTCGTCGAGTATGATTCGCCACAAATTTCCTATGCTTTTAAGAACACGTTTTAAATGATTAGTCGTTAAATCTCTGATCTTTCATTTATCTCAGCTGCTGTCGTCATACGTTCTGTTCAGAGTTTAAACGTTCGAAGGTGCATTTTGTAACACGAGTACCTTTCAGAAGAAAATACGTCTAAGGTTTCTTGAATATCGTGGAAATTTTTTGAGTAAAAGAAAGTTTCGATACCGAATTTCGAAGAAGAGTTTTTAACGTGCTTTTTAATCGCTTCGCTTAAGAGGTACTCGGTAGAAGAGAGCCACACGGAAATGAAGGTAGAAATTTCTGCGGATACAGGGCTTGACCACGTCAAAGGTATCAGGTTCTTGCTTGATCCTCTCCAGAATTCTCCGTAGCTTCATTGGGAGATCACAGTGAGATCGTGTTTCATGATGTCGAACTCAGGTCGTAAATAAACGCTTTCGTAAGCCTGCTGAGTATCACTGTAAGCGTGAAAAAGGTACGAGGAGAAGCTATAACCGAGAAGTGCTGATTTGCGAGCACAAGAGAGAACGCGCAGGAAATCGAGAAATCAATGTTTGCGGTTCAAAATTTAATATATGTCGGTAGTAAATTTCATCGGAATATTTTAACGGTAATATTAAATATCGTTTAATAATTTTAATACCGGTAGATGTTGTATTCATTACTGGCATCTCCTGTATCCATTACCGGATTTATTTAAGTACGCTTGAAATTCAAATTTTTCGCATGTTCTGTTTTAAATAACGATAAAAAATACGTCGAAAGCGAATGTTATTACGCAACCAACTCGATTTAGAAAATTTTATTCATCGACGTTAATATAAAAGATGCAGTTTTACGGAAGCTACCGGTGAAACTAAAAAACCCGGATTTTCTCGAGTGCATTTTACCGATATCGTCCTTTCTACTCCTTTTTTCGTCTTCATCCCCCGTAGGTTTTCAGAGAGGAGCGCATAATCTATAGACGAACACATCCGCAACCGGTCAGAGACACTAGTGTGCCGATGTTGACAGGTTATTGGCAGTTCAAGGGCTGAAAATGCCCGACCGGCACTATCGGTCCCCATTTTCCAGCTTTACGATGACGACCATTGTTATTGGCATAGTAGCCCTACCAGCGGAAAATTGTTGGTGATAGGGAGGGTGCGAGTTAAAAGAGCGAACTCTATTATCGAACACGGCAATACACTTAATCACTTCTCTATCGGAAATAGAGTATGGTTCTTTTTTTAACTTCCCAATGGGTACTTCAGCTTGGAGGTCTTTTGTTAAAACGTTTCCCACTGGTTTTATTCCAAAAAGTAAAATCCAGTTCTTCCGCTTAATCATTAGATTTTATAGGTCAGTACGTTAGAAATGTCATTATCGAATTCCTAAAATGAAATCGGAAAAATATTAACCAGGAACATGAGCAAGTTGGGTATCTCATATAACATTTTCGTGGTCAAGCAGCGTGGTCAATAAAATACGAGATAGGATTTAGTTCGAAAGATATCAATTTATAAATTTCTGACTTGTTTCATATTTCCTGGTACATCGATCGAATATTAACATCTTGTGGGTAATCTAAACGCTATAAATTTCTGTCAGACTCTAAAACCTTTCCAATCGATCCGACGATAACTTTCCTTGACAAATGTGCTTTACACGAAATAAGATGATTTCCTTGTTTTTTTTTTTTTTTTTATAAAATTATTTCGCATGCATATCTATTTCTAGAAGCGAATAATATTTTTCTAAACGCGTAAAATCGGAATACGCTGACTTCATCGTATTCTTAAAATTTAAACTACTATTTCTTCGATCAAAGTTATATTTAACAAGAAAAGTTTTCGAATACAAACGTACGATAAGCGTGAATCATTAAGGGGAAGTAAAGAAATTCTCGTACCTTCTACGGTGATGACGACGATGACGCCGTTTCGATGCGTTCCGTGTGCTGCTTTCCGGTTGAATGGTGAACACTTCCTCGACGTTTTCCACGTTCGTGGTTTTTATTTGATTCACGTTCTCAGTAGTCGTGGGAAACGCGTTCAACTCTTGAGACGTTCTCAAAAATGCTTCCATCGATTTTGTAGCGTTCACGTTCGACGCCGTTTGCGAGGCTTCACGCCCTTGTTTTCGAGCGGAATGTCTTTTCTTGGTTGGTGGGGTGGTTGATTCTAGCCTAAACATTTGATATTTTTTACGAAACCGCTTTAAAATCATCGAAACCTTGGGAATTAAAAACTATAAATTCAATATTTAACTTAGAAATTCAGAAATTCGGTGTTCAAAATTGAAGTTTGTCTGTCGTGAAATTTGTGTTTACTATAAAATTACAATAGAGTGCGGAGGAAGATAGTTAAAACCTGTACCATAAACGAGACTCGTGTCATTTATAGAATATTTCCAGCAAAACAATAAATTAATATACGCGCAACATAATATTGACAAGCATGTAAAGCGGGCACAAGACACATTCTATATCATCCGCTTTTAATTAATACTACTGATACTAAAGGTATCTAAATACTTTTAATTGGCACTCAAAATACAAAAATGTATCGCTTCGTTTCGTAGGTTTTCAGATAAATGTACATATCACCACCCTGTTGTTTATTTTAAATACCCGACCAATTCTCCAACAAAATATTCTACGAATTCGTATACGTAATATCGTCTATTAAAATAATTCGTTCTCTCGAAAACAGAAATCACGAGTACCATTAAAAAAGTTAAATCTGCTCTTACACAACAAAATATACGTTTAAAAATTCATTACGAAAAAGAGTTTAAAAATTACACGAGGATAAAAACAGGTGCAATAACGTAGAAGCATTTCGCATTAAAAAATTCTCTGTGAAGCGAAACTCGCTATTCCTGGCGTTTGAATTAACTTGTCCGAGTCCCATACTCAAAAAAAAAAAAAAAAAAAAAAAAAAAAAAAAAGAAATAGAAGAAAATGAGAAAGAAAGGTTACCACCCAAGTGGTGTGACATGGCACGTATTTTGAGTTGAAAATCTCAGATCATCGTCACGCTGGAAGCGTTCGCGTAACTTTCGCGTGAAATTTTCGTGCCGCTCTACCTGAATTCAACGCCTTCGTCCCTCACCCCAGGCCTAGCATCTTCGTTCCTCGCGTTAAAACTGAATCCACCCTCGAGCTCGCCGTCCATGCTGTATTGATTCCGGTCCACCATAATTGGTTCGGATTTCTCTTGAGAAGCCACGATCTCCTCGTTCTCCTGATGCGCCTCGTTAGCGTCATGCTCATTTTTAAATTGAAGGATCTCTGGAACGACACCTGTCGCTAGCATACATCGACCAACCGGCTACCTTAACGGATATACCATCCGAATGATGGAAAAGTTTGCCCGCAGAAAACTTTTTTACCTGTAAGACCCTCTTCTTCGACTTGGAGACCCTCTTTCAGCACCTCGTCCCGATACTTCTCCAGCTCTTCCAGGTAACTCTTGTTGAGTTTTTGCTGTCGCCATTCGGTCTCGTATTTGATATTCGGCAGCGCGATATCGCCCAGAAACCCACCTGGAACGTAAACATATCGACGCACACATTCATGAATCTATCTTGATACGAAGCTTATGACTAGACTACGGATAATTGATTACGCTCGTTTTATCTTATCTCCCGTTTCTCTGCTGTATTTTTCAACTCTTTCTAATCCTAATATCTTCGATTCTTCCCTCTGCGCATCTACCGAGTACTGTTACTCTTGCTACAATTATAATTATAATTATCCGTATAACCTTTCGTTACGACAAAACGTCTTTCTAACCAAGTTGTGTTTGTACGTTCGAAATATTTACCCTTCCCTCTCGTGCGTGTAACGATACGCATCTGACATCGAGTTAATGCCATTTAATCGCGAGCAGGCATACTTGGCTGGTAAATCCGACTCGTATTCGGGAATTTCGTTATTTCGTATTTGAGGAGCAGGACGGAAGGAGCAGACGCTTTCGCGATCCACCGTCTCCAACGAATCTCGTGTGTGCGCGTGCTGACAAAGATTGAACATTACCCTCCGGTGGCCACGTAATTCTCGAATTTACATTCCCCCGTCTGCACGTGCTTCGGACTTTCGACGTTCACCGTCCATATGTCTTGTTAGCGATACCAGCTGTGGGATAGCGAGTTTCCAAGACACTCGGCTGCTATAGCATGGCGCATTGCCTTATTATCAACGTTCATAAATCATGGAACGTGGTGTTATCGGTGAAGAGAGAGAGAGTTTGTTCGACTGCAGTTGTTTCGACCGATGTAAACAGCCTCGGTCGCGTTATCAGCTATCAGGAGCGGGTCGAAGATTCGTGACGAGAAAAGGAACGAACCGTTCGAGTAGGTCGCGCGAGAACAGGAAAGAAGTAAAATAGTTACCGAAGATTCTGAAAAATCACGTAAGGTACTCTTGTAAGGAATGATCGACCACCGTCTTTTATCGTTCTTCCACTCGGTTTTAACGACACGTACCGAGAAAAGATACGTTTACAGAGGACGAAGACCGCTTTGCTGGAAAGAAGGATTATTCAATTCCGTGTCAACCACCTGGTCGATTTCCTATTATTAGTTAGAGAGTCAGATGCTCGATGGAGAAATAATTAAATGATCGAGACGAAAGGGATTGTCATCGTTGCTGTTCCCAATGTTGATTCGATCAAATGGATTCGACTATTCCTGTTTTGGAACGAGGAAATCGCTCGGAAAAGAAAGTGGAATTAAACGAAACGGTTTTATGGAAATCTGTCTAAAATATCGGAAGCTTTGCACAAGTTGCTAGCCTATTATAGAGCATCGATCTTTCTATCGACCTCGTCTCGTCTCGTTCGGATTATAAGTGGCGTAAAGAACCCAACCAGCGGGGTGAACGTGAATGAATCGAATATAAGAAACGAGGAGGACGTTGAACGGAGGACAGTTATCTTTATTGGGAAAGTTGAAGCACCGTTCAAGAAATAGCTGTTAATGTACGATATTTGAATATCAGAAATTCGTGTCAACTATTCATTGATTATTGGCGTTGCAATATCCGCGTAACTGGCCAATATAAAAGCTGCGTTAGTCATTTCTGTAACTGTTATAGAGAAACAATGCCTATCATAATAAAAATAAATTAGCGAAATCTTGATTATTCGAATTAATCGTGGCACATAGTTGGATAATCGAATTTTTATGTTTACTAACACTTCTTACTGCTCGTAATCAGTTCTGATTACCACATTAATGACGGTACACGCCAAGAGTCGTCTTAATTAACAATAAACACTTGTAATTCACGTGCCGATGTAGCCAATTGAACAATTTTTATGAGAAATAGTTATATTACGATGCATAAATGCCTACCGAATCTGTTTTAGCTCGTAAAACACTTTGGGAAAACCATCGATCTTTCTCCTTATTTTCTGAGAATGCCTCCGGTAACAGGTTGCTCATAGTTGTCGATAAAGTTTTAAATACAAATTTCAAACGATCTGCTATCAATTTGCTAAAAATAACACGCTTCTTGACCTCTCGATTCCTTTTCTTCTAAACGTGCAAACGAGCAACAATGAACATCATCGTGGTACATCAACGTTGTATCATGTTAAGTGGTAGATCCGTATAATTCGCACGAAACCAGTCGACGCTGCATTTTGGTGAAATGGAAGCGTATAAACGTCTAATTGAGTGGAGTCGGCGCGCGTGATTCCACGATCGTTGTGAGATTGCAGCATTCCACATGTCGTACGCTTCGTTTTTGGCCTTTGACCCCCGGTGGCAGGCGGTTTTGCTCGGTATCGTTGACGAAATACCCTCGCGGTCATGCTTATCGGTGTTTTCATAGCGGAAGGCTATTGTGAAAAATTCAGAATTTTACGCGCAGCCGCACTGACCTGTGCTCATCTGAGTAATAATTTTCTTCCTTACTACGCGGAGCACGAGTGACGTATCTCACTTCCCTTTTTCTATTTACTTTTTCTTTTTTTTCCTTTTTTTTCTTTTTTAACCAAATCACGAAGTTATTTGTTTCAGTAAAAATTCATAAACTGTTTTTTTACGAGTTCTTTTAAAAAATCGTACATACTGTGGCTCGCAAAAATAATTGAACGTTTATAGATATTCTTTTAAATATATTACGCGTATCGTACAAAGGATTTTGTATGATACACGTGATTCATGTTCACTTTCGTCAACTACTGCATACTTATCTAATAAAGATTTTCCAAATCTTTTATATCGTTCTAAAAATGAAACTTTGTTTCGACTCGTTCAGAGGAAACAATTTCGTTATGTATAATTTTTACGGGCAGTCGTTCGTATATTTTCCACCTACAGAAAATTGTTCTCTCGACGATGGCACCTTCCGATCGACCGTCATCGCGAACGTAGAAATGCTTCGAAATATACTGTGTTTTTTCTCTCGTCGATTGTAATTTCGCAAAACGGCGTTAATTGTTTGAAAAATATCGTGCGTTCGAGTTTCGAGAGTCGTGATAAATTTCATGTTCGAAAATTTCCTGCAATTATTCGCGAAGTTCTTTTTCACGCGGCTTCGCATTGAACGGCTCAGGTATTGGCGGAACTTGGCGAGTCGCGAGTATTCGATGACACTCGTCGGCGATTCGTGTCAACGACGCCGTTGTTACTTCGATTCGAGAGCGTTCGTTCTCATTCACAAATTCGGTGAGCCGCGGTAACGATCGTCACGGATAGAACTTGTGCCACCAGAACCATCGAAACCAACGGCGGAGACAATGCTTTCTCTTAAACTTTTCTTCGTACTATGCTCGATATTTCGATAACTTCCTAAATATGAGAAATTAATATTTTTTATAATATCGCGCGTTTTTATCTCTATTTCTATAGATGTTCTTATCGAAATAGACTGATTTGGCTGACCGAGGGTCAATGTCGTATCACTGCAATTTACAGCCTAGTGATTCCACGAAAAGGTAATAAGTGTTGCTTCTAATTACCAGTTCGTCGTTAAATCCTACACTTTGATAAAATGCACATACTGTTACTGCAAAGTCGTCAAGGTATCTGTGTACTTAGAAGTTGTAATGCAAGTAAAGAGGAATATTTAAAGATATTAAAATTTCATTATTCGAAACTTACTCTTTGGAGAATGTCTTCGAAGAAGTGGTATAACGAGCGAGTTATAATTTATTATCAAGTTTAACTTATTTTCTCTAACGCTTAATTACTACCTAATTACTTCGTTTTTACTTCAAGAGGTTATCCTTATCGGAGTTCACCTATTGACCGTAGTCGAAATTAATCTATTTACAGCGACTGGAATGTGAATTTTAAAGCATTCGTTTCTATATAGTACGTCTTATTGTTACATTGCCTATTTCTTAATGTGAAAGTGCTTATTGAAGAGAGTTGAAAAAGCAAAGATAAGCGTACAACGTCATTATCTACGTGCAGCGACCAACATCTAACGTATGGTTAACAAAACACGTATTATGTAGCCATGTTGTAATATATTCAACGTAGACTGTGTATCTCAAACAAAGTACATGTTTGATCAGCTGTAGTTCTGTACGACATAATATGACGCGGAATCGCCTACAGCGGGGCAACGAAACATCATTTCGAGGATAAAGATCGATCCCGTTAAACACGAGAAACACTGGGAGATTGTTAGACAGAGAACGAATGTGCAATATATGAAAAACTAATGAAAACCAGGAAAAAAATGTAATGGAAATTGAAAAATCGACTTACATTTATCTTTTATGAAAATACATTCCAATTGAATAGTTAATTCTTAATAAAAATGTTTCCACCTCGGTTCTGGGCAAATTTTCAAGTTTCTCGGCGATGAAGCACTATTTATCAGAGAAAATAAAGCATTGGGAGAAAATAGGCTATTCAAGTATTCTTTCGTTCATTAATCAGTCGAACCGCGTTTACCATTCTCCGCCACAGATGCAAACACGAGTTTAAAAGCGAATCGAGTAAATGTTGACCTGAGATCGCATAAATATTGGTCAAACATCGATGTACCACGCGAGATCAACATTAAATGCGAATGTTTGTCGCGTGTCAATATTAATTGTTCGATAGAAGTTTATACTTCGCTTTTCAGGGCTTCCTTCTTCCTCCTTTTTATTTGTAATCACGGATTGAACAAGTGTTTACCATGTATTCATTGTATAAAAGTAAACATGACACAGATTTATCGTTGAAGCTGATCGCCAGATATAAACCGAATTATCAATTAAAAGTTACGCAAATGTTATTGAAAGGTTTTCGTATAAAGTCAAAGCTTTTACAGCGAGACTAGCACAGTGTGTGCCGCGCAACGTAAGATTTATGTAGCTCGGTAAATACATTGATCTCGCGTAATATCTAGGTCAATACGAAATCCCGTACATCGCGCAATTGAACGTAAGCCAACAACGAAACAGGCCGACTAAAAAATTATTCCACTGCATAGAAAGGACTGTCATGAATGTCTAATATAATACATCTAGAACCAGTATCGTCCGAATAAAATGGTTATTGTTTAAATATACGAACATATACGTTTCCCCTATAGAATTCTATGTTGTAGAATTTCACTGAAATTTTTCAAACGAACAAAAACATTAAAATTTGCCCAATTTTGAAAGAAATATTCCAGTGTTTCGCTTTGTCAAACATTTCGTACTTTCCAGATACGTTTCTAGATTTGTTTCAAACTCTACCGATAGATATAATCGTGATAGCCGAGTCTCCTAGCAATGCGAATAAAATTTCACGATATTTCGCGTAATACGGATAGTACATTCATAAATGGCGGGCTCATAAAAACCTGTGTACATCGATTTCGTCACTTGTACCACGTTTTGTGCTCCGAGCTCTCCGTATCTACTACAAAGCCAATACCACTTACAATAAGAACGCTATCTTTTCTTTCTTCGCGTCAGTTCAATACGAAGGGCATCCTGCGAGGAAGAAAAACTGAACGGAACACGAGAGATCGCCATTGTTACCCGGCTATATCTTATCGATAGACCCGATCGATTTCCTTTAATTAATCCAGCCATGGACCGCGTACATCGAACTCATCCCTACGTTGAACGTAATGTTGGCGTGTGTCCTATTAATGGCGGTGAATAATTTGTCTATCTAGAAATTAGCGAACACGATCCTGCCCACCGGGCCGAGTCGACGTCGATATCTCACCCTTCTGTTAACGAGGTCGCAATCGTCGAATTCGCCACCGATGAATTTACCCCGAGTCGTAAATACCGACTGCAATGTCGCCGCGACCGGTAACTCGTGGACAACGCCGGCTCGATTTATTCGATCCAATTAATTCTTTCGCGTTACGAGATACCCACTATGACGCGACTTTTTCTATGCGACATTATCGCGATCGAAAGCGTACATTCGTGAAAGTTAATTGGCAATTTTCGATACCGTAATTCTCGAATTCCCGATACCATAGAGTCGATTTAGGATTTTCAACGGTATGATTCATATTTCAAGCGTATTCAATGCAGTAAGTTTATAGTTTCCGAAGGAGTAACTCACAAAGTGATTATAATTCCATCGAATTGATTCACCGCCTTCCGAGGACTAATTCACGCGCCTGTTACTTTATGGGGTTAATTTAAATTTTTATTGCACCGTCGGTGGTGATGGTTTATACGTCGCTTTTAATCGTCCAGGTGAAAATAATGCGCCGAATATTACGTGATAACGGTGTACTTTATATCCTATGTTTTATGCTGGCATAATTTTCTACAATACATAAAGTTGTCGATTTTTTCAAGATTTCGTCGTTGCTCGAAGCGCGTAGTAACGTTAAATTTGTTCGACGTCGATTTAAAAGTAAGCGGAACGTGATTAATAATTCGCGATATACGGACGTATCTATGGACGTTAGTGTCTCCGTATATTTTTGATGAAGTTGACTGCAATGCTGATGAAACGGGTTGGCAGGGGTCGGGGGTGGAGGGGAGGGGGGGGGAGAGGAGGTTCGTTCCAAAAGGACATGGTTTAGAGTTGGAAGGCTGACAATGTCAACTATGCGGATAATTACGTATGATGTGGTTCATAAAGTTCGCCTCGTGTACCAAAATTCACTTGCCACGTTCTAATTTACAATCTATAGAATATAATCACACGCGGAAACTAAATTTAATTTCTTAGCACATTAACTTCATATACATACAAATTACGCCACAATAAATTACAATATTCCATCAAAATTCATAATTTGTCAATTGAACGATATTGTTAATTACTAAATTACGATGCAAAGGGACGACGAATGAACTCATCTACGATACAATTTAAAAGGCAAAACACGAAATACATGCGGCGATCCCTTTCCTATTAAATCATGGAAGGATTAAAAGTCACCCCATTGATTCGTACGCAACCCGCGAGCATTTAAACGTATCCGCGACAAAATCAGGATAAATAAATAAAATCGGCGAAACCTTTCCGATGGCCGGGATTAAACGCTGCCGCCAGCATTCAGATGTCCGATCCGGTTAATTAATTAGGCGCGTTCACGTACACACCGGGTATTGCCAGTAGTCCCTTGAGGGCTAGGGACGGGGGTCGAAATCGGCAGATTCACGGCGATACAATCGTAAATACGTCGTGGCTGGCAACGAGTATTAGGAACGTACGTATTAGTCAACGGACCGTGCACGCATATCCTTCCCTCCGTTGTGTTGTCCACGATTCATTAATTTATGGTGTTTCACGATCGTTTCGGTAAATCTGCAAGCGTAACGTCCATTTCCCTCGCAGCCCCTATTCACGTGACACCGATATTTTAATTATATCGTTCGCGGGACCGCACACGGCAGAACCAGCGTATTACGACGTCGTGTCGCATTATGCGTACGTCCTATGCATTTGTCCCTAGGCTACTATTCCGTCGCATCGTATACCATCGTTCGTTTAACATTTAAATGAACCTTTTTTCCCTTAGTTTGCCTCGAGCAAGTTCCAGTTCTGTCGGATCTCGCGGTGTGTTTACCTTCTTGCACCTATCTCGTGCAGCTCTCCTTAATTCAGTCTCCTGCAGATATTGCGAAAACTTTCTTCCCAGAGTTTATAGGAGTTTTCTTGCTCGGCTGTTCGTCGTGTCTCACTGTTTACGCAAGTAATTCCCTCGTGAGTAAAGTCACATTCTTTATAGCATATTTTATATATTATTCGAGAGTTATTGGTCGCTATTATTATTTACGAGCTAACTGTGTAATTTACATAAACACGCTGTAAACGTCGAAACCAGTGACAAGTACACAATGGATGAGAAAAGCACTTCCTAAAGACGCGACGGGAATTTTGTCACTTCCAAAGATTCTTGAAGATTTCCAAGTTTTGAAAATCTCTCGAGAGTCTGATGGCCTGATATACGAAAATATCGAAGTTCCTGAAGTTGAACAATATTTTCGACGCCGTGTAATCAATTCGTGCGCTCTTAAAAGGAATATCAAGTATATATTTTGAATCGCGAACAATAGAGTCGATTCCGAGCAACTACTCGAAACGTTACATGTATAAAAAAGTAAAAAACGAAAGAGAGGGGGAGAGAGAGAGGGAGAGAGAGAGGGAGAGAGAGAGAAACATAAACGACAAAAAATAATCTGTAGGATGATTGATCCACTCGAAATAAGTCAAGCGACATTGTCGCTTCTTTTCAATGGCCATCGAGAAGGGTTACGGAATATCGATAGACATTCGAGGGAAAACAAAACGAGAATCGTCAAATTCAATTTTCCATCGCGTCACGTACAGTACACCGTCGCTCTATGAATTTTGTTGCAGAAGCGTACGCACACCGGCGCAATCGGTTACAAACCGCATAATGCCAAACCCCTGTTCGCTTCGAGCCGGTGATTTCGTGCCATTCAGCCCGTGGATTCGCCGGAATATTTGATGCTTGGTTAAAATCGCATTCTAGACCTGCCAGTAATGAACCGGAACGATTAACTCTACTTATCGTCGAACAATTCTCAGTCGAAGCGATCGCAATTTTCGCGCGTACTCCCTTTCCTACGTCGATCCTGCGTAATATCATTCTTTTTATAGACATTCTTTTTTTCTTTGTAGAAAGCACGTATAAATAATTTATCAGGTATGTAATTTCGTTCGAGTTTAATTAATTCAGTTAGCGGAGAAACGCTGAGAAATAATCGCGCGAACGTTCTGCAATTTGAAAACGTTGATTTCAACGTGCAGAAGACGAGATTAGTACGACGCTTTTATTTTTTCGTTGAAATAAAGAGGTGCTTTTTGTGGAATTAGAGAATCGGAATGATTCTTTGGAAGCTATTATCAGGAGTGGCTGCAATTCGCCGGATGATACGGAGAGATTATTTTCGAGCCCCATTTCCTCGATGAAAGCCCCGCGACAACAGAATCGTACCCCTTATCTAACCAAGAAATTTTATCCTATCGTTAACTTTTAACCGCGTTCGAAAGTAGAAGCATAATTTTATCAATTTCTTTCGTCGGAGGCGTGGAACGGAGTCCGGACTGGAAAATCAGTAGAGAGCGTGTAACGAGCAAGATAACGTTCTTTGTGTACCATTCAAGCATTTGCTTCTGAATAACTCTGAAAGAAAATAAATTACAGTTACGCAATTCAATCTGCGTTTTCCATCGAGTCCTCGACTTTGCGAAACCTTCTTCTTACATTCTTTTTGAATTGGAAAAAGTACCGTGGAACTTCTGACTTTAATTTAAAAGAATTCCCTTTGTCTCGCGAAGAAATGGATATTCTTTGTCAATCAATTTCAAGCGAGTCGTACAGCTCAATGAAAATAAGCAGATTTAGCTCGTCAATCTAAATTCTATTATTATTCCGACATCGATGGAACCATTCATCGGTAAGAAAACTAACTTTTCTAAAGTTCTTGGTACGTGCGTCTACGCTATCGTTTCCAGGAAACTCGGATTCACGCGGAGAGCATAATCTGTTCGAATTACGTCGCGATTAATGCTGAAACGTGTAAGGAGGTTAAATAACATTGAAACTGCGATCGGTGCAACCACAGGATTGTGGCTGACAGCCAAACGGAAGGTCGGAAGTGGTTCAATCTCCGAATCGATCTCAGAAGCCTCCTTTTCCATTTCCAGGACATTTGCAAGAGCATTGATGTTATGAGAAGGAGAGGGACAGACGGAACACTTTACAGACCGGGCCAGACAAGAGCTACTTCCGGTTAGCTGGATAGAACGGGCTTTCCTATCGAACAACTTTCGATAGTTCGTCGAGCAATCGTATCGTCGATTCAATCTCCGTTAAATTTTCTGGGGATCTGCTTGTCTAATCTGTTACGTTTCTTCCTCCTTTTTTCTTTGCTCTTTCTACTTCATCGACGTTACTTTACCGATATTCATAACATATGCGCATGTTATTTCATTTCTCGATCACTGATCGAGAATAGACAGCGTTTTAAATCGATAAATATTTTGGCGAGTACGAATGAAGGAATATCTTTGCAATAACGACCGTTTGTTTAAACATAGTTGTTTACCCGCAATGCGAGAATACAGAAGCAAAGATTACATTTCGCGCGCAGGAAAATCACGCGAAAACGAGTTCCACTCATAAACTATGCTACTTCGCGTTGAAACAGTCACTTTTGTCTTCCTAATTCCCTTTGTTTCATCCCCTGCAAGCGTAAAACAACAAGACGAATATGTGGTATATAAATCATAAGATGAGTTATGATGGCATTCCACGGGAAGCTTTCAGCTCTACTAAAATAAATTTCAAGTGTATTTCGGTCCTCGGCCAGGAAGTAACGTAGTATCATCTAATTAATATAATACTCGCCATTTTTTATCATTATTCGATTTGTCTGTCCATTCTTTTTGTTATTATTACACGTAATACACGTAATAAATAAAACCTGCCTATCCGAATCAGAATCTAAAGGAAAATTATTCAAATTGATTCTAACGTCGAAATGTATAATTTCAAAAATTCAAAGTAGAAGTTGCGATCTATTAAACTCTGAAAAAATCTGTAGATTATCTATATTATTCGGCTGTTCACAACTATAATAGCCCATCCATGTAATCTCTCGTTAGATCTCTCTGAATCGAGCGAATAGCAAGTAGCCCGCGTCTCTGGACGTTACTTTCGGGCGTGATGTCTCGGATTTTCAGCGACGAAATCATACGTTTCTTGTACGCGAGAAGAGCGAGAAAGAGAGACAGGCAGAGGAAAAGGGGCACAGCTCACCGACAACTTTTCGTAGCTGGGATTCGACGATAATGCGTCGTGCCGCGTTTCATACAGATATAGAAGCCCGGTGTACGTGTGTCGTATTGATTCGAATGGAGAAGCCTCTCGCATCGCAGCGAACCTCTATCGCGTCGGATTAAACGCTTGCGTATGCTACTGACGTCAACTTTCCGTCCCTTTTTTTCTCCCTCTTGTCCACTTCGCTCTCCCGTCGAACGATCCAGTGCAACTTGCGTCGATACGGAGATCTCTTTCTCTATTTTCTTCCCTTTATTTTCCCCTTCCTCTTCTTTCCTTTGCTTTTGCCTCTTTGTGCACCAAAGCTTTTTGCCATTTTTTGGATCTGTTGTTTCCGCACTTGATCTAAGAGCGGAAGGCTCCTCCGAATCGACGAGCAAATGCAAGCGCGACGACTTTACACGTTGATTGTTTGCGTGTAACTCCAGATGAAAACTTCTCACACTTGACACTTTCTTAGTACATCGAGCGATTTTGCGAATTTTTTTCGAGCGTCTGAAGTTATTGCACGTGCGCAAGAAAACGGACCATGCAATACGATGCGAAACTGAATCCTCTATAAACTCTCTAAACACACAGTCCTAAACATTCTATACACATTCGCATGATCTTCTTGCGAGAATCGTTCGCATCGAGAACCATCGTAAACGTACAAGCAACACCTTTGTTCCCATCCACGCTCTTGCTTTATTCCATCTCGCAGCTCATCCAACCGAATGAAAACGACACCGAAGATGGAAACACTTTTCCTCTTTCTTTTTCGGGCGGATACGATGTACCGGATATCGTCCAAAGAGCATATGTCCGAGGATCAATCGAAGTCGATGCAACTTGGGAAGGTGGCACATCCGCCTTTCTCTCTATCCTCCGATCAACCATCCAAGAGATGGCCTATCAACCCGTGACACGCTCATGGCGATCCGTATGGCTTTACCTTTGGCTGCACCCTATACAAAGGAAATGGCAAACCTACGTTTCTTCCTATTTATTCGCCGCGAACTGACAAAGAAGTTTTCGCCTGTACCGTCACCCGAGTCAAGAGTTTCGCTCTATGGCCGTGAATCTGTTTTCGTGTCTCGCGGAATATGAGATTGACGTTGAATAATGCATCTCTGGCCCCTTCGACGAGCACAACGATCTTCGTTTTACGCTCTCGCGACCGAATCAACCTTTAATTGTATTCCGTTCTTCGTTCTGCGTTCATATTCGCACGCTGCTCGAAATAATTAGAGCTTTGTTCGCTCGCACGATTTTGCTGCTGCTTGGTAGATCGCGTCAGACGTTTGCAGTGACTTTCCTGTTGGGTAAACTCTTCAGCTGGACGATTTGGTCAAAGCCGGTAGAACATTAAATACTTTGACGTATCGCGAGAGATAAAAGGAGCTAGATAGGACATTTTAACTAAGCAGGGCAGCGTACAACGTTGATCGTTCATCGAATAATAAATTAGAGGAAACCACTATGTCGGTCGTTTGTAAGTGTATCGTACGATTATCAAGAAACGAACAAAATTTATAGAAATTCCGTATGGATATTATTTCGAATTTGAGTGGAAAAGTGGCCGATGGTCATTTCGGTCGAACGTGGAAGACGAGCATTCTGCAGAATCAAAGTCAGGAAGCGCGCTGCTACGCAGAAGCTAGCCGGACGTGATGAAAACTTATCCCTCAGGATTAGGTTGACTTCTCACCTGGGATGAGAGTCGACTCGCGGAAAAGGAAGACCCGAGTAAAAAGGAACGTCTGATGACCTCTGACATCGACCGAATGTTTTTCTTTCTCTTTTCGTTTCCATCTTCAGACTCTTCGCACGATCGGAGGACATCCTTTGTCGCGCCATTTTCCATGCAATCTATTACAAAACGAATTTTCTACCTTTTCCTTTTTACATATCGATAGACAAAAGCAGGAGATTTATGAAAAATTACTTCGAAAATCGCGATTCGTTACTTTCAGAAGTGGACGAAGGATCGAAATAATATAAGGAGCCAAATACCAAAAAAATTACACGCGTTCTTTTCAATTTTTGTTGTTTTCCTTTTCCGATACTACACTGGGAAACTTTATCTTTTCAGTTCCACTTTAACGCGGCAAAGCTGGGATGAACTTTGGATAATACGAAATTGAAATGCGTCGAAAAGAAACAACGTTCGAGAAATGCTTTTTAGATTCGTCGTAAGACTACCCATCCACAGGGCAGAACTGAACGGATAACAATTCGAAAGTTACCAATTTCTAAAGTCTCGATTGTGTCCGAACGATTGAAAAGTTTCTGAAGTTTATATATATTTCGGAGAAGTTTAACTTTCGCTTAAATCCACCTCAAAATTAATCCGCCGATATTCCCGATCTAAACTTTTATCACAATATCGAACTTTGTTGTTGGAAAATTTTCTTTGAATGATAATATTATCCTTAATCGAGCGACTCGGAAGTTTTAAGTTTTGTTAGTTAAGCCCGATACGAATTAACGTTTAATATTTCGAAAAACGAAGGACCTGTTTTCACAAACTAATTTATTGCAGGCAGATAATCGCCAACTTTAATCCATCGTGGTCAACGTGGCGTTAACGTAACGATTCATTTGCAACTTTTTTAATCAGCGTGCATTACGAAATTCTAGTTTTTAACACGGCGAGTATAAAAGAGCGTAATTCTTCGTCAAAAGAAGCCAACAAACATTGTTCTTCTTTACACCACACGCTTTTCCCAAAAACCTGTCGTTTTTGCCGCTCCGTTAGAAACAGACGCGTGTTAATTCTACCATCGAATTATGTGTCCGCGCGTTATTATCGTGCAAACGTAAAACGTAGAACTGGTAAAAATTTTCCGATCGTTTAGACGGGCAAATTATCCGCCTATTCGCGTCGAAGATAAAACGCGAAGAAACTTGGTCGTCACGGTACGGTAAACAGAATCGGATCGGATGTTTGCTCGCGACATCGCGTCGTGGTCGTTCTCGATTTATACGCGTTCACGGTTGCCACATTCCACCGCGGAATTCCAAGTGAAATTTTGAACCTGCTCGATCGTAGGCGGTGCACACGGACGACCGACACGCTGCTACAGTTACCATAGTATACGCGGTGTCTCTGACCCACATAGTGGGCGAGGTGGGCGTTCAAGCCGGAAACAGGCCGGGGATAACGGTTGGAAGACGAGGATGGAAGAGGGACGTGGTGGACAGTGGTGGGATAGAAAAGTCGGGGAGAACAAAACCCGTACGCGAAGGAAACGGGCCGAGGACAAGACTAAATGAAACGAGGTTGACTGTCGGTCCTCTTGCACCCCCTCACCTTCTTCTTTCGCATCTCTCTCACCCTCTGTTCCTCTCTTGCCAACGTTCTTCCTTGCTCTTTTCCCGGTGAACAAAGCGGAGACACGGTCACGTTACCGAGTAACGTTCGGACGTTCTTGGATACGACGGCGATTCGCGCTGCACAACCTAGCGAGAATTATTTCGACGTTCCGGCGTGCTGCTTCCGCTGCTGAAATTTGAACAAACGACACGGTTGCTTGTTAGCCGCGCATAATGCACGTGGAAATCCGAGTTTATGGCACCCCTTGACGTATGCGTGTAAGTACGTGAGCGGGTCGCGGACCTTGGTTCAGCTCGGAAATTTGGGGACGTTTGATTCGCGTCGAACGATCGATCTTGACGGAATCTTTGCGATAGTAGAACGGTACCAAGGATATACTTTGCAGTTAGAAATTCGAGAAGTTCTATCGTCAAAACATCCTGATATTCGAATATTCTGCAACTACAAACAATTACGAACAACTGCAAATAAAGTGTGATCTCGTAATGTTAAGAATGCTATGAACTTATCCGATAAAACTCACCATATAATCACCGCAACTTTTATTATCGTTTGTTCGCTAGATCGACAGTGTTAAAGCAGATACTATCAACGACAAATCATTCTGTATCGTCGAATCCATTTATCCGTTTCGTTCACAATTTGCTTTCAAAGGTTTTCAATTACTTTGACGCGTGTCCGTCAATGATACGCGTCTATTGTCAACTGCGCGACACACCGGGCAATTTGTTGGCGGCAAAGTCGCAAAAGAATCGAATGCTCGAGGATTCGTTTTTACCTCGTGTCAACCGATGCCTGTTAAACCGATGATCACCGGTATTCTTCGCGTTCGATACGGAGAAAAATTCTCGCAATAAATTGTTGCGGAGATTGATGGGCCGCTATACTATGCTATTACCCGAACTACAATATGGCTTGTGCTCGTTTCCTTCGGTGAAAAATAGCGCTAGCCGCTACTTGGCCGCGTATTTATATTATACGAGACCACCGAATTCCATTGAAAAATGAATATCCGCGTTTATCTCTTTCTACTTCTTAGGATCGCATAACTGAACCAGGTTTGAAGACCTGCGTTTCGTTAACGCAACATTTTATTTATAAACTGTTTTTAGTTAATTCGGTCGATTCGGAAAAAGAAATGGGAATTTTCTATCGTGGCAAAGCGAAGGAAATTTTTGAAGTAGGAAATCTGTCGAGAAACGCATATAATAGTTTAACAAAGAAGTCGCATAGAGCTCGATTAGCGTAATTATGCGTTAATTGTGAACTATTAGGACGCAGGAAGCAGCGGCACGCGTAGAAAGGCGCACCTAATTTCATATCGAGAACGAAAAAAAGAATTGGAGCTACACTTTCGCGGGACGTTAATGAAGTGAGAGTGAATTAAATTTTCTTTGATCTCGTCGTAAAGTACGTTTCGCGGAAGGGGTAACTTTCTCGTGAAACGCGTACCAGTTATAGCTTAAAACCGTGAACGATATCCCTTTATCGTAATGCGACGACGTCTTCCTCGAAATAATAATTCCTATTTTAATAACGCGAATTTCATAACGTTAAAAGCTAAAACTTCTCGTGCTGAATAAAATCATCCATGAAACAGCGTATCTTTTAGAGATAAAAATTGCAAAAAATGCAAACAAGAAGTAGACCAAGGAAAATATGCAAAAATCTTCGTCAAGGATGGCCTTAATTTCCCCGTAATTAAACCATCTACGTAGCTATCTCTTCTTCCCGCTCGTGCTACATATGCGCGAGACTAAAAACATCTTGAAGATCGGCCGCGTTCGATAACACGGAATTCTTCTCTCCCGCGAGAATTCGTTTAAAAGAGCTTACGGCGTAGGTCTTACTTACACGTAGAAACGCGAAGCGTCTTGTATCGAGTCGCAAGTGATTTTTCTTCGGGCATTTAATAACATTTCTGTTGCTTGCATAAGGGTTAGAGTAGAAGGGGGTAAAAATGTAAGAAAGAAACACGCGCAAAAAGGAAACAGTCGTGTACGAGGAGGGCAGACAAGCTGACCAACTGCTCGGCGAAATGAGGAGGAAAACGGTTATCGCGCAACCGGAAAGGGACCGAACGCGATCGTGGACCGTGCTGTTAAGTAGAATGGAATAATTAAAGCGGTATTTGCGGCTGGATTATTTCAACGGCGACGGAAACAGCGGCGCAAAAACTGACTGGCCACCGGTGGAGAAAAATCGTTGGAAAGTGAAGGAGAAGAGAGGAAGAAAGAGAAATGACTGGACAGCTGCCAAGTGCAGTGCAGGGAGAATGCCATCCGCAGAGATCGCCGATGAGGGTCGGACCAACCCTTAATTTCTGTTTACTTCGTATAATGCCTTTCTACCGGGGCAAGGGATTAGAGGGAAGGGGCCGTTTCTCGATGCGTTATTGTAGGTTACTGGATTTCCAAGCGATTATGCTTCTGTTACCATTCCACCAACGAATCAATTTGTTATTTGACCTCTGCCCACTTCCTAGGTTAAGTATTATCGTTTATCGAAGAGATATATCGTGGCTCGCGAAAGTATTTTGACGTTTTCCATAGAAAACTTTGATGTATACATTGGATATGATGTACATATACGTACGTGTTATATAAATTGTTTCGAAATTTCATTAGTATTATTACGAGACACAGTGCAACTAACATGATTATACCGATTTTTAAAATCAATCTGAAGATGTATATAGACGTCGCAAGATATTTGTTGCTTCAGCGAAGGTTTGTTTTATCATGTGGAAACTTTTATTTGACTTTAATTCGAAAATATGATAACGCAAGATCTTGGATAGGAATTTTACATCGTTGTGTCTACGATAGTAGATTGTATAATAAGATATCTTGTACTTAAAAATTTCAGCTGTTTCGACGCGTCCGTTAGACGCTATCGTCTTTCGATCCTCTTCTTTCTTTTTTTTTTTTTGCTACGAAATTAGTGCCAGACGAATCGATAGACCCCTCACTTTTCATGCCCCACACTTTTCGAGCCACTTTAGTCGCTTTGAACTTGCTTCCATTAATGGCGTGAAATGGATCTAATTTCGATACTTAGCTTACTCTAAAACCTTTCAAAAAATTATTGACCGATTTTATATTAACTATCTGCTGGTAATTTCATATCTCGTCAAATGGTAATAATCAGTAGCAATTTTTCGCGTGATGCTCAAAGCTGGGCGTTTCCCCTCGAAATATTTTTTTTTATCGATTTATTTGAATATCATTAACCGGAGCTAATTGAATCGACGCAATTTAATCTCTTGGTATTTTTTCTCTGGCAAAATACTTCGTGAAATATGCTCGAGAACGTTGCAGGCTGGAAATTTCAAAACATAACTGGAAATTTTCATCGAACACCGAAATAATTAATTAATCGCAGTTTTACGCCCGAGCGCGCAACACACTACGAGATCGATGGATTTTGTTCGAAACTGTCAAAAATAATAATTCCCTGGCGCAGACTCTCGAGTTCATTAATTTTCTCCTCACTTAATTATGTTGTTAAGAAACTCGACAACAACTGACCTTAGCGTCGTAGCAAACCCTCGACATTCTGTTACTATTGTCAACGACAGCCAGTGCACAAGTGTATATCTCATTATAACAAGACGTTGAAGGGTTAAAGAGAAAAGAAGAGGAAGCGCGAAGGAAAGAAAAATGGTAACGAGTGGGTAGACAGGAGAAGAACGCGGCGAAACTATGGAAAGGAAGAAAGAAAAACGAAAGGAAAATCGGGGCGAGGGACGCGTGTGTTGCGTCTCTTCGGAATTAAAGCGGCGGAAGGTAATTCGAGTTGTCGCGTGTCAACGGTGAATGCCGGTGAAAAATATAATATCCGCCGAAGAACAAGGTTCGTTTAATTTCGTGTAATTAATATCTCGATATGGTAAATCGTATATACGATAATTCACGAAAGCATTCGATTTATCACGGAAAATTTCTACGAATATACCTATCATGCACGTTATACGAAACTCTGTAAAATTTCGTTGACGCTGTCGCGAAACACGACTATCGTCGGATAATTGGGCGGATGGAATAAGCATTGTTATTGAAAATCATATCGACGAGTGTACGCGTGGGTGGTTTATAAATCGCGAAGTTACACGAGAGAAAAACATTCAGGAACTAGACGACAGCGTTAATCGAATTACTTGATTACACTCCCGCGGGCGCGGCTTCGTTTATGCCAATTAGCGCGCTCGTTAGCGGTAAACGCCACATCGTGTCACGAGAGAATCGTCCTCGTTGTTATTTCTCTCTATATCTCGTTATCCCGTTTCGTTCGTGGCGTATACGCCGCAGGAACGTTTGATCTGCTTTTTCCATCGATGCGCTCGTTCCCCGTCGCTTGTTTAACAGACTTCATTAAAAGATATGTACATCGAAAACAAACAGGGGAAGGAGGGAAAAGTGGAAGTACAGGGGAGAGCGTTTCCTTCCGGTGAATTTCAATAAATTATTCGTTTAAACGTTGCTCCATTGTGTGCTCTCGCGCGTACATGTTCGTTTGTTCGCTTTTTCCCGCGATTTTAGTCCGGGACCTTTCGCTAATGCAATTACGCGGGGAAAAAACATCCCCTCTATAATATTATCGAGAAACGATTTTAAAGGAACGCTCGCGCCGGTACAGTTTCTTCGTGCAAACAGAGATAGATATCGTACACCGGACGAAATTATATTTTCAATTGCAGAAAGTCAAGAGTTTCTCAGTTTGATCACCGAGCGCCTTTTTTTACGCTTTCTAGGATTAGAATAATTACAATAAGATCTATTGTCGGAGAGGATCACCCTGTATGTTTTCTCCTTACGCGGCACGACGAATCAAATTTCCTGCAAGAAGTACAAAGAAAATTCTAATATCCAATAAAGTCATGTTCCTTTGCGGTCGCTTTATAAATGGCATTCCATATATTCCGCGATATCACGCAGAATGTACGAATGCGCGCTGCATTACAACGCGCGATAGGATTTAATCAAACACAACACTGCTGCGAAATAGCGCGAATAAATTCCACCACCACGAACCTCTATAAATCTTATATCGCGAACATAAGCTATCCGAAATAATATTAGAAAGACGATAAAATTCTTTAACTCGATAACGCCGTAAGACGAGCCCGCAAATACGATGCCATTTTATAGATACGATCCCATTGCCCAACATTTTCGCGAAATGTGGAATGTCTCGAAGAGGCCATCGCATTTGCCCAACTCTCCTAAATACCAATGAAACGTTGCGGCGTACACCATCACCAGTGTAAATCGAGACATACGATGTTCGATTCGAAGAGCGGTCACCCCGTTCCGCGAACGAACTCGAGGCGTTCTCACGTGATGCTTGGAATTCCTGGCGGAGTTGCTCCGAAGGAATATCTATTTCCGGAGCAAAGGCGTGTTCCCAGCGCGTAACCGCGTGATTGCGCGGACGTATCGGAATACTGGGCGACACGTAACTACTACGAGAGGTGTGATATTACATCTGTATTATATCGATGTGCACCATTCAGCCCGGTGGGACTCGTTCGCCCCTCGGAGGATTAAGGTCGTGCGCGGGCCACGCCACGTTACTATGTACAATATGCGAACAGCCTGGTGCTACCTGGACGTTGTCTCGACGAGACCGTCTCAGCTATCTACCGCTCGAATTCGGTATTTAGAACACCGTTAGACAAAGTCAGTTAATTGCCAAATGGACGATCCTAAGGGATTGCTCCCTGATGAGATTTAACTTTATAACGTTGGGTTACGCTGGCTGGATAAATTATGCTCGGTGACAAACGAGCTCTAGATTTGTAACGCCGATTCCACGCGTTATATGCGCGTACAGGCTGCTCTGTAATATTATATGGAACTGGTTTTAGGAATCGGTGACAATGAAAAATATTCGTACGAATATTTACGAGAAACGAGTATCGTATCCCCCGATTGCCATTTTTCCCCGATTGCTTTTACACGAGATGCTCGAAGCATTGTGACGTATTTGAAGATACGCTGGTTCAAGAAAGTTTTCCAACATCCTTTCGTTAATTTGATAAAAGATAGAGTCGATCAGTTTGGCTATCGAGGGGTTTAATTCTTGAAATGGGATCCTACATATTACGGGACACCCTGTGTATATAACTACGCGGTTAAATATAACGTATTACCGAAACGTTATACCGTGTTTGGATTCGTCGGTGTGTGGGAGAAGTTGGCCAGCGACAAGGGCGAAGAGAAGAAGAGTAATTGAGAAAGTTGCAACGTAACGGAATAAGATGATAAGAATTTAGCGGGATCATATTCCGACGACCGAATGAAAAGCGGTCTTCTATGGTTCCTCTTTAGGGGACCAAGTGTAACTTCCAGCTCTTTGAAAGTGAAGCTGAATCGGGCTTCATTGATTTCATGGACAAGTTCCTCAGGGAATCGCAACCAACTCCACGCGAACTCTCAATTACGATCGAGAAGTGAGCTCTGATTTTCGACGACTGATTTATCGGCGTTTACCTTGTTCGAGTTCTTCGACCAAACTGTCTCGCACAGAGTTACGGCATAATAAAGTAGACGTTATAATAGACGTTACAAAATGAAGACGAAGACGTTCCAAAGGAATAAAATGTTAAGGAATTAAAAGGATACGTAGTGACTAGAAAAAGTATTGGCGCACCATAGTAATTTATTATAGCGTTCGCGTATATACCAGACAAATGTGGTCCGACATTCTTTAAATACTTATGTCGATATCGTGCGACTATCATCAGCAGTTTGAAACATTTTTCGCGAGAATAACGAGGGTCGTTCTGTTCTCTTGCTACGTTCATTTCGCGTCCATTTTCGATCAAGTCAGCAATGCATATTGGAATGTTACTCCGTTTCTTCCGTTGCTGTCGTTCCTCGGATGGACCCGAAACGTTAGAACATATAGCGATACGGTAGAAAATTATTCCAGTTATCCGACTGTTCAAGAATTGGATGGAATGCGCGCCACTCGAATAATCTTATGATTCATCCACGTGTTCAGTGTTTTAAACGTCCTAAAATTCTCAGCGAATTTGTTACAATAGAATAGTTAGCATTCTCGCGTAGAAGATTTATGCTCGTGAGATGTTGAGAAAAATAACGAATTTCAACGATTCCGCGAAATATTTAAGTCGTTCGTAACGAATAATCGTTAATGGTCGAGATTAAAGTCAGAAACGTCCATAAATATATTTAACATCTTTTGCTCCTCGTTTTCACTCCTTTCTTACTCCGTTATACATCACTTAGAAGGAAACTTTCGTAACGTTAACATTCTCCGGAGTTAAAAACGAGGCAGAGAAAATTAAATTTTTACATTGTCTCCGACTGGAATTATTCGTAGGTAGCAAAAGTATGAAGCATTTTTAATAAAAATTACGCAAAAGCAGAGAGGAGTTGAAAAGTCTGCATGGAATATACAAAATTTATTCGAACGTCGAATCCCTTTAAAAAATCCAATAGCGTAGAAACGAAAATACTTTCCTTGATTTTTTATACTCCGAAGTGCCTACGAATTATGCACTAGCCAGTCGATATACGAGAAAACAATGCAACGGGGGTGTAAGAGTGAAACGTCGGGCAAATGGAAAAGAGTGGGAAACTCGGAAAACCTGACCGCATGTTTCGTGGAGATAAAAGTTTAACGAAAAACAAAGTGAGAACGTTGAATGGGACGCGAGAAGAGGAAACGAGAGTGGAGGAAAGAGAGAGAGACGGAGAAAAAAAAAAGAAAGAGAGTACGTACGTACGTACGTCCATCCGTTAGGGGCAGTTCGCGGAACTTTCAAGCTGCCATAGGAAATGTCGAGAATGCTAAAATGCATTAAAATTCATCGCGTAATGACCGTCATAACCGACTCGGCTCCGTTGAAAACCTTCCCCCTGAAGGAGGAATTCTTTTCACCGAGAAGAAACGAGACTCGTGTAAAAATCAGAGAGGACTCGCTGCTTCGCGCTTCGTTAGAATTAACGGGTAGTATTTTACGCAACATCCAAAAGAATAACGTTGACATCTGACCGTAATAGTTTTGACGGATTGGAAATCGCGCGAGCGTTTTGTTAACGAATTTTAACTTTCTCTTCTTACACTTGTATATAATACACTTTGATATCCAACCAAATGTTATGATTTCTCATAACATTTCATTATTCCATGGTAGTTTACGATAGAATCGCCACGAACTTTTCGAAGAATTCGTCAACGCTGTTAATAAATTACTTTGCTCGGTTCGAACAACTCTATCTTACCTTACCTATTTACAGGACAAGAATATATTCCGAAGAATATACGTAAACGCGTAAGCACTCGTGAGACGTATTCGCGCGCTTTCCACGCGCTATCGACGATAGATCAATTTTCGCGCGGAAGCAAAGCGACGGTGGCTGCTAAAACCACGTCGCAATCGCGTGTAATCCACAATAAACAGCTGATAGACCGACGTACCGTGAAATCCTCTGAAACACGCGAAACCTTCGAAGTACACCTTTCGATTCTACCTTTTCCGCCGTGGCCAACGAGAAGCCGCGGTTCTCCCCATACGCGTGCGGATTCTATAAAATCGATATTTATACATCTCGTATCGGGTGCATTCGCGCATCGAGTTTCGCGTTCTGTTGGAGGGAACTTTTTGAACTTTGCCTTCTGCTTCGTTTCCCCTTTTTCACGCTCTTATCGACGATCACGGTGGTCAAGAGGGGATCGGCAAACGTGGAAAGAAACGTAGAAATAAAAAAAAAAAGAAAAAGAAACAAAGTAAAGAGAGGAAAGGGAACGAAGAGAAGGTAAAGAAGGCAAGATCGATCTGGAAAATCCTCGTTCACGTAAGATCCAGCGCGCGGTCACGACGAAGATCGTCCCGAGCTAACGAGCAAAAAGCACGAGGTACCGTTCTGCGTGCTTTAGACTCGGCCCGATGAAAAGACTGACCGCTCGAGTATCGTGCAGCTCGCGTGCGCTATAATGCATCTCGCTGCACGCGACCGATGCACGCTCGACGAACCTGCTTTTCATGTCCCAATTGCGGCTAGACCCGCCTACGTCAACTACGCTCCACGGAACATTTCGTGCCCGTGGCTCGCATCTTCCCGATACCTTTCCTCCTCTCTCTTTCCAATTTTTCCGATATCCCTCTTTCTCTCTTTCTCCAAGCGTAAAAAGTAAGATCTTACGGAGTTTATTGTTGCTTCGTCTCAAGTATCTACAGATATAATTGCCTGACTTAAATATCGCCGTTTGGAAAGTTTTATTTCTACGTTTTGGAACAAGCACGATGCTAACAGAAAGTGTTTCCCTGTCGTTTGCATAAGTGTTTTTTTCCGGGCAATGAGCTCACGTGGACCTCTTAAGAGTCACGCTGTATATTTCGTAATAAGCGCGCTACGCAAGCGGCCGACAAAGATTTTAATTGTAAAGCAGCGTGAGAGGAAAAACTGCAGAAAATTTCCTGGCTAATTAACAGTAGCGTGGATATGATTTAGAGCGGCTGTTTTAATTGATCATCGCTCTACAATTACGTTCCGCTAACACGCACCTTCTTCGGTTAGGTGTATTAAACAGTAACAATTATTCTGATCGTATCCGACACGATATATCGGTGCAATTTTCCAAAGAATCGAAGATTTACACGAAATTTCTCTGGGAATAGGCGGGATTTATCGTTGCCAATTATTCTTCCATATATGCAAAACGCCCATTAGTATCGTAACGCGTGTACATCCTTTCGTGTAGAAACTTCTTTGTTAATAAGAATCTTCGAAGTCGACGCTTTCTAGGATGTGTTTCTTTTTCTTCTTTGACGCAAACATCGGGTATTTTATTTCTTCTCTCTTAATCCTATTGTCTTGAATCAGTTGCGAGGAAGCAACGGGAGAAAATGAAAAGAAACGACGAAGAAAGCTTCATGGACGCAAGGAAGCGGAGTTGGAAAAACCTTAGCGGAGATCGATATGGGGAAATAAAATCTTCCATTTCTCGTCGGGCTGGTAATTTCATGGAAGTTCCACCGAGCCGAGATAGGAAAAAGTCAGTCGCGCCGATAATTGCCTCCATAATGGCCCGTGCAGTTTGACGAGAAGAAAAAATTCACCGCACCGGTGAAAAATCCTACGGCGGAAAGGTCATCTCCGCAAACAAGCGCCTAAATTCCTAGATTTTCGTTCATTTTCGCGCGAAATCTATCTATCTTGATACACATGTTTTATTCCATCGATAATTGGGTAAGTGTAAGGAACGTTCGAATGGCTGAGAATCATAGTGATGAAACTTGCTAACATAAAGAATTCAATTTAGCGAAGTAAGAGTTGATCGATCGTCAATTTAATTTTTTTTTTTTTTTTTTTTTTTTGAATAAGATAAATCGTATAAAATGGGAAAAATCGCATTTTAAGAACTAGGTACAAAGTAAGTAGTCAGCAGGCGATAAATTTGAATTAGTACAATGCGTTCCTTGATAAATTGACACGATCTTTTAACTCAATGAATATCGCGTTGTTACGATAACATAGAGGTAACAGATTGTATCGAAAAATGAAAATCTTTGGATATGCCGCGACAACTAGCTTACAAGTGGCAATTTGTAATACAACGAGTATCTTTATTTTTGTTGGAATACGTATGCGGCAGATGAAAGATTAATTTGGCATTGCACAAAATCGCATATTACGGCATCTTTATCATTACCGCGTATTGTGGCGGCTAAACAAAATGTTTTTCTGTGTCAGAAAATCAATATGGGTAGTACACTAAAGTAATAAAGTGCCAAGCACTAAGTACCAAAGCACTAAAGTACCAAGTTCTAAAGCACTAAAGTACCAAGTTCTAAAGCACCAAGATGAAGTTGAAGTTGAAGTACCAAAGTGCCGAAGTACTTCATCTTCACTTCAGTACTTCACAACAGCACTTCGGTACTTCAGCACTTCAGTGCTTCAGCCGTTGAGCACCTCAGTACTTCAGCACCTCAGCACCTCAGTACTTCAGCACCTCAGTACTTCAGCACCTCAGTACTTCAGCACTTCAGTACTTCAGTACTTCAGCACTTCAGCACTTCAGTGCTTCAGCATTTCAACTTCAACTACAACTTCAACTTCAGCACTTTAGTACCTAGTGCTTTAGTACTTTGTACTTTAGTGCTCGGTGCTTTAGTGCTTTAGTACATGGTACTTTAGTACTTGGTACTTAGTGTTTAGTGTTTAGTGTTTAGTGTTTAGTGTTAGTGTTAGTGTTAGTGTTAGTGTTAGTGTTAATAGCACGAGACTTAAAGGACAGTGTTGTCCTTTAAGTGCCACTGAATGAACGTTCTATTACTGGAGCCGTTCAACAGTGAGCCACGTCGTTTTTTATTCAAATCAGACGGGGATAAATTGTTTCACTCACGGAATATTTATTAGTAAGTTCTCGCAGTTGCCGACTTAATAAGTTCGCTTCTATCTTCTGCCGCGCGGCTTTCAGTATTATCGTTGTTCTTATTTACATTAAGTACGTTCAACTTATGGCTGATTACACTCTTGAAAATCAATGGGCACTATCGTCCTAACGCGCACGTTATAATTTCCTATATTGTCCACGGTTTCTTCGACAAACGTTTAATCAATCGTCGACGCTTATTACTTATTCAACGTCTCGACTATTCAATCGTAAGCAGCGTGAAAAAGCGGATAAGAGAAGCGGAACGAAAAAGTATATCTTAACGGTTAAGCGTTATGCGTACAAAGAACTTTAAAAATCATGTACACGACCGAGCGTCGAGGAGTTAATAGCGGGCGAGAGAAATTTTTTAAAGAAAGAGAAAATCTTCTAGACGGTTTATGATAAGATTATACTACGTTGTAACGTAACGCACAGTAATAAAGGAAAATCGTCGACTCTCTATCGCTCTCTCGTTTTCAACCAGTCTTTAACAAAATCTCCATTCTCGTGAAGTTAACACATTGTTGGCTACAGTTGATAGGTCGACGAGATTTCCTTGAAATCAAACATATATAATTACCAAACGACCGATATCCTAATATTACGACGAACAAGTAAATAAATTGGGTAAATGAAATCCAACGCGCAATGTACACGAAGAGAAAATTACATGGAGCCTATAAACCATCGGCGGCCACTCGAGCAAACAATCGAGCCGTGAACCACCACGGAAGCGAAAAGGCTTGTTACTCGTCGGAACGAGCGACGCATTTTCCTCCCTTTTCCGTGGGAATCCGTACAATCGAATCGAAAGGCCGTTTCCCAGTGACGCTTAAGAAAGGTAAGTGTAAGCTAGACATAACAAGTTGTTGTTCGGAACAGAGTGCCATCGGCGGTAGGTATTCGAGACATTACCCGGTTGGCTTTTGATCTTAATCTTAATTGCTGAAACTTCTCCGTGAAAGAGGATAATTCAAAGCCGAACCTCGCCCCCTTCGCCCTTTCTGTCCGCCCTTATTCTTCCATATCTCTTTCGCGGGTTCGTCGAGCAAATTTGCAAACGATAAAAACGAATCGGTCCGTTTGTTCGTTGTCGAGCCGCAATTAGCAATAGCTCGAACGATTATAATCGATGACGATTCGTACACAGTACTTTATTATCAACCTTTTCCCATCCCCCTTTTCATCCTTAACGTCTCGTACACCGATGAAGTCGTACATCGATCGGTTATATAATATTTGCGGTTCCGTCGGAAGCAACGGAAGCGAGAAAACTGGAAAATTAATGTTTTCTCGGTAGAATACCGGGTAGCTGGAAGAAACTTCGTTTCACTTCGATCGAAGTTGCCATGTTTTTGCGGTACATAGTTTGAAAGTCCAAGTCTCCGTCGCGTTTTTCCCGCCGAATCGACTTCGTACGATGTTTGTCGGTGTTTACTTTGGCTCGACGCGATACCGATTCGCGTTATTCGCCGGTTTCGCCTCGCGGTTTATTTGGATTAATCGTTAAACGCTCGTAAACCGGTTTTAGTTAAACGGTCCGACAAAGAGGGGTTGAAGGAAAAGAAAAAAAAAAGATGCTTTCGAAGAAAACTTGGAAAGTTTCCGATAGAAGGGAGCGCTTCTTGCGGAGGAGCTCTTGCCGAGGAAGAAATTTTCCAAAGCGAAGAACAGGGAAAAGGAAACCGAGTTGCTGTCAACGGGTATCGATCAAGCTGCTTGTAAAACTCAAAACTTCCCTTGCATATCGCTTACAAACTCGATTAAGAATTACTAAAACTTCCTATTAAATTGAAAAAAGCGTCACGAGAGCGTGTAATCCAATTTGATGTGGAAAAAAAGAAGAGAAAGAGCAACACCAATAACGCGCTACCATTAGGAGCGCAAACAGAAGCGCGTTATTGGTGAGCGTAATTATTCATAAAACAAATTGTAATTCGATATCGAGTTATGCCGATGGCTCCACGAAAATACAAGTGTTGGTCATCGACGTAACGATAACCGAACGTTCAACAAGCACGGCTGACAATACGATAATGCCAGTATAGTAGCATCATCCTCTGCTTCTCGTTCTTCTTCGTAAACAGAGATTAGATACCGAGCGAAACGGTGGACGGAGCTCTCTGTTGTACGTTCTATTCGTCCTCGGCCTTCTCTCTTTTTTCCAAACCAACAACCTTCCCAAAGGATCATCGCGTCGGTTTTCATTGTCGTTCACGGTCGTGCCAGTTTTAGAGATCTCGTGTGTATACGCGGTTCTTTCTAGAGGCAGGTCCAGGACGATCACTCGAGAAATATAAAAGGCTCCTTGCGGCAGTCCCTATCCAACGATTCTGGACCCTTCGAGTGTCGAATGCTCGTCTTAGCTATTACAACGAGTATGCTAGACCCTGAGAGAAAGAAAGATTATCGGACCAGGTTCTTCGGCAAGGGTTACTGCCTCTTTTCGTATTATGTTCCCCCTCCATCGAGCAATTTCGCCCTGTCCTCGCGTCTCTGTGGCTTCGCTTCGTTAATTCGGAAAGCATAAGCCTCGATTTATGTCTCGAGACTCAAAGGATCGTCTCTCGTTCGATTTTCGCTCGATCTTGCCCACAAGCTTTATGACACGCCGGGGAAATGGGATCTATGCGCGACAATATAAACGGTAGCTTGGCTTTGATTCAGTTGGCCAAACTCGATCGAACTGCCGACGTTATGGCTGCGAAGGACCAAGAAACGATCGAGACTTTTCCAATGGATGCGCGTTCTTGATTCCAACGTCTTACCTAGGTCTCCGAGTAATAACCTTTCGACGATTATTTGCTTCACACACAAGAATATTCTTCCACTCGATATTCGCACTTAGAGGTGGATAGTTTCAACGCCGAGCTCAGCTGTGCTCTCATCACTTACGTCACGTTACGAGTTATTTAGCGTTTTCGAGCGATCCGAAGATTTAAATGTTCGTACAATTTGGACAGATCTTTTTATAATAATGGAAACATCACGACCAACTACTAGCAAAGATACACAGAGAATATTCGAGCAATGCGCTTGCTTGTGATCGCCGATATGTTGCAATACCATACGGATTCGGTATCAAGCGTAACGATGCTTCTTCGTAATTATATCTCCTACAGTTAACTATTTCGCAACACGTATTACGAAATTAGCGGAAAAAGAGGAAAATTTCTTTCCTATCTATACCACCGTGCTGATAACGTACACATTTTTATCATTTTCATAGCGAATCGAAGATATATGTTTTATATAATTGCATTTACATAGCACCGGAACACTCGTGCTTAATTGAATCTAAATATTTATCGAGCATGTAATTAGAAGTACATCAATTGCACAATTTCTCTCGGTCAACTGCCGGGGGAGGGGATTCCATATTCGACGTAGTGACATTTCCATTAAATTCCTTTATTTACGATTTATATATTTCGTTAATTGCAAATAATAGTCATTTATACGCGAAATATTTTCAGTTTCCCTTTAGGGAACTGAAATTCCCTTTAGGTAGGAAGAGAATCTCGTTGCAGCGATCGGAATCGTTCTAAATATTTTCCGCCCCGCGAAATCCTTCGTTCCTAATCTATATTTCGTTTTATGGCAATGATTTCTATATATAGAAAGAAACACCGCGACACGCCATGTTTCCGATGTTCGCAGCTATCCGCGAGATATCTTTTCTTCGCTTACCCGCCTTACAGATGTCCACATCGACGTCGTCGCTGATGCCACGAGGGAACTTGGTATTCAACAGCTCTTCCACGGTGAATTTATGCCTGTGCCTTCCGACGGTGTTCTCGTTCTCCCCGGGATCGGCGTCGACCGCCCGGCAATCGGCGCATCGACTTGCCAAACAGAGGATGGAAAGCAACGGCAGCAATCTCATCTCGATATCGTCGATATCGGGTCCAAACGACACGAGTGCCTTCTTCCCTCTATGTACCCAGCTAGGCCATAAAAGACCAGTCGTACTACCGCCTACACCAACGCATTTGCCACTACTTCTCTTTCACCCTCTTCTCGTTTCCACCTTTCGACGTGCTCGTCCTCCACCGACGACTCGAGACCACCACTCGAAACGCGGGAGAAATTTTCTCGAGTGGGATGCCACCGATCACATGTCCGAACTCAGTCACGCTCGATGGATGCGATCGATACACGTCGTCCTTGCCCTCGCCTCGGTCGGTCGACCAAAAAAGGAGAGAAAAGAAAAAAAGAACAAAGAGGATCTATCGGAATGACGTGAAGACCAAAAGCGAAGGAAGAACTACCCTTTGTCGCAGATGCACAACGAAGCACGAACAAACCGGAGAAGACACGTGAGACGAGACGCGATGAAAAACGGTAAAATCGACGATTCGGCCGATACGCGGTCACAGAAGGTAGAAGGAAGACGAAGCAAACGAGTGATACGCGTGTTCACGCGATGAAAACGTAATCGCTACTGAAGAGTTGGGTCGGACGCCGATCGAGGAACATGACGAGCGTACGTCATCGGACAAACGAAGCGATAAGAGACGATCGCGAGGAAGGCGAGCGGGAGCGCGGGTCAAAGTTCGTGTCACAGATTAGAGGGACGGATTGCCAGCGGCGATCGTCCTTGCGTGGAGAACGTGGAGAACAGACTGATCGTCCCTCGCGGCCGACACGACGCGTCGTTCGAAAGCGCGCGCTCGTACTGGCATTAAGTCGAGAGAGGGATAGAGGAGGAGGGGGATATGTATGTATATCTAGAGGGGATGCCGGGAACAAGCAGTCTCCTCCCTCGCAAACCTGCACGGCACGAGGGTGGCCGAGACACTGACCGAGCTTCCGTCGTTCGGCCACCAGCGAACCCTAAAGAATCCTCGGCCCTCCGAAAAACACTTGTACCGCTCGCTCGTACATAGATTCCCGTCGATTCTCGTCGCGTTTGATCGTCCGTCGTTCGATAAAGATACGACGACCACGTACGAGCAAATATCTTGTAACCACATTTATCTTACTAATTTCGAATATATTTTAGATACGCATAATTAAGAAGAATAAAGAAATAATTATCTGCTTCCGGACTTAATAAATATATCCCTGAAAAAAATGTCAGCATTTATTCCGCGCTTTCGAAAAACGAATAGGTCTGGTACACATCAACGCGTAAAAATTTGCAGAAAGATCGCGAACGCGGCATGTGCTCGATCCCTTCGATTCTATATCGAGAAAGATTGTCGATTTTCAAAAAATGATCAGAATACGCATGAGATTATTGAAAGATAAAAAAAAAAAAAAACAAAAAATTGTATCGATGGACGTATCGACGTTGTCATTCAGTTTCCTCCTCGTGCTCGATACGTGTAACGATTTCTCACTGAACGTGTCGATGTTTGTGCGACGATAAAAAATAACAGAAGAATCCAAGGGAATCTCGAAACGTATATTTTTCTCTGGTTGGGCAATCAGCATTAATCCAAACAAATACGAATCAAATACCTGGAATATTCGTAGCATAGCGAATCCCATCTATAATTCATCGAACGTCCATGACGATCCTCGTCACGAATTTACATACACCGTCACCGCGACGATTTTCGACGCGCTTTCGTTCGCTAAAAGATCGGACAACCGCCGAATTTCACGGTGGAACGTGTCCCTGGCAAACTATCGCCCGTTGCATTTAAAAATTAACGGTACCGCTTGTACATAGCAGTGGCGCGAGGCTACTTAAAAGGCGCTATTTCTAGAAGAACGGTGGCGGTGCTGGGGCGTCGCTTTCGGCCACACATATTGATAAATATTCCAAAAGTGGCGGGGCCTGTCGCCCACGGAAACACGTGTTTCATATCCCACGCAACGACCTGTATCGGTCAAGTATCGGATTACTGTCATGGGATCACCCTTTAGGAACCCTGCCTGTCTATCCGAGGGTAAGTGCATGTCGACGCTGCACAGAAACCCTCCACGAGAATAATCTCTGAAGGTACGAGGGAAAAACCGAATTCTCTGTTAACATCACGCACGAACGAACGAAACAGGACTGACGACAGTACGGCGACGAATCAGAGATCAGCCTGAGATACTAGTCAATGTCCTGCGATCATTCCGATACTTCGAATGTGATCCTAACCCGTAGGTTTAGCTTTAGTTTCGTACAAATCCGTTCGTAGGTATCACGACACTTGCGGAAAGCGAGATCCACATCGAGGAAGATTAGGAAATTATTCAAATCTTGAAGAATATCGTCGAGGTGGGTATAGAAAAAAATACGAGATAAATAAAAAATTTGTATATTCGATATCACGATAGAACTCTTTTTTTCGCGTATGATATCATTGTGATTGAGAATCACGGTTGAATTGTGGTTGAAAAAAACGGTTGACTCGTGCGATTTAAACGGACCGTTAGATTCACGAGTGGCGTTTAATTAAAATCATTAGGGGAAGGAATATTAGGAGCAATAAGTTAGGTGTTCGTGGCCACAGCTGCACGTGAAACGTTACATATAAAGGTAATAATATATTCAGCGGTACAGTAATCGTGGAAGCCTTTGTAGAAGCTTCGGCGATGCTCGATAAAAATTTCATCGCTTCATATCGCACGCTCGACTTCCTACGGTTGAAATTCTTCGCGTAACAACAGTTTTTCCTTCAATTATGTTATCCGTCACGTACGATGCGTCGATGTATCCATCGAAGACAAAAACGCACACGTTACAACGATTAATCGCTCGTAAATTGTCCCACGCAGAATCTCGAAATATCAAACCTGCGAATCATATTGAATCGCAGTGGTTGAACGAACGAAAAAGCGGTGGCAATCCACAACGGAATATCTCTTACGTAACGATACTCTGTGCGAGTGGAAAGTTTGCTACGATTAGCGTGAAATACGTTAAACACCCTTGTTCTTCTGTTCGCTCGGTTTCGTTAAATTCCCAGCCCGTTCGCGAAGAAACGAAAGGAGAAACGGAAACGGCGGTGCAATTAAAGCGGAACCGTTTAAATTTATTCCTGCAGGACGTTTCGGTTGAACGAAACGACGGCCTTTTTGTCGGTGGTTGCAGACTTTCCGAAAATTCGAGCAGTCGGAAGCGATATCCCCTTGCGAACCAGATCCGAAACTTTTCCGCTCGCGCGTGCTTTTCTTCGCTTCGTTTCGTTTCGCGTTCGCTGTCTAATATTCCTGCGCTTCGTTGCGTAACATGGAAAACTCGAAAGTCCACCACCTCCACCAGTTCGGTATGCCGCTGCGCCACCGTGTTCGATGGCGAAATAATTAACGTGGAAACTTTCCACGCGATTGAAAGATCTCGCGTTTACGACAGAGGGGCGCCGCTGTAAAATGGATCGTCGCCGAGCAAGCGACATTAATTAAAATCGTAGAGTTTAAGCCCAACCCGCTTAAACCCGCTTCTCCACCCGTGTGTCGTTCTCTGTCGCTTGGTTCGGCTACCGAGAATCGTGTAAGAATTTTTCGCGCGCGAACAGTGAAATTCGTGGAAATCGAACCCGAGAAGGTTTTTTCCCCACACCTTCGAAGATAGGGATCCGAGCATCGCTGCTCGAGCGACGCGTTTTCGATGTAATTCCCGCAGTAAATTAGCCATAAGCGCATCCGGTCGATTGGTTCTTACGTGGAAGTTGGTCGTTTAATGGCTGTTTGGCTGATAGTTTGGTTAGGAGCCGGAGAATTGATAATTGAATCGTTAATTCAGCGAGAATACGTAATTGCTTCTGTTACTTTGACAAAATTATTTATCTTTGATGGGAGCATGTTTTTGTTCGCAATAGTTTTAGTTTTAGACGGTGCTTGAATTGATCCTAGTTAAACGGGATTAGATTTTGGTAATAGACTTTCCATTCCACTGAACTAACGATTATCAGTGTTCGTTAGCGATGATAGAACTTTAGTCAGCGAATTAAACGAGACACAGAGGAAAAAGAGCGACAAGATTTCTGATTTAAAAAGATTATGGACAAAGTTGGAAAGATTGATAGAGAAACCTGTGATGCCTTCGAACGTTAAAATACTTGGCTACGCGTAGTCATAAAGCCTACCTATGAAACCTACTTACGAACTGTACGTATCGTTTCCTGTACTTATCTCGTTATTAGAAAGACTGTGCACTTGTTCCACTTTTTCGCTGGTCTTCAAATATTCATGAATGATATCATACTATGATATATGAAAATCACACATATACATAAAGCGTAAGAAATTTCACGAGGGAAGGAATTATAAAAATAAATATACCGCTCTTGAACACTTTTTCTCTCTGCTCGGCTGTAGAACGATCACTTCATTTAGAAACCGGTGGTAGCCGGTGAATCGCTCGCCGGGCAAATACACTCGCCAGCGAAGTCTTACGGGGAAATTGTTCCATTGTGATTTTAATTCATTCGCGGTTGAACGACGCGTCGTAGCGGGGCGAAGTTGTCGACGGTGGCCGAAGAGAAACGAAAGAAAAGGTAAAAACGGTGAAAGAAAAAGGGCGCCATTCGGCAGAGGCAACGAGGAAAGAAGCGAGAAACCTTCTCCGATACGGAGGACGAAAAAGCAGCGCGCGAGCTCGTTTAAACAAGCTGTCAACGAGCAATTAATCAGCGTTAACATGCGCTCTTTACTGCGCGCATAATGAAGCCGATTAGATGCGCGTCGAAGCTTTCATCTCTCCAGACTGCGTCTCTCGTTAGACAGTCTCGTTTCGCCGATATCGCGGAAGAAGAAAGAATCGAGGGACGAGAGGCAGGGGAATCTCGAACGGGGCTAAACATCATTTCTGAGGCCTAACGATATCGTCGTTCGAGATAAGCTTAATATTCGAAACGCGACGTCTGCCGCGACGAGATACTACACGAGGACCTTTCTCGTACGACAGTGTTCTTCAATTTTTAATCGACGGAAATAGGAAACTACATCGACGTTTATCGAACATTTCAGTGAATTTTAAAAGGAAAAACGATTCATTGGGTTTCTCGTGATTTATCGACGAGCCGTGGAAAATAGAATATAGATCGCGATAGTTTTCGGTGATTTTCGAATTGAAAACGAGGTTGAAGAACACTGACACTGGAAGCAGATTATCTTACCAGCGAGGCGGAAGTATACCGTCGGTATTACCGGTAGCTTCGCGAACTTACGAGGGGATATTCAGATCGATCATTCCGGTTGAATATTTTCTGGTAATGGAACGTGGAGCCAGCGTAACGATGTGCTTCGATGGAATCGTGTATCGCGAATGACTGCTTCTTCTACGATCGTTCGGAATAAAGGAAGGACTTTTCCAACTTTTAATGATCGCGAGAACGAAGGAATTAAATTTTGCTGCAAAGTGTTTTAGTATTCAGAAGGTTAAAATAGCAAAAAAGAAAAGAAAAAAAGCTAAGATCCATTACTATGACCACATTTTTTCTTATTTTTTCTTTATTCTCTAAATAAAAATATATGTATACTTTTTTACGTACGTACGACGTCTTAGAATCGCGAATGATAAAATATATCTGTAATTCCAATTGATATCATAACTTAGTTGGTAACTTATGCACTTTATTTTGGGACACCTTGTACATTCGATTTCGTGCAACTCGATATCGGAACGATTGTTTTTAGCCGTTCGTTACAACGAGCCTTTACATACAGCTGCGTAAACGATACTGAACTCCCCCCAAAAAAATAACAAAACAGAAGGCTAACTTTTTTACGTTGAAATTTTACCCGCAGGCGCACCTTGTCTGATTTCGCAGAAGTACTATGCTCTGCGCGCAAAAAGGGGGAGAGCATCGAGCGTGTTGCATATATGGCCCTATTCATTGACTAACTCATTGCTCGTCGGACCAACGATAAATAGCTTTGTACAGCTTTAATTCCTTGGGTACAAAGAATGCTTGTGCTGCGTTTCGCGAACTACGTATGCTCGAAACAAGGTCATAACGAAAGTACTGGTACTTCTATCTGTGAGTTATCGTGACTACTTTCATCGTCGATGTCATTTCGGTGTAGAAAAGTGAAGAATAAATATGAATTTTAAATGTGTACTCACCTAAGATGCATTTTCGAATTCGTTTTATAACTGATCTTAGTTGAAGTATAGCATTAATAATAGCGTGATCAATGAGACGAACGCGTTTTTTTAGATAGACACTAACGTTCGTTACATTTTTCCGTTACATTTTCATCGACTAAATACAGGATAGATCTGACATTATACGGGACTCCGAGTCTCACGTTTCGAAATTACCGACCTCGGAAAAGATCAGTCTTCCTTACGCCCTCTTCGATTTGTTACGGCGAATATAGGAAGTACATATATTTAACTCGGTCGACAAACGCGAAAAGAATGAACCTGGCACCATTGGTCAATGCTGGAATTTTACGGCATATCGCGCCACCACCGAGCACTATGTGGCGTCAAATGTTCTATAATACCGACCATTCAGAGGTTTTATTACGCCCTCTACAATTTATTACATGTCATGGAGTTATTGATTTTTCTATCTTTTTATGTCCATTCGTAATTACATTTTCCCTACTTGAGATTAGAAATTATTTGTACTCTTAGATTGCAGTCATACAATCAAATTTACTCTGAACAGAGTCATTGATGAAGGATAGGCATGACATTAAATGGGACCTCCATGGGAATTCTTATCTCACGTTCTGAAATACCGACTTCGAAAGAAGTAAAATGTTTCTCACGCCCTCTGCAATTTATAGCATTTTTATTCTCGACTTTTTGATTCTCGAGCGCATATACATTATTGTAGATAGAATCATATTAAAATCATAAAAAAGAGAGTCAGTATAATATCAATTAAAATATTGGAAATCTATTACTATTTGTAAAGCGATACACATATTAATATTCCGAGTATATTTGAAAAACAATATCAGGTTAAAAATTACTTTAATACAGTTCAGTCTAGATCCCGAAAAGAATATCGAATCATCCAGACTGGGTTGAACTACCTCCCCGCAGAAAACATAGATACTCATGTTAAAAACCATTACGAGTTCTTTCTATACGACGATGCTTATCTGATTTGAAACGAACTCGGTGTTTGCGGAATCCAGTCGAGGATATGCGGCCCTGACCGATCAGTACTGCGGTACTCGGACGGAGTTTAGACCTGTAATTTGATGTCCTTCATAATTCTGTCCAGTGGGTTCCTCCCACCGACAGTGGACCCCACTAGTTCAGTTGGGGCATACCTTGGTAATCCTGTTCAATGGTCCCTCCCACCGGGTGTCCCATTTGTTCAGTTGGAGCGTGCCAGATTACAGGCCTGTATGCTCGACCCTTGCCTGGACCACCGCGGCATCGTCGGTCGGTGGTTTCGACCGTAGCGCGTGTAAGTTCCGAACGGCGAGACAGAAATCGAGCGATGGTCAATCGCTCGACCTCCCGCTGAAACTTAGGGTTATCTTGTACACGGGAATGCGTCGCGTATGTTTGATGTTTCTTCCGAGAGATCGCGAGCTCGTTCATTTCAGGCGCGCATATTTTATTTTGTAACTGATCGCGATTTTTTTTTGTCCTGGCATTTTCGAAAGATGTTCCGTTAAGAAATGTTAGGTCGATCAGATAAGTGTTTGATATTTTAAAAGATATTAGTGTCGCGAAGGTAGAGCGTTAGACTTTAACAAAACGTCCCGAATTTCCCTGTTGCCAGACACGAAAGTACAAGTAAAGGGTCAGTAGCTTCTTCTTTTTTCCTCCGTTGCAAGTTAGGCGAATGTACTGAGTGTATTTGATACTGAATGATGCCAGCAGGCTTGCGAATTATTATACGATGTTTGTAAAAGTCGATGTAATCGGTGTATGGGAAGTGGATGTTGCGTGATTAATTTTAACTTAGACAACTAACATGGCATGCGTTCGTCTTACCTTTAATTAACAGATATACCTTGGTAAATTATTAGTACCTGACGTGGATCGTTTTAATTAATTTTAAGATAGATATGTTCAGGCAAAATCCATTTTGCGCGTCTTTTGTAGAAAAATATATTATCTAACATAGAGCGAAAAGTTTAAAACTCTTTCATTCTAATCTTTTTAAAAATTAAATCATTAAATAGTATAATGGATTTAACAAATTGTTTATAGTTACATTTCTTTTTATTTCGTTTCAAGTTAAAGTTTTTGATGAGAAAGATTGTTAGTAGTATCTATTTAGTATCTATTTTTAATATCTATCTTTAGCTTCACTTTTAAGTAGATTTTAGTTCTAGATTAAGTTGAATTAGTTAATTGATTACGAAAGGCCACGAACAACGAGGGATTTATTCTCGAGTTTAAATCTTTGTTTTAAACGTTACTCTTTAACTTTACTTCTAAATCTTAAATAAAGTTTCGAAGTTAGTTTTAAGCCTTAGTTTTAGTATAATTGTAAAAATCGATAAACTCGATTGATATATTTATCTTTATCGATCTTTGCATCGATCTTTTTATTTCTTTCGTTGTTCTTTTACTTTTTCCATAAGGCGCAATCTGTATGTTTGAATTATCAATAAATTGTATTGTGCATTTTTGAGTCAGTCTTTTTATACTTGATAATATTATTCCGTTAATTTTCAATAATTATGCTATTAACTTATAACTATAGTCTCCCATTAAATAAAAATAATTATGCTCTTAGCATATAACAGTTGCACCTTTTGACTATGATACTACGGTTATTTTCATCATAAACTGGCATTTGATATAAACTAACACAGTTCTAAGTGAAAAACTAGGTCCACAGAAGTGTAAGTTTAATTTTAACTTATAAAAAATATCAAAATTATAAAAATGATTATTGTAATAAATTAGTGGAGGTGCCAATTTACAATAAAAATAAAAAGACTAATAAGTTTGATTCTATTATATCGGAAAAACATTGTTGATGTCAGCAAACCGTTACCGTTCGATTGAACTTCCGGCACCTTGACAACAATTTGCGAAAATCTATATAAGGAACATACAACTCGCACGCGATTTCACTTGCGTTTGAACTCCCGTGCCGCGAAGATCGAGAAACAATTTCTACGATTTAAATTATCGACTTATAACATGTAAACTATTACTTTACATTTAAACCATTAATTTACAACATTTAAACTATTAATGTACAACATTTAAACTACTAATTTATAATATTTAAGCCATTAATTTATAACATTTAAACCATTAATGTACAACATTTAAACTATTATTTTATAACATTTAAGCTATTAATTTACAACATTCGAACTATTACATTATAACATTTATTAACATTAATCTTCTGATGTTATTCCTTCCTTAAAATAAAATATGTATTAAAGTCTTAATACCGAATTATGAAACAAATGACTAACATATTTTAGAAATCATTGGATTCTTAATTTTTAGATTTTAAACTTTCACATTAGAGTTTCAGTTTTTATACTTATCAAAGTTTATTACAAATTCAATCTTTATTATTACTAAAGTTACTTAAGTTAATAAACCTCCATTTTTTAAATAGTCAGTAATCACTCACCGTGTTTTGCTTTGTTACACATTTATCGCAACCTCCATTTCTACCATTGACCTTTCAACGGTTCCTGCCTGATGTTAGTCTTCCTGGTGATATTCGCTGGGGTAGCGCACCATCCATGGTTCTCCGCTTCGAACGGTGAGTCGCATGCATTTCTGTTCCTCCGGTCACTCAATCATGTCGTAGGATGAAAGGTCCGAATCGACACGGGTGACCGGTTGTATTACGTAGAATTTTTTGCGAGCATAGTGACCGCGGGTATTTTTTATACCCGTGAGTAGTAACACTTATTATTTCAAATTTATTAGTTTAGGATAGGTCTTCTTGCACATCGCGATTATAATAACTAGTTTTTTAATAATTAGGTTAAACATATACACTTGAGAATATATTCGTGTTATTTATAAATATGCATGTTAACATTCCGTATGAATATTTGCAAATGGCAAAAATATCTACACGAATATATCTGTATGACATACATATACTTGATCTTAAGCAATGAATTAATCGTGACAATATTAAGTCACGTTCGTTTATTTCATTTCGGCTAGATTTTAAAATATGAGTTAAAATTCATTTTTTTCCGTACAAGAATGTGTGAAATTTTACGTGCAAGAAGACACTTCGCGACAGGCAGATTTTTGAATCAAAGCAATAATTTTGAACACTGCTTCTGCATTTTCGAGTATGTGCTTTGATAAAAAGATCGCCTGAGATTATTTCTTTCTTAGTAATATATTTAGAGTCAATTATTCCATTTGATCGAGTCTCAGTCTTTTAGAATTAACGCTATCTTTTTTGCAATATTAAAGTTTTGTTCTGATTTATTAAATTAATGTAGTAGAGTTACTTTGTTACTATTAAATTAATAAAGTAGAGTTAATCAGAAACGAAGTAGTAAAATATAAAATCAAAGAACGTTAGTCCGTTAAATAAAAATTACACAAACTAATCATCTTTTTAGTTCAGGATTTTCAGGTTTAACCCTTTCCGTGCCCATTGTCAGGACCTCATTCACGTGCCCAGGTGCTACTTGAATGGGAGAAAGACATTGGGCACGATGATCTAGAATTAAGTAATGTAATAATTTCTCAGCGACTGACGATGTGTTAGTGTATCGTGCACGACGTATTTTCCACATTGTGTATGTGTGTTGATAGGCCGTGGAATTGCGTCGCTTTTTCTCATTCGTCACAACTTCAAATATTAAAAATGTCAAGACACATATCGGTCCCGCGCTTTTAATATTGCCGTCAATTACAATTATAACTGCAAGTTTACTTACATTTATTTTAACGATATCATTTACTCATACGTGTTTTATCACGTTTTACGCAATGGTCACTGGCCTTCGTCAGTCGATTTCAGGAAAAAGGTACGTACCTTAGAGTGTGCATGATATGTTAAGCTCGGGTGTCGGAGGCGTCCCGGGACGTCCTCTCTAGTGTAGGACCTTTGCGCCCGGGCGTTTGTGTGAGAACCGTGGAGCGAGTGTGTTGGTGTGCCTGTTTTGCTATTTTTTAAATATAGCGCTAGGTAGGATAGGTAGTATACTTTCTGGTGTGTCTGTTAATTATAAGTAGGTAGGGCCGGGCAGGTTGGCACAGTCTCTGGTCGGGTAGGCGCGTTTTCGTGTGACCAACCTGTTTCTGGAAATCTAATTTGAAAAATCGACGGCGAAACTGGCACGAGTAGAGCATGCACTCGTCTCTGGTTTTGCCTTCCGATTTTTCGAATTTCGCGGTCGCGGTCGCGAATGGGTCGAAACGAACGTTTATTGCTCGAGCACGCACGTGCGAGTGAGCAACGATCACTGCTGTGATCGTTGGTCAGTCCATGTGCACTTCAATCAGCTTCCGCGGTTTATATTTTTATTTTACCTTGGTAAGTTTTTTTTTTTTGTTTGCGATTTAGAAGTCTCGAGCTTAGATTTAAGTTTCAGCGGGCATTGTGCCCGAAGAAAGAAGAGGCTATAAGCCGAAGAGGCCCGGCAAACTGCCACTCAAGAGGGCAACTACTAATGGCTGCCCATCCTCTGGGTCATCCAGAGCATGGGAAGTCATTATTGTTACTACTTTGTCACTATGCTCGCTTTTAGTATTTTTAGTAGTAGTAGTAGTAGTAGTAGTAGCAGTAGTCTTTGCTTTTTTGGCCGATGTATATATCGGTCCATCGTCCCATTGGGCAAATCGCGATTTTTCTTATTAGTGTTGCGACAAATTAATTACGGGTTGAATTAGAGTTGCGATAAAATGATAATCGCGTTTGCTTTAGAGTTGCGAATTACGACATCGCGATTGTTTTTTGCAATTTTTATTATGAATTTTTGGAATTTATCCTGTTTTTTATTATCCAAAATTAGATTATAAAAGTCTTAGTTTTCAATTAATTTATAGTATTGCAAGTAGCAATACCAGAATATTTAAAGTAGCTTTTTTATACAGTAAATAGTAATTTTCATTGAATTCACTTTAAGAGTTAGCGTTGCGATAATGAATGATCGCGTTTTGTTAAGTAGAGTTGCGTTTACGAAATGCCCAAATGCCCTCCGACTGCATTTGTCGGACATTGTTCCTGGATCACACGTACAGCTATAAGAGCTGTACAAGTGTGATAGTCCATCGGCAACCTCCTAAATGGTTGCACTGCGATATGTCGACCCTCCACTCGCGATTTTTTTTATTAGTGTTGCGACAAATTAATTACGGGTTGTATTAGAGTTGCGAAATAACATCGCGACTTTTCATTAGTGTGGCGAGAAAATGATTACGGTTTGAATTAGAGTTACGACAAGATGATAATCGCGTTTGCTTTAGAGTTGCGAATTACGATATCGCGATTGTCTTTTGCAATTTTTATTATGAATTTTTAGAACATTTTAGGAAATTATACGTATCATAATTTTTTGCTGTTTTCTATTGCGTAAAATTAGATTATAAAAATGTTAGTTTTCAATTAATTTTTATAGTATTGCAAGTAGCAATACCAGAATATTTGAAATAGTTTTTTCATATAGTAAACAGTAATTTTCATTGAATTCACTGTAAAAATTAGAGTTGCGATATTATTCCATCGCGAGTTCTACTAATTTTTCCCTTCAGCGTTGCGATAATAAACGATCGCGTTTTGTTAAGTAGAGTTGCGTTTACGAAATGCCCAAATGCCCTCCGACTGCATTTGTCGGACATTGTCCCTGGATCACACGTACAGCTATAAGAGCTGTACAAGTGTGATTGTTCAACCGCCTAAATGGTTACACTGTGATCTCTGGCTATCAGTGTTGCGTATTTTTTTTAAATATGAGTGCATAGATTTATATTTGTTAGCGCTGCGTATCAAATTTCGGGTATTTTCAAACTTTTCTTCTTTTTTTTTAATGGTAGGTTAATTGACATTGCAGATATAACGAAGCACTCTTGGCGTTTGATTTTGAAAATTTTCTGTTTCATAAACATTAGTAGTAAGTTAGCGTTGCGAAACAAGAACATATCATTTAAGCTATTAATTTATGACATTTAAACTGTTTCTCAACAACATTTAATCTATCACTTTATAACGTTTGTCATTAATTTATAACATTTAAACTATTACTTTATAATATTTAAACTGTTATTTTAAAAGATTTAAACTATTAGTTAACAACATTTGATATATTAATTCCTCACAATTAAATTATTAATTTGTAACAATTAAGCTAATAATTTATAGTAATTGCGATATTCATTTATAACATTTTATTGTTAACGTAATACTATTACTCGATTAATTTTTAACAATTATGATTTTAATTTATAACAACATTATAGAATCATCGGAATTACTATAAATTAGAATTTCCAGTGATTTCTATTCTGTATGATAAATTTATTGATAGATGGATTTATTTATAGTGGTTTAAACAGGAAACGATGGTTATTTAATATGTAACTAAGACAACTAAATTGATAATTCGCAACTCACACCTAACAATTAACAACTCATAACTACTCGGTAATTAATGATTAAATTTCAATACACGCTACTTCTTTGCTCTAAAATAATTTTACATCGTCTGCTTCCGATGCTTAAAAACTCTTTACGTAAATGGCGCCCGAGCGTAGTTCGCTCTTTGTGGTGGGGCGCGGTAATTGGTATCGTTTACCAAATAATAATACACAAAGTACTATTCTGAATGTTAGAAAATTAATGTAACGTTGCATAATGTTAAGTAACTCATGGTCGGGTCTCGTGCGTAGTCACCTCCTCGCGGTGAGACCTGGTAATTGACATCGTTTTCCAAGAGTTAATCAGTTGATTAATCTTTGGAAAACGATACCAAGAAAAGAACTACATAACAGTCCAGTTTGGATCACCAAAACCCTCTAAGAGAATTTTGTTCAAACTAATTGATAGTCGAAAACTAGTATTAAAGAAGTGTGAATTTAGTCTTAGTTTGCAGAAACTATTAAAATGATAAAACTGGATATCGTATTAAATCGTTGAAGTCGCCAATTTACGACAAAAATTAAGAAATCGTTCAATTTGATTTTGTTATAATGGAAAAACCGTCTCCTGCTATGTCAAAAAATCGTTACCGTTTGATTAACAAACCGACACCTTGTCAAGTTATATAAGGAACACGGAAGTCGCGCGCGAGCTCTTTTGTGCCTGAAATTCCGGAGAGTGAACATCGAAGAAGAATTTAAATATAAGGTAAATAAAAAAAAATATCAAATAACAACATTGCAACCAGTAATTTATAACGTCTAAACCATTAATTTACAACACTTAAACTATTAATTTATAACATTTAAGCCATTAATTTATAACATTTAAGCAATTAATTTATAACGTCTAAACTATTAATTTATAACATTTATGCTATTAATTTATAACATTTAAGCTATTAATTTACAACATTTAAGCCATTAATTTACAACATCTAAGCCATTAATTTACAACAATTGAACTGTTATTTTATACATTTAAGCCATTAATTTATAACATTTGAGCCATTAATTTATAACATTTAAGCCATTAATTTATAACATTTAAGCTATTAATTTATAACATTTAAGCTATTAATTTACAACATCTAAGCCATTAATTTACAACATTTGAACTGTTATTTTATACATTTAAGCTATTAATTTATAGCATTTAAGGTATTAATTTATAACGTCAAAACTATTAATTTATAACATTTATGCTATTAATTTACAACATCTAAGCCATTAATTTACAACATTTGAACTATTATTTTATACATTTAAGCTATTAATTTATAGCATTTAAGGTATTAATTTATAACGTCAAAACTATTAATTTATAACATTTATGCTATTAATTTACAACATCTAAGCCATTCATTTACAACATTTAAGCCATTAATTTACAACATCTAAGCCATTAATTTACAACAATTGAACTGTTATTTTATACATTTAAGCCATTAATTTATAACATTTGAGCCATTAATTTATAACATTTAAGCCATTAATTTATAACATTTAAGCTATTAATTTACAACATCTAAGCCATTAATTTACAACATTTGAACTATTATTTTATACATTTAAGCTATTAATTTATAGCATTTAAGGTATTAATTTATAACGTCAAAACTATTAATTTATAACATTTATGCTATTAATTTACAACATCTAAGCCATTAATTTACAACATTTAAGCCATTAATTTCTAACATTTAAACTATTAATTTATAACATTTAAGCCATTAATTTATCACATTTGAGCCATTAATTTATAACATTTATGCTATTAATTTACAACATCTAAGCTATTAATTTACAACATTTAAGTCATTAATCTAAAACAATTACTCCATTAATTCTTAACAACTATACCAATAATTTATAACCATATTCTCCCATTAATTCAAAGTAATTATGCTCTTAATTTATAACAGTTGTACCATTAATCGGAAGCAACTCTACATTCAGTGATTTAAATCAATACCATCAATTCGTAGTGAGTGAATTAATGATTTATTTTGTTTTATTTTATTAACGAAATCTTTCAAGTCCCTAAAGTGCTATTTTATTTCTATATAGCATTATTTTTTAATTTTAAATACAGTATTTAATTTCTCATTTCACTATTTCGTATAAAACCTGTGGTAACACAGAGTGTAATCTTAAGATGTAATTTTCCATGTCTGCTCAAAACCAAGGAAACAACACCATATTCATGGAATCAAGGAAGCAAGTGCAATTTAAAGGCAACCATATCTTATCTGTAGCTGCACATGAGTCAGAGGACAGCTTCGGAGTATCAAGACCGTTAGATTATAAGTAATGTAAGAACAAATAAACTCCGGGCAAAACAATGTCGCCGCTACAATGTCGCTTTATTATAAAATAATTTTACATCTCTGCTTCCAATGCTTAAAAACTGTTTATGTAAATGGGACCCGAGCGTAGTTACCTCCTCGTGGTGGGTCCCGGTAATTGGTATCGTTTCCCAAATAATAATACACCAAGTACTATTTTGAATATTAGTATTATTATTTGAGAAACGATATCAAGCTAAAAACTACTTCAATATAGTCTGGTCTTGATCATCCAAAATAGTTTTGGTGATCTAGACCGGACTAAGACCCCCCCGCGGGGGCGCCGTGGGACATCGTGGGACATCGCGGGACACCGTGGGACATCGCGGGACACCGTGCGATGCGAGCGTTTTAGCCTTAATTAATCTTAAGATAGATACCTATGTTATGTGCATTGTAAGCTCATTCTGTACAAAGATACCTATCTATCTTGGAACGAAAAATAAAAATCTCGTCTTTCGTGATACCCTCGCTTACCACATTGGAAAAATTGTTCCCACGATTTATCGGTTCACGGTCGCTCAGTTCTTTCAAACCGTAGCGTGACGTACTCGCTCGCGCGTATTCCGGGTACGTGCGGGTCAACGTGCACTGGGCAACTCTTTGGATTCGTAAGTCGCCCCAAGCACACCTCTGTCTTGATGACTACTCGACGACTGCTCGTCGTTTGCCTCGAATCACGGAAGTTGTCATCGCACTGGTGATACCTGCGATTCTCAATACTGTCCGATTGGTACTTCGGTACTCGGGCAGAGACCTGCATTTCACGTCCTCCGTAATCCTGTTCAAGTGACGAACCCGCGGGGGTGGACCCCACTGTTCAGTTGGGGCATTGCCTTCGTAATCCTGTTCAGCGGTCCCTCCCCGGGCCTTCATTTGTTCAGTTGGAGTGTGTTAAATTGCAGGCCTATTTGCTAGATTGCTAGTATCATCGGTAGGTGCCATCGACCGTGATAAGATCCAGACGACGTGACAGGAATCGGGCGAAGGTCAATGCTTGGGCTTTCCGCTGAACCTTAGGGTTATCCGGTGCACGGGGGTACGTCATGTAGGTTTGTTAGTTCTTTCGAGAGATCGTGATTTCGTTCGTTCCGGGCGCGCCGCGGTTTTTCTTTCACCGTCTGATTGTTGGGGCTCCTTTTCCGTAGTAGCCTCATATTGTTTCTTTCGTTCCAAGTTAGACAAATGTGTCTTTGATACCGAATGCGGCCAGTAGGGTTGCGAATTATTGTACTGATCGATGTAATCGTTGTGTGGGAGATGGATGTTGCGTTACGTAGGCTTTGTTCTACGTTTGTAAAGATTCATGTAAGCGCTGCGTTCGAGATATGTGTTTCGCAGTTAGGCTACGAAACAACTATCTCTTTACGCAGGCCCATGGCAAGTAGAGTCAAAACTCAACATTCTGCCAACAGGTTGAATGTCGAGATCGATGTGTAGTGTTACATAACCCATGGGCGGGTCTCGTGCGTAGTCACCTCCTCGTGGTGAGACCTGGTAATTGGCATCCTTTTCCAAAAATTAATCAGTTGATTAGTCTTTGGAAAACGATGCCAAGCTAAGAACTACGCAACAGTCCAGTTTGGATCACCAAAAGCCTCTAAGAGAATTTTGGATGATCTAGACTGGACTGCACCGTGGGACATCGTTGGACACCGTGGGACGTCGTCGGTCCAGTGTGGGTCACCAAATGCCGCGAAAAGAATTTTGGATGATCTACACTGGACTGCAACGTGGGATATCGTCGGCCCAGTGTGGGTCACCAAATGCCGCGAAAAGAATTTTGGATGATCTACACTGGACTGCAACGTGGGACATCGTCGGTCCAGTGTGGGTCACCAAATGCCGCGAAAAGAATTTTGGATGATCTACACTGGACTGCAACGTGGGATATCGTCGGTCCAGTGTGGGTCACCAAATGCCGCGAAAAGAATTTTGGATGATCTACACTGGACTGCAACGTGGGACATCGTCGGTCCAGTGTGGGTCACCAAATGCCGCGAAAAGAATTTTGGATGATCTACACTGGACTGCAACGTGGGACATCGTCGGTCCAGTGTGGGTCACCAAATGCCGCGAAAAGAATTTTGGATGATCTACACTGGACTGCAACGTGGGATATCGTCGGTCCAGTGTGGGTCACCAAATGCCGTGAAAAGAATTTTGGATGATCTACACTGGACTGCAACGTGGGACATCGTCGGTCCAGTGTTGGTCACCAAATGCCGCGAAAAGAATTTTGGATGATCTACACTGGACTGCAACGTGGGACATCGTCGGTCCAGTGTGGGTCACCAAATGCCGCGAAAAGTATTTTGGATGATCTACACTGGACTGCAACGTTGGACGCCGTGGGACAACGTCGAACACCGTGGGACACCGTGGGACACCGTGGGACACCGTGGGATATGTCTTGGCTATGTCGAATCCATTCTGAGCTCATTCTGTACAATGATACTTATCTGACTTGGAACGAGATATTAAAATCTATTCTTTTTTCCCACTGAATCTTGCGGTTATTTTGTGCACAGCGGTGCGTCGCTTGAGTCCATTGATTCTTCTGAAAGATCCCGATGTATGAAATCATTCTCTTATTTCAAACCAATTTTTAACGGATTATCTTATTGTTTCAAATTGAGTTATAACGTCATAAACTTGCAAATTAGTAACAGGTAGATTCAAATACCTCGAAACAAGGTTTCGCGCGCGTTTGCACAGTATTCTTTAAATATATTTAGTGGCGAACTTTTGAATTCTTGCAAATATTTTCCATTATTTAAAACACGCGACTGTAGTGTATTATTGGAATGTATATTTCGTATTCTAATAATGAAAATTCACAGTATATATTCTAATTGCGAACAATATAATTCTTGCAAACGATTGCATTGCATTCACGTTATTCATGAGCATTTGTTTGCTATCGAAAAGAATCTCAGAATTTTCAACTAAATAATATTTTTCAAACTTGTTCCAATTCCTTAATAATAATTTTTAAGCGTAAAAAAATAGCAGTATTTTCTAAATAAACGTTCGATAGGAAAAAGAAGAAAATTGTCGAAACGACGTTTCGCTTCTTCCTCTCACCCCCCCCCCCCCCCCCGCCTTTAAACAACCACCATTTCCACCACTGGACTTTACACGGTTCCTGCCTGATGTTAGTCTTCCTGATGATATTCGCTGGGGTGGCGCAGCATCCATGGTACGTCCTCTGTTTCTCCGCATCGAACGGTGAGTCGCATGCATTTTTGTTCCTCCGGTCACTCAATCATGTCGTAGGATGAAAGGTCCGAATCGGCACGGGTGACCGGTTGTATTACGTAGAATTTTGTTGCGAGCATAGTGACCGCGGGTATTTCTTATACCCGTGAGTAGTAACATTCTTTTTTTAAATTTATTAGTTTAGGATAGGTCTCTTGCACAGCGCGATTATAATAATTAGTTTAAATACATACACTTGAGAATATATTCGTGTTATTTATAATATGCATGTTAACATTCCGTATAAATATTTGCAAATGGCAAATATGTACACGAATATACTTGTTTAACATAAACATATTTGAGTTTAAGCAATGAATTAATCGTAACAATATCAAGTCACGTTCGTTTATTTCATTTCGGTTAGAAGTTAAAATATGAGTCAAAATTCATTTTTTCCCGTACAAGAATATGTGAAATTTTACGTGCAAGAAGACACTTCGTGACAGGCAGATTTTTGAATCAAAGCAATAATTTTGAACACTGCTACTGCACTTTCGAGTATGTGCTTTGATAAAGAGATCGCCTGAGAATATTTCTTTCTTAGTAATATATTTAGAGTCAATTATTCCATTTGATCGAGTCTCAGTCTTTTAGAATTAACGCTACCTTTTTTGCAATATTAAAGTTTTGTTCTGATTTATTAAATTAATAAAGTAGAGTTACTTAGTTACTATTAAATTAATAAAGCAGATTTAATCAGATACGAAGTAGTAAAATATAAAATCAAAGAACGTTAGTCCGTTAAATAAAAATTACACAAACTAATCATTTCTTTTAGATCAGGATTTTCAGGTTTAACCCTTTCCGTGCCCATTGTCAGGATCTCATTCACGTGCCCAGGTGCTACTTGAATGGGAGAAAGACACTGGGCACGATGATCTAGAATTAAGTAATGTAATAATTTCTCAGCGACTGACGATGTGTTAGTGTACCGTGCACGACGTATTTTCCACGTTATGTGTGTGTGTTGTTAGGCCGTGGAACTGCGTCGCTTTTTTTCATTCGTTAAAACATCAAATATTAAAAATGTCGAAACATATATCGATTCACTTTACGTCTCGATACAATCACAATTTGTGATAATATCGCCCACGCGATTAAGTGTAACCACGCTTTAAATATTGCCGTAAATTACAATTATAATTCCAAGTTTACTTACATTTATTTTAACGATGTCATTTCCTCATACGTGTTTTATCACGTTTTACGCAATGGTCACTAGCCTTCGTCAGTCGATTTCAGGAAAAAGGTACGTACCTTAGAGTGTGCATGATATGTTAAGCTCGGGTGTCGGAGGCGTCCCGGGACGTCCTCTCTAGTGTAGGACCTTTGCGCCCGGGCGTTTGTGTGAGAACCGTGGAGCGAGTGTGTTGGTGTGCCTGTTTTGCTATTTTTTAAATATAGCGCTAGGTAGGATAGGTAGTATACTTTCTGGTGTGTCTGTTAATTATAAGTAGGTAGGGCCGGGCAGGTTGGCACAGTCTCTGGTCGGGTAGGCGCGTTTTCGTGTGACCAACCTGTTTCTGGAAATCTAATTTGAAAAATCGACGGCGAAACTGGCACGAGTAGAGCATGCACTCGTCTCTGGTTTTGCCTTCCGATTTTTCGAATTTCGCGGTCGCGGTCGCGAATGGGTCGAAACGAACGTTTATTGCTCGAGCACGCACGTGCGAGTGAGCAACGATCACTGCTGTGATCGTTGGTCAGTCCATGTGCACTTCAATCAGCTTCCGCGGTTTATATTTTTATTTTGCCTTGGTAAGTTTTTTTTTTTTGTTTGCGATTTAGAAGTCTCGAGCTTAGATTTAAGTTTCAGCGGGCATTGTGCCCGAAGAAAGAAGAGGCTATAAGCCGAAGAGGCCCGGCAAACTGCCACTCAAGAGGGCAACTACTAATGGCTGCCCATCCTCTGGGTCATCCAGAGCATGGGAAGTCATTATTGTTACTACTTTGTCACTATGCTCGCTTTTAGTATTTTTAGTAGTAGTAGTAGTAGTAGTAGCAGTAGTCTTTGCTTTTTTGGCCGATGTATATATCGGTCCATCGTCCCATTGGGCAAATCGCGATTTTTCTTATTAGTGTTGCGACAAATTAATTACGGGTTGTATTAGAGTTGCGAAATAACATCGTGGCTTTTCATTAGTGTGGCGAGAAAATGATTACGGTTTGAATTAGAGTTACGACAAGATGATAATCGCGTTTGCTTTAGAGTTGCGAATTACGATATGGCGATTGTCTTTTGCAATTTTTAGAATTTTTCCTGTTTTCTATTGTTTAAGATTATATTATAACAGTTTTAGTTTTCAATTAATTTTATAGTATTGCAAGTAGCAATACCAGAATATTTAAAGTAGCTTTTTCATATAGTAAATAGTAATTTTTATTAAATTCACTATAAGAGTTAGCGTTGCGATAATGTTCCCTCGCGAGTTCTGCTAATTTTTCCTATTAGCGTTGCGATAATGAATGATCGCGTTTTGTTGAGTAGAGTTGCGTTCATAAACTGCCCATACCCTCCGACTGCAATTGTCGGACACTATTCCTGGATCACACGTACAGCTGCAAGAGCTGTACAAGTGTGATCATTCATCGGCAACCTCCTACGTGGTTGCACTGCGATATGTCAGCCCTCCACTCGCGATTTTTTTTATTAGTGTTGCGACAAATTAATTACAGGTTGTAATAGAGTTGCGAAATAACATCGCGACTTTTCATTAGTGTGGCGAGAAAATGATTACGGGTTGAATTAGAGTTGCGATAAAATGATAATCGCGTTTGCTTTAGAGTTGCGAATTACGATGTCGCGATTGTATTTTGCAATTTTTATTATGAATTTTTGGAATTTATCCTGTTTTTTATTATTCAAAATTAGATTATAAAAGTCTTAGTTTTCAATTAATTTTATAGTATTGCAAGTAGCAATACCAGAATATTTAAAGTAGCTTTTTATATAGTAAATAGTAATTTTTATTAAATTCACTATAAGAGTTAGCATTGCGATATTGTTCCATCGCCAGTTCTATTAATTTTTGCCCTTTAGCGTTGCGATAATGAATGATCGCGTTTTGTTCACTAGAGTTGCGTTTACAAAATGCCCAAACCCCTCCGACTGCATTTGTCGGATACTGCTCCTGGATCACACGTACAGCTGCAAGAGCTGTGCAAGTGTGATCGTTCATCAGCAACCTCTTAAATGGTTGTACTTCGATCTCTCGCTATTAGTGTTGCGTATTGTTTAAATACGAGTGCGTAGATTTATACTTATTAGCGTTGCGTATCAAATATCGGGAATTTTCAGGCTTAATTTTTTTTTTTAATGGTAGATTAATTGATATTGCAGATATAACGAAGCACTCATCGCGTTTGATTTTGAAAATTTTCTGCTTCATAAATATTTGTAGTAAATTAGTGTTGCGAAACAAGAATATTCAGTTCCACTCTCGGCGTGTTGATCGGGTTTATATAGAGTGGAATACGATTGAATTTTAGTAGCCCTTCTGGCTACTGCTTTGTTTCCTTTTCAGCGCCCCTTATTACCACGTTTATTACTGAAAATACTGCTATAAGACATATTTCTTTGTCAGCGTTAACGTTACCATAACTGCTAAAATACAGAAATTTATTACGAATGTATATTATATATAGATTTACATATTTGAAACTGTGAGCGATTTCATGCGCAACAAAGTATTATAATGAAATATCTTAAAGTTGCTATGAAGGCTTCAAATATTTTTTAAAATTTAATTCATTGCAATTGGAATTTCCGCTGGTGATTGTTCGTTCTTAGAACCATAACTTTTAACATTTCTTCGATCGCGATATTTTCAATCTTTTAACAGTAATGTAGAATTTTATAAATATTCGAATTTCATAGTGAATTTTTAATTCAGATTAAATTCAATTACTTAAAATTCTTGTTTTCAACGTAACCCTAGTTTCGATTAAAAAGATACAAATGATTCTCTATATTTGCTAAAATTTAATCAATAGTAATTTGATCTATAATTAACCATTATTAGTAGTTTATTTTTCATGTATAAAATGTTCTCGTTTTAAAAATACCTGTTTCTTTCATATACCATATCAAGTAAATGAGTTTGCTTCAAATTTATCAATTAGCAGAAAGTAGATTTCAATTACATATATGAACATTTCATAGCATATTAAATATGTATGCTAGATACCCAAATGATTTTTCTTCCATTGTCTAATTGTTCAGGCTTCTTCCCGTTTCCCCATTTTTAAAAGAAGCATATTGCGGTAACGTTGGAGTATATAACTTTTCGATATTTTCATAAGTTTAGTACAAGGAGTCGTATGTCTCTTCTGCAAGACTCTAAATTGTATATGCAGTGTCAATAGTTTCATTTCCATTCTTTCGTTCCAAGTTAGACAAATGTATCTTTGATACAGAATGTTGCCAGTATGGTACCGAATTATTGTACAATGTTTGTGCTGATAGATGTAATCGTTTTCGCAGATTAATCAGTTGATTAATGTTTGGAAAACCACAACATCTATAAATACAAGCATTGCACAATAATTCAATACCAAGCTAAGAACCACGCTGATACAGTCCAGTTTGGATTACGAAAAGCCACGAAGAGAATTTTGGATAATCTAAACTGGACTGCAACGTGGGACGCCGTTGGACGCCGTTGGACGCCGTTGGACACCGTTGGACGCCGTGGGATACCGTCGGTCCAGTTTGGGTCTCCAAAAGCCTCCAACAGAATTTTGGATGATCTAGACTGGACTGCAACATGGGACATCGTGGGATACCGTCGGTCCAGTTTGGGTCTCCAAAAGCCTCCAACAGAATTTTGGATGATCTAGACTGGACTGCAACGTGGGACACCGTGGGATACCGTCGGTCCAGTTTGGGTCTCCAAAAGCCTCCAACAGAATTTTGGATGATCTAGACTGGACTGCATCGTGGGACACCGCGGGATACCGTCGGTCCAGTTTGGGTCTCCAAAAGCCTCCAACAGAATTTTGGATGATCTAGACTGGACTGCAACGTGGGACACCGTGGGATACCGTCGGTCCAGTTTGGGTCTCCAAAAGCCTCCAACAGAATTTTGGATGATCTAGACTGGACTGCAACGTGGGACACCGCGGGATACCGTCGGTCCAGTTTGGGTCTCCAAAAGCCTCCAACAGAATTTTGGATGATCTAGACTGGACTGCAACGTGGGACACCGCGGGATACCGTCGGTCCAGTTTGGGTCTCCAAAAGCCTCCAACAGAATTTTGGATGATCTAGACTGGACTGCAACGTGGGACACCGTGGGATACCGTCGGTCCAGTTTGGGTCTCCAAAAGCCTCCAACAGAATTTTGGATGATCTAGACTGGACTGCAACGTGGGACACCGTGGGATACCGTCGGTCCAGTTTGGGTCTCCAAAAGCCTCCAACAGAATTTTGGATGATCTAGACTGGACTGCAACATGGGACATCGTGGGATACCGTCGGTCCAGTTTGGGTCTCCAAAAGCCTCCAACAGAATTTTGGATGATCTATACTGGACTGCAACGTGGGACACCGTGGGATACCGTCGGTCCAGTTTGGGTCTCCAAAAGCCTCCAACAGAATTTTGGATGATCTATACTGGACTGCAACGTGGGACACCGTGGGATACCGTCGGTCCAGTTTGGGTCTCCAAAAGCCTCCAACAGAATTTTGGATGATCTAGACTGGACTGCAACGTGGGACACCGTGGGATACCGTCGGTCCAGTTTGGGTCTCCAAAAGCCTCCAACAGAATTTTGGATGATCTAGACTGGACTGCAAGATGGGACATCGTGGGATACCGTCGGTCCAGTTTGGGTCTCCAAAAGCCTCCAACAGAATTTTGGATGATCTAGACTGGACTGCAACGTGGGACATCGTTGGACAGCGTTGGACGCCGTTGGACATCGTTGGACATCGTTGGACACCGTTGGACACCGTTGGACACCGTTGGACGTCGTTGGACGTCGTTGGACGTCGTTGGACGTCGTTGGACAACGTTGGACACCGTTGGACACCGTTGGACGACGTGGGACATCGTGGGACACCGTGGGACACCGTGGGACACCGTGGGGTGCATGCGTCTTAGTCTTAATTAATCGTAAGGTAGATACCTATGTTAAGTGCATTGTGAGCTCATTCTGTACAACGACATTTATCCACCTTAGAACGAAAAAAAGAAAGATCTCGTCTCCCTTCACTCGCTTACCACACAGTACTTATTGTACTCGCGATTTATCGGTTCGCGATCACTCAGTTCTTTCAAACCGTAGCGTGACGTACTCGCTCGCGCGTATTCCGCGTACGTGCGGGTCAACGTGCACTGGACAACTCTTTGGATTCGTAAGTCGCCCCAAGGACACCTCTGTCTTGGTGACTGCTCGACGACTGCTCGACGTTCGCATCGGATCGCGGGAGTTGTCGTCGCCCCGGTGATGCCAGCGAATCTGTTGGGGATTCAGTCGTGGATCTGCAGTCCTGTCCGATTGGTACTTTGGTACTCGGTCAGGGACCTGCAATTTCACGTCCTCCGTAATTCTGTTCGGGCCCGCTGGAGTGGACCCCACTGTTCAGTTGAGGTCAATGCCTTCGTAATCCTGTTCAGCGGTCCCTCCCCGTGAGTGGACCCCACTGTTCAGTTGAGGCCTCTTGCCTTCGTAATCCTGTTCAGCGGTCCATCCCCGGGTTCCACATGTTCAGTTGGAGTGTGTTAAGTTGCTGGCCTATGTGCTGGATCCACGGCTGAATTACCCGTGGATCACTGGCATCATCGGTCGGCGCCATCGACCGCGACTCGTGTAAGTTTCGAACGGCGAAACAGGAATCGAGTTACGGTCAATTCTTGGGCTTTCCGCTGAACCTCGGGGTTATCTCGTGCACGGGGGTACGTCGCGTAGGTTTGTGAGTTCTTTCGAGAGATCGCGATCTCGTTCGTTTCGGGCGCGCCGCGATTTTTTCCTTTATCATCTGATTCATCGGGCATTTTTTTGTTTTCCCATTTTTAAGGGAAACTTATTGAGATCACGTTAGAGTTTGTAACTTTTCAGTATCTTCAATATCTTACAGTGTCGCAAAAGTAAAACGATAACTAGTTTAGTACAGCGACTCGTATGTCCCTTCTGCGAGACACGAAATGGTATATACAGTGTCAGTAGCTACATTTTCTTCCTTTCATTCCAAGTTAGATAAATGTGTGTTTGATACCGAATGATGCCAGTAGGGATGCGAATTATTGTACGATATTTGTACTGATCGATGTAATCGTTGTGTGGGAGATGGATGTTGCGTTACGTAGGCTTTGTTCTACGTTTGTAAAGATTCATGTAAGCGCTGCGTTGGAGATATGTGTTTCGCAGTTAGGCTACGAAACAACTATTTCCATACGCAGGCCCATGGTTAAGTAGAGTCAAAACTCGACATTCTGCCAACAGGTTGAATGTCGAGATAGATGTGTAGTGTTACATAACCCATGGGTGGGTCTCCATTCGCAGCACCTCCTCGTGGTGAGACCTGGGCAATCATATTATTTGATATATAATTACTAATTATGTCACTATATAGCAAAGTAATTAACTGTATAACTGGTATAATTATTAATTATATGGCAAGTAATATGAGCTAATTGGCTGCGATCCTAACTAGGTGTTCATATCAATGCATCTATGGATTATTACATTAGTGAAATATAATTGAGATATAATTTAGAAGCGTAACTAATAATAAGTATTTTTCGTACTGAGTAAAGTATAAATAAGAACGGAGTATCCTAGAATTAAATAACTCTATCCAAACCTCTTATGGATGTTCAAGAGTAAGCAGGTTTAATGTTCAATCTACCATTCTCTTTTTTTGCAAAAACGTCGCGTGGGTTCGTTTACGTTCTCTGAATATCATGGTCTTCTTCCATACGACTTGCCGAGATAAGTTTCCCTTCATGTGTCGTTCGGTTTAATTAAGGATCACTGTGTGCCCCGCTATCTAGGCAGACATCCTTTCATTCGTATAAAAGGGTTTGCTCGCGTGCAGGGATATTGTGACCGATTTTTAATTGTCAGTAACTGAAAAACAAAATCGAAAGCGCAATTTTTCATTTTTGATTTTCGTCTTATTTCGGTTTTAAGAATCATCCCTTAAATTTCTTGATGCCTGTAGCCGAACTCCCAGTATCCGTGTATCTAATAATCGATTTGAGAATGCAAGAGTAAAAATAGATTCAAAAGATTCAAAAATTTATATTTTTATGTTCAGATATATTAAATTTCAATTTTATTTGAAAATAATTAAACGAATCCTTTAATTGGTATCGTACAGTGATATCACGTCCATTCTGTACTCCATCTGCAATGGAATGTCGGGTTGTAGGTTTCCTACCTATACAACAGGAGATTCAATGTAACTTGCGAGATCCACCGAAAGATAGCGCTGGCAGCGAGCTCCCGGCATTCCACGGGTCGTTCGAAACGGGAGATGCGCGCGCGTTCGATGAAGACATGCGCGAGACAAGCGGCCGCAGTCTCGACAGTCAGTGCATGGCGGCCCGAGGCCCATCGATATCGTATCGCGTAGCACTCGAGATACGCGTTCGAATACACGAGTGCGTTCGTGGTGCACCGGGAAACGTCTCTCGTCCTTCGACCGATCGGTCGTAAGAGTACCGTCGTGGTTGACACAGTGCGTGACGCTTGTGCGACAGGATTTTTCGTCCTCGCGGGATCTCGTGGAGTAGCCGGAATCGTTAGGCGACAGCTAGAGCACCCGGGCCATCGTTCCGGTGAGTATTCACATGGAATAATATTTTAAACCGCGTCTCCAATCGGTCCCGAGGCTATGCGTTACACGTTTCATCCTTTCTACCATAACTGTATAGCTGCCAAATGGAGTGACAAGATACTTCGATTCTTTAAACTGACGTTTCACTATTTCAAATCTGCGTATCCCTTTTTCGTTAATGTCATGATATAACATATAGCCTGTAATATATATACGTTGTCTGAATGGAAAGACAGCTACAAATATGTAGTAAGGACAATCGTATATCCCTCTCGTTGCCGTATTAGCGCGGATATCCTCGTAACACGAGGGCGGCGTGTTCGCTGGACGCGAACAAAGTAGTATACATATATACCATCATAGGATGACGTATCCGGCAACGGTGCTCAATGATCTGGAAAATATCGAAGGGACAGACGCAGAGATTCGGTGTCATTGGCACGGATTTCTCGTTGATATCTTTATTTCTTGTATCTTGAATCTGCGTCTAACTCTTCAGTCTCTTCCATTTTCCTTCTTTTTTCTCGTCTTCACGTACGGATGTCCGTGTGAAGTCCACACCCGCAGCGTTGCCAAACGCTACAGGTGTGGTCATTGACTTTGATCGAAAGATTTGTTGTTATTTATCGACTATGAAAAGTATGCGTACGCCACTTCGGAATTTTTGTTTTCTTTTTTTTCGATGGAAGTCGAATTTAGCTCGCGGGCACGAGCGTCGCTTATGCCTACCTATAACATCACTTTCACGATTCCTGGCGGCTACGTGGGCGAGCGGGCATGCTCGATTCGAGTAAACTGAACAAGGTTAACAAGACGGACAAGGTTAACGTTAATTCGTTCGGCATTTATGTTTCGGAGTACCGTAAGGTATCTCAAGATTATCGCGAGCAGTTTCAAATCCATATTTTTGTCAATGTCACATCTATTGTAATTTCGTTACGATCCTTCGGAAAAATAGAAAATTGTTTAAGTTTTGGTATCTAAAATATTATATAGCGGCGATAAGTATTTGAAACCCGTATTGTTTCGAAGGTATATACACTGTACACTAGATAATCCTAATCTCGTTACGATTCTTTTGGAAAATAATAGATGTTTTAATTTTTCGTTAACTCAATTGTATAATATATGGTAAATTAGATACCTGCATAATCTTCCGAGTCTGACTACATGACCTAGCTCTTTTTTTAGAAGAAAAAAAATAAAGAAAATGATCGTTTACCTTTGAGAACATTTTCTAAAAAATAACTATTACAATTTCATTTCTAAAACTCAATAGCAACTCCAGTCACATAATATTCACACGTTGCTGTAACTGTTTCCTAAATTCTTATCTCTAACATTCGTAAAGTTATCGGTAATTTGCATTTTTATACGTTCGAATCTCGTATACTTAACAGTATTCGACGTAAAATCGTCGAAATCAACGTCGCTCGTAATCGTTACTTGGTACGCGCAATTTCCCCGTAATAAGATTTGCTCGATACGGCGACGGTCAATTCGAGGATGTACACTATCGCAGAGCCACGCGGCCTCCGTGAAACGAACGAGGTTAACGCGGAAGAACAAGGTTAACGTAGACGACGCCAGATGCTCGTGCGTCCAAGTCGTAATCTAGTCTTATCAGTCGAAGGGAACATTCAGGCTAACATTGCTTATCAATTCACGGTTGGAGACAGAGGTTCTCCCAGCGTGCGATGGTAAGTTTGAATCGTCTTCGCGTTTACCGGAAGCGGAAGCAATATCGCGCGTGACACCGGGTCTCGCGCGTTTGCGCTTAATTGCGACTATAAAAACGATCGCCGTAATGATTATAGATAGGTGCGAGCTTTAAACGAAGTTTCTTCGAAGCTTTTCTTTCTTCGCTCTTTTAATCCTGTGTCGTACGAGATTCGTCGTAAATTTTTACGATCGTATCCTCGCAACTGTACATTGTCGATATTTTTGCTCCGAAACAAGGTGATAGAAAGGGAAACGAGGAGATACGTTAGAATTACAAGCGCTCGTTAAATTTTACATGGCGAAGAACGCGTCGAAGGCGAGTACAATAGGTTAGTGGTGACCGGTTAGACGAGAAGGAGAACGAATTCATCTCCCTGTTCGTTTTTTCGTTCGGTTGTTCCGCTTTTCTTTCGCACGAGCTAAGAGCTATTCTCTGGAACAGAGAGCCAACAGAGATATATTTATGTAGGTACACCAACCGAGAACACTCTTGTCCCGAGAATGGTCACTCGAGTAGCGAATTAGCGGAATTAGCGACACAGTTTCTTTCCGTCCCTTCTGATCTTTTTGCTGTCTGATCGCGATTATTACGTATTCGCTAACGTTATTTCAATAAGATAGCAAGGAGTAGGTATTGCTTTGTTGTTATACCGGGAATACGATCGTTCCGTTTTATATCGGTTTAGAGTCGTTAAATTCAAAGAACGTTGCGTTATCTCCGATAATTTTGATCTAGCTTTTATCGAACTCGTTTAAAATTTCTTTTTCAATCGGTAATTAATATTTTCTTCTTTTATCTTCGTTAGTCGAACCTTTCATATTCCGCAAGACGATTTATAATTTCAACGAAATGAAAAATATTAACCGTTTAGAACAGCCGAAGTTTTCCGACAGCGGAATTTTCAATGTCATCGTTCTCCAGTGCGATTCTGTAGAACGTTTGCAACTCTTCGATAACCGATCGATCGACAGCGGCGGCGCGACGCCCCGTTGAAATTCAGCCGCCAGCCCATGACTCTCGCAGCTTCCACATTCGATAGAAAGTATTTCAGCGGGGATTGTACGTGGTTATTGACCTTGTTCATGACCTCCATCGCAATTACGCTGGCGCGTTGCGCTTTTCAAGGATATTGAGCCGGCGGCGAGTCGATCGATGAGGTCTTCAACCGGGGTCCGCTTTTTCCCTGTCTTCCCTCTTCTTTTTTCATTCTTTCCTTTCCCTTCGTTTTCTTCGCGTTCTTTTTTTCGATCCCTGTTGCTCCGCTTTTCTTCGTCCTCTCTCCCCTCTTTGCTCATGCTATGGAACGGAACTCTGATATTCGCCAAGCTTCGATGAAGCCGCACCGCTTTCGAAGTATAAGTGCGTCGTCTATTAATAGAGCTCTCTCTCTCTCTTTTTCTCTATTTCTTTCTTTTCTCTCTGTGCACACCGGTATTCTCCAGAAAGGGAATACTTGGGACGAGAAGGCGAAGAAGGGGGTGGTAAGAGACGCGCAACCTTTTTGCCGTACGCAGACCCGTGTGCCTCGCGCGTGTGGGATGCGTACACCCATTTTCCGCGGTACTCGTCGAGCCAAGCGGCCAGACAGAAAAAAGATAGAAATGTCCAATAAAGATAAAGTCCTGAAACGGTTCCTGCATGCGTGTTGCGTTATTCTACCACGTTTCTTGCTCGGAATTCGTACGGTTACGCGGTGCCCTCCTGTCTGTCTATCTGTCTGTCTATATCACTTTCGCCTGTTTCCCTTTCGCTCGTGTACGGTCTCCAGCGTACATTGTCCACGTCCAAGCATTGTGGCCGGATAAAAATCCGGTTTCCACTGTCTTTCCGGAAGTCTATGGGGTTTTCTTGCTCGAAACGGTATGTTTTTTTCTTTTTTTTTTTTTTTTTAGAAAAGAAGATACTGTAATGTGTGCTATTTGAGGTAACGAGTTGTGTTAGTAAGTTCTTGCGGAGATGTGTGCGTGTGTAACATGTATCTTGTATGCTATCTCTGTCACGAATTCATGTTACGACGGATCCTTTGAATTTCGAATGAGATGGGAATCGTTGTGATTTTTGGATGATAATAATTCTAGAGATACCCTTTGGTCTCTTTTAAATTTAACGGAGGGCAGGAGTAGCCCGAATATTTGAATACTTAACAGCACCCAAGTCACCTGTTATCTGCTGTTCTTATCTTGCGTAAACGCAGACTTATCGTTGCGAAGAAGAGAGCGATGCGCAAATATTTAGCCACGCCAAAGCGTGGCTTTTTATCGCGATAAAAGCGCGAACAGCTGATGCATTATCTCCGATAGCGATCACGTTCTCCAATTTGCTGATCTCATTTATAGTACCAGAGAATACGGCCCATTATCTACGCCGGTCTCCGTAAACTTTGCTTTCCTAGCAACGATCGTATCTCTGTCGCGTTCCCGCTATCTTGTCTTCGCACACGGAAATCAATTCCGTGGAAATGAAGTTCTTCCATGAATCCGGGTTTAATCAAACGCACCCCAACCGTGGCTGATGTGCTCCGTTCCGTATATTCTCTTCGCACATTGTTCTCTTCTCGACTTTGTTTAGCGGCGACTCTCCACCCCCCTTTTTCACCGCCAATACATCGCGAAGAAATTTTCATTTTGTCGCACAGTGGGAAGTTTCGACGATCTAACAAGACAAAATCCAATTTCGGTAGTGATTTAAACGTATAAAAATTTATTGTCGGGTAGGATTATCTGGGCTTAAGAGTGGATCGCTCGCGTCAAAAGGATATTAGAACGAAGCGAAGTATAACTCGCCTTGTAATTCGTCAAACTCAGCTATGAACAATTTCTAGGGGATCTTAATTGTTTCATTTTCTCGAGAAAATAATACCCGAATTAAATATCCTGAAGGATTTGCAAAGTTAAAAGATGGTTATAAGTAATGGAATATAACAGAAATACGAAAGAATTACAACTTTCTTCGCTTTGGGCGGTCGTTTTAACACATTGTACGCCGCAATTCAATCTCTCCTCTGCATTTTCTTCTTTCCACGGCCTTTAATCGTCGAACAGTGGCTGCACGGGACGGGGCGTGCTCGTCTTTTCTTGAATCTCTTCTCTCGTCTCCCCGGGGACCCGCTTTATCCCGAATGTTTACAGGGTTTATCTTCGCACCCTCCGGAGTGGTCCGTAGTCACTTACGTCCGTGTCCCCGCTTATACACCGCTCGCGACCTCACACTACGCGGCTAGGGATTCCCTGAAGGGGTTGCAAGGATCGCAAGACGCCAGCATTCGTGTCCTCGCGTGTATGCGCGAATCGCGTGTTACCAATTGTTTCCTTTCTTTCTCTCCTCCTTCTGGCCTCGCGTAAATAAATAACGGAATTACACAGTTTCACGGAGGCTAGAAGATTTGTTCGTTCCCCGAAGCGACGGCTTTGCGGCTTTGCTTATGAATTTTCTTCCGCGTATTGTGCGGCGTTCAGAAGCACGCTCTGTCTGTGTCGTTTGAACGCTATTGAACGGAGTTGGCGAAAAGCCGATGAGTTTAGAAGATTGTTTGTTTGAGATCGTAATTGGACGTTTATACGTCGTACCGTATGAAAAATTCCTCTGCAACAGGATAGCAGGCTCGTGGAAGAGTATTTTCGGAGAAACGGTAGCAAAATGTGGGCTTTTCGAGAATTCTCAAACATGGTAAAACGCGTGTAAGGATGGGATTTGCATTTGTATATAAGAAAGGAATTTGTACGCTCTGTTTTTATTTAGTATCTTATTTAGCATTGAGCGAAGCCTGCATACTACAGTCTCCTTCGCCGTTAATCAGACTCCCATTAAAGCAAAACGTTTAACGTAAATTAAAACGTCGAGAATTTTGTTCGCGTAGTTATTCGTAACAGGATCGTAAATCTCGCAAAGCATCTACGGTGCTGGTTATACCTAATTATTTTAACGACACGAGTTTTAACTTTAGATGCAAGCGAGTATCCATATATTTTTGTAATTAATATTTTGTTAATTTTCAGTACTACTATTTCCTGTGTAATACAATTTCATTATTTAATTAATAATTTCCTACACAGAGGTTAATTTTCTTCCTAGAGATATGTAGTGACTTAAGAGATCATTCGAAAATTCTCTGCTACTTATCAATTTTTAGTCGCAATTATTTCTCTCGCACTTTGTTAAAGTAAAATTATCCTTGAACACGGTCTTGTTTTCTCGCAGAAGAAAACCAAATACAAATCTTGCATAGTTATATGTTCGAACAAACTTCTGGACTTCGAACGACGCGTCAACTCTTCATCGTACTATCAATTCGTGTAACAGATTCTCTAAATGATATCCGAGTCTTCGCATCGCTTCATATTAAATCGCTGCTCGCAAATACATCGTCGTATCGTAACGTTACCGCGAGAAAATCTGCACAGTCATTTAAGAAGATGTAAATCGCATATCCCTAAACACCGCGAGTTAACGAACACGATTCCGAGTGACACGACGTTTATTCGTGGCTCGGGCAGCTTGGACTAATTAGAAACGTCACCAGTTTTCGTGAGGGCTGTATGGATCCGGTAAACACTTTGTAAATCATGCACCGACGTCGGGCAACCCCCTGCAGGAACATGCGTGCACCTATGCAGTCGGTGCACGCAGGCGTGCTGCAGGTAGACGACGCGTGCCTTCACTGTTTTCCAAAGGTGGTGCACTCGAGCTGCACCCTTCCGACGTTCGAGAAGTCACACACGCGATTCCGTCATTAATTGTACGAACGTTGCACGCACGCACGCACGCAGGCACGCACGCAGGCACGCACGCATGCACGCACTTTGCTCACGATATATAGCCGCTTCCCTTTTCGTCGAGCGCTTCTGTTGTAAGTTTCTGTCGTTCGTTTCGCCCATCGTCGCGTCTTTTTCCGTTTCGTTTTACGCTTCCTATGCTTTTTTTTCTATATCGTTTTCCATTTACTGCCCTTCTTTATATGGTTTTCTATTTGGTACGTTTGGTGAATCCTTTTGTATTCGATGCCCTACTTCCTACGCCATTTTGTTTATCGCGTTGCCCTTTTATCTCGTTCTTTTTTCTCGCGCTTTGTTTCTTTCTTTCGTTTTGTCGTTCATATCTCTTCTTTATATATGTTTCGCATCTAGTCCTGTTTATTTGTATATCGGTTTGCGTTTAATGTACTATTTTCCTCTGGTTTTTGTTCATCGTGTCCTGCTTTCTCTCAACGCGTTTCCCTCTCGTCTTGTTTCATCCATAGAGATTTCCTTCGTTTCATTTTGCATTGGATAGTTTTTTATACGTTTTGCACTTGATATCTTCGTTTTATATCGCGGTTTTGGCGTTCGTTTTACTTAGCGGTGCTCTATTTTCCCGAAAGTTTCGTCCATCGTGTCTCGTTTCTCTTCTTTTCGTTTTATCTCTCGTACCTTTCGCCTATCGTGCTTCCTTTTGCTTGATTTCGTTCGTCATCTCTCTTTCCCATACAATGCCTTTTTAAATTGGCCGTATCGTGTCCCGTGGATCGATCGGGCAACAGTTCAACCATAATCAATAGCCTCTTACAAATATAGTACGCTTCCGCGCGAAGGGTGTGAAAATTTCACGCTCCGATAACTGATTTCGAAGCACGTGAACGCGAATCGAGCTCGCTCGCTGGAATTCTTAATGGTTCGTCACGAATGACCGTGGAGAATTCGTAAGATCGTCGAGGTACCGGCTTTGTCGAGATACGATCAGATTGTTTCGTCTGAATCTCGCCGCGCGTTGCTTTGCCTTTTACGCGCCACCTCTCGCGACTGAATATTTCACGTAGCTCGAAAAGCTTCCCACAGTCTGACTTTTCTATCGCGATAAGAAGAAACACAATTGAATTAGTACGGCTTCCATGATTCGATTAATCTTGTGTATTTGTGTCTTTTTATAAATTTCACAAGTAGAAATAAGCGATATAAAATCGAGCAGCGAGTGTATAACAAATAATTTTGTAACTTTACGAACCGAGCTTTGGCAGATTAGTATATATCAATATCCTAAGAATATTTTTATAAATATTATTTGTATCTTTCAAGAACTAGTCGTGAATTTATTCCTAAGGAAATCGCAGTCGTAAAATGCTCGTCTCAGTCACCGTTAGCGAACATATTCGGCAGCGAGTGCGCGGCTTAAGGGTAAACGGTGTATCTGTTTCTCGTGTAAACTTCATCTGGAAACCTCTTTGTCGCGCAATGCCGTGGAAATAGAGAAAAACGAGATACGTAGACGAAATTGCTCGTTCGATTCTGTTCATCGTACAGCAACTCGTTGTTCCTTGTGAACTCTGTATGCTTTTCGTGGTGGCGTGAGTCGCAGTCGCGCCTAAATTACAATCCTCAGCACGTGTTTCAAATGTTCTCTCGTGTGCCACTTCCCTCGCTTTGTCTCACTGTCTCTGTCTCGCGTATAACCCGCAGGCTTAAAGGACAATATTAGCGTTTGACGGTTTACACGAAGTTGTAGCCGAGCTTGTTCCTGTCTGGACGCTGGTAATGGCGAACATTAGGCGAAATTACTGTTAGAACATGATTGCTCGGAATTGAAGCTTCAAATTGACGCGTGATACCGCGTGAAATTACGTATCGGCTGCGCTCGATTATCTGCCGTGAGAAACGACTCCGGTTATTCCGTTTGCGAGCTCATTGCTCGTGTTTTATTTAATGTTCCTTAAATAGACGTATCTCGGCTGTCGAGGTAAGTGGTTTCAACTGAAAATACCGTGTTATTCTACGCATTACGAAGTACTCGTAATTCAGTTCCTTTCTCTACAGTTGTTACATAATTTTATACATACATACGTCTTCTAAATAAGTGGATACCATAAAACTCTTCAGGATGGTATAATAATTTAGATGGAATATCTTTACGCGAATAATCACAATCCTATCGAATCGATAAAAGTGTATTTATCATCGTATGTATCTTTTCACTGATCTTGGAATGATAAATTGAAATATCCACTTGCGAGACCGATTTAAAATTTATAAAAATTTCTGCTAAAACATCGCATTAAAAATTACGTTCCTCGATGCTCGATTTTTCTGCGGTCCAGCCGAGTTAGACGATCGATTGAAAATTTATCAATGGGAATCTTGTCGAACTGCGTAGCTCGACTACTTCGCGTCGAAGTCCGCCGAGTTTTCACAGCTGTCCCGGCCAGAAGGCAGCCGTCTATATTTACTCCGCACTTTCGGCTTTCCGGTTTCCTCGTTTCCTTTAACGGCGAGTTCACGGAAGTTCGTTAATGTACAAACTCGGATCTATTATTAGACGAACGCGCGTACACGTATATAACGTTCGCGGCAGTCTATCGCGGTCCTGACCGTTCTAGAAAGCTTCCTTCGGCGAGTCAGATCGATGTATCGCCTCTCGAAAGGATCGATTTCGATGGTTGGAAGGAGTCACGAATTCGAGTCGTGGCTTCGTACTCGGCAAAGTCGAGGCTCTCTCGAGGCCTGTTCCTGTGCCTCAGGAACGTGAAAACGATCGATAACTCAGTGGAACGCCCCCATTGTCGAGAAGAGAAAGGAAGAAGGACAGCCGGCCCTCCCTTTCTCTCTTTCTGCCCCTTTGGCCGTTCTTTTCAAACGGGAGAATGCGCGGCCAAGAAGCTCCTTTAACCTTTTCGAAGTATATACTAGCGAGCTCGAGAAGTCGGCCAGACTCGTCGATAAGATGACAAAAGAAGAAATAATCCTCTGTTGGCGGTCTATTCTTATTGACGGTGCGTGGGAATGAAATGAGATATGAAACAGTTGAACGAGTTTCTATTCTCCCTTTTCTTTTACCGACTCTTCGGTATCGTCGATCGATGGTAAATTAGAGACGCGTTTCGAGAGAAGAACATAACCGACAGGCTTAAATTCAGCGTTAATTACCTTTAATTTCTGAAGCTTCTATCACTCGCTCCCATCGTTAAGCACGCGTTTGCACCTACCAATTTACGTTAACCAATTTACGTCCCATCATACACAACGCGAGGCTCATAATGGAGCAATTCATCGATTGGAGTAATCGGTCAGATTAAACCAATTGTCGGAGCACGATCGAAAATCTCGCGTTCGATTCGTTCAACGACCGATCTCTTCTTTCCACCAAGGAGAGGAAAACGTTTAAACATCCGTGGTATCGTCGGTCCACCGTTTCTGACCGATTACATCGAACGCGCGTAATTGCTGTCTGAGCCGATCCTCGAGCGCACGCCGTGTTCCATCTTTTGAAACGGAGCAAGGTGCACTCGAAACAAAGCTGCACAGCCTGTTCGTTTGCCTGTGATTGCTGCACCGGCGTTTTTGTCCCGGCGCCGTTTGCCGGTTGCACGCTGTGCGTCCAACGGCGTGGAAATGCTGCCGCGTTTCCACCACCGTTGCGGAAACGGAGAAGCTTCGTCGACAGAGACGGATGCGGTGCTTCCACCACCAGAACAATGAGACCTAAGGAAATTACCCAGCGTGTTTTCGTGAATCTTCTCGTGCGCGACAACGATTTAGTATCCGAAATTTGTTCCTCTTTCCTTTGCATTCTTTCTTCTTTCTTTCACCTTTTATCGTCGTCTTTTCAGTGGCTGTAAAACGTGTCGGTACACCGTTCTACTTATCGTAGTAGTTACATACCAGATAATTAGATCGAATCAAGTAGGTCGTATTCAAGAAGAACAACGTTTCATTATGTTATCACGAAATTCGTGAAAAATGACTGGAAAATTGTTTCATTGCGAGAATATATGAAGCATTATAGTTTCAACTGGAATAGCGTCGTTCTATCGATAGGTTCGTGGTTGAATGTTTGCTTTCAGTCTGATCCTTACAATGTAATGGATGCTCGTACACGAAGATTATTATATAGCTTTGTAACCAATATCGTACATTTCCTACAGTGAACGTTCTCTTCCTGGTCCGAACGACTTCAGGCTGGTTAGGTGGGCGTTTACGAAGCACCAGTTTACTTAAATTGATACAGTTGTATCCGTTAGGAAAGATAAAGAAGATGGTAGGAAATGTGCACACGTTCACGGATAGTGACAGGTTGCTTACTTTGCTTTACTGCGGAATCGTGCTGGAAATGATAGTCTTTGAATTCCGATTGTAACAATAGAAATTTCAGAATTTACAGAACGCGTTTCATTTTCTAAAAATATGTTATTATGAATTTCCTGCTTAGCGGAACGCGTATCTTATATTTTTTTCAATTGCTAAGTATTTAAAATTATTACTCTTGAATATTACATTAAGTTCAGCGGGATTAAATTAGATGCAAGCAATAAACTATACGTTTTAACCAGATCATACATCTCCAAACACGTGCAAACTTGTCACACACACTGTGTTCAACGCTTCAACAAAAGATCCCATCGCGAATAAATATTTCCATCAGTTTGTTTGGCCACGTGTCTTCCGTTTACAAGCGTTTTGGTTGGCCGGAAGCGTCCAACACCTCCAAGACACCCACGTATACGTTAGCTCACTCGGCAGAAGAGGTTATTACGCGCAGCTTATTAAAGATTCGCAATGGTGGGTGGTCAAAGGAGTGTTCAGTTATTTGTTCCCGAACGTCTTCGTCGTATTGGACGCCTTCCTCACTTCCGTTCTGCTTTTCATTTTTTTCCACCGAAGAATTATTATCATTGTTATATAACGCAATAATTTGTCAAATGTCCGGTCAGACAAATTTCAAAGAAGTACATGGAAAATAAAAGAAAATCTTTTCAAAGAACCAGCAAGTCGCTAAAAAAAGTTGGCAAATTCATTCGTTTCGCGCGGTCGCTTTCCTTATCTGTGGCTGTGCGCCTTGGAAATACGAATTACCCAGGTAGATTTGGCACCATTTTCCCCACGCCGTTCCCTTATCGGGAACCTGGACGTTCCGGAGGCGCGAAACTCGTGTGCCTACACTTTGCGTAGGTGCAACCTGCAGTTACATTCGAGAGTCGTAACGTGCCGCAATGTTACGCTAATGCGGTTTAGAAACGATCGTGTGTGCGGGGTTCAAGGTTCCAGGACTGTTTGTTTCGCAGGCTCCGTAATATAAAGTTCTTGCTTTTTTTTATCTCAGTCTTAAGATGAAAGATTATGCGCATGTACGTAGAAGTTGATTTACTTGAGAACTAGGCTCGGATTAATGGCGCTTCGTGGTTATCTGTACGAATGGATTGGCAAATTTCTAATGAATTTTATAAATAGCGAGGCTATTATGTTTGGTATGCAGATGTACGTAGTTGATCGAAATTCAGGCGTGGTTTAGGAATGCTACATAACATACGTTAGGAATGTTCGTAATGTACGTAAGTAGAACGCCAAGTTTTGTAATAACTATGCAAGTTAACTATGCAATTAAGTAACGTATCTCTGCAACATCGATGATGATGTAACTTAACGATCGAATATGTTTCCAAAGCGCGCGATTACTTGACGTTGTTAGAAGAAACATGAAATTAAGAAAAGTAAAGCGAACGAATAAAATAATATTTCATTAAAGCAAACTGAATAGCAAACACTTGGTAGCTTCGATGTCCTGTGTTCGGATATCAAAGGTCGGAAAGTTAAGGCGTTATTTCCGTAACAGGCCGTTGAAGAGCCATTAATAGTTTGATAATCGTTATTATCGGTGTCTCGGTTTCCGGTCCAAAAATCATATTCCGTCCGTGCCTTTGTCGCGCGATGAGGAATACGGAGTAGCATTCGACTGGTTCGGGTGCAGAGGGATCAGGAATATTTCGGCCAACAAAGGAAGCCTTTTGATTTCCTTTGGCCCGTCGCGCACGGGGAAGCAGATAATCAAGCTTAATTAAAACGATTATATCCACAAATCGAGCGGCAACGAGAATGCGGGCTTTCGAGCGCTTTCTTCCCTTTCAACCAATTACCTTCAGCGAGCTTTCAAATCGAAGGGAGCACCGTCGAAGAAGAGAAAGAGAGAATGAAAGAGTAATACAGAAGCCCCGGTATACGCGATTGAAGTTTCATTCTCTTCGAAGGGTACGTTTTAACGGAGTGCTTTCAGATGCTTCGCCGTGAATTACTTACGACCCAAAGTGATCCCGAATGTTGTCCGTAGAAAGACTTTAATCTCGCTTCTTTCGTCGTTTTTTTCTTCCAAGTATTACTTTCTCTTTCGTTTGCTGCTTTCCGGTTCGTTCCGAACAGGTGTATATAGGGTGAACCCGCATGGGTGGATACACTCGTGCAGCAAGACGTTCTGCAAAAGTAAGTCGAGAAGGAAAAATGAAGATTCCTCGTTGCAGACGCCGTCCCTTTCTTTTTTTTTTTTTTTTTTTTTTTTTTTTTTTTTTTTTTTTTTGGAAAATTGAGTTTGAAGGTTCGTTGAATACAAGCACGCTTGTGATATGGAAGAGCAAAAGAAGGAGTAATAAAAAATATTGCTACAGGTGTTGGAATATTTTCGCGAGCCAGTGTATTTCATATCTGAAACGACTTCCTGTGCTAATGTACCACCTGTCGTGGTTCACCCTGTACATCGTTGCTTGCTTTCTTATTTCGTCCGTTTCTCTCGCACGCCATTCTTCGTGCGATGATCTCGTCCGGAACGATCCCGCTCATAATCTTAATACGATGCTACGTAAGCGCGAAAGCATCCGCGACAGATGTAAATAGCCGAGTTACGTGGCGACATGGTTTTCCGACCGGGTGTTCGAGCGTTACCAAAGGCGAAGAGGAAAAAGTGGAAACGACAATTTTTCCGCGGTGAAAAAGTCGTGGCCGCGTTGATGGTTAGCTGCGAAACAGCGCCGGAGTTTCGCCAGGTCGGCAATTAACGGAATTAGCGCGAGTCAAAGGGATTTCGTTGGTTCATAGGGACACGCCGGAGGCTGTGGAAACCGCAGTTACCAGGCCGACATTTTATCAACGGAAAAGGTGTCGAGGATGTTCTCTCTGTCTCGAGGCGACGAGAACATTATGCTCGAGCTTTTTTCGTTCACGCCTTTTTCCATCGTTATCAAAGAGCCCCGCGATGTAAGCACGTTACCTTTTGAAACGATACACCCTGAGGATGAGCCCTAAGACACTAGCAGGTCTCTCTTAAAGCGGACGACTCGACCAACCGTTTAGAACCGCGTTGCTGTTACCCGAATCAGTGCTAATAAGTCGTTGAAAGAGCGATTAACTCTCTTACGCGTGCTTCTTTTTCGATATTCTTGTTAGATCCGCTTCATCCTTTTTAATTTCGTCCATATGAACGACGAGGTCTTTAAGGTGTGACTTTGAATAACTGCGGATGCTAATCAGATGGGAATCTTTTTAGAGGGACGAGCTTCATTCGTTTGCTTTTCTTTTGCATCGAAAGAGACGCTTGTGGTATATAGCTCGATCTCTTGTTGAAACGATTCCTCCGTCATTAGAGTATTACTTGAATTTAAGGAAGAATAGAAAATACTTGGCACGTCGAGCGCCATTTTATGTTGTTTTATGATGTTTCAGAGTTCAACGTCAATAACGATTTCCAGTCTACACGCGGGCAGAAATACTTTCCACGAATAAAATTCCTCTCCGGTGAAAAGTGCCACTCCGTGTAACGATTTTCGTTCGTGCAAAGTTGTAAGTTGAAGTTGGGGCGTATAAACGCCAAGTCAGGTTGCCAGCAACGACCGAACTGCCGGGGAAAAATGCGGTGGACGGTAAATTACCGCGGGGTGGATCGTGCTCGTTAACTTATCTCGAATGTCTCCATTACGTTTCTCTTGTGTACGGTTGTCGGATTGTTAAAAAGACTTTCGCTATGCACAGCGGGAAACTGTCTAGTAGGTAACCATTTTCAATGGTTCACCTCGGTACGAAGTTTCGGCTCGATCGTCTTTGAATTTCCAACGATTTTTGTTCGCAACCGCAGAGAACCTGCTGCGAAAAACGACCTGAATTTTACGACCCTTCACATCCGTCTGTTTCCTTTTTGTTACTTTGACAGAAGGGCGATTAGAAGTGATTATGGTGGAGCATATTCGCGGAAGACGTCTCTACGTTGGTAGTTTGGTAACCGAGTCTGTTTTAATGTAGACGATTGCGGAAGAGCAATGCTGCTATTTTACTCAAAATGGTGTTGTTCGATGATTATTTGACTTTGGTAGAAAAGTCCTGAGGCACAGTCTCGAAATTTCGAACAGAGTTGTTTTAACTTGTTTGTTATTGATAAATTGTCTGCTCGATTTGTTCATGGTAATTGCTTGGCAATTTGATTGCGTAATGTCTTTTGGAAAATAATTCGCAGAAATGTGTTTTCGAGGAGATACGGACTCGTTAATTGGTAAAGCAACGTACAAAAATTTCTGACGCGATTATAAAAATGAAGATTAAGCAACGAAACAAGTTACAATAGTTCCCGAACAAATAGACTGGCAAAATATACATTTACGTCAAGTTGTTATTTATTACAGATGACTAAGACCCTATTACGCTGTTAATATCTTGCCATGGTATGCAAAAATGGTTGCGTCATTAGAAAAAATTGATTTAATCGCAACCGACTGCGAAATTCTGTTTGCCCGTTTACTGTTTATCGCTCGATACGTCCCACGGTTGTAACACAACGATTTCATGTTTGCCCACGTATGTCTGTTAGTTTAATACGACCAACCTACCTCTTGAACGTGTTTGTAATTGCAGAAAGTAGGATTCAGCTGTTCTGCTATCGAGCTTGAAAAAAGGATCTGTATAAAATAAGCTAAAGTCTCCATTTCTTCGTTTGTAAAAGTTTGTTCTTCCGAAGAAGATAATTTTATTCCTACTTCCAAAATCTCGGACATTATATTTGGCATGTAATGCAACAATATATAAAACAAAATATAATAATATTTTTTTCTTGTTGCCTTTCTATCATAGAATACTATTTACACGATGAGCAAAGAGAGCAACGAGGAGAATTGCACTCGTCGGAAATTTCTACCACGTTTTACGATTTTCCGCGAAGCTTCAACGTTTTATATGTGTAACATGTTGCTTAGATCTCATGAACCTCAAAATTTTTATCGACCAAGTAAAAGTTAAATTTCTCTCGAATAGTTATTCCGACAACGTACGTAAGCGCGCTATTACATAATGCAGTAACCGTGCGAACGAGAAGATCGTACTCATAAAATTTGTACACACACACATTTCTAAAAATAGCAGGAAATTGAGACAACTCGTACAGTCGGTCTTAATTTGCAATCGATATCGTTCTAATATTTAGCTACCGTAGTAGAGTCTCGTTTATGTGAACAAGTCAGAGGACACGAAATATTAAGAACAAACCTTCTCTGATATATTTTCTAACTATATTCAACTTTTTAAAGTCAACTATCAAGTATGGAACCCATACTATATTTTATTCTTTCGTATCGTAGGTAATACTTGTATAGGTGTACGTATGTAAAGGTACTATCCATATTCTGCTCGTTGATTTACCATCAATATCGTTACAAAATTCCATCAGACGATCCATCGTATCCTCCCTCGCGGGATACCTTATTGAAACATTAAATTTCCAATAACACGACGACGACGACGACGATGACGACACCGAAGCATCATCCACGGGACGTGCCCCGTTAAATATTCGTGGTCGTCGCATACACGTTATACGCGCGTGTATCTACATGTCAAAGGGATTGGAAAGAGAGCGTAGTAGCGCGGACTTGGGCTTTAAAGAGTTTGTTGACTGTACGCACGTGATTTGCGCGTCTACATTACAAAGTGACTCTCCTGCTTTTGAGACCGCGCGCGTATTTCTCCGTCTGTCCGTTCAGCGTCGTCCATTTTCCCCTTCACGGATCCGAAGAGGATCGAGTACGGAGAGAGCAGAGAGAACGGAGCTTTCGGAGTCGAGAGGAGCGCTCGTTGACGGAAAGGCCGTGGGGGTTGATATCGTCGTGGAACGGGGATGGACGGGGCCACAAGCAGCTTTGCAGTCCTCGAGTACTCCCGAAACGCTTAGAAATCGTGTTTAAGGGAAAGCAGTTTCACCATTCAAATTCGAGCGGTCCTGATAGGCCAGAGAATGTGTGCCTGGGGGACGATTATCGTTCTCCAAGGGCCTTCGCGACCTCTTCGCGGATCAGCCACGCGGAAATTCGAGTTTCGTGGATGGATTAATTTGCTAACGTTGCTCGGATCTTTCTCTCTCTCTCTCTCTCTCTTTTACCGTAATATTGTTTGAACGCTGACTATGCACGTTTTTCGAGTGTTGTTGGATCTTGTAGAAAGTTTAAGCGGTCGGATCGAAGTCGTTTTGAGCTTCGAAAAGATAGCTGGAGAATATAGATTTATTTTTTGACGAATTAGAATACTTTCTTTTGTCGACAGCGTGCTTGTTCTTGGCAACTTAAATTCGAACATTCCTTCGCCATCAACTTATTCAGATCATAAATCTATTCGATCTTCTCTGTTGAATGTTGGTGCATTTTCCACCAACTACGGGACTCTTTGATTTCAGTTTGTCAACCTTTGGAGAATCCTTTCGATACCGTAAGAAAGATTTGGGTTAGATTTAGAAAAGGGAAACAGGGTTAAATGGCAGTCTCTCGAGGGAGCCGATGAATTCGACTGATAGCCAGGATGGCGCACCTTGCACGATGGAATTCCGAGAGTATCGGAAATGGAGCGTGTTTCCTGTGAAACGGAACCAAACGTTGGTTTATTCCTCGCGATGTCAGCGTTGAACGAGCCGATGCATCGCTGAAATAACCCCTTTCACCCCTCGACCGTTGCCCCTTAGCCTCGTGTAATTAATGAAGTTACGCTAATGCAATAATGTAGCGTCGCCGTACTCTATCCCCATCCTCTTGCTCGGTGATTCCTGTCGTTAACGCCGGTTCGTCGGAGGCGATTGTCATCCCAGGGAATTCAAAGGGTCGTCATTAACGCGTAGCCAGGCTGGTTTTATATTTGCAAGGATGCTGCGGTGACGAGCGTGGAAACAAGCGTATCTGCCTCGTCAGTGCGTCCGTTCCTTTCGGATGGAGACGCGAAAAGCGCGTTTCATCGAGTTGGCTTGCCTCGATAGCGAAGCATCTTCGTGTTTCGCAATGTGCATACAAAGTTCGTGGTCGTTGAAGTTTGAAGATCAAATTGAAAAGTTGTATTGTCACGGTGATCGATTCTTACAAACTTTTGTGTTTCGTGTCGCGAAGAAGAATGGCTACTCTTGTACTTCGAAGAACTTTTAAGGAGTTGTTGTAAAGGGAATGTTTCCTGCTTCCAATTCGTAGTAATTCTTTCAAGTTTGCTGGAGTTATTTAATTTTCTAAAGCTGATATTCAACCAAGTACGAGCATATTGCGTATGTTACAGCTCGATATAAAGTTAAACAATCGAGACAGCCGGATGACGTCACATCTATAAAGTGGACGAATCGGCACGGTCGAGTTTCCTCGTGCAGAGCATGGCGTTAAATTAAAATACTGCAGGTCAGACACGTAGACACTTTTGGGTTACAACGATGTTCCCGCTTTGACGATAGCTCGTGCCAAACGATAGACCGCTCGTGGGAAAGCGGCTGTTTCGGCGGATCGAATAAACGTTCAGATCGCGTCGAACTCGTGGTCGGAGAATTCGAATCGTGATCCCTGTGGCACGTTTGACGAAAAGCATTTACATTTTACGGTCGGGCTCGCCATCGTACCGGTATAGTGCCGTTGGAAACGTTGAACGCTCAAAGAAACATTACGTAGCTACTCTCGCTTAATTAATCCAATTAAGCCCGTGGCGAGCGAAATATTCCTGGCCGCGACTACTCCTGCTGCAACACGCTTAACAAACGTCGTATAGACGCCGTACACGCTCTGTTTCAGAGATCCGTGTATGTGTTTAAACCCGTAACGTTTGATATCGTCGAGTAACATTGCTGTTACCGAGCATTCCGCGTAATGAGAGGTAGAATGCGTATAAAGAGGTTTGCAGGCGATCGAATTCTATCCGTTTATTCGCGCTAATCACCAGTGATGGAGTTATTCGAATAAGTAGATATTCGATAGGATGGAATGAGATTTCGTTGGATTTTATCGAAATTCTGGAAATTTTACCTTCTAATGAACGATTTGCAACGCGAAAAAGATTTCATGTTCGAATAATCGATTCGTACAGTGCAGATCGTTTCGTCTCTGCGACTCAATCACGCGGAAGCGCTGCGAATAATGGAGCAATAAAGCATTTGCGCGAATTTATTCGTCGAGCAAACGGCTTGAAACGAGTTATGGAACATACTCGAACGACGAACCTCTGACTTTCCATAAGATAACACGGACTGCACCTCGACTGTCCCGATGGCAGCTTCCTCGCGGTTTGTTTGCTTTTTTCTGTATGCACGTAGGCACCGAGAGATACGGTAGGAGGTGCGGCTAACCGAGTCAACCACAGTTAATAATCCTGTTCCCGCGATCGTGGTCGTCGCCACTGTTAAACACACGTTCTTGTCTTAATAAGCGAACGAAATCGTAAGCCGGTTAACACCGATCCGTATTACTTTGATTATCGAACAGATCGATGGACTTTTAGATGGAATTAACTCTGGTACGTCCTTTTGCTTATTTTTTTTATTAATTTTAAGTTAGCGTTAGTTTATTAAAGCTAATTTCTATTTTGTGTTAACTTACACATTTCATAAGATTTTTTATCAAATCCACCAAAGAGTTTTCGAGCGAAGAGACAACGTAACTCGTCCAGCTGACAGCGCGTGCAAGCAAAAATCAATTTATCAATCACTCGTTGATTTTGATCGTAGCTAAAAGGTTAATAGCAACGGCCGAACAATTTCTTGCCAGATTAGCCTCATCTGGCCTAGCCATTGTCTTCTATTACACTTTCTGCCAGCCGATTCACGACGAATGATTGATCTTTCGAACGTACAAGGGACGCGATACACTCTCTCTACGAGCTAGTTTTACAATTGGTAGTTCGCATACCGTCCCACGATAATCAGCGGTTCGTTATCGGCTGAATTGCTGGCCGACTGACGACGATTCGCCTGCTCGTTTCGTACGCTTCACCGTCCTCGAACCATGCTGTTTCATTCCGTTTCGATTCGCGAAAGGTCAATGGTACAACGCCTCGTGCACATTGTTGCACGGCCGCTTGTCACGCCGAAGCGAGGCTATTGATTTTCAGATATGCGTCCAATTCGCCTGGGAGATTGTCTTTTGCGATCATGCAACCCAAGTATTCTCACCGTAATACGCCGATGCTCGATGTTTGATGAAAATAGGAATATTTCATATTTTTCTGATAGTTTGATCGTTTCTTGAAACATAGTTGGAACAGTGGGAGTTTTAAAGAATTATTTTGGTTATTCCAATATGCGTGTATCGCAAAATAAAGTTCAATTTAATTGATATAATTCATTGGTAAGGTTAGCGTAGTTGGAACTGAATGTTGATTCGGATCATACTGCTAATTTATAGCGTAAACTGAATTAAATCTTTTCGTTATTTGCACAAATCGTCTGCTTTAAATATTTCCATTTTATATATGCGCCTACTTGTAAACCGACGTTATGTAATTTGATCGTACGATCTTATAAAGTACGCTGAAACGCTAAATGAAAAAATATATTTTATCTCGTGATATTTGGCCACTTTGCCTTCCGAGGCAATTAGGAAGAGGGTCTAACTTTGCCAACATTCTGCCATCTTCCGCTTCGCGTTAAAGTGTGAAATCAAAAATATTCTTTTAGTTTCGGCCACCCAACGCATCTCCCTTAATCTCTTTTTTTTATGAAAAAGAAGGATTGTAGAATGAAAAACATAAACGATACTTTTTTCTCGCTCGAAATACGAATTTTACGAAGCCAGGGCCTGACGAAAAATAAAATTAAGCTAGGTTCGTACATTTAATTCCTAACAAACTTCTTAACAATGTTCTCGATAATTCGCTTGAACGAAATAATTGACGTTAGCTCAGGGTTAATCGGCGTTTATCGGATACTTGGCGTGGAAGCGAGTCCAAACATAACTTTCTCAATGACTTTAATTTTCGCGTTCCCGCTTACCCTACTGCCGTTATTTTCTACCATGCTCTTCCTTGTACCCGTAATACACGCGCGGATGCATCTGACGAGAACGTTTTCCGGTTTTCGAGTGGCGTGCTCGTTTCAACCGGTATACGAAATTGGTTTCGTACGCCTCGGCAAAGTACCTCATTTTCCTGGACTCTCTGCTCGAGCGTGCATCCCTATTTATGTTTTCGCGATGCAACAAAACTGCATTGTCGATAGAGGAAACCGGATTGCCTTCGTGTCGAAAACTTACCGCACGTTCGCAGGATATCTCGTTTTGTCAAAATTGACTATTCTAAGGAACGCGTCGAGACCGGATTAAACGTACTTTGGCTAAATTTTCCTACTACAGTCTACGCGATCAATTTTTACGCGATACTGTTTCAAAGAAATAGACGCAGAATGTAGCGCGGAAGTTGGGAAGAGAGATCGATGCGGCACCATCGTAAATGTAAATTGCGTACGAAATAATGTACACCATAACCGCGTTATTGGACATTACGTATACCTATGCCTCTAATGGCTCCCTTTGGCTAGCAAACGTATGCCAGGTATTTGCCCCTCATTACCATCTACGTTGCGTCACTCGGTTCGCGTTCACCCGCTGTCTATTCAAAACAAATTGACTAATTATAATTGCATAACGCACGGATATCACGGATTCGCGATTCACGCCTGATTGCTTTTAATTATCGCCGACAAACGTGATTTTCTTTCTTCTGTCTCGTCGTAGCGCGTTTTGTTTTTTCTATTTGCGCAAAACCATTCGTTACGTCAAGTGAAATCGACCGGTGGTCGATTTTAGATTGCGATTCGTCTTGCGATTTGTAGCTGGTTCGTGTTGATAAGAACACGATCGTAACGAGCGATGCTACCATGTCAACGACTTAATTTGCGGATTCGGGAAAAACTTGATGTAACGACACCCTAACACGTGATTTCTACGTTCGAGTGACCCCTACGAGTCGAACAATCGCACGCGACCCTCTTTGAATTGCCTGCCATTTTGATTCGGCACTGATACGTGGGTTACAATACGACGTTAATAAACTGTCTTTAACGTATGTTAGAAATGTTAGCAATCAAAACTGGCGAACTTAGGAACGTTCCTTATTTCTAAAGCATTCACGGAACAGAAATAAATTGTACGCGATAAAATTACTGTACGTTGATCCAAATCCATGTTTATTGCGTTGAACGTGTTAATTTCGTCGATTCGCGGCTGGTAAAGCGTTAAATGTAAAATAAGTGCTGGAATTTTCCTGAGATTTCCAGAACTGATACGCCAAGGGTGTTTATTAGCACATCATCTCCGTAATATTTTACAAAGTTCAAATACACGTGGAATTAAATAGCGTTGCGTGCGGAAATTGATAGGAAGCTAAGAGTAGGTCACGTGCGCGGAGCATGCTTCGTAACTCGTTAATTATTCGCATCGATAAATTTGAAACGAACATTGTATCAACCTCCTTTTAATGTACAAAGATAGTTTTGCTTATCTAGAATGGAGGACATAAAATTCCAAAAGTGGAACACGTAAAAGTAGGCCTGCTTCATCCTCCGATACGTTTTATTTCATCGAAACTCGCGTTATTTCTTCCAATTATCCAGCAATATGATCTCTCAGCAGTTCGGAAACCCGTGCTTCTCCGGCCATAAATCTACCTGTTTCGTCTATACCTCTCGAAAAACGACGACCTCTTCGTCGTAAAACTTACACACCAAATCTACGTGATACTACGACGTGTCGTGCCTTCTCGAACCTGTACGACGCGTCGAAAGTGACACCAGGCCCCATAAATCGAACCGCCGCTCGTAAAATCGAAATTCGTTGCCAGCGGATGTGACTTTTCCACACGATCCCGTTGTCGATGACAGTTAACACTTTTACTTTGTCCTTCGACCGATGGTAATTCGTTTGGATCCCTGGCTCGTGCATTCGTATGCATAATGCGCGCGAGTTGGCCGGCAGCTCTCTCGCTGATCGAATCTCAGATACGTGGATGCAGGTCCTCCCGATGTGTGCACGCACGCTTCTCCACGGTAAATCGTAGGTGTGCATTAGACGTGCATTGTGCCCGGTTAACAAGCCATCCGGTCGCCCGAGGCTTCCGTTTATTCCGCCATTAGCCGAGCTCGTGTTTCATCGGCGCAAAACCTGGTAATTTGCCGGTTGGCTCGTGCCAGATATATTCGCCGAACAATTCTGCGGAGGCATAGGCGTTGGTGAAAGGACTACGTGGACACAGGCGTTCGACTGACGCGTTTTTCTTTTCCAGTGTTTTATAGAGTGGTGTTTGCATCGTGGAGAGCGCAAGTTGAGAGATATTTTGAATAGGTTGGCTGCCTAATTATTAGTGAAAGTCGCGTTTGCAGTTGCGACTCGGTTAGTGTACGACGATTAGGTGCACAGGTTGCAATGCCTCTTCGGCACAATGACCCCGTCTCGATGCTTTGGCTTAACGAGACTCTGTGTTTCTCTTTGTATCGCGATGCATTCGGTTCTGCGACGATGACTTTGCCGTACAACGCAGATCCATAATCCTCTTAAACTAGCAAATGGATCGGACAAACCGGATAAATAAACCGAATAACGAAACTCGTCTCTTGCTTTCCTGCTTTTCTTCTGTTTCGTCACGACAGGAAACGAGTGATGTCTTTTTTGGACTGAAACATCGGTAAACGTTAAATTGTCTGAAACATACAGCGATACAAATGTCGAATAAAGAGTTCTCGGGTCTTTGGATTTTGACTTTGAAGAATGGAACGAGTTTGATTAAAGAATCGAAAGAACTGAATTTTCAAACGTAATTTATTCGGTAGAATATAATTTGGAGCCGAAATTGGTCCCGGCCATTTTAGGTCTCTAGAAACACCGGCGGTCTTGAATCTTTTCGCGTGGGTGTGACTACAGCGCGGTTATTTATGATACCTGCAGAGAAGCTAGAAACTCGTTTCGAATTTTCGAGCACGGGGTGGTCCTGTTCCGTGGATTCTTTCTCACAGTGACCAGGTTGCTTGTACCACGAATATGTCTCGCGTGTTCTCTGATTTGTAGATTCGTGACGAAGTTTCGTAAAAAGCAAACCAATCTTTTTATTCGTTCGTATTTCATGATGAATCAATGGCGATAATAAATATATCGGTAGATAATGGTAATTTTTACGATTTATATGTTAGATCCTTGATACTCAATGAAATATCGGTGTTACGCGTGAGCGTTGAAACTTATTCCGATAAATAATGTATTATATTATTGCAAGTTTTTTGCCACTTAGTTTAAATTCGAATGTAGAGTTTGATGGTTCACTTTATGTTCTCTCTGCCGGTTTTTCTCTTCTCGGGTCAAAGTGTCCATTTTTCAAGTTCTTAAAGTTCTGCGGCTGAACAGCCGTTCGCTTACGACGTCAAGTGCATAAATTCTTGAGATGTTTCTTGCACGTTCACTGTCGCTCTTGCCTTCTTTTTCTTTTTTTTTTTTTTTTTTTGCATGATAAATGTGTTTCTCGAATAGTCTCCGAAATGTTTCATTAATTCCCCAGTGCCTGGGATTAAGAAAGTATTCGGAATTACTGTTTTATGCTTGTAAAATATCGCTACAAAACAGCTCGTTTTTCATTACTTCCAAGATACTGTGTTTCCGTATCAACTTAATACGCGTGTATAAATATCCTGTTTTCCTTGACGCGCTATACGGTATAACTTATTTGTTTTCTAGAACAGGCTTTCGTATCTGTTTCAGTATATCTAAGCATCAGAGTAGCAAAACACTATATAGACAACAATTTTTCAATAATTTCGTAGAAGTAAAATTGTGCAAGGAGTCCTCGGTCCTCGATCCGCGCAGAGTCAACGAATCGAAGTAGAATTAGTTCGAACAGTCAGACACGAACCAAGTTACCATTTGATTTCGTTGTAGGTAAATTCGTTAGATATCGTATTGTATCGTTTGAAAATTTGAAATTATTTTTGCTATGCGTACGTATACTAAAGTAACTTTATTACTTCTGATTAATTAACTTAATTTTAACCAATGTAATCCTAATAAAGTTAATGCCATAGGTACCAAAAATAATTTCCTCTATTTCCATATAGATCCTTGTCTAGAAAAATTTCTAAAATAACCAAATTCTATTTTATCTTCTATTAAAATTCATAGAATCTATAGTGCAGATACTGTTCAATCTTTTGGTCGGTAGTAGTGTTTCTAGCTATAAGTCGGTTAAGTACCGGTTTTATTCGCACCTGGTAAATCGTGCTCGTCTATTTCCGACGTATGAACCGGCAGTTGATAAAATCCGACGATTATTTGACCAGAGTTGCGTTTGTAAACTATGTTATCTGTACTACACTTGCAGTTTACAGAGCTGTGATCGCGTTTCTCGCCGGACGACCGCGGTTACCGAGGATTATGCGCTTGTCTCGCGATAGCGCCGCATTGTTCCCGATTTGTTTGCAGCGATTTGACGTCAACGGCAAACAGTCCTCAGGCACGCGAGAATACTTGTTCTTGAATTGGTATTGAACTATTCGCTGTAGAAACGTCGATCACTCTGGGACGTTCTTCGTCAGAGTCTGGACACTGTTTACATGGAATTTCTTCGGACGGTAGCGTTCAAACGATAAACTATCTTCTGTAGTTAATGAAAAAAAGTAAGATTAATTAATTAGGTTAATGGAAAGAGATTTGGATATAGAATGAATTTCTTCTTAATAAAAAATTATACGGGAGTATCTTTTGTAAATGATAACCTCTAAGTGATCAATGATTAATAACATGAGTAGCGAAACATTTCACAGTCGCAATTAAAATTTATGTAAAATAAAGTAATTTCTGAAACGTTAAAAAGCTTGTGGAAACAAAATTGACATTGAAATGTACAAGTTTGAGGGTTGAATTTTCCGCTGTAATTAATTCATTTTTATTCATTTTATACGCTGAACACGAGGACGAAGGAAAAATTACGCGTGGAAGCGGAGCAGAGGTTAAATTCAAGCTAAATGCAACGCGAATGGACCATTTGCAAGTCGAATTTTTCGATGGCGCGCTCTCATCCGTGGAGTTAAACGATCCAGAGTGAGGCAACGTATTGACCCGGTACTGCGCGCCAGAAACTTTTCTCTCCTTCGTTTCTTATCTCTCACGTGGCGTCGTAAAGTACGAGAACGAGCTCTAATTATCACGTTCACGGTGTTTCGAAAGCGATTTCCATTTTCGTGATCCAGCGTGGCGCGCAATTTTGCCCGCGCGCGGTATCATCTCGAGTGCCCGAGAAGAAATTACGTTCCCGGCCGAGAATTCCTTCTCGTTAGCTCGTGCTTACGTTCTCGCAAGGTTTTGACGGCGAGCATACTTGAAACCCTTCGAAAGAATTGATTCTAACGAGATAAAGGACACGGAGATTGAGAACGTGCCTATACTCTCGCCCAATAAGATCCCATTAGACATTGGATTACAAACTTTGAGATTAATCTTAAAATGTATACAACGTGCTGGAAATTATTAGTTTAGTTCGGTAAGGTCCTATATTATGCTATGTTACGAGATGGAAAATATAGAATTTATTAGATCGTATCAAATAATTCTGGAAAATGTGAAATTGTCCACATTCGTACGAACCAGACGAGCCACAGATATTTGTCAGACATTTCCGACGAGGAACAACAAGTTGCTCGTTTCGACTTAATTAAAAGGCTCAAGATCAAAATTCCGACTGTCTTCGAATCGTAATATGCGAAATAAGAGCGGTCTACGTGAATATACGATTACCGTACACACTCAACGTACGATGGATGCGCTTCGAGTGCAGTTACATACGACATAACGGTCCATCTTCCTCGTTCTCTGTTCCTTCTTATTCGCCTTCTATTTTCTTCCTTCATTCTGTTGCCTGGTCGCAGGTTGTCCGAGATCGTTCTCCACTGTTATATAGACTCGTCTGTACATACGTGAACGCCCGGAGATATCGTCGATCCTTCTCAATCTTCTGCGCGACCCTGACTCCTCTCGTTGTATATTTCTTAGCCCCTTGCACGCCACAACAATGACCCACTTCGTGCTTGTTCGTGTTTCTGTGAGAGTTTCTACCGGGGAAAACCTTCGCCGACTCGTGACAAGATATTTCCCACCTTGAAACCTTGTTTAGTGTTTAGCTTCTCTGGGAATATTAGGGGAATTTCAGTGGAGAATGCGAGGTGTGATAAAAAGGTGTGAAACCTGGGTCGTAAACGTGGTATAAAAGAAGAAAAGTATATATTTCTTGTATACACGTTGTACCTATATACGAACGAAATAAAGGATTGGACAGGAGAATACTATCTACTTATTTTTCTTCTTTAATCGTATTCATCGAAATGCATATGAATTTGCATACGTGAACATTCGCAATGCACTTCAAAAACATTCGTGATTTATTTAGCCGTTGGAATATCTTTCTGAAAAAAATTAAAATGCACAAACGACCTCTGTTCTTGGTCTTTTTAAAGTGCATGTGGTTCCATAAAACCATAAAATATACAAATTTCATCCAAACATGAATTTTATCGCGAAGACAAGGTTATAAATTCAAGAGAGGCGATCGACGAAATCACTGAATTTCCTTTGCGAGTGGAACCGTTCGAAACGTTGATTGAGACAAGAAAGAGAGTCCAGTGGATGCCGAGTCTTATCAGGAGGGCCGTTTCGCCATTGTAATTCATTGAATCGATATCGTTGGCCGTTCGGTGTACGCTTCGAGATTCCTCGTCGCGTATGGGAATAATCTGACGCGATATATCTTTGGGAAAAAAGCTGGTCACGGGGTCGTCTACGAGAATACGCTCGGAGGCGCGGGTTTCTTGCGCCATGGGACCCCATAAACGGGCCACGGTGGTAGCCAAATATGGTCAGGAATGTTACCAAACATTGATTGAGATTAAAAGAAGGCATCTCGCGTTTCCAAGTTGGAACACAAAGATTCGAAGAATGACTCGACGATTCGATTCTGCGAACGCGCCTCTTTCCTCCATTTATATCTCGTGTCTTGCGTTTTTAACCGTTTACTATCAACTTTACGATTCGATTAGTCAAAATGGTTAACTCGTGATTTTTCATAGAAATTTTGCGGATTTATAGGGATCATTATTAACGTAGCGTCTTCTAAGTTTTCTACATATTTAGCTAAAGAAATCTATATATTTAAGTTTATAATACAAGATGTAATACCGTTGGAGGATAGTATAAATTATGGAGTATTTACAATCGGAATTAGAATTAACAGTTCACACTTACAAAGTTGTACGATGCTGTAAGTACATGATTCGTATCTGCATACATCGTAAAGCTACGCGTTAATGGGTTAAATTATGCGATAAGTTACAGCTCGAATAACCTCTCTTGCATCGCTAATGTTTCATACGAACAGGCAGTGCGGTTTAAGATAACGCAGACGTACAAATTTAATATTTTGTCTGCTACATTGTTTGTCGCTTTTTTCGTTTTTTTTTCTTTCTTTTTTTATCGTAACAGAAGCAAAGAAAAATTGCTATACCATACAGCGATACTGCATAGCTGTAGAATGATCTATATTTTGTAGGAATTTAAATCGAAAGATTAAGATAAAGTTAATTGCATGTTTGCTTCGACGTAATATGATTTTTCTTGGATTTGCTCTAACGATAATGCTATAGCGATAACGACTCGAGCACGTTACAAACGGTGCTCCGTTTAGTGTTGCCTAAATGGACTACATCATCGTTCTGTCACGTTTCAGAGCACTCAATAATGCTTGAAAGTATCGTGATTGTTTCCTGAGCGTGTCGTGACTGGACTGTCATTAGAAACCAAATCTTACAATCACGATACTTATGTATGTATATAACATGGAACTATAGCGAATACGTGTGGCCCATAACTTTAATAAACTTTGTATAAATTCAAATAATCGTCCTCGTTCTCTTTCGCAAGAGATATTATCAAACCATTAAATCTTGCAAAGAAGATAACACGCCTGAAAAACGTCTTTTAACAAAGTCATAAAATCTTCGTTGAAGCGAGTTTCGTACGATGTTCGAGAAACAGTCCTCGAATTAGGTTATCGTCGTTATTCTGAATGGCTAAATCTGGGAAGATTAGATTTCAGATTATTTTGTTGACTGAAACAGCGGTATATACGTACCGACACGGTTCGTTAGATGTCGCAACGCTTGAAAGGGATACTTATCGAATAAAATGGTCGCGTCGTCTCGTAGATCGAACCGGAAGCAAAGTTCACTCTTCCGTTTCACTCGCGCTTCTCCATTCCTTTCACATCCATACATCGAGCCTCTTCGGGTCCGTTTTCTGCGCTTTGTAAGCAGGCAGCTAGCTCGCGATGCCAACGGGGGAGAGTTCGCGCCGCACGTTCGAATCGACTTCCTGCTCGCAGAAAGCACGTGTACCGTCTTTCCGCTTCGTTTTGCTGATCCATCATTACCTTCACGCTATATCGTGTACCGTGTCATTAATGCTTGCTGTTAACAGAATCGATTAATCACTTTGACTCGTTGAATTTGATTTTCTCTGATCGATGTATATTTGACCCAAGAGCACGATTCATCGTTCAACTTTCACGATCGACGATAAAGCTTTCGTCTCTTGCGATTAACGCGTTTGCTAACGTTTGAACATCAGGGTGTTCGAGTTCGGATACCGAAGGCTCTAACGCACAACGTACAAGTACAAACTCGGAGGAAGTCGTGAATTAGAAATTACAAAGTTGTAGTATTACAATTTCAAGAAACTCGTTTTATAACCCGGCCTTAAAGATTGCGTTCGAATTTGATCGTTGCGGGACACGGAAGCGGCGCGGTGCCTAGTAAAGCGAGTGAGAAGCCAGGGGCAAGATTCATGATTACGTGCATGGTAGAACGCGGTGAATCCTGTTTCAACCCGTCCATATCGGTCGAAGTTACAAGCAGACCGGCAATGCACACAGACTGACTTATATACACGCGTAATACACGCAGTGTGTGCAGGATACATCTCGCGTTGTATGCGTCGGTGCAGTGTAGAGGTATACGGGAAATGTGGATATATAGGTATGCATATCGCGGAAATAGTGTGACGTAGTCGATGGGATTACCCCGGGGCACCGATATCTCTCCTGCACTTTGCGTATCTGTGTGTACACGTGCACAGTACGGCAATGGTACACAGTTTCGAGCACACGGCGCGTTGTTGCGTTCTCGACGAAGCGAGAAGGATCATCGAGGCGAGTCGAGTCTGTTTCACGGCCGATCACAGGGCTACGTTCACAGTGCTCGTGTTTGAATAACGCGATCGAGAAATCGATCGGTTTGTACACGCGTAAAGCATACGTGCATTTTTTTGAATCTTCGATTGGAAAGATTACGCGAATTGAATCGAACCTCGCGTGTCTCCTCATTGCGAAACTGCGGAGGCGCGATTTCTCGAATCGACTGATTTTTGTTCTCGTTGTTCAATTTCTAGAGATATGTCGATAGTGAAAGTGGACAGGTCGGTTTGTTTCGTACGGTGCTTTATTTATGGTAGATTTCGCTGAAAATTTCGAGACTAGACAGTAATCGAAGACCATGCGCGATAAATGCGACGAGCCTATTTTTGTCGATTTTCTAACTGTTACGTTATTTGGGGCTGAAAAGACGTAGAAAGAGAGTAACCCGATGATCACAGGAAACGACGATATGTGACCTACATTCGGTGAATAGACCTTCAATTGCAACGTATTTGCTTGGAACTATTACGCGTAATTGTAGATTATCTTGAATCAATTGCCAGCCAGAGGACTCAAGGCAATAATCCCCCATGAAATTTCTTGGCTATCGTATCGCTTGATCTCTACCCTTTCCACTTTACGTTTACTTCGTTCTATTTTCTCGTCTCGACAACACAATACTTTACGATTTAGCGGATAGAACAAGTTTCTAAATTTATACCGTCGATCTTGTAAATTCTATACGCTTTAAATATTTTCTCCCTCTTTATTTTCTTTTGCAAAAGGACTGCTCGCGATTCGTTCAACTTCAAGGAAACCATAGAAAACCGTAGAGTCAACGCAATTGCTTGTTCTTCGACCAACGATTCAGACTAGGAAGTTCTTGCTTCGGTAACTGGAATAAACTTCGGTTCTATTAATCCTACCGAGAAACTTCAGCCTCCAAACTTTCACATTTAACCGAGAGGAAGTCTTACGCCGATCAAGAAAGAATTTCTAATTCTCCGTAAATCGAAGTATGTATTTCGTTCTATAACAACTCTTAGTCGTTTCCTGTGTAAATCGATATTCTACGATAGTTCGGTCGACTAACGCTTTGCCGTCTGACGGAAAAGTTAGGCTGTTTCGTTTAATACTTCGATATAAGGCGTAATAAAATGGCCAAGAATTCAAAGTGAACGATTTGGAAAATAATGATTAGCAGTTAGGAGCGAAATAACCTGTTAGATCGAAAGTTTTGTAATTAACAAAGTTCTGTACAAGCCAAAGGTATGACTATCTAGATCGGTTCGTTAAACGTTCGATATACGTAATATCGTTCCGTTTGCGTGCGTGCTCGGGGAAGGGGTCAACGGTCTAGCCTGACGAAGAATTTTCTCTCGCAACCATGACTTTGTGGCCGCGTTCAGAGCCCGACGGTAACTCTCGTCACGCAACGAGCATTCGTGCGAACGCAACGCGGTCCAAAGCGAAAACCAAGGTGTGAAACACCGCCGATCGGGGTGTGTATCGGCGAGCGGAGAGGCGGCAGAAACAAGGACTTCGAACGCGCGTCCGCAAGCAGACGTTGATACAGTGCCTAATAGAAATATTGATTTCAGGGTCGATGCACCTTGCGGCGTTACCATGTTCGATGCGTGTTTCCATATCTTAAGAAACACCGGTACGAATCTCTAATCACACGATACAAACGATAGAATTAATCGGAACGATATGCGCTGTACGAGTAGTTGAATCATTTTCTGAAATTGGATATAAATCGTATAACAATGATTGTAATGGATGTTAGAGCTATGGAAAGAACGGCCGGATATCGAACGGACGCATGGCGTCAAGTCGGTGGTAAGTCGATCGAAATCCTATATTTAGAAGTGGAAACTGTCGGTACTCGAGTACGATAGTCCACGTATGACGCATCTATTCCCGTGTTCCGGTCTTCTCGCTTGTTCGGCTCTTTCGTTTTTCGTCTGGCGTGCTGTCCTCGCTTCATTGACGAATTCTCGTTCCTCCTTCTACGCAAGTCCGTTCGGGGAAACGGAAACGCAGAACTCTGGCCGGAAAGATTGAGCGAAATACTAAGCAAATTATCTTTATCGCGTTAAGTTTCTTTTCTCATGAAATCGAGATTGTTCCTCGTCGTAAAATATTTTCTGTCGCAACTTTTAGTTTCTTGCCGATAATGTCCTGTGCGTGTTTATCTGTGTGTGTGTGTGTTTGCGGGTGGGTGGGTGAGTATAAGACAATCGATACTCGCTCGTTTCACGGTGCAATTTATCGTCGGCGAGATTATAAAGGCGTGGAGTTTTATCCGTTCGCGCTATTCCATCGCAACTTCTCTAAGAAATTCTTCATTAACCAGAACGAACACATGGACAAAGAATTCAGTCATTCAGCTAGAAGATACCGATGAGCTACCTCGATTGTATGCAAGGTTAGACCACGTACCATCGTAATCGTTCATTCACAAGCTGCTCGGGTTGCGTACGTTAGTTTAAATTCGCGAACGCGTTGCTATTCGTAACTGTGTTCTATTTTAATCGACTACATTTAGTATTCGAATAAAGTAATGTCGCGAGCCGATCGTCGGGATAAAAAGATTACGAAAGGTGTTGTATATTTTACGTTCGTAAAGTGGTGAATCCACAATATGAATTTCGTTTGTACGGAGTGGTGCTCGAATATGCTTTCATACTTCAAAATTTTTTCCACGAAGCAGTTAACTGGAAATGTTTGTGAACGACCATTATCTGTAAGTATTACTTTAAAACATCACGCCGATACGCGCCAGTGACGCTCGTTTTTCATTATCGAACGTTAACAGCTTTCGAGCGATACGCTGAAATAAACGAAGTTTCGTTATACCATCTGTCAGTACAATTTGCAATTATTTCGGAACAATATCTTGTCAATAAAAAAGATTTATCACTAGAATAAATTCTCGAATACAATACGTTTTCGTTTTAATTTCCGTAATAATGTCCTTTTCCCTCCTTAATCCTCTAGTCCGCGGTCCATGCAGAAGAATTTCCTTGGTATTTTTCTTTTTTTATACGTTGATTTTACGTCAAACACCGTTATCCCGAAGAAAAATGGTCGAAATATCAACTCATTTGAACCAAAAAGATACGCCGTCGTAAGTCTCATTACTCTTAACAACTGACATTTATTAACAATTCTGAGCTACCGTAATCTTTATTAAGTTTAATTAAGTTCATGCAGCAACATGGTAGGCACCGACCATCTCCCCTTCGTGGCAAGCTACGTTGATTGATTCGCCTGCGAATCCATTGTGTTATTGCACGACCGTGAAGAAAATATCGCGCGCCAAGAACGCCGCGAATTACTCGGAACGCGTTCTCGATTGATCGCGTTTCGCGGTTGTCGCTATCTTCGAATCTCCCGAGAATCGTTTCAGCCAGACACACAGATCAATGTCGTATGACTCACGTGAAAATCAGCCGACTCCCACGCGTCTTCTCCGCGAAGTACTTCCGATCTTCCCTGAGTTCTTACAGCGACCGTGAGTCGGTCATGCTTCCGTGACGTTTCTTAATTAAACCTGATAAATACATTCGCATAATACGCTTTATCGTATCGTACGCATATTGTCCATACAATTACGTAACTTTGTCAAATCGTTCTTTCGAAATGACAAGAATTGCGTGTTTAATGGCGAGATCGATAGGTAAAGCAGGATACGAGGATTGCGTAGAGCTTTTCAAGTGCACTCGCGACAAGAATGCGACACAACGACGTACCCAACGATATTTGACGTCATCTCGAGTTGGTACGCGTTATATGGAACAGTCAAGGCATTCATCGAAGAATTCGTACTAGATCCGCCAACTTATCAATAAAGCAAAGCTGAATGAGATTGTACACGAAACTGCCGATGGTTCTTGCAGCCGAAAAACACGTGGACCATTGACTGGTTGATCTTGTCGAGCAGTGAACGAATTTCACGAGCACGTGACCGAAACGAGAACTTGAAAGAGTTCAACGATGCGTCAAAATAATGAGGCGCGATGAATGAAAATTTTCATCGAGTTTACCGACGATTTTTCCACGCTGTTTCAAACAGCTTTTGAAGAGAACGATCTCGCTTCCTTATCTTCCTTTTGTCTTTTATTCGTTAACTACGACTCGTTAGTACACACGGAAAATAATATTATTTCAAGAACGAAGGTAACTTGATTTTAATATTAGCGAATAAATATACGTAATATTACATTGTTCGTATATAATATTTTTTATAGCATTTTTTCTGTTTATACGAACCTGTCTTAGAGAACAATTGGTTCGTATTATTGGAATTTATATTGTAATAGGAATTTACTCGACTCAAACAAGTGAATTCGGCTATACATGATCAGCCAAGTGGATTCATTTCACTACGCACTAAATTTTGTTCGTATAAAGACGTTCTACGTACGGTGTTTTACTATTCTATACAGCATAGCGTAAATTACAATGTAAATTCTAAAATGCTAATTTTAAGTGCCGATACAATTTCGAATCTTTATACGACACGCATAGTACACTCATAAAGATCGTCTACACTTGTACCAATACGTTTTCGAGCCTGTGTACATCCTCGAGCAGATACTAATTGTCGCAATTAGTCTTTGAGAATAGCTGACGATCCAGGAAACTCGTTTCCGTGGAAAACAATTTCGCCGATCAATTCGATTCGCCGAGAGAGCAGCGACGATTGGAGCGGCGTATGAACGCGGTTGAAACCGAGGTAGCTGGAACGCGTAAGCTGAAAGCTCCCCTATCCGTTTCCTTTCGTTCGTTCGTTGGTTCGTTTTCTCCTGCTGCGAGTCGTCGCGCTCGTCTCGTTTCACCGCAGCCACCAGCTGCCTGTTCTTCCTTTTGTGGCGCCTCGAAACGCCATATTACGCACTTTCGAGATGCGCGCCACGTTCTCGCTCTACGGAGGATGATCTCGAGAGAGAAAGCAGGCGAACGAATAGGCGGCGATACACGATAACCGAGATCGACGGGGGAGAAACATGGAAAGGAACGGGAAACGAACGGGAGGGGAACACGGGAATGCAAAATATACGAGAATAAAGAGAACGATAAGGTACACGCGGCTGAAACAAGGATGAAAGATAACGGGACTTGTGGAAGCGAGAAAGGGAAGGATCGTAGAGATTGGAAAACGTAGCGTCGAGCTATTTGTTTAAAGAATTCGCGAAGTTTAAATAATCGTTTAATCGAATGATTCTTTGCTAAGTTTAATCGCTGTGTAATTAAGTAGTTTGGTAATTATTTCAAATGGCGAGCTTGAAGAGTATCGATTTATTCGAGATTCGGAAATGTTTACTTGGAAAAGAAAAATCGACGCTGTCCCTTTGTCGTAATCGATTTGCATTTTGGATTGTACGCCGGTATAGCAATTAAGGTGTGATAATTGAATAATATGTTTCACGCAAATTCGTTCGCAAAAGGTAATACGTATCATCGGATAAACTCGACACGATTAAACGTGTTTGATTTATTCAAATTACTCGTTTCCCTTTGTAATGACTAACTCGGTAAAAGCGGCTACTGTGAACGAGATAAAGAACGAGATAGAGGTTCTCTCTTGCTTGAAAGAGCAGACGGAGCGGCGATGCCAAGTTTGGAACCGTTAACATATTTCCATTCATAACCCGGCTGCTCTTCGCTCTTTTTTCTACGTAAAAGTCAGCGACCGGCGTGCGTAAGGGAGAATCCGCATGGAGCGACACCGATGTTGGATACTCGGTTCTCGTAAAAAACGAAGACGAAACAGGACACAGGCGCATCCGGTTCGTAATTGACGGATCGACGGGACTATTTCTGTTGAAAACAAGTAACGAGAAGAGCCGCAGAACGTTGTAGCTTAATCTCACTGAAAATATCTAAAAAATAACAATTTTTCTATTACGTCTCTCTTCTTGCGAGACGGCGATCTTTTCTCATGAATTCTCCCTTTGCCGTCCGTCGATCTGTCTTCTTCTCAAAGGGCCCATTCAATCGTTGCGAAATGACCGTGTAAAAGGGCTACGCCGCTTCTTAGATCGATGGTCGGTCGTGTTTGTAGCGACTTGGCTTTCGCGACGTGTTGACAGATGCTCGTGTATCGCGCGACAATCGTACGACGCTAACGCGGATATTATGGATGCTAGAAGATTCTGATTTGACACTAACGGATGAGCGGAAGAAAGTCGATACCGTATGTTGGTCGTTGGTAAAAACTCGACACCGTGGCTCGTGTGCATAAATATTTTAGCTAGTCGATGGCAAAGAATTTCACGTAACAATGCCAGCTCACGTGCTACGAATTGCATGTGCACGAGTTGGTGCTTGGGATTTTTGAAACCATTAAATTAATTAATTATACCACCAATTAAAACAATTATAGCTCTCCAAATCAATGTACTCCGATCCATACTTATTTTATTGAAGAATCCATTATAAAAATCGAAGGATTAGCAATCAGTAGAATAGTCCATTAAAATAGTCTGTTAAAATAAAAATCGAAGTACCTGCTTATACAACAAATAATATAGACAAAAATAATATGGACAAAATTACCCGGATCGTTTATAATCTCGTTACAAGACCTGCTCCCTTTGAGTGGGATTTTCAATCTTTGGAAATTCGGTTATAGCGCTCTCCTCGAGTATTCAAATATTGGCGCGTGTAAAAGGGCAACGTCGTCTCGAGTAAATTCGTTGGTAATCATTCGATCGGTCGTACGGTAGCTGCTCGAAGGTGGTGCCAAGTCGCAGGCGTATTATTATTTAGTATTGCCACGGGCAACGACAGTGTACGCGGTTTATTGAGCGGCCAACTCGTCCGAGTACCGTTCTTGCGCGCCGCATCGTCGCATCTCGGTCAGAAATGGCTCTATGAAATGGCCCCGGTTGCTTTTCATCGTTTACTTTTAGCGAGACTCGTCCGACGAGCTACGAATCAAGTCGTCGTTGCTACTTGTCGAGACATTGACATTCGCCACGTGGGCAGATCCGAAATCACGATACAGAGAGATGGTATTTCAAGCTGTAGAGATATCAAAGACCGGAATCGTTTTTATTAACGCGTTCGTATTTATGGCGAGGTAGTGGGATCTACCGCGCGTGTCGATATGGAGAAATTGTGTGATATCGGGTAGAGGATGAATAGGAATGGTTGTAACGTATGAAATTAAAATAACGGAATATTTTATTCGGAATACGAAATGACAATGATCTGTTTGAAGAGCCGTTTGAATTGGATAACTGCGCCAGAGTTTATTAAATGGATTCTGTTTTTGTGCTCGAATCCTATGGGATAGTCATAATCCTTCTTCGCTATTGTACGATAGTATCCATTCTGGAATAATATAAATTCATGTTTTAATTCTCCCGTTCAAAATATCGCGTAATCTTTCACCCACGCGTAAACTATAAATTGAAAGATTCTTACGTGTTCGCTCGAACTTCAGAAAAATCACATAATCCTTTCCCGTTCTTCCTGACTTTACTTTGAACTTTTGTTTCGCTGGAAATTCTCTTACGGCGCCCGCGTGGTGATGCTCGCCGCGCGTCGGAAGAGATTACGAAAAATAAATTAATTCGAGGCGGAGTCTCGTAAAATCGAAGCTTACCGAACAGCGTACCGTTATAACCACCTACCAAGAACATCGGTTCTCGTTCTCGTCGTGTTACACGGGGCAGAACTTTCACCCGGAACCTTTACGATAAGTCGTGGACCGCGGGTTAGTCTTCTCTCCCCGAGAAAGTTGTCACACGCGTGACTCATCGAACACCCTCCGACAGAGAAAGATCATGGAATCGAGTTCGATACATTTTTCGTCTCTTTCTTCGCTATGTTTCTGTTTTTCCTCCGCAACTCGCCTTGTTGGTCTTCCACCAGGGGAGGTAAAGTAAATCGCACCGTACTAAGGTGAGGATCGATCGATTCAGGGCGTTGCACGAGACGAAGAAACTACGTGAGACGAGGAAACAGCTCGTCGGTGTTGTTGCATCCCCTCGAGTATGTATCGAGATTAGTTCAGAACCCTGCAGTTCTTTCTCCACTTCTCCTAAGGATTTTTCTCCAGATTTCTGCTCTGGAGTCTGCTTTCTCTGTTTTCCTATTTCCCGTGTTGTTCTTGTATTTTTCTAGCTTATCTTCTTCGTCATAAAATTGTCAAATACTCGTTATTTTATACTGACATCTTGCCAGTTGTATTTTTTAATAATTGAGAATTCAATATAAATGGCATTGGCGAATTAAAATTAGAATAAGACGAAATTAAAACGATCTTGAACGAGTATTTCATTTTATTGAATTTTATTCTCTTATGACGATAAATTGAGTCGGTATAGGAATTAATTGAAGATTCTTTGATGTGGTGAAATATATCCGTCCTCTAAGAGGAGCTTGCAGAAATTTTTACTTGATACTCATCCTTAAAACGAAATTGAATACCGTGAAAGAGGGATGCCCGGGGTGGCTCGATAACTGTGCACAGGGTTAAGAGGGTTAAGGGATAATGCAGCAACACCATCGGAGAGTTAAAAGCGGCGATAACCTGATCGTAATCGAGCTGTAAATCTAATCTGTCGTTCTTAAACTTCGTGATTTAAATTGAATCACAGCACATTCGAAATAAATACCTTTTAATTTACGCAATCAAGATTTAATGAAATTGTATTTGCGATAGATCGTTTGTTTCCGAAAGAAAACACAAAAATAGCTTCGTTGAAATATTCGAATTTATTCGTGCAAATTTTCTATTCTTTGTAATTTTACAATCGTCGAAGCGTTGTAGTAAATGTATTGTATATTTATACAACGCTCTTACAAAGTACAATAATTTCATTCCCTCGTTCACCGGATGATAACTCTATGTTACGATCTATATCGCATTATGCCATAATTATTAAACTTTTCATCTTCCGCCGTTCCTCCGTCCATATTTCACGAGTCTGTAATCCTCGAAGAAGTCTAAGCTCTTGTATCACTTTCATCCCTCGCCTTGAACGTTCTCGCGAAGGGACGCCTCTCGTAATTCACCCATTCCCTTTCCAAGGTAGGGTACCGTTAAACCGAGGACAAACAGCCTCGAAATCCTCCTATTGGACGCGATTCAGACAGCTTGTTTGCACGGTATCTCGTTCGATGCTCCTCGATAACGTTGTCCAGCTGTGGCGAAGCTCTGAATAGCCAGGTTATCGTTGTAACCCAGATTGATTTAATGCAGCAACGATCGCTCGATAAAACGGTATTCTTCGTAAAGTGGGTTTGGTCGAAGATTCACAGATCTTGACTTCCGGTATGAGAAGAATGCCGTAATTGTGTGGTAAACTAGATTTTCCAAAAAATATATCTCATAATCAAAATAAAAAATCAAGTATTTAATAAAAGGACATTTTTGTAAATTCACGAAAACAACTTGAATATCGTATGTGAAAATTAGACTGTGTGGATTCTCCATCTTTTTTCCAATAGATGCAAAGTGTTTCTGCTAAAATTTCAAAATCTTTTAATAAGATAAAGTGTCAAAAAATATTACCGCGTTTAAAAGAATTCGGTATCCGAGAATATCGATGCCAGCACAGCGTGCGTGCAATTCAATCTACATGGTTCGTAAATGCACGCGTGGTGTACATACGCGAATGCTAAGATCGATAGGAATCGATACCAGCTGACTGTATTTGTCGGGCGAACGCAAGCGTCGGTGCACGTACACGCGCCGACGTATGCATTCTTCGATCGATTTCGCGTCAATTCGTTGGCATCAGAGTCGGATTACCTCGCTAGGATTGCGGAACGTATCGCAAATATGGCGATTTAAGGAAGTGGAGTTGTTGTAAACATCGTTGTCGAGGAGGAACGCTTCGACGAGGTTCGATTCTGCATCAGACATCCAAGGAATTATACAGTATCCTTTTTTCTACTTTCGATCTCTTCCAGATTTTCGAACTTCTTACATCTCCGAGATTCTATCTTCAGTTTCCAATGCGATTTTAAATGTACAGTTTGCACATTTTCGGCTAATCTTTAACGCAAGATACTTGTCTTCTTGGAACACCAGTAACTGCACCCGGTTTACCACGGCAAACTTGAAGGACGTTGTCCGGTCTAATCTTCGGATTGCAGCTCCGCTTAAGTATCTCTCGATCTTGTGTCCATCACAGGCAAGTACTCGTCAAAGCGAGCTCGACGTTAATAGCAATCCACGCTGTCGGTCTCGTTGATCCGGCATCGATGGATTTCGAGTTTGCGGTCTGCACTACACGTTAGAAACGCGGCCGGAAGATCGAAACCGATCTGTTTGCTACTCTCTGCTCGGAGACTCGGTCACGGGAGAAATCATTGGTTTTTGATTTTCTATGGTATTTATTAGATCAACCGTATCCTCGATTCATCCGCGCGAACCGTTCTCCTTTTCTATTCTGTGCAATCGCTTTTGCAGTTTATTAAAGTGGCGGTTAAAAGTTTCTTTTTCTTTCTTCGCTGGCAGAGGTTCGATACCGCGAAGCGTTACGATGGCCATTTTCTCGATGAAAGCGTCGAAAATGACGGAATCTCGTGGAATTTTACCTGATAATCTCGACTCGACCACGATCGTGGTGTCTCGAGCGTTTTTCCCTCGACAGATCGATTTCTCGCTAGCAACTCTTCGCTGAAACGGGACACGTGCCACTGAATACCTGCAAATTGGCGGCTTCACGCACGATCAGGTTTCGCGAACAGCGATAAAACACATGTCTAACAAACGATCCCGCGCTACTGGGGTTCGTTAATGTACAAATTACAGTTGCCGGTGTAATTGTTCGTTATAACATCGGTGTTGTTTGGAAAGTTAATTTTCCACGATGGAGATGCGTCGATCTATCGAGTGCATTTTAAAGCATCTAATTTCAACTCTGTTTCTTTGAATGGTAAAAGTTTGATCGACTGGCAATATTAAGGAATCGATATGTATATTGATATTCGGAGTAATGGCGAAGATAATATTGCTGAAACGATTTAGAATCGAGCGTGGTTCATACTCGACATTCAAATAAAATCTGTCTTTTGTTTCTCATGGAATAAATGAAACATTAAATACATTGTATATGTTGTAAACGACGTATTCATCGAAAACCATGGGATTAATGTTTTGAGACTGGGAACGGAAGAACAAATATTATGCGTCGTTGTGTAGTATACGTTTTGAAGAAAAAACGCTAAACTAAATTAAAATGAAACTTTACTCGATATTGTCGCGTTGAACGAGAGCAAAAGTTTCGCGTGTTTTATTTGCAATTTTATGTCGCGAGGACGTATGTTTTATTAAAAAAGGGAACGACCAGGTAGAATTTTCCTGCGGATCGCTTTTATAATAAAACGCGTGTTTGAACATTTGAAGAACCACTTGAAGCGTTTTATTTCGGCATGAACCGTGGCAAAAATAGCTGTGGAAAATCTCATTTTGGTGCAAATACCATTCATTACGTTGAAATATATTCGAAATACGCGGGGAGGGTGGGACAGAAAACTCGATAACGCGTCTGTGTTTTTATGCTACGTAAAATGAAACGATGCGTAGTTTTGTCTTCGAATAAACGAGCTACACGCTGTTTTATTTCATCGTAAAGATATCTTTGTTCAGCTGGCTAAAAAGTGATCGTATGAAATCTTGCAAGCATCGTTCGAATCTATAGATCCATTTTTTTTAAAACACGAAATAAATTATCTTGATCGATCGGTAAAGTTTAGTCGTTATTGTTATTTTATGTTTCTCATCATCCTCGTTATTATCATAATGAATAAACGATAGATTATGCGAAATTTAGTTGTTGGAGAATTATTGTAATCGAAAGATGTATTTCATTTCCATTAGCGAAACCATAGACTATAGCGTTACATAGAACAACAGAGGGAACCATTAAACTGTATTTCAACACTGTTATGCCTAGGAGGCATGTTTCAACCAGAAAGCTGTTCATAACATGTACCTGAAAGGCGCATCGACCACAAAACGCTTCTACCCCTCGCATTAAATTAATCCCCCGCGTATGATATTTTTCTTCTTTGAAGCGTCGCTACTTCGTTCGATGGACGACGTTACGTATAACTTTGATAAGCTATCAAAAAACATCATCTCTATCCTGTTCGTCGGTATATGTTTCATTTTTACTGCTTTACACGTTTTCCGCGATATTCTTCAAAAATAAATACATTCACGAGACTCGCGTTTTCAATGGTTTTACACGTTGACGAATTCTAGTAAATCATTCACAATGTTGTTCGCAATATTTGAAAAATATCTAAAAATATTTCTAAAAACGTTGTAGTGCAAATTGTTATAGGTAATTTTTGTACGATAACACGTTTGACTCTCGAAACGACTCTGAAATACAGCAATTTTCAAATCTGATTTATCAAATCTCTCATATATGTACATGCTAATCTGAATAATTATTCTTTAACGTTCGATCTTCAGAATTTTCTTGGATATCGATATCCTTCGACAGTTTCAAAGAATTCTATTTATTGCAGTTAGTTCGAAAGACGAGTGCGCGTTACGTAATGAAACGTGTGCTACGTACATAGTCGGCGCGAGAAGCAAGCCACCCCTGCTAGGTCGTTACATTATTAATCGAGCAATCGATATCTCGGTCTATGTTCCGTGCATCTATGTTTCGCACACTTCATCGAATGGTTCCACGACAAAACCTTGCAAGGACGCGCAAACCGGCTGTACCGTGAGCGCATTCTTTCCTTTCTCTGCTCTCCGATCGCTTCCTGTTTTCATGGCGAGCGGTACAACCGACTCAATGCCATCCATCGAAACGACTTTTTGTGAAAATTCTTTGCGCATAACTGGGTTAATTCCGGAACAAGGGCAGCGACTCTAATATAGTACTCGTCGTTTAATTAATTCTAGAACAGGTATGCCGTCATTGCGGAATCGAAGCAAGCTTCGTATTCCATCTGAACGCGAGCATATAATTCAATGACATAGATCTATCGAAGCCAAACTATTTTATTACAAGATTAGAATCCACATTAGGTGAAACGATTATCATCGGACAATAAATTTATAAATAAAGCTAACGCAACAGCAAGTACATTTTTTAAATTCCGCCCAAATCGATAATAAAAAGAGTACGCAGGATTCTAAGCGCACGTATCGCCAATTTTAACGTACAAAAAGTAAGCTACCTGAATTATTCTGCTTTGGTTTTATTATTCAAGACTCGAGGCAACTGTCTCTATATATTCTGTGACCACAAACTAAAAGATAAAAAAAAAAAAAAAAGAAAACAGCCACTGGTAAAGAAGAGACGATTCGACAAGCATTACCTATTCAGTGTCGTAAAGTTTGCATGTTTGGTTGGTGCACGCGTTAATTATTCCGTCGCGTCGATAAAATTACCGATGACCCCGTGCATCCGTTCTATGACATCGGGTCGCGATAAACCCTTGCAAGGACACCTACGGTAACTTGAAATAAACTCGTTCCTCTCACTCCACTAGTCGTCGATGGTAATTATCATCGTCCTGCGATGCACTTCTACTCCCGTGGAACGCAACAGTATTCATTTGACGACAAGGTGCGCGAAGTTGCGTTTAGAAATTGATTGATAATCGATTGATAATCCACCATTCGCATTTGTCACTTTCCTATACCTTCGAATGGAATATCATATCAATATCTGTCATAATTAGAAAATAAATTTTCTTCGTACACACACGCGTATTAAGTTCATTGAGAAATTTGATCAGTAGATTTCGCTTGTTTCTTTCTTTTTTCGATATATCGATAATTCGTCTAGATTTGTTTAGAAATTGCGTATTACGTATTTCTCCGTCTACCTTTGCTACAAACATAGTCACTTAGTCGTCGATATTTCTAGCGTAAAAATAATCGTCTTAAAACGAGAATGATACCATTTTACACGAGCCTTACCTACCACATTCTCGACAGGATCGATGACAAATACTCGAAGCGTGTAAAAAATTCATACACTAGCAGAGGCAGTTAACTCATCGATCGACAACCCTGAACCAGTTTCTGATTCAACTACTGAACCAAGCCATACTGTTGCAATGTACCACGATGATGGTAGACTGGAACGAAAGGGACCGCTTCATTGTTTTCCCATGATGGTATCGAGATGGTAATTGGCGTACACGCGTGCGTGGCGTTGGTCGAACTGTGTGACGCGAGTCGAATTAATGGGACCGACAGGATCCAGCTGCAGTCGGCGATCGTGCAGAATCTAAACGGCCGGTTTCTGACCGCGTACGTGCGCGAAATAGAGTTGCCTTCGTCGAGAGAGCGCCGTCCGTGGAATTAGTAACAAGTTCATTTTTCTCGAGACGCTGAGACGTGGTGTTACTTCGCGTGTGCAGAACCCGTGCCTAATTGTGCCGATTACGCGTTTCCATTAATTGAAACGTGCCGAGTAAATTTGATATTCCGCCGATTCCGCTGGTTTCCGTGGCAAACGTCGTGCAATTGTAGCGTTCGAGTCGTTCAACGTTATGGATATCGTGCGTATTCGCTCGAACCATCGAAATACCGATATAAAAATTAAATGAAATATAAAAGGACTTTTTATCCTCCGCATTTCCACCAACGATGAAGCTCGTCCTTTAATCAACGATCACGGACGAAATTTATTAAAAGTTTAAACGATGGTACATAGCCGTACGTTGCACGCGTATTCGTTATGTTTAAATTATTAATCGAATTAGATGTTCCTTGGCAATTTATCGTGTAATCGTCGTGTAATTTTTCCATTTTGTTCTTTTTGATAAAGAAAAGAAAGCTAACAAGCTTGTATCTGTAGCTCGTTGGTGATATATAACCTGTAAATTAAATTTTGCTACAACTTGCAATTTGCTTCAGGATGGTCGTACTTCGGTTATTTATGGCTCTCATGTAGACTCGCTTGAAATACGACGATGTTATCACGGATACCATCGAATATTCAACGACGCAACGTTGCACAGAATATTTGATAGCATAAAGTCACGAGGACTTTTTTTCGTCCACTTTGATACGAATTTTATCGATTGAATAGATTCGTTTTAGCAATAACGACCGTTTCGATCTTTTTTTTTTTTCTTTTTTATTTCATTCGACTAACGTTTTACGCTTGGATTGTACTTTTTATTATGCATTGTTATCATCGCTATGTTTAAACGTTGCGCAATAAAATATTCAGTGAACAGATCGAAAGGGAAAAGTCGGCCGCACGAAGGCTTTCATGCCTGGTGAACATTGTCGGTTGATGTCGATCACTATGAACGATCATTGACGCGCTAAATTGAATTTTCCGTCGGTTTATAAATTGTCTCGCTCTGATCGAGCTGTTATTACACTTTGTCGTCGATATTCTTCGTAACGTAATAACACGGAAAATATTCGTACGAAATGATCGTAGATATGGCTACAAAATGTTAAAATGGAATTTGACTAATTAACATGGATTTACTGGTAATAGCTATTTTCTTAATCAAACGATTTATAGAAAATTCTGACCAAATATTTTCAATCGCAATTTTCAATCGCAATTGATAAAACGCAACGCATCTGTAACCGATATCGTGGCTGTCGTCCAAACGCGTTGAAAGAGACTGCAGTTTCATCGTTTATTCGCTAATCAACGCTTCTATCGGTACAAAACATAAAAAACACTGCGAGGACAGTTTCGCTTTAAAAGCGTCGATGCACGTATATTTACCGATGACATACTCGCAGATATGCGTAAGAAAACGAGTCATCTCTGGTTTTCTTTCTAAGCGGTATTACATAAAACTGTTCGTTGCAAGGCCTCGTTGACTTCTCGATGATTTAATGTTACCGTCACTTCGAGCGTTCATTATGCCGTATGTAGACATACGTAGACTATTTACATTGCTCAATCGCATGATTCATTCAACGGATTCAACAGAAACACAAAAGAGAAATGTGACCACGAATTTATATCTTTCTAGCGGCGTTTAATTCGATTCGATTTGTCTTGCGACAAATTTTTATATAAACCGAGTGTTACCGTAATATATCGATGTTTTTATCTTGTAACTCGTAAAATCGTAAAAGCTGTTTACGCGACAAAGCTTTATTCGCAACTGGAAAGTTATCGACTTGCTAATATTGTCAGATATCCAGTAACTGTCGTATACGAAAGCGCGGATGATCGATATCCGAGTTAAAGAGCTCGATAAATGAAAACGTATAACAGGCGTATAACAGACAACAATTATGCTGAATATCGACGACCAATTGAAATTCGCAGACGATTGTCCTCTTAACAGTTTTGTTTACGTAACGCGGAAAATTTCAGAGACAAAAGCAACCGCTTGCTGGCAGTGGAGAAGGCAACGAGGCCGGAATCCCAATGACCGCGAATCGTCTTCGTGAATTGCGTCAGATCCATTTATCATTCGCGTCGCAAGCGAATTCCATAGACGTGGATCGTCCGTGGTATTCGAAGTAATTGCGGAACGGCGCAGTGAAATCCAATAAATTCCGGCTCGGTCGAACAGTTTTTCGTGAATCTGACCCATTGAAACGTTCGCGCCACAGCTCCAGCCGAGTTTTCGGCCCGACGAAAAGGAATTGGCGCGTGCAAAATTGTTTCTGCCGTTGGGGTGTGTAGCGAATAGAATATTCAGTAACGAGACGGCTTGGATTTTAGTCAGGCAAAAGGGAATTTAATGTCCGTAAACTGCCTCTCGCTGCTTTCTCTTTTGTCCGTTCGGTATTCGCGAAATCTTGACGAAATTGAAAACGCAATGGAACCGAACGATTCGCGAAACGAAGAATTAGTCGGATCATCGTGCAAGTAGAGGATCAAACCATTTGCCAAACAAAACGTTCTTATTTCAAACTCGATCTTTCCATCCACAAACCTTTCTCTGCCTACGTAGCAAAATTGCCATTTCGATGTATGTAAAACCGCATCGTGTGTAACTTTCACACGACGATACAGACTACCGCCATATGTGTACGCCTGAACGTATGCAAACGAGAGAGCAAACGCGTATTAACGGCCTGGCGTCGATTACCAAAGGAGCTGTGCAGATCTGAATTCAAAGACAGTTCGATGTATGTGTCAATGGATAGAGCGGCGAGGCGCGTCCTCCGCAAAAATAAGAATTTATATCACGACACTGTTAATCGCTCATTAGTTATAGGTCGAGTGTTCGTGTGGCCGCTGGCTGGTGTGTAGGCTTTCTTCGGCTTGATTTACAGCCGAGGTATACGCAACCCGCTTCGATCCTCGTACGCGGCTACATAAAATGTTACTTAACCCCGCCCGAAGTAAATCGATTTCTGCGGTTAATTCGCCGCTATTCCGCGCAAACTTTGCATACTCTCCGCTACACGCACACGGGAACCGCGTTGTTCCTTTTCACTGTCGCGTCGGTTGGTTTGGTCGAGATTTATGCCTCGTCGAACGAAAAATATCGATGGTCAGCTCTGACCTCACCGGTGGTGGGTGAACGTTGATTGTTGAAATTTATGGGGAGAGATGGTGAAGTTTCCGCTGGAACTTACTTACGTGTCGTTACTTGACTATATATTTATTGTAAATTTGGAATTGTGGGATAACAATGATCGATATTCGACGTGGATAAATATCATTGACGAACCTGTCGCAATAATGTTGCGTAGTCTGTCAATTGGGTGGCAAATTGACTCTTTTTAGTGATAAAAATGGTTAAAATTATTGAAAACCACGACAATCCGGCAAACACGTACGTCCATTCGGAATATAACACGCGTCACCAATTAAAGATTAAACAGGGTTGCGGCAGTTTCGAGTAGCGAGTTGCTCGTCACACGGTGTCACTTTGTGGCTAACGACGTGTGCCGGCGTTTCGATCGATGTCTGAAGTGGTCGTTTAGAGGCGCAAGAACGGCGAAAAACAAACCCTCGCCTCGTCGCTTTCCACGCAACACGTGCAACGAAAAGGTGATTGCTGTCGCTGGTTTGCGATCGTCGTTCCAATTTACAACAATGGTCAAAGATAATATCATTGCATTTTATCGACAGCGTCTCTCGACAGTTCGAATGGCGCACATCGTTTTAAAACGACTATCTGACCGAGAAAATGTCGTCCAGGAATCTATTTTTACGAGACATTCTATTATATCTGACACGTATTTTCGTTTCTTTTTCAATTCCGGCGAATCTCGTCCCACGCTTTCGCTTGAAAAACATGTTTTTAAAATAACTCTGCCATTTATACGCAGTTGAGGATATGACGGTCGAAACGAGGAACAAAACAGTCTGCATTTTGTATATATATCTTTTTGTATGTATATTTTTCGGGGAAATGGGTAACGTCAGTATGCAGTTTCCCGTACGTACGAACACGTCGACGACTGCCGCTTTGAGTTTTCCCCCCGAGATTGCACGTTCGTTCGCAACGAGCTGCACTTTGATCCTCCACAGAAGAAAGTTTTTTTCGCTGCTGGCATTTTTCCTCGCCGCTTCCGGTGTTTATTATCACGCGCGAACCGCGAAGTCACGAGACACCAACACCGGCTCGTGTTGCCTTTCGTTCGTCCCGGTAAAACGCGTTATTTGCAACGGCGTTGCCGGGAAATTCGTTGAAAACCCGTCCGACGAAAGCGTTCAACCCTTTCGCGTGTGTTTCTGGCTAGCAACCACCGCCGTTTCAATTTCTCTTGCCTCGTTCTATTCTTTCTTTTTTCTTTTTCTTTTAAGAACAGCTTGATATTGTTTAGGAAAATCGCAGACGGACTCTTTGAATTTTCGTACACAACTTTCCGTTTTCTTGGTCGTGAATTCATAAATCGTGAGTCGCCTCTGTAATTTCTCTATTTTTTGTACAAACTCTATGGGCGATTTGCATGTTTTTTCTTCGTAAAATATACGGATAAAAGCTCGTTTCTCTCTTTGAATTATGTATTTTTCAGCGTTATGTTCTGCGACATAGAGAAATAAAAACGTGGAGTTGTATTCCTTGAACTCTTTGTATTCCTTGAGTTTCTCGTATTCCTTGAATAAGAAATTTTTGATCGAGAGATATTGTGTTTCTAGAAGATTGAAGCTCGGTTTAAGCAGCAAAATAGCAGGCGCAGCCTACGCCAGAACAAACCATTGTGGAAATTAATGCGATGTTAAGTCGTTGTTTGGTATTTTTGTAGAATGTAACGAAAGATTCATCCGCGTGCGAAGGCGACACTGCAGAGAAGATTACACTGAAAAACCATTGTGTATCATACTTTTGAAAACATGTTGCGAGTCACAGCCTCTTAAACGCGACATAGTACGAGATTATTCTACATAGATTGTGATCACTTATGGCTTCATATACCATGACGCAACGATACACGTATATTTTCTCTGCGGAAGCTGATTTACATATTTTTGACGTCAGTCGTTTTTCACGTGTGTCACAGTGATCCATCGTTGCCCGTTCCATAATAAAAAGTCTCGTTATAACATCACAGTCGTCGCAAGTTTAACCGTTCCATTTATAACTTCCAACGATATTTTATTGTACAGTTTCTTTTCGACGGTGTCTAACGATATTTCTTACGAAAGACAATTTTAATATCGACCTATTTCTTTTCTCTTTCGTCCGAAAGGCTGCCGGATTTTCTACTCTTCTTTGGAACTTGCGACTGTTTCCCACAGAGAGGTCTCTCTCTAAAATTTTCCATTCTCGATCAAGTAGGTCGATCTCTGCAGCTACGAAGTTCACATTTTCAACAACATTCTGGCTCGTGATTTTGCCAGTGAAAGCAAGCAAAATGGAGAAGCACGATCCACGGTGGCTGGTTCGTTCAACAACGTCCGTTCACAACGAGCTAAGTTTGGCAATGAACCACTTGGCCGGAGTTCAAAAACTTTTTAGTGAAGTTCTTTGGACGATCGTGCCCCAGGAAGACGGTGACTAACGAGCGACGAGTGCGTCACACTCCTCTTCTGGGCGCCACAACCTGTTTTTTCAATGTTTGCGCTCGCCTTGGTAGGCGTATGTCGGCGTCACGCGTTCGTGCCTTCACTACCGGCTTTTCTGGTCAGTCGTTCGTATTTCATTTTTCATACCCGGCTCGTCCTAAAGTGGGACACGAGTTCTCGTCACTGCGCGCGTATCACGCCGACGACGTCTTCGACGCTCTTTCCTCCGGCCTTTGCTCCGCGTTTCGCGTCTATCGGTTTCCTTCGCTGTTTACGAACGAGAAAATATTTGACACAAACTTTAGCACGGTATCGACATATCGCAATTTATTCGTAGAACGTTCGTAAATTATTTGCAAAATAGTCGAACCGAGATGTCGATCGTAGAAATTTCACTTTTGCAAATCGCCAAAGGATCGCTTTCTCAGTCGCTAGAGTACATTTTTCGAAAAATTATTTCTATTTCGAAATTACTTCGCAGGAAACCGCTATCTGTACCAAATCACGCATACAATCGCATCTATAAATTCGATAGCCGGCATAAACTCGAGCTCGGTCTCCTCCCGATCGTTTCTAACGCAATTACGAGGCTCGCAAAAGTCGGAAGCAGTCGCGCCAACTGGCAGGCATAATTATCATCGATTAATCGTGCCCTCGAACAGGTCGAGCTCGCTGTCGCAACAACGTCGCGGGTAAATCGTGCGTGGAAGACGTGAACTCCGCCTGTGGGATGTCAGTGTCAAGCCTGTTGGTTTCTTTCGTGCGTTTCATAATGCATCCAGCGGGTCGACGCGCGTCGTAGAAAGGCGCGACGCTATTTCGACGCGAGTCGCACGCGAACTCGTCGGACGGCTGTCACTCATCGGCGCAATTTGTGTCGATGAGACTGCGAGTCCGAGAAGGGAAGGCTTCTGAAACGTTTACCGGTGCCCATTAGCAGGGATTTCCAAGGGGTGTGCGAATCAGGGGTTCGAATTCCATTTCGAGTGTCGCGTCGCGTCTCCCCGACGCCACGGCAAATTCGTTTCGTCTATTGTCCACGCCGTTTCAAGTTTATTGTGCAAGTGTAGGCTGTTTTTTAAGAGACCGAAGTTGGCAAAGAGTTGGTTTGGTAGAAAGGGTTAGTGGGCTCTCGCATACAGCCAAGTTAAGTAGAAATCGGTTAAAACGTGTGATTTATTTTCTGTCGCTTTAGAGTTTGCAAACGTGCCTTTACGATACGATTATTTGCGATTGAAAATTCTACTTTGATTAAAAATTACGCCACGATGAAATTATCTGCTATTGTAAGACGAACGTTTATAATAACGGTAATAAATCCCTCGAGGTCTTTAATGCATCTATCATACTATTTAGTAAAATTCGTCATTCGAGAGATTTAAAATTTGCCACCGCATCGAAGGTCGTACGTTTGCCATCGTATCTTTCGTATAATTATACCAATGGATGTTGCGTATTTAATGAGGTGAATCAACGTGTCGCGTTCGTGTATTTACAGAGGATAAGGAGAATCGCGTAGACTACGGTTGTAAGCTGGATTAAGGACGGCGTACATCATGGAGCGCTACGAGGAGGAAGGCGAGGACAGCGACAACGAGACAGACCCGGAACAACTCTTGAACGAATGGCTCGGCGAGTTGGACAGCCTGACTGCGGTAAGTTTTTAAGCGAACTTTGCCTTTTATCATTTCGCTTTATCATAGCTGACTACGTTAATTGCCATCCAATTATTAAATTACATTTATCGGACCAGTAACGATATTCGGCTTTAACTGTTTGCGACTAACGAAGAAACTTCCTCTAAAAAATAGTTCTTATCCTATAATTAATTTATAACAAGAATAACAAACTATGTATTTGTTCGTAATTGATTTATTCGTAAGATAGTTTACGTTCAGCTGGAACGGTTCCAGTTGTAGTACCACGTCGCTCGATCGGCGTCGATTCACGCGTAATCTGAATTCTAAATAATTCGTCGGTAGGCGCTCGTCCGCACGAAAAGCAAGATTTCGTTGTTGGTGTTTCGAGTTCTGCGGAAGGCTCGGTTTTCGAGCGATGCAATTTCACTGGTCCTTTCATTCGTCCGGTTTCGTCGTTGAATCGCACGAATTTTCGTCGATTCGAATCGAAGTTTACGGATCGGATTGTCCGTGTGCGTATAAATCTTACGTACAATGAAAACGAGATTTCAATCTGCTCGTTCAGCGTAACGAATCGATTTTCATCGCGTTGCTCGATAGCATGGCCGGGCATAGCGAGCGTACAATAGCAGCCGCAAAGCGACAAATTGTCGACAATTGACGCGGCTGAACGATTGCGATTCGAACTTTGTCCGTTCGACCACGGAATTTCCAGCGGCTTTCCGTCTCCAGGTTCCGGTCCTGCGACGATCGTTTGCACCGTTAATTGGACAGGAGTGGTCTGCAGTTTGTTGAACATTATTTTCTACGAAACCTCGATGAAGTTTCTCTATTGCTTTTTGATAAAATCGGAGAGGTTGTTCTCCGTTTCACCGAGAAGACAATTAATCCGTTGAAAAGTTCGCTTCTCGTTCCTCTTGCTATCTTCGAATTGTTACACTTCGATAATGAAATAGTGTAATATCTGTACGAGTGGATGCGAGTCAGGCGATTAGCTGGAAAATAGTAATGGGAAGCTCGGAAAGTGGAAATCGAGGTTGTTGGTTCATAAACGACGCGTGAAAATTGCGTTGCTCGTTAGAATAGCAACGGTTTTCGAGTGAGGTTGCTCGAGCGTATCTTAGCGACGACGAGCGATAGATACGAGAGCACGAAGAGCAGTTCACTCGTGCAGCAGAAGATAGATTAAACGTGTTGAAGTCGCGGCCAACGACCGAAAGAGTTCTTGCACTTGCACTTGCACTTGCACTTGGTGCCGCTGTTTCAAACCGCGCCACGGAAAATCGATAGCTACGTGTTAAGTATCGCTTATCCACACTTCCTACTCGATTATATCGAAATGGAGTTCATCGGTCTATCGCCTAGCGTCGGCTAATTGGAATTTTCTTTATTTTCAAACGGGTTATTCGATTCTCTTTATTATTTCTATTGTCGTAAGTTCTAGTGCCATTATCGAGTGGTTTCATAAGTCTCGTTGCTGTTTATCAAAACCGGACGCTGGAATGGTTCAGGTGTTTGTACGTAGCAGTAAACGAACAGTCGTTTTGAGTAGCTTCTGATAGAATGGGATTAGCTCGATGGATAAAACGACAATGAAACGTAATAGAACGATATAACGTGGCATACATATAGGTACAATTAACCGTTTAGTTTCGATATTAGCAGGTTCGATGCTTTCCTAATTACATCAACATGTGTGTTAACCTCTCAGGCTATCATTAGGATATTAGCAAGATTAGAATTCTATACACGTACGATCATAATTTCCTACGAATAATTGAAGCGTTAATAATTAATCGTTTTGCTTTTACTCCTACGCTTATTAGAATGCTATTCTAGAAGGCATAATTCATATCCGTATAATTATGAAACAATAGACAGCAATAGTATTATGGTTAATCGTGAGCGACGACCGAATATCGGTGAAAGTTTAGACAATAGAAGCAACGTTATCGAAAGACGTCGTAACGAAAGAAATAATCAAATCGGAAGCATAGGAAAGTATGTGAAAAAACGTCGATTTAATCGATTCTGTCCAGTTTGTTTGACTTCGTATTATTTCTACGCTTCGATGGTCGACATGATCGAGACTACCACTTCAACCTTTGTCCCAGAAAATCCTGTGATCCTGTGTCCGTAGAAATATTTCCTTTGAAATTCGACGTAGAACGTAGAACTTTCTGACTCGACATTGACAAAGAATGCAACGAAAGGAGAATGCAACATATTTATTTCTAGAATATTTCAGAAATCTGACAGGCGACGTACGTAGGTCGAGTTTGCCAAGATTAGGTATTCCTACGAAATAACAAATTTGATGGCAAAGGATAACGTTTGGAATCTTTCGTTTCGATAAGTTTGATCAACTGTAGCGTTAACCATGACAAAAGTATAGCGTTGCGTGTGCAACAATGGTTCGCGTGCTTGTACGAGTACGGGAAGGTGTTCGATTATCTGTCTAGCGCGATGCGCGCGCCGGATCCTTCCTGTCCGAGAGCGGAAAGGTGAGAGAGCTTTTGCACTTGCACTTGGCGGTGCATCGGAGGTCGGTCAAGGCGCCTCTGCACAGATCGATAACCTGGCAACGCGGAATGGATAACGTTGCAGCGTGGTCGGTGACCCCGGCACAAGATACTCGCAAATATTCGAGTACGTTTGCCGGTTCGATCGCTGAAAACCAGGCAGGCAAGACCTTTTGTCCGATATTTTTTCAAATTGCCTGAATACCGGTTTCATCGATTAATGAATCGAGTGACTCGATATCGTGTTTCGATTCGTTTGCCACTTGTTTGTCACTTTTGTCGCAATCCATTTCTATACGTACCTTTTTTTAGATATCTGTACATTTTTTTAATGTTTATGTTAACAGCGATCTTTATCATTATCATATAAAACTGTTAACTGTATAGCGATCCTCTTTTTGGTTAATTATTCTTTCTCGACTGTTTTGAATAAATTATCATGTATTTGATACATCGTTAGTCTTTCGAATAGATAACGATCTTTCTAGTTTTTTTTTTAATTTATTTGGAAATTTTTGTGGAGACATATCTCTGAGAGTATCACGTATCTCGAGACCACGTACATATTTTTGCTCGGTAAATTGGAACAGCAAAGATTGTTAAACCGAGTGTACAGTAGACAATCGTCAATGCACGCGTGCGTGTACGTTGTATCTCTCGTTTTATGATTCTGTTGCACGTCACGTATAAGATTTCCCTCTAGAGCGGCGAATTGCACAATTGGATTCCGAGAATGCAGATGAAACTACAACGATGTTAATTTGTCCTCTCCATAGTGAACACAATGCTTAATTGTAATGTGCCACATATCATTGTTGTTGCTTCTCTTGTCGAGAGACGACTAATCTTCTGTCGTTATTACTCATTTTTATCGTGTCGCTTTATTAAATGAACTTTACAAATTAAAATACTGCGAGCATCTTACATTCCCTCGAATATATCACGATAAAACGACGTATTTATTTTGATCGATTAATTGTTAAACTACGACCGTTCATTATTTTATACGACGTTAATTATTTTATACGACGTTAATTATTTTATTTCATATCTATCTTTTATTAGCTCGCTCTAGCGCGATCTGATATTTCAAACTCGAATTTTCCTGGTTCGTGTATACCGAATTATCTTCCTCCAGTATGTTACCGGCTCGATGCAGTTCTCTGTTTTATCCATCGCCAGTAAAGTTTCCACGAGCGCCACTTCAGCGCGCTCGAAACTTTCGCAATTCAAATACGTGTGGCGCGAATGCAGCTTCGAACATTTCTATAAAAATATAAGAATTTAATTATTCTTAAAATAATATTTTCCTATGAAATCTAAATGATTCGTTTTTACGAGTCGCGAATTTACAATTTCTCTTGCGATCTAATTCAATCTTTTATTATGTATCCTGTAATTCTCACTTAAAAATAATTCATTCCTGGTAAAATAAAATTGAATCGTCGATCGAAATTATCATATTTTCTAGACTTCGCATTGTCTTTGCCGTTCTTTTATTAACATACGCAATTATTTCCCCTAATCGTATTGGAATAAAATTGTACTGCTCACAATGGATCATTAGTTAAGTTAGCTGCCACCGTATTCATAACATCGCTTAGTCCTTGACATAATAAAGGTAGAAACGTGTTATACCAAATGACGAGGTACATCCACCATAAAATAGACAAATGTCTGAGGACTTCCGGCGTCTATTAGTATGCGGGCTTCGTTGTATCCACATCCGTGCGACTGTTCTTAGCATTGTTAAGCGACCAGAGCTTCTGTACCTCGATATTGCTATATCCGGTTCTAATTCCCTACGATTTCGTTGATAGAACGAAAAAAATTTCTTAGAACCAACGTGCGCTTTCCGGCAATCTCTCTATGAAAAGATTAATCGAATTGAATCGTACCAATGGAACATCAGGCTAAATGAAGATAAAATTTGCTTTAGCGTGTCGCTAAAAGTCGGACCAAGATGCTCGACGAATGTTAGCATCCGTATAAGGATCTTCAAGGATAAAGAAAATGTTCCTAAGTTTTCCTAAAACGACCCTAAATTTTCATATTAAATTAAGAACTTTGATTTATGTTACCTACTACTTTCGGTCCAGTCGAAGAAAGTTTAGAGCGTCACTGTCGAATAGAAGTTTCAAAAGAATAATTTGGTCTGTCATCGGCGGAGTTGGAGCATCTGGTTTCGAAATCTAGACCTCTTTGTTGGTTTTTGGCCACGGCTACAGTCGTTGTGCGTGAAAAGAAAGAAACACAAAGAGAAAAGCGTGGAAAGGAAGACCGAGCGTGTATAGAATAGTCCAGGTAGCGGTTCGACCCACGTGCCCAGAGGCAGCTGCAATTTGACAGGTCTTCGTCTGCTTTAAACACTCCCTCGTATCCTCGTAAGGCGATCCTTTCTTCCGCGTCTCGATGAGGCTTCTGTTTTCGTCAGCCTCGGGGTCAGGCGAACCGTTATCACTGCGCCTCGCTGCAGGTGACCGCATCACGCGAAACCGATGCCGCGATACTTGGTTTCATTCAGTTTGTAGCCCAGAGAAACGAAGTCACCCTTTGCACGAGTGTTTCCAACTGCTAATAATAAAAATCTTACTATCGTCGAAAGACGATCCGGGTATACCTAGATTTTTCCACTTCGTGTAAAATTCCGTTTACCGTAAGTTAGGGTAAGTGGCGGAATGGAAAAGATGGATGGTAGTTGCCCAAGTTTTCCGACCACCAGACTCTTCTCTCGAGTATCAACACAAACGAACTTCCATTTTCATGACGAGGGTAGGTAGCAGAGAAAATCGAAGGAATAGAAAACTCGTATCTCGCATCGGACACGCGACCCGTCTGCCATCTGTTGCTGTCCTCTCCTAATCTTTTTCGAGATCTGTGCAACAAACTGGAAATACTACTACCACTGCACAACTCTCGAGGATCTCTTTAGCTCTGCTTAAAATTCACGAAGCTTTTCTATTACGCGATCATTCTACATTGAAGATTCTCTTGAAGATTCAAGATTAGGACCAATGTGTTGTCCGTTATAGCTGGGAATTCTAGCATTTAAATGCTAAGTTTGTCGTTTTGATTTGACATCTCCTTGTTTGGTCCGTAATATGTATTTATGCGTCAGTTAATAAGAAACGTATATAAAACGTTCAAAACATACTACTTCTAAAATTGAGGACGTAAACTAGATCTCTGGTTAGGTTCTATTTCCTTCTTTCTTCTTGTTAATTCAATAAATTTGCATAAAAATTCGTAATCCGTCGACCACCTCTATAATTTACTAGAATAGCAATCAGGGATTAGGAAACGTTGGAGCTATTTTCAGTAATCGCTTTAATCGGAGTACTCTGCAGAACATCATAAGCCCAGAAATCCAACCAAATCCCCGTTGCATTTTCTCTACTTTTCCATCCACGATACGATCTCTCGTCAAAGAAGTGCTACTAATAACGAAACAAGCAACGAATTCGTGGAACTGTCTGAGGAGGGGAGAGGACTCTCGAGACGGATCGAAGGTTCGAGAAACGAGCAATGACGCGCGGTTTTAAGTGCGCTCATCCTTGTAGCTCGGCGTCTGTACTGTATTGCCGAGGCTCAACACTCTCAACCTCGACACCTCCGGAACAGGGGAAGCCTGTCCCGTCGCGTATGTGTACGAGTCTCGTCCTTTCGGTTGCAGCTGCCTCGTAGCTGCAGCACGTGTTCTTCTTCACCGGGGCAGGTGGTTGGCGTCGTTAAGCAATCGCCTCCCCCTCGACGAAGGCCGTGATTTGAACGTGGCACGGTCGACCAACAGGAACGAGATCTTTTACGACAAAGAGGAAACGTAGCTTGTTGGACGAAGAAAGGAAGTGGTTGAGCACGAGGCAAAGAAGAAAAGAGGGTAGGTGTTCGGGATCCGACAGGATGAGAAAGGTAGCTGAACATCATCGAAGATATAATATACACGAAGGCAGATTATACGGCAAAGTTGGAGCGATATTCGCGAAAATCCGATCATCCGTGGATCAGCGAAATTGTTTCCATAAGAGAGGAGCCTGATACTTTCAAAGATACCGGCTTGGTATACGAATGGAATTTTTGTCGTCCAGAACCGTGGTTTTCTTAAAAATAATTAATTTGTTTTTATTTGGAGAGTTGAATCGTTTCGTGGTTGACAACGTTATCTTACAGTTACGACCTTGTATCGTCTTAGCTTCTTGACATAATATCTGTTCATCTTTTGAATTCTTTCGATATCTTTTTCCTTTCACGAAAAGAATGTAATTGTGAATTATAAGAACCTTGGCGATTGGGTTTTCATCCCTCTGACGTGTCAGCATAGCGCGTAACTTAGCTCGGTGGCTCGTAGTCTCTGGGGAAGTTACGCCACCACGAATCGTCGCGAAAAAAAGAAACCGAGTCTAAAGAAGTGAAAAAAGGATGGTAGGAAGGAATAGCACGAAGGGAAGAAGGACGGAACGAGAAGCAGGTGATGAGATCTTGCTTCTCGCTCGTGACCGGTTCCTGGATCATGGATATGCAGTTTACTGCCTCTTAATAAGCTGTAATAAGGACTGCCAGTACCCTCGCCTCTCGATATTCCGTATGCGATAAATCTCACCGACGCGGCCGTAACGCGAATTGCGCAGGGGCGAGTCCACGAGACGAGCAGGTGAATCGTGACTCGTTTCGATACCGGTGACGACGCTGTCTGCCAACGTGGCCCCTTCTAACGAGCTTCTTCCAAAGCTATCCTCCCGGCATCCGTTCCGTTTGACTTTGATTTGCCCGTTGCTCGATCGTCGTCGACAGGATAATGGAACTCGACGATTCCTCGACGAGTTCTCCGATTATTGCACGATGAATCGACGGTGATCTCTCGTGACCGAAATCCCATTTTTCAGCTGCAATTTTTACATAGAACACCATGGATTTTCCCGGTTATTCGATAAATGTATAAGATGAAAGTTTCGATATCCGTTCGACCGTTTGCGAAGAGATGCCCTAACGGGAGTCGTAAATTCTGTGTAAAAATCGTTACGATTTGATAATCTATTTCTGCGAAGTGCAAGTAGCAAGTTAAATTGATGACTGATCAATGAAAACCAGTCGAGAGACGATGACTGATCTAAGTCTGAAAGACCAGTCAAGATATTGCCTGGTCAACGTATGAAAAACCAGCGAAGTTTGGTGACGATGCTGGAAAACTGTTGATGGGTATTGGTCGTCCCACCAACGGTCGTTTGCTTCTAAAACTGACCGTTGAACATGAGACAAACCTGCTTTTCCCAAATTTTACCTGATTTAACAATAACCCTAAGGAACGTCTCGACTTGAAAGATGAGTTACAACAATTAAGGACCTTGATGGTAAAGTAAAATTGCTTAGTTCGATGGTCATTCCTTAGAATCATTGCGGTCTGACTAATTATATTTGTACAGCTGGTACCTGTCTTGAACGAGGGATGGATTCTGGTTTATGCAGAAAGTCATAAGACGTAACAATATCGAAATATCTCGAATAAATTTTCATCTAGAAATATCCAGAGGTTCGGAATTAGATCTTTATGATATTTCGCTGGAAGGTGAGCAAATTGCTAGAAGAAAATATAGACGAAATTGTTAAGAAAATATGGAAGAGAGAAAATCCACGCGAGAGTTAAACGATCGTCGGTATCTCCGTTCCAGGAAGCTTCGTTAAATAACTTGGTCCGTGCATTTTACGTCCCGACACCTTCAATCTCTCGACACATAGGTATGCGAGTATACGACATCGCGGAATATTTAGCTGCCTGGTTCAACTGCTGCCACGAGGAATTATGGACAATAAACAGACAATAAAGGCATCAGGAGCCTAAGCGAAGGGAATTGGAGCTATAATAAATCTCACTTTTTGGTTGGCGGCATTGGGTTAGGTCGTCTCGTCTACCACGCGAACTTATCGTTAGGATCGATCAGGGTCTTAACGACATAAGGGTTACGTTCTTGCCCTTGTGAATAGGGGCGGTCCACCCCCTCGTGCGGGCTTCTCCGGGTTTCCTTTCGATGGCGATTCGACAAAGAAACGTTCTTCCTCTCGTTTCTCTCTCTTGTTCCAAGGACTCCGCTCATCCGACTGGATGTCGTGGGGCGAGAGGAGAACAGGAAAGATGGAAAGATTTTTCTTCCTTTCTTCTCTCGTCTTCTTTCTTTCTTTGGTAAATCAGATGCAGAATCGTCTCTCGTCGCAGCAGCGTGCAACAGTTGGCGAGGAGGAAACATCTGTCGGTCGCGGCGCATGCGTATCCCTCAGGTAAAACCTGCACCAATCCAGGGATTCTCAAATTTTCCATGAGATTCGTGAGACTTACTTGCGAAGACCGTTTTGATCTTGTTGTACAGCAAGCAAGCAAATGATCGATTGGTAGATCGAAGTTATGGTACGTCAGAGTTTTTTGGAAACTTTGAATATTTTATTCTCGTTGCTTTATAGAATTTAGTACTGAAATTAATTGACGATATTTCATTTTTCCTGTCTCGTAGAAGATATTTCAATTGATTCTTCCGAATTTTATAAACATTAAGAATAAATTGCGAACGAGACTGAACGACAAACGTAATATTTCCCTGTATCACAATGAGCAATTGGTTCTTTTCAGAGCTCGCGTAATTACTCAAGCGTATTTATGCGACTTGTAGTAGGTACTCGCGATTACGAATCCTAACGATCGTTGGCGTAACAACGGCCACGATAACGCAACAACTGGGCGATTGTCAGGACAAGAGAAATTGCAGTTACCGGTACAATTAAAGAGCGTACAATCGCGTTCCAGTTTTAAGAGCCGAACGACTCGTTCGGAAGGAACACCGCGTGTTTTGACGATCGCGTAATTGCTCGGAGCTTTTCCGGTCGCTTTTCCGCTCGCTTTTCCCACATGATATTTTCATCCGACGGAAGTAGGTAACTAGTTCTACCGCATGGTAGCTCCTACTAGATTTTCCTCTCGTCGAACCAACAAATTTTAGCAACGATCATCGTTCAGAACCGGATGCTTTGTCTTTGCTCAGGCCATTTCCAGTTTAATTTTTACGACTTCGTTGAATGTATATTCCTCGAACAGAGAGTTTCGATCACGTTGCACGGTTATTCCAAAAAGAATAAGTTTAGTGTCGTTAATTAGACGAGGAAACATAATTTTCCTTTGGGAAACGTTTTTATGCTACACGCATATATATGAGTACACTACACGACCGTTTTAAAAGATGCCTTGCAATCGCCGCGCAAAGGTTAAGTTTCTTATCCTTCCCCCATACATTATCTGTCAAATGAAATACGAAATCTCATTAAAGAAAGTGCAACGGCCGTTCTGTTGCAGAGAAAATGCTGCTTAGACGCTTCCAGTGGTCGTTTGGCTGGCTGTTTAAGGCCACCGGGATTAATGGATTAATTACAGGCCGCTCGTTTGTCCTGTCGTTTCCTTGGTGGAAAGGAGCGAGACAGACGTCCGATAATCCGGCTGTAATTAAAATTTAACGTCTCTTCGGTTTCCAATAGCTCGCCGAGTGAAATTCAATTAGCCCTAACGACGAATTACGCCGATCGCGTTCGATCGGATCTGCAACGAGAATTCAAGATGGTCGTGGAGTTTCTTTCGATAGGGTCGCGCTGACTCATACGAAAATTGCGTATCCGCTTCCTGACGCGAGGGTTGAAACGCCCTCCGTGCTGTGTCCCACGCTGGCTATCGTTTGTTATTATTCCGATTCTGATGCAAATTCATCGGTCACTCGAAAGTTTTATTAGTCACTGAGTGCAATATGGTGGCGGCCGTGACGATGGTGGTCAACTCGATGCAACATTATCCTTTAATTTTCGCTGCAACCTAATCGACGGATCTATGTAAACTGCTATAAACGAAAAAAAAAGAAGAAAAGAAAACAGCACGACCGTGGTAATTGGTAATTTTCGACGTGAAACGAAACAAACGCGATCGCGTTGCATTTGGTATCGTTCGTTTAAATTTCTGCAGTGATCCGTGGCGTCCGAACGGTTATCGTGCAAACTGCACGATACGATTGGAAAAAGCGGAAAAGCAAAAAATAGAAAATGGCAAATGGTGAAATACGTTCACAGAGGGAATGAATAATCGAATCGTTGGGTGTTATTCGGTACAAAGGTACGGTGCTCGTTGCCAGGTACCGAGTTACACGCAACGTCTACGAACGAACGGAAGGGACGTGCTTTCGTTAATTTACGACACCTTTGGATTCTCGAATTTCGTTTGATCGCTCTCGTTGCGAAAGTTAGGAAGCGAACGTTTGCTTCCCGCTACTTTTTCCGCGTAATTGAAGCGATATCGAATCTGGAATGACGTAGAATATTAGTCTCGCAGCACGAGGTTCACCCGGTAGTTACCATTTCTAAATGTATCTTTTTGTTAGTTAGCGTGAGGAGTCGATACGAGAGTAGAAATCCACGCGATTCGTTTAATCTGGAGAAACTAACAGTTTACGTAAAAGTAAGACAAGAGAATGATACAACTGGTAATTATCATTACGTTACATTGGACCTGTATCGTCGACACATTACGCTCCATAAATGTCTGGATACTTACGACACAAATTTTATTGACGATTATTCTTTGTGCTTGACACACGGTGATAAATAATATTATTCTTGATCGAAGTACTTGGCACGGTAGTTTCTTCGACACGGCTCGTGCCACAAAAAAGATTCCAGGCTAAAGAGAATCTTCGTCCTTGCGGTGGTTCGTGACAGGAAGCACTCGATGCTTTTGATCAATGAGCAGTGATCACCGGTAGGAAGCAGAAAAATAATATGTTTCCATGGACGCGAGAAACGAGCGGAGAAAACCACAGATATTCCCGCTTGAAAAAGGTCTGCGAACGTGAAATTAATAGCAATATTCAGCGGAGTTACGCAAGTTGACAGATGCCCCCGGTATAGTTTGAATCAGTTGACCTACATCCATTCGGATGCGATCTTCGCCCATGCAGATTTCAAGGAAGACATTTTTCTGCAATATTCTGTTCAATCGTAATCAAGAACGAAGAGATGTAAAGGAGAAGATACAGGGAATTCGGTTTTGTATTTCGCATTGGTTTTCTCGTTTTCAGCAAAGTTTGCAAAACTAGCGCCTATTAGAATATGAATCTCCGTGTAGTTATGGAAGATGTAAAAATGTACAAAGTAAGAGTACCTGTGCCTTGGAATTTCCTACGAACACATCAAATTCAAGAACCTAGCAGCATCCCTGGTAAAGATGAATCGACGAAGATCAGGTTCGCGATGAAAAATTTGAGCTGCGCGATCGTTACGGTGTAAGCTGCGGAGAAGCTGAAAGATTGGCGAATTAGATGGTATCGTTGACGACGCCGCCACAATGCAACCTTGAAATACGAAAGAACGTCTATTCTGAAATTCAAGAGCGCAAACTGGGTCACCCGGATTGCGATACTTCCTCTTTTTTTTTCTTCTGTATCGTAGAACTAGTCCTTGGAGGCTATCTGGTCTATAGGTGTGCCTGCTACGAACCGTTTCGTTGTGTAACGAGGAGTTTCTCAGAGGAAATGGAACGAGCTGTATTGTCTACATCGGTGGAAGAAGGATCTTCGAACTTGGTTAAGATTCGCGATATCGATGCCTCGTGATCTTTCGCGACGACGTTTATTGATCGATCATCTTCAAAGGTGACACGATAAAATTCCTGATTGTCGCGAATTAAGAATAAAGAAGAAGGAAGAGGGAGAGTAGAGCAACTCGGAATTAAACGAAAGATATCAGCAAATCTACGTTAACGCGTTACAGAAGTAAAAGAAGAGGCGAAAGAGACAAAAATTTTACGAAGAATGTCACAAACCTTGTGTTTTGATCGAGAAATTTCTAAAAATATACTCGAAAGTGGATAACGACAATTTTACGAGCTCGTAAACTGTCGTCTAGAAAAGATAGCCGAGACAAAGACGTTGAACCGAGATTTGTTGGAAAAGTGTGGAGGTTTGGATCGGTTCGCAAGAACGAAAAGGAGAGGATTTTGAGAAACACTGCGTATCTGTGCCGAGCGCCACGCGACCAGGTCGTCCGGTCGGGCTGGGTGCCGGGTGTTGTTGAAATCAACGTGGTGGGGTTCCTTCGACGACCACAACCGGAGCCTTATGCCTTCAGTCGACTCTCGGCTCTCACTGCGACTCGAGCTGGCTGAGATTCCGTTAATTAAGCATCGAGCGATCCGCCAAGGGTGGCTGGTACACAACAGGTGAACGCATCACCGCGTGTACGCGATCGAGATCTGATTACCCGTGGAGAAAATCGGTCGTCCGAAAAAGATCTCGTCTGAGATTGCGTACGACCTACAGACGCCACAAAGGACTCGTGTTCGACTCTCGACGAAAGCTAATTATTGCGAGTCAATCGTTGAAACCGTAAGAGACCATTGACGAAGAAAGATCAGAGGATGAATTAATTTAATCGACGAATAAAGAGAAACGGCTCGTACGAGGAAGAACATCGAATATCAAAAGCATCAAAGACCTGTTGAAGAGGATTCGAAGTCGGAGAAGGATCCAGTGTCTGCAGGGTCGCCGTGACAAAAGGCTACTATTTTAAAGCCGTGTACCCATTTGTGAATCCCGCGGAGGTAGACTCGAGCGATCGTCACGGTCGATCCGAAGATCGATCCGACCAGTTCCTTTTACCGGTCGATCACCCCGTACCCGCGTCAGACTCGCTCGTGGAGCGGGACGTGCACGTCGCGTACGCGTCGTCGGCTGTTAATTAGTACGTGGGTGCCGTGATAGAGCGAAGGAGGTCGGTCGACTGTCGGGGAAGAGGGGAGGGTGTGCACAGAGCGAGAAGCAGACCGAGAGGAGAGAAAAGAGAAAGAAGGAAGGAGCCGAGAGAGTGGCACGGTGGACGCAAAGAGATGCCGAAAGCGGAGGGAGCACGATTTAGAGGAGCAGAAGAGAGCATCGAGAAATAAAAGAGGCGAGAAGAGGGTTGGTTAAGCGAGTGAAGCCGGAGGAGACAGTTAAATAGATGCAGGAATCTGTACGCGGCGCCATGCTGCTGTAGCAGTGAGAAAAAATATTCGGTTTCCTCGGTGCCTCTGTGTGTATGTTCGTGTCCGTGTGGATGTACATAGGAATCTCAGGAGCGTATCAGTCAGCACGTTTGCAACCGGTTAAAGGGACGTGAATTCGCTCGAGGACCAGTTTGCGACAGTGGCATTAACCTGTCCGGACAGTTAGAGGAAACGGTGAACGACGTACGTTTCGTGAACATTCTCGTGGCTAAAGAACACGAGCGAAAGGAAAGTCGTGGCGACAGACGATCGCCCAAATATCTACCAAGAGGCTTCGATCGATCGTTTTCTTTTTTTTTTTTTCTCATCCGAAGGGCAGTTTCGATCAATGATCCTCGAACAGAGTGACTATTTTGTTTTTTAAACGACGAGCGAATATCGATCGAAAATGTTGTGCGGCTCGTTCAGGAAGAAGAGGAGGCATCCCGGAGAGGAATATCGATTGGTCAGATCCAATACGATGCCTAGAATCTTGTCGATGAAAGAGGGCAGTTTGGTCACGGTCCGGAGAACAAAGTCCTCGAGGGTGGCGGCTCGATCCTCGCATCTCAGGGATCTTCTGCACACGGTAAGCCATAAACGCGCGCGATCTTGTGTCGCGATTCGTTACTCGGCACTGCTACGTGGCGGCATGAGTCGCGTTATTTTCTATCGCAATAAAGTCGATCTCGATACAGCGAAGGATTTGGTTCGCTATTTGTTGCTCTTTACGGTGTCCTGGTTCATCGATATTTATCATCGAAATATTAATCGATACTCTCGATTTATCCGTCATAGATCGATTTTTCGGTTAATAAATTTTTGTTAATTCTTTGGAGAAAGGATTCGAAGGATCATCTCTTAATTTACAAATTTTATACGACGAAAATGTTAACATTCTACCGTATAGAATTGGTTTTATTTGTTTGACAAGATCGAAACTGCGCTTTTCGAATGTCGCACCAATTTAGGATCAGGTGCGCTTTATAGTTCTGCATCAATCCTCGAAACATCGGTGACTCTCTCGTGTTTCCATCGTTCGAAAGCAGCTGTTTGAACTTGGATAAACGACTTCGACCATGTAACAGCTGCTACCCGCGAGACGATTAGATAAATTTAGTAAAATCACCACTCAAAGACATCGTGTTCCACTCAGAAGCATACATCAATTTACGAGAGCAATCTTTCTAAACGCAAGTACACGATAACGTTTTATCTACTTTTCTGGTGTATTCCCTATGCAAAATTCCTTTTCTTTTTTTTATAAATAGAGCATTTATAGAAAATGCAATGTTACACGAATACGTAGAATGTACATAATGTACAAAAATGTACAAAATATCCAAATCGTAGTAATCGTTAGGATAATTAATCGCTGAAACGAATCTCTGGTTAGATTCGATTTTTTTAATTTAAAAAAACAGAAATTTGCATAAATATTCGCAGTCTGGTCGTAATCTAAAATTCATACACGCTCAAAATTTCACACAACAAAATTACGGTACTTACAAGATTGCTTCAGTCGAAAACTATCAATTTAAGTTAGGTCAGCTCCTCTAAATTTACATAACCTACATAAGATATTCATCGAAGACGCGTCGATCGATTCCCGGAATTGTAATTCTCAATGATCCACCCCGTTTCACCGATTGGTGAAAATTCCAAGGAACACTATATTCCAGGTCTACCTGCATTTTGCTCCGTATTCATATCTATCCGACAATAAGAAGCTTCGAGCCGGCCAATCGATTGTCCCTCAAAGGTCTGGAATCGTCTTTTCCAATTTACATACGTGAATTCGAACGCTTTACGTCGTTTACATATGTATGCACGCGACGACGTAGTCCGACTGGCGTGTACATGTGCGTTTCATTGCATAATTTACGACGCCGTGCCCGGACACGATTGCAAGAGCGATCGAAGCGTGTTTAAACGGTCGAGGTGGTATCGATTTGTTTGGAAGCGAGAGACGAGAGCAATCGACGAACGATTCGAGTCGATTTGCCGATTCAGATTCCGGCTAATCCTAATCGTGCGATTTACGCGGCTAACACCCTCCTGATGGCCTTTGTCAATCCAGCTACTTGTTTCCAGTCGAACCAACTTGCACGCATTTAGGGGAGTCGGCTGATTTGCAGCTGATTCATGGGCCATTGTCTACACTTTGCTGAATTTCTGAGGTTGGGAACTGTAGCTATTTCAACGTTCTGTTAGATTAATTTGTTCGTCGGACACGATCGATAGGACGATCCAACTATAAATATTCAGAACAATAATATAAATCAAACTGAAACAACTCTTACGAACGTGTAAATATTCTAACCCTTGTTTCTTTTAGAAACATATTGCAAAACTAATAAAGAAACTAATAAAGAAATACGAAGCTCGTGCTCGAGGAACCAGCATACCTCCAACAACCTTCCAATGTAACATACTTAACCACGAAAAAGGCGTCCGAGAAATGTGAAAAGAGTAAAACAGGTAAAGCGAACGAGGCAACGAGGCTAGCTACACGTTGCATCGTGCAGAAATTCGGCACGTCTTCCAAGAAGCTCGGCGGATTCCTGGTTACACGATCGTTTCGGGGCAAAATACGGAGTAAGCAGAGGGAGGGGGGCTGGGATGGTATCGATCGGTGGATCAGGGGATCCGGTCACGATGAGCTTGGTGGCTCGGTGCCGGTTCCATCGTGTTCATCGTCTTTGTCGTCGTCTTCCCGAAACTCCCGGTGTTCCTTTTTCGGTCTAAATCCGGCCACCGAGAGGCGCCTGCGACCACTCGCAGAAGTCGCCACGAGATACTCGTGAGAGAAAGAAGGAAAGGGAGAAGAAAGACCAAAAGGAGGCTGTGCAAGCCACCTTCTCGAGATGTTCGCCTTATAAGGCGTCCTCTGGGTGCTCGGCCGTCCATTAGAAATCCTTTGTCGTCCCGACCTCTTTTTCCGGACGGATTCTCGAGGGCTTTTCGTCGCCGGGATAGAATTCGCGGTCCAACCTGATGGATAGCGAACAGATCGCTAGGAGCACGTTGGTGTTGGAATACCGCAGAAAGGGTTTTTAAGATAATGAGAAAGCGAGCTGTTCTTTGTCCACTTGAGAGAATTACCTGACGAGAAGACGAGCGATGAAGGATACCGTTGAAACAACGCGATCCGAATGAGCTTTCTAACGCTGTAAAACCAGGATTCTTCGCGAGATGAGTCTTTTTACGAAAAGAAATTTACTCGGCGTCTCCGGAGACCGGCCAGCTCTGATTCCTTTACCGCAGCCTCCGGTATTGTTCCGGATTAAGCTCTTTGCTCGTTGCTCCTCGTTTGTTTGCAGCATTAATGAGAGGGTCGTATAGTGTCTGAACGCTTTCCATTCGAGCACGGGTCATTGGCGAGTTGCAATTATTACGAAGCTGAAACTTCTTCTAATAGAACTCACGGAAAAATTGGAAGAAAAGAAAATTTCCTCTTTCGCTTTCAAGATCTTCCATGACTGTATCGAATCGTTTTACTTATTTTCAGCTTCATCATCGTAATATATGTAATTTATTTACGATAGATCAAAACTAAGGTACTCGGAATGGTATTTTGGAGATGAAACAATTTACGTTCTATTTGTTTAATCGCGTGCTTAAAATTACGAATTCGCATAAACGATATTGTCTGCGTACAATTATATGATCAAAATTCAATTGCCTGCTAAGATTATAAATATCCTCTTGGCTTCTGAGTAGCAAGAAAATCGATTACGAACAAGAAACAGATTCCATTTCGACAAAACAAGATTCTAACAGCGTGAAAATTTGTTGCTCGGCTTGGTTAACGTAATTCCGTTAAGGTTTTTCGACCGACACCTTTGTGGTACGTGTTTCACCTCGCTCCACCTCTCTTCTTCCACAGAAGTGCAGGGAAACGGTCTCGACTCGATTTCTATAATTGCCGTAGCACTTTTTCAATGGCCTTCATTGCCAAGTAATCGCCACTGCCTTTCACTATTCAACGTCCAACGAGAAGTTTTCAATAGTTCGTTCGACTCGCATAGTCGAAGAGCATAGAACCAGGAAACCCAGTTGAAATATATCGTGAACAACGATCGAATTCGCTCCACGGAGGACAGTTTTTTCACCCCTTCGGGGTAAAACGCGCCGGAGAACAAGCGATTTCATCTCGCTGGTAATTTGTGTACCCGGTCAGCCCGGTTCGTTCCCTGTCTGTCCGCTTTTGTTCGCTCTTTTTGTTCGTCCCATTCTTCCTCCCTTCTTCTTCGTCTTCTTCTTCTTCGTCTTCTTCTCCTTCTTCTTCTTCTTCATCTTCGTTTTCTTCTTCGACGCGGTCTTCTCCTCTCGTTGGAATTCCACCTCCCACTCCAGTACCCGCGAAATATCTCGACGCATTCTTGCGCATCGTGCCGGTCCGATTTGTGCCTCCTGACGGTCTTAAGGACGTGTTACGACTCTTTTCAACCATACAAGGATGGTATATGGCGCTATGGAATTAAGGAAATAACTCATAAAATTATGGAAACAAGTTTTCGATGATCCGAGGAAGATGATGTCGTTTCGTTGCGTTTTAAGAAGTCCGAATTGCAGGTGAATGAACATTTTTAGAGGAATGGAAATGAATATGCGCGGTAGAAAATAATTGAATAACTTTTTTGTTACCTGGTTTCGCTTGAAAACGGTACTACCTGTCCTAGTTCTGTGACTTATCGCAGTTATCCTATTGTATTCTATAGAAACGTTTTACTTATTTTTATTCGATATACCGCAATAATAATACATTGACTTATACAATTCGTAACAGGACGTTAATAATAATAGGAACGCTTCTGGCAACTATTCTCGCCTAAGGGGAAGCGAAGCTTGCCAATCTCCGTAACCGGCAGCAGATATCATCGATCCCGTTCCCAGATCTTTCTCGTAGATTTACACGAGACGCCTCTAAATGCGTTTCTTCCCGCTTTTCTTCCGGTAACCTTCTATTAACGTCTCGACGATGCCGCGCGGCGTTCCCTTGAAAATTGCGCAATCGCCGCAAGATCTAGCACGCGGATCGTTCTATTAGCGCTGACGAACACCAGTAACTACAAACCACGGTTCGACGAACTTCCATCGTAGCGACGCGCCCTATATTTCGTTATCACGCCGTCGTTAAACCAGTCGACTCGGCTTTTTCCTTTCGCCGATAACGCGATTCTGCAGTTCAATTGTCGCCAAGGGTTGCGCAACAACGCGTTCTTAAACCGTTGCTTTTTACGCCGGAGAACAACGAAAGAAAGGCCGCTCTCCTTTTTTTTTTTCTCCAGAACATAATCACATCGTGTTCTGTGTCGATATTTTATAGAGAAAATAGACGTACGATACTGGCAATATCGAATATACGTAGAATTTAATTTAAAAAAAGTTCAAAAAATACGGAATTAGAGCAAAACGGAAAGTCTAGTCTGAAACGAAGCATCGCACAAAATGCAATTTTATTACTGGCCGGCGATTCGTTTGACTCGATTCGTTGGAGCGTTCTTTACCTCGCACGGCATCCTCTAGATTGGTTTACGCCGGTTTCAATTTGTGGCGCCGTCCGCGAAGCTTCTTCTAATTACCGCTAATTAGAGCCGATGCTGTAAGTGCCGGCTGTTCTCTGTTGGCTCGTTGAAAGGAATTCCCTCGACTATTGGCGTCGCCTAGTTTCCAGGAACGTTACTTTATCCGGGAACGGGACAGAGACTCTGAAAACGATACCGGCGCTTCTTCTTGCGTTACATTCTCGTTAGTCTCGACATTTTGCATATCAAAAATTTGGATCTTGGCGTCTGCAGAGGGTAACTCGTGGAAGAACGTTTAAGCTTTAATGTATACTTAAATTATTCGAGTTTATATAATTCAAGTTTAAATTTCAAACTTTAGAATTAAAACTTTCAAATGAAATTTCACAGTTGAAAATTTCGTAACTCGAAGGTTTGTATTTCGTTTCAATCTCAAAGCCTATTTACGAAATTTCAAATTACAAATTTTCTGATTTGAACACTACATAGATCAAATTTATTTATAAAACCGTAAGCATACGACTTCCTACGTTAGATTTCAGGCTCCAATTCAAATGTTACGACTTTCAAACGCGACTGTTTTCCGCCGTCTATTCTTCGTTCTCCAACGAAAGAGGAAACGAAACGCGTTCTCTGTTTAACTTACATTATTCACCCTGTTTCAACAGGCTCCGTTTCACGTATGTAGTTTCCCGGCGTGGAGAACGAGAGGAAAAATTCAAGCACAGTTGAAAGAAACATTAAAAAGCGTCCAACAGCGTTCGTACGTGTTACAGGGCAACTCTCTGGTAAACTTGGCCGCGGGAACAATCGCGTAAGTCTGTTACAACTGCACAAAGGTTGGCGAACGTGTATGACGATTCTAGGAGAGGTTAAATCGGGCCCACATGCGCATTTCATTGGGCGTGGTCGGTGCAGGTATTCCATTTAATCCCAGCGACACCAGCGACGAGGCACGATCTACGTTGCTGCAGAATTCTCAGCCGCAGTAAACTATCGAGTTCATGCTTCCATATTTCGTTAAACTCGCCTCTAAACTCGGACAACAAAAAACGATGAACGCGGTTGTCTAGCGTTCTTTGCAGAAGCTACACGATCTTGCTGGTATTTTCTAGAAAAATTGTTCGCACAATGAACTGTAATGAATTGTTACGCTCGATTCGTGCTAGTTGATACGACCATCTGCACGCTAGCAAATTCTTGGGATCGAGATCTATAGTTTCATTGATGTGCAAAATGGTACAACTCTCGTTCAGGTTATTTATTATGAAATCGATTATAATCGATGGCTTTGGTGACTTGGAAAAACTTCTATGATACGTTATCATTGCATGTAATTTCGATAAATTCTAAGAGAATAATTTTCCAATTTCTTCTTTTCTGATATCTTACGTCGAACGCGATGAATCTCGTTGGCTTTCTTGACTGGCCAGTGCAGCGGCGAGGGACTCCTGAAAGGACGCTAAGGTCCTGTCGTGGGATAGCCTTCGCTTCCCAGGGACCCTTTTGGCCTCGGTAAGCTCGTGCGGCGTTTATTTCTTTACCCTCTTCTCTCTTACCTCTCTTTCTCTCTCGTAGTCGTTGCTTCATACCTTGCCTGTTCCCGCTCTGCGAGATGTAAATCTTTCGAGATGAACTTTTGCCTCTTGCGTCAGCCGACGACTTCAAAGGTCCGAAACTCAGACCATGAGCTGGCCAGCTCCATGGAACAGTCACAGTGGTTACAGCACCGGCACCACCGGTTAAAAATTAACGACGTACTTCTTCGTTCTCCCGGAGAACACTTTTACACGATTCTCGACAACCCGACGAATTCGTGGGATTTGTTAACGTCGTGTCTCCGAAGTTTTGTGATTTTTTTTCTCCTGACTGGGAGTGGTTATAGGTTGAATTTAAATTTGTCGGTTGTTTGACGTTGACGTTGATTAAATATGTCGGCTTGAGGTTAAGACAAAGAAAAAAGCTGTTGTAGAAAATGTTGCGAATTCGAAACTTTAGCTGAAAAATACCCGTTAATGTTTTACTAACACAAAGATGTATGAGTCTTTCATCAAGCTTTTTCTCTAATTTCACTCAGTTATAAATTATATTACATAATTCTAAACATAAATTCGCAAGAACAAGCAAAATATAAGTGAAACAGGTAGGTGTAGCAGCTCAAAGCTTCGCATTGAACGTCATCGAATCTTGTCCATTTTTCGTTTATACCTGTAAATGCCGATCATTATACCGTCAGGTACCTTTGCTACGAGCGGCAGCTACCCGCCATATTGTCGATATCGGGGGACACACGAGCGTGGACCGTTCGCGAGAACGGTACCGTCGGCATCGAAAGCGAGAAGAACCTAGGAAGCGCATTAGCTCGCCTGAAAAGTGGCACACGCGAACCAACCTGGCAACTTGTCGCGACGGAACGAGCACACCGAGAGAAAGATACAAGTGTGAAGCTGCTCCGTGAGAAGAGTTCGGAGATTTCGACACATTGTTTCCATTCGCACCTATCTCGTCCGGGCCACGAATTTCTTGTAAACTCCCACGCGTATGGTCGCTGAGATCGTTCGAGAAACGCGAGGTCGGGCTTCTCTAGGTGCATTCAACTCGTCCCGGGCAGCGTTGGTGGGGTTTAATGGGCAGCATGTCGTTCCGTGAACACCGGCAATCATGACTTACGCGTATCGACGCGCGAGTGCGCGCGAGAGCAACCCTCGGATACGCGCGAAACGCATAGGACGCCAGAGCATAATGCCACGGGAACGCTTTGCTCGTGGCCTGTTTCAATTTAATGCACAATTGCTCGCTCCGTGTCCCGCTTTGCGTTTCCTTTCTTCGCCGATCGGTTGTTTCGTTTATGTGCAGATCCTCGTTGCTTTGTATGTGTGCTCTTGTATATGTGTTCGCGGCCGTTCGTGTGGCCTGGTTGAGTTTTCAGGATAATGCAACGACGAGAAATGGGCTCGTTGTTCCTTGTAGGTGTCAAGCGGACATGATAATCATTCGCGATATGACCATTTTTAATAGCGAGCCGTGAGAAATGGATCAGATCAAATGGTTTGTAGCTCGATAATTGATTTTATATTAACGGTTCTTATTTCTCGATAATTTATATCGAGAATTTGAATCGTTTAACAGCTATTTTAAGCACGCGAATTTTCTTTGAAGAGACGGGATATGAGTCTTTTGAAAGGTTTATTTCTATATTTAATGCTATTTTTCAGTCCTTTAATTAACGGTAGTCGTGGTTTGACTTGACCCTAGAGGCTGACTTATTCAAGTAGTGTAAAATAAAAAAGTACATTATTCATGGAATAAAATGAGATAAAATGTGAAATCGAACATTGGCTTTCCCTTTATCCCCGGACAAGACGATATTGATAAGCGCATTACGTAATCAGGAGAACAGTTCCCGTTTTCTCGAAGCGATCGCAGTAAGCTAAATTATCAAGAGCCTTCTTCCTGACGCGGTTCCTGGAAAGCCGCTATTACCAACGACCGATAATCAAGCGATAACGATCGTCCGTGTCCAGCAGCGGCGAGAGTGTGCGGCTGGTAGAATGCATTTTGCATGCACCACGGTATCCCAGATTACGGCGCCGAGCGCTGTTAATTGGTGCACACAGCACGATTGCGCCAGGATGCAACTGCCGGTGTGACTGCATTCTCCTCGCTGCAGCGCTTGCTAGTCCAAATTCTTCGCGTGTTAAAATGAAACGCGAGCTCGATTCTCCACCCGCGGATAATTACTCCTATCTCGGCACGTGATTACACACACGATGCGAAAGCTAACGAACAAAGGAGGAATGGACATTTATACGAATTTTGATTGGGTGCGGCGGAGAATCTTATTTGCTTTCAAATCAATAAAAAAATTGGATGTCTGTTCAAAAAGCAGGGAATAGTAATCGAATGGCAGCCATGATATTTCAATATCGATAACATCCGAATGCCATACCGTCATCACGGTCGAGAAGTTCGAAAAAAGCGAATGCAAATACACATACATACGTATACAATGTATATACAGGAAGCAGGAGAACGCGAGAGTATCGTTTTCCAGTTCAATGCCAGGCTCGATATCGTACACTATGTTTCATCTACCAATGTCTGTATGTATCATGTATGATTCTACCTTCTACCCGAAAGGCTCCATTCGGTGGTCAGGATGTCGCTACGTGGTGCACGTAGACGACGATAACGCGGTTTCATTGCGTGCTCCGATCGAATGGCAACATCGTGGCAACGAACGAGGAGGCGAAATCAATTAACTCGGCCACGTGTGTGGACGCACACGAACCTGACCTCCCGTTTTCCATTGTACACGCGCGTAGTAGTACGCGTAGTACAACCTACAGGGTTACGTATGCCGTATACTATACGTACGTTCCCTCAGTACGTATATAGGCAGCGTTGTCCTGAACGAGCGCGGCCTGTGCTCGCGTACATTAGCCGCGTGGGTTGCCATGGGCAACCCATGACTAACACACGTTCCAGCATCACGTGTCTCTCCCTGCGTCTGTCCCTTTCTCTCGTGGTTCGGCCCAGTGCCGTCTTAACTGGAGGCGCTGCGCGTCTGTCCTTTCGTTTCGTCTATTTTATCACCATTTTGTGTTATTTCTATGTTGTATTCTTATCTTTTGTACAAGAGCGATATTTTATACAAGAAAACTTTTACAAGAGAATTGTCTTATTCGATTAGATGAAAGTTCTTCCGAAAGTTTGGGTAACCGAAGCTAATCGAGAATTTGTTCGTGCTTCGAGTGATTGAAGATACATAAAATTTGGAACTAAAACGAAGTAGAGGTTAGTAAATGTTTTGTTCAACGTAATTGGAAAATTTGTAGTTGATTTTATTAATTTTTTGACAATGTCGCATAAAGAGATTGTATAATGATATACATAAAGTCGGTGGTTATTTGTTAACTATGTAACAAATCTGTATTTATCGAGTAATAGATAAAAACTACATAGTAGTATTATACATTAATCAATAATAAATGTGCGAAAATATGGCTACCTTTTTTCGTATGCATTTCCTAGTTACGATACTGAGGGTCAATCTTCGTCCTGTGAATTATGTCCATCTTTTTCTAGGGTATTTCGCTTCTTCAAGTGCCCTAGCATCGGGTTTGTTCTTCTCCTCGTTCCTACCGTGGCATACTTGCCATTTTCATCGTCCCTCTTTCTTTCTCGATGGTACCTAGTTCAGGGATGTACCGCGGTCCATTGCGATTCAGCGATGCGTGATTTACATGGCTTACGTAATATTTCGCGAATTCATGGGGTGGTCCGGAATATCGATTATTCTAATCGCTGTTGATTACTCTATTTTATTACTCTAGAGTGGTTTTCCTGTAGAATTGCTATTTATTTACGCTTCTCGAATGGTAATTTCATATTTTCCAAACGCTTTAATGTAATACCATATATAATAAATTTTTACTGAGATTTATTACAATTTGAAATATCGTACATTCTATGCCAAATCGTTAATTTTATGTACTGACAGATTTTTTATGTAAAATTTCAATCGGTGATCGCGTTAATAAACATTACATAGAATTTTTATCCAAATTAATAATTTCGTTACCAATCCTGCTCTTCGTTACTGAGCTAAGGAATGCTTTCGTTCACTAAACAAAAGCTTCATTTACATCAACCTAGGAGTTAATAACCTGGACGAATTCCAACATCCGATCTTACCTCTTCCATAAAATTGTTGCTATATCTGTATCTTATAAATAATGTCACCCATATCGAGCTAGAGTGGTGGTTTCTCGCGAACAATTCTTCCTTATCGGCAATTTGTTTCTCTGTACGAATCTATATCGTGGATCCCGTGCGACCAAAGCATAAAAAAATGAAATCCCCGGCGCTAGAAGAAAGTCGCTATTTCTGGTATCACTCGGGGCGTTAGATCCAGGGTCTCGACTGAAAACGGATCGTCCCTGAACTCGTAGCTCGTAGCGACTCCACACGAAATGGAAGGGGTCATGGAACTGCGGAGAGGGAGGAAAGGACCGAGTTGAAGAGAGACAGACAGTTCCTGGTGGGGGAGGATGAAGGACATGAGCAAGAGGAAGAGAAACGGAACAGGGATGCTGCTCTTGAACAGAGACGGTGTGCACAGACTAAGAAACGAAAGAGAAAGAGAAAAAATTATTCCTGGCCACCCTCGTTACGCGTCTTCTTTCCTCCTTTCTTCGCCTCTGTCCAGCTACGGAATATAGTTGACGTTTTTCGTGCAGCCACGGGAAAGGAAAAGCCACGGTGAAAGAGGATGGAAAACGTAGTGACGGAAAGGGAGGTCAAACAGAAACGCGGGAGTATAGCGGTAGAAGAAAAGAGGAAGTCGGGATAGACGGGGGAAATAGAGTGGTGCTGGAGCGAGGAGGGAAGCTGTACGAAATATAGAGGACAGCGTGGTCGCGGTATAATATATACGACGAGGCTGGTAAACGAAGGACAGAGGGAGAGAGACGAAAGGGTCGAGAGTTACCAAAGAAACAGAAACGAACGAAACGGAGAAGGAAAACGCGAGGCTAACAAAGAGTGGGAGGAAGATGGCGCAAAAGCAGCGGCATAGAACGTATAGAGAGCAGAGAGGGCGCTAGAGGTGCACGGAACGCTCTAGAGTGGAACCGAGACGGGATGACGAAACTACGAGGAGGAGAAAGAAGAAATTAAACGGAGAAAGAGGCTCGAACGAGAGAGAGAGAGAGAGAGAGATAGACGTTAGGTCTGACGAATCATCGGAGAGGGACGGAAAATATGATGTGACTATGAGCGACCGGGAAAGAAGGACGAGTGGTAGAGGGAACGAAAAGGTGAAAAGCATAAGAGAGACGGATGATTCACCGAAAAGAGCGAGAGTGAACGACGCATGGGGCTTTCACGGATACGAGAGAGAAAGTTTAGTAGCAGTCGAAAAGAGAGGGAGAGAACAGACAAGGCACGTCTAGGTAAAACAGAGCGAGAAAAGGCTGGCAGCAGCAGAGACGAGACAGAGTGCGCCCACCAAGCCGCCTCCATACCACCTCCAGCATTCCCGGCCTGCACACACAGTTGCAGCTGCACCGCCGCCGTGGCTCGCTCGTGTGCACATGCGAGACTGCGCGCGCGTCCGTCTCTCGCTCGCAATCATCTCTTGGTTCGCCGGTACGCTCTGTGTATTAACGACGCGTTCTCTTCTGGATATCGAGCCGTATAGCGTGTGAGTTTTTCCTCTCGATAAGAGAGCCTCATGTTGAAAGATCTAGTCGATCAGTTTGACTCGTGACTATCGTACGAGAAGGATCGTTTTCTCTCAATCGGATTATCGTGTCAACGTTTTTTTCGCAACTTCGGAAAACTTCCTTACGAAGATTCTTTTTTTTTCTAAATCGTTTTTATACTCTTCCGACAAAATCATTTTACCGCATCGTACAGTGAAACGTACAGTGAATAAGTTTTTTGGAGTTCATCTTTATCGGGGCATACACGATTGGTGCACGTGTGCATCCGTGGTCCCGGTGCGCACGGTATATCGGAGCTTCGATCAACGAGAGAAGCCCGACACCTCGTTAGCGTCACGGATATATTACATAGTCGGCACGAAAAGCTTTGACATTTGGCAAATGTCAGTGACAGTCGCTGGCGGAGCGGCTTCCGCGTAATCGGAGCGTGGTTCGTGATAAACGATAAGGAAAACGGTCGTTGTAGTTCGTTTCAGTGTTTCCCATTTCGACATACGAATCCGGCCGGTTGTTTTCATTAATCTCGTGCTACAAGATCGAATTCGAGAAGAGACATGTGATCTTGTGTTGGATACGAGTAAGGAATAGAATCGAGAAGAAGCATCAACTGGTCTGGTCTCCGAAGGCTCAAAAGTCTTGAAGATGGACTGGATGAGGAGACAGGACATTAAGGAGGAGTCACCGGAAACTCCTACCGCTCTGACACCGGATGAACCTGACGAGTGCTACTTCGAGGAAGACACCTCGATAGACGAGGGCATGGTACGTGATTCGCGTGGCAATTGCCACTCACACTGTTCGTTTATCGAGATACAAACTCCTTTATTTGTAAATTTAAGCCTTGAGAAATTGATTCGTCGAATATATTTTAGCTAAATTTCGTTTTCACGCGCCCCTATATTTTATACACTATTTCGTATTTTCTCATAGTATTCGACACAGAGAACAGAGACAAAATATAGCAGTTTTGAATCTAGGAATAATTAAAAGCTCGTGTGTTGGAGTGGACTAGCGCGATGAAAACCGGTCCACGACGTTCGTCGTAAAAATCGTCAATTTTCGATTACGTAACCGCGTATGGTTTGTCACGTTCGAGACGCGTGTCACCATACACGCGGTCTCTTTTATTAATGGAAAAGTCTGCGTGTTAATTTAACGCGTCGCCACGCACGAGGAACGTTTCGAAAGTTCGCTCCGATCTTCACGCCGATCTCGTTCCTGTCGAGCAACGTGTGAGGGCAACACCGACGTTACTCATCGATCTCAATGGAACTTTGCAGGAACGTGAAAAAGCAGCACACTTTCTAGTATTTCAATATTAGACGTCGATAGTCAGAAATTCTGTGCACTTTATGTTCGTATAGCTAACTCGATCATATTTCATGCAACGATCGTCGCCAATCTCCTAAAAATTATCGGGAATTTTCGACAGGTAGTAATTGAAATCAACGTTGCGCGCGTTACATTGGCTCACAGCCACGTAAATTCAGCGAGCTTCTTTCTTGCAGCCGTGAGGCAAACTCGCGGAGATCCACCGGGCAGGGATTTAGGTCTGCCATTAATTTTGCTTTATCTCACCTTGACCCTTCCCTCCGCGCCCCTTTTTAATCTTTACGAGGCTGCGCGAAGTAAGAAGTTATTACGACGCTTCCTTCCGGCGAGCAGCGCCGTAATTGTTATGATTTTAGCGGTGAAGTTGGAGCGGAGGAAGGTCTTCTCTCTCGTTGCTTTTAAACGCTTGATGGATCTATCTGGAAGTTCTGGAATGGCACGAAGTACTACTGTTAGAATGTAATATTTCAATGGAAGCAAAATGTTGATTCGTTCGTTACGCGTTATCTTATTTCATACTATCTTCTCTTCTTTCGAGAAGAATATTTCGTACCAAGGATGGTTTTCCTTTGGAAAGTTGAATTTACGTTGTCCATTCTAGAATGAAATTTCAAATTTAGAAATTACGGTTACGTGCTAAGAAGAAAGTTTAAATTTGATGTTTATTAAATCGAGTGATTCGATCTTCTTCGTGCTTTTATCGTGCAACTCCAGAACTCGTTTAAAATTCCATCTTCAACATTCGTGCAGACTCTTCATCACCTATATTCTCATACCAGTTTGTACTCCATATTTACGATCATTTACTATCAGAAGACTGTGGATGGTTTATTTTAAACTTTCGTAGCGAGACTATCGTGTGTCACCATCGGATTTTCAACCGAATCTGCACCAACAATCACGTGCAACCGTGTTTCGTTTGCGTGCAAAGTCCCTGTTAGATTCCTCGATTTCCCTAACGATACCCTCACGGAGGAGCGTCGCGATTTCGTTGCATCGATGGAGTAATGGTATCTCGAGTTACCTCCGGGTAATTGGTACGCGGGGTGGTCGAACAGCATAAGCGTGCAATGGCCGTTAAGGGAAATTCGAACACGTGTCACGAACCCTTTCCTACGACCGACAGGGCGCGAACGTTGCAACGAGCTTAAGTGGGCAACGAGAAAATGGACTCGAGTGTAAAGTTACCTCGAATCTACAGTTACGGGCATTGTTGCGGCCGTTCTGTTGCCTCTGAAGTGGCTGCTTGAATTACGGTGCTGAAGCCCCGGGCTCGATGGAGCACGGGGCCAGGCGACTGTTGTACGCACGGCTTAATAATGCGTGGCCGCGATATAAACATTTAACGCGCTCACGAAAGATCGATAGTTTGATCGTAATGTGCTTGAAACGTTGCGATCAATAAGGTCTGTCGTGTGTTGCGCAAAGGGAGAGGGGAAATTGGAGAGTCGAGCGGTATCTGCATAAAGCGTGGGAGGTAATGTAGCGATTTCGCGTTTGCAGCTGTGTTTCTGGTTTAAGGCGCTGTGCTTCGCTGTTTCGTGAAATATTTTTCATGATGTAATCGCCGTTTTCTGATTCTGATACATCGTTCTTAATTTGTCAATTGTAATACTCGTTGTCGTATGTGGAAAGCTTCCTTTGTGGTTAGAAAATATGTGGTAATTAAGCGAGGTTGAGCTCGATTGATAGAGAGGATGATTCGGAGTAACGTAAGCAGTGTAATGAAAATATAAATAGATGAATATGTAGATTTGTTTTGTTGGAAACGAGATGAGTAACGAATAAAACAGCAATGCGCGGAACATATTACGATAGACTCGATCTAACCCATTATTAAATCGCAACATTCAACCATCCAATCTCCTTCACCGAAACATTCTTCACGCTTCCGTTCCCTGTACTTAACGATCGAGCTCGCTGCAAACCAGCAGTGAAAAAAAATCGTGTTACAGATTAGGCTAATTACCCATGTAACCCGTGTTCGTTATCTGTTTCGTGTTTTGGTGAACGCTCGTGGCCACGCGGCGAATACATCGAACGAGGATCAGCGACGTCGCGGTTATCACAGCAGCGTACCGGCGAAAGACGGAAGTCACGTGAGCTCTGGTAGCCTCTGTTCAGTATCAGAGACGGGCACGGGCTCGTTTTTTCTTCCTAGACCCGAGCTCGATAAGAGGAAACGATAAAAGTCGCTGGAAGCCGCTTCGAAACCTTGGCAACGTCGTGCTTCCAGACCAAAGGGCCAAGGATGATTCAGCGCCAGCTGCACGGCCGAGGGCCGCCTAAACTCGCCCTCGAAAATTTGTTAGTCAAAATCGAAGGAAAAGGTGGACACACACGATCGATCCTCTTCGTGACGCGCTTCGAGAGACACGCGTTCCTCTGGAACACTCTTCCGTCCGCAAATTACACCACGAGATTTATAGCTCGCCACGTTGTTTTTTCTCCGTCGATCGTGAACGATCGCTCCGCGGAATTGGTATAATTTATGAATTGCGCCGCCTTGCCGCACTCCTTGTCTCGGTAAATCATGCGGTGTCGCGTGATTACCCGCTATCTCGTGTTTCCCTTTTTTCCCTACTCGTTACACGGACAATGCCGCACGAAGACGACTTTTTGACGGTCTATCGTGGGCGGTTTCCCGAGGATGTCTACTCGTTGGGATATATTACCGTAGAAAAAGGAAAAACGTGTATATAGAAAATAAACGAGGCTATTAACATGCCAGAGTGGAAATCTATCGCTACTCCCGGCAAGCACTATGTTCTATTATAATTAATTTTCTGTTCGAACATCGACGAACTTTAATAATCTGACCGAAACATCAAACGTTGAGTATGATCATAATCGGCGTACAGTTGTGTATCGAACATCTGTTACTATTGCTGAGAAACATCATATTCCACGTATTTACGATATTTTCCCAATTGTATCAACTCCAACAGACTTCAACAAACCCAAAAATCTGCTCGTCGAAACATCAAACGTCGAGTACGATTACAATCCGTACTCAGACCGGGGAGTTGGTAGTTAAAGCGATTTCCACGAAAGCGAAACGAGGTAGTATGACAGCATCGAACGCGAATGCCCGGAGATGGAGGGAAATATAATTTCAATCGCAAAGAGGGAACTCATAGGCAGTGCGGCGCTGCAGGCAGAATACCGGGGGGATGTTGGCGACCAGTCACCGTGGCTGCTCACCCTCTCATCCTGCGCTTCCACGTTGTGGGGGATGAAGCATGACTCACCGGGTGCCACCAACCCTGTTTTTCGGCTGTCTCGTGCCGGGAATCCACCCTAGAACGTTCTCTCTCCCTCGCCGATCAAACGGAACGAGGAGAGAACGAGCATTATCATAATCCGTGTCGACAGGCTGTAAAAAAAAATACGGAGTCAGCCACGCTCAGGTGTCATTCGTTCGTCGTTGTTTGCTACGCTGGTCGAAAGAATCCGAGTCACGATGACTTGGGGTGGGTCGTCACGGACGACTGGATTGCTTTGGAAGTTAACGCGATGGCTCTAATTCCTGTTTGCGGAGATGAGAACTGATCTGTCACGTACCACGACGAAACCGTTCTTCTTTCCTTTATTAACAGCTTTGAATCAGGAGAGTTAGCTCTCTTGGACAGCTCTCGTGAGTAGCTCGGATTTATCGATTGATTTTGGTGGAGGAGCTTTCGATTCTGGATTGAATGGATATGTATACTTTACCGCAATGTTACGAATACTTGAGTTTCTTTTTCAGTTTTATAAAATTATCTACAAACCGATGGAAAAATATTTGGAAATTCTGTTTTTATAAGTAGATCTACGTAGGATCTTACAAAAAAGGCCATCAACACACCGGAAACTCTTTTCTTTGTTACTCAAACAAAAACTCCGTGACCCAAAAGAATTTCACATCGTTACACAATAAAAAGCTCTCACTCTCGTATTACCATACTGAACTAATATATCTTAAAGCACTCGTGTCTACATTTAAAGAAGAAAAACTTGTAGATCCATTTCTTTTTCATCGTCCAGCTGTATTTCGAATCGTAGGCTTAGAAACAACGAATGGAATAAAATAGAAAAAAGAACGTTGCCGTCCACACGTGGCTGAGGGAGGCGAATGGTGTCGTCAACGCGTTTGCTTAACGAATTAATCTCATTATTTTCGTTCGTCTTGCCCTCCATACCCTAGATAGCATGGCAAGATGGAGGGCGGGAGGTGAAATGGCATCTGGAAAAGCTGGCATCTGCTATGCAATACGAAGAAACGAGTTTCGATGTCGAAAGGAGATTACGAACCTTTCGAAGGAGGAGGAATACTCTGGATTTATGCGTTTCCTTTGGCCGTGCTCGAGGCCGATATGCGCTTTCCGACGATCATTATTGCACGAAGACGACTGGACTGTGGGGCGAACGAGCTCCGCGCACCCTCCATACTTCAAGGACGGAGGTTATCTTTTATCATCCCTCGATTCAATCGATCGAGGAGAAATTATTATCTGTTTTGGTAGACAGCTGGAACAGAGAATTACTTTTTTATCTCGTTTCCAGTCTACTCAATTGGCACGAGCTTCTTGAAAGCTCGTAATATACTCGCTTATCGAATCACTTTTTGTTTGTCACGAATTGATTTCGTTTCTCTACGTGATTTATTTTATTATTGTTAAGTTTTCTTTTGAAATCCTCCCATTTGGTATAGTTATACACTTACTTAGAATTAAGCGATTCAACAGACATATCGATCGACTTGACGAAATTGAGAAGTACAGAAAACCGATGGAAAGATTTATTTAATTAAGTATAGAACGCATATAGAACGTGCAGAGTATGATATTCGTTGGAATACGTAGTAGGTGAAACAAATCTCTATTTAGATCCTATTTCTTTAGTTATTCAGATCACAATCACGAATATCTACCTTAACTTCGAAAAAGTACACCATCGTTCACAACGAAGCAAATTTTTACAATCCAAGTCGGTCAAATGCAACTGTAAAATAATGTTTCCCTCGATGTCGCAGCGTAGTATGTCACGCAGCCATAGTTTTCCGATAGCGTGACTCGGATTTGGATTTTCAGTCGTGAAGGCTGTAATTTGAAATTCATACAAGAACATCCGATGAATCGAAGTGGACATAACGCGACGAGCAGATACGTTGCTTCGAACGATTTGCTAAACGCGAGCCGACGTGATATCGATTCACCAGGCCCGATGGACCTTTTTGCTTAGCGTTGCAAGGGGATTCTGCGACTGGTCGGCCATTCGGTGCAAAAACCTCGCCAAAGAGAGAGAGAGAGAGAGAGAGAAAGATCTCGGCGTGGGCGAATGGTTATTATTGCTTGGCGCCAGACTGGAGGGGTCTCCATACTAAGAACGTGTTTCAACTTCGCTATTCTCTCGCGAACGAAAGAATCGCAGGCGAAAGCGATGGAATCATCGACAGCCTCGGGGATATCGTGCACTTTCGACCCCTTCGTTCTTCTAACCGATCACACTCGTTCGATATCGTAGGTCTATTGTTTATTCGAAATTACTGTAATCGCCTAGGTGAGAGAGCTTAAAAAGAAATTGGAAGTATTTGTTGCTTTTCTTGTTCCATTGTAAAATGGATACGCGTGTCGTTATTAACCTTGTAACGATCTTTCAATTTCTGTGTTTCAATTACGCTTTCGCTTTTTAGGTGAGATTATTTCGCTTTAGGAATGTTTAGGGCTTGATTATTCAGATTCTTCTATAGACAAGTTGAAACGATCGTCGTGGTGATGGTCGTAAATTTAACGAGAAGTGGTCGTTGCCACCATTAGGAATTTCTGGTTGTTCGGACTGGTTTGAAGCTCTAGCTAGACCTGATTAGATTCTTTATGGAATGTCATTTATCACAAAGTCAAGGTTCTCGTGGTTTCAACGATATCGGTCAAACTTAAAGCGAGGACGACACTTCGATAAAAGTAGGAAGAAGTATCCCTCGTACCCCAATTAAACACCTCGTTACGATCCACACGATGTTGGACATTCTTGTTCCTTTCTTTCTATTCTAAAAGGGAAGGCAAATTGATCCGTTTACAATATACAGTATCAGGTTGATGTTTTCTCTTCGAAGCTAAGGTTTCCTGAGTTAAACCGTGCTGAGCTTCAGCTGTCAAACGAAGCAAATATTTCTAAGCTTAGGATAATGTAGTTTGGCTTAGCTTTCCGGTAGATCGCTGGCTTCAGAAACTTGCGCGTTCCTTGGGATATCCCGGTGGATTCCGGGGCTGACGCGCTATATTTTCTAAGTGGATTCGCCTGATAATACGGAACGCTGGTAATGTAGTTAACCGAGGCATCGAGTAAATTCTCTTGATTTTCCCGACGATTCCGTGTTAGATTCTCTATCTAACGAGCGCGATTCCGCGTCCCGGAGAACTGGACAATCGCGAAACGTCGCGCAGATAACCTCGACCGCGAGGGTATCGGCTTTCTTATTGTCACCCCAGCTGCAGGAGGAACGTAACGCGAGACGTAGCCACAGAATGTCGCGGCCAGATTACGACAGCCATTTCTATGTGCATTCTCGCCCCGCGCGGCGTAACGGTTATGGATGGACGTAAGATGTTGCACACCGCGCTCGGCTACGTTATACGCGCTGTAAGAGAAATTGGAGAGCAGTTGGATGAACTCTGCCAGGTATTGTATCTGTATGCTGGTTTCGGTTTTGATGAAATTGTCTTTTACTGTAAGCTACGGAGACTAGGGAAATCTCTAAATATTAGCAGGTGAATGTAAACCCAAAAAATGTAACAGGATTTTTCTGAAATTGAAGAAACTACCTGTTCGGGATTTAGTTTATTAGTTTATAGCTATATTTCAACTTGTACTGTATCGCAGAAAAGTATCGTGAAACGTCACCATAGCTACCACGATCGCTCAAAAAATCTCGAATCTAATGCCTCTCTTCAAACGTTTCGACATCTCCGTATATAGGAAGGAACGGTTAGAAACGGTGTGGATTTCCCGATTCCGGGCGATACACCGGTAACATTGAGAGAAGATCGAGAACCAATCCGAATCTTGCGCGGCCCTTAACAAAGGTACGGATTTCCCAGGGTATCGTTGTGTAGGTGGATCGGGCAGAGAACGAAGAGACGAAGATGCGATGAAGAGACAATGCGAGGATTACAGACTCGTCGCGTCAAGACCCATCATCGTGTTCTCCCTGCGAGTGCTCCCGGGTGCTCCGGTTCGCTCTCGTGGCTTACAAAAGGGTGCTTTTTCACACGGAAATGCCAGCACGACACTCGGGGCCGGATTAATCGAGCGGAACGAGTAGCGCGCGCTATGGAACACTCGGCGAACAGCGGCCACGATCCGCGATCGTTTCTCATTGTTCCATGTCCGCCTCGTGATTCTCAGCCGAACGCGATTCCCTGGCGTGCTCCTGATTAAACACGTGATTACGAAACTCGGGAACCTGTTACCGTTTCGCGATCGAAAGCCGATCGGTTGTCGATTGCTTTTTCGTCCGCGAATGGGAGATCTTTCGACATAAGAGATTGACCTTTTCGTGGTTGCCCGATTTAGAATGAACGTGTATAGTGATTCGGGAAGAGAGAGAGAGGGGGGGTAAAAATGGTTAGGAAGTTGTAAATTTTGTTTTGATATGTTTCATGATGTTTATTCGAGTGGGTTCTACAGTGTAGGATATTATTTTTTAATTTGTTTGTGGGAATTATTGGTGCTACAAAATAAGTCTTTTTCCTTTTTATGGATGGATTGCATGTTAGTAGGTAAAAACAGATATTTTGTAGAGGTCAAAGATCTTGCGCAGTTGTTTGGTTTCTTTTTAACGTTATTAGCCGATAATAATCGACGTTCTGGCTAATTATTATGGATAATACGTTTGTCGTGTCGTGACTCAGTGCTGATAGTGAATCATTGGTCGTAAATAGTTGGTCATCATTTTGTTAATGATTCTATTTACTAATGTGAACGCGAAGTCAACTATGTCGAAAGCAAATACTAAAACTCGAAACAAGAATTAAGTGCGAAATGTCTCGTAACGACCAAATATTTGAGACAAGTCAAAGTACTTAACTTAACTAGCCCTATAGAATTATCCAAATATTAGAAACAAAACATCTACGAGCAGTAGCCGAATTCCTGTCGTAAGGAATGATCGTGCATATTACGAGCATATTAGGCATAAGCTGGCACGTGGAAACTACAAATCCGTCGACGAAAAGCTTTACGTGACTAAGCACGTTCACGCCAGTCGTTTGACCGTGACCGTACATAACCTTTGCTCCTTTCAGTTCCTGCGTCGTGCTTCCTTCCTCTGTTTCTTCCTCGCGAATGTGATTTCACCGGTTCGGAAACTTCTCGACGCTGGACTTTGAAACTCGGTAACTTTGAAACACGCTACTTCGTAAGAGCGTCGAGGGAGCTTTTCGAAAGATCGAACATTACGACAATGCCCCTTCGATGTTAGCCGAACTTGGATGTTTGGAGAGCATATCACTGCTGGCATTCCTGTAGAGGCCCGACCATATTCTATACTTAAAGAACATCGTAACGGTACTGGAGGACGAAGTTCCGACGAAGGTAGCTCGTTACCACGAAGATTATCTCGATCTAACGTCCAGTCGACAGTTTGAGGAATTTTACGCGATCATTAGGTTGCGGACACGGGGCATTCTTACGTATTTTCTTTTTTTATCTCAACAGGAATCTGACCAGAACATGCCTTTAAAACGCCTTTAAATCGTTCTATTGCCGGTTCCCGCAATTCTTTTCTTTTTTTTTTTTTTTTTTGTTTTGGACGCAGCATTAGTCCAGAAAGAATATGAAATAGTTTCGAAGATCATGGTTTTTCTCCAAGATGTTGAAATTTAGATAGAAGCGAATGCGAGATAGAATAGGTATGATTCAGCTGCTTTCGCTTTTCATTCTGCCCGCGTGAAGACTGCTGCGAGTGAAACACGTTCTTCGTATCATTATTCAACGCCAATGAATAGGCTCTTTCCTTGGAACATCTTACATACGATGATCTCATTTGGTGTGGATTATACTAGGATTTTCTACCGTTCCAGTTTTTCAGAATATCGAAGATTTAGAACATCTATACATTTCTCTACACATCTATATCGATACATTTTTAAAAGTATTTCAACGCTGTTATAACAAATCTTTGTTTGTACCAACATTTAATCACACGGTCAAATTTAATACTAGAACTATCACACCGGTCAAAATAGCTGGTTTTAGAATTTTATTTTAAAATTCTTACTACGTGTTACATTTTCTCCCGCAATGATGTAACGACTTTTGCAGCGATGACTAAAGGAATAATATAATGAATTTTCTTTTTTTCTTATTTTAGGTATTCAAAATAAATATAATTTTGTATCGTGGCTACTTACACCAATACCAGTTAAAATAACTGGCTCTTGTCGAAGTGTAAAAGGGTCCTATAATCTGTTTATCGAACCCGATTGTATTTCCTTGTAATTTCCTTGTTTTGTACACTTCTTTTCACTATGCATGTCATTCAATATGATAGTGTCAATTATCAGGAAAATTCCGGATCGATCACCAGATCGAAAATTCCGGAGCATCATGCAACGAAATGCGGTTGATTTAAGTTTTCTTCCCAAGTAAGTTGCACCGCAGAGTGTTAGCAAGTTTAGTACTTAATCTGTTATCGCTGGTGGGAATTCCGAGACCCTCCGAGTGCACTTATTTTTATCGTCGACGTCCCAAATCGTGAGCAGCCGCTTTTATTTTCGACGGCGAGACAGTTTCATTGACATACACGGCGCCCCATTTCTTTCGCTTTCCGAGGGTGAACCGTGTTCCCTTTATGGAGTGATTACTCGCGCTTCAAGATGAAGTCGAGGTTTTCGGATGACTTGTCACGAGCCTCAGACACTTCGAAATTGTTTCGTTCTCTCTTTGCTTCTTTTTCTACATCTGGGTCATTTTATATCTTCATGCGGAAACCTCATCCCCTCGAAGAATAATTTGAGAAGTTAAAGAAAAATAACGGTGAAATAAGGTTGCAATTCAATATTAAAATTCGGTCCAGTTAAAAAATTCAATGGCTTGTTTTCCTGGGAAATATTCGTTCTAAAATGCTTTATATTCCTCTGAACATTCTCGGCTTAATCTCTAAGTTTCCACACGCATTTGAACTTCCTCTTCACGCGCCATTAGAACATTCCGACGTGAGTTCGTAATAGCATTCCGATATGTGCGAACAACTCTTGTTACAACATCGTTTTCTGAGTTTCCAATGTTACTAAATATTTCTATCACTACTACTACTAATAATAATATTACTAAATCACTTCGTTTCCTCGCTCCTTTTCTAAGATCTGAGTCCAAATCCTTTTTTAGAATCTATAATCCAAAAAAAAGATACACAAAAAAATTTTCCAGTTCACCAATTGTCATCTTTATTATCATGCAAAGATAATTCTAATATTCTTTCGTTTGAAACTACAGGGTAGTTTCCATCGCTTGATATTTCTTCGTGACATAAAGGATTTTATAAACTTCATCCGAGTTTCCTTCGATCCTACTCTTCTCTTAGAAATTTCCAATTGAATCAATTTATTTCTCTAGCAAACTGAAACTACTGGTTTCGTACCGATCGCTCGAAATCTCCCGAAATTTCTTCCGATTCAAGATCGACGAAGTCCATTGTCCAGCTTCGTGCGTTAAAAATCTCGTCCGTTTTCAGCTGGACCATCACGTCCCTCCTATTTCGAGGATCGTTTCCGTGCTAGGATTTCTATTTACAGGTAAACCTAGTGGACGGAATCGTCCGTGTAATCTGCGCGAACGTGATCGGGGAGGTAGGAACTCGAGTCGGAACCCGGTTCGTCCGTACTAGAACTATTCGAGCTTAGATCGCGAAGGTTGCGAGCAGAATGCAATCCGCAGATGTCGAGCAGCTGCCGCGGCAAATTGCTTTCGTGTCTTGCATTTAATCCCGCATTGGTAGCTTCTCTAGGCAAGCGTCGACGACGACCGGGCCGCCACAGCTGGCAGGGACTTTCAAATTCGACAATGCTCGTAGCCGTGTGCCCTGGCATAATATTTCCCAGCCGAGAGCTTGACACCCCAGGGGGAAACTAGCTTCCTGTTTCACGACCTTCGTTCCGTTTGACAATGCTGCATCGGTACAAAATTCTTTTTTCGTTTGCGACCGAAGTGGAGAAATTTCGAGATATTTCTGGAGACTTGGAAGGCTACAGTCTGTTACAAGAGTTCACGTTACGCCTACCGAATTCTACGTTCCTGACTTACCCAAGAAACAGAAAACGCGTTTTGCTGTAAAAACTATTTTTTCCAATTAAGAAACTTAATTTCAAGACACTTAATTCACAGTGATCTTGGAGAAAACTTTATTTATTGAAAACATTTTCCATCTTATTTTTCGATAATTCTAACCATATCCTAATATCGTCAGGATTCGGCTCTTTTTCTTTTTTTTTCCAAACGAGCAAACCCGAACGAACAGCAGGGGAAGCAGGCTATCACAGAAACAAAGTAGTTTCGGGGTATTCGTGGAAACTTTCGAATTTCGGCTCGTTACACGAAGCACGTTTTCAGTCCGGTTTCGACGATGGAGTTCGTTTCGCACTCGAATCCGTCGAGCAACTTCGTTTAATCGCTCGCACCCTCGCGGCCTCGTCGCGATTTTATCGGACGATATTTTATCGAAGGGGAGAGAAGTTGGGTTTAACGATGGACAAGCGGAAAAAGTTTCGTAATAATTTCACGAATTTCGTTCGTCGTCGGGATTTTTGTCGAAGAGGATGAGGAAGGGGGCAGATTGAAAATCAACCGGCCGTCGTCGGTAATTATTTCGACGAAAGGAAGAAAAAGAAAAAGGACGAGGTAGATGGCGAAGAAAGATCGTGAGGCATCGTGCTTTCCGGTGTTTCTATCTTGAAGATGCCTTCGTGCCGCCGCTTGTATAATATGGCTCGATGTTGCGTTAGGTTCGTGCCGCTATTGTCCAGCGGATTGCCTCGTAAAATCTAATACTTTGTATTCGGATTAGACGGGTTTAAGGGCTCGTAACAAAAGCAGCAACCCTGGGGCGCGGCAGAAATCATTTCCTAGGCGAGTCAAAGGGAGATTGGAAAGAGAGATGGTGTCTGATTACGGCCTTCTTTATTGGCGTCCTTATCGTTTGGACAAATAATTATTGCCCTTGAAGTCGTGAAAAAGTTATCTGACATGAGTTTTTTATTCGTAGATGTTTCTTACACCGTGAATATTTTCATTTGTCGATAGAATATCGAAATGGTCACCGAAACGAAATATTCATCGATAAAGCGACGATAGGGGTTTGGTAAACATTTTTGTAATTTCAGCAAAATTATCATTTTACTGTGAAAATCTGTTTGTTTGCCCCTATCTGTTTGTTTGATACTATCTGAATGCCCATAACAATAGGGTATATTTAAAAATAGCATTCGAAGCGAAATAATGGTTACTGACCTGTACAAAGGTAATGGCACGAGAGATAGTGTTCAAATCTTGTTTTCAGATGTTACTATCGAAACATTCTATTGTTGCTACCTGGACCGCAAAAATTTAAGGAGAGCTAAAGTGATCTCATACGTTACTGGGTTTCTTATACACACAACGTGGACACTGTATATCTACAAAGATACAAAATTTATTTTTTATCTTTCTGGTAACGAAAGAATATCGATATCGAAAGTCGATGACAGCTTTCGCGAAGCATTTCGCGATTGACGACCAGAATCATCAGGCTTGTAGAAAGTTTTTTATTTGTTATATGGAAAGGAGTTAAAAATCGTTATTCACGCGCACCTGAAGGTGCCTCCCAATTAAGAGTTACCATCGGTTTGCGAGAAAATCGCAAAGGGTTGCCAGTTTATCAAGCCACGACGATCTTCTTTTCGCAGCTGGACATCTTCCGGAAGTTCGGAGGCGGAACGAATCGGAGGTTGCGGCGTGTCGATCGCGAAGATCGTCGTTCCAATGGACGAACTCGACGATATGCTAGGCTTGTCCGCAAGGTTAACAGCCGCTTCCGGAAATTTAGTAAATTGTATGCGCGCCGGCATGGCGCGTGCCTCCGCATAAATTGCCTCTGCATGCAACCCCTTTCGAGCTACCCTTCCTTCCCTTCTCGCCTTCGGTCGTTGTTTTCCTGCGTGCAGCCAACGCCGAAAATAAATTCGCGCCGCTGCCCTGGGCCAGATAATGAGCGTTATCGCTGCCACGTCTCCGCATCGAGATTAATCGCGAATTTAAATGCGCTCACAGGACCGATCCGAGGGGTAGATTCGACTGACCCGTCATCCTGCCGGGGCTCGGTTAGGCTTTCGACTTTGTCGATGAGCTGGCTGAACAGATAAGGGCTAATTGAATATCTCGTTATACTTTCGGATGATTTCTGAAAATGGATCGTTTGGTAGGTGGAGATAGTGTCACGGATTACGGTTTTGGGATCTATCTTAAAGGAGGAGGAGCATTTATCAGCAACAAGTTTCACTTTTCTCGTTAGGTGGTCCAACAGCGAGACGCAGGTTCAAGGAAAAGAATGTTAAGTGCCCGGTTCTATTTAGTCTAAAGCCTCTTTAATCTAGTATATACGGCACGTAGTTTAAAATAACGTTGGAGAATTTATTTGGTTGCATGGGAAAACGTGTACACGTTTGTGTACACTTCATAGGAGAACGTAGTTGATAAAGAGCTTGGTCTGGAGTGACTTAGGGGGGGAAGAAACACGCGAAGAATGAATTGGTTATGAATAGAGCGAAAGATTTCAAACGATCTCGCCTCGATTTTGATATTACCGATATCTTATTACTAGACCATGTATTTTCGTTTTCCCTTTGTTTCGAAATAAGAGACAGGGCTTGAACGAAAGCAAATTCCAATCAAGCTCCATTATTACCTTCAACAATCGCACGAGCTCGTATAAAGTAGCCACGAAACCCTAACGAACGCCCTAACTAATTCACGTACATTATTTTATTCCTCCCCTTGGCACAGTGAAAGCACGCAATTAAAGGGCTATTGTACGCCCATCGCATCGAAAACCGAAATATCATCCCTCGCGGGCACGAAAAATATTGACACAACCGGAGTGGTTGTCCGTATTGGAACACAATATGTAACGAGGAAGAAAAAGACGAAGCAAAGAAAGCGAGAACGACTAGGGAAGAGCGAGAAGTAACGGTGAAAGGGAAAAGGAAGGGAAGCACGGTGGTTGCGTGGGCGTAGGCCAACGCAAACAGAGGAACGCATATGAGTACAATAAGTTATAACAAATGGTTACCGCGGTCGTTCTCTTTTCCTCGTTTCCCTCCTTTTCACTCGTATAAGAGAGTTTTAGAGGTATAGTAAAGGTGTAACAGGGACAGGGAGAAAAAGGGAGGAAGGCACGGAGAGGACGCGTAAGAGGGCGCAAAGAAGAGAACGGTGCCACGCCTCGGTATATAAAAATATCGGGCGGCAGTAGGCGTTTAAATAAGCTTCCAGCCACGTCTACGCGAGTTCTCGAAAACGAGACGAGAAAAAGGAGCGTCGCTTGTCTCCACGTAGAATGAGAAATGACTCGCGAGAGGATATATCGGGTTTTATGGGATCCGTAAGAACCGCCACCACCCGCTACCAAAATGAACGACGAGCAATAATATTATTAGTGCGCTCCTACGGAAGCTCGTAAATCAATCGCATTATTCATACGATTATTAATAATTGTGTAGCGTTTATATAAATATGCAAGAGTGCATTTTTTTATTTCCCGTTAATTATATCGTTAATTACATCGTTAATTATATTCGCGAGAATATTAGCAACCGTTAGTTCATACGTTGCAGTGTACCAAGAGTAGATTATTAATTTTTTGTAGACGGACAAAATTATTGGCGACGTTAAACGCAAGACGTAAAACAGCCGGACCAATAATTCAAGAGCGACACGATGGATCGTCAGTGAAGCAGCTCGAGAAATAATTGCGCGACGATGGACGTCGTGAGATACGATAATGGCGACGTAATTTTTGTAAACAAAAGAGCACGACGGGACTCTGTCTCAAGTCATTTCCGCTCGGCGAGACGGCGAGTCGTCGTTTCCTTCGGCGGGCGCGTTCATTGTCGCGCGATCAGAATGAGAATTTCGGTCGCGATCGCACCGAGAGCCACGCAGAGAAAGTTGCCAAGCCGGTGGATGCTAATAATCGCACGCGTTGCAATCGAATCGCTTCGATTAAGAACGCGTCGCTTCTCGTGCGATTATTTTAACATCTTTACCACACCAAGCGACGACCACTTTCTCTCAATTTTTCCATCGACCGTAGAGAAACGGCGTTCCGCCACGCGTTTACGAAACCTGTTTGCCCTTTTCTCGTATCTGATTCGCCGCAAGGTCGACGTGTGACGCGATAACGAACGTCAATCGATACTTATCGATCGATGCTTGCACGAGCAATCGACACGAATGGCTATAATAGCCGATCGATATCCAGCGTCACTATCGCTTTTTGGTGTGAAACGCGTGAACATGGACACCTTGCTTCGAAAGCTTGGACACGCTTCGTCTCGTACAGATGTTTCAGTTTTCTGTGTCGTTATACTCGCTCGCTTGAAACGAGTATGAAACGTGGTTTCACCTTTGTTGCACGGAGTCGCGTGTAAAAATGTCGTGAGCCGGTGGTTAAATATCACGGCGCTCTGATATTACACGTCTGGCTGGGCTGAGTAAAGCGATTCGAATGTTTCGGTAGATTGTTAAGTTTGATGTGACTGGTTTTTCTGCTTAGGGCGTTTAACATTTTACGACCACTAAAAAATTAATTTTTAAATGGTCAGACTTATCTGACAAATTCGACGAATGCACAAATTTAATTATTCTCTTCGTTAGTTTCTTTGTTTAGTTAATTTGTCGAATTACTGATTATAATTTGATCATTGCAATTATAAAATTGGCTGAATTGTATCGTTACGTCATTTAGTCAGTATTTATGGGCAAAGAACACGTGTAAAAATTGGTCGAGAATATGAGGAAAAGGCCACTGTAGTTTATGCTAACGTAACGTCAGAACCTTCGTCTTTCAAACGGTTCATTTTCGTCTGGTTTAGTTATTTCTCTATGTTCACGCCTGGTAGTGTGAACAGGTCCATCTATATTTACGTATGGAAACGTCATTCCAAAGGCAAGAGCTGCTTTTTCGATTGCCAACGACTCGACACCATGGGCGGAACGTTTACGCCACGATCCTTCTTGGCCACATGAAATACAGCAAGGGTTTCGTCCTTGAAACCCCAATAAAAACTGTGTTGTGCCCAAATGCATCGGTGGCTGGAGAATATCCCGTGTCCTATTTACTCTATGTTTCTCACATGTTGTTCTCAATGTTCAGGTTTCAGAAACTTAGGTTCGGCAGAAATTAGCCTGAGTTTCTGTAATTTCATACGGTTCTGTTCATACGTTCCTAAATACATTATATCAAATTTCATTTCCCGGGTTGTTCAAGTTTATTAGTCGAAACATTTAGATGAAAAATTATAACAATTTCTGGAATGTTATTTATTCGAGTAATTTAGAAGTTTGACCAATGAGGCGATGATGTTGGAAGCATTAGATATTTCTTTTTTAATTTTCCTAGAAATTTACGATTGTTTATGCCACTTCTTAACAACGAATCGACAAGGTTCGTGATTTACTTAGATTCATTGAAGTAAAAAAAACTCCTTTTGTCTCTAGAAAAACCCAAATCGTCTTTAGAAAAAGATAAAATTGATACAAATAATTTATCCACTCGTATCCTTACAAATGTAATCTCTGCTATAAACTTCTCTTTCTTCCACGCGTCCCTCCCTCGACCATGAAAGTATGCAAAAGACCGAAGACTTCGATAAAGATTCCTTTTATAGAAGCCAGTCGAAGAGTATTATCAGACACCGAACGATTTCCGTCCAAAGGAAAAAGATCTTCTTCGTTGCCTTGTCGAATACTCTTTGTTCCAGCAGTTTGTTCTCGAATCACCGGACAAATCCTTCTCGCGATCCTTGCAAAGTTCGTGATCCTTTGACCAATACAGTCCCGCTCCATGGCCATCTTTTGTTCGTCTCGCTTTGTCAGAGTGTATCGGCTTTTCTGCCATCTTGCTCCCTGGGCTTTCAACCTGGGTCTCTCGTTGTTTTATTCCAGATCAACCCACGGTCAACCGCCGATTGAAATTGCTCGATCTGGAACTCCATCTTTTTGTCCAACTCCGTCACACTTTCGCGTCCTTTGAGCCGGGATTTCCTGCCTTCTGGATCGCCGCAAATAGGATTTCGTGCCACGTGTAGATTCGAAAGTTTCTTCGTGGTAGCTTCCACCTCGCTGACGACAGCCTTTTTCGCGCGCTTACCGGAAATAGTTCGTGGAAATTCCCTGGAGAGAGGAACGGTGACACGGAACGAGGATCACCAAAGGTTCGTCGATTTATTTGACCGTGGGTCTCCGGGACGAGAAGAAACAAACGTTCTTTGAAGAGGTTCCCTTTTCGCGGCCGTGTCCTTGGCGGCCACCACTGGTGGCAATTCATCGACTTGAATTTTAATAACTTTTTGAACTCATTGACAGACATTACGAAGAGGCAATGAATTTGGCTCTTCATGTATCTTCTTCAATAGTTTCGTTCGCTACAAGTTGAACCCTTGAAACCTTGTCCTAATACGATTAGAATCTTTATATATATATATTTCGATATAATAGCATACTACAACGCATCAAATGCATAAAATTTCGAATCTCAGCAATAGTATATGTAACCAAATTGTCTGACAATGAACCAGTACCAGCCTGTCTGGCCCCAGAATGGCGAATTCCGTTATACTTGAATCATTCTCGGCCGAGAATACCTTGCGTTGGAAAGGTGACGCGGTGTCGAGACGGTCGTCGTCGTCTTTGAAGAATGCAGGCAGGTCCGAGGGCACCGACTGCTACCTATAAATAGTGGCCGGTGTTAACCGCGTTCGACTATTATTGGAAACGTCGCGGTTTTTCCTTTTGATTTTCTCTTTTCGCGAATTTCGCGAAAATCCTGTCACGTCCAGAGGCATCGACCATGTAGACGACGATTTTCTTTGGCGGTCAGGGCCTGGTGGGCGTGCAAAGACATGCAGCCGACCAAAATAGACGATGATACTTGAACCTCGAGAAGTTCTCTACCGAATCGTTCGATCTATTAATAATCGACCATCGAAGTGATATTTTGTCTCGCGTGGTTGATCGAAACGACGACGATCCGATCTCTCTGAGGAAATTTCAGTTCGGCCGAAACGAGAAAGACGGATGCTTACAAGTTTGCAAGGATACTGAGAACCAAAGGTCCTGTGAATGTTTGATTATTCCATAGTTGTTTTATGGTTGGGTAGACCCATCGATATTTATCTGCTCACAGTCTGACGCGTACTTAAGCGTGGGAAACGACCACGTGATGTACACGTGGGTTCTAGTTCAGGACCGGTCTATCGATAATTTTTGTATCCACATTTTGTTCGATGTTCACCATAAAAGGGAGGATTCGCTGTATCGATGGATTTCGTTTATTTCGAATTATTCGCTCGGTAAAAAAAAGCGATCGATTTGCACGAGTCACGAATGACTCGACGTTGTATAGCTTTAATCCTCCCGGATCTTTATTCGACATCGGGAATCAAGTTTATCTGCTCTTAAATCTAAAGCCTTAGCCTCGGATATTATATTTTTATCCTCTATGTATTTTAGCAGCGGCTGATAGTATATTTTTGATGAAAATGAAACGAAAATCATGGAGCCTGTGTATAAAAAGTTGGAGAGTTCTCAGAATTTACGATAAAATGTGTGATCTTTAAATTTAAACTTTGAACTTTGAAAAACTGATATCACCGAATTGAAATTCGAAATTTCTCTAAAATTAAAGCTTTCCAATTTAATTCTCAGAGTTCGAAACCGTATTATTTTAATCTTAAACCGTTGAACTCGTGTGTTTTATTTTAGATTTTTCTCTATTCTTATCCTCCCTTTTCTCTATTTTTAACCTAATCTTAGTAGAAAGTCAGCGATCTCGAAAATTCTACGCATCTCTTGAAGAATGCCTTTTATTCTTCCGTCGCCGTGCCTCTGATCTCTCATTCTTCGCTGTCGAAACCATTAAGGGAAATTCTAATCGACAAAACTCGAAGTAAGGCTGGAGGAGGAAGGCTCCGTCTATATTTAAACTGGCGGGCCACGATGTACGATTGGGATGCGTGGAAATGCCACGGGACGTGCTTAACGAGCGGAAGTATGTACGTTGCAGCTGCAGTTGCGACGAAAAGGAAACGCCCGGCGATGTTGTACCTCGTCTTCTACCTTGAAACATTTTGCCAAGTACCTTCGTTAAAAATGTTGAACAATTTTCTTCTCTTTACTTTCATTGAATATTTGTCACTTGGATTGCTATATTCTATTCTGTTCAAACAAATTGTACTTCAACGTGCAACGCGCGACATCTTTTGCACATTTTTACAAAAATTCTGAATAAAAGACACCAACGTTTTGCGGACGATGGTTCGTCACTGAAATAATCGAAAAGAAATAAAATAAACATTACAACTGCTTTTTCGAAAGTTGAAACAACGTAGATACGTAGAAATTTATACGCAGTTTCGTCTGGCGTAATGGAAACGAATGGAAATGCGGTTGAATGCGTCCGAAACGTTGACCGAAAGCCGGTCGATGAGTTCGCTTAGCGAGAGGACAGGAAGTTCTATCGTGCGCTTTCCACGGGATTAGAATTTGTTGAATCGCGTGCCTGTGTCCACGGTTCTTTGTTTAACTTTCGGCTTGTGCCACTCTCTGATGCTCTGTGATTTTTTTAAGTCAACCAGAACACGTCCGTTTGCGGTGATTCGCACGGACGCTCTGCAAACGATGCACGTTCGATTGGAAAATTTAAAGGTTCTTCAAACAGGCTGTAAAAATTTGAAACGGCGTTTTCGCTGATTGGATAATGAATTCCACTAGCAGAGAATCTAGTAAAAAATAAAAGTATCGAATGTTTCGTAATTTGATACATAATGTGTGAAGATTCGATTTGCTGTTGGAGTTGAACGTTCGCAATGGCATCGTGAATCTCGATAAATCTCGAGATTTCCATTGGTTTGCCAAGACCCGTTGTATGCGAGTCTTTTGACACGGAAGCCACGCAGAGTGTGCGCGAGCTGGGGAAGACGATTTGCCTCTCGTCGGTCAATTACCGGCGAATTGGAGCGTCCATGCGCGTTGCTGAAGTGTCCACTTCCTTGAAACGATCCAATTTTGCTCCGTGGCAAACCAATATCGTCCAATTGCCGTGGCTGTTGGCAAGAAATTGCGGCGAGCCATTTGCCGCACGCACGTAGCCACGCTCGTTTCGCAATTAACGTTTTCATTTTGCCAGTAACCGTCGATGCTTTGTAACTGTCTTTACACTACATCGTTTTCGTCCATTGAATCGACGTAAAATAATTTAACGGGATTCTATTACATCATAAAGGCACGCGAGTGACGCACAAAGTGACGATTGGTAATTACTTTTTAATTTTGTTTCCGATACTAAAAAATCAATTTTCGTTACAGTCATTTTGTTTTCATTTTCAGCAGAATGGTAAATTGCTTGGTAAAATGAGCGATCGCCAGTGTTCTCTATAATAAGCACAGCTCTGCGCTAATAATGCTTACATCGATCGCACGAAAGTTTAATTATATAGAATCATCGCAGTTAATCTCGTTACTCACGTAACGAGAGATTAATTGCGTGGTTTCTGATGTCTGTAATTAAGCACTGTGCGAAGTGTGTTTGAAATAAGAAGTAACTGAGTGATCGTTTTGTCGTGATAACTGCTGTAATCACGTTCTAACGATATTTTCCACTGTTTCCTTTTATCGAAAAAGGAATTATTCGCAATTAATTGAACGTAGAAAATCATAAATGCTTATGGGCCAATACAGTGGAATAAGAACGTAGACGAAACGATGTAAACGTAATAGAAAAATTATTCATCTGTCGATAACTAGTACTCGAACTTTGTTACCATATCAATTTAATATAATCTCAACTATTGCTAATTGTAACCATTAATTGAAAATACGTGTCATTGATTCGAAACATTCAAACACTAGTATCGATTTGATTCGAAGTGCTCGATCTTGTTCTTCAAACCGATACCACGAATCGATGACTTCGTAGTCAGGTACGGTATAAGCACATCGAGAGGAGCGATCGATTCGACTCGAAATCCTCAACGTTCTCTGCCCGCTGTTGGCAATAACGCGAACAAACAGCACGGTTTCCAATTACTGGGTCGCACAATGAGACTGGGGCGTGGTCGATTAAAAGTCTATCGAACATAACCGTGGCGAGCGAGTTTTGTCCGGAAAAACCGAAACGTCCAAAGCTCCGAACATAATCGTCCCCCGTTGCTATTTTCACCGTTGTTCGGCCACCGTATCTCGTTGCAGTGACGTATCGGAAAAGATACGGCTGGTCCGTTGATTTTCTCGTCACTTTCCAACGATACTGTGCCAACTGGAACGAGATGATGAACGAGAAGATGAACGAGAAAAATTGGAGAAAAAAGAGCGTGGAATGTTTTTCTTGCTTCGTCTCGCTTTTTAGTAGGTAGTCGTTGGAAATTGCGGATGCAGCTCCTCGTGGTTACTGCCAGAGATATAATGAATAGTCTGTGTGTATCAAGTTGTTCCAAGTAGAATTTTGTTTTCTTATGAGAGGGAAGAACGACGATACAGGTTCAAGCGCGTATGGTTGGCACTAAAAGAAAAAATAGTCTGGAAAGAACATTAAATGACACATAGGAGGAATATGTTAGGTTCTAAGATATACGACGTTGTAGGAAGTTAATTAAGCTAACGGGTTTTAACGTACGAAAATGTACCGATGCACGTTGACGTAAAACACGTGTTTCGCTTTGAACGATACCAACAAACGGGGGAGTAATTGCGACCCGTGGCAACGTTAACCGGTTTTGCGAACTTTATAAAATAATTAACGAACCTAATTACCACGGTAATGGAGCTTTTGTTGAACATCTAACCAAGCAACTGCGATTACGTTCTTCCCTTGTCGTTGCGGAAAAACGGTCCCTGTAGGCGTGTACTGTTTTCGATGGATACATGCTGTCAGTGAAATTAAATTATTATATATTATATATTAATTATGATAACGTGTAATATCACGAAGTATCGATGATATAATGATATAATTATTCTTTGATGTACATTTTTTTTGTTAATATATTATATTACTTCTTAAAATCTACTGTTAAATGTAAATATATCTCTTTAAGCAATGTAAACAGTACGAGCAGCATGTTACTTACCGTTTATAATTATCGTAAGAAAAACATCGATTTTATAGGAAATCTGTGACGCGTAAGAGGTAGTCCGCAATTAAGAACACCTGGGTCTATGAGCGAGACCCGAAGGAATCTTTTCCCCGTTTCTGCTTAAGAGGCTAATGCTTTTCTTCCAAGAGGCGTTTAATTTTTTTTTTTAATTTTACATAAGAACATTATTAAAATATGCAAATAAATACAATTGCTACAGAAACTGCATAATTTTTAAATATATGTAGTAATTGAAGGTTGTTGGTAGCAGGATGGTTTCATAGCATAAAAGATACCAGAATTCGAAGAAAACGATCAATCTTCTACCTAGTCTTCTGAAAATTGCCCGGTTTATAACGATTCCCTGTTCACGATAAAAATATGTAACAGATAAAATGTTAAGCACAAAGTCCTATAGTTGTCACCTATCGGTTGAATCAGCAATAAAAGGAAGTAGCAGGGAAACATCATCGGTTATCTTCGCATCGTGCGATCGCTCGTTTCGAAAAAAGCGCGTACGACGCAGCTTGTATGTGCATCGCGTTTATCGAGACGATGCAGATAAGCAGCATCCTGTTTGCTCGTCGCTACGTCAAAATTTGTCATCGACTATGAAAAAATACGATGAACGAGGTCTTCTCATCCCCTACACCTTTCCACCTTTTTCTTCCTTTTCTCGTTCCAACGCAACTGATTTTACAATCCGTCTTGATTTACTCGTTTTCTGTACTACGGACTATCGCCAGAAAAATGTTCAAACCGGTCTTTTATAACATTCTGTTAGACACAGAATGCCAGGAACCTTCACGCCCTCCTTTACTCTTGTCGTCGTTAGTCAATTTTTTCATCGTTTCGCGCGTTCGATCGACACGTTCGATTGGCGAAACGACAAAGGCCCGTGACGCGATCGTTACAGCACTCGGCTAGAGAACCACGTCAATCTCGCGTACCGCGGCCTGCGTTGTTGTTCGTTAATTGAATCGTGCTAGGAGAAATTGTCGAGACAATGGATCGAGCGCTATTGCGTTGCGTTTCCAAGCGTGATCGGGGCCCGCGGTTTTTAGAACGGTTATTTTTAACCGAGAAAAGCGCGTGCACGCGTGCTCATTGTTGTTATACAAGCGACCGGTTGTTGCGTAAGCCCCGTGTTCACCGATATGATGTGCTTTACGCCAGCATGGAGCGGAGAAATGCGCTCCTCGCGCTCTGTTGGATGCTGCCTCGTCGTTGTGCTCTGTAGAGCAGCCAATTGTGAAACTTGGAGATAATATCGTCGGATTAATAAGGATCAGAGGTGCGAAATTTGACTGGATAAAGTTTAGCAACGTGCGAAATTCATAGGAATAGAGAGAATACTCTAACGAGCGTGAGTGAGAAATTCTGTCGTATATACGTGAAAATGTATAAATATACTTGGATCTAAATCTGTGAGTCCAAATTTTTAATTGTTAATATTTTTGAATTAACAATCGTAAAGAATAACACTGTCCGTTCGAAAACTTTCGTTCGTTTCAACTTATGTGTAACTCTTATTACATCGCATTTTATAAACTTGTCAATCTGCACGTTCGTTCTCTAGAAACTTTTCACTCGCAGCTTGAAACTGGTTGCAGTAAATCTCGTCGTAGGAAAGAGAAATTTATTTCGCGCCATCGAGCTCAGCCTCTGTACTTCGAGTACTATTTTCTCTTTCCAGGGCTATTCGATAACGCTAGCCACTCGAGAAATATCATAAAACGGTATCCTATTGATAAGACGCGAAGTAGGAAAAGAATACGTGCTGGTAGGAGGTAAAGAGATACGAAGAGGTAAAAGCTTCGTCGGTATTGTTGCGATGTTCTTCGATAACTTTCGATTCTCACCAGTGAAACTTCCTCTACCAGCCACGCTATTTATCGCAATCCGTATCGATAGGCGTATAGGCTCTGCGATAAATCTACTACTCGTAGGTCGCGACTTGGTATCAGATTTAATTTCGATAAGTGACGAAGTCGCGACTTCGATACTTCTAGCTTTTCAGCTAGATACTTTACCATAAAATACGCCTCGTGGATGGTCGAACCACCCTTAATAATGCTAATGGACGGACGAGCGAGTCTGCCAAGACGGTAAAAAAGAAAATTAACGTTGAAAAAACAAGAAGACGAAATCGAGACACGAAAAAGAAGGAAATGGCAAAGGCAGGATTGCCCTTTAGTTCATTCCCTTTGAACTACTCGTGGCAAACGCGAAACGCGGGGGTGCACGTAATCGATTATATACACGCGTGCATGCCTTTCGCGATTTAATTGGTTCGTTGAAACGATTTTATGCCCCGGTGAATGAAATTTCGGCGATTCTCTGTTCGTTCGTGAAGATCAATTAGGCTTTTACGAGATTCGCGTTTACTTCCATCTTTTTTACGATTGAGACTCGCATGCTGGTTAAAAAGGTGAACTCGCATCCAAGCGGAACGTCAATCGTATATTTGCGTAATGGGGTTGAGAAATGGAGAAAAAGTGGTGTTGATCGATATCGCTTCTGTAAAGATCATCCGTGATAAAAATTTATAGTTTCAGCGTTTAAGAAATTCATACATTCTCCGCCCATATGAATCAACAATTGACAAGTCGCGTGTTTCCGAACCTACCTACCGCTTCTCAAACATCGATTTATCAAAGTGTACATCATGAATGGACATCCGTGAACGAACGATAGCTTACGTAGAACCCTGAAAGAGCAGCTTGCGTTTTATCGAACGGAGCCCGATGCCATAAAATCAGAAACAAACGTGCCGTTGTTTCCGTAAGAAAACACAGATAGTCTTATGCAAACAGGATCGATAATTTATTGGGAAAAAACGATGAACACTCTCGACTAAGCAAACTGTAAATATATCGTCGAATCTTTGCGAAATTTTCTGATCCGCCACTTGCACGCACACGTGACTTTGCAAATATGCAACATCGTTCCTCCATTCACGATACTTTCAAGCCGGTTGCATGAGATCACGAGTTTCTCGTACGCCTTGATACGTCGCTGTCGAAGGGTGGCGACAATTAATCATCAGCACCCTCGTGAATAAGAGAGGTCGATTCCAGGGTGGATATTAGGGTAGCAGTTTTAGCGACTAGATGGGAGATCCAATCTAATTCGTCAGACGACTGACGGGGCTATTCTCTGTGAACAATCGGCCGACAGACGGTCTATTTCGTTGTCTGGTTCAATTTGAGACTGACTTTTTCAACTTCCTCTTTGGCCAGTGAACTGGTCGCTCTTAACTCTGTATCAGTGTGCTGAGAAGATGTAACACGAGCTGTGTAATTTTTAAAGAAACCAATCTTTCGGGGCGTTTAAACTCTTGTGCTATATAACATTTTAGTTGGATGTCTTCCTGTTAACTTTTTAGCTATATAACATTTTGGCTGGATGTCTTCTTGTTAACTTTTCTTTAAAAAAAAACTTCGTTGTTATAGTTACGAACTTTTTGCAAGGTCAGACGAAAGCGCAGTAGGAAACAAATTATCCATTTTCATCTCGAAATTTAATTAATGTCACTCGTCTCGATCAAGCAACGTTCGAGCGAACGTATATCGCTACGGCAAATCGTTTTAATTTAGATGCCGTTAAAATTTCTGCGGGTGCCCTCTGAATAGGGAGACAAATCGGCCGACATTAGGGCGATGGTTTTAGGGACTAGGCATCGGGTCTAATTTACCATTTTACTCGGCAGGATGTTCCTCGTTCCCTCGAAGAATCGCACGATACGCGGTGATAAGCGGCGAACTTTAAAGGAACGTCGCTTCCTGGCTGAACGGTCTCGTGAATGTCGCGTGATACTTCTGCCCTATCGTGCTTAGAATCTAGACTTAGACACTGTACGGTTGGCCATCCGCTCACATCTGCGTGCAAAATTTCTGGAAACAAGCTTGCGCAGACACTATGGGAAACGTCGAAGAAACAGAGAACGAGTCGTGAAGATACCATCGGCGAATTTTAAATTTCAAACGAGCAATTGGAGAGTTATATTTTGAAGATGCAAAGTCCAGATCACGTGTGATGTGTTATTAGGCTGTTATTTGCAAGTCAATCAGGTGAATATCTTCGTTCATTCATCGTTCAGTGAGATGGCCGGATATAAAGGCAAAATACTTTTCAAAATATTATACAATTGCTATATCTCGGTAATTAAATATTTTGAAGCCTTTCTAAGATTAAAAGCGTGTTTAACATTCTATCATAATTGCGCTATAATTACGAGTCAAATTATGCAGCTAAAATTATAAGCAATTATATAGCACGTAATTGTCATTCAACAGAACTATTTAGTCATTTATCATCATATATCGTAGCAAACATTTATTTTCTCACATTTTCCCGCGGATAAAATGTAAAGGAAAGAATATTCCAACCTTTCTCCGTCATTCTCGTAAACATCATTCAGCCTTCCGTCGTTTCACGTCCAATTAATTTCTGGCGGGGCTTTCATTTTCCGAAAGCAAAGAGACAGAGGAGAGACGAGTCGATATCTCGTCATCGACGACAAAAAGGAGCGATGACATCGCGCGGACATACGCAAGTCTCTAGTGCTGCGTGCATTGTGGCTCGAGAGCTGCACTCTCGAATGCATTTTCGTGCACCGGATATGCAAGCACGCGACGGCTTAGCCAACGACGCATGTTTATTCCTCGTGGATACCGAATATTTTTCTTCGTCGTCGTCGAATTGACAGGTAACACGTACGTGACGTTTAAAACCCGCATTTTCGAGATGGATGTTCGCATAGAAAAATTTCGATGGAAATTTTTCGTTGGAACTCCGACGATTTTTCCGTGATTGACGGTAGATGCTGGATAAGTCTATGGAATGAAAAATTGAACGTTTCACCTTGGTGACTTTGTCATGTTCGTTCGATGAATAGCAATGCTAGCGTGAAAGTGTAATAGTCCTTTCTTCTTAAATGATCAACGATACTATTTTCTTTTTACAAAGTATTTTCAATTTTTGTTTTAACTCTTTGGCGGTCGATATTTTTGCAAGCAAAGTTTCATTTTATAGACTATTATTAATAGATCTTTAATTCGTTAATTCGTTAAAACGTCCAGAATACATGGGAGTACACTGTGAATGAATATGGAACTCTCAGCAAGATATAAAACCGTATTTAATTAAGCCGTTTCCTGCTTCTTGTTTCCTACTTCCTCTTTGTTCCTTGCTTTTTATCGTTTGTTTATTCAACACAGATATAACATAGCTGCAACGATATACCTTTTGTGCAAACGGCTGAACCTTAGGATGCAAAACCGCTATGAAACGCGCGAGAACATCAAACGTGTCCTCGTGTACTTATTTTCAAGTCAGAATTAAACTTATGTTTCTCGTTAGAAAACCAAGAGAACGGTTCCTCGGGCGATTTCTGCTGCCTCGGCAACGAGTCTATAATTATATTTGCCTCCGTATCTCGCTTTGCGTTTCTCAGAGTTCTGCTGGACGTTTTGGAACGCAGCCTTAGCTGCATACGCAGACGCTTCGAAATAAACGATCGAACAGCACGGAATTCGAATTTCACGCGATCGAACTATGAACTTGAATTTTTCGATGATCGAGCTTGTAAAAGAAAATCGTGTACGTGAAATATGAAACAGGCGATAAAGAAAAGTTTCAAACGGATTGGAATAGCATGGAGTAATTTGTACGATGAAAGGAAAAATGGAATAAAACGTTTGAAATTCATCTGAAATCAAATTCCTTTGACTAGAATAGAAAATGAAAATTACCATCTGAAACGATACGGCCAGGCCAATCTTCTGCTTTGTTTGTTTCGAGAAACGACTGATCGACGTTCGCCCGTACATTTTCATGGCTACGGCCGACTGTCTCTCCATTACCAAAACTCTAATTGGGGTTGAGCCGCAGCCGGTGCGGTGGCGAGATTATACAGCGCGAGGCAAGTGTACACATGGTAATAGGCACCTTTAGATCGTGTTTCTGCGTTGCGACGATAATGGAAGCCAAAGAGACGCTTGTTAGAGCCAAGTTGGAGCATAGTGCGTGGTCCCCGAGTATGTTTGAGCGTGTTCCAACAATCGATTCATTTGCCATGCCCTTAGATTTCCTGCAAACGTGGCTACGGGTCAAGGCTACGGAATATTAACGAAGAAACAAGCGTGCTTTCTCTGCTTTCTTGAAAATTATGAAACACATATAGAGATAAAACAGTATCTGTTGATACTTTCACGATTATCTTCAATTTTTCAAGTAAGTAACCCTAGTCAATAAGATCGATAAACTCGATAAAGGAAAGGAGAAAATTCTGCGACAGTTTGATATAATTTATAACATTAACGGTATCGCGATTATATGACAGTTGCAATATTTAATAGTAAATGCTTATATCGTCGATTCTCAGAGACTTTACGGCAATTTATCAAATAAATTCCCTGACACGAACCGTATCAGAAACAATTTTGCACATGTCACGTTAACTTCGTTTCTTTCGAACGTCATCAATAATGCAATTTCTTATGCTTTCCTTTCTTATTTCGTTGTATCTAACCTTTGCGAGAAATATAGCCGCTGTAGAGACAGTCACGTAGCGAATTTATTTTTGTATCTCCTTCGGAACAAAATAAATATCGAACGATGTTCCCACAGAGACTTGCAAAGCTGCAAAGCGCTTTGAATCGAACTTTCGCTCTGATAGACGGTTCACAAGCTTTCTCTATTTTTCTTGGTCAATTGTCAGTTTCGAGAAGACGCTTTATCTTACTACCTGACTCCCAACTTTATTCCCTCGAATTCGCTTGCCTTTTCTCATCTCCGTCCGTGTAAAAGGCGCAATATGTTCGAACGCAAAGTTCATTTAACCGATTGAATGTATAGATTTGTATATATACCGTACCTGTTTATTTACTCGAAATTAAATAAATATTATTTCGTCAGTTAAACATCGCTTCCGCAAATATTCTCAGCAATGCTCGATTTCATATAAATTTTCTATTACCTCCGAGAAAATTGAATGTCAAAGTTACACGGCTATTTATATAACCACGAAAAAGTAGGGAATTATAAAACGATCTATCAGTTGTCCATTCAGGAATTAAACATTCTTCAGACAAAATTTTATTCTTACATAATCCTTCCATATCAGAGACTAATATCAGAGACTATAAAACGAGCCCTCGTAAGAATTCACCAGCATCAAAAATCACTTAAAAATAAATATCCCTCACCTACGCGTGAATTTCTTCCAAAAATCGCAAAAGAGCCCATCGTAAAGAGAAAAACGGTCAGAAAAACGATAACAGAATAGCAATTGCTCGATGAAAGTAGCCCTCGAATGAGCGCGAGTCGCAGACAAACAAACGTCGATATTAAAAGGTGCCATCGGGAATGTCGCGGTGGTTCGTTGTGCCAAGTGTTTTCTGGGGAAGCGGAATTTTCCATCGCGAAACGGGGGCTGGACACGGGCAATCGTCGACGGAGGTTTGCGTCGTATTCACCTCCACGATTACTCAGGTTCGTGTAGGTGCGTGAATGCACGACCGAGCTCGAATACAACACCTGAGCGAATGCATCTGCTGGTCCAACGAATCTTGTCTCTCTCCCCCTGCCTGTTTTCTAGTCCGTGGGGGGTAATTCGACTCCCGTGAGTTGTTATGGCGGCGTTGCATCGAGTGCAGTTGGGGTGGTGCAAACAAGTCAACGCGACGAACCAAAAACTATGAAAAGAAAGTTCCGAAGAAAAGAAAAACCGATGAGATTTGTATAGTGGGCAATTCTGAAATTTCTGAAGGATGTTTCGTTCTTACGCGTGTGCGTACGGTCGAATGAAACGAGCTGTGTTGTAACGCATGAAACGTCTGGTTTTTAATGATTGGTATTTCGTAAAATATAAGATACGATCGTATTATAAATTGTAAATTATGTAATAATTATATGACATCGTATTATCGTTAATTATACAAGTAAATTATTATACACGTAAAACATTAAAATCGTGTACATAAGAAAATAGAATGGTAAAGAAATTCTAATGGATGGATCACGTGGAATTTTCGTAAGTTCGCTGTTATTTTAACGTAGCGTTCACGTCGTAAGATTTATATCATGACTTTGTGGAGAGAAAATTGTGAAAATCGTACGAGAGATTACAGGAGGTAGGATGCATCGGTGCATCGATGCGGTTCCGTCTTTAATTAAATTCGCCCAAAGCCGGGGCGGCGTTCGTTAAATCCTTTTAATTAAGCTCGTTTCATCAGCAGGCGCAGGCCGTGCTCGTGGTGAACTGAAAACACACTAACAATCCTGCGATTATATTCATTTTCACCGTAACAATAAATTGCAGAAGTTTCACCCCCCAAACTGAATTATAAATGATACTTTGGTAAACTAAAGTACTATCGGATCAAAGCCATAAATTCATAACCGAAACTATTATGTATACAAGCTATTCTTTAACCTTAATTAAAGTTTCCACGGTTTATTATACGAAATTAGCACAAGAAATTGTATCGTTAATGCTAATCGACATACTGTCTACGAATATAATTATATAAAACTAATCGTGTAATCATACAATTATTTGTAATTAGTCACTTAAGACAAATAACATTTTAATACCTTGATGTTATATCGTAATGTTACGACAAACAACATTACAAAAATATATATAAAAACAAGATGTTGGTAAGATGAAATCGATTGACGACGTGGTGGATCTTAAACCTGCTTTCCCGTAAAGAATTGGAATACTGTCATTGCCCTGTACTCTTCGTACGGAGGAAATGTTCCAAGAAACACATTAGGTAGAATGGAATCTGCTCAGTTGAAATTTGCCCTTTGCGAGTGCAACCCATTTGGCCGCGCGTGTCTTTATCGTATCTCCGGCAGGGGGTGTTCGCAGGACGATTTCCTCGCAGCATTGCGCAGGAAAAAGTATCGCCGTAGTCCTGTGTTCCTGCGGGAACAGGCGGAATCGATAGCCGCACATGCGCGTGTTGGACGCAGAGGGAAGCAAAGGGGAAGGAGGAAGAGAACGAGAGAGAGATAGGAAGTTTCTCCTCTCGTTCGTTCACGTCGTGGAGGGAATCGAGAGGGCGAGGGACGAAGAACCGACCGGCTCCACGTTGAATCCCTCGCGGATCAGCATCCAGTGCCTGCAATACCACGCCAGTACGCGATCACGCCGGTCGTCCGTGTCCACTTCGAACCGTCCACCTCGAATCTCGATCGTAATCCGACCGATCGTTCCAAATCTCTCCGATTTTTTCACAGGATGTTCCTTCGCACTCCTCGAAGCTCTGTGACGATAAAGATTTCTGCGACCTTCTGCGTGTCGCATCAATGATTTACACGTTATCGTTACTTGACATGTTCTTGTTTCTCAGTGAAAAAGTATCGACGTCGAAACGTAAATATAGATTTTTGTGAATTGAACTATGCAAGCTAATCGAATAGATCTTGCTGGTCGATGCTTATAAATATTAGGACAGGTTCAGTGTCTTACAGATTTTAGATGCATCGTTAACGTTAGAAAGATTTCTTCGAAGACTTGTTCGGGGATCGTAAGCGAAGTCGAGTCAATCGCAGGATGTGATCGATTCCTCTACGGGCTGTCCCATCGCCGGAAATCGCGTACTCTATACGTTCGGCGCGGGAGGAAATCCGAGTGACCGATGATTTCATTAGCCTGGTCACGCGAGAGGAGCTTGGACGTTGTTGTGAAACGGAGGCCCACGACGGCCGACCGTTCCCCGCGATGACCATCGTTAAACGATCGCTCGGCCAGGTTCAAGGACTGTTATTGGCCACGACACCGTGTTATCCTCCCCCTTGTAGCGTAGTCTCTGATTCTTAGTGTCGATCGAGGATCGTGGTGGAACGCAGAAAGTCTAGACGTATAAAACCAACTTCCTCCGAAGTAAACGATTCGTTCTTAATCTACGAACTGGCTTCGTCTAACTTCATTTACGAGATTCCATCCGGTCTACCGGTTTGTGCTGAATGTTTTTCATAGTCACGTGAATTATGCCTGAAATAATTATCAGTTTATTCGTCCATACAAATAATCGTAAACAAAAATTACGAAATAAAGAAGACACGATATTCTTGAAGAAGATGCTGTAGACGAGAGTTTGTGAGCAGAAGCGAGGCTATCAGGAAGCAGGAGCTTTCCAGGCTGCCAAATGGATAGGTTTTTCCGATGGAAAAGCCACAAGGCACAGGAGGACGTGAGTAGTATGCAGCAAAGAAGCAGAGAAATTTACATTTGATTGGGTAGATCGCTGAGTTGGCTTCTTATGGTTTGGTATGGTTTGGTATGGCTTGGTCGAAAACGGTCCCATGACATGGGATAAAAGACCGTAGGATAACACGCGAAGAATAAGAGAGGAAACGAGCAAAGAGGGAGTCGTAGAAAGTTTGAAGATGAAATTATGCATGTATTAGGAGACTATGGTTAAGCGGGTTCTCTCAGGTGGAACGGGTTCCTGGAAATTGTAACTCGCCAGCGATTTCCTCTATACTCTCTGTGAACGCGTAGGATTATGCTTTCCGAACCGGTTTCCGCATTTAAAACATCAGGTTACGTGTAATGCGCGATCATCTCGCGGAAAGTTGGCCTGAATGAACGAAACACCGACAGAAGATACGGATTCCTGTTCGTAAAACGTGCAACTTTGTATCCAATAGATCGATTAACTCTTTCGTTGGACTTCGTGTTAAAAGTGCTTATTTAAGAAATATGTAACTTCGAGTCGGTTTGAAACATTCGGTTTATAGGTACAGAAATCAAACCTGTACGATTTGCTCTTCTCAGATTGTATCGGTAATAGAGAGCACGAATAAAATTGTACATGACGATTTCAATATCGCTAAAGCTTCGTTAGACCAATTCGAATATTTTATCGTCAGATTTTCATATCATTACCCTCTCAAACGCCACTAGTACCTTAATATTCTCATAAATATCCCAAACGGGAATAACGCCACGAAATTGGATACAACGACCTTTATATCGTTGCGGTAAATTTCGGGGTTCGAGGAAATGTTGGGAAACATCGTATTGGCACGAGATGCTGTTCCAACAGAGACAGCCAAAAAGGGAGAAGTTTCTTCGGGGATTCTTCCAGACGGGGACAAATCACGTATTTTCCTCGCGTAACCCAGTGTCTCTGTGTCCTGAGCCAAGAAGAGGATTAAATACACTCATGGTATTTTTTCCCCTTCGTGGCAACGAATCCTAACGTCGTTCGTCAGACTTTCTCCGTAACGTGACTCCTATACCTCCTTATTTCAACCCCTTAATCCGACCTTAAGCCGGCTGAATGCGATAATTTAGAATTCTTCGATCTCCCAGATACGACTTCGACCTCCTACGAACTTTCTTATGTTGTCGGCCAAAGTAAGGATAAAAGATTCTTCCAAAGGGTAGATACCCCACTTCTTCTCAATAAGGGTGGTTGAAGATGTTTAATATTAAGTTGGCACGTCAGGCGCGTACAGACGACACCTGCATTTCCTCGAGGGTTGTTTCGCTCTCGCACACGGGTGACAGACTTATTTCCGGACAATTTTACGGCTGTCCTCGTGGAACATGTTTCTTACTTAAGCTTGACAGTCGATGCGCCGAAATATTCTACGGTCGTGATGAATGCGGCATCTGCAATATCCGCGATAGCTTCCATCGACTGCGTGCATGTCGATTAATCATACCAGCGAATCGAATGGCTATGGACATTCGTCTTTGCGTTAATGCTCGCCGAGGCAGATGGTAATTAAAAGCGACTGACAGAGTGGTATCTTCATTTTTCGTAAATTAGGCTTGTAATGAGAGGTATTAGGATGTAGATTGTTTTTCCGTCTTACATCTTCGAATGTAAAAATTTCTCGTAAGTTCATAAATATTCGCGATCGCTGATCACGCTAATTGAAAGCAAAAACATTTGCTTGCGACGAGAAAAATGATAGATTCGGCGCCAACGCAAGTTTGAAACAGCAATCACAACGCAATAAAAAAAGAAAAGGAATCTGCACGATCCGAAGCAAGTTGCGCGAACCATCGTCGGAAGCGTGTTCTCGAAACTTTTTTAACCGTTCTTTCCAGTCGTTTGCTCGCGTTGTTTGCACGATGTTACAGCTGTTTCTTTGAGAGATCGTTTCAGCGTGAAAAGTTTCTCGCTCGAGTCGAGAGAAACAACCCGCGTGATATCGTTCGTCGGTTGAATCGAGGAAAGTTCGATCCTCGGCTGTTGAGTTTTTATCGCCGAGCGATAAAGCTCGGGCGAAGAAAGGTTCTCAGTGAGAATAAATTGGCGGCAAGCGGCCTTTCTCTGCTTTGGCTTTTTCATCGGGAAAAAGCACGAGTCCTCGAGAGGGTAGTGTTGTAAAAGGCCAAGAAAGCGTAGTCGACTCGAGTCGAGAGTAAACTCGTACTTTGCGCGGGTAAACCGACACTCGGCCGAGTGCGAGCTTTCTGCTCTTTTCAACTCGCGTTCCGTCGCCCGAAAGAGACCCCGTGGCCATGAAAAATGTAAGGTCGCGCGCACCCCGTGCCGCGTACAAATTATTTCATCATCGGCAGAGAACGTCTCGAGGGGATATTTCGTGGCCTCTAGAGAACGCTTCCTGCGTCTTCCGTTTGTTGTTTATAGGCTTTCGCCTCGTAAACCTGTTCGTTTCGACTAGAGACATTTTCATTATTTGCAACTACGAAAGATGGATTTGTTTAGCGTTGATCGCGGTGGTGTTAAGGTCGAGATGCTCGACATTTTTTTTTTGCCTAAAAAGAAAAAGTAGGAATTGAAATGGATCGTCGATGTTCTTTAACCTGTTTAGCGTTGTACACGTTGTTTCATTTCTGTCGAAACAAGATACTAAACCATCTCGTCTACGAATAAACCGATAATCCAGAAAGGAACACGATACTTCAAAACCAGCATAAATTAGGCGAACAAGTATCACCGCAAACGTTATCGTTTGAAATATACGGTATCATTCTGGTTGTGATAGTTCAGAAACTTGATTCCTTGGCTGTTTCGAGGACGTTAACCGGCGGATAAGATCCCAATCGAGCGATTTCCTTGCTCTCCCGTTGTTTCACTCCCACGCGCGCTCGCCTCATCGCTCGCTGATCGATTAACTTCTCAGCGAGGGAATCGACGTAGGAATCCTGGGAGAAATTCGTTCTCCGCTATCGCAGCGTGGTATCTGACCCCGTGAACGTCAATAACACGGCTAAATATCCGTGACAATGCTCCACGCGAGATACGACCAACGTAACCGTCCACGAGTTTCGCGTTACAGGAAGAGTCGACTTATCCGGTCGAATCTAATTGTTGTGCCTGATGGCCGAATGGTGGTTACCGGGTCGTTCACCACGTTTACACCCACATTGCGTTTACCAGCTCGACGGGAGAAGCCATCGCTGTAACACGCGTCCCTCTATATTCTCGAGAACGTAAGCCCTAGCGATTTATTGGGTTTGATGCACCTCGCTGAACTCGAAAACGAACAGTTCTCTCTTTTAACGGTTAGTTTGTGTGTCTCGTATTTTCTCTGTGATAAACATTTTTTGGTGTTCGATATAGCTTCTTCGATTAATCGCCGTTGGAAATAATTCCCTGGCATTCATGCAAAGAACGATGTAAAAGCGTACGAAACGGAAAGCTCGTAATTCGCTAATGACACGTAGGATGAAAGATGTAATTTGATTTGCAAGCAGATTCGAAAGATCTCTTTCGCCAATCACGATCCTCTTGGTAAAGCGTCATCAAGCATTCTAAGCAATGCCACGCCAGTTTCACCCTGTCGTTTACAAGTCACCCCGTGTTTCCAGTCGCTTCAGCTATTCAACCATCGAAGAATCGCCGATACAGCGTCCCATGAGATCCTATGTGCCCTCCGGTCACACAGCTAGAGAGAGCCAGGTCATGGAGAGAGGAGAGGGATGGAGAGAGGCGATCTATCAGGCGTAGCGAAACGTGTACACGAGGTACACACGACGAGCCCAGTTTTCTCCTATCCGCTGGAACGTTTTACGTTCCTGTGTTTGTGTGTATGTGTTCACGTTGTGTATGTGTACGTGGCGAAGCCGAAGGCATTGTGTGTTCACCGTGTGGAGCTGTTGCTTGATTAACCGCCGTAGAACGCCGCATGTACATACACGGCCGAGCGGGCAACTCGGTTCTCGCATTATTTACGGTTAATGGCTCAAAACGCGGAAGTCCGCTGGCTGTGCGCCACCGCGAGAGAAGCGCTGGCTGGACCTCTTCCTCGGAAAACGCCACTTTTTCAAAATCTTCTCCCAGTGGCGATGTTGTAGATCGCATGGAAATTGTCCAGAATTGCTAAGATGTTCCTTATTACCGAACAATGGGATATTCTGCGCTCTAAGTGGCGGAATATCAATTATTCGCAATCCAATTGTTATTTCCATTATAGAAACTGCAAACCACCATACAATTTTCAAATAGAATGGCATTCCAAAGTAAATTTCTGGTTGCTCGACGTCGACGGCCGCTGGAAACGGAAGCACAAACTTCTCCTGCGCAAACATCCCTTTAAGAGGCAAGTTTCGCCACCTTCGGGCTACGATACACAGAAACAGCACCGTCTCGTCGTTATCATTGCATGCACGCGTCTGCAAAACAATCGAATATCTGGAAGTCTTCCAGTTCTCCCTTTTCCACCCTTCTCGGCAACTTCGACAGTACTTCGTTGCTAACAATTCCTATTTCGCCCCAAAGCGTCGAATTAGACCTACGGAAACGTCCTTGGAGCGCGCGTTGAAATTTCGCCGCGTTCACCGATCTCGCGAAATTGATCGCGAAACAATGTGAGATTATCCGTAGGAAATTGGGTGAGCGACTCCGCGGTTTCACGTAAATCGTATTTCCAGCCGAGTTAGGAACGTAAAAGGATCTCGAGCGGATTATCGATCGATCGTGTTGCAGCAAGAAGCGTCGGTAGACCGCGAGGAACTACGGATTCAGCTCGCGTTTGCGCCTCTATTTCTGTTACAGAGGACTCATCGTGTTGTTTCCTTTGTCGGACGTGCTTGCGTTATCGACACCGTTTCTAGGGTGGTAAATGATTTATTTCTGTATGTTCAGCCAACGGCTGTGACTTGGACATAGCTGGAAAAGAACTTTCCACGCTCTTTTTGTGAAATTAATTACGCTTGGGAAAGTTTGGTGGGGAATTTTTCGATGATGTCTCTTTGATTAGAATTGCTGGCGTTTTACTGTTTCAACGATACCTATACTTCTAATGTATCATGTCGTTTGATCGATCGATCGTTTAACAATTTGTTTGGCGTTGTTTAACGTTAATATCTCGTACATTACATATATTACGAAATATCGAATACAAAGTATTTTTTCTCAAACCAGAAAATCTTTAAAACTTCTTTATTCAACAGTGCCTATAAATAACAACACTAAAATAAATAAATAACTAATGTTAGAATAAATTGCTGTTGCAGGGTCTGGACAATGTGAGCTCAGCGACCCTCAGGCCTTTCAACTCGGACATCAACACGCCGAGAATCGATAGCTATAGGTTCTCCATGGCAAATCTGGAAGGTGAGCTATCTTTTTTGTATCCAAAATTCTCAATAGACATCGATCGTTCCGTCTCCATGTAATTTCCGCGGCTGTGACATTGCGCCGCTCTAAAAAACGTTTCCTTCGGGACAAAAAATCCGACTTCCTGCTTTGTTCAATACCGTGAACGTCCGTCCATGTTCATACACGACCTGTGTCTCGTATCTAGGACAGTTTTTCTAACGTTCTACCCTCCTCTATTTCGTGCTTCGTGAATAAACGGACGGGACATCGCGCACAAAAGAGACGTTTCATCCCGCGAGATTGTGGCGTAGCTTTTTTTTTACCCTTGGAAACGCGCTCGTGGAACCCAAAGAAAACGACGATGTTTTCGTTGATCTTACTCTCTGATTAAATCGGCTGTTGGTGGCGTGCAAATGTCCCTCCACTAATGTTCGTGAAACCGAGTCGACGGCAAATGAGTTTTTCTGTGGACAAAGAGGGGACGCATCGGTAAAGAGCAATTTCCGGTGTTTTATTGCACCTTGTGCTGCGATTTCGTGGCGGTGCGGCGATGCGACGAAGAATCTGATCGGACACGATGATCTTATCGTCGATAAAAGCGTTTCGAGATCGTAAATTACGTGGTTATTGGAAAACTTGAACGTTAAATGACCGTTTAGGTTAGAGGATTTAATAATTTGCTAGGAACGATGAGCAAGACGTCGTTTAATGTTATCGAAAGTTTTTGACTGTTGGTTACTTTGAAAGCAAAAGTGGTGAAATTAGTTTCAGTCCTGGGTACGAAGTTTTTGACTAAAGAAATCGTATTGAAGTTACACATAGTCGTTTAATCGTAATAATGTATCGTAAAATTGTAAAAATTACTATATTTTGAACTTTATATATATACTTTTTTCTTTTTACACCTTACGAGTCTTCCGTGCATTTTTATGTCTTTACATTTTCCATAAACGAATAAAAATGCGCAGTCCATTGATTACTAATTCCTTTCGCTCGACTCTTTTTACTATTCCTCTCGACAGAGTCGTAAAAACGTAGGAGGAATTGAAAAGCGAAGAAATATTCCTATTTCCCCAGTGTGTTTCTTCGAGTGCCACAAACGTCTAGTAAGCAGGCTGAAGTGTAGAAAATTCGACGCTGGTCGAACGTGATGCCTGGTTCGGTGGTGGCTCGAATCGCCGGTCACGTCGTCTCCTGCGGCGATTCTGCGGCAACGGCAGCTGCAACTGCAACGGCATCGAGCCTCGCACCTACACCACGCGCGCTTTATCTTAAATCTTTTGAACTAGCTCCAACCTCTCCGTCGCGCCACGAGAAAAATCCCTGCTTCGTCGTATCAGCGAATTTATGCTCGATAGTGCCGCATAGCAGCCTCTAACCGCACGGTGTACGCGCCCGATAGTCTGAAAAAGCCTGTACCATGCTTGTATCTCAGCTTCGCACCCTCTTCCTCGCCTCTGGCTTTGAAAAACTCTGCCCTCTTTTCGGTCGTTCCATTAATTTGCTTCCTTTTGGTTGTTAAATTTAACTTTATTGCTTGGTGGTTCTGTTTTGTTACGGGTATTTCCGATTTTTCATTTTTTGAAGATACTGTTCAGGATAAATAAGAATTATTTCATATTTTATTTGAACTTGAGGTACGTGATTGATTTTAAAGAGCAATATTATTCAAGGTTTTAGTGCGTTTTTCTATCTTCAACGTTCTTTAGTTACAATTTTGTATACTCTCTCGTTCAAAACTACCTATAATACCTCGTTAAAAATCGTTTTACATTACCCAAGTACTTGTTTGAAAAGCGTAATAACGATAGTACTTCACGGAAGTACGATAATTCACGTTAAAACCTTTAATTATAGAAAAGAGGTGAGAGCGACACGAAGAGGATGAGTACTGCAAAAGTTGAAATACGCGCGTTAAAAATACGTTAAAAATGTACGCGTTGAAAGACGAAGCAATTTATAAAGTGACAGTAGAATCTGCTCCTGGGAATTGATACGAGCGTGTGTGTTTTAATTAATGTACACTCGGATTGAAATCGGAATTACCACGGCAGTTTCATTACCGCGATGCAATAATCTCCACTTTTAATCCGTTCTTTCTATCTTTTCCGTTTTCCGAGCTTTCGCTTTCCTTCGGTCTTTTTACTCTTCGCTCTTTAATTATTCCTTGAACTTTCATTCGCACCTCACTCAAAGGGCAAGACACGGTTCTATGGCGATCGTGAAACGTTCTCAAACCAATTTGATAAACGTCGTTGAAATCACGTTTAAACGAATAAAATTATAGCAATTTCATTAATTTATCTCGTTAATGTAAAATGCCGATTAAAACGTCGTTGTTGTATCTGAAACTGTTTACGTGTACATAAATTTTAATTACCAATTAACACCGTCGAAACGTATAATTACGCGTGACTAAGTTTTATTCGACATGCAAATTATTCAACGTTTCGCTGGATCGTGTTCGAATTAATTTATGTTCAAATTTATTCGATCTACTCTTAAACTATTTCGCTGTATCTTACATGCGTAATTTGAAAACACGCTTCATTCGTGGTTGAACTTTGGTTACCCGCAGCTATGCTCTTTATTAAGGATCCTTGCTTCTTCCCTCGCAAAGTAAACGCGCAGTGAAAAGAACCGACACAAAAGAGGCTCGAAAGAAGCCAAACGTGTGCTCAAAGGACTAACGACTGTTGCGTTCGGCTCGAGACAGGACAGTAGGGGGTAAAATTGGTAACTTGACGAAACTCAAGGAAGGCAAGTCATGAAAAATTAATCCCTATTTTTTATTCATTCAAACTTCCTTCTACTTCGCAGCAGGGACATACCACTATGGCTTGTATTTTATCGTTTACCTCTTTTCTATTTATATTTATGAGTGAAGTAAATCGATTTTTTAAACTTTAATTTTGTTGGTACGAGTAAGAAGTAATTTTACGATCGTCTCATTCTCGTTTCTACAACTAAATTTTGTACCTTGGTCCCGTTTCTTTAGTCGCTCGTTCGTAAACACGTAAATTTGCATAAACATCGGCGGTTTAATCACGATCGAAGAAAAGTATGAAACGCAAACGTGTAGCAGGAAAATTGCACGCTCAGTTGTTCGTTGCGATCCGGTATCTTCGCAGAGGATTGTCGTGGCATCTCCAGAGGGGCAGGCTACGATCGAGTTGTAAAAATCCCGAACAGCTTGGGACTTGCATTCAATTACAGCGACGTAGCCTCGCAGAAATTTAATCAATCATCTCGCGACGCATTAAAATAGCCCAAGCGCATACTACGCTGGCGTCGTTTCATATCTTCCGTCCGTTTTCCTCCCCCGGACATTCTGCATACGTCTATAACGAAATTCTAAGTTAATGATGTTAAGTTTGCAACGGTTGTACTGCGACGAAACCCGCGCAATTTGCATCGTTTCGGAATATTCGTCGTAGCCCTATCGCTTCGAAGAGTCGATAAATGTTGTGGTACCGAATTTAATCTCGTTGATGGACGCTTAAAGAGCTTTCAGTCGAGAGGTAGAAGTTTCGATGGCAAAGAAATCGGAAGCTTTTAAAGTAATCTAAATTTTGCAAATTTAATAAAAAAGTTAGATGAAACGTTTTATGTCATGATCGTGGCAGTGCATCGATTTAATAATTTAAAATATTGTATTTCATACGTATGAGATATTTGAATAGTTGGAGAAGTAGCATAAAACATTTGCGAAGCGAGTTAATTAATTTCAAGAAGACAACCGTCATAATTTAAATTGAAGATAATCGTGCTCGTCACGTGATCGCGTATCGCACTTATGCACGCGTTTCTTATCTCTGTATTACCCAATATACTTCAACGGATGGTTTTACGATATCGCGGCGATCATAAAATCTCTTTATCAACGCGCTTTTACGGAGCTCTCACGGAACGACCATCGGCACTTTCGATCGTCGCGATCTCTGCTCGCTTATCATCTCGTAAAAGCATTCTCATCGAATAGAAAATAAAACCTTGCAGGGAATTTCGTCTTCCTTTGAGTCATCAGGTATTTTATCTGTAGCGCGAGGATAATGTGATGCTCGTGCGAGATTTGGCAGGTGCGATAAATACAACAGTCTGTTATGTTTCAAAGATGAAATGACTTTTGGACAATTTAACTGGCTGAAAAATAAACGGATGTATCGTAAGATCTCCCAAATTTGATAGTAATTAACATAAAGACGTGTTTCAATTTTTAAAACCTTCCAAGTGTATAATAAAATTTTGTCTTTATTTATCGGAATTGAAAAAGTTCAGCAGAAACTGTACTATAACAGAGCTGCCAAAATATTGACACTAAACTTCTCTGCAATGTGCAAATATCGCAAAAATGTCCGAGTAAAATTCATTTCTGCGCTTTGTATTTTTCTCGGATAAGTTTTATTTGAAGAACAGAGGAGAACGGACGCATACGAGCTAATATTGATGCAAATTTTAAATAGTCTAGCCGGGCGCATTCGCTGAAAAGCAACGAACGATAATAAAACAGATAAAATTCATTTTCTATAAAGCACGCGAAACCAAGCGAAAAGGTTTAATACAACCAGTCAGGTATCCTTCTTTGTGCCGATCTACCTAATAATTTTGTTGTCCACTATATTAGATACAATATGTTTGCGCGTTTCCTCTTATCGTACGTAGCCAGGAACAAGCGTAACTAATACCGGAAACAATTAAGTTTTTAATGACTTCTCTATGTTACGCGCGATAAAAACGATCAATCGATGCTGAAAAATTCAATATATGTTCGAACGATGCGGTAAAAGCGTAGGTTGAACACATTTGGTAATATTTCAGACTTTTACAGGCTTTAGGTGAATAAAATTTATACTGTATTTGGAAGCGAAATGTATTTTCAATAGAGTTTTCGTGACTCTTTTACGATTGAAATTCTAAATTAAAAATTAAATCGTTAGTTGAATTTTAAAGCATTTTGATAAAATTTCACGACGTATATTTTACGGCATTATGGAACAACGTGTGTAAATATTGGACCTTCGACATTTTTTTATTTTAACGTGAAATTAATGGATAATATAATTTCCAAATTTTGTTTTCATATTATTTATTTTACTCTTATTAGTATTTCTTTATTATTCTTGTAGGTAAATAGAACATAACGCCTTCAGCACTTCGTGAAATAATTTTCATGAGATTACAAACAATATGTATAAAATGATAAAATCGATTAGTCGACGTTTATTTGTTTGGAGCTACGGAAATGAATGAAATGTTGCGACCTCAGAGAAAAACTCGAGAATACGGATTTTTACGCCATTCAAAATATCTCCATTGCGCGTTCTAAAGGAAATCCCTGCTCTCCTAGCTCGTTAATTTATTCTCTTTGACAAATTGTTTCTTCTTAGTCGAGAACGAGTATCCTGTGGGAAAGGTTGCGGCAGAAATTGCCAGAGGCCGTGAGGCTGAACCGGTCGTATTAGGTTCCAGCCTCTTCTGACGAATAATGTCGCGAGTTTATTTCACTGTCACCCCCCGTGCCGCGGCATAATTCACCCCGCGGATTTTATTACGATTCCGAGACACGGTTTTCTTACCTTCGCGAGGGTGAATTTATTCTTTGAACCCTAGCAAGAGGGTTGGGGCCGTGGCACGCGATCAACGTCGTGTGCGTGAAATTGAGAAATGAAAAAGGAACGTCGGCGAATGTTTCTGAGCGTATTAATTGTAAAGAAACCAAATTCAGAGAAATAATGTGTGTCACGTGTTATTAGAAGACTGTGCGGAATTTCCAAAAAAAAAAAAAAAAAAAAGAAAGGAAGATAATTATACCTCGCTATTTTTCTAGCGTTATTAAAATCTATTTACCAAAGTAATTACGGTAAATATCACGGTGATGGCGATGCATTAATCGTGACGCCGCGTCCTCGTGATCCGAGGGTTACTCGATCGCCAGGAAGATAACACTCGTACGGTATCGTCGGTGAAAAAAATTACATGCCGCCCAAACGTGCGAGAGAAACTCGCCCGAGAGAAAAATTATTACTGCAGATTAGTCCAGCCTGCCTTCTTACGACAGACCTAAAGTGACTGTCATTATATTTCACGGCAATGCTGCAGCCTGATTAACGAGTGCTCGTGCGCTCGAGCCACCGCAGCTGTTTTATCGCACGACACAGCCTTAAGGTTCTTACTCTGTCGCGTTTAACCTAATTACATACTTTCCTCGGGAGGTACGATCTTCGTGCTAGCGCAACGATCTGTTTAATTGTAGGAAAAAATTCATCGTTTCCCGTTAGACCATTCGTCGTCGCATACTCCGTGTCCACGCTCACAGCTTGTCTAGTGTGAAATTATACATAATTTTCCCCTGGTAATTTTTGCATTGTGATATAAATTCGTATATAATTAAAACAGTATGATATACGACGGGAAATAAAATGTATATCTATCATCGTATTTTGGTTTCAATTAAAGTTAACGTTAAATATCTACCTACATTTTTTTCGTTATTGCAAAAGAAGAAAAAAGAACACGTTAACGTTAAAAAATCCCATTTACTGTTAACACCGGTTGTTTAAGGTTTCTTTAAAATTGCAAAGGAACATTTTAACGACTCCTCGAGTTACATACCAGACACGCAGCCTCAATTTATTTATCCTTGCTAGAAGTCACGGTTAGCTTCACGATCGTCAAGTCAAGTTTCCCGACGTCTTCAAACGTCGTTCGTGCACGCTCTTTCGTGCGTGCACACGCAACACCAAAGGTTGCACTTGTGTGTACAGTGCATAAGCCGGACTTAACAAAACGTGGGGCCGTTCGTGACACAGGGCGGGGCTCATTAGTTAATTAAACAAACGTGTGGGTCACGTGTGGACGATCGAAGGTTACAGGCCCCTTTTGTTAATTTGCTGCCTTTGCTCGCTTGCACGCTTACACGCGGTTCATTTTTGGCAATGATTTCTAGCGCGAACGTATGCGTAAGCGTTTTCCCTGAAATTTGCTCGATGCTTCTTCTTTAAATAATAATTCGCGCGAAGAACTATTCCGAGAAGGTTAAGAACGAAAAATATAAAGAATCGTGGCAACGTGATTGATTTGGATGTTGAAGTTATTTAGTACTCGTACATTGTATAAGGATATTTTTATGATATTTTTAAAAAATGTTTTAAGAGCATTGCGATGCAAATATCGAAAGGGAATAATAAAAAAAAGTTCGTGTTAAAAAAGGAGATTCTTTTGGAAAGACGGATTCTTGAAGCACAAGTTACTGGTAAAATTTACGTTATTTTATAGAGAGAGATTTACTACAATACTTTCACTATCGGAAGTTAAAATACTTACGACAGAACACAAGAGTCAATTGGAATATTCATTTCCTCATAGTGTTGCGTTAAATTTTACAACGATAAAGCGAAATTTATGTTTGAGTCTTATGATTTGCTCTTGGAAAAAGCCTCTTCGTCTCTAGAAACGCAATTATCATTCTTCTCTTGGCACAACTCATTGTCGGTTTTCGCGGTGACGGAGCAATCATCGTCGATGACACCACGAATCAATCCATAGGCTGCGAATTGTCGCGATAATTGCAACACGAGGCGTATACGCGAACGGCACCGCTTTCATCGCGACGGTCGTTCGCCTCGTGCGACGTATCGGCTGCCAATTAAGCCCGATAGGAAATTGTTGTTGGTGTTTTGCAAAAAATATCGCCGTGTCAGCGTGTACTTTGTCACGCGTGACCGCCATGCGAAGAGCTTCTATTCGTTTACACGCGACAATAATTCCGACGGCTTCGTTTTCCTTTGTCATTTCTCTGCCATTTCTCATCAAACGCGTAGCGATAATAAAATTGAAAGTAAATAGAAACATTCGTTATGCTAGGAAAACGATTGGTTAAAGTAGCTAGAGTTTAACGCTGTTTTCTGCCGAGATTTGCAATTTTTGTCTGGTTAAGTACAGTTACTTTTTTTTTTTTATAAGATAGAGATTTTCAATAATCTACGATAACCTGCACTTTTGTACGTTCTATTCAAATACTCGGCAAAGATTTGACGGTAAAAAATATCCACAATTTTCCTAGCTCGTAGGGAAATCGTAAAAGAAAACCCACGTCGGTTCGCTTCAAGCGAACTTGGCTAACAGCGCGACGAAATCACCCGATAGCATTATCAAAACGTTAATTACTTGCGAGCCGTGGCTCGTTGCTGCTGCTATCTATGCAGAACGATCGACCTGTCCGAATTATCGCGTGGTTCGTCTGCGTTCCGTGCGCGGTTTCAATGGTAATAAGCTCGACGTTCGAAGAGCGAACGCCGTGCTATAGAAAAGCGATGAAATAGATGCGAAATAAATGACCGGTGCAAATTTCCCTCGATAGAAAGCTGGATGAACGTTGAAGCGTGACGATGTGAAATAATTAATCAACGAGAAAGAAGAAAAAAAGAAAAGAAGAGAGAAAAAGTGTCCCTTTGTTCGATTTTCAACGTCGAATTCGTCGCCTGAAGCACGCTCGACTCGGGCGCTCGATTATTCGCCCGGTATTGTTCGATTTGCGTCGCTCGAATCTCGATGAAAATACGTTTTAACGCATTTCGAGCGTTAAACGCACTCTCGGCCTCTTTCCGAGCGGTTTGCGCTTATAAATATCGCGAATTATTGAAATACACGAGAATCGACGATTGTTGCGAAGTTCGAGTTATAGTCGATCGCCGAACGATTGAAATTCTTTTATGTACGTATGTGTATGTGTTACGTAAAACATTCTGAAATTTCATTAGCAACTGTAATGAGACACGACTGTCACGATCGTATTGGTGCAATTAACACACGTAACATCGACGTGAAACTTCCAAATTGATAAAAAATTGTACACCTTGTCATAAAAATACGCAACACAGACGGAGTCGCAAAAAGCTTCGTAATTTTATCGCAATTCGTCACATATCGAATTTTTTCGCTCGATCTGCCAGTTGCAAGCGAATTAATCGTTCCCGAACCATGATGAGATAACACGGGAATACCGGTTTTCTCCGTACAATTGGTTAAATATGACGCAGCTGCGGCGTCAGATTCAGCGTCAATAAAAAGGTACGGCAAAGGTTATCCACGTTCTCATTAACACCCGTCGAATAGCGCTTAGGAATCGCAGTTCCATTTTCTTCCATCTATTTCTTTCTTTCGCCTCCCTCAGAAAGGTCAGTTGGAGCCCCATAGGTCGAAACGATCTGTTATATTTGCCGTCTTAGCTAATTAATTTATTAATTATCAACGTTTAATCGTTGATGCGTGCTATCTTTCTCTCTCTCTCTAACACTTTAGAAAAGATATTGCGTAGACGTAATAAAGAATAAAAAAGAAACAATATTTTTTAAGTAGGAAAACTTTCTGTTCGTTTCCGTCATTTGTACAAACTTCCTCGATGTCACTTGGTTCAGTATAATTCCTAATTAACGATGTACTGTATGTGAAAATTACAATTGAAACGATTCGAATTCCTTTTCATTGATGGAACACTGATTCACTTGATTTTCTTGAAATCGAAGCTATTAACGAAACGAAGTTCAAACAGATGAATCGCGCCAGCTTGAACTACTTAGATGCGAACGCAAAACTGAACGGCGGCGTATTCAGATAAGCGTAACAGATTTATAGAAAGTATTGCGGTATCGTTCGATAAAATTAACGAGTCTCTCGCGGGTGGATCAAGGGGTCAGACACTGATTGTTAGCCGACGCCACTATGGAAAATGCGATTTTCGTCGATGAAAGATAGCCACAAAGAAAGTTGCGAGGAAATATTAGTCGTCAGAGGAGACGTGCAAGTCGAATGATTTATGCGGTTCGATTAATCTGGGTTACGCGTTTATCGTTCGCTTTGCGTATTCGCATAATCGACAGGGGTGAACGAACCTCAGGCTCGATCGCAATCGTATTGCTCGTCCGTACGTTGTCGAGGAAAGAACGAAAAGTGCTGAAAGAACTAGGTTGGTCAAAGTATGATAAGAGTATCGATGAATTTACTGTGATAACTCGACTGTCGATATTTATGCAATTTTATATTTTTACAAACTCGACTGAAGAAATGGAACCCAAGTATACACTAAATATCACAATAAATATTTTATTTTCAATATTTTCTATCTTTACGCATATCATGCGCTTTCTGTAGATTCGTTTAACTCTTCGATATTCAAAAAATCCGTGTATCTCTACGGTCTAACTAATAGAATTATTCTAAGAATTTGCGATCCAGGAGAATTTAATTGTTCGATATCGGTTTGCGAGCAGCTCTATAAAGTAGTAAGTGTTCGAGTAAATAATAGGAAGATACCAGAATCAACAATGACTATGATTTTGTTACAGGGACGAGAAAGTCGGCATTGTTTAATATTTTCGTAGCGATTGAAATATATTTGCAGAATCTTTAATTACACGTATTCCCTAAACATTTAAATCGTTAAATTCGTAACTTATTCGAAGTATATCAGATTTACAAATTAATTGAAAATATAATACGTCTGTACGAAACGTCTCGCACGGTAGCTAGGCAGTTTCGTCGAAGAAAACCACGCGGAACAGACGAATGTTACGTAAAGCGCATAGAAAATGTCGATACCGCTGTTCGAGGCTCGTTCGAACGAGAAAGGGAAGAAGAAGCTCTGACACGGTCGCAAGACGGCGATAACCGTATCGAACCGCATTAATCACCGTCCACCCTTTGTTTCCTCCGTTGTTCCCGACGCGTTTGACACGCTCGAACTCGGTCCTGGCGACACGAATTACAACGCGAATTAGTTGTAAATCCAACGGACAAACGATCCACGCGAACGTTGCGTTGGATGGCGTCGATTGTAATTTATCAAATCGCCTGTTGGCGCCCACACTTCAATCAATACGAATCTTCTGCCCGGTCCGTGAACTCTCTCGTTCTCCGTGTCGGCTGTGTCTGCTTCTACATACGCGGCAACGAACGAAGCTCATCCATGCACACCGCCTGAAGAGCGCAATTTAATCGGCTTGAACGACGTTTCCCTATTTCCGAGTAATTCTCATCGTATAATCGTCTGATCATTGCGTTAAGAAAACTGGAACGATTAGATCTGACGATTCTCGAAGATCGACGGACACCGATTATCGATAATATTGATTGTGATATTAAAATAATATCGAAAGGCGAATGAACTTGTTATACAACCTAGTAGTACTGTCAGCGAAACTCTTGTTTGGTATAGAAACTTGTCGAGGCGTATTCTTGCGTTTGATGGAATTTGTCGGTTGCTGGAGAAGCGGCAGGGCGTGGGTGGAGTTTAAAGTAATTAGGAAATTGAGTTTCCGCGTGCTTATAGAGTATGGGTGCGAATATTAAAGGAACAGAAGTACTTAATGCAGAAAGTTTTTGTTAATTAGGAAAGCAGAAGTAGACATTCCGGTTATGGCACCAAAGGGTGTTTGTTTCGAGATAGGTTTGACTTTAAAAGCACTTTCCATTGGAGAAGGTAGTTGAGAATTTATAAATGCAGTACGTTTGCTTGTAATTTTCGAAGGAAATATATGGGTATGTTCACTTCCTCCTTTAAACATAAATACAGTGAAAATATCGATTTTATTCGATCAGATCGCAGTTGAGATTACAACTATAAATTGATCCGCTTAATAAAGTGGTTATCGTACAACAGCTTTCACGGGCTGTTACATTTTATGCCGTGCTATAAAACGTATTAGCACTTTCACGTTCGCTGATTCTTAGTTACATTTGATCAACGCATACAATACGAATCACGACTCATTGAAACGCAGAGAATATTAAATCAAAAGACTGTAATCCTTAAACGAAAGATTGACATCGCTTAAGTAACGATCCGAAGAACCAGATTCGGCACGGCGATATTAAATTCGATTCGAAAGAATCGGAACGTGCGACCATTTTTAATTCTTAATCTCTGTTTCAAAATTCGCTAATTCATCATTTATACCACGCTCCTCCTCTTTTCTCTTTCCTCCTTGGTGCTTTCGTTCAAGCCAATGATCGCGTGAAATAATTTTTAACGCTAATAGGCAGCCTAATGGACGTTTGCGTAATTCTCTGTGCACGTCCAACCCTCTTTACCGCGGCGGAGACATACCACGTACGAGCTGCGGGGCTACACCTACACGCAAGCGTGGAGCGCGTCCGCGCGGAAAACTCTCGAGGCAAGAGGCAAGTGTGTTCACCTTAAGGCCTTTAGTCGAGCGCCGTCGCACGCGCCGTAAACATCATGCGTTTGTGTCGCGAACCTCGCGCTCTGTTGCCCCTTCCGTACCTCGATTATCTCGCGTAATCCTCTCGGTATCGATCGTTGATACACTTGGACGCGAAGCTTCGTCGATTTCTAATCTTCGCGTTTAATCCCGCCCGATAATAAATCACGTTTTTACCTAGTTAATCGAATTAACAGCGCGTTCTGTCGTTCGACAAAAGTTTTCTTTCGCGAGTTTATATCGAGTACTTGATAAATCGATCGATTTGTGAACCATAAGATACTACAAAGATCGCTGGCTGTTTATAAACAACGATCAGTAACCTGGAGTGTTGACAACATTACGACCCTGTACATACGTAGTACGAGAAATTTGTTGCTTGTTTTGCGCCATGGATTTCATGGATCTTAGCCGCTGATCGACTTTGACAAGAGGATATCGTTCCTTGTCGATGAAAACATGCTCGCGAATTTCGGAAGCAACGAGAGTATACTGGGTTATCTGGCCAGCAAAGGTACGTTGGCTCACGTTGCGTCCAATCAAGGATCTTTAGATTAGAGATGATCGCTCGCAGACGAACGCTGAAATTACACACTTGGCTTTGTCCGCGTGATAATACGCGAGAAAGCAGATAGAAAGTAGGTTTGCCGGTGCTTCAGGGACGAATTCTATTTGAATTTCGAGATCGCTTTCATTGTGATAAGGATACACTTTTCGATGTTTGTTTCAGGCCATTTTGTCGATCGCTTTCAACGAGTCGCTGGCTTTAGTAGCTGGGTCTTTCCTCGAGATAGATATCGCGATATTTTGTAGAATTGTTATGCATGCCAATTGTTACGATCGTTTCATTTGTTTCAGCTTTGAAACGGAAGATCCTAATCACGATCAAAAAGACATGTTTTTCAAGATATTGTAATCTATGTTTCAAGCGTATCGATCCAATCGTTTTACAAATGTTTAACGTGTTATTTAACTCGAGCGAAGTAAGTAAATTTGTTCATTTGCAAAGGAAGGTAAACGCAGTTCTCTACCATAAACGAAAACCAGCAAGAATCGTCTGTTATTCAGGTGCACAGAAAGTGTGCACAGACTGCAAAGTCAGCTCGGTGCGTTCACACGTTGAATGGATGACGCGTTTCGCCCCCGGACTCCCTAAAAATTTTATAGTTTCCTCGTCCCTGTACGAGGAGAGAGGCTATGAGAGATACGTGATACGTGTCGTATCGTCGAGGAGGATCGCGCGCGAACGTGGTTGGGCATTAACGCGACTCGAAAACTCCACCGACTCACGTGCATCACCTCTGTGTCGACAGTGGATCCTTCTGGGAATACAAATTGGACGTTTCTCGTGTTCCATCGGACGCCATGAAACGGTGGTAGACGCGTGACTAACGGTAATCCATGGCATATTCGCGAGTTACGAGGCTCGCTCGTTTTCCCGGGTTATTTCATCGTTTGTAAACGTGGAAAGTGCTATCGCGAACCGTGCGCGCTCGTCACGGTTTCGTTTTCGTTCGAAACATGCCGTTGAATCGAGTTTGGTCGTGTTTCGGTCACCATTAGCCTTCGAATAGGTTAGCCTCTTTGTTATAGATTTTAGATTTAACGTTTCATCGTACGTGAATGAATCGATGATTCTATACAATTCTGTAATAAAAAAAAAGAATTTGTCTATTAGTTGTTTTTAGATACTGTTTACAAATTGTTTGCAAGGTAAAATTGCAATCACGAATAGTAAATACCGTCTGTTCTTTTTGCGCATAGTATTCATAAAGATCAATAATCATCGAAAGGAAAATTATGCACCCCCGTTTTGCTGATGGCTTCCAGGCACGCAATTTGATATATCATCGACTAAGATTTCGTATATTTAGCTTCACGAGTCTAAACTTACCAGTAACCTGACGATCAATGTGGTCTAACGTTTCTAAAAATATTTGCTTAATTCCATCAATTTAATATTTTGTTACTGTACACTCTGATCGAAGATTGAAGCAGATTTATTTTACACTTATGTGGGTTATTTATTCATTTAAAAGCGTTGCATTAAAATCATTGTACTCGTCTGTATAAAAAAAAATTTAATTGGTTCCATCGTAGAAATTTAGAACTTAATCCTCAAGGTTTATGAAACCTATTCGAAGAGATCGTAGTAGCGTTCCAGTCTTTCGTCATTTTTATTTGTAATATTTCTTTTTTAAGTTATATCTTATTTGAATAATTTCAAACTATATTAATATTCGATACACGTGCGTTCTCGATGACCATGAAACACGTAATAAAGCAGTGGGTAAAATTGCTGATTTATACGTAACAGCTTTCTTGTGTAAATGGATATGAAGAACAGTTTAACGACACTCATTTGTGGAAACATTAATGAGCATTCTTCGAGAAAAAATGTATACACATATCTGTTCTCATATATTTTCTTAAGTAGCGTTGTAAAACAAAATAAGATTAAGCATGAACGAAGGGAATTGTATATTAACAGAGCAACGAATAACATGATAATTATCAAAGTTTCAAAATGTATCGTACGACTTACTCGGCTCGATTTTCCTTCGTACAAGTTCCATTTCCACCTAGAACACTACTGAAACTTCTACCTTAGGGACAATTGTACTTTACTCGCTTTCAACGCTCGTTTAAACTAGTTCGAGGAGGATTACCAATGGAACGTTATCATAGATAACGTAAGAAGCTTTCTGCACACCATTTTCCACCGAGTTTCCCCCAGCTCGCATAAAGTACCTTCCGTGGAACTTCCGTTCCCATTGTTATCGTTCGTTGGTCAGAACCTGCCGTGCAGAAGCATTGGTTCTTGGCTGATCGACGATGTTAAGTCTGCCAACAATTGGACCTCATTGTTAAGCAGATGAGTATTCGGAAACTGTGAATGGTTAGTTTTCGGCTAACAATCGGTGATTAGCGACCCATCGTCTGAACTACAGCCAGCGCCAAAGATTTAACCTTCCAAGGTAGTTTTCCCTCTCATTAGGAGTTCTATCAAATGCACTGTGTAATGGGAAGGTTTTCGCGTCATTTGTTACGTCGTATTTTATATTCGTGTTATTTAATTCAAATGTATCAAACATTTGCACGATACTGTAGAAAAGAAGACACGAAAGAAGGGATTAAATATTATTTTTGTAATTATATTTGTATAGAATAAAATGAAGCAATATAGTCATTTCGGGTAGCTGGAAAATTATGAACAATTTAAAATAATCGCAATTTTTCTATAATTCACTTCCGACGAGATAACAAAAATTGCAGAATAAAAAGTATATTGTTTTGTAAAATGCATTGTACGTTTACGTGATGTAGAAGCACATCGGGTTCTTTTCACTACCAAGAAGTTGAACGTCAGCACGTTAGAAATTCGATGCGAGCCACGAATGAGAATCCGATTGATAAAGTTAGTCCGAGTTTCTTGGGTTTCCTATTCGTGGTAGCCGACGCGCAGATTCGCGTTCATTCGCGTAGCTCGACAATCCCGAACAAGATACCGTCACATTCCATATCGACTCTGTCATTCGTTCTGTCAACCTTTGATGGAGTTTCTGAATGCTGCTGATATGTATACTCTGTGTTCAGCAAATGGGTTTGCCTTTTGTTCGAAGAAAAAAAGCAAACGACCTGAGTGATCTAGATACTGTCTGTAAAATAATATCTTTAGATCGTAGCTAATGACTTGATTGCATGTATATAAAGTACAAGTAGTATAAGGTACGTATATATTAAAAACGTCTAAAAAGGAAATTAATATCTTCTGTATATATCTTCATACAAAACTCCTTACTCGTTTAAACAACTATTTAATGTTTGTTGCAATAGCATTGGGACATAAATTAATGGGAAAAATAGATCTCGCAATAATAGCAAGTAACAATGTCTATTGCCTGGCTTATTTATTTTTCTGCTCCATTAGCTCGACACCGTATGATCCGAATTAGAAGCGATCTTGACACTAATTCGCAAGTAACTGATCACCTCGATAATCCGTGTTCGTCGGATCTTTTACGCCGATATACGTAGCTTGTTTAAGATACAACGCGTATCGCGTATTCGTTTCAGGTAAAACGCTGGAAAGGGTTTCCAGTATTTAGAGTGCCTGCACACGTGCCCTTAGTTGCACTCGTGATGCTCGCAGTGGAATGTCTGTCGTCTTCGGACGATTCGCAAGAATTTCATTCTCAGTTGCTATTCGCTAATTGCGAGTCGTATTATGAAAGGAGAACACTCGACGAATGTGATCTTTTTCCATGGTGAAATAATCGTGGCAAATTTTTAAAACGTTTCTTTTGAATTTTTTGTTCCACAATTACACGCTTTGTTGTATATTAAATAGGATTGAATATAGATAAAAGAATGGATTTCAAATGGCAAATGAAAACGAAATAAGAAATTGAAAGTTATGTTTCGAAGAACCACTCTAGAAATGATAGACGATAAGGATTTTGTGGCTAGTTACGAATGTCGGTTGCATAATCCGTTTAAATAATTTCCATCGAGCAAAGAAATCGACTCTTGCCTTTACCGACTATGAGCTAATTTCGTTAATTATCTTAACGAAGTCGATATTATCACGCGCGGCTAACGATCCACGATAATTATCGCGCTATACGAAGGAGGATATTCGAGTCTCGAGGACTGTACCTTCTACGTTTCGTGTGCGATATTTCCTGGAGGATCGTTACAGCAAAAATCGTTGAAAAATAAACGACGAAGGAAGTACAAATGGCAATACGGAAACGTTCGCTAGCTGAGACGAACTTATTACCGTTGGAACTTATGACCGTCGCGTCGTATCGTAGAAATGTAAAGAACACGATACTCGATATTCTTTTCTCCGTTTCTTAGTAGAGGTACTGTTCAGTGTAACGAAGATTGAAATATATTAATCGACCGAAACGATTAAAAGTATTGGCCCACGAAACGAGACGAGAAGGTAATTAGATTTCTAATAGATAGAGCAAGAAAATTTAACGCGAAAAATCGATGATTAACGAAATAAGTATAGCCTAGTCGGAAATTTGATTTTTCGTAAATTTGATCGTATCTCGGTATCGTAATATTTTATCTCAAAGAATAATCAATTTTCTACTTATATACGCGAGGGAAATGTTAAAATACAACTTTCCCGAAACCACTAATTACAGCCTATAAAATACCAAAACACTCGCCTTAATGTTATTTTTCTCGATTGCCAGCAAATTGGTTAAAAAAGAAAAAAAGAAAAGAAATCATTTACTGACGCGCACGAACGGCGTGAACAAATTCCAAAAACAGGCATCGACCGGTTTACAGGCAAACGATCTACGGATGCAATTAAAACCGTTCGTTTCTTCGTCAGCCAAGGACTTTCGCCTCTGTGTTGCACGAGGTCAGGTACACGAGTCTCGCGGGTCCGAGGCCTCGTTTCACATTCGAGGAACACGAGCGAACGTGCGGTTACCAGATGACCGTACAATCGTGCGGGTAATTAGCGCGGAACTGGTTTCATCGTCGGATCGCTCATAATTCGTGTCCCGACCATTAGCAGTTTCCCTGCGATCGTAATCGTTGAACACGATCCTTCTTTTAGCGTACCAACGTGGGATATTCACTTTTACTCTCTTTATCTGCTATCTATCCTTTATTCTTCTTTGTCCTTTCCTTTTCTTTGCATCCGTTGCCCGGTTGCTTTGTTCTATATGGTTTTAAGTCGATCAATCGAGTTTATTTGTTGTTCCTTTGTCGCAGATTCTCAGGATGTCGATCTGGATGCTATCCTCGGAGAGCTGTGCGCTCTGGAGCGCCGCTGCGACGGCGACATCGCTTCTACACCTGCACCCGATTCGCAGAGACAGGGCCGACCTAACAGCACCAGAATCACTGCTGGGGACAATACCGATATCGGGAAAAATGAAGGAGGTTTGTTTATTAAGAATTTAATTTATCGGACGAGCTTTCTTCTTTGTCTTCCTTCTTTTAATGACTCGTGTATTTTCGACCAATCGCGGGAAGACGCAATCGCGAGGAGAGACGTCAACGGGAGTCGCAAATTCCCGTTGCGATTATAGTAATCGACACCACGAGTTGATCGATCCCCTGATTTCCGTTAAGATAATAGGGGTGATTCAGTTAATATAACACCTAAGTTACACCGTAGAGTAGATATAATTCCTAGATGAGACTTTGCCGCACGAAGGTAAGGAGGTAGATATGCACAGTAGAGCAAAGCTCTTGGAGTTGAACTTAGTACCTTAGTGGACGTAGCACTGGAGGATACTTAATAGAGGAAGTGAGTGTTCGTGCTTAGACTTAGACGTTAGGCGTTAGATTTGTACCTAGTTGTTGACTTTTCTAGCGGTGTAGAAGAGGTAGTTGACTTTTTTAGCGGTGTAGAAGAAGTAGTTGACTTTTTTTAGCGGTGTAGAAGAAGTAGTTGACTTTTCTAGCGATGTAGAAGAAATAATTGACTTTTCCAACGGTGTAGAAGAAGTAAAGTTGAGTGACGATGCTGTGTCGGAGGAAAGCTAGCGATAGGTGTTTCTAGAGCACGGGACCATCGGATTTGACATTTTTGGTCAGGAAAGTGAGGGCAGTATACATTGCTTCTGATTGGATAGACGAAGGTTGATGGACTAGGAAGGTCTTAGCCGCCCTCGATAGAAAGTTGCTAGTAGGAAGCATCGTACGTGAGAAAAACTAACTTTCCCTTGTCAAGCCGTGGTAGACCATAGTCTTTTAGAAATGATTCGGAAAAAAGATATTTGTTGGGTCTGAAGGACCTTAGCTGACAAATTACTAGGATTTATGATGGGTCCGTAAGACTATTGATGATACGCAGCAAGGATGAGCGGACATCTGGTTCCCGTCTGGTCCGCGGTGTATGGCCTGGTCTAGGTAGAAGGTCGCCCGATGTAACAACTCGAGTGTAATTATTGAATTATTTCGCGAAGATTCGTTGCTCGAAATAATAGATAGATCGATAGAGTAGCCTTCTTTTCTAACAAAAACGCAATGTGGAATAGAAATTTCGACTTTTTACATTCTTCGAGAAGATTCGAGAGTGATTAGATTATCTGGCTAAATAATTTTATCGATAAGTAGTAGCATTATTGACGATATGGTATTTCTGAATTTTTATGTGCTACGAGAAATATCCAAGATAAAATTGTTATCATATAGCGATATCAACTTTCTAGAATGAAGACATTTAAATAGAATTATTGAATCAGTAAAATTTACTTTCTATGGCTAGAGCCATTCAAACATTCCTATCCGACGTTATCTAATTTGCAGAACACTCAAGTATGGCTAGGTGAAACAGTTACTCGAAACTTGTAATTGCAAAGCTGTTTGCAGTTGTACCTCATGCATTGTTTAACAGCTGTCAAATATTTGTTCCAGCTATGCGCACCGATAGTCCTGACAATGACAGCGCGTTCTCGGACACGGTGTCGATGCTGTCCAGCGAGAGTTCCGCGAGCAGCAGCGGTTCCGGACACAAACCACCTCAGACCGCCATGCACACAGGTCCTCAGCAACAATCTCATCAACTCATGGGTGAGTTTCGATGCTTACTCCAATCTTTGAACCGCTAAAATCCAATGTTCTTCTCAGATAATAAATATTATCTAATAAATATTAAATAAATTATTTATGTATTAACACTGATGTATTATTTCTTTTTAAGACGCTGCAAGCCGAGTCAAGGCAGAAAAAATCCGCTTGGCGTTGGAAAAGATGCGCGAAGCCAGCGTTCAAAAGCTCTTCATCAAAGCGTTCACCTTGGACGGCAGTGGTAAAAGTTTGCTTGTAGACGAAGGAATGAGCGTAGCGCACGTGTGCAGGCTTCTAGCTGACAAAAATCACGTGCCAATGGATCCAAAGTGGACGGTGGTCGAGCATTTGCCTGATCTTTTCATGGGTAAAGATATCTTCATATCGTTTATTATTAAATAACGTAAAAAAAGTCGCAGACGTTTATATTGTAATTATGATTTCATTTTTCAGAGAGGGTATACGAAGATCACGAGTTGCTGGTAGAAAATCTTTTACTGTGGACCAGAGACTCGAAAAATAAGCTGCTTTTCGTCGAGAGGCCAGAGAAAACTCAATTGTTTCTTACTCCAGAGAAATTCCTTTTAGGTCCATCCGATAGGAGTAGCGGCGAATATGACGATCATTCGCGTAATATTCTTTTAGAAGAATTCTTTTCTAGCAGCAATGTTGGCGTACCAGAGGTAATTAGTCGTTAATATTGCACTCTCGATTTATTACATGCTAGTTTACGCTATCTTATCGGATCACTGTTTTTTTTTTTTATCAAAAATTATGAAAGAAGAAAGATAATGTCTTAATAGAATGAAGTCGTTCATCAAGATGAATGGCATAAAAAGTTGACTGTATTTATTTATACGTCTCATCAGCCTATATATAAAATATAAATAAAACCTTTTGTCGATTGTTAAATTTATTATTGTATTAATTATGCAGGTTGAAGGGCCATTGTATCTGAAATCTGACAGCAAAAAGGGATGGAAAAGGTACCACTTTATTCTACGAGCATCCGGCCTCTATTATTGGCCAAAGGAAAAAGCTCGCACCGCTCGTGACCTGATTTGTCTGGCTACTTTCGACGTGAATCAAATTTACTACGGCATTGGTTGGAAGAAGAAATACAAAGCCCCAACAGACTTCTGTTTCGCTGTCAAACATCCCAGATTGCAGCAGCCAAAATCGACAAAGTACATCAAATTCCTCTGCGCTGAGGATAATGCGTCGTTGGAACGATGGATGGTTGGAATCAGGGTGGCCAAATATGGAAGACAGTTGATGGAAAATTACAGAACCCTGGTTGATGAACTTGCCCAGGAGGATCTCGACATGCTGGCCCACGCAAGATCCTGTTCCGTTAGCTCGATCGCTGTACCGGCACAGAATCAAACTCAGTACAACACGACCAACGATAACGCTCGTCAGTTCACGGAGAATTCAAGGCACAACGCGGAAGTAGCTAATACTAGACAGTATGACAGCCAGAGACAAAGTTACAATTCTGAACAACGACAAAGTTATAATAACGATGGTAGACTGAGCAGAGCCAGCAGCTCGAGTTCCAGTGGATGCCTTTCTGATGGAGCACCCAGTAGTTGCGAGGTAATTAGACAGATTAACACATCCAAGATCGGTGATGTGGATGTTGAAAAATCGTAACTCTGCTCAATCTTGTCAAGATAGATCAGTCTCCATAGCGTTTAGCATTGGACGACAGCATATTTTTCCCTTATGTACTATTAAATGGTTACATTACAAGTATATTTTATTTTATATTGTAGGTAGCTTTCGAGTGTGGCGAGTTTCCAACAGGTACGATAAAAAGGAAGCCCTCGATGAATCCGAAATTGCCCTTAACATCGATCACGAGACAATTGAAGGAAGTAGGTGAAACAGTTCGCGATGAGCCGGATTCTTGTCCGAGTCCAACGAGCTCGGGTTCTGGAACATTGACCAGAAGGCATAGTCGAAGGAGAAGCGGCACTGATTCGGATGGATCTGGAACTTTGAAGAGACATCACCGATCTGGCAATGCGACTCCAGTAAGTCCTGTACCGCCTGGCACACCGGTTAGGGAACGAGCAAGTCCAATGGGATACAACAGATCAGAGAATCAGGAACCGAAGACACCAACGAGTCCGATACCATCGTGTATGGTGAGTATCAGACGTTTTCATACATCTCATTTTTAATTACCAAGTTGATGAAAGAAGATATTAGAATGATGTGCTGAGTACAAAAGATTGAAATTCACAAATATACCGTTTAACACTTTTAGAACAATCGTTAACGAAAAATGTCACTTTTGCAGATGGATTCGATTACTTCGTTACCACCACCACCATCACCCTCAAGAGTGGCGGAGGAAGGAGAATCCGACAATGAGCCACTTCCTCCACCTCCACCAGAAATGTTCCGATCGAATCTCTCCCTGGATTCTCTACCACCGCCTCCAGCACCTGGTGAACTGCCAATGTGCAACACTCCAGAGCTCACGGGTTCTTCGTTAAGTCTGGCATCTCTTCCGCCACCTCCAAGTCCTTTAGTCGGTGAAACAGGAACTATCCGACGCGCTAGGCCCAAACAATCCACACCTACAAACTCAGTAACTCCAGAGAGCACACCAACTCACACGTCATCTAGACCGTCGACCAATCAGCAGATGTATTCGAATCCAAGCAACTCGACGATACAGAATAACCAGAGCTATAGTTCAAATACACAAAACGCTCTTCACGCGAACAACGCGACAAATTCGGTACCCTCTCCGCATAGTTCCTATCCAGGGTCCAGCGCCAGCACACCAACGTACGTTCCAAGTTCGCCAAACTTTGCCTCGCCTCCCCCATTCGTTCCTCCGCCAGCTTATGGATCCCAGCAACAGCACGGCAACAGTTCAAGCCTGACGAGACAAAACTCAAAGGTAGAATCGATATACGGAACCCATCCGACGGTTCACCAACACAACACGGTTCAACCAATCAGGCCAAATCCGAACATGGACACTGTGCGACGAAGTGCCATGAAGCAAGGTTCCGGACATTACGCGGCTCCTCCTTATCTAGCAGAGTTGAAAGCTGCCTCCAGTCCCCAGCCTCAGCGTAGAGTAACTATTCAAGAACCACCAACGTCGCCCAAATCGAAGACGGGTACTGGCAAGAAGATCACGTTCAATCTTCCGCCTCAGCAGGAACCAGGGAGTCCAGCTTTGCCACAGAGAAAACCGATGCCACCGAGAAGGTCGGATAGCACGAGGCTCACATCTCCCAAGAAGCTTGCCGCATCTGATCAGGCACCTCCAGGTGATTTCTTAAAGGATCTTCAGAGAGTAATGAGGAAAAAGTGGCAGGTTGCGCAGAAATGTAAACTGGATTCGACCACCACTCCTCACGAAGTTCTTGGTTTTCGCGATCCACCGCCTGCTGTGGCTGATTACAGAGAGACCAACGTGTCGAACTGGGTTCAGGAACACTATGGAGCTGATAATTTATATGAGAATGTCTACGCGACGGATCCACACGCTCCAGTGGAGTACGCATCCAGTCCAGCCCGGCAATCAACTGTCAGGTTCGCAGATGAGAATCGCAGCATTAATATCGTGAACGCGATCGCCAGTAAAAGAAGGCCACCTCCGCCACCACCGAAAAGGGCAGAAACTACCCATCTGACCACCACCAGGGCGATGCACTGACAATAGCAGATACTTCAGCCCCATCCCGAAAGGCGATGGTTTTGCTGTTTGTGCAGCTGGTGGAAGGGCTAACAGAGGGCGAGTGTACGAGGTCCTAATAATCGAGTCTACACGTTGATCGTTCTCTGTGTCTATCGTATGCCTTCGAACGAGGCGACGAAGAGAAAAGCGGAAGATCGACGATTATCCTTGAAGAGAAGTTGAGCTTTATGTTGTTCGTCGTACGTCGCCAGTGTTTTGCATTGAATCACACGGCTTGCCTGGAAAATCCTTTGGTGTCTACCCAGAAATTCAAACAGCTGCGGCCCGTTTTCTAGGATAATCGATGTACAATCGTAGGGTCTCGAGGACAAACAGTCCGATCGATACTGCCAATCGAAACTGATCACGACGAACCGAGTTGACGGGTCACAGGCTCGAGCTCGGCCGGTCGAATATAGGAGAATTTTCTTTAGCAACAAGTTTTTTGGTATACCGCGAATCGGAGCTGCGGATTAACTTATCAACGAGTATCGATGTCAAACATCAATCTCAGCGCCGATATGTCGACGGCCGATCAAGTTTAGGGCGTAAAAGAAACAAATACTGCCGTATATATTGAGGATGTGATATAATAAGTCTTAAGCTGCTAATTTTCGTTGTCCCTTCGGGAGCTTGGGACGATTGTCGATTTCCAAGCGATTTCGATGTCAATTTTCATTTCGATACCGCCACCAACTTGCGATCTTTTCGGTTGGTGATGAACCGATTTAAAAATGATAAAAAAAAAAAAAATGAAAAAAAAAAAAAAAAGAAAGAAAGATGAGAAAATAAATGCACGAGAATCGCGATCGCATTTCTCTGTGCAAATTAAATAATCCAGAGTTCACTAGGCTTAGCTAAGTATCTCTGATATTCGCTGACGCGCGTTAAATAAGATGAAAGGACGGTTGTTTTTTACATTATTCCAAAGGACAACAATTGTATCGTGACGTGAATAAAATGAATATGAACGATGAATACAAACGAGATGGAGATTTTGTTACTTTGTGGAGGAGGAGATGTTCCTCGTACACATGAAATGAAAAAAACGAAAACAAGAGGAAAAAGACACCGTTCACAGAACCATACGCAAGACGAACACGTACTGCGTTTTTTTAAAAGCCTCGTACATAGGTGTGTATGTATATAAATGAAACACGTATGAGCGTTTATATCAATATATCGACTTTTTGATGCTGTATGTTTAGATGGTATCGTACGATATTGAAATATCCTCTGCGACGTGTACGCGATAACGCATAATCTATTTCGATGGACCTCGATCGTGAATTCTACGCGCGACGCTATTTGCTCTTCGTCGCCGAGGCTATTACACACACAATACACATACACACAAGAATACATCCAATTTTTACGACCAATGCGATTGTTACGCCGACTCTTTAACGTATCGCGCGACCTACAACTCGAGATCTTGTTCATGAAATTTTCATCTCTTCTTTCCGTTTTCATTACGCTGCCTCAACTTCCTACTAAATTATCGATGACATGGGAACGTGACTCGTTAAACGAGACTTCGAAGCGATTGAACAATTTCGTTTTCGATCGATCGCAGGAAATACGTGGACTTTGAAATTTATTCGTACCGAGCTTATTACGTTAATGTAATTTTACCTTTTACTGACTGTACACTGTTAATCCGTATTTCAACGAGTGAAATAAGAAATAAAATAAGGATTCGATATTGTCAATGTTATATGATTTGGTGCACGATCGAACAAGACTTCTTCTTTTACTTTTCTTTCTTTTTTTTTTTTTTTTAATCGACATAGGAAAACAATTTCTCATGGATTATATCGATTTGTACCAAATCAAGTATACTTACATACTTTTAAGAATCGCTGTTTTTTAACATATTGTCCGTTAATTACGTATACATTACGTGCATTAATATCGATTTAATTCACTCGAACTTTTCTAACGCTTCATAGCTCGGTTTCGCTATTCTCGCAAGTCCGCGATGTATCGACACGTTGAAAATTCATAAAGTCGATAGCGTCGAGTGATCAAGAACGATCTTGGAGAGTATCCATCAACTTTTCTACGCTACTTCACCCATATCTGTCTCAATCTTTCTAACGAATGAACTTAGGGCAACTACGCTCTACCGTACCGTTTTATACAACCATATCGATTAAGAGCAATACGAGAAGGGGCATTTTCTGCCATTAGAACTCGTGTGATCGCCAATGAAACTAGCAGCAACGGCCATCTAACAACCAAACTGTCTAATTTTTCATATCGGAGCTATCTAGCAAGGAGGGCTGTTAGATTTTTTGTTCAATTTTTCCAACGAGAACACGATTTTGTGCTCTTATCGAATCGTTCTAATTTGGACAAGAAAATTAAATAAAAAATGGAGTCTCGTCGAGTCGTGAGCTTTTTACGACGTCATATACCGGAAGAAGCGACGAAGATGCGATATTTTCTACTAGCCGATTTTGATAAAGAGCTAGGTGTCAAAGGGAGACTATTTTACGCGTATCCAGTGCCTCTCCTGGTGAGCATTTTTTCTAATTACCCAAACACCGACACACGAGACTCCTGCAACCGTTTCTTCAAAATAATTCATAAGGTATGAAAGAATAGGAGAGGGTTGATGTCGATTTAGAATGATAATCGTCTGCCGTGCCCGCGGTCCAATTAAAATGAACCAATAATAGTAATGGTAACGATATTGATAACAATATCCGTTTTTTTTTTTTTTTTTTTTTTTTTTTTGGACTAATCGTATTATCGATCTTAACAATATTGACTGTCGTATGTGTCTGTCTTTTACGATAGACTGGCGTTTCTACGATTATCCTGTGACCGGCTTTACCGCGTTCAGGATGGTCTGCTTGATCATTGACTAGTACCACGTGGAGCTCCTTTAACGCGGTTGCTCGAGATTGAAGAGGAAAAATATATGGATACGACTTAGAGAAGAATGTTAGGATGATAGATTTAAAGAAGAGAATTTTGATATCGTTTAATATTGTTTTATTTGCGATTGGAAACAGCGAAGGATTGTTTCCGGATGTAGCTTGTTTCGAATTAAAGGGAAAACTAGCTTTTCATTTTCAAGCTATCTTTTCGATCAAGCGTAAAAGATAAAAAGTAAATAAGCTTATAATTTTAAAAAGGAATATTTTATGTTTAAGATGAGAAACTGAAAATTGTTCTTCTCTTGTTCTTATTAGTTTTTGATATCTTAGAAGTGGAAAGTATAATATAGTTTTGAGTAAATGTCGGAGTAATTTCTATTAATATCGAACATCCTGTAACTGACACGATTTAAGCGATGTTTTTACACATATTTGTATTATTTTGTAAGGTTCGATTTATTTATTTTAATTTTGTACATAATTGTGATTCTAAAGTTAGTACAAATATTTAATAAAAGTATGTAGAAATGAATAGGATGTTTTAAGTTCATATCTTAATTTAATATATAGAGATTTGTTTTTCTTTTAGCGATATCTTCCTTTTAAGGTTAACCCTGATATTAAATAAAGAACAGTGGTTAACGTTTGGGTTACCGAAGGAAACTTATACGTTTGTTTAATTCGTGTCTATGTCTAACATCGATAAAATTATTCACAGAAATCGTAACACAAGAGGACGTAGAAAAATATGTAAAACAAAATATAATAGAAAAATAATTCCATTATTACAGTAACTAGACATTTAAATGTTTGTTCACCCTAATATAAGAAAAAAAAAGAAAGGAGAGCATAGAAAAATACCTAAAGTATTTTCATAAAATATAACGCACGATTAACTGTACTATCGCGACAACTAATAAAGCAATAAAACATTTTCTAATACTAAGAGAAAGAAAAGAAAAGAAACACTTTTTCATATGGAAGTTTTTCCACACATTTTACCAATATTAATTGCGTTTCTTGCTAGACGACACTTTACGAAGTTGCCTTTTCTTGAGCAACCCCGCAAAAAAAAAAACTCGCGCCACGTGGTTCCAGTTTCTCGGAAATTTTGTAAGAACGGCCGGCGCGAAGCGAACAACTCCTTTTTATACCCGTACAGTTTAAGAAAACATTAATCGTGCTAAACGACAAGAAAGAAAGAAATTCATAGAACGAGAGAGAGAGAGAGAGAGAGAGAGAGAGAGAAAGAGAGAGAAAGCATGTCGAAAAACAGCAGGTAGCTTTAGCGGTAGATTGCTTGATCGTTTCCGTAGCGCTGATGAACGCTGATTTGATTGAGTGCCGCACACTTTGGAGCGCCAGCAAGAACGATCACGACCAACGATATATGGACGATCGACGATTTATGTCATGTATCTATGTTCATTCTACGATTAAAATGATCGCTGATCTTCGAAAAAAATAATTTCACGTCAAAAAAAAAAAAGAAAAGAAAGAGATCATTCGTCGATGGAACACCGTGTCGATCGAGACTCGCGTTTATTGATCGAGTGGTTCGACTGGAAAATTGAATTCCCTTGCTTTTTAGTAAAAGGGTCGAGTGCAATTGGAGGCAATTTGTAAACGTCGTAAGATCGTGTATTGTACGATCGTGAATGAGAGAGGAAGACGAAATGGATAAACGTTAACGATGATTGTAAAGGAATCGATGGTGTGTTCTTGAAGACGACAAGATGAAAGGGAGAGAGAGAGAGAGGGGGAAAAAAGATAACACGTTTATCGTTGTGTATCTCGTACCTAACTACACTTTCTTTTCTTCTTTCTCTGATACCGAGTATACCCTGTGTTGTACGTACGTTTTTTGTAAATATTGTAACGAACAGACGAGGCAGAGCGCAGAAAGATGAGACAAAAATGAACGATCGTCGAAGGGGTTGTGAGAGACGCCCGCGACCGATTTTAATAATAATAAACGCACTATTTATGACGATGAGGAGAAGGTGATTTTTCGTTTTTGTCGCGCACTACACGCGTACACGCACGTACGAATCGTATGGAAGGGGTGAAGCTGAGCGAAATATAACGGGAGGGCGTGAAAAAAAGGAAGGGAAAAATATAGAATGGAAAAATCCAGTCTTGCGAACGGGGCTCCACTGCGTTTCGTTTGATTTATCCGGTTTCGACACACTGTTTTCGCAAATCTTATCGATTTACGTTTCTCTTACGCATACTTTTAGAAGTTAGACCCGTTTAATAGTTGTTTCTCGCTATTTTCTGTTTTTCTTTTTCTTTTCTTTCCGTTCTTTTTCTCTTTTAGACTATCGCGACGTTAAAAAAGAAAACAAAGAAAAAAATGCGACAATATCGATTAGTTTGAAAGGATGTATCTCGACGCCGATTGTTTTTTCGATATATTGACACCGAATGAAAATGACAAAAAAATGCAAGCAGCAGTTGAAATATTATAGGTATTATATTCATGTTTTTATGTAAATAAATTTTTGGTATATTTCAATGATCGTGGATTTGTTTCTTTCTTACCCCTTTATATAATCTAAATTGTCATTCACGACGTGTGGCTTAGATTAATCTACTTACATGCGTTAAATTTCACACTTTTTTTTTGTTGTTATTATTATCTATAAATATCAATCTTGTAATCTATTTAATACTCTTCTTAATTAATACATATATCACGAACGGTATCTTACTCAACGCAGATATGATTATCACTTTTTCAATAGGATTGAAATATTTTCTCGTAAACGAAGCAAAGGAAATTCCAAAGAAAGAAAAAACGAAGCATGTGGATAAATCAAGTCCGATATACTCTTGCGTATGTAGCGATTTTCATTCTCCATTTTCATCCTTAGAATACCTTCGGAAGAAGATCTCGGATCTTGGAGGTCGAAGACTTTCCATTCCAGCGAGCGCAAGTGATAAAACTGTGCTCGTTGCTGTTCATAAAGCGCTCCAATAAAAAAGCTTCGCTTTTTAATATTCCCGTGGTGCAGCAAAGGCCGTGTCGTGCAAGTACGCATAAACTGTTCGGCTATTGAATTTCCTTTGCATAAAGCCGGTGCTCGTATATGCTCGTATAACGTAATATCATCTCTGATATACGATAAAAAAATTAAACGTCCATTTTCGGTGTTTCGATGCTTCGTCGAGCGATTTTTCAATCTCGTCCCGTAAAACCAGTTTATCTTACAACGAAGTAAATTTCGTAAAAAAAGGAAGATTCCATCACCCGTGTAATCGAACGTGTCTATTAGGTTTGTGAAGATTATTAGTAAAGAGAGAGAGAGAGAGAGAGAGACTTTCTTATTTTTTTCTATTCTTCTATCCTTTCTGATGTTTCTTATCGATGTTCGCAGGACTGTAAACGATTTATTTTATATTTTTGTGCACTTTATAGTTTATAGAACTATAGTTTATAGAAATGCTTCAAGATCGATGAAGAAATAGAAAGCATTTGATCGACTAATATACGCGTGATATACGACGCGTGATAACGTAATTGTCATAATTTCAAGATCATGACAATCACAACGATGCGGATAAGTAAGTAATTTTCTTTTCGGTGGTACTGCTTTCGTAACCATGGCCCATACATTACCTTCACCTATGTTGTTTCATAACTCGAGAAGATTGACGTAAATATATGAAATTGCCGGCTGGCTGGCCGCCGCCCGTGGGCGCGGAGCACAATTTTATAGGTTCCTTTTACGACTTATGGGAGTCGTGTGTTCTACTTTGCGTTTACGTTATACGCGACCCTCGAGCGTTTACGTCCTCCTCCGTCAGGAATCCTACTCTTTTTCTTCTTCTTCTTTTCTTCTTCTCTATCAGAAGCCATCCGAAAATTCCTATCTTGCTTCCCTTTCGAATTCTTCGAGGGTATACTACTCCCCTTTAGATCTTTCTCTTACACGCACGAGAATATGAAACCGTCGCTGCCACAAAACTTTTACGCGTAACGCGTCCCGTTTCACGACTCAAATTGATGCACGTGCTTCGCCGCGAAATTCTGCTCCTCGGGGCTTCGAATGTTATCAAACTTTCGTTTTCAGGTTTTCCCTTTTCTTTAATTTATTAGTTTCCCTTCTGCGGACATAGGTTTGATCGAATTGCTCGGAACATCCGAGACATTTGTAAACGTAAAATTTGAAACTACGATGCTTCGGTTACAGAAGGGATCCCGATCGGAAATGATTAGATTCGAATAGACTGGAGTAGCTCTCGAGATACGTTATATCCGTTAATTGGCTACTGTCGATCATAATTTTAGTTTCTAAAGTCACCGCGCTTCGTCCGCTTATCCTTCCAATTGTCTTTTCTCCGTTAGCGTATTTAACGAAGCCGCGAGCGTGTCTAGACAGTGAGATTCGACAAGAATTCGAAAGAAGGTTCGAACACTCGAGGCACCTCGAGCGATATGGCACGAGATTTCGCAAAAACGTCGCTGTAGATTGAGTTCCACCTTAGGTAGTTCTTTTTTCATGGCTCGCCTCGTTTTTCTAATTCGCTAACGATTTCGCGGCCGTGGGCATCACGGGACGCTCGATTACGAGTTTAAGGTAGCCGACACTGGAACAGCGTCGGCGGCGGCGAGCTCGACTCCTCGTAAAATTATCCGTAATAAAATCGTGATTTACGCGCGTGTTCCTGGAAAGCAGACCGCTCGAAACGTTCCACTATCCTCTACTCCACGGTTGCCCACTTGTATCTGTTTTATCTGTCCGTTCGTTCCATGGTTCGGGATGGTTGTACGAGGTCGACGCAACTCCGCGAGAATCACCGCGTTCCTCTCCGTTCTCTTAAAACACTTTGACCTTTCCGTGCTTCGCGTTATTTTCCAGCATGCCGAAAGGTTCCATCGACAGAGATTCGAAACAGACTTTCTGCATCTTCTGCTTTACCACATATCTTCGCTAAAGAGATCTATCGTCGCGTCTTTTACATTTTTAACGCATTTTTATCGTTTCAACGGCCCACTCGCAAACGAAAGTTTTAGAAGAAACGTTCACGAAGAAAATCTTCCTTCGATTCATTTCTCATTCACGGCCAAAATTAGCCGGCCATAAAATTTCTAATAATCCTCCAATTGCCACCCGATCTACCCAGGTAATTTCCAGCAATTCAGCCTGAAACGGTGTCCCATTAAAGCAGGCCACAAGTATCGTGGAAATCTTGAATCCGCCGCGGGACACAGTATAAAAAAGCCACCGCAACGACTTCTTCGTTTCCAACCATTTTATTGACTTCACAGACGAGTTTGTCTATCCGACGGCCAGTCAATTAAGTTTGATCGTCGAAAGTTCCGTGGACCGGGGATCGGCATAAGCTCGCGCGTACGCAAACCCCGATATTCCTGGCGGGCCAATCGGACGTTGCGCGTTCGTGGGATCGGCATCGGTTTTACGATCGCTCGATGCCAGACGTTCCATCGAAATTAAGATTCAGAGGCAGAAACTTCGTAAGTACTAAAGGGATGTTCGAGACGGGTTATTTTATGCGTTTGCGCGCCCCGCGTTTTATGCGCACCTCGCGAATAATCGTCGAACGACACGTTTCTCTTCCGTAGACGGAAAATCTTTCGTGGAATTTTTTCATTTTATGGAATCGTTGAAATTTCTCAGGGTGTCTGTGAAGTTTCCCCGTATTTCGGTATTTGTCGCTTTGGAAATGAAATTACGAGTAAGACGAATTGGAAATCTTAAAATTCAAACTGCCACGATTTCTCCGCCAGTTGAACGAGGAACAAGGAGAAAAGAGCCAAGCAGAAGCTTCGTTTTCATGGCCGTGAGACTACCAACGGTTCACTGTACGCACACTGACCGACATTCCTGCGGTGCTTGGGAATGTGGACGCTCCACAACCGTGTCGCAAGATTAAAAATCGCTCGTGTGAATCATCCGCGAACGAGGCGCCATGCCTTCGAGGTGGGCATTGGCGAACGATGAGTCAAGGTTAGGTGGATGATTCAAGAGGAAGTTGAAGGGACAAGGAACTTTCTAAGAACGAAGCACGACTATTACGTTTGAAAACTGGTATTCTACAAATGCATGTAACATCAGGAGAGACGAGGACGTCGATCTATCGTTGAGAACCGAGGATATTCATTGCGGCTAGTTCGTTTCACCGTTTGCGGTAACGTAAATTTGAGCGTCACGTAGAAGCGAAATCCTTTGCGCATGATAACGCGCTTGTATAATAACGTAAGTGTCTAGTTTCCACGTACACGAGAATTTCACGCAGTGGTCGGAAATAGAATTTATCGTGCAACAAGCTCGCACGAATTAAATCGTATCTTGAAAATATAGCAACAATTCCTATGCTAAGCTAGTAGGAATATTATAGCTAGCTGAAAATAAACAATGAACAGATTTCGTAGATCATGTGTTTCGGTATGTAGCAAACGATAGGTGTGAATAATTCCTCGATGAGAATTACAGAGTATTGGTACAGCAGGAACGATAAAACCTCGTATAGCATAATTTCCCTCGGTTAAGAATCACAGTTTGCTATACAATCGAATGAATTTCACTTATTGGATTTCTGAGTAACTGAAAGGTAATCGAACGTTACGGACCGGTTCCCACGGAGTTTCGGCATCTTTACTTTGTTGTTCGACAACTCGAAATTATGCTAATTTAATTTATGCCAGTGGCTCACGCGTCTGACGTATGTATACGTCTGCCTTCTCAGTATGTGACCAATAATTTTCGTTCGTCTCCTTCTCGTTAAACAGCCGGAATATTTGCGCTCTTCGTCGCGTTCGATCGGCGTCTTCCATCGTACCTTTTCAGCGCTTTCTCTCCCAGATCTTCGATCGTCTGCCACTGGAAACATTGTATTAATTGGGCGATCGAGCATCTCTAATTTATGAGAGTTCGTAGCACGTGCGCCCACCCAGGATTAAGAATATTTTTCAAGTAGGACGGCTAGCCGGCAACACGATCTCTTTTGCCGCGTTGTTTCGACGATAAAATCATCGCGGTATTCTTACTTGTCGAAAACCCAACTCCGGCCCAATTTCCTACGTTTTATGTTAATAGGATTTCTACATCGAGTTATGCCTTGTCCTGTTCCTCTTCGCATTTTCTACGCGTTTTTCTCTTCTTTTTCTTTTCAGGAGAATTGTGACTTTATTTTGGAGGCAATGACGACGCTTGCCAGATATCTTCTATCGAAGTTTCAAGAAGTTTATTCGAGAAGTGGCGTAGTCAGACGTTGCGTAATCGTCGTCGAATGCGTGTAAACTTAATGAGAGACTCGTAGCTACCACGATCGGAAAGATCGAAATCATCGTAACTGAATTGATCGACTTTCTGGACGAAAACGAGCGAGAGACTGAATATCTTTGAATCGTATTCTATATTTACCTCTCGATCCACAAAACACTGGACCGAGATGCAAATTCTCTAGATAAACGAGAAGAGATTCGCCGAACGCTCATCGCTGACAAAAGACTGATGGTTTTGATCGATGAACCAAAAGGAAACGCTAACGTTAATCCCGAAAAGAGAAGGCAACGGTGTTCACCGAGAAGCACGGAAGTAGCCGGTGTGGCTTCACTCGAGCGAAACGCCTCTTAAAGAGGATGTATGGGATTAAGATAATAGTCCCGAGAGGGAAGGAACTCGGAAGGTGAAGGAGGCGAAGGCAAAAACGAGCGATATGATGTGGGTCAAAGTCTTTGGGACTGGGTCGCCGGCGTTCGGCTCCTTCCTCGAGAACAGGCCGTCCCTCGCGAGCTTCTTCGGGATCGTCGCTGTGAGACGAGAGGTGGAGAAGGTCGGGGTTGATTTCAATTCCCGTAACGTCAGCCACCCGATACATCTACGTGTACAGAGGAAGACGTACCTTAGCCTTCGTACGTATTACAACTCTTAAGTACAAAGAAATAGAATAAATCTATTAAATCGTTGAGAAATTTCTTACGAGTTTTAAATATTAACCGGTTTAGAAATTCTTGAAAATTTTAAGTTAATCTTAAACTTTGTATAAAAGCGTAAAAGTTACTATAATGTTCTGTCGCTGATATATAAAGATACGACGATATACGTAAGTAATTTTATCGAATGAAAAAATTTGGAATTTTAATAATGCACGTAAAAAGAAAATAAAGAAGGAAAGGCGCGCGTGAGGAAATCATTGGTATTATTTTTCTACCAAATTTTCTCATATCTCAAGATATTTATCTCAATACACATTAAGAATCCACACCGTAATAAAATGTCCCACCCTAATCGTTTAATTCCAGCATGAATTGTTCCAACGGACACGGAGTCGGCCTAAATCGTTCCAAAATCATAAAAATCACTTCAAGCTGGACCCGTTGGCCTGCAGGAAGGAAATGAAATCCCGTGGCTGTGTGACAGATTCATTACAGGTTGATATCACGAACCAGAGAAGAAAGAGAGACGAAGGAGAACCGAGAGGTTTTGGGCGATGACCGATGATGCGTGGGGTAGGTTCTCGTCTCTTCTTCATTTTTCACCCTCACGTGCTACTAACCATCTCTCCCATACATCCCGCCGGCGCACCCTTAATAATATAACGCCATAAGAACGATAAAGTTACCGCCCCACGGTGAGTGTTATTTTATCGCAATACTTGGATCTTAATCTTTCTGTGTATCTTCAAGCCCAAGAAAGATATTAACATCGTAAGACGTGCTAAAGGGGGCTTGAAATTTTGTTAGAAGCTTTCCACCGATGCTGGTAATCTTTAAATGGTCGCGTGTACGTTTTTTTAATTGCTAAAATTGAGAATTTCATAGGAGGATAGATCGAAATTCGAAACTTAACTGATAAAAAAGTATGACGCAAAACACTGCATTATCGACTTATATTACTTTTCCACGTTAAATACGCATAAACTAAATAATCATAAAACACTTGTTATTCGCTGAAACTACGTTATATTCTAGCAATAAAATTTCAAATCCTCGGACTATAGATCTGACGATCTTCGCATCTTTTCGAAACGAGTTATCCCCTTCCGCCATCTCTACCAATAACATCATCTAACGAAACGGAGGCTGCCAAGCGAATTCTCCCCAATAACAATCGAGCAAATCGTTATTGCCGCGATCAGGCCGAGCAACGAATATAACAAAAATCGTAACAACGGTCGTAAAAGCGACGGTAGGACGGTCGCCTCATTAGCCCATCCCCTCGTGAGATCAGAATAGATAGGAACAACGCGAATTTACATACTGACGAAAGTTGCCCAGCCGGTTTCCAATTATCAGCGTGGAAAATGGAAATGGCATAGCAGCCACGTTCCCGTAGCCACGAAATTTCACTTTCCACCCTCCCACGTCCACCGGCCACCACCATCACCACCACGTAGCTACCAGGCCACACCGTGCTCTGTTCTATCCTATCTTCCAACGCTATAAATTAATACTAATCTCGGAGCCCGTTGTGCAGGCCTCCTCCTGCCCCTTCCATGAACTAGTATGCGTGGGGCTGGGTTTTCGTGGACGGGGGCGTTTGGATTTATTGGGATTCGAGTAACTCCGTACGACGTTATCGTGCCGCCGTTCTCCTCCATGCCGTGCTTCGCCACTGACCTCTTCAAGTTCCACTGAAACACACTCCGGTCAGATACCGGTTAGAGTTCTCCATACACACAGAAACTGTTTTCAGATTATGGCGAAAATCGTGGTGGCATCGTGTCCACTCGAATGAAACTATCGTTGGTAGAAGCGCTTGTTGAGTTGATAAACGGCCGCCGTTTTAGTTTAAAAGTGTTCCGCTTAAAAGCCACGTTTTCGTAGATTTTTACAGTCGGTTAAGATAATTGACGAAGAAGATATGGAAGGTTAGAGGGGTATTGATTTAGGGCAGAGTTGCGACGACGATGACAGAATCTATATTATTGATTGATTTTCTTACGTATTACGGGTATATTTCAGAGTTTAACAGATTCTGTGTTTGACCTACATAGGCAACTATAGAGTATTCTTCGTACACTCTAGGAATGTTTTTAAATCTTGTAGGTAATACGCGTAATAATTCGTTAATTTATAACGTTACGTGATAGAAGTTACATAGTTTGTGTATTCCTTTGTACTAGAAAATTGAACAAACGAATAATCGATCTTTCGTTTAAGTAGCATACGTGTAAATATACGAGTTTCTTCTTAAGTTCGATCCTTTTAATTTTCTTCGTAAAAATATAGGTTTGCGTAAAAGTCCACATTCTACGCACAAGGTATTCGTCAGAGGTGCCTCATAAGCGTTCAAAGATCTCGATGAGTCACTGTATGAGTATCGTGTTGATAGCAGAACGTGGATAGTTGGTCGAAAAGTCGTCGGAAATAGAACAGTAAGGAAAGAGACGCGATAAAGTGGGCGAAAGCGGTTTGCAGACGGCAACACTTTCGTCCGCCCGTTTATATTCACGTTTTACGAGCACCACTTCAGACCACTTGCAAGCACTTGACACCTAGTCTGGCTTCTGAAACTGATCCGCCACTAATAAACCTTGGCCTTGATACGCTCGAAACGCGTCTCCTTTTCGAGTGGCGGCTTCCGGATTCAACGGGCCGCGAGCAATCGGCCGGCGTGCCGCGATTTTTCTTTGTTCTTTCTTCACCAGGGCGTGGCTGCCTTCGATTTTCACCCCTTTCCACCCATCCGCCAAGGAAACTCGCCATTTATTCATTAAAGGCACGAACGGCCATGAGAATCGACGAAGAACCTCGATTTTCAATTCTCCGCTCGTGATGACCCGTTTTCCATCCCTTCTACATCTTCCTTTTCTCTTCCTCTCCTTCCCTCTCGCTGTTCCTTAAATTAAATTCCTTTACCATCTTGAGAAATGACGAATTTTATTGTAAATTTCAATGGAACTAGATTTTCACTGTGGTTGGACGTTATCGTACGATAAAACCGATATACATACGAAGGTGGAAAAGCTCTATCGAAGTTGATTTGGATAATTTTTATATGTATAATTGGTAACGTACATTTGCAATTATTTGATATTTATTTGTGTTAAAGTATGCGACGTACGAAATTAGTTATGTGAACATTTTGAAACATTTCAGATTATTTTCAATTCTTCGGAATGTAATAATCATAATTTCCTTACTCTTTTTAAATCAGTTACTAATTTATCAAACTATTATCAGTCTTTTAATAAATATAGAATTCTTTTTGTTTTAGTCTCCTATATCAAGCTCATCATATGTATCTTATATTGCGAAAAGTTATTCCATACAAAGCTCTACAAATGTGCATAACAATACATTATGATGTAGTACGAGGATATGCCTGTGTACAGTTGTTCGTGGAAATCTACTACACCATATTTCAAATCCCATTTTTCATTCCGTTTACACATATTCCTTTTATTCCTCTCTTCTATTGTTTCAGCACTTTTACCTATCCTCAACGTATGTAAAACATATCACATATTTCTCCTCGCAACTCGAAGGTCTACCTTCGATAAATATAGGTAAGTATAACCGACTCGAAGTTCCAAAAACCACTGTTACTTTCGTTTCATTAAAAATTCAAAAAACGCGAAGCCTGCAACCCTACGTCATAAAAAATTCCCAACAACTTACCTACTAATTCTATTTCTTATGCCTAGTATACGAAACCTACGGCTCTCCGACAGACGAAATTCCAGAAACCTGCGTGCCCAAAATCTTATCCGTACGCCGGTGTCCGAAAACTGAGAACCACTGCAGCGTGTCTAATGTAAGAGGAAGAGATCGGAGTTGGAGGAGGTGAGAGTGAACGTGCGTAGCTGAAGGGGCAGCTCGGCAAGCCGGACTTCGAGGTCCTCCTTCGAGCCTCCGGCCCCCGTCGCCATCCTCCTCCACCTCTGTCCTTCACCCTTCTCCGGCCTGTTCAGACTTCACCCCGCGCTTCCATCCCTTTTTCTCTCAGCGACGACCCCCAGGAACGGAGCAGGGCTGGCTTCACGACGAGCTCGGAGATGGTGGAGGCGAAGGAGGCGGCTGGAGGTGGCCGAGGAGGGTGGAAATGCTGGAGGAGGATGGGTTAGGTCTGAGCCTAGATCAATACTCGCATCTCTGCCGGCTGGACCAGGCCGGACATTGCGTTCCGAAGCTCACCTTCTAGCCGATATCAACCCTCCTACGGCATCCCTTTCCCTCGTGTTGCCACCCTCGCTCTCTCCTCTGCTCCACCTCTTTTCTCCTCCTTTCAACCCCTCTTTCACGACCTCTTGGCCGGCCAACTCTGCCAGCTCTAGCATCGCCACCCTTCCTCCTCACCCTCTTCCACCACCTCCTCCACTTTCTTCCCCCCGTTCCATTTGCATCCGCTTGTCTGGAGGCAAAGGTTTTTTGGTGGAAGGATTTTTTTTCACCCTCCGTCGACGTGCCGGACGTGTCTCCGTCGCTGTTTATTCTTCGGGGATAGTCGCGTTGGTCGATTGGTGTCGAGCCGCCGTTTCCTTTTCTGATATATTTTGATCATGGATATTTGTTGGTAGTTTGGCCAAATCGTCAGGTTGATTTTGGTACGTGCAATATCAAGGGCGGAAATGGGCCGTAATACGAATATTCATAGATTGGCCTTAACGTCTAACGTCTTTGAACTGACAGAACAGTATACGATATGCAAAATAACAATAAGTTACAACGAAAATAAGTTACAATGACAATAGAGATTAAGGAATCGTCTTAGCTTCCCAAAATATCGAAAGATAAGAGAAAGCTATAAGTCTGAATTAATAAAAAATTCTTTTAATTTAAGAACCATATTTTTTTTAAATAAAACAATGAAAATTCCAAATTATGCGAATCCGATCGAATGAGAAGGACTCGCTAGTCATCCTGTCTGTTTCGTAACATCTTTATACCATCTCACGACAGACGAACAAAAGGAAATGAAGAATTCACGAAGGAATCTCTTTAACCTGATCCACAATGAGGATGTAAAGGGTTCATCGTTCATTCTATGCGTAGAAAGGCGCGAAGAAAGAAGAAAGAAGGAAGCCGTGTATTCCGGTCGGTTGGCCGCAACAAACCCACGAGAATAACGATTATGACTTCCGTGCAGCAAACACTGTGTAAACGGGACGGCGAACAATTCAATCCTACTCCGACCACCTTTTCCACCCATCCTCTTATGCTTAACCACCCCTTTGGTCGATGCGGCACGCGTGTGGAAATGCCTGCGTGCACGCACGACAATAAAAGTATCGCGGGATCCATTACCTTAATTGGAAGGTGGCTAAGGGATGGTTTTATGGTATTTCCTTCTCCAGGCAATTTCGCATTCCAATGCATCTTTCTTCCGGCTTGCGAAAGATAGATTTGAATTTTCCTAAATTCATGGAATTTTACATGGATATGAATAAATCGATAATATATTCAAACAGAGTTGAGTAGAAATACTAAAATATCAAATAATAATAAAATAAAATGAGCAAGTGGTTTGGTATAAATATAATCGGAAAAACGATATTAAATCTTTGAACGGTAAGCTGAAAAAAGAACGTAATTCTATCGTTTAAAATTGATGAGATTTTTATCACGACGTAAATTATACAGATTCTTCGTATACTGTGCGTCGATGTTTCGATGAAACGATAATCCCACGTTCGTGAAATCTTTCTGAACGCGTGAATGGCTTTAATCGGTGTTCATCAAGTGGTAAAGTGGCCATGTTGCGGAAAAATATTTTCATTCGATTAATTTAAATACACGTGCGAAAACATAGGAAACGACCGGCAGCGTGTGCTAATTTACAATTCATCCTTTGTTTCGAAGAACAATAAAGGCAGTGATGACAAGGGTAACGAGGGGGTTACGATTCGAGCAGTGAAAATATGAGGCACTCGTGCGGCTCTCTTAATTTCTATTTTCTCAAAATTGAAAAACAACGCGATGATTAACGGCTTTTAAGGGGCAGAAGGTAGTGGGCGTTGTAGATAAAAATACAATGAACGAAATATATTTGATATGCTAATAACTTTTATTAAACACGTAACTCAAATATATTCATTTTTCATCTAAGTTCATATAACTGATTATAACACGGTGAGCTAACTCACAGCACTTTGAATAATCCAAAAGTATAAATAATAGCGAAATTACTATTATTACTATTATATCCGCCAGTTTGAAGGCTGTTATTTTACTGAATACCATGGTCCTTGTTAGTAAAAACTTATGGCAATTTTTAGGGAATATATAGCACACTAGCTCGCATCTAAATGCCAATCGTCAATTAATTTTTGGAATGTAAAGATTGAAAAATATCGAAGAAATATAAAATAATCTTACGCCGCGATGTACGCTTCTTCGCTATGATTTAATAGTTTTTGTCCAGGGATCCAAAAAACGAATATGCGTATAAATTGAACAAATTTAAATGTTACAAATCGCATCGCCTCTCCTGTGTTAGTTAAATTCGAGACAATCTAAAAAATGAATGAAATATTCATGCGTCGCAATTAAAGGGAAATCTTCTGATTTAATTATATGCGCAAATACTTACTTCAACTCCTTCTATACTAAGGTTGATAACGTTAAAATAAATCTCTGCTAATATGGACAATTATAGCAATTTCAGCAGTTCACGAGGAGCCACGAACATTGCTATGTACGTGTCCACGCCAAAATCGAAATCAACCAGAAAGTTTTTAACTTTAGGACGATTCGAGCATACAATCGCATGAATTACCAGTGGCATTGTTAGTACCAGCAGGAAAACCGACATTGTTGTATAAATGTAGACTAGAATGGAAATAAACTACATAAAAGATCGACGAAAAGAATTTCTTTTCATTTTGATATCTAACATACCTACAAATATAATAAAATATAATTGTGCTTCCTTGAATGGCATAATATCGAATAATCTTATTTTCTGGTCGGTTCATGTAATATTTGTAAGCATTTTTAACGAATAAAAGTACATCTTTGGTCTGTAATGAGAAAAACAGAAGATAGGCTGGCAAGGTTAGTGTGAAGGATTGTAATAGAGCGAGAATTAAATTAATTAATCAACTCTGAATATTCATGGATTAAACGAGGTAAGAAAAGGTATCTTATCTTCTCCAGAAGATAAAAATCGGGTTGAAATACGACAAATGGCACGAGAGGTTTGTTAAGATCGGGCGTATGGATTCGACGATCGAATCTTGGTTGCGAATTCGCACGTTGGATAATCCTTTAATCCGGAGAAACGTATAATAAAATATAAAATTACAAAAGTAAAGAAGTAAATGAAAATCGTTCTAACGTGGCGAGTTATTCTTTCTGTAGCCTGTTTTAGTAGGACATTTGATAACGATCAGTCATTTCGCTTATTAAGTAGAACGTTCTCTGTGAAATGGTGAAAAAGAAAAGAGAGAAAAAAAAGCAGTAATTTTCTTTAATTAGATATCATTTCACGAATGTATCTACCATTAAAGGAATAGGTAGAATTTCGAGACCTTTTTAAAGAACGTAAAAATATTGTCTCTTGGATTCAATGAATGTAGAAAGACCGACTACTGCCATTGTTTAAATAATTAACTAAATCCTTAATGCTTTAATTACGATAAAATTACGAAAAAAAGAATAAAAATAAAGTTACGAAAAATATTGAACAAAAATCAATTATATTTCACATAAAATGTAACGCAGACCTTCCCTTGTTCAAAGACAATTATTGTACTCGTAATATTGATCGGTGTTGCATTAATTCTAAAAAAGAAATTGTTAAAAGGATATCATCGTTCACGTGATATTCAAGCCATACACCAAGATATCTATAAGGCTAGATCTTATCCTTGCACGTCCTTCCATCCCATCTTCCACGAAATCATAGCTTTGACTCTATTGCAGATATATGTTAACTTTCTCGATTAATCCTATTCGGTATGTATATATGTACTTTTCTTAGAAAGATCATTGAATAGCACTCGTATTTCTATCACCGGTAGAGGTACTATTTATCCGATAAAAAGCAATTTTTCTCACAAATCGGGAAAAAATTCGTCGATTGGTTAAAACCACCTGGTACCTTTCCAAAATATCTAAATTTAAACTTTCCTTTGTTCCAACCATTGGAAAACCAAATTCCAATTTTTGCACCGTTCGCGGCGCAGAAGTAGAAACGCAACTTTCCTCGGAAAACGAATTTCAACCTCCAATTTCACTTCCACCGTGTTCCATGCATCCTGTACAAAAAATTGTAATCCAGCGCTCGGTCTAGCAACAGGAACTTTTAAAACGCTTCCGGATGATGAAAGAATGCTTGGCGGAAAAGAGAGCGAAAGGGAGAACCACTGTGCACTGGTCAATTTCCCCTTAGTTTCGTCTCGCGCGGGAAGGATGGACGCGTGCGGTCTTTCTCTTTCTCTCTCTCTTTCTTTCTCTTTCTCTCTACACCCCGAATACGCCACGCTATACGTAGCCGTAAACGACCAAGCCGAGAAAGAGAAACGTGCCCGCACACCCTGTATTTACAAATACACGTAGGAAAGCACACGCACTCGGGGGAGGCCACCAGCACGTACCGGCCGCCGAGAAAATTCAACCGGTCGGTTCATTTGCATGCTCGTCTTTTTCCGATCCCTCGAACGCTCCCTCCTTTCGGATTCAACCAACGACGCGTTACTATGATAACCGGGGAGGAATTTTCTTTGTTCACCCCTTCCAAACCCCGTGGCCATCAGCGGCTGAAACGCCAGCGAGGAACAGCTTGTCCAGCATCCTCTTACGAGTTGGTCGTTGCACAGGCAGAATCGTTCGAATCCGCGGAATCATCTGGCTTTTCGGTATAATGGAAACATTTGTATTTAAAGAATATTTATAGAAGGGCTTGGAAAAATAAAATGTACGGCGGTAAATGTTAAAATTTAGCGGAGGTTTGGAATACGTGCTATCTTAATTGATCGGAAGTATAAGAAAGCAATTCCACGAACACGTCGAAACATTAGCTTTAAAAGTTTCTTAGAGATTCGAGAAACTGGTCACAGGTCTCTTGTGGGAACGTGTAATTTCAATTTCATCTCAACGAATCACTGAAATCCAATCCAATATTAGCGTTACGAAATTCTTAAAATTTCAGGCCAAGAAAGTTCACAGATATCTTACGAGTTTGTAATTTCATTTCGCAACTCGAAGATTTCATATGTATATATATACATAGTTTAATCATAAAGTTATGGAAGAAAATTTTTTACTGATAAAATCATAACGATTCGAAACTCATCTCGGCAAAGTTCAAAGATCGAACTCTCGACTTCAATTTAAGATTCATCGCAACACGGAGCGAGAGAAGCCACCACGGTTTTCGATCTCCATTGAATTTGATCCGACCACGAGCTTAATTATCATTCCAGTTCTATCCGTTTTACCTCACGTAGACGATACTCTACAGGGGCGAGTTTCTGCGTAGTTTCTTAAAGAAGACCCACTCTGCTGTTCACTTTGTTTTTCTTGGAACTCTAATAGGGTCGCCTTTCTCCGCAACCTCTATCCATCGTTTCGTCCTGTTTCTCTCTCGCGCTGCCACTATTCCGGAATTTCAACCGGCCGCTTTCGCGATAGAACGTCCTCTCGCTGTTGTATCATCCCCTGTCCCTTTTAACCCAAGCTTTTCGCCAGCCTATTTTCTGTATAATTTTCCGAACGAAACGAAAATACTTCTGTTGCTTTTTTAAGCAGAAACGTGCTCGGCTGTTTTGTTAATTTCACCGATTTCTGTCGTAAGTATTTCCAAAGTTGGAAAATGGAGCAAGAAAGATACGATTTATTTTCCGAATATGTTTCATGAATGACTTCTAGAGGAAGGTTTAGAGAGAAAGAAATGTTGCGTGAATTGTTTTCTTAATCTTCTTCCTATTCCTTTTCTGAATCTTTCCCCGCCGGATTTAAAATAAATTATTTTATTCATTTGTTATTAGAGACTAATAGTGTCTCGTAATATATCGAACAAATAGTACGAACCAATGAAAGTTGTTACAAAAAATACTTTCTTAAGAAATTTCTTTCTTTCGTCGATACGACATGTTCACACTCTTTTTCTTGATTCTTATTGCTCGAGGATTTAAACCGGTTTTTCGTGAATTATCCATGGACGACTTCGGTTATGGTCTACCATATAGTTAATTGGATAACTCGTCTCGTAATCAGACGATAATACAAGGGTATCTGGCCCGGTAGTTTGCAATACAAGTTTTACAATGTGTACACGTTGTCAGTCGTGCTGTGCCGCGACGATAATTAGACCAGCGTTAAATTATTACTTTTCCGAACGCCGCCGCGTGGAAACACACGACTCGATGATTGGCCCACTTCCATTCTTCTCTTGATCTCCTTTTCGTTCGAACGCTGCGAAGGGGAGGATTAATAATGCCATGATTTTACGGTTGCCTGACAAAAGCACCGTAATTCGGATCCAACCGTGATGGCCGGAATCGATGAACGTTTTTCTCTATAATTCAAGGAATTTTTATTCTCTCGATGTATTTCTGTACTTGTCATTTAATGAGAACATTTAACGTTCGAACATTACAGGATAGAAATATAATCAGTGAATTTTGGTTGATTTTCTGACTTTGATATCATCATAGAATTAAACAGGAGGCTCTTCGTATGACATAATCGAGAACCAGCCTGTTATGCTTCAAGCTGAGAGTCTTTTAAAAATACCTGACAAGTCGACAAATTTGTATGAAAACCAAAGATGCAATTATTGTTACTTACATTTATCATTGTTACGTTATAATAATTTGGAAATTTTGAAGTGGATGGAAGAACACATGTTCATCTCCAAAGTCAAAAAAAAATGACAACTTTTTATTGATAACGGATTGCATTTTAAAACGTCCTCTATGCAAAATAAGAAATACGAATTATCGTGTTCTTTTAGTCTGCAGTCTTTATTTAATAAGAAAGCATGCCTCATTTAATAAGGAGTAATTTTCTGCTGTAATTTTCTCCAGTAATTTTCTCCAGTAATTTGCTTATCGTAATATCAAGTACGAACATAGATGCACCATCGTCTTTTAAACAGACACGTTTTTCTATTAATACACGTAAATCGTGTGCTTCAGCAGATCAAACAAGAAGCAGATCGTACGAAGATCCAGTTTTTCGACACAAAACACCATTACAGATAGAGAAAAGGATGGAGAATGCAAAGGGCCGCGATTACAACGATGGGACGTTCGCAAGTTCGACGTGGTCATGGTAATTGCGTATTCTCCGGTCCGTGGAATTTTTAAAACACGAACGAGAACGCGGACCGGAAACCCGGTGGACGAAGAAGTCGTGATTTCCATACGCGAGCGCTCGATCGAGCCGGAATGGCTGACGTGTTGGAAATAATTAAACGTGACACGGGAAACCGAGAGAAAAAACGAAGGAAATATCGACACGGTTAATGATAGTATGTATTTTGCTTGTAACCGGAGCCGAGATCTCGCACAAAATTAACGCTGAGACGCTGCGGAACCCTTAACGCATGCAAACTTAATTACATGCGATCTCTCGCGATTCCATACCCGTTCGTGATACGTACAAATTTAATTAACCGCTTGTTCCGCAATATTTAACCTTCCTCTGTGTCAGCGAAGAGTGTATAACGAAGATTAATGGTGGATTAACGCGCCACCATTGTTACGCGATAAAATGACCGATTTATGGTTAATTGTAACAAAAGTTTTCGTCTTGTTTCCACATTTTTTGGATGCTTCTATAATTTGAAACCTTCGGAAATTTTTATTTTACTTGAAAATTTGGTAAACGATACTGAGATATGAAAGTTCGTGTCTTGCTCGAAAATTTGTTAGATAATTTTCATGATGAAACGTTTAAAAAATAGGAGTAATTAATTTTAATACGATACGATCGAATACGACAGCATCCAACCAGAAACTTCCACGGTCGAAAGACACGAATTTTTTCAGTTGAAAGCTTGTAAACCCATGTAAGATCATCGGGAACCAAGCCTGACACCATGAGACACCAAGCCTACCAGCTAATTACAAAAAGTATTTGAAACTTTGTGTCGTAAAATTCGTCTCGGTTACCGCATCCAGCACTTTCTATCGCACTTCAACGTTCAGTACGAAACTTCTTAAAGAGTTCAGGTATTTATGTAACTATCACCTTAAGAAGCTTACGGCAAGAATTTCGTCTTAGCACTACAGAACGATAACTTAGCCGTTTAAACCCACGGACGATAAACTTGGTGGCATCCAGTTCGCGAAACAATTAAATTCTCTCGATAACTCGTAACCCGCCCAGATATGACAGCTCTAGGAAAGACAGCCCGAAACTAAATAAACTGGGTCAGTTGTCACGTTGCCAAAGCACAATTCATTCCAAGAATATCTGCCAATACTCCTTTACCAATCGATCAATAACAAACCAATATCGCTATCAGATCGTAAAGAAAACCATTTATCATCAGCATCTCCAACACGTTACATCCAAAGAAACTATTATACACAAATTTCTCACGTTTCTCGCTTCTATTTTATCCGGAGAACCACCGGTTGGCCACCACTGTTCACTTTCTCCGTGTAGGAGAGCGCGAGCTAAGCAACAGAGAAACCATGGAAGGGTGGTGGAAAGAACGACAGAGACGGAGAACCCTTTGGCGTCTCACCCCTTCGGCTACCCGTCAAGCCAGTCTCACTCTCGCTCTCGATTCGCTCTCACTCGTGTCCTCCGCAGCCCTCTTCATCTCTCACACTCTTCAACCGGCCCCACCCCCGCCGCGTATCCGCGTCTTCTCCCTCCTGACAAGTGAGAGTGGACCTTGGTCCAGCGCTGAATCGACCCTCTTTGCGTCTACCCTCTCCTCCCCTCAAACACCCCTGAACCCCTCAACAACCCCCGGCAACCCTCCGCGATTCCAATGATCCAACCTTCCTTCTTCCACCTTCTTCCACTCTCCCCCTTCCTCCTTCGTCACCACGTTCCTCGGGCTTTTCTCTGGCCTCTGCACGTCGCCGCACCCTAATCCCCCATCTCGAAGATACGTCTACCCTCGAACTCCCGTATCGATTGGCGAGAGCCACGCCAGAGAGCGCCACTGAGCTTGCCTTAAAATTTTAAGAAAAATTCCGACGGAATTTTGGTAATCTTTGGTGAAGGGGTTGGTTCGAATTTTGACTGGTAGCGTGGATACCAGAGGGTTTGGTTGGAAAGGAATATACGAGACGTAGTGTCTGAATGACGAGTTTAGCTGTTAGGAGAAGACGAGTTAAGTCGACACGTGGATGATAACTTGATCGTTGTTCGTTATTGTTAATTTTAGAGGAGGATTTTCAAAAGTTTCTTACGTGTTTTCTCTGGTCTTTTCTTTTCGTTTTCGATAGAATAGTTTGAATGAACGATTTATAGAAAGTTTAAGACTGTTGTACCATGAATAGCTGCGGGTGGAAAGACTTTGCGTTGCATCGTCGACATCCCTTTCCGAGAAAGTTTCCCCGAGGGCGGAAGTTAAAGACACCGGGGACATTGTCCTGCCTTGAGTCGTTGTTACGCCTCGAGAAGCTGCAACTTTCGCAGAAGCGATTCTTTCGACGAAACAACACTGTCGAAAATCGTATTTCCAGAGTAGATTACGATTTAAAGAAAAAATTCTCAAACACTCTGCTACTATGATACTTCGAACTTGTTCTATTGCTACGATTTTTAGTTATTTTGTCCTCTCTTAGAAATAAATCGAGCAGTCAGTCCGTTGCTTTGTTCCACTTGCTTTAGAGATAAACGACGAATTAAAAGAAACGAAGTGACAATGTTGGGGCTGTATAAAAGGTTTCGTTTCTCAATAGTCTTAAACCGGTCGATTGACTTTACACAAAGAGCACTATCTCTGGTTAAGAAGCCGAACGAAAGGTCGATTTCCAATTATATCCCCGCGCGAGGATAAACCTTGCTAAGCCTAAACGAAAGAATAACACCTAATGATATTTCGGCGTGCCGATCGTAAAAGCGTACAATGTAATCTGGATACCGGTGATTTCCTACTTTCGTCGATCCTAATGAAAAACGACTAACGACGTCCCTAACGGACGCATAAAACCGATCGTGAACCGAGTAGTTGTCGAACGAGCCGTTACACTACACACGATCATCCGTTCGTGATCGAACGCTAGCCACATAGTAACCGATTGCCTCTTAATTGGTCGAGAAAGCCCTGCCCGTTTCTCTATTTCAACTATTTTAATAAAATGGAACGTGTCGTGACTCACAAAAGTATTCGAATACTCATAGAAATCCTTTACGCGATATATACATGAAAGTTTTCTGTTGTTAGTGTTGGAGGATTTTTGTAGTCTAACTAGATATCGTAGAACGACTTTGCGTTTGATGCAAAACCTTCTTTTACGATCGATTTGACGTGACACATCCACGCGCTCGAAATCCGACCAAGTCACCGCGATCTACCCAGACGATCATAAAAAAAGCAATTAGCGGTCGACGCGTTTAATCGCCTCGTAAAATCCATCGTACGCGCTCTTTACATTTAGCTTCGCCCTCCTTCTCTCACCCGTCGTTGCTTTCATCTTTGTTACACGAAGGTGCCTGTTTCTATCCTTAGCTGCTTTTCAGCCGAAGGAAACGACTGTTTAACAACCGATAAAGCCCTTCATTCGTAGCCGGATAACAAGGCTCGCCGCGTGCTGGGATACAAAAAACGTTATGACGAATTAGGGCCACCCTTAGGTCTTTCGTTCTTGAAGGAGAAACCTGCGGAAGAAGACCTACCCCAAGGATAAATGTGTTTCCGGAGCAGCTAATGCGCGAGGGTACTGAGGATTCTCGGAACGTTTGCGCTGTTCTGATTCACTGACTAGCACGGATTACGTTTAACGAGGTTAGTGCATTTCTGGCAACTGTTGATTGTATTTCGTGGTCTTCGGAGAGGAGATGCGGGGTTAGAGGGGTAGAATGGGATAGAGGAAAAGCGGTTTAAATATTTTTGGACAAATGTATATTAAGAAAATGAAAATGTAACGTTGAAAGCAGATATTAATTGATGTTTTATTGGTACACGCTGTTGAAACGATTTGTTTAATGAATAATTTTTTATGCAAATAGAGCGTTATTCTTTGAACAGTCTTTCGCAAAAAACCTACTCCAAGGCTTCTCTGATTTCAGGGCAGTCTGATTCCACTGAAGGACTTTTCTGCGTGAATGATATTTGGTTACAAGTTATTGATTTTGACAATGCTAATCATTAATAGAGTATTTATTACAATGTATATTTTATAATAGCCTTCATACACTTGTGTAAGTATTTCGTTTATTTAACATAACATGGACGTGTTTAAAGAGATCGATACTAATTTAAAAGACAATAAATGCAGTCAAGGTAATTTTTTAAATTGTGATTCAGTTCTTTATTTATGCATCACAGATTGATAAACTAAACATGACATGGCCAATGAATAATTTATAAGAAATTTAATTGAGAATATAAATAGAGATAAACCTTGAGCTATTAAGTTGTCTGACCTTTAGCGCCTGTTTCTACTACGTCCTTCCTATACGTGGAACTATATCATAGATGTATACTGCCTGTTCCACTGGCAATCTCGGAATAATCAATAACCGAATCTACTACTAATCGATACAAATTACATATAGATAAATGTCACACCCTAATTTAGGTTAATACAATTATTTATAGGAACAGAATGAATCAAACGGGCATCTTATAATTTCTATAAAAGGAGAAATTACGTCAAAATGAGTGAATCTCTTTCTTCCTTCGTCTTCTTTAGACATTATACTTCCCTTTAATGAAAATATATTAATCTAAATGCAATAATAATGTTAGATCAATGCGTATTAAATTTCGTTTCTACGAAGTTCGAATTTAGTGGAATCACTTATTGTACACTTTTTATATCTATAAAAATATATCTAATAAGAATCGTTCTACCGCTCTAATACTTGCACACAGGTGCAATAACAGTTTATCAAAGGAAATACGAAAGGAGATAAATTGCAAAGCCCGTTGCTCGGCCCACGTAGCAGCTTGCTCGTTATGCAGCTGGTTCGCAATCTCATCGGGGAAATTTTCTTCTTAACCATCGATAAGACGGTGAGCAAACTTAGGATCGGAAAACTTACCCCTTCTATGCGTGCTATCCCCGTGGAAAAAGGGTCGCGAGATTATCCGGGTCGTATCTCCATAAAGGCGACTCCGCAACCGTCGACTTTTCGCCACAGTTTGTAGTTCTTAAAGGGGATCCGGTAAACGTGGTCGTCGTCTTAAAAACGATCGGCCGAAAGAAGAGAATCGCGAATTAAATTCCATCGTCCGATTAAAATTGTCTATCGTAAATGATAAAACCCACTCTTCCAAGAAACAACATTCAACACTGTAAAAATAGTGACGATCTTGTGATAAATTTGATTCAATCTTTATGAAATCTACAATTTCAACGTTTCTCGTTAGTAAACTATATAAAATCGAAAATATCTCGAAAGCAAGCTATCAAGGCCAAAGATTCGACGAGTGTTGGTTTTCAAACGGTTTATCATTCGCCTACAATTCATAGCACTTTTATCGCTCAAATCGTAGGATTCACCGTAGCCAGTCTTTTCATCCTCGATCGAGCCTAACGCTCAAAATCAAGCGTCGTTCAGGGCTACCATCGTTCCGATCAGTTCAGTCCAGGAAGATCCACGGGATGACCTAATAATATCCGAACGGAATCGCGTGTACGCGATTTTATCGGGCCGCCGGTTAATCGATAAAGCGGCACAAACGAGTCCGTACGAACGCGGAAATTACGTCGCCCTACCTAATATCGTCGCCGGTCGACCGTTTAAATTAATTAACCGGTACTTTTGAAAAAGTAGGTACGCTATGCCTGGCAGGAGCATTATACACGGGTCGGCTGGTTGCGCGAAAACGAACATTAACAAACACCCGCGGACCAAACGGAGCGTCCTCCTCGTCGTATCAGTCTCGTATGGGCGTAATTTGTGCGAATATCACACGAAAGAGGACACCGAGCAAAGAAGAAAAAAAAGGTTGGAAATACGTGGAGAGAGGAGTTTTTATATAGAAGGTACTTTTGGCTCTAACTCTCGCGACTCGTTCCGGAATTTCCGTGCTCAAAGGACGAAAAAACGAGTGGTCCGTGGGCGAGGACGAGCTAAAAGCGGTTCGTCTCTCGAAGCAGCCGCCTCCGATAGAAGTACCGTTGCGGCGCGGCGGTAGCGGCGGCCCGTCGTCTCACTCGTCTCTGATGTCTGCGTTAACTCTATTTGAAATTTTAAAATTCAATGAGCCAATCCGATCGAGTATATTGCCGGCTCGTGCTTCTGCTCTTTTCTCTTTTTGCGGATGGTTCGCGGAGCCACTACCGCGAAAGAAAAAGGGGGGACTGTCGAGGGCCTTTGTGATACGTTTTAACGGGGTTCCCTTCGGCCTTTTCGAATTCTCGATAGATCAAAAGCGTCGACCAACCTCGTCGACCAGCTTCGTCAACACCGACGAACCACATCTATACACCCATCTCTCTTTTGCGTTTGTTTCTCACCCTCTCTGTTCTTTCTCGTCCTCTTTCGGTTCCTCGTCCTCCTCGTCTGCCTCCCTCTTGGACGTCGTCAACGTCGTGGTTCGACTGGTTCGGGACGGGCGTTTTCTGTCGCGCGCGCGAAAACTTTTGCGAGCCGAGCCTCTCGTTCGCTGGCACGTGAAATTCCTGTGCGAGGGTTTAATAATCACGCGGCGAGCGTCCGCTTTGTGGCGCGCGACAAAGCGAATTGATTTGTTTTATAAATTGGGGTAGGTCTGTTTGCTTGGCTAACTTTCGGAGGATAGCCGTGTAGGGACCATTCTATGCGCCCCCGTGTCTCTCTCCATCGAAGAGAGGTAAATTAAAGGGAGACGCCGAGTCTGGAATCACGTTGCTTTCTCCCTTTCTCTCTCTTTCTCTCTCTTTCTTTCTCTTTCTCTTTGTAGTCGATACTGAATTATTCTTTTGTTTTCTGTTTTCTTTAACTCAGGGGACTGCTTGTCTAACGACAAGGGGGTTGATTGTGTTTTTGTAGAACTTTCCGAGACACGGCGTAAAAACGGAATTTATCGTATAAAATATTACGAGAATATTTGACGGACTAGATATGGTGTAATGGTGTAACAATTGCTTTGAGATCTGCATCGTTGCAACAAAAATTCCACGTAACAACATCCTCCGACGCAACCACGTATTAACATCCAATATAAGATAACCGAACCTGTATTTAATTCCCTTGCAACGTGTTTACAGCGCAAGAAGAAAAAGGAACAGCAGAAAAGAAAATTGCTTAATTACAAATCCGTCGACAACGATCGTTAGGAAATGTATCACCTAGGCGCACTTTCTTCTTTCATCCCCAAAAGAGCCACGTATCTGTGTACGAAATTATCCCGAGTAATCGTTACACGAGCATCATCCCCTTCGGCACGTAATAAATTCTTAAGAACCGTCCAAGGTGTCGGCCGATAACGACCGGTCGTTTACTGGCGTATAAATGAAAAAGCGAGACGTTCTGTTCGCCACGGCCGGAAGCCCGTAATTCTGCACCACCCTCCGCGCCTTCTAATAAATGCCTCGTGCCGTTCGCCCGGACATAGATATAATTCACTGTTGATTATATATAATATATCCAGTCGTACGTGTTTCTCTACGCCATTGTTCTGACTTTATTAAGCGATTCCATTCAAAATAGCCTTCCCCACCGTTGTCGCCGGACGACCGTGTTGATTCGTTTAAACGCCGCGTCTCGCGAATTTATTTAATCTGATCGTCGCAATTAAGTGGCTCCTTTTTACAGAATTTTTTACACAAAGTATTCGAGGACTTTTTAAGAGTAATTTTACGCGTTAATCGACTATGGTAATCTTATTGCTACTGTAGTAATTTTAGGAAGTTGCGATCGTAGAAAAATTTCGAAAGATTCGTCTCTCTCTATCTATCTATCTATCTATCTATCTATCGATCTATCTCTATTTCTCCCTTTTTCGCAACAGAAATTTAAGAGAAAGAAAATGATACTTTAAAAATATTTTATTAAGAATTTCTAATTTGAAGCGTAAAGGCGAAGATAATTGTTTCCCGAAGGGTCCAAAATCATCCCCTACATTATTCAGCCTTGGCACACGCACCGAACTGTATGCGAATGTGTGTACAAGGTCAGGGGGTTGGCAGGCTGCGTTATTGGAAGAGGAATATCGTGGGAAAGGGAAAAGGGGAGTGGTTCGCTGATAACAAGACTGTTCACCACGTGACTTCAATACAGAGCTGCAAAAGGGGCTGGCATCGATACACGAAACGCGAGCACGCTTCTCAATTGCGGGGAAATAGTCGTACGCGGCTTGAATTGTTTTTACGTTTCTGTTTTCCAGGAAATTCATTCTTTTCCATTTTTATTCCTTCCGAAGGAAATTTTCCCCTTTCCATACAGTTTCCTCGGTAACCTTCCAAACGGGCTTGATAATTACAAATATAGAAGCAAGACGAACTGTTTATAGTAAGCATAAAAATTATTTATCTTAATGATATGTACAAAAACAGACATTATATAAAGTTATTTAATTGATTTCCCTATAAATTCTGTGCGGCATCTTTTAATTAATTTCGAGCTGAGTGAAGTCTGAGTATATATGCACGTATGCGTATATTAAAGTTTGACTTCACAACGAAATTTCCATGCGTAATTACAAATTTGTATATCATTACAAATATTTCGCAACGGCATAAACAATTTAATTTATACCATCGAATATCAGCTGAATTAACCGATTCTGAATCTACATCTGCATAATCTCTTTCTATTTTTAATGACTGCGTGCCATTTCGAAAACCAGTCCCGCGAAACAAACCACATCGGACGTCGTTATCGTCATAGTTAATAACCATATTTCTTTCAACTGGCTGCACGTTGACAAGCGCAGGATAACATATAAAACGAGAAATTACATTTGCTGAACATAAGCGCGCGATCACTCGACGTCTTAATGCCAGTTTCTTTCTCATAACCGCATAGAGAACGATCGAGAGGAATGGTTATTTATTTTATTCGAAATGTTCCGAAAAGGAAAGGAAAGGAAGATTACGGAGAAGAAAAGAAGAGGAAAAAAAGAGATATAGTAAGGTAAGGTTATTCGAGCTGATCAGAAGTCAAACTCGGCTTTTTATCAGTTTCTCAATTTCATTATATAATTACACGATTAATGTTCAACTATCGAGATAACAATTATTTATAATTTCTATAAGTTCGTCCTCATGAATTTAATAAAAAACAAATAATAAATACCTAGTTTTGTTGATTGAAATAACCTTACGGAAAATAAGAAATAAATGTTACGTTCCGGCGAATAATTCAGTCGGTTAAGGTTAAGGGAACGTTCTCTTTCGGCTCGGTTATCCGCGTCGACCGTTTCTCTCGTACGCGATAATTGCCGGCGTTATTAAAAACAGTTTATGCCAGCCAGATCAGTCCGGCGTTCGTTAGTAGAACGCGTTCTGAGAATCCGATTTTAATAGGCGCGTAGTTTCCCGTGAAACGCTCCGAGTCGACCAGAACGATTTTACGACTGCTCGTTCCACGGCCTTTCGGTGGCGTACCGGGGCAAACAAGAGGAATGGTTCCGCGCTGCTTAAGAGACTTGGCCGAATAATTAAAATTGATGTGACAGCAAATGTTGCCGCGTACATGTAAATCAGTTGGCATCCCGACGCAGATGACGCAATCCACCCCCTACCACGATTCACGTTTCTTTTTCCTCTTCCTTTAGTCGAACGTTTTCGATCGTGAGTTTAAAAATCGTTCGGATTTTAGAGCGATATAAAGTTTATATCGAGGATGCGGTGCCATCGTTTCGGAAAACGAAACGTTTTGTACGACTCGTGTGGCATTCTTTTCTCGTTTATTTTCGAGATTCGCGAACATCAGCCGGTGCATACGAATTAGTCGCATTAGTCCTCAGGCAGTTAAATGTTTTCGACGAGGTTTCATCTTTCCAGGTTTTGTTACACACGTATACACATATTTTCAGACTTTCGACGTATTACACATTCTTCGGGGTGTATGGTTACGTTCGATTACGGTGATTGTGCAAGACGAATGGAATGAGATTTGATTTGGCTCGCTTTAAGTTCGTGCCTCTCACAGATATAATTAGTATTTGAATTAGCATAGTGATAGAGTCGTGTCTTTAGAAATCTTTTCATCGATCGGTCGACCATTCCTTTACGTTGTACTAATTCGTATCGAAGATACATACTTCGTACAATACGAACGATTTCCAGAAGTATAATCAACGATTCGATTAATTTATTTAATTGAATTAATTTTAATTATTAGCTATCCCCTTACTTTTCCGACTAACTGTAGTACAACGCAATAACGTTGTTCCAAACTAACTCGCTGATGGTTCTACGTGTCGTTTAACATTTCCATTGTACGTCGAATACGAGAAACGTGTAAGTACGTGGACGCGTGTAAAGTCGAGTGCAACGGGACACTCGACATCCGTGACACTTTAACGACTCTCTGAGCGATCGAGGAAGGTTCTCGGTTCTCTGCGAAGTTCGGTCATGAGTTCGCGTCGCGATCGAATTTTTCGCTCTTTCGTTACGGTCGACGGGCACGCGATTCGAGCTCGGCGAGTTCGAGTTCGACCAACGCTGAATTTGTTGGCAACGACACTCACCGTAATCGCGAGACACCGTTTCCGCGAGATTTACGACCAATTCCGTCGATGTTTCTTGGATAAGCGAGTGACGTTCTAATGACGCTGTTCCGACTGACACTGGGAACCAGGATTATTATTAATCACACAAACAAAACCGATCGTAAACTCTGGAGACTTAATTTACGATTTTTCCTCGCGATGCTGACGTTCGTTTATTTACCCGGCAATTGTTAGTAGCTGATTTGTCGTGTTTCTTCTTCTGATTCTCTCTCTCTCTTTCTCTCTCTCTCTCTCTCTCTCTCTCGCTCTGACTCTTGAGAAGAATAAAATGATGCTATAAAATTCGAATATATTTATTAGGTAGTATTTTTCCAATTTGGTTATATCCAATGCCAGTAGTAAATAAAGAATTGTGACATCATGAAAAAATATTTGTGATCATCTTTTGAGAATGGTTTTAAATAGAGAATGCACATGTAAAGAATTTCATTTACATTTACGTTTGTTTATAATAACTGTGATTTGGAATAATATTCTTCGTCATATTACTGTTGCATTGACATTTATATAAATTTTTAAGATCCAATCGATCTTCGTTCGTATTTCAGCAATTATGAATCGTTAGGAGTTAACAAATACTGTGTCTTTCGTTTAAACTGAAGATCATTACTTCTGACTTTTACATCATTTACCGTCTCAATTGGTCAATTGTTCGAGCCTCAGTTTTCAAAGAAACGCTAAAATTGTAACCATGCCCCTCCTCTGTAAAAAATACCTTTCGAAGCAATATAATTCGGGTTATAGAGCTTCTCGTGCCAGGCTCTAGTTTTTGAGGCCTGTTATTGTCAGTAGAATGAGCAGTCATGAACGGGCACGTGAGTGATGGACGAGGAAAGAGCTCGCGAGCCAGCCTGAGAGAAACCGCGTGTATCCACCAAACGTGGAAGAGCGAGCCGACGAGAAATAGGCGAGGAAGTGAGATGAAGAGAAGAGGATAGTATTTGCCAGTTCGCAAGCAATTATCGCGCGCGAATCGCGCCACTTGCTGCTACGTAAATTGGCTCGCGTTGGTTATATCGATCTTGTTCAGTAATTTAAGCCGAGTTAAACTTCGTGCCACGATCGATGATAACGCGGTCTACGGTATATTCGAACCTTTTCCTCCTCTCTGCCTTTTAACTCGCGACGAATTTAATAGCCGCGAGAAATCCAGTTGATTGACGGCACGTAGAAACCGAGGTTGTGAGAAAATCGTGTTATTTGGTTACTTTTTCAGTTGACCCTGAAGAGAAATATTTCCAAGTCTATCGATTATTTCCATGGTCGAGGAACGATATTCTTATACGTCGTTATATATACTTTTCGAATTTCTAAATTTTTCTTCTCGATGAAAACGAGACAAAAGTTTCGAGTCTCGAGTTTCAAAAAACGACAGTAAATAATTTCTACGAAAATTCGTACGAAAGCTCCGTAACCTTACCGATCCTGAATTTATTTCAATTCGTCACATCCCTAGGAAGGAAGTTCTATCACGAGGGCAACCAATTGATGATCCAGCACGACATCCGTAGGAACAATGGGTTCCTTTTGGAGTGGGTCCTTGCCGTTGCGCAGTGTCCCAACGAGTATCCTTAAAATTCCGCGAATACGAAGGCTCCGCGTAGCACGTCATAATCATAATTAACCCCGTCGTCCTTTCTAACGAATAAGCTTCAAGGTAAAAACGTACTTTACCGTAACGTGACTCTCGTTTCACCCGGCGCTGCCGGTTCATCTTAACTTTACAAACAGACGGTACGGGACAATAGTTACCCTCCAGTTTCGGAATTACAACGTCTACCGGGTCGGGGTATCATAATATCGTACATACATACATATATAATACCCTGCCCGACAGCCGTACAAGGACCTTCACTCGGCGAACACGAAACACATCCCCGACCCAACCCCCGTTCGCGCAATACCCCTCCGTATACTTGGCCAACTCGCCGGATGAAATCTTAACGAGAGGCGCGGCCCGCTTCGAAAACCAACCCCACCGACAATGATGGACCGGTTTTTTTACTTCTTCTTGCGGTTTCGTCCTTATCCCGGAAAAATACCTTGCAATTAAGCCGCATTTCGGGAGACAGGTGGCACGTTGGTGTGGTGTGCAGCCACTGGTTCTGGTTTCATCAGCGACTTTCCGGCAAATTTGGTAAATTGTGTAAAGACGCAACAGCGGCTGGGTTAATTTCGCTATTTTTACCCTGACATATTCTAAATTTATCTCTTCTTCTCTGCTTCCATAGAAACCACCTCCTCCATCGTGAAATGTCATCTGTTCTAATTTCAATTTTCACCTACTTCTATGCCACACTCTAAATGAATTATCTCGTTCGATCCTTTCTACCATCTTGCATAATCGATAATATATCTAATAAAACGCTGCCAGAGTGTTCCATTTCCGATGGTTAAAGATTCCCCATCCGGTAGCGTGCCAAGAGATACCTACAGCGATATTGCAGGCTGTTCAGGAATTCCGTTCCACGCGAGTCGATTTTTACGCATTTAACAATATGAATAATGCAGAAACGAGGTAATTCGTGCACCGTACAGCTCTCGCGATGTCGTCGTCGTCGTCGTAGAACGAAGTCGAACAATTTTGCGAGGTAATTAACGATTCCTGCCGGCAATTTCGCGAGATCTTCGGCACGTTGTAACGACCAACCGAGATACGGCCGGCTCCTTTCGTTAGATCACTTGCTGAAAACTCTGTAAATTATCGCTGCAAGTTTATACGGTGACACGGGAGTGCGCAGACGCGGTTGCTACACCCATAATTGCACTAATTATTATTGTTTCGGCAGAGGGTTGGGGACGACCGGACGGAAAAGTCTCTCTCTTAACTTCCGCGACGTCTCCCGAACGGTTTACGGCCGACGACACGGTAAAGTTCTCGTGTAAGACCGGTTCAACGCCATGCGACGATTTCTTCGTCTAGAAAGTATGATGGGGGAGAGGTGGTCACGCGTTCCTGGCGATCGATGTGCTTGAACGTTTCTTCTGTTTTGCTTTGAATATCGTTGAAATGATCTAGGTATTTCTTACCAAGTAATCTTCCTTACTTACTTTATTAATGAATTAAAAAGTTGTAAGTCATTGATTTTTCTTCTATGATTCTACGATATTACGTTAAAAGGAACAACGAGATGATTTGTAATTATTAAATTTATTCTTGTCGTATATGGTACAGGTAAATCTATAAATTAATGTCGTTATATCTAGATAAGCTACTGTTATAAAAATATATATGATTGTACGATTACGATTACTATTCTTCGTCTCAATATCAGAAAATAAAATGTTCGAGAATAAAAATATCTGAGCACAGTTTATGCGGACAAAATATTCCCACAACCAGTTGGAACGCTTAACCTCGTTTCGCACCATCTATTTTTCATGTACGATATGTATATTACAAGTATAGAATCAACGCGTTGTAGTGTGTAGTTGTGCACGCGAAAATGTACGGATATGTCGAAATGCTTACAGGTGTGCACACACGGAACATTCTATGATACCAACCCCCGCGAGGGTTTGTCGAGCGCCAAAGGTGGAACACGCCAGTTCGTGCTCAGACGTGACTCGAGACGCAACCCCATTTTTTATCTACCTCACAGATTGTTTCTTATCACGTTTTAGTAAACTCCTGAACTGCGTACAGCTGAAAGTCAGGTACGTAACTTTCTCTGCTATATTTTCGAAATCTTGTTAGCTACTTTTCTGTCGACTGTGTTTAAGTAATTTTGTTTGCGGTAACTTTCTTTCTCTGGAATTTTCTGAATAATACTTGTGTACGTTGGTAACGTAGAAAGGCGAAGAATTTGTTAATATTTGCAAGCGTGTTTGTTGCTTTTTGATCGTTTCAGATCGCCACTATCGTTGTATTTTGCTCCAAAATTATAACGAAAGACGATTTGCCTTAATTCTATGGACAAACACACGCGAGCAAGAGATTGCTCTTTTTCTCTGTAACTAAAATTCGAAATTGATTTCCCTTTTCATTCCTGTTATCCAAAACTCGTAGCTTTTTACCGATATGCGTATATATACAGAATCCCACGGAATTGTAACCGAGCAGAGAAGAAAAGTCGAAGTAAAATACCATCGGTGATCCATCGGCAACAATTTGATCCGACATAGACTCGGTAAGAGCTATAATCGTGGCTGACCGCGTAAAATTTCGACTGTTCGCCCCCGGCGGTGGGGCGATCGCGGCGATTTATCATTTCAACGTGTCTGGATCCTGGTAAATTGCGACGTCTCACAATCCGATTCGATTCGATTTCACCGCGAAATTTCGCCGCGGACTGAGAAACAAGAACGAAGAAGGAGGCGTCTTGGTCTCTCAAATAAATTAAACGTCGACGAAACCGCTCCTTTTCTCTCTTTTCTATCATGTGTGTATGCATGTATGTATATGTGTACGCGTGCGTGCGTGCGTTCTCTCGCGCACGATGGTCAGAACAAAGAGCGGGCCGACCCGGAGCGACGTAGAAATATCGGGACAAATCGCGTTGCGTAAGCTGGCTGGCGTCCACATCGTCCGCCTCCTTTTTATTTCCCGGAAATTTCGCCGGCAAATTTATTCGTCGCGCTGAGCCACGGTCGAAAGGACAGAAGACGACGGGGCCAGGAACGTTCGCCGCCATTTTGACGGAGTTTCAGCGCGGTTACCGTCGCCTTGGACGAGGTACCGAGGTTGTTGCAGAAAAAGATAACATTATGGGATCGTAATTGATATTTGTATTTTGGAGAGTGTTAATAGCTCGAACGAATTTTTTCAGAATACGTAGTTTTCTATTTATTTTTCAATTTTCTGTATTTAGGTAACCGAATTAAAATTGCTAATTAAAAGACTAAGTAACAATTTACAATTTTTTTTTTTTTTACAATTTTTTCACTGATATTTTTAATTCTATCTTCTAAATCCAAACAAATTTAGATAATTTAAACAATTTCAGTAACGAGATTAACAACGAAAGTCGTCGCGTGCGAGGCAAGCGCAACCAATCTTTATTTCTTCATATGTATTTCCCTGTTATCATTAAGAAATTCTTTAGAAATGAAACAATCAAATAGCAACCTTAAGTATATTCTACAAAAATGATCAGTTTTCATTAAACGATGGTCGACGACGACAAAGAATTCAGAGCTATTGCGCACACGTATAGGTGGTCTTACTTTACGATACACAACGAAATATCGTTCATATTGTTGGTCCCCTGCATTTTACCGAAATTTAATAGCACGCGAGCGCTGGCGCCGCCAGCTATGATTTCAAAGCGTCCATAAAATGTCGGAGACAACACTGTTTTAGAGGAAAAACGGAAGTTTATTTGGGTATCTCTGCGTCGTTCTCTCCTGACTTGTTCCTTTTCTCTTCCGAATTTCGTTTAATTCACGTGTGTTTCTGCAAGCTGACTCATACATAACGTATCACAAACTATTTTCTCCGAAACTATTAAAGATATAACTTTGTCTTCTTATATGAGCGTCTAAAGATCAGAGTGCTACGTAAGGAAGCAAATCAGAGAATGTTGCATTTGTTTGCGTTTACACAGATACGCCGAAAATATTCCGGTATAAGTCGCCGAAATGGAAACGGGACTGAATTTTGGACAACTAGAAGTTTATTAAACGTCACGCTCAGTCCGGCTTACTCAAAATTTTATGGTAAACTTATATGCGTTGAATTTACACGACTTCGTAAATATTGAAATTATATAAAATATTTCAATTGTTTTCTATCTCTCATGGTCGAAAAATATTCTCGAACAATTAAAAAATATAATTTTTATCAAATCTCATCCGATATTAAATATTCATTTATCGCGTGTTTTCTTTTTTTTGTTTGTTCGAGATCATTTGCATATTAAAAACATCAAAATTACAATGACGCTAAATTATAACGCATCGCATAACCTGTCACGAGCATTGGCTTGCGACCAGAGCAATAAAGAGGTCTTTCTAAAAACCGATGCATTTAAATAAACCAGAGCAGCTGTCCTTCCATCATCATATATCGTGCATTTGCCAAATTACTCGCTGTATGACAAAAAGCATCGACCCACGACATCGATCATTCTTTTTTTATCTCGTAGAAACACCAGCGGCCGAAAGCTACAGGACCATCAAACAGACAACTTCTGCATCCGTTGCACTGTTCTGATATTCTCCGTCTCTTTTATCACCTGTCGCGTAATCCGTTCCACGAAATTAGCAGCTGTCGCAAAGCCGATTTACCATGTCGTTTATAACATGCAAACAAGTTTATTCCAATTTCGTTATAGACGCATGCATGTCTTCGTACATTTGTGCCAACTTAGAATGGCAAGCGTATAAATAGAAAAACTATATCAAATCCAATTTAGAAATTTAGTTTGTAATTATAGCTCGGAACAAAAATTTGGAAACGATATAGACCGATATTATTTGCAATACTATTTGATTTTTATGTTGTTAAATTGTCATACGAAAGGAAATATTTTAATATAAAGTAGAGACAATTTGTTCTATAAGTCCATGGTGCGAACGTTAATAATATAATCAATTTTGTAACAGTTAATATTTTTGAAGTGTTCAGAATAATGCCGAGATATATATCATGTTCTCAACAATTTTTAATAATAATGGATTGAACTTTAATTATTTTTTTTATCAACTTATCGATTTATCATGTTTTTCCGTTACGATCTTCATATTATGTTACAATACAAATTCAAAGAGATACGAGGCACAAAGCAGTGTCAGAAAACGCGGATCAGACGCCATGAGAGCGAGGCCAGGTTATCCTTGATATTTAACGATTGATTGGCAGGATTGGCAATTTGGCCAATTACCCTCGAGTTCCTCGAGTTTCGCGGAATAACGAATCAAAATTACATAGTCGGACCCCGAAAGTATCCTGGATCGGGAATAAAATCTCGATTCGAGGCCGAAGGGCGTTGATCAGAATAGACGGTGTTCGCCGTTTAATCCAGAGAAACGTGAATCGACCAGATTTATCACAAAATAAATTGATGAGTTACGTTCGATAATTGGAAACCGCTAATTTCCTGTGAATTCGAGGGATTTTGGTCGAGAGAAACTTTGTAGGTTTGGTAGTTACATGGAGATAATTAGTGAAACCACGGTGATTGATAAAGAAATTGAAGGTATAATCGAAGAACGAAATAACAATTCCGGGATATGTATATAAGCGGTTTAAGTGGCTCTTTTACTTCAAATTCCGTGAAAGTAATTTTTATGAAAATCGTTCGATTGCTCTTGTGATCATTGAAAATTTGTTCGAATCGTGCCTCTTGAATTTTCTTTTTTCTTTCTCTTTTGCTCGTAAATTTTAGTTTCAATCTGATATCGAACTAGGTACTTTCGCATGTTTTGCGGAACGATTTTACACAACATTTCGCGCTTCACTGTAATAAAGTAGCTCTTCGATCTCATAAACGTTATCCCACGTTGTCTCGATTGCGTTTAATGCCTTAGAATTTGCCATTTAATAGCGTTAAAAAAGAAGAGAAAAAATATTTAATGCCTTGAAATTAATTTTTTTCGCGGTTTCTCTTCTCTGTTAGCGTGCTTCAAAATATATACAGGGCGATTGGTAAGATTAAACTGTTTATAAGATAAGATAACTTTATACTGTAATTCATAAACTTTACCAAACTGCCCACTATATGAATCTTCGGGCTATACAAAAATATGTAATTTAATTTTTTTCACCACATTTATGCTTTTTATAGGCAGGTTAATCACGACGATCTTTATTTATTTGGCGATAAAAAATATCCAATATAGTATTTCGTAACTTCTACTCAACTACTTGTACACATGCTTCGGCGTATGAATTAAAATTGTCCATAAAAAGTTGTCTTCACACGGATTTGAATTTACATTTCATCCAAACCTACACATTCGAACGGAACACACTGGCTGGCCAATATATTTGTTTCCCCAAATTTTCCTCCACGTTCACCGCGACCATTACCACAGTTACACGGCCATTCGACTCGGCCCGATAAAATCGAAGAGCCCACGACAACGGCGTCTACGAAAGTTTCAAGGAAGCCCATTTCGACTTAGCAATTTCGCCGGGACTATTTCCACTTTTCCAATTCTTTCACCCCCTCGTCTGCCGCGGTGTTTCCCCGCGTGGTCGTGACTTTTCCACGCAGCTCTCCGAGAGAGTCGTAAAGTCCCGGGCGCGCTCGAACCCGGAGCGGCTATCGATTTCACGTGTTTCCTTTCGGAAATTGCCTTGTTTTTTTTTTCTCTCCCCCGCAGCAGCGTGTGTGTTTCGGGCCACGGGGGAAAGATCGATACGATATCGCGATACCTTCGACCACCGCGCTGGGTGGTCTCTCCGAGGAGTGACCACGCTCTCTCTGCAAATCCGCCTTAATTCGCGCCCCCACCAGACGGTACAACGTCTTGTTTAATTATACGTGTATAATAAATAATAAATTAATCGTAGTCTGAAATGATTCACCGATCGAAAAAATTTTGAATTTGAGATTCTCTTGTAAGAATTTTATTTCACGAATTTTATCTTCGATTAATGTGAAACGTGAAAATGAAAACATATAGGCACACATTATCCCATTCGTTGTAGTAAGTTCATGCGTAACAAGCAATAAAACAACACCTAACATCCGCATAACTCTTTCTATGTATATACCCTCTCTCTGCTAAAATTAGCCAATTATTCTCGTAATAACCAATTTCGAATTTACTTTAACAACAATTGTTATCTCTGACTGGAGGAACGACAAAAATTCTCCATTTACGTAAACACGAAATTCGCCCGCTAAAAGTCCCACACACAATGTTAAAAACACCACGTATTCGTCCTTATTCGTAACAAATCTCGTGCAACAATAAGAAGAAAAGAATTGACGATAGCAATGTAGCAATCCTTCAATCGTTGCGCCATTTCACAGCAGCTTCCGAGATCACGCGGGTGGGAATGAAAAAAAGAGGAAAAGATTCACGAACCCCGAAAGAACGAGGAAGGAAACGAGGAGAGCAACGACGAGAGAGAGAATAACGCTTTAAATCGCTCGGCGGGGTCGAGAGGACGCGGAACGGAGCTCGGCCGAGCTCGCCTCGTAATCCAGACAGATGGGACTCGTTAATGGGACGCGCGAGTAATTTGCAAGAAATCTAATAACACCGTGGATGTCTCTCTCCCTTGCTCTCTCTCTCTCTCTCTCTCTCTCTCTCTGCTCCTCTCCCGTCCCCTTTCACGGCCCATAATTCGTGGCCTGACTTTTCCCCCTTGCTGGCCGTCGTTGGCCTCTCTCTAATGACAATACACAGGGAGGGCATCCCGCTCGTGAAAATTAAAATTCGCCCCGAAGCGCTAGTGAATCGCGCGGCCGCGCGCTCGCTCTCGTCCACACACGCTGGACACATTGCGCGTTAAATTCGTCGGCGACGCGAAAAAGGAAAGAAAAGAGCACAGTGAATTGTGTGCATGAACCAGCCACGACGATGTGTGCTCGGTCTTTTAAGTCGCGAGCTTTTTAAGCAATTTTCGAGAGAGAAATTCTTCACGATGAGAATTAGAAATTTCGTAGGCTTGCAAGAGGGTGGAAAATTGGCAAGCGTATAATCTTGATGAGTAGACTATGAATTTTTATGCGAGTTTATAGTTCTAGGAATGGGATTAAAAATTAGAATTAAAGATCTAGAATCTGAATAAATTGGTTTCATCGTCTAAACATCAGAACGAGAAGTTTCCTCTGGAAATTTCACATATTTCCGTATTATCTACACTCTGTGTATTTTTGCACGTTTAAATTTCCAGATATAAATGGAACGAAGATTGTCATAATTTTCAACAATTCGCCGCCACTCGAGTCCATCGCTATCTACTCGCGATCTCGGTGTGTGGGTGCACACGCGATGCAACTTCGTGGCAGTATAGTATAGAGAGAAAAGGCTGAAGAAGGGTCGGGGGTGGAAGGAGCAGGACTCGTTAAGCAGTTTGCGGTTCGTCCCGGCCTTTTTTTCAAGGCGCGCCTTTAATGTAAACATATTCCGCGAAGAGATTGGCATCTTCCTCTGTTTCGCTAACTTTCTCTGTTTCCTGTCCTGTTCCTTCGCTTGTGCCTCTGCTTTCCGCCGGTAGAGCTATTCTATTTGTGCCTTGGCATTCTCGTTCCCCACCCGAGTTTCCGTTCCTCCGTTCGCCGAGCCTAAGCGCGTTTTGTTTCGCGCGTCTTCGTTCTTTTGCGAATCAGGCTTACCTTCGTTGGTCCACCCACGAAGATCGATCTGGGAATCGGCCGGACGGTGATCTTTTGATGATGGAGCTGGATGAAAGTCCGATTCCCCTTTATAAATTGATTCTTGCTTTCTCAGTGTGGTACATCGGTTCGATGAAATTGCTCGTGGCGCTCGTTGGACAACGTTTCCGTCCGCTGTATTCGATTTATTTATTGATCCCCCAGAGAGCATCGTATGAGTAACGCTGCAAGAATACACGATGGAAGAGCTTATTCCGTGGTAATCGATGAATAGGACGGAGTATATTTTCTTCCAAATTAAGAACAGCTTGCTTATCTCGTGTAATGGTTGTTCGGTTGGTTTGTTCGGGTTTTTCGCGAATTTAAAATGATTTCTGATTCTTTACGGTAATCTTACGTAGTGGAATCTTCGCTATCAGAATGTTAATTAATAAATTCGAGGATGTGCTTTGTGAGAAAAAATGAAGAACGCGAGCGAACACTAAAAGAAATTGCTAAATTTTTATTGCAATATTGTCATTTCGTCCAACGTCAATAGCAAACTTTAAAATCTTCAAAATAATTCTACTCCCTGCGTATCTCTTTTACCACATTTCAGTCCAAATTCTTTGGTCTCGTGTAACGTCACTTCAGCTAACGTTCGTGAAATGAAACGAAATCGCTTCTTTCGTGTGGGACAGGAATCACGACTCTCGTCGTCCACTGTTCGTTTCACCGGAATAGAATCTTCGTTTTAACGTGAACCAAGTAGCTTCGGACGCTTTCAACCGCTCTCGACAGTGGTTCGCGTCGACGTGAACCGATCATCTTGCATTATCATCGTGAGGCGCGTCCTTGGTCCAAGGAAACGATCAGATGCCGCGTAATACGATCCAAGCGGAATCCGTAAGTCGCGCTGTCCTCACGCTCGGTTAGCGTGACGAATCGATAATGAGCCACGTTTCAATTTTAATAGACGTCACAGGGATTTGTCTCTCCCGCGAGTAGAGTCCTCGACGTGGTTCCATGCCATCGGCTGTTTCGCGTTTCTGCTCGAAAAAAGAAATCGGCCGTAGAAGTCGGGTAACTCGATCTGCACGAACACCTACGAAATCGAATTATACCGGCTGACACGCCATGAATTTTAATCGGCTCTTAATCTCCATCGGCTCCGTCCCGGACCGTTACGTTTCTCGATCGCCGCGTGCTCCTTTCGCTTTTCGCAATACATTGTTTTACCACGAAACGAATGGTCGAGAGTATCCAGATATACAGGCGCACAGACCGCCTCGGGATGTTTGGAGATCATTTGTTCGGGATCGTGGAAAATGTCATTGTGTTATGTAATTATTAGAATTATCTTGAGAAGGGAATAAGGAGAGAGAAGAAAGAAGAAAAGTTTACAGAAAAATGTACAAAATTACGTAGAACATCCAAAGTTAACGAGACAATTTACGTTACGTTAGATTTCATTGCTTTAGTTACGTAAAGATATAAATTTACCAGCAAATCGCATTCAATTAACATTGCAACCCTAACTGAATACATTTACATTTGCAAAAGTAACGTTTGTTTCTTAAATTCCCCTGTGTACGTAACTCTTCTCTATACGGAAAAGAGAAAAGGAAAGGACATACTTTAGGCGCAATAAATCTTCCAATTGATCCAGGATCATTCAAATTCCCTTGTACAAATACAATTCTAGCGGGAGATCGGCAAACGACCAAATAAACATAGTACACGCGATAATCTCGCGTTCAGCTTGGCGAATGCGACTGTAATTAAAAGCTGAACGCCGTTCTGATATCGTCGGCTACCGAACAACGAAATTCCCTCTGGGACCCATTAACATAGCTCGCGGCGCTCCCGTTAATCACCAATTTTATCGCCATTAACGTTCCTTCGCCGATTAACTCGAGGCCGGAACGCACGCGCGAAACATCGTTACGAATTAATGGCCGTTTCGTCGGAACGGTACCGGTGGTCCGGTGTGAAACACGAGCGAGAACAGAATGAAAGAGAAGGAATTCCTTCAAAAAATCGAGACCGGTCAGTCAGTCAGTCGGACAGATCCCCGGCGGCAAGTAGCTCTGACACTAGAGCTTATAGTCGAGAGAGAGAGAGAGAGAGAGTTAATCTATCCCACGCGCGTTGGCCAGCAGCCAAGAACAGGAGGAACAACATTCGAAATAGCCTGCTAAACAACGCTTTTAATGCGTTGCCACGGTCTCGAAAGCCGGTCCTCGCGCGACCGCCACCTCTGTCTACCGAAATCGGACCACCTGCTGATCGGGAATTACCAGAAACCGACGTACCGTTTGATACGCCCGCCGCGATGATTCTCGATCGACCTGTATACCCTCGCGTTGATGAATCGCGGGAAACAGGATATTCGGAGTGTCAAAGGAATGTCGGATGAGCTATATTGGAAGACGCCACCGTGACTGGTGCGTCAAAGTTGCGGTATTGGGACAGTGTTAACCTCTTAACCTTTAACTTTGCTAGCGAACATCGTCTCTTTGATAAAATAGTTTTGGATTTGACAATTGGTACGACTATTGGAATACTAGGAAAAATTTTCTTTAATCTATTTAAATACACTGAAATTTTCTTAATCGAATAGAAACTTCCAACTGTGTAGAATATAAAGATAATTTGCAAATTAATTATCGCGAAAATGTAATAAATTATTTAGCTGCTTGTTTAAAGAACACAGATAGATATCGCAGCACGTGGAAATTAGAGAATAGAAAATAGGTGTTAAGTCTATTCGTGGACGATCGTCTTATCATCTTACTAACCTGTAATGGTTGTGTTTAAACTTGACGACAGTACAGTTCCTCCCACATTCAATAAACTAGCGTTAATAATTCCTCTCGGTTGGTATCATGGATCTCGTTAATGATCGTTACAATCTCGGCACAAAAGCAGCGATCGCTGTAGAAACAAGCTCGCACGATCTCCATGGACCGGTTAGCCTCACGTTTCGCAACCTAGTAGGACAATTTAATCGAACCGCATGCAATTACCCGTAGGTTCTCTTCGTCGATCGACCCGGCACCGCTTGAATTTCCAAACGATGTTGCCATGCTGCTAAAACACGCTACTCGATGATCCACAACGGATGATCTACCCGGATCTTGCGAAGAAAAACCGAACGAACGATCTGGCTATCTGATCATCGTCGACCATTAACGTTTCGTTGCAACAACCGTTGCCGGCTGTCGGAAACTCTTCAACTTTCTCCAACGAAAAGTCTCCTCCGCGATTGCATTGGCCGTCTCAAGATCACGGTTCAAGGTCATTTCGTTCGAGTTCAACCTCACTGTTTCTCTGTGAAGATAAAAAGAAGCAGAGGGAGGAAAAAGAAGTATAAAAAAGAGAAGAGCGTGGTAAAAGAAAGAGAAGAACGACGTGCGGATGATCGATGGTGAGAATCGGTTGGACCAGTCACTGTGGCTTCGTACAGGAGAAGACATCAGCTTGCGGAGGAGGTGCCAGGACTCTACATTCGGCGCCTCACGCTTGAGGACCCCAGGAGCGCGAGGGAACCCTCGAGTTCAAGGTCACAGTCTCCGGCACGCCATATCTGTCATCCTACCACCGGTTACGTGCCCTCCTCCAGGAGATCCTCGAGGTATTCTCTCTTGTAGCAACCGAGACCGCACGTGCACTGTCACTGATCTGCGGTGAACTTCGGAATTCCCTCGGTGCATCGGCGATCGATGCGAGTCACTCGGGACGCGATAGTCGCTCTGCGCTATCGATGTTTCATGTAGTGTATATTCGGACATGTATTTCCTGTAGATCGAAATATTTCCTCTGAAAACTGCTTTGTACTCGTAAAACCAGTAGTTGACAGAGCGATCATTTTGAAAGAAGGAAATTTCTATATAGGAAAGATTGTCCATGAGCTAACTTATTCCTCCAATATGATTTGATCGATTATCCATATCATTTAATTATATTAATTTATTAGATTAGACAGTTCTAGCAAAGCAGCGCGTTTTCATTACATACATTTTGTTACAAAAATTCTGTACGACGTATGTTAATGAACAATATTTTCTAGTTGCAAAATTTACTCACTTAGACTTAACTGATTCGTCGTTCTAAAGGGAAGAAGCATGATATTACAATTTCCTCCGCCTATAATCGCGAAACAACAATTTTGAGAGACGGATGAATCCCCAGAGACAGGATTTCCTAGGCGATTAACCGAAACTTCGACCTAGTCAACGTTGTTCGCTACCCGAGGATCCGCTTGGCCCGTTAATGTGACGTAGGAACCCGTAATTAAACGCACTAAAATTTAACTGTCGGGACAGAAGGAACGATCGGTGCCGCGCGACTTAATAAAGCCTCGAAGGCGATCGTGCCCTCGCAGCCGGCATTATAACGTTATTAAAGCAGCTATCGCATCGAAAGCACGAACGTCTATCTGAACGTCATTATCGTCGACGTTCTTCTCTCTTTTATCTTCGTCTATCCAGAGTCTCTAGAGTGCCGTCTCATTGTTCCAAATGCTTGCGCTCCGGGAATTCGTCTTTTTCTTCAGTTCGAAACGGGACGTTCCGGTGAACACGAGCACGGTATTATATTTCGAGGCTGACCCCGGGACAGCTCGAGATCCGGGCAAGGTTACCGAGTTTATTGCGAGTTTAGGACGTGCTCTCGTTTCTCGTGAATCCACCACCAGCGTGGATCAGCCGTCTCTCAGAAAGAATTCCTTCTTCTTCGTCGCCTCCCGTTGCTTTCGTTATCGTGGCCCATTTATCGACCGCTTTCGGACGCGTTCCTATCCCACGTTTTCTGTCCTGTGCCGAGTCTGCTTTGCTACGAGCCGATTGTTTTCAATTCACTCGAGGCGATAAAATCTTCTAGATAATCCAATAAAGCGAGAAATTTCTAATTTGAAAGTTTTCATCGTTGAAAGATTTTTGTTAGCTGTATAGAGTCACGATCTACCATTGAGTTCATTTTAGTTTTCTTTGTTTCATTGTTACTTAACGCTACAACTAACAGATAAAGAAAATATATTAAAAAATTCACAGCATAATAATAATTATATGTTGATCTTAATAAAAGTGAACATTAATTTTATCAAAGGCATCTGTGTGTTTTTAGTAATTTGCAGAAGCAACAGATCCGAATCATTTATAGTTCGTCCTTAAGTTCTCTATTTTGCGTAACTTGGTATAAAATGGACGAATTGGACATTTAAATATACATTGTGTATATTATTAAGATATTCCTGTGTGTATTATAACAGAAACGATATTTAGTATTTCACAATAGTCGAACGCTTGTACGATCTCGAAGATAAAGTGTATCATTTCGTTAGGCTGGTTCTTTTCAAACGACGAGAAGTCATCGTGAAGGAAGATCGTTAGGAAGTGAATTTGAAAAGCGTCGGTAACTTCATCATGATGAAGCTCTTCTCGTTGTCGAAGTGCTACTGCTTCATCTTTTCACACAATTTCGTTTCTCTTTTTACTCTGTTACTTCGCTTCCCTTGCAACTTCCTCGTAGTACTTCCTACTTGAAATCACGACTGACATTTGAAAAGCTCTTGGAAACCAATTATTGTTTACTCGAAAACACGAGAAATTGAAAAAAAGATTAGAAAATGGTAGATCAATCGATTCCTTCTATCTTTCCTGATATTCGATAAAAAGTAATTTTAACGTATTTTATGCTATATAATATAATTGCAACAAAACTTTCAATTTTTAGACGTTCTAAATATACAAATCTAAAAAATAAATACATTAATTACTAATCAAAGACGTTCTAAATAAATTAATTAATCTACCCCAAAGTAATACTCTCTCCATATCTTTTAAAAATCAGAAAAGTAAAGAGTGAAAATCAAATCACAGCAAACAGAGCTACCAAGACTTACACTGATTGATTCAAATAAGACGAGCAGCGTGGTATCAATGATGATGGTATCAATTCCATGCTTAAAACGAAACTCAATTTCCCAAGCAGAAAATTGAGTCTAATTCAGTCAGCTCCTGATCCACGCTGTAATCGTGATCGTGAAAATGAAACAGTTATAGGTCGTGGCTGGAGAGGATCCGGAAGGAGAGGCCACCTTTCCTGACGATCGTCTCTCTGGAGCTTCCAGAGTCTTCGATTCCTTTGATCGAATCACAGGCAAGTGCACGGACCAAGGTCGTCGAAACCAAAGACGACGTTCTGGACGAACTTCTGGATAAGGTCACGCCGAACGACGCAGGGACGAAGTCGGAGCTCGAAAGAAGGAAGAGATCGTCGAGGAAGTCTCGACGCAGAAGAGGCAAAGAGTTCCTGGAATGCACGAAAGGAGCTCCAACCCTCGAAGAATGCACGAAGAACATCGTCCAAGGTCAATTCAAAGTCTGCAGTTCTGGCGAACGTTTACTCAGTGGCATTCCTGGTATTCGCGAGCGCGTAAGGGAATCTGTTTTATGCACAGACCTTTAGAAGTTCTTTCGATTCGCGAGAAACGAAGATTAGCGAGCATCGACAACCTGTTCGCCTCTTTACGGGCTTTGGAAGACTTGGAACATGCTTCGAGATGCTGGTTGATTGGTGTTCGAGATGGTTAAAAGTATCGATTAGCGATTTGAGAGAAACCTTGGACGAGTTAAAACCGTATGATTAAATATACAGATGATGTAAAATTTGCAAAATGGTTTTGGTCATTTTTTAGATAAATGTTGTGTAAATTTGTATAGTCAGAAATTGGTTGATCAACTTTCGACTAACAGCGAGAAATAATTTACACGTCTAACTTTATATTTTATATGGTAGAATATTTCCTACGGCCATATATTTAAAATACTGTACGGTAGAAAAGTTCATCTGCTAATTTACTTAATTATTGAAAAGTAATAAAATTGCCAATAATCCTCTGATATAGCACCAATATCGTCTAGAAAAATTAATATTCAAAATTATTCAATTATAAAAAATTATCAGTCGGTAACTAAGCTCCACTTCCTACATTGACGTTAAACAGGTTGCAGTCTCTAGGTGCACGGGCGCTACGCCTAACATACCGCACTCCATTAATTTCTTACCATCTTCCACGCCAAAGTATAAATTTCCCCATTGTGACCATAAATCATTCTCTACGCTAACTGAACCAGAAGAAGAACGAAAAGAAAAATTAATATTAATTAAATACCATAAAATTGGATCATCGCTCATTCGATTTTCGTTTCCAGGTCCGAGTCGTGCACGATTATCGAACCTCGATCTCCAAGACGTCACCAAGTGTATCTGTGCCGAGATATCCGGAAACGTTCGCGTCGATATCGACTCGGAGGTAGAGGCTGATCACGAATCGCGATCCTCCAGCCCGGAAATGACTCACACCATACGGATCGCGATGAGGCAGCACGATCGTACGGGCTGCAGGATCGACGACGGCGTAGAAACGGAAGGAAACGGAAGATCGAGGCCGGAAGCGGGCCGGAGAAACGTCCAAGCGAGGAAGGAGACAACCAAGGAGGACGAAGCTTGCAACGGTGTGAACGACGCCTTAGATTTCACGTTGAATTGCAGCAGCGTGCGACTGACGTGCCGTGACACGAGCCTCAGGACGGGGACACCCTGTGAAAAGCAACAGAGACCGGAAACGCGGAATTAATCTGCGCTGGTTTTGTCCGCGAATCGTTCAAATTTCATGCCCAGACAATGGAAGGTCGTTAATTGTTCCGCTGATTCAGAGAAAAATATTTCTGTTTCAAGCAATGAAACAATGTTGAAAAACTGTCGCTCCGGTGGAAAGTTAATTGAGAAGCATCTGATGTAACGGTAGTTTTCATCTTATATTTAGACGAATAGTTTCCAATCGGTGTGAACATTATTTGAGTAGTAATTGAGTAGCAATTTTTACTTTTGTATTTTTAATTATTTGTTCTCCTTAGTCCAAGACAAGAATGTTTCTGCTACACGAGGACCTTGTAATGAAGCCGTGTGAAAAAAGCTATTATGGGGATGGAAAGTTTTATTTTAGAAAGTTTTACATCGGGAAAAGTCTTCAAGGTTCTCCGAGTTTTAACGGTGTTTTCCTTTTAGACGATGGTTGTAATCTTTGGAGAATGGAAAATTTTAAATTTTGGATTTTAAACAGGTTTCTAAATTTTCATACTATCGCTTGATGAAGTTGAATAATGCGCTGTTTATTGGGAATCCATATATCACATAGGATGTGCTTAATTCGTAATAATCTCGAGGTCGGAAGTTCATGAATGCTATTTATCACGTAATTTAAATGTTGCAAATAAATCTTCGATCGGTACAAATATTTAAAAGCAAGAAAATCCGCACATTTGGCGTTTCTTGGAATTGAAGATATATTAAGACGATGCAATTGTTCGTATAGTATCATAAAAGACGTATGTAAATTCTTGGATATTACAAAAATCAGAGAAAACGTGGATAGAAGTATAATTTTTTGTGGTAGACAACCGATCAAAGATTTTCCTCGATATTACTGTTTAATAATATTTCATTAATATTTAATGATACTATAAAAAAAATAATTAATAAAAATTTACATAATTCAAACTTTGCTGCTTAAAAAAAAGTCTAAAGAAGGACACGCGCTATTTGTTTCATTATGTACCAATCTGCGGCACCCAGAGTAAACAGAGAATTGTAGCCGCGTGAATTCCAGCAGCGGCATAGTTTTTACCAAAGCGTGATCGTGATGGTTCGGTCTCGAGGCGGTGCTATCGAAACGTCGAATTACAGTGGCAGCGCGGCGGCCGAGCTGAAAGGAATTTGGCTGCGAAGGATCGATCCCTCATCGCGGGAACATCCGAATTAAAGGAATTCCAGTGCTACGATCGCGTCGATGCCATTAGACCTTCTATTCCTCTCGGTGAAAAAAGGCTTTTGGAGATCGCTGCGAAGGAAAGCTCGCCCGGCCCGAAGCCATGAATCTTTCGCGCGGCAATAAATCGCGAATCGTTGCCTCGATTTCCACGAAACTCGCACCGACGCGACGTGCACGCATACTCGCATACCCGTGTCCAGTTAGCCTATTAATTAGCTCGACTAATAAATCGCGACTGGCCCGAGGAACAAGACAGAGAGAACGCGTTAGTTGTCGTCCTTTTACGTGGAAGGAAGAAGATACTAAAAGGGATGTCGAGAAGAAGACGAAGATGAAGAAGAAGAAGAAGAAGACGGAGAAGACGAGGAAGAAGAAGAAGAAGAAGCAACGTACGAATTTCGTCTCGCGGTGGACCAGCACAAGAGATGAGAATCGTGAGTCTAGGCTGGCCCCTTGGAAGGCCAAGCCAGCCCAAACCGGGTGAGAGAAGTTGGCCGGCTTCTCTTCTCTTCGTCTCTCCTTTTCTCTTCTCTCCCGTGTCCTCTCTAGTATCCCCTTTCCATCGCTTTGAGCGCCTGGTCGCTGTTCCTCCTCGCATTTTTATTTTGTCTGTGCTGTGTGCGCTGCTCCTTCGTAGGGCGAAAATGGTTCATGGCCGTTTCTAACCGCCGATTTCGCCGCGAATCCTGCCAGGAGGATCGACCTCTGTTCTCCTTGCTTCTCCTTCCCCTGTTGTCTCTTCTTCTTTCGCTAGTAATTTGTTTTTCCCAGCTTTCCTTCGGTAGTCGTGCTCTTTATCAAGTTAATCGCGTCTTTTTCATTTTTTTTCTATTTCAACTAATAGAATGGTGCGTGACGTTATAAGAATTGGAAATAATCAAACGATAAAATATAGATTGTCAATGCGTTTGTTCGAATGGTCGAAGTTTCTATCGAGGTTATAGCTATCAAAGTTTACTTTTCGAGAATGAAGACTTCATGCGAAGGGATTCATTGTATAATTGGAAGAATAGGTTTGACGATGGTCTGAGAGCGAATAGAACAATGTTCGAAGACGAGCGATCAAGTTAAGTAGGTATTTCAGCAAGTACTTTCGTCGGTCCATAACCACGAGCGAGTAAAGAAGTAATGACAGCGATTCGATGAAGTAACCGGACACGAGGATGAACGAAAAGGAGGGACTTTAAAGGGAAAATAATGACGCGGGGGAACATTCGCTTATGACGTAGTAATTACGCGAATACAATGATTAAGCGAATTCTGGTTCTCGACGACTTTTTTACTTCCGTAATTTGACTACACAGAGGACGTACAACGAGCATAAAAGTGTTCATTATTCTTCCCTGCGATTCGATGAGGCATGAAACTATCTTCTATTAAGTCCGTATTTGGAGATTATGCAATTTTTCATATTTTCATATTTTTAAATCCAATGATTGTTCTCATAATTCAAGAGGAAAATTTCTTTCTGGTTTCTTTCGCTCAGTAATTTAGCTACGTAATTAGCGAAAGTTCTATATAGTGTCACAAGCTGGGAATTGCCAGAGCTAATTTTTCTTGCGTTGACGCAATTGTATGTCAAATTACAATCGTCGAATTCAACATGGAGCTACAAAGTGATAAAATCTCTAGAAGAAGATCGAAATAAATATTCCCTTTCTTGCCAGGATTCGTCCCTTTCTTCCTCGATTTACGTTTCTTCGTCGTCCTATCTCGCCGCCGTGTCCATTCCTTTTGCCTCATCCTTGAAATCGATTAGCGTGTTTACTCGATCGAGACGCGGCTGAGTAACGCGCGAACAGCGCGCCGGCCAAATACAATCGCGGACTTGCAAGACAAAGAGGACTTTGTTGCTCGCTGATGAGATCGCGACGCCTCCCCCTTTCTTCGCTTTTTTTTCTCTTCTCTTCGCTCATCGAGAATACGATTAGAAGAGTAGGAGAGATAGAACGAATACACGAGCAACATCGAGATAGAAAATTGATATGTTGATTGCCATGGAGAGTGGAGAAGAAAGAAAAATCGAAGATGTTCTGCTCGTTGTGTGTTCAACGATCGTTTCGAGCAACCATATGGATTTCCTCGATTCCTTCAATTTCTTCGATTCCTTGGAAATTATCGAACCCATCCGTTTTTATCCGACTAATGTTTTGGAGTACGAGCAACGTTGTAGATAACCCGGAGCATGTTGCTGATCGTAAAAGTCGATGATACTTGCTTGTTCAACGATTGGAGAGAAAATGTGAATAGGATTACGGAGTAGAGATTCGATAATAATGATAAACGATAATGAAACTTTGAGTACAAACATCTTCTGGCATAAATCTATTTTATGAATCGAAGTCGTAATCTATTAGATTGATTGGACAAGAATATTTTAATTCATACAGGAAGTTACGAGAGCAAATTAAGTATCAATGACAGACAACGAAAGCGGTTATATAGCATGACTTGTCGAAGAATCGAAGAATAACAAAGGGCACTGTTAACCAAGATAACGGTCCAATTAAAAAATTCAAGCGATATCTCGCGATTGAAACGCTGACACTTTTATCAGTATGGTTTCCTTCCATCATTTTGCTTTCTTGGATCCGATGTAGCTCTCTCCGTATCACGGGTCACGAATACTTCCAAGAAACCTAAGAACATCGTAACGATAGAAAGAATGCTCCATTTATCATGTTAAACTGTTGCATTGAAGCAATTTAGTACGTGCTGAATAGTCTTCTGAAAGATCTTTCAGTTGCACTGCAAATCCACTTTTAGAATTTTAAATCCCTCGTGTACCTTTCAATTACTCTTAAACCTTTCAATTCTTTGTTTTTTACCTTCGTATCTTTATATTTTCCACTCGATAAAATAATCTTCTGAACTTCTAAGCCTCGCAGATCTGCCATTTAAATTCCAATCGCGAGCGAAACCAAAATGGTCAAGATTTATTCGAAGAATTAAGACAAACTACGTAATCTTCGAACGTTCACTTTCCACGAATAATCCAAGTCACGTTTCACCGAACGCATCCCTAAATAAAAAGAGAGGTCCGGATTTTATCTGTCTCGTTATTAGAAACTAACGACGTTTCCTCGATCGGTTTTAATTCGACCGCAACGATCGCGATTCTACCGATCGAATAAAGTAGCTCCGTAGATTCCGGCCATAGCTTCAGCTCTCTCGAAACTTCTCTCTCTCTTTAGATCCGCGCCTCGTATCGAACTCTTTTCCTTTACGGGCCATTAGAATCGCCCGAAGCTCCAATAAAACCCGGCGAGATTGCGTTCACGGTTCCGCAGACGATCGAGAAAACGGCGAGTTCCGCGGGCCGACGTTCATTACCTCGATACGAAATTAAAGATCCGTTTGCAGCGTGTCGCGTTAACCGGTTCCAGGGTGCATTTCGCCTGACTGAAACGCTCCACGCGACGACACCGTCCGAAATTAAGATATCGAGCATATTCCGTCCCTTAAGTGGCATCTCTCGCTCGAACCAGCATTCGATTAGCCTCGACAGACCGATTAATTCCGCCGATTCGTTGAAACGTCCGTTTTTAACTGTGCCTCGTTCGATGTGAACAACCTTTTGCTCGGCAACATGTCCGATACTGTGTTCGTAACTACCGCGACTCGTTTTCCCGGATTGTAATTGCGAGATTTATTGCCCCCATGGAGTGTGACTCATTTAAGATGTGTAATACAGATTGTGGCATTAATAATAATCGGTATAATGCGAGTAGCTGTTTCGAACGACACGTGCGAGCTTATAGTCTTTATAGGTTGCAACTATTAGTGTATTTACAGTCGTCGGTATAATGCGAGCCATTGGGTAGTAGAACCGATCAATTCCATTTTTTTCTTTTAAACCACCCCATTAACTTCGATGGAGTTGGTCAGTTTAGTGTCTGTGATTTATACACCTATTAGCAAGTTAGTGTGTTGAATGTTATTTATTAAACGTTCAGGACCGGCTATCGTCTTAAACGATTATTCATCGAGCAATTCTTCAAACACAGATTCACTAACCCAGTCTTTCTTCTCGTTCATCATCCAGCAAAGGAGACAGAAATCGGCGAGGAGAGTAACTATCGCGTTTAGCGTAATCGCGTACAAAATGAACGTTCGCGCGCGTTCGCGTTTGGCAACGTTTAATTATCGGTCCGATACAATGGCCGGCCCGGTAACAGACGGGCCACCGCGGCAGTCGACCAAAAAGTCTATCATTAAAAACGAGCCCCGTTCTGGGTGAGAATAAAAGTACAAAGTATTTCGAACGAAGAAAAAAAAAAAGAAAACACCGCTAGGAAAAACAAAGAACAAGAAGAACAAGCTAGTAGAAGAAGCAGAAGAAGTGGACGTGGACGAAGAAGAAAAGAAAAGATGGACCATGCCGCGATACCTTAAAATGATCATCGCTTTAAAAGATCGGAGAACTGGTGGAGGGAGTAGAATAGAGGAGATAAAAGAAGTAGTAGGTATATCCTTGATGAGCGATCGTTATCACGATGAAAATGCAGTCTCGGATCGATCCACTGCAGTCGATTCCTCCCTGGCTTCTTTTATTAGACTGCCAATTTCATAGCGTCTTCTCGCTTCCTCTCTCATCTTTTACGTTACTATCGTCTCTATCGCGCTTTCACGTTTCCTCCCTTTGTCGTCCTCCCTTTCCACTCTGTGTCTGTTGTTCGTCGTCTACAGTTTGCCCGTTTCTTTCTTCCCGGTCTTCGTCTCGTTCATCTTTCACGTTCTCTCGCTTCTCCTACGCTTCCTTTTTCTTCGCTCGCACGAAATCTCGCCGATTCCACAGTGAAACGTGTATATACACTCGGGGACAGATTCTAATTTCAAGCAGAAGCTGTAACGAAATCTTCGAAACGGTAGTATCGGATTGTTAAAAAATTTCGTGGCGTTTTTAGTACGAACGTCGATCAAATAATGGGATGTCTGAACGGATACTGCTTTTGCTTGGATATTAAAAAGAATCAAGTAGAAACGCGAGAAATTCGTTAATAAAATTTGTACCTTCTGTCGGTGAGACAATAGGTACGAGATTTATTTATGGCTAATCGTAAATGTATTAGGTTGTCCGAAAAGTTTCTTTTGTTTTATCAGGAAATAGCACAACGTTTTTTGTTTTATATTATTTTGTCAAAATACGTACGATCCATTTCGTTCTGTCGAGATAAACACCGCGACATTTCACAGAGTTGGTATCACGTTTCTACGAAAGTGCACTGTTGTAAAAATCACGTTTGCGAAAGAAAGACACTTTTCGGACAACCTAATACTAACCGTCTTGTCTTTCTCTTTCATTCCTTGGCCAGAAATTCGGTTCTCCTGCATAACCATCCGCTTTCCAACGTTTATCTCGGCCGTGACGTCACACGGCGTAGCGCACATGTTCCGACATCGTCGGAAGAATCATTCGATTATGCAGAGTCGCGAGGGAATCGTGAATTTCACAGGGAGCTCCTTTGTCGCGTGCTCCAAAGCTCCGTTTTCTTCGCGATTGCCTCTCTTTTATTGGGGACCTTGATGGCTCGCAGCCGCGTTACATCGAACGGACACGTTCACCGGAAAAACAGCTTGAACGGAAGATAGCTGCTGAATGTGGAGAAGGAGATTGACAAAAAGGAGGAAAGTTGTAGTTTCTTTCACAAAGGGTGGAAAAGTTGTAGACTTTTTCAGTTTCTTCGCATAGTACGGCGGTTTTTCGAGTTTCGTTAAGAAACTGCGAATTTTACTTGATATTCCAAACAAAACGACTTAACAATTTCACTATATATTTATTGTAAATAAAGAGATTTTTTTATATCTGACAGAATTATATTTCTGGAGTGATCATTACGTTAATTTAAATTCGTACGTAAAACTTTTGAAATAAGTGTAAATTTTGCAACTGTGTTCCAAATTTCCAGAAATAAATTACAAATATAGAGAAACCGTATCTTCGTTAGAACTCAATTATGTGTAACGTGCAAGGCTTCGGCGAATTGCATCCTTGACAATTTGTTCGCTTCCGAGTTGCTTCTTTTCAGTGTAATTTATTTTAACCAGATCCGACCGCTCGGGAGAATTTCTGCAACTCAGACATCGTTTTTATATACAATATTCTTTTAAGGCGAAGAAGAAGGCGGGGGATTTCAATTTTCCTGTCACCGAGCCCCGTTCCATCAATCTCGAGAACCGTGGCATCGAAGTGGAAAACGAACTCGATGACTTCCCGGTAAGAAGGCGTCTCTCCGAGTTACGGACTCCTTTGTGCACCTATATTCGATGCCTTGAAACAAAAAAAAGAAAACCTACCACTTAACAAATTCTACTTGGAACTCGATGTTCCAAGTTTAAACAATTCTACCTTTCTTCTGCTATATTACTTTCGTACAAGAAGATTAAATTAGCTGTAACGATCCATTTTATACTCATAAAAATACTTCCATATTCTGGAGAGTCGTCATCTCCAACATTTTATATCGACGAAGCATAATTACGCAATTAAAACCAAAACGATTTGTTTAACTCGTCAAGAATCAACGTTGCTTTAATCCAACCTTTCGTCTTCACCTTTTTCTTTCTCCTTCCATTCGGACGCTACAACTGTATGAATCTTGAAGAAATTGAAGTATCCTATAGCATCACGATGAAATATTTCTCGCTAGATCATAGTTTGTATATTCCTTTTCGTGTATCGGATGTGTGACGGCCCTCTTGCGACGTATCTGTTATTTTAATACGTTTGTCGTGTCTTATCGCCCTCATTTTATTTGGTAAATACGTTTATGCAATCTCTGGAAATGATTTCACTGCTTGGACCCTGACGAGTTAATTAAAATTTCTTCGTTTGCAACATTATTTTCATAATTACCCAACGGCGTTCTGATGAACTCGGTGCAACAAAATATTATTCTCGAACGTCGAGTAAAAAATGATTGCCAGCTTTCATAACCAGTTCCCAAGGAGAAAAAACAGTCTCATCCGTCTTATTCGAGGAAATTGAGAGGATCGACATCCGAGCGGAATATCCAAGATCCTTCTGCTTGTTCGGGCTCGATCCGAAAGAAGACCGTCGAATATTCAATCCCGCGAGCAATTTCCATTCGTCCCGATGATTTCCCCGCCGAGATCGAGTTAATGAGAATATAATCTTAGTTGTGCGTGGTCTCGTTCGTTCCGTGCAGCCAATACTCTTGCCATTTTACATTCCGTGTCCTCGTTCGTTCCATCCGTTCTTCCCTCTGCGCTGCATCCGGTCCTTCCTTCCGCCAATTACTCTCGTCCCGACGTCGTCGACCGGAATTATCGTCGTCCCTAGAACGGATCCACCGACAGGACTTTTCCTGCCTTTTCCACCTCGCTCCTGGGCTTTGCCGATCTTGCCATTTTTCACGGATCTTCTCGCTATGTAGAAGAAGATCGTTCTCGTTTCAACCAGCTGCATAGGGTTTCGTCAGATTCAGAACAGGAAGAGTACGATGCCGCGATGGAACTTCGTACGTAATAAATCTGTTACCATAAGAGTGTGGATGTTTATGCAAATTTATATCCTTATGAACACGACTGAAGAAGCGGAGCCTAGATAGAGATTTGTTTCATCTACAAAATGTTATAACGAGCGCTGTACCTACTTTGCATATTTCATGCATGTTTGCGTATTATGTGAATTCACGCGTACCTTTGCGCCTTGCACAATTTTTCATCATTGCAATCTAATTATTGTTTGCCATGCTAGGCATAATAAGTCTACGAAAGGAATCACGATATGTTTCGGTGGTTATTCAAAATTTCCTCGACTGTCCAAATCCACTTTACGCGGTACGACGAGCTGATAGTCGCGCGAGGTCTTTAATTAAGAGACAAACTAATCGACTTTCGCGCAGACGAACGCACACACCGTGGCAAACGACGTCTCGACGCCATCGTCGAATTTTATTATTGTCGCCAATTGACATACAATTCGAAAGACGTTGCCGATTATTAAACGGTGCATCATGGTCGTACAATGGCCCACCGACGACCGCACAGGAAGGCTTCTATCACCGTTGATTTAGCTTCATTACGATTTTTATTAATAATTTCACTAATTGCCCGGTTTGCCGAATTAATTGGCCGCGTCTGGGAACCGTGCAACGTACGTTTCCGTCTTTTAAAGTATGCTGCACTTACGCGATCATTAAAATCTAATAACATTTCTTCGTGATCGAGTCTGGTATCTGAAATTTTCCATTTACATAGATCGGCCTTGTTTAAGTTTAGAGAATAATCGAATTGTGACTCTCGACATTAAACGAGATGTTGCATAAGCTGTGTCAAGTTCTTGTTGCTTGTAAAGCACCAGTCATCGTTTCTAAGAAACTCTGTTACGAATATTATCTCTAAGATGTAGAGTTACTTAGGCTCCAGCTGGCAGCTGTATAATTTAATCTTGATTGTGAGATGTTTTTGAGAATTAATTTTCTTATAACGAAGAGACGACTGTGTCACGCATTTTGGAACCAAATACCGTAATTCTTTTTTCTGTAAAAAAAAAATAAATAGAAAAATTCATTTTTATCTTGTATAATATCTGCTGCACATCGAGCTTTATTTATTCATTGATGTAGCGTTTAGTCCTGCACTATCATTTAATAATCTATTTAATAAATTACGGTTCCTTCCATACTGTAAATAGATTACTTCAAAATGATTATAAATAGTTAACTTTAATTTTAGCTTCACTGCTATAAGAATATCTCCTCAGCAGTGACTAACAATTAAAAATAATGTAAACTTCATACGGCTAAATTGTTTAAAATAATATAAATTTACGTAATAACAGTAACAGTAAGGTAACAACTTCGGAGAAAAATTTGTTGACAAATCCATCTATCGTTGGTTATACACTTTAGGGAACACTCACGATCAAGCAGCTGCAACGAAATCGATGGAATGCCGTTCTCCAGGTTGCACCAGAACTTGGCTGGTAACCCGGCTCGATCAACGCACCGATAAAGCACGTCGCTGCGGTGGCTAAAATAAACCTTTGTCATTTTTTTTATTCGCACTAAATTAATCACCGCCGACCGGGAAATATTTCACCGCAATGCGAGATGTTTTATTATAAGATAACGACGAACGGTCGAAACGCGGCCCCCTCGGGAATATTCCAAATTAACTGATTTGATAAACGAGTCGCGTCCATTGATATACTGTTATTCGTTAAAACGCTCGAAACCAGAAAGCTGGAGAAAATTTATGCACAGAAATAAGAAGGTAAATGTTCCAAGACAAACATTCGCACATGGTATAAATAGTACCGATTTTTTAAGACCTTACGTTTTCAGCAATTACGGCCATATTTTTACTTTTATTATAAAACACAAAATTATTGTCGGATTAAACATGGTATAAATTATCAAGAATCTCTCGAAAGAAAAATAATTGCACTGTCAAACGACGAAGCCTCGAAACTTAGTTTTTCAGACAATACGATTCATCGTTGTGAATCTTGCAGATGAGTAGACATTTTTAAGTTTCGTTTCACTTTCGCTAGATAAGAAAAGAAAACATCTGTCGTGATGCTTGAACTAAACGCTTCGATCTGCTCAGTTCACACTACGAATCATCGATAAGACTCATCTTTTCGAACTCTAGAATCAATGAACCATTAACAACTCGTCAATTCACCAAACAGAGCTCAACACAAACGAAGTATCTTGAAAAAAAAAAAACCATGAATAACTCTCTTTCACTTCAAATCAGCGAGAAGAAACCACTTCTATCGTCCAAACTCTTTTTTTTCTCTCTTTCTCTCTCTCTCAAAACTACCCCCCACTCAAAGCCTGAGAAACTAAGAACAGAAACTCGATTATAACGATGAGGCGAATCGATCGACTCGAGCCTTCCTCGATTCCAGCGTCTGATTACGATCCCTCGATGTCAGCGGCGCGCGAAACAACGCGCAGGGATCGCAGGAATGTCGCTTAATCGCGACGGAAGGAATGATCGAAGTAAGACGTCGATGGGGTGGCGACGGGTCGTAATTCGATTTGCGAATTGCTCGTTCGACGACGAGGTTCTCTCGGCCACGGTTGATGCCTCAACAAGTTGTATACATGTAATCTGACCCAGATCCTGGGGTCTAAGTGAGGTCTAACACGAGGGAGAAAAGGGAAAGAGGAGGCGGAGGAGGAGAAGAAGGAGGATGAGACGGAGGAGGAGGACGAAAGAGACGAAGGAAGGAGGACCGGAGGGTTCTTCGGAAGCAGACAAACAAAATATAACAGCGCGAGTTACAAGGAAGGATCCCGAGGAGATGAAGGGTCTCTGACTATCTCTCGCTCTCTCGTTCCAGCGATCTCCTTGAAGAAGGAGAAGGAGAAAGGGTGTACCCTCTTGAAGCATGAATGGATTACGAAGAGCCGTGTTCATTCATTCGCTCCTTAGCGGCCTAGAAACCCACAAAAAGTGTATCTCTCGAAGCAACGGTGGCGTACCAGTGGCGTAGACCATGATCGCGGCCCTCTGGCTACCAGGCTGTCTTTTTGCTCGTAGCTGTGACTTTGCCCTGTTTGCGGAACGCTCACCCCGCCCCGGGGATAGTAATTGGGATGTTGTTAAATCGTTACGTGGGAAACGGTGGATGCGCTTCCCTTTTCGACGACCGGCAGCCTTGTAGCGGCTCTCTGTTTGACGAACCGGCTCGAATTGTCGTTTTCGTGGTTTGCACCGGATCGGGAACTCGTTCGTTGACGGTCAGCTGACAGGAAATGAGGATAGTTCTTGCAGCTTCTTAGTTTAGCGTGGAGCGGTGTTTATGGTTGTTGCGTTGCTCTCGTTTTTCTTCCCTTCTCTAAGTATTTTCTATTCTTATAAACTTCCTTTAAATTACGAATATTTTCAAGATAAAATGTTAGAAGAATCGAGAAGTAACCTGTTTCACGATTGCATATATCGTAATTAATAGAGATCAGATTAAACGTGAGGATATATTTCGCTCGATAAAGATAAAAGAGAGAATGAAAAGGTAAAGATTAAATCAGCAAGGGGATATTACGATACCTGAGTACCGGGCCTCTCGAATCCGTTACACGCGCGAGAACAGAAAGGATGATAAAGATTCGACTGCAAGGCCGAGATACTATTGAAGCCCGTTGACCCAGGTCGGTTTCCACCGGAGGCTGAAGTCGTGGGATTATATTCATGGCGCTTCGTCAATCTTAACCCGGCCTTGATTCGTCCATCAATCCATTTCTTTCGAAAGGAGCAACTCGTGAATTACTCAAAGTAGATTGTGAAATATTTGCATGCAATGGTAAAGTAGATTACTTATTTATTAACTTGTACACTGACACGTTTCAACTTTCGTATAAATATGTCAAACATTATTAATATTATCTTGTTGCATTGTAAAATGCATGTAATTATCAAGCAACGAGTTTCTTTTTTAATGTTATACATGAAATATGATTTTAAAATCGTAATTAGACTAAAAGTCGAAGAGGAAACTGAAAATTATTAACGAAGAGTAAGAATTTTAATCGTATAGAATCGTGATATTCGAACTGATTTTGGCAAATCCCATATATCAGGTTTTCACATATTCTTTGTAGATAAAGAGACATTTTGACATATTACGTGAACGAGATTGAATTTTCTTTTCATAGGAGAATAGAAATACGTCTGAAGATTGGGGTCTACCCAGAGGAAATCATTCTTGAACCGTTAAATCATTTCCGGTTGGCGCCGATTTCTTGAGATTCTACAAGTAGGCTTCGCCATTTCCATTCACAATACGAACACACAACTTTCTTAAATCTTATTTCCGAGAAATTTCTACTACATCGAATATTCCGAATTATGTCTATTCACTGTTTGTCAAATATATATTAATTTTCTTTCTATAATTATAATAACCTTCCGTCTATCTTTTAAACTTTTTTTTGTCCATTACCGTGTAAGAGTTGAAAAGATATCGATCTATAATAGAACGCGAAACGAAATCAAAGCGAACAGAGAAGCAAATATCGATCGTCGAATAAGTAGGAAGGTTTAACGAGATATCGTTAGGTTAGAAGGGAAGTGGAAGCCACGAGTTTGACCGACCTTTCTCAAACTTAGAGACCCATTGAGGAAGGAGGGCAAAGGTCTTTTAATGGAGACGGGAACAGAGAAAGACGGAAGGAAGAGATGGAAGTAAGAGACAAGATTTTGCGAAGGGTCGTTTGCTTTTTGCTCGTCTGAGATGTCGCCGGCAAATGTGCGAAGAAGCCATCTCTTCTCGCGCCGTTTTGCGCCTAATTGAAAGCGACAGTGACCCACTTATACCACCTATGCCACAGATTCTTTTTCTTCCTGCGACGGCGGACGTGCCGATCGTAAAAACTCGGCAACGACGACCTAACGGCTATTATTCGTTGTGTTCGGCGACAGACCGCCTCACGAACCGTTTCACGATTTCTCCAACGATTAGAAGAAACTACGAATTTCAGCCTACAGCCAGTTACAGAAGTCGATATATACCCTTCGAACTTGAAATATAAAAAAGTATAAAAAAAATATAAAAAATAAAATATTTTCGATTTTCTTTGGTAATTCGAACGCAAGAAATCGCTGCACGTAGACTTTTTAAACTGATTATATATGTAATTTAACAATTCGAAGAATTATAGAACGAAGGATGTACCATTGAATTAAAAAAAATAGCGAGGTAGAAAAATGGACGCTGATTGATCAGCTGCTTGAACTTTAGAACTTTCATTTATTGCATTTATAAAAAAAAGAATTCATAATTGCTGTAATGATATCCAAGCTACTATGATGTCATGGAATTGCTAAATGTTAAATGTAAAATCTTTTATGCTGAACAAAATTAGCGATGATGCAATATCGTGATTAATTGCAATTGTTTGCAGCTTTCTACCATCGAAAGATATACGTGGTCGTTTTTTCTCTGGCAAAACGCGAAGGAAAGATTTACAAACACGAAACGCAGTTTCGGATAAAACCTCGGATGAAATACAACTGTGAGTAGTAGTAGATACTCTCTGAAACGTCTAGCCTTTGGTCAGCAAAGCCGCAAATGGAGTCGATTTCTCTGAAACCGCAGTAAGAACGACTGCTATTGACATTACACCTATCCTAACACTTCAATTATTAGCGCTTCAAACGTTTATCTGCTCATATCCCCTTGAATGAAGGTATTACAATTGGACTAACGGACCGAACATAGCATTATTAAACGTAAAAAGGAATCTAACGATCCTTCGCATTAGCTTCATTTAAGGCGATTATGCGATACACGATTAATTCGTCTCCTCCTCTTCGCTTACGTAACCACGTACATATACGAGTTGTCTATAACGTATAATGTTGCAAGCTTCGATCTGTTTGATCTGGATTCAGAAATTTATCTTAAAACTTATATTTAGAGCTCCTCTTCTACGATATATTCTAGATAGATTTACATATATAGATTCGACAGTTTGTTTCCATAATTATCAGAACTATTTCGTATATTCGACTTTTAGAATTTATTGCTTCTCTAAGGAAGAAATTCTTTACGTTTCTCCGAGGTTAGAATTCCACAAATTTTTCGATCAGAAGACCACTTATGCACTCCGTGTCACCTATTTTCGATTCTTGTTACACACAAAATCATCTCCCCTGAATACTCGCGTTTATCGTAATCTGATGGAAGAACGTTGGTTTCTAGTTTCCGGGAAAGAAGATGCCCGGTCCTGTTCCGCAACGTGGCAAGGGATGGAATCGTCTCGTGATCCAACGGACGATGTATCCGCGTACACGTCCCGGGGTAATTACTATCGGCCGGATAGGAAGAACGCTCGGTGGCCGTGCAAGCCAGGATCCGCGCTGACTTATTATTTCTTAGTGATTTTCTGAATTGCGCCGGCCACGAACGCGAGCAATGTCTTCGTGACGTAAACGAGATAATGGCGAGCTCTGCTCGCATACCCACGATGTAGACATAATGACGACGCCGGCTATGGGATTATAGTTCGGCCAGCAACTCTCAACCGCTCGTTCGACATCGTCTCTTTTAAAAGAACGACGATAGTGAAGTCGCGCTGAACGCGCATGGTCTCGTTTCCCCTTGGGGCAATTTCGCGCGTTTGCCAGAGATACACGAATTCAGATACGCGCCGTCGGCAATTAGTCCGTCTAGCGAGATTACAACTGCGATCAAATTGAATCGGGACCTCGGCAATTATGGCAAATATAATAAGCGCGCTCGCGGCCGCCACGACCGGCCGTAATTACACCAAGAGAACGGGCCACTCCGTTCTTTTGTTATCTCAATTTTCAGTTACGCGCTGCTTCGATTCCGCTACGAACTCCTCTTGTCTGTTGCTGTCTAGACGATTTCGCGGGCCACGGAACTCGTGACCACGGTAAAATGGCGTTAGGTTCTCGTTACGGTGGGCATGCGTTTTCTGACCAACTAACGTTCTCACGAATAGACCGATTACTAGAAATTTTAATAACGAACGTTTTAAAAAATAAAAATTGTTGACGCCACGTTTGGTGACTCGTGGCACCCTCGATACATTGGCACACAACTTGAGCCTCGAAGTTCGTAAACTAAATATCGCTTCTTGTATAGTAAACGATCGATCGTCTAAAATAAATAAGAAAAATTCTCGCAATTGCCACGTTCTTCTTATACGACCCTTCGATATAACTTCCTTTGTGTACGGTCCAGGAAGCAGTAAACACAGTTCCCCCGAAAGGAAACGTATCTTTAAAAGATCACGAATGCTCGACGATTCCATCGATAAGCCGTGGTCGTTTCGTGAGCAGAGCTAACACGAGACCGTGGAAGCAAAAGGTGGTAACGGGGAGGGTTGGCACCGAAAGACACACGAACTTGGGAAAAAGATAAGTACCTGTCGGGCATAACTTTCCTCTTTGGTCCGCCATTAGAGCAATTTGAACGTCTCTTCGGAGCCGCAGCGGCAAAAAAAGCCGATGAGTCGTTGCGCTAGACTGAAGAATGATCGGAGAGGCGCCGAACCGCTTTTCCCTCTTCCTCTCTGACTTTCAATCTTACACTCTTTCGACTATCTTCCTTCCTCTTGCTCGTCCTGCAGTCACGTATCCTTACTCGTCTCTCACACCTGAAAAACTTTCTTCTTCTCTGTCTAGCCAAGAACAAACTCCTTAACTCTATCTCTATTTTCTACCATCTTCTTCGTCCCTCGTTGGTCCAGCTCGCTCTTACAGGACTCGTTAGATTCACCCGGGGATTATGTTTCGTGCTATTATAGCTCTCTCCGGCGAGGAACACCCGCGCTTCTTCTCTCCGTTCTCTTCTCGCTTCTGTTCACCGTCTTTCTTCTTCCTTTCTCTTCTGGTTGTTTCTCCTCCTTCGATCCCCACTGGTACGCAAGACATCGTCGTTTCTTCTGCCCACGAGGAGGCCCGGCGGCGCTGATTGATAAAATAGTTGGCTCGTCAGTGCTGAGTGCCGAATAATTGGTTTGTCAGTCAAAGGTGATCGCGTGAAAGGATAATGCTTGTCAACGGGAACGGCCGCGACACGCGTAGTGCGCCGCTTTTTCGTCCTCACCACGCCAAAGGTGATCTTCAACCATGGAAAACGTACAGCCAAAAACGATGCCTTGCTCGGTATACCAATTGATCGCTCAAGGTCCTCTCTCCTATCGTCGGATACGAGTGATTCACTCTTTTGTCGCCGTGATTCAATTTTACATACTATGCTGCACCTTTTGCAAAACGTGTAGTCGTTGGTTCGTGTTCTGCATCTTTCAAGAAAATAACGAGGCAGAGTAGACATTTGTCAAATTGCGCGGTGGAACATGTTCTTTAACTATATTCAACTGTTAATTACGAACGTGCTATCGATACAGTTTGATCGGGAAAATTCTGCTGTCGGATTTTGTTTGAACTAAAGAAACTTACGCGGGTAACTAGTTCGTTCCTCGAAAATCGAACGCTAATCGTAGCAAAATTAGAATTTTCACGGAGAATAGAGCTGGTCGAACTTCTGTGAAACTAATACACGGAATTGTCTGCCCTTCGACGAGTTCAGATAGATAAAGTTTCAGCGTATAAACTGTCCTTAACGCGGTTTAGCGATCGATGACTCATTGGATTCGATAAAAAGAACAGCGACAAATTAAAAGTTGAAGAAGTCAATAAACGAACAGTTCAGAGCTATATCGACCGACAAAGTAACCGGAGGGTGTACATCATCGTTCAGCCAGGTCCGAGCGGCGTCATACTTTCTCACGAAATCATTTTTAACATTCTCGAAGCGGTGACACCGCGTAGAGGAGAAGGGAGAACAGAGAGAGAGAGAGAGAGAGAGAGGAAAATGGAATGGGGTATCTCGGCGATTTTGAGCAGTACAAACATCAATTTCGGTCCTGGGGGCGTGCAACACGGGACGCAAAAAGAAAATCTCGAAACGGACGTAGATCTCTACGTGGGATCAGGTATATCCTGGAACAGGCCAGCAGCTATCCGTCTCGGTCCCTCTGCAGAATGTTAGAAGATATATTATACTCGAAGAGGGTGGTAACACTTGTTTGATTCAATTCCAGGAACAAGCTCCGAGGCGCCCGTTCAATTTTTCTTCCGCCAAGGGAACTCCCGCCTCTTCTACTTGCGTACGCGTATATATGTATGATGTCTATGCATGTGTGTATACGCGCGTACACACCGCCATCCCCATAGCTCACGACACGGATTCGAGGTCATTACAGAAATGTGATAAGAATATGATGTCCGCTATATAAATCTCTTGGCAATTGATCGACCTTGATTGCAGGGAATAACCATTTTTCTTCGTTGCGTCCGAGGCGCTTCTGGGTGAGTAGTATGGTTTATTGAAGGGTTTCGCTTCGTGTTTGGACTGTTTAATACGTTTACTGTGTAGGATGTGGATCCAAGATCGTATTACGTAGTACTTTTAGATACATATGTGTACAATATTGACTCGAATACAGGATTTTCGTTAGTTATTAATTCATCGGTTAACTCCTATGTAATTCTTCTTCCATCGACATACAATTATAACTAAACTAAAAATCTATTATAGCTTCGATTCAATTAAAGGTTAATTATTATATCTAATTAAACGTTGCTTATAATTTCGAGCGGAATTCTTCGTGACCAAATATCGGAAACAATGGGACAAAGCTTCGGAGATAAGCGAGTCCCGCGTTATTGCACTCGAACCGATTGGAGTTTGAATTACCAGGGTCAATAGACGGTCGATGCAACCTGTTGCGATAAAGTTGTTCCGGCGTTCAGATCGAGTCGAACGAGGACGCCAGTTGAACGAGGTCACAAGGAATAAAGTTGTCGAGACACAACCTCAGGAACACGATTCCTTCATATGATCTCGCACGACTCGAGACATCTTGCACAAAAAAAGACCAAGGAAAAAAAAGGAAGGAAAAAGAAAAAAGAAGAAAAAAAGGACAAAATAAAGAAAAAAAGCAATCCAAATAAAAGAATGAAAAGGAACGGCCATAGAAGCAGATCAATGGGTCAACCTGTCGCAATAAAAATCTCGTGGCTACCTGAGTAAAGCGAAGTAACGGGGTAGGTGGCAGTTTAACCATCGTGTTCAGGATCGTCGGTGGCATAATCAGGATGCTAGAGTAGCGCTACCTGGATGTCGGTGATGGCGGGGGCTGAAAGGAGCGCCATCGAGGAAGGAAGGAAGAGAAGGAACGCGCGTGATGTCCGCAAGAAAGCGAGGTAAAAGGTGTCGCGGTAGGCCTGCCGCATGCGGGCACGCGTTAGAATCCGATTGTGTCCCGGAAGGGAAGAAGAAGAAGAAGAAGAAGAAGAAGAAGGGCAGGAAAAAAAAGGAGGCAAGTGGAAGAACTGCGGCCTCGGAGACGGAGATGGAAAAAAGGGCAGTGGGTAGGAAAGGAGAAGAAAACGGAACGGGTGGCCGGCTAAACGAACCCTTCCTCCCAACTCGACCAGCCCCGCTGGACTTTAATTCCTGCTATTATTGAAATACGTGGCCGCCACGTGCCACGGGGCGACTGCTCTTTCCTTCCTACCGTTTCAGCCCACAGCGTCAAGGGAGAGTTCTGCACGCGAAAATCGGAACGCGCACACACGGTTGGAATGTGACTTGCCGCTCGAGGTATACGTATACCTGAGACCCCCTGGATGCTCTTCCTCGAGGATAAACTTTCTTCGTTGCTACTCGTCTTACCGGATAACGTCTTATAGGCACCATTGAATTACATGTAAATGTTTCCGTGTGTAGTTGTAAAGATATAGATACAGACTTACGAAATATAATATATTTTACTAATATATTATACGAATATATTATACGCGAAACATTTTGAAATTTCTGATTTTGAAAATAACTTTTATCAAATAAATTAGTCTATGGTATTCTAAACAGTCTGAGCGTTCGATATTACGCGTATAATTATTATCGTGAAATTAAAATTATGTAATAACTGAGTGGAACGGTTGCTGCACGGTTGATAGCGTTCCTGTTGCAATTCATTTTTGTGTCATTGACGCGATAAATTTCTATAGTGGACGGTTCTAATGTACGCTAGTATATTAGTTGATTTTTATACTGACCTATAAAATTTGTATAATACAGGTAATTGGAGCTTGATGGTATTTTAAACAGTCTCTGTGTTTGGTATTAAGTACAATTATGACCGTGAAATCAGCTAAAATTATGTAATTATCGTGTTAAACCGTTGCAACGTTGATACAAAAAACAGGGCAAGTAGAAGAAAACACAGTAAAGTAGAATGTAATTGCACAGCTCTGCCGGAACTCGACAAGATAATCCAGTTGGTAAACGGCCGAGGTGCATTAAAGTTTCAACCGCGCTTTCGGCCTATCCGTCGATAACGATAATGACAAACATTATCACGGAAGTTTATCAATGCAAACACGCGTCGCCGCAAACACTAGATTAGATTCCCTTCACAAGCAAATTTAACGTTCCTACTGATAAAAAAAAAGGGAGAGAAACAAGTCGAGAAAAAAAAAAGGGAAAAAGGGAGGAAAGAAAAAAGAAAATACGATAAAAAAATCCAGATAATCACTCGTTCAGCGAGCACAAAAAATTCTATCGTCACGACGAACCTGCTGATTACTTTAATCACCGAGAGAAAAAATGCTCTAAATGCTTTACAGTATGTACGATATAATCGCAATTTATAGTGTGATCGCACACACGATCGTTTGCTTGGTTGTGTGCGCCCATTTAGCGAGTGCAACTGCAGATCACTGATAAACACGAACCTGCCATAGCTCGGTGTCATAATATTACAGTCATTATGGTAACAACGTTTTCCTCGCAGCATCGTATGCCAGGATACTTATGCATCGTGATCTGCCATCTCGTCTGGTATATAAACGGTCGTGAAGATCATTGTGCAAGCCAGACAACAGATTTGCACTGTAACGTTAACTCGCGGCAATCGATAGTTCCTTAATGCCGGTGTCGTACTTACGGCGTGTCATTCACGAATAACCACGTTTGTTGTTATTAATCAACGTTTAACGCTGCTCTTCGAGTAGATAAAAAAAAAAATAGATATTTTTATAATTGATTTAATTTAATACATGATGTAGATTTATTATTCGATGCATTATTCGCATCGTTAACCATTTCCTATCTTTCATTCGCCACTTGTTAGATGGATTATGTGCAATGAATAAAAATGCAACATCATTGTTAGTATTATTATCTAACGTTCTTTAGATTCTCACGTTTGTCATCGTAAATATCACAACGAAGGATTCATTAAAGGAATTCATTACACCTGTTAAGTATCGCGCCATTGTCTTGCCGAGCTGGCTCGTGAATAATACACCGATGACGCCATAAACGACAGTTTATGATGTATCAGTTAATAGTCTTCTCCTAGAAGGGCACTTAGCCAGGGTACTTGTAGTCGAGTGGCCGGCGCCCATATATTTTATTCATGAATCACGAGGAACACCCCACGATTAGGCAGGATACTCGTGGAATCGGTTCCTCCTTGTAATCCGTAACGACGTGTTTATGCCGTCGTCGTAGGCGAAACTTTCGCACGATTTCTCGGGAAAGATCTCCTCCTGTCTTTCTTCTTCCATCATGTCCCCCTCTTGCCCCTCTCTTTCTCTTTCTTTCATCGATTTTTCGCTTTTTTCTTCCGTGAACCTCGATCCACGATGAACGATAAGGTTGAATTTACAACAAGGATATCAAGACTCATCCTCGCGAGCAGTATTTTTTGAGACGTTGCCCCATCAGCTCATTCCTACCACGAGAGTTTTTATATTCACCATAAAATTCAACGCATTCGTTGGTTAAAGTAATTCTACAATTATAGGACTGCCTTGATAGTCAGCAATTTTATAGATAATTTGTGCACCGTCCTTGACTTTCGTGTGTCAGAATTATACCGATATTATATTGTTACAGCAAGACCATTTTGCACGATAATTTACTGATTAACGATATCAACGATGATGTTAAATAAAATTTAAATAAAACGTTATTAACTTCTTGTGAAAACTGTTCCTCGTTTCTCGACTGCTTCTGAAATTTATAATAATAATTGCTGCAGCATCTGTCCGTTTACACGAAAAATCAAGAAACTTCTAATCAAAGGTTACGGTTCCCAAGCGAAAGGAGGTTCGATGAAACGCACGACAGCTAAATACGCGAATGGAAATCTGCAAGTTCACGTCGATACATGATCACGTTTCGGTCCCGTCTCGATCTGCTACGAAGTCTCTTTCTAATGACTATCTGGCCGCCGATGCATCTGTTGAACGGTAAATTACACGTGTCAGCCAATATTTCGTTATTATCGTGACAGGCGAACTGACGTACACGGCTTTACAAAGTAAGTGAGAATAACAATGATTAATATTCGTAACAACCTAACGACAAGGGTTACACGCGTGTGTACGTACGGTGCACGTGGTATTAATTGTTGCATGAAGCAAATGGTATAGCTGCAGAGCCAGTTACACCGTTCGAAGGATAAGGTAAACATCCTGACGTCCTGCTATTGCTATTACCCGACCCTGGTACTATTATTATCTTCACGATAACATGTAATGAATGAGAGAAAACGAGCGCGCCATTATCGATAATTTTCCCTCAGGTGCATCGTATCCTTAATGTCCCTGCTTAGGCGGTTTTCTAATATCCACGTAAACCACCAGGCCCTCGGAGCGTCTCGAAAATGAAATTATCGCATGGCCAGCCATCATGGCGATCCTTAAATATTCCTTCGTTCGCTGGTAAATCGTAGGTGGCTTGACGAGGGTTTTCTTGATCACGCGACAACGTTGTCACGATCATTGATGGATCTCCATCGATGGAATAATCACGATACTTTGAATCTATTTGAATTTCGTTTCGAGTCTCCTCGCGTGTTTAAAATATTACTGATGGAAGGAGGCTCCTTTGACGTGCAGTTTAACATTTTCGACTTTCTTGACCCTTTTTAATGAAAGGTAGTTGAGGCTGATTCGCGTTTATACGTGGAACACATATCAATATATTTATTAATTTCACCGTGTGAATCAATTTTGATAACGAGAGCCAGCCGCGTGTTAGAAAGCAACACGATATCTACTTCGATGTAATTTCAATAGCGATTAAAGCCACAATCTGAAATCTAAAACTGGTTCTCCTTTCAATTAGTCGCAATCCCATTAACGAGACCGCGACATTATTCCAACTGCAGGTTTGTCATAATAGCCGTGTATAAGCTTTTAAAACGATCCCGCGCTTAATTTTATAGGCGCTTCAGTCGCCAACTCTGCTCGAAACGTGCATTTACAATTGTGAAATTAATACATAAACAGAGACCCTTTATATTATCCTGATTTATAGTCACGTTACTGGCTGCGCCTTCGAAGGAAACATTAAACGGATTAAGTGGAGTCTTTTTAACAGCGAACGAACACATTTTATCACATTAACAAAGTTGCTTATAGCAATAAATTTATACGAGAAAAAATTGTTTTCAAGAATCGTAATAATTTCTCGTGCTATTCATAAATTTTTCAATCTGTATCGTAAATGACATTCTTTATGGACCAATACCGGTCAGTAAGCACAGAAAGTCAGCGATCTGTCAGGTAAAACGACATCGATGAAGCACGAAATATTTGTTAAGTCAATCGTTAAATCGATATTCCACGATCGTTCGGCTTTCGTCCCGATAATACCAAAATTCGCTGTAATCGTTTCACGATTCGTTCGCGTCCATGCAAACATCGAACGTTCCGACCAAAACTTTCGAAAGTACTCCATAAACACTAGAAGAGAAGGGTTAATCGTACGAAAGAGATGGAAAAAAGGGTTAGGAAGGCTAACGGGATCTTCGGCCACGGGACTCGGTTTCGGCTCACTCCCACGATGTGGGACCGTGATCCACGTTGCAAGCACCATAACGGGCGCCATTCAAGAAAATAGTGAACGCAGTATAAAAGAAAAGTCGACGGATAGAGCAGTAGAACGCGCGCGGCCAATAGACATGAAACTCGAACTGGTTTCGTTCGAAAGATCGGGAGCGCGCCTCCATTCGACGAGTCGTTCATTTCCCAGAGTAATTCGAACGAGTTTCGTCCGGTATCCAGTTACCGGTGCTCTGACATCGGGATGATTCACCGTTATCCCCTTCCCCTCCTTCTTCGAAACGAATATTCAAGCCGAATAGAAATTTCTGGCGGCAATTTCCCCGTTCGACTAATCTTCCAAGAGATTCGTAGCGCAACTACGAACCGTAGTTGGGATACACTGCCTGTCGAAGCCGCTTGATTGTCCTTCAGAAATTGAAGAGGAATTTGTTGAATAAATGTTAGGGTGCGCTGAGAGGGATGTGCAGTTTTGTTTGGAGTTCATATTGCATTGGAAGGATAAGACCTACATTTAGGTACGATTTGCGAGCAAGAATAGGAAAAAGGGTAACAGAGATTTCTTTGGAGAAATATAAAATTGTCGAGCAATTCGTGCATTTTGTAAAAAGCATGCAAACGTGAACAAATGATACAAGAGATACGAGAATAAATGAACAGCTTTGGCACTTGTTTGAATTTTCGAAAAACTTTACTGCTACCATTTTTCCTCCTTATCTGTCTATATAATTCTCGAGAAAATACTACAATATCATATCAATTTCATAGCTTTATATCATGACACGATCGTTAGTTTTCAAGAACTATTCCTTTCCTTGGATCAACTCGCACGTTGCAATAGGAAAAAGCAAACAGGAGAAACAATATCGCGGTATCCTTCGTTCCAAGATATTCATTCAACGTTTTGAGTCCTGTCGATATTATAGGAAAGATAGAATTATCCGAATCGACGGAGATCGTTCTGATATTGAAATTATAATCGCATCGAGACACGTACTCGGATCTGTCGGCCAGACTGACAAGCTTCGACACTTTAACGACCGGAAACGTGGCCGCAATATTAGCCGTGTTTCCTCGTGTTCATCCGTGCTCTCCCACCTACAGTCACCGGCCCTTCTAATCCACTACGAAAACTTTTCGACCAACGAGTGAATCTCCAGCGCGTTCCAGGCGGCCCGTCATTATAGACGGTGACTCAGAGAGCGAAACCAGTTTTCGTGCCTTTGCGCTTCCTTTTTTGCGCCACGCGGTATATGACGTTATACAGGGAGTTACCGATCGTAGCCAGGACCCGATGGAATTCGACGGACGCCACCTACTCTTTCCTCCGTGTGAAAATTTCTTTCCATGTGTTTTTCGCGGGCTACCGTTTTGTAAGATAGTTTTCGAAGCTTAGAGGGCGAGATTTATAGATATATCGATCGATGTAATCAATTTTCGTTATGCTTTACCTGTAACGAGATTCGAAATTTCTTGATAAGCGGTATTACGTAAATAGCATTACACGCATTCATGTAACGCACATTGCGATGTGTACGCATGTAATAAAAAGATTTCTCTTACCGATATCCTATCATTACAAATCTTTTACAACTATGTCAGCGATCTACGCAATCACATTGATTGATGTGAGAATATGTTCGAGAAAATAAACTCGTGTCTAGAATTTCTAAATAGAAGTTTAATTACCAGCTGTTGGAAACGAACTTCGAGAAGAGGAAAACGTTCTGTAATTAAACATCAAAACTTAATTTTATGTTGCATCGAGTTAAATGTTAAGTATCTTCTATCTTCGATATACCGACACTGCAACCTAATTTAACCTGCTATTACCTACCACATTTAGCTAATCCTACCTCTTATTACAAATAATACCTATAATCACGAGTATGACACTTTTGCGGACTCCATTTCTTAAAACTTCCTTCTCTATCCTCCTGTGTCCAATATAAACGTTCTAATTCGCAGACTACTTTCACATTCCTCGCCTTGTACGAAAAACTAACATCACGAATATTTTTGCATCCATCGTCTATAATCGTTTGCTATACTTTCCTCGATGAAAGTCGATTTTGTCCCGATCGAACTGCTTTCACTCAAATCGCCCATGTCACAGCTTGTATAATTAAAATACTGTTTCGCTCTCGCTATTGAAAACTTCGAATAAAAAGGACGGTTCAGAAGAGGGGAAGATTTTCATGAGTCGGCTTAAACCGTGTCGATGTCTTTATTAATGAACCGACCGCGTAGAAATAACCGGGCTGGAAAAGCAACGAGGGCGCGCCGCCTGGAACTGGAAATCTGAATCGGCGCTGATTGGGGGGATTCGCGTTCTTGTTTGCTTTTGGACTGTTGAAAAATTCGGCACGATGAATAGGCGTTCCGAGAACGTGTTTCGACTCGCGACGTGGCCCGCAGAAGAAGAAAAAGTGCAAGGTGAACGGAACGAGTCGGACCAAGAGATAATCGAAATCTAATGCAGCCGCGGGATTTCTTTCTCTCCGCCGCGAGACTTGTTGATCGTGTTGAACGCGTCGCTTCAGTGCCCATAGAAGCGTTTAATTGTACCGGTGAATGTAAATCAGATGATAAATGAGATATTTTTGCAATAAGGTCAGTTTATTTCTTTTTCATTTATTTCAATTAATTCATGCAAGGTACGATAACGTATTCTATTTACATGGAATAGAAAATGAGCGATAAAGAAAGGAATTTAAGATTTTAGAGGACGGCTTAACTTCTAGCTGTCAAATCAACGAAATACAAATACTTTATGCAAATCAATTTTTATTCGTCTGATAATGAACATATTTCGTCGTATTAATTATAAAACGAACAGATATCCGCTCGACTATTAAAGGATCAGGATTAACCTATATTTCTACATTTTTAAATTATTCCATTGTATTCTTAAAATCTCGTAAAGGTTCATTTAGATAGTTCGTGATACATAGTAGTTTAGACTGAGAATAAATGGATATCCTCGAACCTGGTTTTACAAATGTCAATTTCTATCGTTCGAACAAGAAGTTATAGGTGGAACAGAGGATCAGCGAACCTCAACTATAAATTTGGATAAATGGAGTTTTACTACGTCGTTAATCATACTGTTACATGCAGCGTACCTAGGTTTTAAATTAACCCGCACTTTGCATATTTATTGACTGCAGCAGGATGACTGGCACTCCTTGCCGATAGGGGATTATCGATTTAATGCTGTGATTACGATGTTATCTTGGAAATGTACCCATTGTAGCTGCGTTGATAAGCTACTATGTCTAATAGGGAATTAATTTTTTTCTTTCTTTTTTCTTTAAACGCTTCTTATTCTAATCTCGGTGTTTGCAACAGATGTTGACAATAGATCTTTTTTCTTTTTTTTTTTTTTTATTTGGTAAACTATTTACAATCAATTATCATTGAGAATTATAAGTAAATTAAACAATAGATGTTTGCGATAAATATTGACAATGACCGAAGAAGAGCTTAGCCTGTTAATAATGTAACAAAGAGCATAAATTATCCTTACCAGCTATGAAATAAATATCGGTTGCTTGGCTAGATTAGAATTGAAATTAAATTCCCATGTTTCTGTAATAAGGCAAGCGCAATTTTTTACAACATGGAACTTTAAACTTAGCTAAAAATTCCTCGAGCCACATATTATGTAAGATTGAGAAACGGCAAGAATGTTTCGGAGAAGCGTTTCAATTTACGGCGTGTACCCCACCTGCCGGTTGCACGAAAGATAGAAATACACGAAAAGAAGCGAAGAAAGGAAACGGAGAAAAAATCGAATTTCGTGGTAGAGCTTCGGTACGAGAAACTGGCAAATCTTTGGGATTCCACTAAACCGGAATGAAGGAATAGGGGAATACGGGAATTATGCCTCTCGGGGGGTGGAGTTCATTTTCCATGCTGAATGCAGTTGACTATACTTTTTTTCAATGCGAACGACGTTTTCAAGCGAAACCGCTCCTCCTTCGTAATGTGTATCACTCGATCGTCCAATGATTTTTCCATAGGTTGCTCGAAATTCTTGCCACATTGTGTACTGATATTTTTGGAAACGTGTAGTCTATTCTAAAAGCTAAACAAAGCAAAATGTTGATAATAAAATAAAACGCATTAATAATCATTATCGAAATCATTTTAAGCGAAAAATCGAATAAACTTCTAATACAAAATTTAAAAAATATTTAAAAATAACAATCATTATTATCGACAAGGGAAGAGTAAAACGAAACTATTCTATCTCCTCTATTCAATCTACCTGCCCTGGAAAAATTATCTTTGCATCTCGCAACCTCTAATTTTCCGTATCAGATGCCGAATCTCCATGCACGAACTACCATCGGTGACCCACGTTTCTCGCTATCGCATCGAACTTCATCGTTCTCTCCAAGGGACGTCGTGATCCCGGTCGATGCTGCCCGTTCTACCGGAAACGGAGATGCAAGCTCCGCGAATCGCCACGAAATCGACTCGACGCGACGCCTCCGGGAATCTTTGCTTCCTCTCGCCGTGGACTCGTTCGATTTCTACGGCTGACCGGATCTACCCGCGAACGCCTCGAGTCTCCGTGTGTGTAGAAGACACGATTAAGGGGATGGTGGATCAGAGTGGATCAGCAGGGTGACCGAAAAGAGACGCGCAGGGAGGGAGGATGAGCCAAAGAACAAGGGAAGGGTCGACGGAGCGCGCGGCGGTACAAGAAGAAGACGAGGCCAACGTTAAAAAAGAGAAGTCGATGCACGAATCGAGATGCAATTTGATCCGTGGCCAGGTTCTTCTTCTGCCACTACGGAACGACGGGGCTGAAGTTGGTAGTCCTCGAGCTCACTTGACGTGAATGAGGTGACAGGCATTGTCCCACATGTTCTCGTGTACTCGCGTCTCTTGCCCTCTTTGATCGCATATATAATGTGTTCTCCGCGTGCACGCGGCACCCTTTTGAGATTTTTCTACTCCTTCCTCTTTCTTTCTTTCTTTTCCATCTTCCTCGTTCTCTTCTTCTTCTTCTTCTTCTTCTTCTTCTTCTTCTTCTTCTTCTTCTTCTTCTTCTTCTTCTTCTTCTTCTTCTTCTTCTTCTTCTTCTTCTTCTTCTTCTTCCTCGTCCTCGTCTGCTTCTTCTTCAGTTTCTTTCTCCCTTTGGTGCTCTCCTCTCTCGTTCCTCTTCTTCTTCCCCCAACTTTTTATCTTTAAAATCTTCTTCTGCCTCGTTTGTTTCGTTTTCTTCTTCAACGTCCTGCTCTTCCTCCGCGTCTATTCACGTCGACAAAATTGACAACAATTCGTGCATTTATCACCGCCTCGATGAACTTCCACGAGTGGGTTTCGGTTGCATCGCTGGCCGAGACTCTGGATTATTCTTAGCAGACGTTTTATTGGAGCTTTAAATTTTACTTTATGACTCGTGGAAGAAGGAAAGAAGTAGAATTGGCGTGCCTTACGTGTATATCGGAGACGCTTTCACGGACACGGTTAATTTTAAAACGTTGTCTCGATCTTGCTTTCAAAATGGAGAAGCATGTTTTGTCGGAATTTTAAGGATTCCGGAGAATGTGCTAATTCCCCGCAGCAGTAATTAAGCATTCCATCCTGAATGAATTCTGTATTCGTTATGAGAACATTATACGTACTCTAGATTAAACGTGATTATTTTCTTAAAGTAAAGTTGATCGGATTAACTTCCGAGAGATTCATATATATAATTCATATATAGTTTCAAATAAATTTTATGCCTTTTGGAAAATTATCTATTCGTCTATTTTATCTTTTGTTATTAAACGAGGTGATGAAGGTGATAGTTATCGGTCACAGGTAGAGGTATGATATGCGGAATGCTATATGTTACTCGTAATTGTTAGACGAATCGTGGGTCCTTGTGGGAGCGTATCGCGATGAATTTTCGGAACGCGAGCGTGCACGATGCGTTTCACGGGATCTCACGTTCCACGAGGCCGAGTTCCATCTTACTGAGTCAGTCGTAGCCAACGGCGATTAAAATCTTTAGTGTGACTATACGAATTTCTAAAGAGATCGTTCAAATCGCTTCACTACCAGCTAGCCAAAAACGTTTTATCAAATTGTAACTGCAAAATTCACTGAAATTCGTCGAAACGTTTGATTAGTCGAGTAATACTTGCGTACTATGTCGTAAAAGAAAAAGAAAGAGGCACGGAGCGAAAAGGAAGTGTATGTTGTGAGTTCAATTGTAAACCTATTACTGAAAAGTCTCAATGCGAGAATTGATTGTAAATTATGTTGTGACGAGATGTTGTAAGTGCCGTTGTACAGTTTAGCCAAACTTAATTACTTTCGTTCGAGCAACGTGCTAACGTATTCAATATTTTATCTCTTTGTTTCTGGACGAAGCGTGAATTTCCTTTAACTGTGACCGTTATTATTTTTGTTTACCCAAAATACTTTTTCTCTATTTGTTTGAAAATAGAAGAGCAATAAAAATTCCACCCCCGATATACACGTAGACTCGCAACAACAGACGACAAATTTCGAATCCGATTTATGTATCTTGAGTGCCTTGCGGACTATGATACAAGTTATGCTAATTAATCGTCTTAATTTTTCGCCTTTAACCCATTTCCTCATCTCCGTCGCAATACCTTTTCTATCTTCTTTGCACTTGGACAGTAATATCTTCATCGAGCGCGAGATTCGCGGCAATTCGTAGTGTAATCGACGAACAGACAAGTTCAAACAAACGTCGTCGGTAAAAGATACAATAAAAATGACGATAGCCGGGGCTGGTGCACGAGGCGTCCCGCTAGCATGCTTGAAACTGCTAACGACACTCCACCACGCGTATTTCGCGTTATTACCGCGCATTTACGACATCTTTACACCGTGTGCCGGCAACAGGTTGCACCGGCACCCCCGGTGCATTTACTACGCATGCAGTAAACCGAATAAGTCCTGCTTTGTTAAACGAGCTGGCTCCCTATGGGAACAGAATCATTTCGGCAAGTTAGTCTCCGCTTTGCTACGCGCCGCTATTCTCCACCGTTTTATTTAATTAACAGCTGCCGGGAAATTAGCGAAGCAGCTCGTGCTACACGTTTCCGCGATACCACGGAATTACTCGCTTTTCCTCCACTTCTTTGCAGAGACATCGCGTTACGGTGTTAACAACGTGTTGAGATAAGAGATTTATATTCCCTTTGCGTGTTTGTTCGTTTTTTCCTTCTTGCCAGCGGTTGGACTTGCGTTGATAATTTTATATGTATATTTAATTTTTATACGCGCACCTACATTTAACTCGATAGAATTTCATCGAAGAAATTATGTTCAATTTGCTTGTTGAAATGGTATTTCCGATTGTTTTGCTTGATTATTATATCTTTCTTGCGAAGCTTTTGGAGCGTAGTTGTTAGATTATCTTCTATTGTTTTATTTAATTAAGAAGTAGACGCAACTTGTTAGGAAAGCTTCTTGAGTACCTTGTATAATGTTGACAGTAAATTGTGCCGTTAGAAGTTGATGTAAGAAACGTCCTCGGTTCTGAACTATTTCTAGTCGTTATATTTAATTAGTATATATATTGTGAAATTTCTTTAAAGTATTCATCTATCGTATCGTAGGAAAATTCTTTTTAAAAACCAATATCAAACGATATTATTTGGAATAATAATCAATAAAAAAATTCATAAAGAAAATTCATACAGGATAGTCTCGATCAAAGGGTATTGTATGTATAAAACGATTGTTAAAAATGCAGCACGAAACAAAGGGTAACATCCATATTTATGAAAAGAATTTTACAAACCCATCGGAACATTGCAGAAACCTTTTATGGATCGTTTGGAAATGCGTGTTACGAAACGGTGCAGCTTTAATCGTTGTCGAACCATCGGCCAAATTAATTAAGCCTACGGAGGCCCGTTATTAAATCGCCTTCAAATCAGTTGCTCCTTCTAATGAATATTCCAAACCTGTTCGTACTAGGTGCATTCCTTCGTCGATTAGGCTTTATCCAGCTTTTGTCATCTTTTACATTTCTCTAGAAACTGCGGCACGAAATTCTTCGTCGGGCTGTACGTTTTAAATTTCCATTTTTACAACTTGTTTTCCTGCATGAGAAACACGTAATGCTTGGAGTTTCGCGGAGACTATTAAAATCAGATATTAGAGTATCGTAAAATTTTAGAAAATCTAGATAGAGTATCGTTTTATGTATTCTTTTTCGTTCTGTATTGGATCATAAATGTTAAGATGTTGGAAAATTTTAGAAAATTCACGGAGAGAATTATTTTACGTTTTACGCTTCTTTGAATTTTTAAATAAAATTCTTAATATATTTCGTACTAAAAAAAAATTACATTTTTATATTGAGATATTTTTAGAAGTAGTACAAAAAAAAAAAATGATTGAAAAATCAAGAAAATTTAAAAAAGGCGCAAGCATATTTTCTTGGCGAATTCCTAAAGAAAGCTCGTTTCTAGGTGCTTTATCAAGAAAAAGTTCTACCCAGGGAACTCGATCAATGGTGCAGAAGAAATTTATCGTTTTTAGTTGCTACCTGAAAGGTGCAATTTTCCAAGGAAAGCCGTTTAATGGCTGAACTGAATTTTGGTACCGGAAGAAGAAGAAAAAGAAGGTGAGTGACAACGTTAGACCTATTGTTACATGTTGCAAGTACTACGACAGTTCTCCATTGCCGTAGTTTGGACAATAATAATGGAAGGACGTCGAGGTTTTCGTTGTATCGACCAGAATGATCAAACACGTTCAAGCACAAAGGAAGAAAACGACCAACAACGATTTTGAACGTTGAGCTACCTTTAGTACACTTCCACTTTCGGAAAACATGATGTATCTGGTATATTATATTGGGATATAAAAAAGTGCAAATATCATAAAAAGTATTTATTTTTTCTTATTTAATGCAAAATTTAAAAAAAAAAAAAGGGAATGAAAATGTTTAAGAAAACAATATGTCTCAAGATAAAAACGTAAATTACAGTTTGAAGAAAGAAGTGTTTTTCTTTTTATTTAATTCTTTACATTCACAATTTGGCCAGTTTGGGCATTTGGTAGAAGAAATTTACTTCTTTCAGCGAATGCTTCGATTTCTTAAAACTATTAGATGTTTTGTCACATTATTTATATTTAGTCAGGTATTAGTCACATTGTTTTGGTCACTATTTTAGTCGGATGAAACAATGTTTAAGACAGATCGTGTTTACCAGTCAGAGTCATTTCTCTCACTCAAGTTCTTATTGTTATTACTATTAGCAGTGTTTAAAAGGAACGAAACGCGAAAAAGCTCATTTCCTGTGCACTCTAATCGACCTGGAACGCTGCACTTCCAGGGACCCCATTAATGTTGTGAATTCTTGCATCACAACAAAATATTTGCTTTTCAGCAGGGCCTGTTTGTATAGGTGCACGCGGGCCTTCCAAGGTCTTTCTTTCAATTCTTTTGCCCTCTCGTTTCTTTCCAGAAGATCTTTCGTCTCCTTTTCTTCGCCTCGACTGACTGTACTAACCGGTCCAAAAACGTTCGTCCACAAATAACACGTGGTATCTACAATTTATGTTCGCTTCAGGTCCCATGCTATTGTTATATCCCGAGCTTTCTCAAAGCCTCGCATTTTCCTGGCTGCCGAAATTTCCAAGAATTCTCGAAAAATGATGGCTACCATCTGTAGGAAATACTACATCGTTTTACAATTTGTTCTTTTTCTACTTTTCTACGTGCTATTCTTTATAATATTTTAAGTTCCCTCGTTAAAGTTTCGAGAATTATGAATACTTGAGACTAGTAGATATTTCTTTAGTAAAATTTATTTTCGTAATTTGGATTTAATTGAAAGTCGTAAGATTAGAAAACAATCCTCGGTATCTACAACTATCTTCGTCTATTCTCCGAGAATAGTACATCGCTTTTGCATCTATTTTACTAATATTAGGTTGTCCGAAATGTTTCTTTCGTTTTATAAGGGAATAATAGACGCACAATGTTTTTTATTTTATATTAGTTTGTTACGATGTCCTTTAGACCTAAGCACTAGATTCAGCTAGAAATAAACTTATTATAAATAATTAGTCATGTCACTGCGCCACGCCAGAGAAACTTACTCAAAATTCTCAATGTGAGAATTGATTGTAAAGCACTTGTAAATAAAAAAAAAAAAATGTTTATTAAGTTATGGAGGAACATAATAATGGAAATAGAACGAAATGGATCATACCTAATTCAATAAAATAATTTTTTTTTATATGTGGAAGTATTTCAAAATCAATTCTCATTGAGAATTATAAGTAATTTATTCTAGCATGGTACTATAACGTGAATAATAAGTGATTATCGTACGTTTGATTCTAGCTGAATCTAATGTTTAAATCTAATACAATAATATAAAACAGAAATTGTTGTTCGTCCATTATCACCTTATCAAACGAGAGAAACTTTTCGGTCAATCTAATAACAAGGACCAAAACGTTCCAACCTGCAACAGAACGTGAAGAATCTCTGGCGACTCTTTTCTTTTTAAATAAATGCCAGTCTAGCAACGTACTCGTTATTTATCGAGGAAAACGTTCAATAGTCACGCTTCCCGCTTGTTTCCTCGTTGAAATTCCCGGGCACAGAGTCGCGTCGATTCGAAATATTGTTCCGTGCGGTCCTCTGTTCGCGGGTCCGCATTACGACGAACAATAATTATGAATTACCGTCCGATAATCGCTAATTTCGCGTAATGGCCGGGGTCTTATCTCGCAACGGCGAGGCTCACGCTCGAAATCAAGTCATTCGCGTTGCATTACGATCGCATTATGATTACCCCGCGTAGTAATTTGCGAGCGAGCTGTAATGCCTCTTCATGCACCGCAACGTTTTGCAACTCGGATTGCACTTATCTGTTGCTCTCTATCATTGCTCTTTGTGCCTCGAGGGATCATCAATGCTTTTTGCAACAGGCCAACAGTAAATGAGCCTTACTGGTACCTACCTTTCTTCGTTTCTCGTATTTACCTCCGTCGTTTTTTTCCTCCCTCCCTCCAACCCTCCCCCGATCCGTCTTCTTCGCGATCCTTGCTTTACCCCGTTCGATCAAGGTCGCCTAATTATCGTGTCGTTGCGAAATCGTTGCGCCGATACGGTGGAAACCTTCGTTTTTGAGCGTTTCGCGTATTCCGAGTTCCGTGAAACGATTACTTTCGTCGAACGTTGAATCTCCCTGGCAATGATCTGTTTGAACGAGTTAATTTCTGTTTCAACGCGAAATTAAATACTGTGTTATCAACGTTACAATTCGTGAATAAATATTTTGGAATCGGGATAAATTACAACTTGCAAACTTTGTAACGACTATTTCTTTTAATGTAGTATTTCTATTTCTAACTGTTTTTAATCAACTGTAAAACTCTCCTTCTTACAACGTTCAAACATTTATTCCACGACTCGATTGGAATCGAAGAAACGCACAGTGTTTCGTTGCCTGCACCATCGTTCAAGTCTCCTCGACGCGATTAAATTTCAAACACGCCCCGAATTACGTAGCACCGAATCGATTCGCGTTTTCCTGAACAAAACGCGTCCAAACGTCGGACCATAAAAAGCAAATTCAACAGTTGCAGACCGTGAACCAAGCACGGGTTCGAGGGAAAGGGTTCGACCCCTGTGGAATAAAAAATCGAAGTCATCGTCGCGTCACGTAATTTGTGGCACATGTCGTTACCCTCTCAAATTCGATTAAACGCGTAACGTGTAATTTCCTCCCTTACTCTGCTCTTTGTGGTAACCTCGTCAATGGAAAGTAACAATTTTTTTCTTTATTCTCTCCTTTACCTCCCCCTCAAGGGATACCCCGTCGCGAAACGGTCCATCGAGGCAAGAAAAACTGCGTTGCTGGTCGTCACCGTTTCGTGTTACACACTGAAGGAACGTTGCGAGAGGCCAGACCGGATGTCTGTCGACCGGAAGTAAATATTATTCCCGTAGGTGCATCGAGCTCTCCCAGGAACGCCACAATGCGTCGATTGTGTGCGTTCCATTCACCGGCAGGAGGCTTCGCGTTTGAAAATGGCGATGCTGTCGAAGATGAAACGACACACCGGCTACAAAACTATCCGAGACGAAGATGGAGGAGGATACGAAGAAGGGAGCAGGCCATTTTTCGAATTTTCCGGTACGCAGAGAAGGAAGAGGAAAAGTTGCTAGCGCTTTTGTCCAGACGTCCACTCAGATTCTTTTCGCGGAACGGTTCACTGGAGAACCACGATTACCGATGCTTTTCTTCGTCCTCGTATCGCTCGTTCATCTCCTCTCCGGCTCTTTTAAAACGTGGATTTGCTCGGTCTTCTCCTTCGTGACTCGCAATCGTGACGGGACGTCTTTGATGACAGCTACGCAGCCGGATCCGAATTGTTTCCCTCGCCTTTCTTTCCGTCTTTTTCGTCTGGCTCGTGTTTCTTCTAACATTGTTTCTTCGTATTATCTGGTTGGCCTTCCTGCTTCTGTTTCAAATGAACGATCTGATCGGGCGGCCAACTTTGTAAATTTTGGAATATCGGTAGCTTGAAAAAAAAGGTTTCCGGCGTATGTACATATTCACAGTATGTATGTATGTATGTACATATTACAAAGATCTTTATAGGTATCCTTCTAAAAATGTGTAAACTATTATGTATATTTTTATTTACACGTATAAACTATTTACATCTTCGCTTGCAAAAATTTCAGGATATTTTTAACAAAAATTTTAATTTTTAACAAAATTGTATTATTTGTGGATTATAAATTTAGCGATGTAGTGGTATATATCTGAAATTTTAAATTAAAGCATTCAAAATTCGCTCAAGAGCAACGCTCTCGAATTCGTCCATCGAGAAAACGTTGGCAACACGATCGACGGTTGATCGGCATTTCAAACGCGTTCGAACCGCTTGTGGAATGGAAGCGGAGCGGAGGCGAGCACAAACGAAAAACGGAGGGAAACGTGGAAGGGAAGAGAGTGGTGGCTCGTAGTGACCACCCTTGTTGGACGAGTCCATTTTCCTCGACACGGGGGTGTCGACTCGTTATGCGTATTCGAGACTAGGTTCCCGATGTCTATGTGGAATTCCTGGAAGAGAAGATTTATTTTTCTAAAGAGGATGCCTAATGGCGTGCCATGGACCGAGAAACTCTAAAGTGGCTAAGTTACGATCTTGTAACCAAGGCTTCCATAATGTCGGCATCGGTTCACTCTTCGCCATCTTTGTTTCTCACGCTTCAATTTCAATTTTTCTGTCATTTTTCTCGTCGGTTTTCCGAAAATTCACTTCAAAGAGGTGCATACCGCTGGCTGCAAAAAAAAGAAAGAAGAAAAAAGGCGGGACGGATACTCTTCGCACTCTACGAGAATATCTTGAACGGCAAAAAAATTATCTCTATTGCTGTTGACGCTTTTTTTCAATTAAACGAATACACACTTCTCCCCATTTTCTGAGATTTAACGATGGAACGGTGTATTGGTGTTTCCCACGATATTTTGGAGATAATTATAGGATTAGATGGATGGATTTAATTTTAATTTTTTTTTTTTTTTTTAACAAATTGTAATTTCAAGGCACGACGATACATTTATTTTCTAACTTTTCATATACGTCGATGCTATATTTAAAACGATCTAAATACCGGTGATTGTAAAATTGTCTCTATATTTAATATTATCCTAATACGTTCGATAATCGACGAAGTGAAATCCATCAAATCAATTCTAAACGATGCAACGTCACTCTGACCCTTCGAAACGCTACATTCCTTGTTCGTGGGCCGTGAAATCCTGCAGCGGCCACGGCGAATTATCCACCGAAATGGGAAATAAAAAGAATCTCGCTCTCTCTTTTACTCGCGTGAATGACCACTGACGAAGAGGTGGTGAGAAATAAGACAATTACATTTCAAGAAAGTCGAAGCGATATTAAAAGTCGCGCGTGTTTACGATCCTGTTTCCACGGCGACTTTCGATTTCGAAGTAACCCGGCTACAATGTAAATAAAACGTTGCCTCCTATAAACTTCGGAAGGAGGAGAAATAACGAGCCTGGGGGAAGAAAAGTTGAAGAGCCGTCTTGTAATTTAACGTAGGAAAGAAACCGGTTTCCCGCAAAACGCAGAAACGGGTCCTCTTCTCGTTCATCCACCGTTGCGGAGCCACAGTAAGACAAAGAAGGAATACAAAGGAGAAAAAGAAACGGGTACGAGAAAAAGACAGCTAAAACGCGTGGACAGCGGGAGGAAAAGAAAGAAGAATGGTAGGGGTACGAGAAAAAGATCCAGACCTGCCATCCTTCTTCTCCGCTGTTGGAAAAACGGTCGTTTTTCGAAAAGCTCGTACGAACGGAAACATGGCGGCTTTCCACGGGGATGAAACCTGTTGCCAAAGCTTCCAGACCCCTCACTCCGAACGGTTCTAAGCTTCTACGACGCCTTATCCACTCTCCACCCTCCCTTCCTCCTACAGTGAATGCTTTTGAAATTCTCCTCCGTCACTGCTCGAATGGACTGCAGCACAAAACCCTGATCTTCCGTATGGTTTTCGGAATAAAATCGTTCCCGTGGAACGTAAATTGACTGTTCCACCCCTTTCGTTTCTGTTCTCGCCCTTTCCTCTCTCGTGAATTGGTAAACGCGAGAATGTCTTTGTAATCGACCATCGTGATAGTGTAAGTAGGTGTGGGAAGGTATGATTGTGCCTTTATTTGGATTCGTGGAAACTAAGCTATAGTATATACTGTTCGGTTACTAAAAACTTTGATATAGTTGGCTATTAAGTAAAGTTTATAGGAGTTATTTTTTTTTTATTATTAAATATAAAATATTAAATTCTATATAATAATCGGATGTTTGAGTATTTTGGCAGCGAATCCTCTGTAACGCCATATGGTTTGAAACGTATATCTCGTCTCCATCTGTTCATACATTTCAAGAATTATTTCATTTCCATGTGATTATATCGTTTTCTTTTGTCATTATACGGTTACTTTATCATCGAGTAACTCGAGTGAAAAATTGTAATGAATAATAACAACACCTAATGAAAGGATAATATTGCCAATAAATTAAAATAAAATAAAATTTCATTTTACCCATCTCCGACAAACACTTTTATCAAAATCTACTTTCATGCCACCAGTAATATTTTCAAACACTGCGATCTAAATAGAACAAAATCGTCGAAACTTCTATCTCTAACCCCCTTCCCCCAAAGGAATCTGGTAGATTAGAAGCTAAATGGTACGATAAATTTTTGTACGCGTGAGTTTCGAGAAGAAGACAAGAATTTCGTGGCATTAAAAAAAAAAAAAAAAAAAAGAATAAAAAGGGGGAAACAAAAGTGGAAGAACAGAAAGCGAAAAAAAAAAATGAGCTCGGATAGAGAACGCGCAAAGAGGGAAGCAATTAAGCTTTCCCTTGATTTATTTCAGGCATAAATAATTTTGTAGAAGTACTAATTATCGCCTCCGCTTTGAATCTATATCTCTTCCCTCTTTCGTTCGGCCTGCTCACACGCTCTCTTTCTCTTTCCCACCCTTCGTCGTTAGCTCAAGATGAAAGCACCCGCTTCTGCGTGGCCAAACTTTCCGTGAAGCGATAAATTTCTAGAAACAATAGGAAACTCCGGGGCTAGACAATAGAAGAAATATATGTACCGCCTAGAGAGTCCTGTTCCAACGTAGACGGAAGCGGGGCGACGAGTTTATTTTGAGGAAAAAAGAGGATGCCACTGTCGGTACAGGGGGCGAAGGGGTGAAAAAGAAGCGGGCCAATTCTCTTCTGTTTTTTCTTTCCTGAACACGGGATATGAGAGAGCAGGCTAACACCGTGTCCTGTAGATTCACTCTGGAGATTGCGAACTGCTGGTCAAACACTACTGAAAAATAAATGGTAGGCCTTGATTTTCTTTGACGCTGAGTTCTTGGCCTCAAAGAAATTCGGCTGTCGTTAAGGAGCTGGATTTTAAGCATGTAACCTCGAAACCGGCTACGTGATGCTCGAATAGTTTTGAATCTTTTCTTGGCAAGTTTCTACCATTTCTATGTAAGAATGTTTTTTTTCTTTTTTTTTTTTATTTAGTTGTTTACATTCACAATTTGTCCGATTTGGACATTTGGTAGAATTTTTTGGCTGTTTGATTATCATGTGGGTGGCTACCCCCAGCGGGGTACCATCTTCGTGTATGTTAGGTTATATCCTTTGTGAGAATGTGAGCGGTCAATTTTTACAACTTAACATATTGATAATTTAACTTGATCGAAAAATATAGAGTATGAGAGGATACGAATTAATAGCAAAAATTATAATTAAGTTTATATGTAAGCCAATATTGTACGGAGCTGATTTTTGTATAACGTATAGTCACTTTCTCGCTGTATATTATCAATTAACAAAGGGTTTTAATAAAATGAAATTCTGTCACGATTGAAAGTGAAATGTTTGGGGACTGTGTTACGTTTGATGCGTCGAGAGCAAATCACCCTCAAAGGCCACTTCAATCAGCTTATGAATTTCCGAGAAAATATTAGCGTACAACGACGAGAGTCTTACGTTTTACAAACTGAAAACGTTTCGTGGAAACGGCGGTGTATTCAGCGGCGACGTATGGCTCTGAAGATTCGTCGATTTTCTACTATTCAAAATAATGGGAAACGTCTGTTGAACGTCAGTCAACGTCAGTCCACGTTGCTCCACCCCCGTGTTCCATGGACGGCTGAAAAAAGGCACAACAAAACACGGAAATTATCTATCTTTGGCCGACGCTGCTCCGTTCCGACAATGGGTGCCGAATTAGTCTGGAACGTTAATTACACCGTGCTGTCGGATGACATGTTGCCCATCGATAAATAACAAAAGACACGAGCCTTCGCCTAGTCCATTTCATTCGGACTATAATTATATTAAAAAATCATTCCAAGTTGTTTTGCGATTTGACGTACGAACACAGTTGGCAGAAAAATTATTCCCTTTAATAATCGATCTGTTCGAAATTCTTGCTATTTCTCACCATCCAGACGCGTAATCGTACCGAGTTGAAAATTTATGAACTTTTTAGGTTCTTCCAATTGGAGATTTAAATTTCGAACTTTGTAAATTCCGAGGATCTATAAATTTTGTAACTTTTAACGAAATTTTGTCGGACGCGTTAACAGTTTTAATTTATTCTCTTAGCGTAAGTGACGACGACGATTAAATATTTCGCTTTGCTTCCTTTACCACTTTTAATATTTCTTCTAATTATTTCCATATTTGGTATATTTGTAGCACATGTGTAATCTACACTACAAACTTTGTCAGTGCAAAATTCTGACGTGTATTCGTAACACGATAAAGTTCAATGAACGATTATCAACAAAAAGTTAGTTAAATATTCATGAGTTAACTATGTACGTTGTTTACTATTACGAATATTTTTTTATTTACTTAGTTTAACTGGTATGAGTCATCGTATGACTTATGGTATGACACGAAATAGAAGAACAGTAATCGCTCATAAATACATCGTCAAGTTAGTTCAAGCAATGGAGCCATAACAAAGTATCTTTCGATTTTACCTCAGAAAATCTGGTATAATAAACGATTTCACAAATAAGAAGCATAACAGTTACAACGAAAGGTCTGCGATGTTCGTCTGTAACCAAAAGAATCGCCGCGAAGTAGAAAGCTGTTTTTCCAGGAAACCTAACGACTACGACAGAAGACAAATGGAAGAAGACGTTAATTACACGAGGTCTCTGAAAATGAATTTAACCAGGTCGGGGTATCTATGAGTAAGATCTGTTAAGGAAAGAAAGAGACGTGTTCGCTTCTTACGTTACTCGTGCATTTCCAAGTGAGACAGGAAGAGAAAGGATCTCCCGCTGGGAACATTGCCACGCCGGGTTTCGCCAAATAGATTTTCGAAAAATGCCGCTGATGCACTTGCTTGGTGAACGCGTAGGGCCAGGTAGAAACGACGAGGACAAAGCAAAACTCCAGGAAACTCTCACCTGTCCTCGATTTTCCCCCCTCTCTCTTTTTCTCTTCGGCTGCATAGACGGATGATCGATCACTGAAAAACAACGAGGGGAGAACAACAGCGAGTTGCTTGAACGCTAACGAATGATCTCTAAATTTCTGCTTCGAGAACAACAAACGCGTTTCCGCGTGTAGCCTGGGAACTTTGCTGGCGAAGCGGAAATCGAGCTATGCTCAAGCGATTTTTGATATCCAAGGAAGGATACAGAGAAAGTACGACGTTTGATCGGTAACAAACAACGAGAGGGGTAGAACTTTCGAAGTTTCAGCCCGTGAGCTGTTTTCCAGGACTTTTGATGGTTTATTGGCGTTGAAATCGAGTTGGGGAATTGATTTTTGTTCTTGTTCTTTCGCCGTGGTAGAGAGCCGCGAGCAAATGGGAAAATAAGCGAAAGTGAAGCGATTTTAAATTTTCATCGTAACTTTCAGTCTCTGAATCTGTTATTTTTCTACCTACGATATATCAATCAAATATCTCATATATGCATAGACGAGCCAGAAAACAACACGAAATGAATTCTCTTATTCTTAGAAGAATTCTTAGACGATCATTTTTAAAACACGTCTATCAAGAATATTTTCCAAGTTTCTAATGAACATAATTTAAATAAACGAATATCATGAATTAGGAAATTCAATTACATCTCGCGAACAAGTAAGAGTTCGATAAAAAGAAGAGTCCAAATAAATGTACGGAGAGGAGTGAAGAAGAATGGAAAGTAAACGAAATAAATACGAGTATAATGGCGATCGTTGAAATAATCGAATCGGTTCGATTTACCGTCGTTTCCCTGACGTGGTTCCTTCCGTTCTTCCGTTGTACGCGATCCACGCCGCTAACTAATGAGTGATCAGGGCAGAAAACACGTGCAACGCTCGAATCTCGCGTCTTTGCCTTCGCTTTCGATAGCCCCTCATTACTCGAGCGCGTTCGAGTAACGACCTCGACGAGATCTCGGAACGGTTTTTTGTATCGCGGGGTCGAAGTCTCTCGCCGCTGATCAGAATCGCGCGATAACGTTCCGGCTGGTACGTCGACGTCGTAAATTATGGCCGATCGAGTTCGGCACGGCCACTCGTTTCTTCAGGATTCGAAGGTGAATATCTGCGGAGGATCCTTCCATCCTTGAGACGGGCCGGATCGAGGAACGAGGCACTTCCCGCTGCTAGCTCCGGATACCGAGAGTAAATCCGCGTTGATATCTCTTTATCCGTCCTCTCCTTCTCGTCCTACCCCCCTTTTTTCGCACCGTTCGCGCGCGCCTTCGCCACAAACAGAATATTCCTCCGGCGCGCCCTATTAAACCCGTCGATTATCGACGCGCTAAGAATCGCGAATTAGCTGGAAAACAGCTGCTGCTAATTGATGATCTACCCACCAGGCTCCTACGATGGAATTTGGAATTTTTGGAAGAAGTTTGGAGGAATAACGATCGATGTTCTTCTCTTCTTGAGCTTTTAGATTTTCGCGATTGAAAGGTAGACGTTAGTTGTTTGTGCACGTACGGGAAATTTAAATGAAAAGAAATGTAGAGATTGGATGTAATCTTGGAGTCGTTTAACGCGACTTTAACGCGTATTGTGTATTTTTAGATAAAATTGTGCAATTGCATATTGTTAGGTGCAATGCCCTTTCAATGTTTTCGCGCTTTTATCGTTGAGAAGAATGGACGAAGAAATTATCTAATAGAGGATTTTGAGAAAATGTAGAAAGGGCTCTCTTGTTCCTACAAAGGTGTTCCTACATAATGCATATTTATGCAATATTCTATATATCTTGTCTTGAAATCACGGCAGAATTTCATTTAATTAGTATGGAGGCATTTCTGTTTTCATCTGACGGATTAGCTCAAAGAGGTCGAATGAGAAGTAGAAGATAAAGAACTAAAAGAAGAGAGGGAAGAAGGCGAAGAAGAAGACGAAGACAAAGAAGTTCACTCCTAATGGCGTTTTCTTAATGAACGTTTCCTTTGTCTTGACCAAACAACGGAGTGCCGAGCCTGCCTTTCGAGCTCAGTCGTGAGATAAATAAATTCAAAATTTTCACAGCTACTAAAGCAGAGAGGAGAACGTGTTAATTGTGGTTCTATTCTAATATAAACATCATTCGCCACGGGTATACAATGATAAAAGATTATACGTTCCAACAATTGTATGTATGTACCTAAACGACTGAGTGCTCTTCCTTGATAAATTTTTAAACTCTTAATGCATCTCTGAATAATTCCTCGATGTCTCGTAATTTACGTAGCGTAATTAAAAATTCCATTTCTTTGCGGCAATCTCTACTTTCCAGTCCCAGCTCAATAAAAAATGTCGCGATTAAAGTAAACCCTTGTTCCGTCTATTTTACCGTTGTCCAAATAAATATTACAAGACTATCCTCTGACAGTGACGTTCGAGCAAGTTTTCTTTATTTTATTTAATACGAAACTACGGAATTACACCGAAACTTTACGTTGTACTGTTCCACGATTCCTCCGCAGCTTACTACAAGTTCTAAGACGTACGTATGTCGCGAAGCAATTAAAGCTCGCGAATGTCGGCGCGATAAAGTAGAATGTAGGAGTAGTAGCCCAAAGTCACCTTAGGAATAATTCACGGGGTGGCGAGGCCCCCGAATGATCCCGCCTCCACCGAAGCGCTCGCATTCCGGGATGAACTCGTTTCGTCGGTGAAAATGAGTAACGGCCAAGCAGGCGGAATATGGTCCGGCACCTTCAATAAAGGTTCCAAAGCGGAAAGGCTGCTGTTGCAGCGACTTGTCAGTTGTCACGAATACCCGAGCGAGGATTGGCACACTGACACAGTGGCGTGTTGCATTATTAAACCGGCAACAGCGCGCCCAAGGACGCGGCCGGAATTGGCCCCGAGCAAAAATTAGCCGGCTGTCGCTCAACCGTGGAATTAGCCCGCGAGCAGAAGCGTCCTTCGAACGACTGGCCATTCCTCTCCAGAGCGGCTCTCCTTTCGTTCACAGGATCGAGACGCTGCTGTAATTGACGGAAGATCAACCGATTCTCTGATTGTAGCGTTCCGCCTATAGTCATCGATACCGTACTCGCTTAGATATTTTCTTTCCTTTTATTATATTAATCTCCTTATCTTTCATTCTTATATATTATTTTGTATATCGTTTCCAAGTCGAGAATTTTCTCTTCTACGCGTAAAGCTATGATTTTTTAATTCTTTAACTTGTCCATGTGTGAACGCATCTATTTCAGAATTCATCGGTGGAACAAGAATCGTTAAAAATCGCACGTTAAAAATTTCGCACGTTTTGACCTCGTACATACATTATATATACTATACGCTCTAAGAAAAAACACTTTTCGTTACTTCTACCACGACCAATATTTTGTTTCCGTAAATTATTTAGCGAACACGAAAAATCTCTTGTAGTATCGACGTATTTTGAATGCCGGGAGTGCGAGAAAGAGAAGAGACGAGAAAAGAGAGGCAAGTAGGAAAAGGAGAGGTTGAAAGGATGGTCCAGAGAAGCATCTTCCAAGTCCACGTTTTCTCGACCCTACCTAATCCCATCTCTTTTCTCCCTTTCGCTGTCCTTACCTTCACTCTCACTCTTTGCTTTTACCTTCCCTGACTCTGATCCTTTCCTACTTCCTCCTTGTTCGACCCTCTCTCCTTTTCCCCTTGCTTCCCGTTTATCCGCATCGTCTTCCGTCCTCGCATCTCTTCCGTCCTCCTTCACCACCGTATCCATCCACCTGCTTTCACCCTTCTCTCTGGCACAGTACCACCCTTCAGTGGCACCCTCGCAAACCATTCGAGCTATCCAACCCCCTTCGGATATCTCCATACGCCACTTACCGGGCTCAGGATGTTCTCCGTGCGTACGTGTGTGGAATCTGCAAGCACCGATAAGGTCACGCGATTATATTCTTAGTTTATTTGCATTAAGATTGTAATTTCGTGGATCTTTTATTTTTGACGGCGAATAAATGGATGGAAACGAGAATTGAAGATTATATAGGGTAAACGAAACTTTCAATAAAGTATATTCTTCTTCGACATTGTGAGATAACATTACATCGCTGTGTCAAAATTTAAGAAATCTGGAAATTTACAGAGACATCTAAAATGTACGATTGCCTCGCGCGAAACCACATGGCTATATTATTATTTTATTTGAGAAATTGTCGCTTTAAGATTATTATTATTAAAATCTTATTATCAGAAAGTTTCTTAAATGCAGAGAACTTAATTTTTCAAGAAGAGATCTTAAACCGCCAGTTTTCTAAAATTTCGTCTTAAAGATTATCACTTTCTATCGAATTTTAAATGAATATTCCTCTATCTGAAGCCATCAACGTGTATAAATGCCGCCCTCGACCAAGCAAAAAATGTATAACAACGTCACTCAAGGAACGTATCGTCTCGGAAACATCGAAGAAGATACTCGCGTAACACTTTGAGTTCCCCATAAAAGCCATCATCCCTCGACAATTTCTTCGACCTGCATCAACCGCCTGGTGGCTTCTCCTGCGCGCGTCAGGTGATTAAAAGCAATAAAGCCGAAGTAATGTCGCGTGCAGGGATCCGGTAACGCGGCAAAAAGAGACTCGACGATAAAAAAAGAAACGTTCCTTATCGTCGTGGTGATCAGTTACTCGAGCTTGAGCGTCACTGTCCTCGGTCCGTTCTGCTCTCGGTGAAGGGGTGGCCACCCTTCGTCCGACTGCAGAATGTTGTCGCTGGAGGCGGCAGCGACGGTGGTCAGAGAAAGCTGCGCGTCCACCAGAGACAGGGAGGCCGATGGAGGAAAAAGAGCGAGAGATATGGGGTGGTAGCCAGCTAAGGGGGTGGACTTTAGAGTCCACCCAAGGGGAGCCAAAGCGACTAGATGGCAGGGGCGACCGGGAGAAAGGTAGAGAATTTACGCCCGCCAGTGAATTCCTACAAGACCTCATATCGTACGCGCGCACGCACCAACATACCTACGCACACATGCACGCGGATACGTACTCAAACGTATACGTACGTTCACATACGTACGCGTATATACATACACGTGGATATACCGTAGATATAAAAATTATTAGCGTACCATCGTATTTACTATAGTATATTTACATAATGATTGCTTAGATACAGATATATTAAATTTCGTATCGTACAGTAGTATTCCCATATCGCTACAAAAATTCGATACTACGAAAATGAAATGTATAGAGCCCGATAAAACAGCGATTCATTGGAAAATAAGGGTGTGCACCAATACTTTTTTATAGTCGCTGTATATATACTCGTATATACAATAAACCTATGTATACATATGAGTGTATATGTACACAGATGAACGCACATGTGGGAGATAGCGTATAGGAAAATTCTCGCACGTTTGTGAATTGTTCCAGCCCTAGCGAAGGGAATCCATAAATTTTGCAACACATGGACCGGGGGAATTCGTCAAGGTTCCTGATGATTTGCTCGCTGTTCTAACCGTTCTACTGTTTCTATTGCGAGTCGCCACGTGTCCTACGTATGGCGTTTATTCGTCGATGAGCGTAAAGATGTTGCGTATGATAATAGTATACAGGATAGTGTGATGGGAATTTTGTATTGGTCCTGAGATTAATAAATCTTTCAATGCAATAGCGATAATCGAAGGTAATTAATAAAAACGTTGTATATGTTACTTTTCTTAAAACGTTTCCGATTTACATTTACTCAGTGAACTGGGAGTAAATTGTTTCGATGAAATGAACGAAACACGTATAAGCGTGTTTATCTCCGTGAACCAGTGTTGCACGGGTAATCCTGCAACGATGTCAGCTCTACGTACGCTCGTTACCGAAGTTAAATGTCAATAAACAGTCGCGTAGACCGGAATGCCGAGGCACCTTAACGTTGAACCAAACAGAAGCGGCAAAGCAAGGCGCCAATCACGCGCGAAGACAAACACCGACGTCGGACCATCGCTGATTGCCGAGCAAGTCCTTCCAGAACCTTGCTATTCCTGCTGGTAGGCAATGCTCCGCGCCATGGAGGACAACGTACCCTGAATACGAAATCAAAAGGCGTCTGTGGACGTACAAGTTCTTGGCCCACGAAGTTCAAATATTCGGCTTGAACGCGGCTCAGGTGCACATGGACGCTTAATGGTGACCTTGCAATTATTAAACAAGCTCTTTAAGTTTCGCGGAAATTCAATTGGACATTCGTTGAAATTCCAACAGCTACGGAAGAACTCTGGCAGCTACATTTTCGGATGATCAAATTTTTCTAAAGAAAATTTCTAGAAGGAAGGATTTAGGTAGTTTGTAATTCCGTAGGAATTTTTAGTTTGACGAACCGCAAGTAGTTTCGGAAGTTTTCGGAGGAACGACACGAAAGACAAAACGGTGAAACGTTTAAATTACGTTGGAACTGTTGGAAACAATAGTTCGTCGCTTTCGATAGATCGATGTCTATCATCGGTTTGCATGATACGCGGCCAGCGCGCAACGAAAACGATTCGGAAGTCAGGGATCAACTTAGCCGTGTCTTCGGTTCAACCGATTTGATTTCAGGGCGTGACGTCAAAAGAAGGAGCAGATATCGAGGGATGTGTTTCGCTTGTCCAAGCCACGGCCTCGTGAATATTCCAAGCTCTAAAAGCTTCTCTTCCCCCTTTCTGCCCGGTCTACTTGCCCAGATGTACGACGAACGAAGGGTCCATCACGTCCATAACAAGCTTTCTCTCTCCCTCTCTCCCGCCCCTCTTCGCTCCTCTCTGTCTACGTTTGGTCTCCTCTTTTTGCTCTCTCGGTTCGAGATCTCTCCCTCGCGCTAGCCTCTCTAGGCCTCCTCGAGGAAAGCTCTCAAAGGGTCCAGGGCTACGGAGACGTTGGCACCAGGGGAGCGAACCAGAGAAGGCCAGAGAACGGAAGAGACGAGCTCCGAGGCGAGACGGATAGAGGAACAAGAGGAAGAGAACCGACCTACCGCGCCTACGTTAGGTAAATTCGGTGTAACTCGAGGGGATGAGGATAAGAGAGAGGAGCTGGCTCTGCCAAGGGGAGAGCGAGAGGAAGATCGACGAAGACCAACAGCGAAAGACGAAGAGAGAATTTGCTAGGAGGAGACCATCGCCCACAGGGGTGGACCAGTGATCGATAGCCACACACTACGTCCGCCACCACCTTCGAAGCCTGGACTCTTCCTATGTTGGATAACTCGGCGAGCTTCCAATCTACCAAAGCGTTTTGCCTGTCGTTCCACGGAATTTACATTCGGAAAGTAGGATTATGGTTACAGTGGATGCGTATTCGAAAGAGCTGACGTTTTCAGGAATGAAACATCCGAATATAGCAATGCATACTCCGATAGGAAGCTATATGTATATATATTTGATTATCTTTGATTAAAAACTTCCAATTTTTATTCCTCGTCCTATCCTAGTTTTAACAAACAATGCTTTAAAAGAAAACATTGCCATGCGTCGAAAACAAGAAGCGACGTATCAAGTACAATTTTTTCGTACCTTCTCGAACTCGAGGAATTTTCTAACGATAAAAAAAAAAGCACGACTGAATGTAAAATGTTCGAAAGAACGCAGCAGGGTTAAAGATCGCAGCACCCAAAACGATTCGATTTATGGGATAAGATATGGCGAAAGAAAGGTTTGTCTGAGAAGATCGATTAATGCCGAGGAATTTAGTACAGCTGTGAAGTAACCGGTTTGATGGAGTATATAAAACTTGCACGAGTTGGTGGTTTCACGAATACTTCCCTTGGCTTCGAGCTTCTTCAGAATTTCCCCGAACTAGTTTTACGCGACGACCGAGAAATTCCATCGAATCATTAGTCTTCTTTGACAAGAGAACCACGGTGACCGGTGTTTGTTCAGGTGGTAGCAGGGATTAGAGCTCAGTTCAGCGAGTTCCGATCCAGATTTTCCCTCCACCGCTACGACCTTTCCAAAATCGCTCGACATTAGCATCGACTGTCGTTCAACCGGTCTAATTGGGATTTTCCCAGCGTTGCGTTCGAACGAATTCAGCAGTTCCAACCAATCTACCCAATTTACGCAACATCGCCATTTCTCTTATAGAGCGAGCAGGATCACAAGATTCTCACCTTTCTAACATTCGAAATGTTGATTCTCGTTCTACACTGATTAAAATATCACGAATGAAAACACCATTTAATCAAATTTTTTCAACGCGTCCAATTATAAGGGTAACACATAATTCACGTTTAAACAATGTTCATCATGAAGCACAAAAGCGGAGGCACGCTACGATTTATCTCGAAGCTGATACGGGCCAAAATTTTTTGCATGGCTGTGGCCTGCTGCAAGTAAGTGCACTTTTCCCGCGAAGAGAGGCGTTACTTCCCGCCATTACGACCCGCAAAGATTAACAGCGGCTTCCTGCGTCCGTCCGTCGGCCATTCGACGTTCTCCTTTTTCGTGGCGCGCAACTAATTGCGACGATGCAGGCATATTTCTGCTCTCACACACCGCCCGAGAAAAATGGTGCCTGCCACCTTTAGCCACCCCCTGACCAACCCTCGATGCTTTTTTCAGCCGCGTACAGACCCACCAACTGTGTATTGTGCGCCTTTTTCTGGTACTGTTCGTTCTTCTGTCCGTTGGTTCCGTCTGCAACGAGAACGCGTTTCGAACGAACACGTGCACTCACCGTGTGCCCACTACTTTTCATCGTATACCTGTCTTCGTTGCTCTTTTGACTTTAGTTCTTGGTCGCTTCTCTCGTTTTTCTCCCTTGTGCCACCGATACTCTCCCCGGTAGAGGCCTCTTGTCTCTTTATTCTCCATACCATCGTCCTCTCCCTTCACCTTTTCCCTTTCCCGCTGGTTCTCTCCCGTTTGGCTTTTATTGCGGCGAGTTTTCCCCGAATTTGCGGTGGCTGGGCTTTCCCGAAATCGCGATTAGCACCACGACTCTCCGCAACCACGTGGTGCTCGGTCTGCACGTGATTTACTTTTATTACCACGCCGCGAGAGCAGCTCTTCCTTTCTCATTTTCGTTACTGCGTTATTATGAAGCCGTTACGCGTTATTTCAGCTACTTATGGCTACCGATGCTGCCTGGAATTTCCATGTATCGGTAGAACGTAAATTTTCCATTCGATAGAAGAAATAATTTATCTCCCCCTATTTCATCGTCGAAAACGTTCTACATTATTTTATATTTTGTTGTATTATTATACTTCCATTTAACCAAATAAAAGGAGAATCGAAAAGAAACGAATTTTCTCTTTGTCGTATTCCAATGAACGAGACTCTGTACGATTTGCTTGGAAATATCGAGTTTGCTTCGTAGTTGTCGCGACAATCCGACGAAATTCCTTTGAAGGTGATTCATTGGGATCTTGTTCGAGGAATTATTTATACCGTGTCCAGGATCAACGAGCCTTATATTCCAGAAAAAAAGGAGTATAAAATCAAGGGGACCGGAATCGCCGCGTATACGGATGAGAATAAGGGACGTTGTCCCAAGAGTGCCACGATCCCGGGATTTGTTTGCCACCACCTACCCCCGCAAACGTGCTTTCATGTAACGGAGTCAATTCCAATGGGGAAACGCGAATCCTGCGCGTTTTGTGTATCACCGAATACGGTCAGGATTTGAATTAATATTTACGAACGACGCAGAACGCTCTCTGTTCTCTCTGCGTTTGTAGTCACGATTTTTAAGACGAGAATTATGTAGGTGTAATAGGTGTGCGTTACGTCACGGAAATGTATCAAACACACGAGAAATAGTTGATGGCTGTTCGTTTAAATTTAGCGAAAGAGATTAAACAGTTTTTCAAAATTCGATATGAAACCCGATTGAAAGTTCGGAGAATTCCTCTCTTCTTGCAAATACATTTTCGCGATACTTCGAATGTTATTTAAAAAAGAAACAAACGAGTAAAAATATAACAAATAAACATAGAAGGAAATCGTATTAGCTATAAATCGTATTGTATTAATATTCCTTCTCATCTTATCCATAGAAAAATAGATGCTTCTCCTGATATTTTCAATTTCACCAGACTAGTACATTAACTACAGAAAAAAATGCTTTTATCACCGTTCTGCGACTTCATTCTGATCATTTAACGACAACAAAAATTCCCTCAAATTCCCTAGTCCATTAAAGATTGCCTTATAACATCAATTGGACATGGAATAGAACCAACAAGATTTTACATTTTTACATTTTTGCAAAGAGCACCCTCTGGCCGTCGGTGCAGCGTCGTGACGCGGCTCTGAAGAACGCTCGGTGTAGAGGGACGAGAGATGCGGAAAGGCAGATAGAGGAAAACGTAGCCGGATGAATGCAGCCGGTAGATTCGGCATGGATTTCCAGCGACGGTAAAACCATCACGATTTCCGTGCGATTGTCGCTGTGAACGGTCGGACAAGCATTGTCCGTGGAGCAAAAAAGGACGCAGCGGGTGGCAAACGTTAGGAAATTCGCCCGAGGAGGGGCTGCACGGAGGTCAGAAGGGGGTGGCAAAAGGCTAAGCCGAAACCTTTTTCAACGATGAAGGCTTCTCCCTCACTCTTTAACTTCTCTTTCCCTTCGTCCCGCGCATTGTACACGCTGTCGTTTCTCTTTCTTCGCACTTTTTACCTTTTCTTCTTCCCGTTTCACTCCTTGTCTTTCTTCCTCTTTCGTTTCCTCTCCGCCTTGTAGGAACGCAAAGGTGGTATGCAATCTCTGTCTGTCTTTCGGCGCAAGCCAAGGAGATTATACACGTTTCCGTAGCCAGCATCTTCTTTGTCCATCTTCTGTCGCTTTGTACCGCATCGAAGGAGGCAGGCGGGTACGCGCGAGCCTTCCTCTTTGTCTCGGGCCATTCCACTTTTCCGTTGTTTACTTTGCCGGGCGTTTTTCTCGTCGGCCGATCGCGCGAGCCTCACTTTCGCCTTCCGCGAGACCTGTTCCCTAACTCGTTCTCCTGCTTAATTGGCTTCTCCGTCGCGATTTATGGCGCTTCCAGGGGTGACAGGGTAATTTCTTTTGGATTCGAGAATGTCCGCGATCTGGACGTAGCGGCATAGTGTGGCAAATTTTTGCGAGCCAGCGGATGCGAGTGATAGGGATGGATGGAGGCATTGATCGTACGGAGAAACATCGGGAAAATTGAATGAAACCAGGAGAAATTGTCGATACAAGGAAAGATGGTTCTTTTTAGATATAAATATAACGTGTGATATTAAAACGAGAAATATATTGGATAAATATCGGTCATAGTATTATTCCCAAGTGTCCATGTAGCGAATAAATCTGGCTAGCAATTAAAAATAATTTACGTTACTTTCGACCTACTTTATTCTCCTGTCCGACGTTGCAATAATGATTAACGATAATTACAGCCTAAAAACAACCTATCTAAGATCAATTAACCTTCGTAAATCTATATTTCTCTGTCCAAAGCAGCTTCTAATTAAGAAACAATGCAACCAACAGGTTGATAGAGTTTAACAGAGTATAAATGCAACGAGAGAGTTTCCTTTCTTGCCACGTATTTTCCGCTGGGTTTACGACGTTCGCGTTGAAGAATCGCTGCGGTGCAGAGATTGTCTCGAAGACAAACGGCGAGTGGCCGAGTGCGTGTCAATGGCCCCGCGCCAAAATTGCAGAAACAGCGTCGAAGCACAGTGATGGCTTTTCGGTCCTTTTGCTTGATTTTTGGTAATTACGCCGCGCGGAAGGCTAGCAATCTCGTAGCCTGGGCCCTTGCCTCCGCGAAACTTCTCCCGATGATAGCTCGGCAAATAACAGAGAGACGGTTGGCGAGGCGGATGGCAAGAGTTGCCAGTAGACTCTCCTCCTCGTTGGACGTTCCATCCTGGTCGCCGATTGTTCCACGTCGATCGTCGTGGATCGTGTAATTGGATCCGTGGCTACGTAGCGAACGCGGGACCCACAGCTCCACGAAATTCGTCTTTCGTACCTCGCTACGAAAGCGGACCAACAACACGTCCACGGGAATAATAATCCCTCGAGTTTACACGAAGTCCCGCTCTGGCCTCGTAACGATCGATTAAACGCCGTCTGTCGAACCGCCCGGAATTTCACGACGTATGAACTGATTCTTAATTAGAGTGGAAAGGGACGAAGAGATATTGTTTAGCTAAGGGTGTGATTCAATTACGCGAAAATGGGTTGAGTAACTCAAGCATTAATCATAATTGCATTAAATGTAACGATATTTAAAGCGTGTAATTTATAGCGTATTTGACGAGTCTCTCTCATGCTACATTGCGCAAGGGTTAACCTTAAGAATCCCTTTGGTACCTCGTCTTACATCATAATTCATAAATAGCCGCTGCAGTATAAAAACGGTCAGTTTAGGAATATAAACATTCTCGTAATTCGCAAACCTTCTACCAGAACGAAACAGTGTACGAAATAATTAATACCGTCTTCGAGTTCCTTCGTTCCTTCCGTTCATTGAACGGCTGGGCGCACGGTACGTCATGACTTAATTAGGGTTCAGATTATTTCGTTAAGAAGAGAAGAAACGTCGCTATGGGAACCACAGATTTCCCTGGTTAAATCGTGACAAGTGATAATTGCCGGACAGAGTACGTCGTAAATCTATCGACGCGTGCTTTGGTATGCAAAAAGATGCAAGGGAGGTTCTTAGAGGAATTCGACGACAACGATATTCCCGGATTGTGGCTGTTCTCAAAGCGACACTGTCCGACCAAGAAAAGACCGTAGAGAAAGTCCTAGCGGGAGTAAGATAATCTTCGTTTGTGGAAGAGTTCCTGGTGCGAGAGTATCCATCAGCGTTATCTTGAAATCTTCAAGGGCCCAGTATGGATTCATTAAGGGGTAGCTTCATTAGTATCCCAAGAGAGACTCTTTATACATAAGCGTTTCTTTCACGTTCCTTTCCCTTATCCTTTTGCTGCGTTCATTTTCCCTTTGTAATCCTGACAGTGTTTCGTTCTCCTTAACGACTCCTTACTTCCACCAATTTTTAGATTCGTTCAACGCCCGGAAAATCTGCCCCGTTAACCACGGTTAAATATGTACTGCGATCGGATTTTATTCGTCGTAGTAAGAGGAAAATGAATACCTGTATAACAATTATGCGAAATTGTAGAGTGTAGCTGTTCCTGATTTCGTGTATTTTGAAACAATTCTTTTCAAAGCAGATATAAACTTTGCTCTAGCATCCTTTTAACGAGATGTCTCCTAAGAAAATAAACTCTCGATTCGAAAATTTTTCCAGGAAAAATTCTTTTGACTCTTCGAGTGCTGAATGCTCCCTACGGAAGCAACCCGTGTGAATGGCACGCGCCAAGCGGTTGCTACCGTTCGAAACGGAATACTTTTTTTGCTAATGTCAACTAAATTCTACCAAATGTCCAAATCGGACAAATTGTGAATGTAAACAACTAAATAAAAAAAAAAAAAGATAACTACGTTGATCGAATATGCAAATTTTGCAAATTTGATCGAATATGCAAATGTTTATAAAAATTTTCGTTCCTTCTCTTTTCTGTACTCGAAGCTAGAAGTGGTTCGATTTTAATTAGCCTTATATTGAAATTTATATCAATTATCAAAATTCTGAAACGCGCCGTCTCGTTCAAGAAACACGAATATCCGCTATTTCGTATGAAATGAGTGTCTGCGCATTCTCTCAGTTGCATACGCCAACATGCATACATATTCAAGTGGGCACGTCATATTGGTAACAGAATTTCGTGGAAGCATGTGATTCCAACTGGAGACATTTTAAAAATTCTGTGCACGAGGTCGAGGTCTTCCATGAACGCGAACGGAGAACACAAGGGACGTTGGCTTATAGTCGACAGAGAAAACGATCTAGGATAAACTAGCGAAAAAGGAAGGACCTCCCGTGGTGCGTAGAACAATGGCACAGAGAATGCTCGACCATCGAAGATCTTGAAGTATTTACGATGTCGGGCTGGACTTGAACACGACATGAGGTTATCGATGCTTCCAACTGAAGTTAAGATCCAGCGAAAATCAGGGAGAAGCGAGAAATCACAGAGAAAATTTTTTTTTTTTTTTTTTTTTGGAAGTAGTTTACAATCAATTTTCGTTGAGAATTATATGTCGGGTAATTATTAGGATTTAAGGCGCGTAATGATTCTTCGTTTGAATTAGCCATTGTTTTACGAAACAGAGAATATATTTACGCGAATAAACAAGATTTTACAAAAATATTATGAATAATGAGTTTAATAAACGATAAGATTAACAAACGATAAGTTTAACTAATAATTAGATTAAAGAATAATAAGTTTAACGAACAATAAGAGGAATGAATAATATGTCTTACGAATAATAAATTTAACGAATAATGAGATTAACGATTGATAGGTTTTACGAATAATGAATTTAATTAACAATATTAACAATGTTTCCGGGGTTCAAACGAATCCACGGTCAACGGGATAACTCTTTACTATGTGTAGAATAATTTTAAACACAAAAATACGATTCCTGAGACACTCGGTTAATTGCTCGATGTATCACTTTCCAAGGCGATCGCACGAATGAATATCCGATGAAAATCTTTTTTCGCTATACGACTGCATTTGTTTGTTATATGCTCGCTGGAGACATCGAGAAGGTTCCAATCGTTGTTGCTAGGCAATTTCTGTCAAAAGTTTGTTGTATACTCTTTCGAGAAAGATCGAGAAACATCGAGAAAGATCCAAACGCCGTTACTAGGCAGTTTCTGTCTGGAGATTGATTCCTAATACAACGTGTGTCCCATTATATCGACATCTCTGAAGTACAATTCTATGTGATTTCTAGGGAGAACGATACAACCGATCCACACCTTCGTCAGGCAAAACGTTTATTCCGTGACCGTGGCTACGTTCGGCGACCAGTTGTCACCTCGAACCCACTTTCGCTTTCACAAATATCAAACAATTACAAATGACAATTGCTTAATTACAGTTATGATAAAATCTAGGCTAAAGCATTAGAAGGCTTCCTCAAAATTGCAAAGGGAAGGCTCCGGTTTTCCTTTCATCTCCGACATATAAGTAAATTATTCTGACGTGGTACTATAACATGAATAATAAATGATTATCGTATGTTTGGTTCAGCCGAATCTAATTTCTCTTTCTTTTTAATATTTATTAAAATTTACAATCAATTCTCGCGTTGAGAATTTTCAGTAATTTTTCTGGCGTGGCGCAGTAACATGGCTAATTATTTATAATAAGTTAATACTTATTATAGATAAGTATAATTTGTAAGTAAGTATTACAAATAAGTAAATATTACTTAATTTAAATAACTAATTTTCTTTTTTCTTTTTTTTTATTTATTTATTTAAATTTTACAATTTGTCCAGTAGGACATAAATAACTAATTGAATCTAGCGTTTAGGTCTAGCGGGTAGTGTCACAGCTGAATCGAATGTTTAAATCTAACGAGGGTAATGTCTTTTTAGTCTACGGATCTGATCTATCGTGTCAAGTAATTGAGTAACTAGTGAGTTTTAGTGGTTGTTAATTCTTATGTTATATCTATTACTGAATTTGGATATTTCTTCTTTAACCGTAGGTATCTTCCCTAATAGATGCACCCTGGTATGTTACCAACGAAACAATACATCACGATCTCAAGATATCGACAGTCAAAGAAAAAATAACAAAATGTAGTAACAGATACATCAAAAGACTTAACAAACATCGAAACCCCCTAATTACTAAATTACTTAATACGTCGGACCAGATGCGCAGGCTAAAAAAACACTATCCGTTAGACCTAAGCACCAGATTCAGCTAGATTCTAATAAGTAATATTTACTTGTTTATAATATTATTATTTATAAATTACACTTATTTATAAATTATACTTATAATAAGTTCATAAGTTTATTAACTTATTATAAATAATTAGCCATATCACTGCGCCACGCCAGAGAAACTTACTCAAAATTCTCAATGCGAGAATTGATTGTAAATTTTAATAAACATAAAAAAAAAAATATAGCGCACCTTATTGACAGTTTGCAAATCCAGAGAAATAGTTTATTTGCAAATGTTCGGTCGATCGGCTCAGCCTTAATCCGCAAATGATATTAATACTACGGCTGTAAAACAATGCAGTTGCTGAAAGCGCATCCCCAACCGAACAAATAACATTCGTAGGGAATTAACAGTTATGTCGAAGAACAAACGGTGCCCGCACGTACCTTACTTTACACCCCGCGACTAATCGCATTACCGTTTCCCTGAAAGCTCGTCTCTCGTTTCGGACACTAGAAATCCTCACGAAAATTCCGCAGGTAGACGGCCAAGTCCATTGTTCGTGCGTCCCTTCGAAATCTTTATTGTTTTAGCCGAAATATTATTTCAGGCACCGTTCGAAGGTACATACCCAGAAGCTACCCAAGGCTCTCCTAAAACTCTGTTTTTTCATCCTTTATGGATTTCTCCGTTTATTCTATTCTGTTTATGCATGTTTCGCAGACCAAGTAATTTCTTACTCGTGCGTTTGAGTTATTGACTGGATTAACAAGACGAATGTTTTCAATAGATTTTGAACAAAAGAAATTTAGAAGAAGGTTGTATCGGTGTGAAGACTTGAAAGATGTTTTATTGATTATTATTTATTATAATTCCAAAATTACCCTCTACAAGACCGTAATAAAACCTGTCTGGACCTACGGAATCCAACTATGGGGAACAGCAAGTAACTCCAACATCGAAATACTACAACGCTTCCAATCGAAAACGCTAAGATCCTTAATAGACGCACCTTGATATGTTACCAACGAAACCATCCATCGCGACCTCAAGATACCCACAGTCAAAGAGGAAATAGCAAAATACAGCGACAGATATAGCAAAAGAGTCAACAAACACCGAAACCCCCTAATCACTGGACTACTTGACACGACGGACCAGATTCCCAGGCTGAAGAGGCACTACCCGCTAGACCTAAACGCTAGATTCATTTAGTTATCCAAATTAAGCATATGCACTTACTTATAATACTTATAAATTATACCTATCTATAATAAGTATTATCTTATTGTAAATAAACAGTCATGTCATTGCGCCACGCCAGAAAAATTACTGAAAATTCTCAACGCGAGAATTGATTGTAATTTCAACAAATAAATAAAAAAAAAAAAATTTATTATAATTCCGAATAATTCTAGGAGACATGTATTAAGAAAAGAAAATTTATTACTTTCCTCGATTTTCTAATCTTATGTTAATAACAAAGAGCTTGGGTAATCGATCTTTTCCAAACATTGTCGATGGTTTTTCTATTGATTCCATTTTTCTGTCAGTGATTATCCTATTGAATATCCTTATACAACTTGTGATTAGAACTATTTCTTTATTCGATAATTAGTCATTGTTCAATTTGTTTTTTAATTTTTCAATTACACTCATTTACGTTCAATTACACTCGCTTTCTTCTATACCACGTACGAAAGCTATTTAAATTACAGTGAATACATGTACTTTCAAAGAACATCTTCGTTCTATTCTCTTCGATCTTTTCGCAACTTTTTACCCGTGGCTTATAACATCGTAAGAAGCTACTCGATGTCATAACTATAAATACGAAGACGTTCCATCAACGATTCTAAAAATTGTCCCGTAAAGTCAATATGTATAAAATATGTCCACGAAGAACATCAAGAATTTATCAATTGCGCAGCTTTCTCTTTTCTCCAACATCCTTTAAAATACGGAACAAGAAACGCCCTAAGTTTAACTCCTAGCGATCGCACGACGCGAATCTGTTCCTGTTTTTGAATGGATAGCGCGACTCATCGTGCGTTCGATGAGAAATCGTGTATACTGTCCTCAGTGCTGAAAAAAGGGAGCAGGGATAATCCCATCGGTGACACAATATTCGCGTAACCGACGATCGTAAGGACTCGAGGTGTAAAGAAGGAAAGGAAGAAGAAGAAGAAGCAGCAGAAGAAGAAGAAGAAGAAGAAAAAGAAGGCGGAGGACAAGGACGGTCCTCGAAGAACTCGTCACACTCGCACCCCATAATCCTTCAGCGGCATTCACGATCAGACTTACCACGCACACACATGCAAAGAGTTACGGACACGGACAGATTGAAATACAGAGAAGAGAGCAACGTACACGTACGCGTGCGATGGAGAAATCGGCGCGCGCGAACCAGGAGAAAACGAGTCGCACGACCTGAATAACTCCGCCTGGATGTTTCTAATGCGTGGCTTAGCAGGCTCACGAGTTCGTGAAGAGGACCGATGAACTTCGGATAATCATCCGACCCCTTCTATCTCTTTCTTCTCGTCGCTTGATTCCTTTTCTCGCGCAGACTTCTTTTCCATTCTTCCGGGGGGAACAATCTAACTTTTCCCTGGTGGCGACGAGGTAGACGCTTCCGTGACTAATTTCGGGGGTTGCAGACATTCCGTGCGTGGTTTCGGAAATATCGGATAATGCTTTTGCGAGGATCCTGTGCGAATTCGACGAATATGTTTCGTGTCGTAGAATTTTTCATTTTGATCTTTTCACGTGCTCGAGGATACCTTGGGATACCTTAAGAAACAAGGATATATTAATGTAAATTTTTTTTTTATTTAATTCTTTTCATTCACAGTTTGTCCAATTTGAACATTTGGTAGAATTTTTTAACTGCTTGATTATCGCGTGGGTGGCTACCCCCAGCGGGATACCATCTTCGTGTTTTAATGTAAGATGGGAAAATAAACTTGGGAAACATCCAAAAGTCCAAAAAGTTTCTTTTGTTTCATTAGTGAAATAATAGATGCAAAACATTTTTTATTTTATATTATTTTATGGATTTATGATCCACTACAAAATGATCCATTTTGTAGTAATAGAATAAAATGTATCAAACATAATTGAATAAAATAATATAAAACAAAAAATGTTGTGCATCTACTACTTGCTTATAAAACGAAAAGAACTATTTGGACAACCTAATAGAAGAGTTACGATCGACTTATTCGATTCACTTGCGTGTATCGACTTTAATAATACGAAATATGATCGCACAAATTTCTAATTAAGAAACAAGCAGTTGATAGCGTTAATAAAGTTGAACACGTTAATAAAGATAGCTTGTAAATTTATATTCCATGAATTTCTAAGTGCCTGGTCTCTTCAAACGGAGAGATTTCGACAGTACCATTCGAAAATCCTGAAGAGCACCGTAGTATACGATCAAATTACAAAACCAACGCAACGCTCCGAAGTCCATATTCCTCCCCATCGCTTTCACCGTCTGTCGGTCTGATAGCACGATTACCGTGCTGTCAAATTCCGTATCAAACACGAGGATCCCTGGAGCCGTTACGTCCCATCACGAAGAAACGATTTCTCCCGCGAAGAAATGAAAAAGCTTGTTGTCTCGTCACGAGTAACGCTCGAGGGTCTCGCAAGTCGATCAAATTCCGTCCGTTGGAACGCGAACGACGACAAAGTACGATAAATGGGACTACGTATGCGAACAAAAAAGACGAAAAGATAAAAGGAGAAAGAAAGAGATTGAAACGTGAAAAACGTAAGACGGTATGAATAAAAGTAGGAGAGGGGAGGGGGGTGAAAGTAACGAAAGGAGAGGACGATATCGTGAGCGTTTACGACGTCGTTTTGCCTCGATAAATATGCTTGGAACCCTTTTTCAAGGGATGCAAAACACCCCTCTTGGTAGGCGGGGTGCAACGAAACCTGTGTAATCTGCCATACGTTTCCCATGAATATGCATCTGCGAGGCTAATGCGATTTGATTCACGATTGGCCTAAGTGTACGGGGGAAACGGGAAGGGAAGATCTCTTGAAAGCTACAATAATTCGATACGTCGACCGTGAGGGCACAAATTAACGTTTGTTAGCGTAACATAACGTTTCTCTGCCGTTCGATCGCGGAGACGATGCGATTCCCTGATGAAAATAAATCGCTCGCCAAGCCGAGGATTAAAGATTCCCTTTTTGTGCTTCGAAAATTGGTAACGACCGGTTATTTCGTTCGCATGAAAAATATATAGCTGTTCATCTGGGATTATCGCACAGTTCTCGTTCAATTCCGTCTGGTATGAGCTTGACAAGGCGCGTTGCATCACATCTTATACGTCGATGGACAATTTCTGAAAAATTCTTGATGTTAGTGACAGAATATATATCACCGTCTATAATTACTTAAACTTGAAAACGAGCATTGCCGATGTAATTTTTCGGAAAGTAAATGATTTTCCCTGAAAGTAGAATCTTGCTTCATACATCGCGTAATTTTGGAAAACGTAAGCACTTCTTTTATCTGTAAAAGATATCGTTATCTCGTGTTTCTAAAATACCTCTTATTTTAAACTTACGACCTCCCCCATTAAGATCTAAATCTTGATATTGCGCGCACGAATCTCGACTTTCCAGTAATAAAAATGTCAACGGAAAATTCAGTTTCTCTGCGAAATATTCGCTGGAAAGAGGAACAGCTATCTCTATAACCACGCAAATTAAGTAATTCTAATTTACGCACGTTTTACGACTGGACAGTAAATCGCGAGCTATCGCTCACTCTCATTTTATCTTCGTTTCCTAGGCAAATTTACTGCGCAAATTTGTCGGAGCGTTGCTTTACACCGACACGTCTACAAGAGGATTTAATAAATCACCAGTACAATTAGCAAGTTGTCAAGGTTCATGAAGTTCTGTTAGGTAGACTGAGCAAGGTATACTCGTCGATTTTCGATTCACACACCTTTACGATCCTTCTATACTTCTTTATCTTCCGATCTCTCAGAAAATCCTAAGCCGCATTCGGACTGTCTACTTTCGTCGACTTTGCAGTACTTAAGGTGCGGGGTGACGAGGGGTAAGGTTTTAATTGTTTTACTGTCAAGGGGATTTCCAAAGGGCCAACTGCACACCAATAAAACCGATTTTACCAGACCCTCGTAAACTTTATGTCAACACGGTACGCCGAACAGCGTTAAGTTTTCACTATCCAGGGAAATTCCAACGATTTGTGCTTCCTGGTTGTAAGAAAATGCGATAACGGAAGCGCTAGACGAGGCTAAAGAAAATAAAGCGTTTAAGAACTCACCTGTTTACACAAAGATCGTCGACCATCCCATTTTCAACCCTCTCTTTTCCTCTTCTTCTTTAATAATCCGGCGAATATTCGCAAAGGATACGAACGAAGTATACCAAAGGTTGAAAGTTTTCTTAGCATGCAGTGGTTTACGCTGCAAGTAAAGAGGATTAGCATGAACAATTACTAAGAGTGATTAACGAGATGACTTCGTAGCCTCACAGATCGTTGTTTCTCTCAGGAATTACGCTTGTAATTTAGATACTGTCGATGGCCGAGCGTACTGCTGGTAGCCTCAGGATACTGTTATTCCTGGAATTAAATAGAATAGCTGGAGTCCTTGCACCTGGAAATCCTTCCTTGCAATTGTGCGACACCTGCAAGGGTGCACGCAGTTGATCTCGGTCGGATAGCACAATGGCGCATGATCGATTCCCTGATCTTATCTTCTTCCGCTTTCTTAACGATTCTCTTCCGTAAACCGATAAACGTAGACAGGAAACGTGCGTGAAAGGTAGAAAGTTGAAGATTTCGTATTTACGATGTACGTATATTACGGAAAATCTTTGCTAAAACATAACATTTTAATCATAACATTTTAATATTCGACAAACGTAAATCATGAATTTGTAAAAATATTTGCAATCTACCAGTGATCGAGTAAAAAGAAATAAAAAAACGGATTAAGAAACAAACATCCACCCGCTTGACAGGGCGTCAACATCGTTAGCTTCTCGTTTTCACTAAAACCCGCAAGGCACCTGTATCATTTCCCATATGATCCCTCTGTGGTAAACAGGTTAATCCTCGATTGACCCTTCTTTGCACACAGGTTCGACCTGACCATCTTATTGTAGGAAAAAAGGGGAACGTCCGTGAGCGGAAGAGAGACGGATTACAGTCCGGCACGCGACCAGAGAACCGCAGAGGTACGGTGACAAAAAGGTCGGCGGATGCGACGTGGCCGTCGCACACGCCTGCATGGTGTGCGCTTCTCGTTTGGGTCGGTGAGGTTGAACGAGGTCGGTGGTTCGCCTTCTTAACATAAACCTCGGACCTTCCGTTAACGTTGATCAATTGGACGAAGGCGCTTCCTTGCCCGTGGCCGTCGTGTCGGGTAGACAGCTTGTCGATAAGCTTCGTGGCAACCGGACGAGGCAACGACGACGTCCCGGCGATCTCGCGGATCACGGCTTGTAACGAGAACAGCTCGGTTAATCGACGTAAACGAGCCTTCGAAAGCTGTCGCGACTACCCTTCCGGCAGTAAGGGTAGAAGCGAGGGGTATTGTGCCGCGCAGTTCCTTGCAGGAAAGATCTTTTGTGCATGAACGGATAAAGAGCAACCAAAGAAGGCCGTTGTGCGCTCTATTAGAGACGTACACGCTCGCGTAACTTTCTTCTTTCAAATTTCATTTCCTTATATATATATTTCTTTTTTAACATAATTGTAAATTATTTAATCAACGACTAATTTGCTCGCATAGAATGTTGAATATTTTGGCGTCTCGCTTGGAATGATTCAAAATTAGAGTTTTTATCAAAGAACGGAGAATATTAGAAAAGAAGTACCACTTAAGAAGCTATATTCTATGCGATATACAGGGTGGTTGGTAATCGGTGATACAAGCGGAAAGGGGGTGACTCTACGCGAAAAAAGAAGTCGAAAATATAGAATAAAAATTTTTCGTCTGAAGCTTTGTTTTCGAGAAAATCGACTTTGGATCGAGAAAATCGATGGAAAGATTTAAGAAAAAAAAAATTAAAAAAATTTTTATTCTATATTTTCGACTTCTTTTTTCGCGTAGAATCACCCCCTTTCCGTTTGTACCACCAGTTACTAAACCGCCCCGCATATAAATACATTTATTAGAGTTCGAAGGTATTCCAATACTTTGATTGATTTATTACGTTAAAAATATTTGCTACAAATTCGCCTTATTGATAGCGTAAACTAAAAATGTGTGGGTACTCCGCGAACCGTAAACTTAGTAAATGTAAATTTTGCAGGCGACTGAAAACACGGAGAAGCATGGCACACGATTTCACGCGAAATGGCTGGTAAACGATTTCCGATACATTTCTGCTCGAGAATATTTGTACATCTCGGCTAGTTAAAACGAGTAACAATAAATACTTGTTCATGTTTGTGGACATGTACGGTTTGTGCGTACAGTTCGATCTATGTCAGTTCGTTCTACCGTATTTTCGAAAAAATATATAATTCGTGGTAGAAAACTGGTTGCCATGAGCATGGTAAACAAACTCGTGTATGTTTGCGTTCTGTTTACCCTTTCATATGTTTATCTCCGCTTCGTGGGTATAAGGATTCGAGTAAACAACTATTTTGCATTTTATTTGGTTGCCACCGAGATCAAATTTTGTTTGCAACAAGGTAGTTGTTTTGAACGTTCCGTTTGAATAGAGTCGATCAGTGTAAAATTAATTTAACGAAAACGTACTATTGAATTTGTCATTTTCTTTTGGTATACCTTTATAGCCAAGCAAACATAAACCTTGTTTTTTTAAACCTTACACAAAACAATTAGCTTATCGTTTAAAATATATATACAAAAGTAAATCATAATCTTTAACAGAATTTGAAAAACTTTCTCAAACACGTCTCAACAATTCATTCCCTAATTAATTGTCTAAATAACGATACTCAAACGATATATTTTCTAGATAACCAAAATGTTGAAACCATAACATTAGGTCGTCCGAAAGGTTTCTTTCGTTTTATAAGGAAATAATGGATGCACAATATTTCCCGTTTTATATTATTTTATCGAATTACTTATGATCCATTTTGTTCTATCAAGATAAAAATCACAACGTTCGACAGATTAGGTTTCATCTTTGCATAAAGATGCATCGTTGTATAAGACGTGTCTGTAAAAGAAAGACAATATCTACAAAAACATCGAATCTCAATTATCGAAACTATATCATACGTACCTTGTAATTGATAAAACTGTTAACCATCTTTTGCAATTAGGGACGTACGAGACTATCGCACATTATATAACAAGATTGTTAGATTCCATCGCTAATCTATTATCTCACGTCAGATAAATGGTGCGCGTACATGATGCGATACCAAGCCATCGAACGATGTTATCGAAGTCGACGTGCAAACTTGAACAAAACTTCTACTCGCCCGTATTACCGCGTAGAACAACTTCGTCAGGTCGCGTAGAACAGAAAGGGTTCTGCACTTTCGACGTTGTCTCGAGGTCGGGACGACAGGTTGTCGATAAACCACGGCCACTGCACTAGTCATGTCGATGGACACTTTGTATCGCGATGCGTTTGGCATAAACGCTGTTCTCAATGCCACCACGCCAACTGCGTCCTCTTAAATAACGTGACTTATTATTGCCGTGATTGTTACGGAAAGAAAAACGTCTTGTTGACATCGTTGAACTGTAGCGAAATTGTTTTGTTTACGTTCGAAGTTCCTTCTAGGACTGAACATAATAAGACGAACAATGTGTATACATACGAAATTTAAGTTTAAGTCGAATTTTCGACACATGCGTGTATGTAGTTTCGTAAAAATGTTGTATATTTATTCAAAATAATTTATACGTAGCTTTATGCATTTGTATCGACCACGTTCCTTTTTGGAAATTCTACATACATTCCACAAACTTGTTTATCAATGCATAAATAAGTGATAAGAATAAGGTAACCGTTATAGACTTCGAAATATTCAACGTAAAATCAATACTGTTCAGGATTGTTTGCATCCGATATCTTTCCTCCCTATGTCAACATATTCTCCCTAAGAAGTCACAAATGACTGAAACATTAGGGATTCTTATTGTAAATGATAAACAACGAGAAGGTAAGAAAATACGTAAGTGAAATCTTCCGGAACAATTTGTAGATAATGAAGAGAGGAATTTCTAAGAAGACCTTTATTGATTGAAGCAGATAAGAATTATCAATTTTTGGAAGAGTGTAAATTGTAACTTGTTTTGAGTATTCGATTCATATCGAATTTCCGTTCAACTTATTAAAAATGTAATCTACCTTGTAAGAAACTTCTTTCATAAATATTAATAAATACCAATGAGAACAAAAATAGAAGTCGCTAACAAATATACAACAATTTTCATTTAAAACAAACGGTTGCATAAAATTTGATCCGTATATTATTTTGGAAATTATAAAGTATGAACTTTCGTTTCGCAAAGTAACACACCCCTTTACAACAAATATATTTTAATTATATAAAAGCCAATTTATAAACCTATTAAGCGACATAATAGAAATATCGATGGAAAAGAAATTTTGATTGCACTCTTCCTCGTTCCCATGAGCAGCTAAAGAGAAGCAAGAAAAATAGAAGAGGGCATTTTCATGGGATGTAGGTCATCGATTCAAGACTATGGAGGATATCCTGCTCATAGATCGGTAAAAGGGACAGAAGAGAAGAGGAAGGAGCGTGAAGTGCGTTTATGAATGAGTAATCCCGAGGACCTGACCTTCGGATCTTGTACACTTGCGTCATGCCTCCACCCTTGGAGACACCCCCTTCCGGTTCGATGATTTCAGGGGTTGCGAGCGCCGTATGCCGCAACAACTGTCATCTTAAATTTTCGGGGGCGGTGAGATTTACCTTTGCCGGTATTCTCGTAGCTACGACGAATAAATTCGTGACGGAATTTAATGAGCTAAGAATGCCCAGCACAAGTATTTTACCGTAAAAAAATGTGAAATATGATCGTGTTGGCGAAAAAAGTAGAAAACTTGAAGTCTCAGGGACAATAGTACAGTTACGTGTTAATTACGCGTTATATAGAAACTGTGCAGGGATCTTGAGAACGAACTGTATGAATAGGAAAGGAAAATATTAAATTTCCAGGTAAACAAGAAAGGAAAATTGCAGGCTATTAAAAATAATAAATAATAAAATAACCTAATGAATAGAATAGAAAATTCTTTAATGGGTTTGAAGGAATACAATTTAGTATGTCATCGTAATTTATGTAGGATTTCAATGAACAAATGACTTGAGAATAACATACACGACAAATACACGAGCTAATGGCTGTGACAGAAGTCCTGTAAGTAAATTAAGAAGAATACAGAAATGGCAGATGAAGGAAATAAATTTTATAAGGCAATTAAGAGTACAAGTAATACTTCTTTTCTTTTTTTCTTATTTATTTATTAAAATTACAATCAATTCTCGCGTTGAGAATTTTCAGTAATCAAGTAATACTTGGAAAACAAGCGATGCTTTATTACAAGGGTCTGTGCTGATCGTATCTTATCTAATATTTTTTTTTTATTATTTATTTATTTACATATTACAATTTGTCCAGTAAGACATTTGGTAAAATATTATAGCTTAGTGATATAGCAATATAGCATGTGGATGGCTACCCCCAGTGGGATACCATCTCTCATTTAATATGAGATTGTAACAAAACTATTAAAATGAAAAGAAGAATTACGTATTCCCTTTACAATTCAAATTTTATAATCATTAGTTAAAACCTCTGAAATATGTGCTAAGAAATATTTTAAAAATAATTTCTGTTATATCTCTCGTTATATGTTGCCACATCTACTCCAGGTTGCCACATTTACTCCAGGTTGCCACATTTACTCCAGGTTGCCACATTTACTCCAGGTTGCCACATTTACTACAGGTTGCCACATTTACTACAGGTTGCCACATTTACTACAGGTTGCCACATCTACTCCAGGTTGCCACATCTATTCCCGTTGGGGGTGGCTACCCACATGATAATCAAATAGCCAAAAAATTCTACCAAATATCCAAATCGGACAAATTGTGAATGTAAACAATTAAATAAAAAAAAAAAAAACATCTACTCCTAATAGTTCTGGGACATACGGAAAATGAAAAGGCAACGTATCCCATATTTTTCCAGAAACCCCCTAAAACCAGCGTGGGAATAGCAATCGTCAAACACGAACACGTCGTTCCCACCTTTTGTTTTTTTTTATTTATTTATTTATTTACATATTACAATTTGTCCAGTAAGACATTTGGTAAAATATTATAGCTTAGTGATATAGCAATATAGCATGTGGATGGCTACCCCCAGTGGGATACCATCTCTCATCTAATATGAGATCGTAACAAAACTATTAAAATGAAAAGAAGAATTACGTATTCCCTTTGCAATTTAAATTTTACAATCATTAGTTAAAACTTCTGAAATATGTGCTAAGAAATATTTTAAAAATAATTTCTATTATATCTCTCGTTATATGTTGCCACATCTACTCCAGGTTGCCACATTTACTCCAGGTTGCCACATTTACTACAGGTTGCCACATTTACTACAGGTTGCCACATCTACTCCAGGTTGCCACATCTACTCCAGGTTGCCACATCTATTCCCGTTGGAGGTGGCTACCCACATGATAATCAAACAGCCAAAAAATTCTACCAAATGTCCAAATCGGACAAATTGTGAATGTAAACAATTAAATAAAAAAAAAAAAACATCTACTCCTAATAGTTCTGGGACATACGGAAAATGAAAAAGCAACGTATCCCATATTTTTCCAGAAACCCCCTAAAACCAGCGTGGAAACAGCGATCGTCAAACACGAACCCGTCGTTTCCACGTCCGTCAAGATTTGCCCGCAAAATGGATCTCCTCTCGTCCAACCCCTATCGTCACAATGCGTGCAAGCCTTTTTTCCGTAGCTTCCTGTCGAAACGGATTCCTTTAACCGGGCGAAACCAAGCCCCTGCAACAGGCATATGTGTGCGCACGACACATCACCGTCGAAACTTATTTTAACGTGAAAACGCTAGAAAGAATTCCGTGGGAACTGACTAGGAGAGGTAAGCAAGAGTTGGATTTCCTAAAGAAAAGGAAAAACGCTCCTCCTGTTTCTCTGTGTGTTCAGGCATTTATATCGAAGGGATCGACGAGAGGGGTAAGATCGTTATTAAGGAAGAAACGCATGATTTTTTTATCTTTCGTGGAAGAATCGGTGGTAGGTATTATTTATATTGGAGATCGATGAATTCTTTAATATTAGACCGTTAATCATATATTCGGATGAAATCTATTACAGAAATAAATTGAATTGGCATTAAACTATGGTATAAAGAGAGTTCATCCGAACACACGATCGTCTTTAATAAAAATCTTTTTTTTTTATTTATTTATTTATTAATATTTACAATCAATTCTCGCATTGAGAATTTTCAGTAAATAAAAATCTTTGATAACAAATTTTTCAAACAATTCATCGAATATTTATCTTTCATCTTCTGAAAAAATACCTATCGTTCGTCTACGAAAAGAATGCTATACTAAATCTCTTCTAGAGTCTTCTACAGTTCCAGCAACGACTTCTGATAAATCATAATCGTACTGTCATTCACCCTTCATTCTTTCACGAAAACCATGTCACGACCTTTGGACTTAGAGAAGGACGTTAGAGAAAGTTTCGAGAAATTTGCTTGGAAGGCGAATTATTGTCGAAGAACAGGTAAAATATTGTCACGAAAAGGATTTCGACCGTTTTTGCCGATCATACTAGGAAAGGGTTGAAACCCTCCGCAGCGAATAGGCCAAAGGTTCGTCATATCAAGGTTAAATCGACGAGGGTCGCGAGAATTGACGATCGATGGGGCAAATTTCGTAGAAAAGAAGGCAATTTTTGCGGTAAATGGCCCTCTTTCTCGCGCGATTTGTGCTCTCGAGGAAGGGGCGAGACTAGTTGCCTTTTTAACGCGCAATCTTGCAGATTTTACAAAAAAGGGTTACGCGAAAGGCTTTCCCGTAGGGTCGTTTTCTATTTTTGAAGTAAACTCTTCTTGAAAAATAAATTGTACCGATCTTGGGCAGAAAGATTTGCCATGTGGGAAAATATTTTTTTAGGATGGATTTCAATTACGGAGGAGAATCGAACATTTTTGTGTCGAAGAAAGTCGTCAAATTTCACGAATTACGCAGGTATTTTTGGAAGTTTCAACAAGTAGGAAAAAAACCGTTGTTGCTGCAGAAGAAATTTATGAGGTTAGGATTGTAACGGATCTAAAAAAACGTATAGCGAAGCATTCTTAGGATCGTCGTTTTTGCCACTATGAAAATATGCAGGAAAAATATGAAAAAAGTTATACGACGTTCTAATTGTTTCGGGAGTCATCAGAAATATATTGTTTCGTTGTAAACAGAGGAATGTTTGAATACACGGCATTAATGTGTTTTGTCAGAAACAATATTTGCACTTTCGAAACCAACAATTTCATTTCGAAGCATAAAACAACTACGCTACGTGTACGGAATCAAGTTGCATAAATAAGATGCATACATAACCGGTGCTCAAATATTTTTCTTCTTCTTTCCACAAATCATACGACAAAATATGCTTCGCGAAGGATCGGATCGTTGATGCTACGAAAATTATCCAAAATTCGTGCCTTCTAAAACTGAATAAAATTAAGCAAAAATCTTTTTATTCGAAAAATTCGCTACTAGATGTCGTATTAATTCTATAATAAATAATTTTAGGGCAAAATTATTGACGAAACCAGAGAAGAAAAGAGAAATTCGAGGAAATGGACAAACGCGCCCGTATGTGTACCATACGAGCAAAATACACGTGTGTCGCATTATGATGTACAACGTGCACACGCACGACCGACACACAATTCCATTGTCGAAGGTATCCCTTGTTTGCTCGAGGATCTGGCGAGCAGCTGATTGGGATTTTCGCTCTCGTCAAGTCTTGTGGATTACACATGGCACGTCGCTTTCGTAACGACGCTGATGCCGTATTTGCGCGCGGAGGAAATAAGAAAAAAGTATTATTTGAGGGCGGTTCAAGCTCGTTCAAGAAGACATCACTGACGTGGAAAGGAAATCTGCGAAAAAATTGTTGGTGAAATTCGTTTGGACATAAAACGATGTTTTAATTCAATACTTAAGTAGGTTATATTTTGTATAAACGATTATAAATAAAGTGACACGTTTATGACATAAAATAATTATGTTTCAACTTCAATAAAAAATCAACGTTAACTTTACCGAAAACATTTGCACGTATACGATAATTGTGAAAAATAGAAACGAAATCCAAAAGTCGTCATTTCAATGGACCTGGTAGCTCCAGTGTTAATCCCTTAATCCCTTAATCCCTTAATATTTACGTTTGGCCCGATCATCGTGCCACGGGCTATGTCCGTAGCTGTAGGTGAAGGGGTTAAATCAATCATTTTGCAATTTAAAGTAAACTACAAGTAATTACAAAATAAAACGATATAATTATCGAACCTACATACGATCCTCGAGTATCTATTTCGACGAATCGAACATGTTGCAGAAAGTGCAAGAATTTACCAGAGTCTTCGAGGTTTAATAATCTCGAGCTCGATAATAACGATCTCGTTCAAAGGTTCCCGTGCGGAACGGCAAAAATGTAGCCACCCCCTGGAATCCCCGAGTCGGGACGGCGATGTGGCATTAGTAAAAACGCGATATTGTCTGACTCAACAGGTTGCAGCCATCCCAAGCCCCACCTCCCAACACTTGCACCGCTGTGCCACCCCACACGCCACCTTCGCTCGGCGCTGTATTAAATAAATCTGGCGATGGGGTGATTTCTCTCCCTTTTGTTGAATTCTTGGGGTAACTGAGTGACACGTAAAACTCATCGAGGATTTAATCAATCTTTGTCAACGTTTAAAATAGTTACACTCGTTTCCTTTCAAATTATCGTGATACGATATTGTTGTATACATATATAAGATTTTTTTAATAAAATAGTAATATTTCGTGCGTGAAAATAAGCACAAGTATTTTTACGAAAATATAGAGATTCATCGATGTAGCAATAATTGATTATAATTTCTAATTGAGCTTCTGTTGATAGGAAAAATGTTGACGTAAGACACAAGTAGGTCTTTTGAACTATAAAATTGAACAGAAATTACGTCATTGTAAAATTTCGACATCGCCGTGTTTTGTCGGCTTCCGTTCTTGCCAAAAGGACGCTCATTAAAGCCAGAATTCAAAGAATCTGCGACGCTAACATTTCTCGACCATGTGTTGACCAGCCGCGAGTACTCAAACAATATCTCGCATTTCCTCTTCGAAACCTTAAACTGCACAGCTACTAAAAGTCGGAACGAAAATGCCTGTACGCGATTCTAAGCCGACACAAGCATAAGCGTAGGCCCTTGTTTCCTAGTACCAATTCTTCGATAGATTTTACATCCGCTTCGCCTTCGTATGCGAAGAATCGCGTCGCGCTTGAAGCTAAATATACTTCGCGTCGCATCCCGTGCGATTTCATCCTTGGCAAACTTCTGCCAAACCTAACACGAAGAAGCATCATCGTTCGCCAGTTGGAAAAGCATCGGACGAAAACTCAGTGCCAGTGGTGGAAATTCCATCGATCACCGGAATCCCCAATCGAGCAGAACTTCGAAGAATCGTCCGCTTCGAATCGTCGATTCTCGGTTTGCGAATGCGAAAAGCATCCCCCTTGGACCGTTCCACATCGAGCAGCGTCGACAACTTCTCCAAGTATTCGCCGGTGGTTCACGAACGAGCAGATAAATCTCGAGAACGATGAGCAGAGCCTGTAGAACGAACCGCGCCGGCATTGAGCCGACCAACAGGGTCGTACCATCGCGCTATTCAGGTTCGCAAGAGCATGTCTCTGTTCGGCTAGAGCCGCGAGAAGTGGGGAGAAGGCAAATGCACCGGCACCAGGGAGAAGACCAGGTGTATCCCGTGGAGCCTGGGAAGCGCAAACTACAGCGCAACGAGAAAACGCGGACAGACAGATGCTACCTACCATCGTACCGTCTGGTCCCTTCGTATTCGGCGTCTATGTGCACAGACGCCGACGTCGCCGACGGAGACTCTGTTTGCTCTCGAGAACGCGACCATCGTCGCACTCTCCGAATTTGGGACCGTGGATGCACCAGCGGACTCGCATTGTCCAAGGACCTTGAGAAAGTCGTTGGGATCTCCCGCGATTCTTTTGTAAAGCGCTACTGCTGCATGGAGTGAGAGTTGCCGATGAACTTGACACAATTAAACAATATATTAACTCGTCAAGCTTGTAATTCTTTTTAAATAGAAATTTCTATAACAATGGCATGGAATATTAATGGAAGCAAATAAACAGCAATTGAATTAAATTTTGATACTTGGCGATTTAAGATGATATTTAACAATAGCGAAAACGTACATTGAAATTGTGTAAGAAGCGATTTCCAATGGTGTTCATAATCAAGAGAAAGTTCTGTAAATATATGTATCAGTTATGTCGAAGAAAGTATAAGTTATTGGACATGGCGTAACCACTAGACCAGACAAATATTACATATTAACCATGACTGACGTACTGTTTCCTAAAATTATCTGATTGAACGTTCGTATCGTTTATTGACGATCTTTTGTAATCGTTTGGCAATTTCGCATTGACTAACCTATAATTATGTATTTAAACAGATGCAGTTATATTTCATCCTTTCGTAAACCTAAATACAAAGTTACGCAATTAATGTTTCATCCTATAAGACGAAACACAAATTCATTATAATTAACGTATCACAACATTTGCGTAATTTTATGATTGTGAAGTATCGACGCAAGATTAACTCTTCGTGTCACGATCTTCAACTTTTCGTTACTTCATTCCTATCTACTTACATAATTGAACTATTTCATAAATCAAATTTAATATCAAACAATCCGTTGAAATTGAATTTTATCAAACTTCATTAAATTTCATTAAACTCAATTTATTCTATAAAACCAGTAAATATTCTACATATAGGTAGGCGATTTTAATTAAAATACTTTTAACGAATCTACATATTTACATGATGCGAATTGAAGTTATATTTTTATTTGAATAAAAGTCGATAATAATTTTATCAAAAATACCCAAATGCCTTTCTGTAAAAAAATGAAACGCAATAACCTCAATGTTTGCGGATTTGATAATTCTAGCGTTCAATCAAAATTAACTTTCACCGATACAAAACTTTCCTCAAAACTATACACGAATTAAATCAAATCGATGATTTTCAACAAATTGATAACAAATATCAAAAATAAATCCCAAACGTCAGTTCCTGCGCGTATTACGCGGTGACCTTGTAAACTCGGCGGTCCTCTCACCCCGAAAGAATAAAGAAACGGTCGAAGAAACACGTTACAAACGTTCAGATCTCTTATCCCCGACTTTCTCCATCGCTTTCACCAGCCACCTCTCGCCGAACAATCGAACGATTATCACCGTATTATTTGTACTATGTAAGCGTTACGCAAGTGGCCACTAAAATCCTTTCACGGGTCTGCCATCGGACTCGGACCTCGGATGTCGAAGATGTCTCTAAACTGGGAAACGCGTGGAAAACCGAGCGACATGTGCATAATAACCGCGTGGGATCCGTTCCACAGACTGGCCGTGGCACGATGACGAATCACAAGCCAGGATGATTTACGAGCGATCAACCTAGCCCCGCCTCGAGATAAGATTAAGTAACGGTGATAATACGTGGCGCGATAACGTCGATTCATTCGCGGCTTTTACCTCACGGGAGAGTTTCTAGACCTTGGCCGCGGTAGATAAATTTTGCACAGAATGTGGGAATTGCGTTTTTCGAGTGGAAAAATTCATGGTCTCGGTTTCATCCTTCATTTGTTCGTCGACGCTTCGAGATCGTGCCTTCGGAGGAATTTTTTTCCATCATCTCGCGTTTACTCGAGACTGATTGATTGTTGACCGAGAGTTTTTGGTGTATTCCATTGACACTGGATCTCCTTTTGACCCTGATTTTTGCGCGCAAGCGAGCGACGATTTTAGATTGTTTTTCTCTTTCTCTTTTTTGAGAGTCTCATTTCGGTGGATTTGTGTTCGATTCGATCGACATTGGTGAATCTATGTCCGATGTAACAGGTTGCATTGATTTTACGATTTAATTAGGTGATCAGCTTGTATGGTATCTGGTGGCCTGTGCGACATTGATCGATCTGGGTCTATCTAGTTGTAAATGAGGTGATAACAAGTTTGCGTTGACGTGACTGCAAGAAGAATCGAACTATATTACAACATTCAAAGATTTGTTTGTTATTTTCAATAAAGAAAACAGAATTTGGACGAAGTATGAAATTTTGTTTAATAAATAACTCAAATTACGATAGCGCATGCCTGATTGTAAATAGTTTGATGAATAATTTGAGTTGAAATACATTTCTGATAGTTTGGAGGTAACAGGGAAAACTTTTCTCCGTCTGTTGTTTTTAATAAATGAAGTAAAATCCAAATTTTTGTCGAGTATACATACGATTCGAATCGTGATAACTTAGTAACGTGAAATTACTTTCATAGATAACTGAAACGCGTTTGGAACAGAAATTTTATTGTGTTTGAACAGTAATAAATTTCCGTGTAAATAGCAAGAAAACGATATAAAAAGCCTTTTATCTGGATTTAAATCGTAATAAATCTAAATATAAATAAAGCGTATTCGAACTTTAAAATACCTTTCGTCGAGGCGGCGTTTTTTCAACTCGCTTATTTAGTAGGAAAAAGGAATTCTACGCGTAAAAGGGACGCGTGGCAGATTTATTGATCGAATTTTAGGAAAGAACCGTGGACAAACGGAGTTTCCCTGCCCTGATCATAATTCTCTCGAGATGAAGTGGTATAAGACGATCAAACCGAACACACGTATGATACAATAATACGACAGGGACACCGTAAGTCGATCTCTGCCCGGAAGTATCACTATATAGAGAACTCCACGAAGATTTTCCGTGTCGGAACTTCCATCGCACAGAATCTACCTCAATCTTCAGGTAGCCTATAATCGTTCCTGACCTATGGTTAATCGAAAGATAACTCGCTGTTTGACGTTTAAAAAGGAAATTTGTTACTTGACAGAAATGTTCGTGAGAACATTGAAACAACGATTACAACATTTACACGTCAACGTTTATTGAAATCTTTTCTACAATGGCATAACTAAATGTCTGTAATTAAATTCAATGTTTCAGTTTTCAAACTTTAAGATATCCGATTTTTCAATAGAAATTTTATCGGAATTATAGCAACACGTTAAATCTTCGATAAATAAAATCTATAATTCGATTACGTACATTAATCGCGTACAATTTTCACGGTATTCCAGCAGCATTTCAAACCATTTAATTTCTATAAAGCTTGCAGATAGCTCGAACCTTTCGAGAACTCGTTTCCAAGCTCGCAGGCCCTTCGATATCTCCATATCCATTCGCGATCTGTTCAAACATTTTTAAATTCGAATATTAAAAAAAAAAAAAAGAAAAATTGAAGCGTTTGCACGGCGAAATTGCTCGAGAAAGCATCGGGAATAGTCGGTCGAGCGGCCATTACCAGGAATACCTATTCTTCCACAGACAAAAGAACTGCGAGCCCATCCGAATAAGAACGAAAAAGAAAGAACTCGCGGCGAAGCGAGCGATTCGAACGTTGGAAATCGCGAGTACCGATCGAGCTACCTGTTATCTGCGTTATCGGGACGATTTATGCCCTCGTACGGCTCGTTTCTCAAATTTCGTCGGGGTCTCTCGTGTCTTTTCGACGAGCACCACGATAAAGAAAGAAGGGAAGCTGCATTGTCATGTAGGGTATGCATCGCCTACTGAAAAAATGTGGCGGCCGCGCCGAGGAAGCCAAACGGATAGATAAAGCGGCGAGGAAGAGAAACGTGAGGATGCAACTCATTACGACAGCTGTCTTCGCTGTGGGAAAAATTTTAGGATACGCATCAACCCGATCGAATCGAACACCCAAAGCTGCGGGGGTTTTTGATTTTAAGGGAATCGCGAAAGGAACGTTTACTGATCCCCAAAACAAATTTTTACCATTCTCTGTCGCGGAGTATTAGGATTTACGTAATACTTGTATATATGTAGTTGATGAAAGTTGATCGAGGAACTAACGATACATATGCAAATTAATAAAACGCTACGTTTTTATTTTAGCTCTTTTCATTAGCGAACGAAAAAGAGTCTAAAACTTGCTATCCAATAAAAAAAATTTACTATATTAGCTTGGAACCACGAATCTCTTCGGAACGCACGAAATCCAACATGGAAGAAATATTACATTCCATTACCGAAAAACTTCTCTCACAAAATCGTATCTCTTCATTAATCCATCCGACGAAGATTTTATCCCCCGTTAGGTGGCATACACCTGAAACGTTGGTTTCAGCAGTAACTTTTAAAAGACCCTACCCATGATACACGGAGTCTCGGTGAATTCTTCTTTCAGCACCCCAGTCGCGAGTTGGCAAAGGGCGAATCGCGAGCGCGAAATCGCGTAATAAAATTACGCTGGGCGGCATAGTGCTCGTATTCTTTCATAATCGTTGCCCCGTTTCCCCTCACTGGACCTGGCGGCTGGTCGCGCGGTCTTGAACCGGTGCCGCGCCGGTTCGCGGGTTAATAAACACAAATGTATGCAACGTTCCCGTCCACGTGAGTGATACTGAAATATGAACGGCAATCTTTCGCCGTTCCACCCTTTAATCTCGTTCCGCGTGAAAAATGTGTTTTATATATTTCACCGGATAATCACCCGAATTGTTAAAGGCTGAGTCGGGGCTGTGCGCGGCGCGTAAGCGTGGCCCAAGTTCAGCCGAGGGTCTCACAGCCTTGGAGGAACATATGGTCCACGGGCCGAGGGCATCGTTCATTGGCCGACACGTAGACTCGTAATCTTGCTATTTATCACAGGATGTGAGAGGGGAGGCGGAGAATAAGAAGGGGGAACTTATTCCTTCTTTTTCCTCGCCTCCATTTTTTTTTTTATTCTTCTTCTTCTTCTTCTTTTCCATCGGGAGTTACGCGCATCGGGAAAACGAGTTTAAACGATACGGACAAGACTCGCGTATCGTCCCGCAGGATCGTGTATGATTATGTGTGATTATGCAATTTCAGCGATAATAATCCGGCCTGGAAACGCGATTTTCCATGCGCCGAGGGAAAAGAATTTCGAACCGGCGGAATCGGCGAACTATATACAGGTAAAAACAGGTATATTCTCGACTTCGCTCGTGTAAATTACTTACCGTTGCCGTTTTCCATCCTTCCATGCGAACAATCAAGCCATCCGTGTGTAGCGAGCCGGGCAACATATTCTACCACACAATGAGTAAAGTTTCTGTATTAAATCTCGGAGATTGCCGTTTCCCGTAATTTGTCGAAGGAAATAATTTTCTCGCGTAGCAAGATTTAAAGTGGATATCTTTACTCAAACTTACCGTTTTATATTTAACCTCGGGTTAGTCTTCTATTTACCTTGATAATATATTTCGATAGACATCGATTTTCCGCAAAGTACGAACTTGAGAAGAGGTTGATTTATTATTATTTTTTGTATTTTTTAACTCATTTATTTCATTTATTTTATTAAGGGTATTTTACGATGAGAGAAGATAGAGCGAGGATAGAATAATAAGATGGGATGGATTCATAGTAAATAAATACAGAATCTTAGTCTGGATATTAATTATTTATTAATTAGCTAGTATTCTGAAAACGTATGAACATTTGTACATGTGTTTTGTATGAGGTACTTGTTATGGCATTCGTCGAATACGTAATTAACACAGTATTAGACACGTACACAGGCAAGCGAAGTGGATCGTGCGTCTGTATACGAATCTTTACGTGCGCCTACATAAGTCGATCATCTTCATTTCTTTTCCTTACTATCGTTTCTGCTGCATTGTTATTTTTCTCCTATTCGTGGCGGCAGTGTACTCCTTACGGAAGGACAATTGCAAGTTTTTTTTTTATTCTTTTATATATATATATAAATAAACCGACGATAGAATCGAGTTAAGCACTTCGTTTCGTCTATTTTTCATCTTTCTTACTCTTTTTCATTTTTCTATGCGCACGGATTGATTTCATTTGAACGATTGGATGGCTTTAGGTGACGTTCTCAAGTAACGAGCTATTATATTTATGTATATGATCGTGTATATCGCAGCGTCGCATCGCTTCCTACGTTTGTTGATTTTCTTCGACACAGAACTCGATGATCGTGCGCGCAAAGATCTCAAATCGAACTTTTGAATCGTTTTTTGTAAATTACGTATACATGTCGTTGTTCAATTACGACTAAATTTTCTTTAAGTTAACGATACTTCTAGCCTTTTTGCTAAAAACAAACACTTCGACTGCTCCTATAGGTAGTCTATTTATCATAAAAAACGCAAGGTTGGAAAATATATTTTATGCGCTTGATAACGTTTACCAATTGTCTGTATTGAAAAAGAAAGAACTTTTTTAAAGATAGAGTGTATATTTTGAAGAGAATCTTTTCATCGAGTGATTTCTTTTACGCACCGATGATCGAAGTACCGCGGTAGAAGTTAAAAAATGGGCTCTGAATACGTACATAGACCTCGATTGTCTGAACGATTGCGCGCCAATGTTCAAAAGGTCACCGAGTGAATTTCGTGAATACGCGGAACGTGAGACAACGATTCGCGTCCGCTACGTATATAACTTCTTAATTAGCTTATATTAATGTCCTAAAATTTAAATATATTCATAATATATTCATTTATTTATATATTTATACTAAAAAACATTCGTCCACAACGAATTAGAAAACATAAAATTTTAGCTAAAAACGCATAGTACAATATAGTGAATTACATCTAACATCTTTATTTTCGATTTACCATCCTTCCTTTCTTCGAAATACATTCCCTTTACTCTTTCTCTTCCTTTCTTTCTTCCATTCCGTTCCTTTCGACAAACTTTCTCACCCTTATCCCCGCCATATAAACGGTAGATAAATAGCACTCAATCTATTGCTTCATCATCAGGTATATATTACCTAAGCCTAACAATGATGGGACTCGCCGTGTCTACGCGGAACAAACTTTCGCGAACAACACTTTTAAAAATTCGCTCGAATTCAATCGATGATCGTACACCACCACGCCACCACCCACTGTTTCTACGAACATCGAATAGGAACACGCCTATGAAATCGGCTCGTTGTATAAACGCGCGATTATCGATCGTTGATTCCGCGTAACTTTCGATTCGCGATCGACTCGCCTTTTCTCTTTTACATTTTCATTCCGATCCGAATGCCAGATCACGCGAAGCTGTCAGACACGCGTGCGATTCTCGATGAATGCGTTGAACTCGCATTGAAAGATTTCTCGGACGTGTCCGTTACGATCCTCGACTTACGATTCCTCGAAATGCCGCGAGGGATTAAGAAATTTCGTAAAAGCGATCGCTGCTCAACGTGATCGAGCAACGTGAAATCGACGCAGCTCGCCGCTGTCCCGAGCTGTTTCCAGAAGAGGCGTTCGCGAATCAAGCGTTTCCTTGCGCCGAGTCCGCAACAATTTACTAAATTACAGAATGCCCAAGGTTACGAGTGCGCGACGAGAGACTGGCGTCGAGGGAGGAATATTACACGAGGGGTTTAGGAGACTCGACGGGGGCGTGGACACGAACGAAACACCGTGCGGACAGGGTGATGATGCGTGAACGGTTCGCCGCGGTCAGGATATTTCGCGGAGTCACGCACGCCCCTGCACTCCGATATTAACGAAAATTGATCAACAAAATCGCGGAACATTGTATCAAGTACAGCGACCACGCGAATGTAAAATTTGACGGAATTATTCTTGACGCGAGCGCGAGTTCGGTCACGAGAGTCAAAGGTCCGTGCGTAGTTGGATCGTTCGATCGGTTCGCGAGACGAGAATGCCGGCTCTTATTTTGTAACTAATATTTGGATCGTCCGTACGCGTAAAGAATTCACGAACGTTGAGAAGAGTTTACGAGCGAGCTGATCATTCGTATCGTTCAAGGTTTGTACTTGTATCTGCGTTGAGACGTAAAATCAAAATCAAGGTACAAAAGTGGAGATGATCGAGTCGTGAAATAAGGAAATCTTTTGTGTGTATTCTGACATAAAATATATTTATAAAATCAAAATTAAACGTATAAAATAATACAATTCTTAAAATTACGTTTCTCTCCGTACATTATAGGTTATGTGTTCTTTTCCCCACAATTTTCTATCTTATTTTCTAATCAAGTAGGAAAAAGAAAGACATATGGAGAGGAGAAAAAAAAGAAAGGGAAGGAACAGACTGCATGTTTCGAGACTGAGCGTTACATCTAAGTATTTTCACTTTCACGTCGTATTCTTTCACTAGCATTTCTCGAACGGACATGCATCGGCGCATGATTACTTCATTCTTTGTTTTTCCTCTATCTCTTTCATTTACCATACGTTGTTGTCGTAATGTCTGTGTACATATATAATATATAAACTTCGTGCTTCACTCACAAACATACATACATACAGGTGACCGCGCACACGCATACGAGGAAACGTATACACGCGCTCCTCCTTTCCTCCTTTTTCATGCTTTAACCGTTTACAATTTTTATCGACGCACAGTTATTATGGCACATAACAAGGAATGGATAAGAATTTCTTCTACTTTCCCTTCCTTTCCGTATCTCTCTCACACTAATCTCACCCTCTCTCACGCACGCACATGCGTTCTCTTATTCCTTTCCTGCATCATTACTTACACGCATTCCTATTTTCGCATACATAACTCATTTTAGTTTATAATTTTTATTCTATTTTTTATTTTCATAGAACTCGTCTCTTTGTCTATTTCTCTGTTGAATGCCCAAAAAATTAGAATTATACGAGAGGAAGCACCCAAGGATCTATTAAGATTCGTCTTTCCCTTTTTCTTTTTTTTTTTTGTTCGGCACAACCATTACAGTTTGGTACCGTACGTATATATATATCGATATAATTTAGTATTTTCATACTGAAACAACTATATTACATTGTAATTCTCACTTCGAACTCTTGCACCGGCAGAACGCGCTCGCAGAGTCCAAAATTAACAAAGTACGAATTTGTTAATATGCTTGGCATAGTTATTATATTAATACTAATAATAATACAATAATAAAATAATTATAGGATTATTATAGTAATTATAATAATCAGAAGAACAAATCGAACGCATTATTATTCTAAAACAAATCAATATTGGTCAGCGGCGCGCTGTTACTTTGGAAATCTTACTATGCTTACTATGGTGTATTTTATAATGCGATTTGTCCTAAACTTTGATTCTTATCTTCTCTCTCAGAAAGAAACCGTAAAACCGGAAATTTCTTTTTTTGCATTATTTCATTTCTCTTTACTTAATCATTTCTTTATATCACTTTTATAGAATGCATTTCTATTCTCTTTTCCAGTACTAATATTTGATAATGATATGATACTAGAAATATGCATTGTAACTCATGATTATTCATGATCTCGATTTTCATTAACGCGTTCGTCTCACCTTTTCTCTCCTTCGTTCTCTTTTTTTTTCTCTTTTCTTTGTAACTTTATACGATTATTTATAAGAAAACGGAGTATACAGTAATACTGTTGATATGTATCTAAAAAGTACATTGAATCTCTACAAATTCTCCCTTTCGTTATCGTTTCTCTCTTACCAATCTTATTTTCTGTTTCTCTTTTTCGTTTATATTAGTATCTATGTGTATAACGTTCTACTACACGCTCATACCGGCCGGCGGGCGACTCGAGGAACTTCTTTGACAAAAGCAAAGCGTGCTCTACAATTTATCACCTTCTATTTTACTTTTTATTGGCCAATTTGAGAAACAAATGAAGAAACTATGGATACTATATCATTTAATACAAAGCAATAAATAGAAATTTCGCGGATAATTTTAAATTTTGTGGAATAATTTGTACCCTTGAGGTGAATCCAAGAGGTTACTATTTTTCTGAATTTATTTGCTGGGTGAAAATACGAGAAGAGAAGCGAAGTACATCGTTCCGCCCGCACGGGTGCGCGCTCAGCTACATTTCCTTAATAACATTATTATTATTGCATTGGCTCTCATCTTTTCTTTCTTCCTTTCATTCATCGTTAAATTCCTGAACTCTGAGGTAGTCTGTTCTGGGTGTCATATTACGTAGTAAAAATGGCAAGAATGCTATATAATTTATCGTCTTTTTCTCTCGTTTCCGCCTTAATATTTCGACGTCAATTTTTTTTTCTTTTTCTTTAAATACGCAACAACTAAAAAAGAAAACTTGCGAAAGGACGTCATATGTGTGTGTATACGCGGTATTTGTATATGTATTTCTGTTTACTTATGTGTATAGTGATTGAAACAAACACGAATGAGATTAAATATGTATATTTATAATTATGTCGCGCCATTTAAAATAATAATAAAACAGAACCAATAATTTATTTTTAATTCATTTATATTAAATTAGAAGATGCGTTCCTATAATTATTTAAAACAATATTATATTATCAAAATGTCTTATACCGAAAATCGCGACGATTGTTGTGAAATAAATTACAAGCAGTAAGAAATTTGATTACAACAAAAGAAAGATATCTTTCTCACAATAACAATCGGAAAGAACAGCAAAATTATGTATCACGTTCAAACAGCTGTTAAACGCCGAAGGTCGATCCGGCCGATTCAACGATGATCAACAGAAATAATTACGCGTAAACGCGGTGTAAATTTCGTTACAGCGAGATCAACGTTTATTTAGCATATCTGTGTGTAAGTATGTATTCATGTGTGTTTAAGTGTATGTTGGATGTGCGTAAGAGTGTGTTTAACGTGTAACGAGCTGTGCGTAGCTCGAAGGGAAATTCGCTCGTGTCGCGAGAGAGGAGGAACTCGATGCTATCCTCGGTGATTGGCTCGTTTTGCGCTCCACGGGCAATTAATCGAGCATTAATTGATCGTATGCAACGGCTGCCGCGCAATTAGAGGCAGCACGCTCGACGAAATTCCCCAACGATTTAATAATCGATCGAAGGAATGCCGTGGCTAAGTCATTCGCTATCTATATGTCGGAGATGAAAGGACACCGGAGCCTTCCCTCTGGAACTTCGGGAAAATCCGTAAAATTGTAATTAAACAATTTGCCGTCATTTTGCCCAATTTTACTTGTTTGACCACGGTTGATGGTCGCCTTGAGTCCAAGTTTATTATCACAAATCGCAAACAAGTACAATTGGGCAGAATGACGGCAAATTGTTTAATTACAACAGTAAGCTTTAATTACAATTTTACAGATTTTCCCGAAGTTCCAGAGGGAAGGCTCCGGTGTCCTTTCATCTCTGACATATATTTAAATTTCACGGGTAAAAAATGTTTGATTGTTCTTAATCAAAAATCTGGTTTTATTTCGTTTATTTTTCTTTTTTTTTTTTGTTATTACACTAACTATCGGATACGAAGGATTAAAATTCGATGTGTAATGGTGCGTTGAACCGTTTCAAAAGCGAGGAGAAACATCTTGCGTCTTGCTAGGAAACGACACGAGCGAGATTCGTTCCAGGCAACGTACAATTCGAAACTTAGGCTATTATTAAGCTTAAGGTTTAGAAGAAAAGGAAAAGACGCGTCGCTGTCGCGAAAACCGATTCCCGGCGACGGATATTCACTTGGCGATACTGGAATGTACAAAAAAATGGAATGTTTTAAAAATGAGGGCATCTAGAGGCTCGTTGTAAAACTAAAATATAAAATCATAGGTAATAAAGAACTTTCGTTTTTCACCTCTTGATCGTCTCCGGTAAATAATGAAAAAAAGAAGAAACTAAGCGATATACAACAAAGTTGTCACAAAACTATATACGATCCATCGCTGGTGTAACGATTTTCACGGTATTTCTGATTTATCGCTTTATCATCGCCGCGTCTTTTCGTAATTATCTATTAATCATTTTCTTTTTCTTTCCGCTCTCTCTCGATAAAGTATGATATATATATACTATAAAATATGAGTATTATTAATAAATTTGTCCACTTTCTAGCCAATATCAATATCCAATTGAATTTAATTGCAATGATGGTGATAATTGCATTAATTACGTGACTATACATTTAACATATTTTGTACAATTAATAAGCTTCGAAGTCAGCTTGCGCGTTATCTTTCTTCTTTTCCTTTCCGGAATAATTATTTTCTGATATCGCGTAAATTTTCAATTGTTCCCGAGGGGATCGTGGATTCAAGATCGCGTTACCTGACTGCATTTTATCAGAACAGAATTCGCGATTCATCGAGTCGAGCTATCGTACGATCGGCTCTACGCATCGCGACATTTGATGTTCAAATGCTTTATTATAATTTTCATTCAAATCTGTGTTGCAAGGTGAGTAAAAATCGCAAGTAATTTTGTAAGGTCTGTCATACGCGTTGTGAGCTCCACGATATCGAACTTCCTCGTCGGAACGTAGTAAATTTTGTTCTTGATTCCAAATTAAATAAAAACAACATATAATTGTTATGCGCTAAATACTAGTTCGCGAGATTATTTATTACCAAACTACGATAATTTCGATCGACAGATCACTCTGAAGATAAAATAAGAAAAGCAAAATAACATTACAAGTTATTTCTGATTACCCAAATTATGAATGAAAAATATAATTTTTGGGCGTGATATCTCGTTACGTTCTATAGTGTAGGAATCATATAATCGTAAATCTTAATGCGAACTATTATAATCGAAAAACTATTAATAAATTAAAATATTCGATTAAAATATTGAAATTTATACGATCAGATGGGTGTCCGCTTGACTCCCAGTATCTGATCGAATCTAATAAGAAAAACTCGATTCGAGAAGTCGCGATTATCCCCATCATGATTTTCGGTCGATGAACAACAAGTCTTACCGTTCGATTGATAATCACGAACACATCGTGAGGACGAAGATCACCAGATAACGACCGTCATTGTTTCTTCATCTACGATGCTAGTCCTCGATGTTGAGTCTCCTCTCAAATCACGTCCTTAGATGGACGTTATGGTTTTTCTTTCTGTGCGTCTCGAGGTGCTTCATCATGTGGTCCTTTCTGATGAATCCCTTGCCGCAAGTATCACAGGCGTACGGCTTTTCGCCAGTATGGAGGCACATGTGCCGCCTAAGATCAGTTTTATGATTGAACTGCTTCGGGCATATTTCGCACTTGTACGGCTTGTCACCGGCGTGCTTCAGCAGGTGCTCCGCGTGCAGGTATTCGAGGGTGAATCTCTTACCACATTGATTGCATTTGTATGGTTTGTCACCAGAGTGAAAACTTTTATTATGTTGTGTCAAATAGCAAGCCTTGTTGAAAATCTTGTCGCATTCGATGCACTTGTGAAAGCCGTCCTGGGAAATATAATGTGAGCCAGTGAACGTGCTGATTACTTGATGTTCCCTAGTAATTACAAAACTGCCTTTCAGTCTCACATTTTTTAATATTTGCCTACCGACATTCGGATTTAATTCCTCTTTCGCTTGTATCATTCGTGATAAATTATTGTTCGCTTCTAAATTGTTTCGGGTCAGCTGAAGCGGTTCCGGCAGAAAATGCGTTTGAACTTCATACCGCTTGATGATCATGCCGTCAGTGTTTACTCCCACGTTTGTAAGGGATTGGTATCGAGGCGGTGAACTTCTGTACAAATCGTAAACCGATTCAGACGATCCGAACGATACATCTTGAGGAGATACGTTCTCCTCTGGACTTAGCCCCCCCACGTTAATGGCATCTGATTGATTTGGGTCAGCCATAAACCCGGTTACGTTGAATTCCGTGAAACTTGGTAGGGACCTTTGATGATTGCTAAAGGTCCCAAAACCGGGTAAAACATCCTGAGATTGTTGTAGCTGTTCTTGTTGCTGCTGCTGTTGCTGGTGTTCATGATGATGTTGCTGCTGGTGTTGAGATTCGTCGGAGAGCGGCAAAGACGTCTCATCACCAGTAGTAGTTAGCTGGATGGTGAAAGACTCCAGCAGGCCCGGGATGTTGGTAGAAGGTGTAACGTGGGGGGGCGAGGCGTTTGGGTACGGCTGATGAGGCATCGTAGTACCCCCCATCGCCGTGGGCGAAGCCATTGCTTGGTGGACCGAGCCCGGCGTTATGGGAGATGGCGAATTCATGTGGTGGTGCGGGTGGGAGCCCATTGGTGAAGGGGAACTCAGGTGGGGCGGTAGCGGTGGGTGCATGGGTGACATGGGCGAATTCATGGGATGAACCGGAAGTTGGCCCGACGGCGAACCCATTGGAAGGTGATGCAGCTGCTGCTGTTGTTGCTGCTGCTGCTGTTGGTGGCCCAGTTGAGAGGACGGCGAACCCATTTGTTGCTGATGATGGGCCGCCAGTGGAGATTCCACCGGAGAAATGTGTGCCGGTACCATTGTGGAGCCCAAGTGCACCGCTGTAGGCGATTGTTGCGTTAGCCCCCCTATTGTCGCCGAAGATTCGCTGCTGCTGCTGCTGTTCGAATTGTTGTTGTTGTGATTGTAAAGATTGGTGGGCGTGTGGAGCAGGCCCCTCGCCGCCTCGCCCGAGGGACCTGCCATCAAGTTTGGGGGACTTCCGGAAGAAGATAACTCTGGCGATCTAGATGGTCCTCCGCCTCTGCCACTAGAATGGCTATCTCTACCAGGATGATGATGAGCGCTGATCGGCAAGTTCGCTGGGTCTGGCTGATTACTCTGTTTAACAGCGTTCTTGTGCAGCGTCGTGTTGTAGTGCCTCTTCAGATGGCCCGAGCTGGTGAACCACTTGTTGCACGCAGTGCAGTTGTAGGTCTTTGGCCGCCGCGCCTCGTTACTTTTCCACGATTGATTAGCTAAAGGCGGAGGTTTAGGTGGTTGTTGCAGCAGACCCCCGGGTATCTGGTGACCGGGCATCGGTTGCGTGCTTGTAATAATGGGAGAATTTGGATGTCGCGGTACTTCGACGGGCATGTGTTGCCCTCGTATAAATTGGCTTTGATCGGAAAGTGGTGAAATACTATCCATTGGAATCATAGGCGATAACCCGGGATGATAATCATGAGGTTGTGCGGCCGGTGGCCAAGCCAACATAGAACTCACCGAATGCGCACCAGACCTCTGTTGCTGCTGATGTTGTTGTTGCATTATTTGCTGTTGATGCATTTGTATCTGCAACTCCTGCTGTTGCTGCTGATGCATTCTCATTAGTTCATCCTCGTACCTGTGAGTCTGCACCTTGTGTGAATCCAAATCGAGAATTTCCGCCTGTTCGTCCGGTTCCTTAGTTATATCCAGTTTTACCGGTTGCCTACCATTATAATCATAGCCAGATTGTTGTTGCTGCTGCTGACTAGATTGCGGCGGCGACGCGTGCATCTGTTGTTGAGGACTGTTACCCAGTTGTTGATACTGATGTTGTCCAGGATAACCTCCGGGTGAATTCGAGTGACTTGTTCTTACGTGTTCACCCAGCTGATTCGCATCCTCGTACACAGCACCGCACTTCTCACATTGTAGTGGCGGACTTCTCGGACTGGTAGAACTCACTGAATTCGCACGTTCCGGCGGGAAGTGTTGTTGATGTTGGTATGGGTGGTAACGCGAATAACTTCCACCCCCACCACCCCCACCACCCCCACCACCCACACCATTGTCTTCACGTGGCGGTGAGTAATGATGGGACAACATGTAGGCCTGATCGTTCTGCATGAAATAATTATCACCGTACATCGACGTCTGAAAATGATTATAGCTCTGGCTAGCAGCTTGCTGTTGCTGCTGCTGGTGGTGGTGGTGCTGCTGCTGCTGAACTTGCTGCTGCTGTTCAACTTGCTGCTGCTGTTCAACTTGCTGGTGCTGTTGAACTTGCTGCTGCTGCTGCTGAACTTGCTGCTGCTGCTGCTGCTGCTGGTGAACTGACTGTTGTTGTTGTGTCGATGAATGTTGAGACGATGACGTAGGATCCTGAGAGGGCGGTCTCGAAGAAAATTCGCTCGAGTCTGCCGGAGCGGTCACGCTATCGCGTTTGACGCCCACGTGACTATTGTGATTACCGGCCTTACTGTTATTGTTGTTACTCTCCTCCTGTTGGGCCTGGCTCGCCCACTGACTGAGAAGATTCTCCTGGTGATACCTCAGGTGCACTTCGAGACTTTTATCGCTTTCGAAGTAAAGACCACAATCCTTGCAATGATGCTCCGAATTTGAACTGCCACCTACGTACTGCTGTTCTTGCTGTTGTTGCTGCTGCTGCTGTTGTTGTTGTTGTTGCTGTTCAATATTCGTCATTTCACTCATATTGTTCCTTGTTCTCTACTCCACTTTCGTCTTGTTTTAAGACGCACCCTTCTCCATGGAAAGAAAATTGCACGCACTTATTCACGTTTCTTTCCTCTTAGTAACAGCGTACTGTCTGTGACACGAAGAATAAAAAAAAGACCCGGCACGCACTTCACACTGAAACGATGCTGTTGTACAGACACGTGCGCGCTTACACGCGCTCGCGCGCGCGCGAAATTCCGATAACAGTCTGTCCTATTATCACGATATGTAGTTTGTCTCACTTTCTGGATTTTCAAAGGGTTCGAACACTAGACAATTCTTGTTGCGAGGCGTTTGAACGATAACGTGACTTGGAAGCGCTCGTCAAGTCGGGACGTCTCGCGTCTCCCTACTTTCAACCGTCGACGAACGTCGATATAGGTTTCCTCGCGTACCGCACATGGACGATGACTCAAGACGCGCGAAAACGAGAATCTACGAGCATTTGTCAGAAAGACGGGTTTTCCGACATTAAATGGCCAAAAGAAAACAAATGAAAGGAAAGAAACAAAAAAAGGGTACAACGTGTTCTACATTTATCATATAATTGCACATATGCCAGGAGCGAAAGTAAGGATTAACCTCGATCGCTCCAGCTGGTGCGATATCGACTGTAGCCCTATGTGCGGCATGGTCGCGCTCGCCTCGACGAAACGCCGATGACAATCCACTGACGCGCCACTGACGCGGTGTCTCAACGTTAACGAATTTTGTATTTCGAGCTTAGCGAAGGAACTCACAAAGCAATACGTTCGAAAAAAGATAAAGAAACGAACAAAAAATACAAACGATAACGATACACGTACGATTTACATCACGATACGGTTGGCGATTACTCGATTTTCGATCACTAGTCCGCACTCTTCCGATTATCAGTAACTTCTCAATAAACGAATTCAGGCAATGCAATAATAACCAGAACTTCTTTTCGAATCATTGGCCATATCACAACCCATTACTTTTCACTGTGCACTGTTCACTGTAACGAATATGTCCGTCTTGTTTCCATCAATGTCTACGCAAACAATAAGCTTGCGTTCACCACCGTAAGGATCGACTGATTTATTTTACACTGCACTGCCGATGTTCATGATCAATCAAAGCGAAGGATCGAAAATTTCGTACGATCGGAATTTCACTTGTAATCAGTAAAACCGTGGAACGTATAACCATGTGCAAGACACGAGATACGTAGTATATCCTTCCAACTACGATTGTAAATAACTAGTGATCGTCCTCAACCTCGTGTTCTCCCTCTCCACTGCTATTACTCCCTTCCCATCACCATCCCCTCTCCGAGTCAGTTTGTCCGTTCAGTGGTCGCGCCTTCTCTCTCTTTCTTACTCAAGCTTATTCACACACTCTTTAGACCCTCGTCGTACGAGCGCCGGCACAACTCTGGCGGTTGAAATTCCGGAGTTTCGAGTCCTCGGGCTCGCGCCAAGGCACTGCTCTCCCCCTACCTTCCAAGCCTTTTCCACTACCCTCTCTGTACCGTCACTTGCTAGCTCACGTACTGGCTCTTTCCAACCATCTCAGCAGCTCTCTCTCTCTCTTCCGCACCAACTTCTTCCCCTCCCCTCTTCTCCGCTATCGTCGACGAAATGCTGCCCTCTCTTTTCTATCTCCAATCAACTCTCTTTCTTCCTCTCGTTGTATTTCCTTCTTTCTTCGTTCTTAATGTTACTCAGCCGATAGTGCTTTCTCCTTTCAATCTTCCTTTTACCCCATCCTTCCCTCTCTGTCCCAATCGTTTCTCACCCTTCCCTTCTTCGGTTTACTAGAATAACTTCTTTCTCTGTTCAATCCACCAACATTCGTCGACTTTCTCGCTTCCGACTCATCCTTTCCTTTTCCCTTGAACGTTTCTCGAAGCAATCCTTCCTCCTTTCTCTAATGGTATCCTCCCTTTCCCACCTAGCACCTTCGACCAAAGCTCCCTCTTCCCGCAGCCATGTAGCTCATAGGCGAGCGACAGAGAAAGAAAGCGAAAAGGATAGGCTTGACGGAGAGGCAAACAACTCGAGACAGCCAACCAAATTTGAGACGTCGAGCGCTCCTTGCCCCCACCAGTTCTTCCTTGCCCCTCCGCACTTCTGTTATAGTCCACAGTTTCTCGGGTTCTCTTCTCTCTCTCTCTCTCTCTTTCCCTGCTCTGGTTATCTTCGTCGCCCTCTCTTCTAAAAGGACGACGAATCCTGTGGGACGCCGAATGTTTCCCTTCTTTGTTCATCGTTTCTCTTATTCGATTCTTCTCCTTGTTTAACGAACGGACGATTCGTTCTTCTTGTTCTTCTTCTTCTTCTTCTTCTTCCGCGCCCTCTTTTCCTCTCAACCCTCGTCTTTATTCGTGTTTCTTCTTCTGCGTCCTCCCGCTCTTCGGCTGGTCAACGAAGGAGAGACGAAGACGAGCAGAGTCGCGCATGGCACAGGAATCCTTGTGCGTTCGTATCCTCAACGTTGTCCTTACACACGAAACTTTATCCGATGAGATTTTTCGGAACTCTAAAATTCAGACTCCCTCATGCTCTTTTCGCTGCAATTTTCGTGGATGATCGCCCTCTCGCGCGTTGTTTCCTCTCTTGCCATGGCTATTTCTTACGTTTCGGTTTTCTTACGTTTCGATTTTCGTAATTTTGTTCCCGAAGGACACGACGTATCCTGCGCGTCGACGAGATCGAACGTTTCGGTCGTTCGCTGGCACGAATTTCGCCAAAAGAAATCGGTGACTGTACCGAAATGTGCCACGTCATCATTGAAAATCTTTTGCGCCGACGTGTCCCTTTACGATGACCGCAGGAAACTTGAGACGAACGCTCTAAATATACAAATATCTCATCAATCTCGTTCCGAAATTTTGGAGTTACAAGTTTTACTTGAAATATAATTTTTCTGTAGAAAGATTTTCCTGTAAAATTTTAATTCTTTTACTAGTTTACTTAGATTAGATACTGTAACTGTTTGTAGCATTGTGTGTTTAAATTGTTTTTATTTAATATTGTCCACTTTCATTTTCAATAAAATACGTAGAGCGAACATAAAATTTTCTGATGTATAGATTTTCAATATAAATTTTAAATATTTAAATATAAATATGTTAGACAATATCTACGGGAAATTGAAATTGTTCGATAGAATTTTTATTTCAAGCATGTGACATTTAACACCAAGCGTAATCTTTTTTGCAAGTTTTATCGATGTTAATCTTTAATCGTCCTTCTTATCCCTGTTTTATATCCTAATACGACTCCTTCATCCACCAAAAGGAAAAAATTCATTCCCCTCGAGAAAGGTCAACTGATATCCTGCCCCAGTAAACGCAATTCGCCTAACTTCCTATTAACCTGTTAAGCGGAGAAGGCAAGTTATCTCGACGTTTGAAAACATTCTTGTAATGAGTTTAACGAGTATAACGAGTAATCAAAGTTTAATAATTATCGTTAAAATTAGCGTATTAATTTAAAAAGTCTCAAGTTTCTCCATTATCTTCTAAAACTGCAAATTATTTTCAAAATATTTAATAATTCTAATATCGACTATGATAACCTGATACTCTATTATCTGGTAGTTTCATTCTCACAATATATATAAATGAAGCGACGTTGGACGTTTGTAAATGATCAAGCGATATAGATTTTCAAAATTCTCCTTTACGTAAAAAATACTCAGGATACCATAAAATCACACGAACGAGCGATCACTCTACAATTACCGATGACATATACACAAATTTCTATTTACAAAGCGTCGTTCATTTAGGCAGCAAGGTGTCTCATTTATTTATTTATTCTCTCAAAGACATCCAGCTAGGCGGATGAATCACGGCCGATTCCCTCGGTGTTAAAATCGCAGAGCATACGCGTCGTAGCTCACGTCGAATTGCCGGCATGGGGGACGTTTTGTCTCAAGGAATTACCCGCTTAACAGGTTCAAAGCGAGCCACGAGCCCGAACAGGGCCGTAGGTGTCTGCGTAAAGAGTGCGTCTCGGTATTACTCACCGATAACCCAACTCTCTGCTTCCTCCTCCGCCCCGGACAGCTCACCCGAAGCTTCCCCTGTTCCCTGAATCGGCTGCACTCCGCTGGAGCCACCAAGCTGTTCAGGGGGAATAAAAAAAAATGTGGGTAACCTTGCATTTTTTTATGATACCTTTTTTTCCACGCGACGAAGCGGGTCCCCGTGGCCCGTGCACTTTGCATACCGAATGCGACAAGCTCCTCTCCCCCGATACCCTTCGCTAGTCGCCATCCTACACGCAGCCACGACCATCCACCACGTGCTCTCTATCTTGCTTTCTCGCTTTTTCTCTTTTTCAACCTTCTCCATTCCCCTCTCGCCACTTTATACCACCTATGAATATGTTTATTACGTTGCACCGCGACCACCTGATGCAAAAAAAGAACAAATTCGGCCCGCGTGTGGCCCACTAGGCACCGGCACGTGCTGTCACGATGGATAAACGTCAGTCGTGTTCGCGCTGTCGCGCATCCTTTGATCTCGATTCAATTAGACCGGCGAACACTGTTCGGCCTGTTTGATAATGTTACTTGCTTAGCCACGCGTTTCTCGTGGTCCGCGCAGTGTAGTGGAGAGGTAGGAGAGTGATTGGGTGAAGTGGAGAGGATCGAGATCGATGGTTTTCTTTTCTTATAACGAAGTGAAAACTGGCGAAGAATGTGAAATGGGTAAACTGACGGCAGAAGGAAATGTATTTCGAAAATTCTGCGTGTCTGAGTTTATTTGCGCGTATAGATCTGGTTTGTAAAATTAAAAAAAAAAAAAAAAAAAAGAAACTAGGTATTTTATGATTCTTGCAATTTATCTATATATAAATTACGATACTTGGATATGAACTGAGAAGCTTGGAGTAATTTATAATAGCAAGAAATAATTATACGCCGAAATCTATCGAAAATATTAATATTTGCTTCGACCTGACAAAGCTTAAAACTCGGAGAATACAGTTTATTGCAGTTTATCTGCTTTTGTCAAGCGTAGAACTGTAAAGTGTTTTGTTTTACTATCTCTTCTAAAAATAAAATGTATGAATATAGCGAGAATAGAATAGATATCCGTGCTCTACGGTACTGCAATTGTTGTCGAAATACAGCATGAGTTTAGAGAAATATAAATTGGCTGTCTATTTTGGCGGATTAGGGAAATCGTTTTCGGGCCAGGTAAGTAAACAGCGTGTACAGACGTCCACCGTAATTTAACGTACGCTCAATGAGGGGTAATAAAAGTCGGCGCTCGTTAAGAAAGTGCACGAAAAACTGTACAAGGAAAATCTCGAATCCTAAATGTTTTATGACAGAATGAACGAACGTCTAACGGTGAAATTTATATTGACGGCAATCGGCCTCGATTATTACCGAGACACATAATCGAGTTCGTCCAACAGGAGAACCGAACGTAAGTAGTTTCCGCGCAATTCGAAATAATCCCGAAAGACATGCCGGAAAGTGTTACCTGGAACAGTGTCTAAAACTACGTTGGTGGGGGTGCAGGGTTCCGAGTTGCGGCGCACGAGAAGGGTAAAAGCCGTGAGACGGAGTGGGGAGGGCGACGCAAGCGGAAGGTGGAAATTGTTCACAAATCTAATTGTACGACGCGCCTTTGTACTTCGTCCTTATTGTTCTACTTTGTACTTGGATGTTTTATTGCGGCCCATTGTGGCCGCCTTAACCGTGCAACGTAATTAATTCTGGGTTTCAATTTTCTTTTCTAAGGAAATCATTTATGAGTGCGCGGACGAGCAGCGCTGCGATACCGGAATATTCGGATCAATCGTCCGCTCGAGGTCTCCGCAGGATTTCGTTTTGAAATCACACCGAGAATTTCGTGAATTTTCTACAGTAATTTTTAGTATATTTTATTTATGCTAAGAAGACTGTCACATGATTTTTGCAATTAAATCTGTTAACGCATATTTTAATTTGTTATTATTTTAATATTCTTAAATTTGTTTTTGTTTTGTAATTAAATCTGTTAATGCATATTTTAATTTGTTATTATTTTAATATTGTTAATTGATATCTTTTAACATAATCATATTGCAACGCGTAAATATGAGATTTAAGTGTAAATGATTTTCAAATAATATGCAATTTCGATAATATGTTAAATGAAAATTATGGAGACAATAACTGACTGATTATTCATCGCTTTTCTCGTTTAAAACTCGGCATACTCTATCTAGTCGTATATTTCGCATCGAGTTTATGTTATCGTGTTTATACATAATAGGGTGAGGCATACAAGATGTGAATAATACATCCCTCGATCGCTTGCGACACGAGGATCCGGCGAAAGAAAAGTAAATATTGTCGAGCCTCGGCAAACATAGTCGATCCGGAACGAGGAGTCGGTTGAATCATCTTTCTTTTACTAAAGATCCACTTCTTGCCTCTGCTTCGATAAGAAAAAAATTTATCTTCTTACTGACCTGAAGTAATTTATTACAATCTTCACGTATCATTTTCCTTTGAGTTAAGCAATATTTTTATAACATAGAGCTTTAAAATGCGATATGAAATATTTATGGAAATAAAAGTTTCTTTACAAAAAATTATAAATTTAGATGAATATTTATTGTAATTTCGATTTGGCCATTGTACTCTTTCAGCATTTCGCGCACGTTCGATCGACAAAAAGAACAGCAAGTCGGAGATTCTGGAAGATAGACTTCGGCAAAAATAACGCGATCTACGTGGCTGGAAACAGCCAAAAAGCACACTGGCACCTTCAAGATTGTGTCCCAGAACGAGCAACGATGTCAATCTTGAAACGAACTTATTGTCAATTTTTCCTTTTTGAAGTTCAAACATAAAACTTTATGTTTACATAGGAGTAGTACGACATAAATAAAAAAATATTGAAATATTACAAATTCTAAGTCTGTTGTTATTTAATTGGACTATCGGATAATCGTAAAATTCAACTTTAAACTGATCGATTTTACGAAGAAAGTTTGAAATACGTTCTGAATGTAAGTTTTAAATTATATTCTAAAAGTAAATGCTCTCGCAAAGATTACTTCAACAACTTGTAGAATATTATAACGATCTAAGGCTAACATGCATTTTCAGAGAGCTTGCGATATCGACTCGAAGCATTCTCACCCTCCGACGCTTGCAGGCACACAAACACACGACCGTACATCTACGCGTGGAACCACGAACAATAATTTCCATACTAACGTTATCACGAACGCCCCTGCATCTCTGGTCTACGTGTTAGATTTGGATAACGCTAACTTGACAGAAGGGGATGGTCACCCTCGTGGAAATCTTCTCGCCTTTCTGCCAGGAAAACCGCATCTCCTCGACCCTTGAAATTCGACTTTTCTGCATGTTTGCCGTGTCCTTTAACTAAAGACACTGAGCTAAATTCAGCCCGTGATATTTTTAGTTTCCGTACCTGTCTGTATTTTTACAGAAAATTAAAAATTATTGGAACCACTTCATCAAAGATACAAACATTTTACTCATTCTCCTTAAAACCATCACCTAGATACTACTTTATAATTATTATCGGTCACATTATGCCTACGTCTTCGAATATCGAAGTTGGCCCATGAACAATATGTTTCGTAAAAAAAAAAAAAAAAAAAAAAAAAAACTAAAGATATCGTTTTATTCTATAAACAGTAATATCGATCACTGGTAACGATCCAAAATCCCCATGATCAACATGTTTCCTCAAAAAAAAAAAAAAAAAAAAAAAAAGAAGAAAAAAGAAAAGAGAAAAGAAGAAAGAAAAATGAAAAACAACTAGAAATATCGTTTTATTCGGTAAACAGTGATATCGATCACCGGTAACGATCCAAGATAAATCCAGCTGTTCATAACCAAGCGAGAAAACGATAGATTGAATCGGCCCAAGCAACACCAACCCTCCCATGGATTTCATCCTAGCAACCCCCTCTTGCTTTACGCTTCTGCCCGGAATTTTCGAGGTGGACGCCGAGCTGACCGAATCACTATCAGCTAGATATTCGCTGGCGTGGCGTTTGCGCCCCATTTTATTAAGGAAATCCTACCCTGTCTGCCCCGTCCCGCGCCCCCTGCCGTTGGATCCTCCGGGACGAGGCAGGAGATTTCCTCGTCGTAACACGTGCGACGACGTGCATTTCCAGCGATCCTGGCTTTCCACCTTCAGACGCGCTCCCTTCCGAACCATACGACAACTATGGAATTGTTTTTCTCTAGATGGAGCACTTTTCTCGCAAGTATGCTCTTTCGTGCACGAAGGAAGAAAGGAAGGCTGAGAAAAAAGTACAGCAACGTCGGTTTTGGTTCGTTGTCATGCATATCGATGAGACGAGTTTTGTTTGTTGATGTAAATCCTGATGTATCAGTGTGCATGGAATTATTCGAATTTAAACAAATCATAGTATAACAGTCGGTAAGTTAGTTTCAATGACATTGGTCAGGAATGATTGCCTACTAATGATACAAAATATTTTTGTAAGAAATAGGAATAATATCCTCAAATTTTTTCTTCTAACATTTAACCAACCGAATAGGGATGTCTCCCCTCTGTAAAGTACATCGCTGCATGACCGAACGGGGAGATCTCCCTTTTTGACTTTCGCAACCCGTTTTCTTTTTTTTTGTTATTATCAGTTATCGTTTACCTGGAATTGTTTCAAATTAATTACACTACTTTTTCTGCTTTTATAAAGTACAGTATATAATAAAATACGGCAATCTAGTGGTGTTAAAATTAATTATAAAGTTGCACTATCAGTTATGACAAAATAAAGTTGTAATCGAACGATACCACATAGTAAAAAATTATTAAAATGCATTATGAATTTTTAATGTCACGTTCAAGTAGTGTTATTTATTTTTAGTCACCTTTAGTGTCCGTAATTTCACCTATATTTTTTTATACTTTTAATATATACTTTCAATTTGTTGTTCCGTATAAACAATGTGTGAAATCGTTAAATAAAATCACTACAGCAATATATAATAGATTACTTAAATAATTTCTAAACTTCTTTGTATTTTAAGTAGTGAATATTAGTCCTCGATACTTGGAAAAATGCGCGGTGGAAAAGTGTAACTCGCTGTGGCGCGCGTGTTTGGCAACGCGTTAAAAACGACACGAAAATTTCCATAAATTAGGATATCAATTTCATTCGTATACTTCGGAAGTGTTTTAAGAAAGAGGTTAGCCATATCCTCCTCTCAAACCCTTTTCCACAGCGACAAGTCACAATAAAGCATTTAAACTGGCTAGAGTCATCCAGCAATTTGACCTTAGGCAAGATTTTCCAGTCTCCGCACCCTCAATCTTGCGAAACGGCTCTGAACTCCATCGCGTCGCGGCCGCTAGACGGGGGCAAAGCAATAAAAATATTCCGCACCGCCGGCAGCAGGGACGTGCGGGGATGGACAAGGGAAGTAGACAGAGGGAAGGGTGGCAGGACCGCGTCATTAAAGGAAATTATAACAAAGTGGGTCCTCTGCAGTCCCGTGAGCCTCCGTTGGCCCGTGGATGAAGCTTTATAGGAGGAGAAGACGGACGCGAGATGGAAGAAGGGTGAGGGAAGGGCTGACTCAGTTCGCGCGGAAAACGAATTGAAATTTTAATCGCCCACCCCCGCGGACAGAATGCGTCCACCTTTCTCGTCCTTCCACCGTAACAATCCCTTCTTCCTGCCACCCTCTCCGTCGCGTACCCTCCATCCTATTTTTTCCCTTGCTACCTCTTTTCCTCGCCGCGCACCTCTTCCCTAGTTCCTTTATATTTCTTTCTCTCTTTTCTTTCTTTTTTTTTTTTTTTTTAGAACGGACTAAATGCTTTTACGCGCGTCGTTATTATGTCCTGTCGCCGATATCATCCTCCGCTCGTCGCTCGTTTTTAAACTTCGTGTTTATTCTACGATCATTTTCGATGCTCTTGTCCCTCATCCCTGTTAACGTCATTGAACTCGACGAATTCTAATTCTCTACACGCAGCAGGTAACCGAAGATAAAAGTTACGTTCTTGTTAGTCGGACATCGTTTCACGTGTATTCGCGTTTCCATCGGTTTTCTTTGTGTTCATTGGTTCGTTCGTCTGGACCACTTCAGCCACTGCTGACAATGAGAGATCCGTTTTTTAAGGCCCTGGTACGTTTAGTTTCTTCATCGAGTATTGGGTTACCCTTTTCTACCCAGTAAAGCACAAGCTCGTAGTCGTCACAAATAATAAAATATGATAAAACGAAGATAAGGGGGCAAGTTGCGCCGACCCGAAATATAAGAATTGTCTTGAAACGCACCTGACGAAAAATGGATCGTTTCTGATTCAAAGATGAGCCACGATGCTCCAAGGACTCCTTCATTGGTCTTCCCGCGCCCTACCGTGTCCGTATCAAATTTTTCTCGTTCACGGAACACGACTCGTGCTGAGGGGACGATCCTCCTGGCTATTGAAAACTTATTGAGAAATCGTGAAAGTCGATCGGCGCTCGACCCTTGGGTGCCATTGTCGACCACGTGCAACTTGCCCGGCATCCACAAGGAGCTAACGTGGCCCGCGGACAGAGAGAACGGCTCTGGGGAAAAAAAGAGGGTATTGTGTGAAATTAGAGCCCTTCTTATGGTAATTGGACCACCGTATGATTGCTGGGTTACATTCAACGATCGCGCGGACCTTATAGTTTCCTACTGCATTAGAAGGCCAACGACTCCAACTGGGACTTTCGAGGCACGTGTCTTCCAAACGATTCCAATCTTTTTTCTTTCTCATTGCTTTTTTTCCCTGTCGAAGAATGCGTTGAGCTTGAAAATTATGTTGGAAATGTTTCCATGAATTGGTTCACGGGGGATTCTTTCATGCGGCGATATCAACGTCGTGGAAATTTGTCTTGCGATTTTCTTCTATTCTCTTTTTTTGGTCGAGGATTGAGTTGAAAATTTGTCCGTGGTGTACATTAAAATCAATTGCTGTTCAAATTAAACCTTTCAATTTATTTACCATATACATAAACATTAATCCCTGTTCAAATCAGATCTTTTATAGAGCTCAATATCGATCGCATGCTAAATTCCTCTGTACAAAGGATTTCCTTAATTCCAATTCGAATACACACGTTAAAGTGATTCTCAATCGCTTTGATCAAACTTAAATTCCGTTTAATCCTCATCCTTATACACCTTTCTCCTAGTGTTTCAAAGAAAGTTCCTTTTAACCGTACCGAGGCAACGCAATCTGTTAGCCGCGATTCTGTTACGCCACGTCTTTTTCCTTTCGAAGCGTTTAAACGCGTCCCGATTTTTACCTCGTCTTATTTCTCTATTTGCGGCAAAATAACGACCGGCGAAATCGAGAAACCTTCCACGGTTTCCCTTTTTTCGCGAGCCGGCGAAACGAACTATCGCATTGGGGCTCTTGTTACGTCACGCGCGGTCCGCGAGCGCATAAAATATTTCACCGCGGCTTATACCACCACGGTTAATAACGAACGCGCCAGTTAATCAAAGCCGTCTCTGACAGCTCAAGGTCACCGCGGTGCCGTTTTTTCGTCGTCTCGAACAACGATCGAGAGTTAATTAAGAGAAACAAGCCGACCAAATCGAAAAACGCTTCGCCGGAAAAAAAATTCATCGCGTCGCGGATTCTCTCTCCTTTCCTCTTGCTCCTCGATCACGCACGTTATGTTTTTTCCCTGATTTTTCCTCCCTCCCACTTCTCTTCTTCGTTGCGTTCGTTCATCCTTTTTCGCCAGTTGCTCGCGAGATGCGGCTCGCGAGAGACTCACCGGCACCACGGTTCCCACAACATCCTTTGTCCAGTCCAGCTTAGCAGAACGATAGAGAGAGAACGAGACTCGAAGAGGCAGTGCAACAGGGATAGGTAGAGAAACGGAGAAAGACAGGCTGGACCCCGAACTAAAACTAAAACTAGTCTAACTGCATCGTGACGTCATCCCGCGGCGTGATTTGCCTTAACCTTGGACGCTCTTTCGCTCTCTCCGTTCGTTTCTGTCTCTCTTCCTCCTTCTCACGGCTCTCACCCTCCTCGTTTTCGTCGAGCAGCGAGAGAAAAGGAGCAGGATAACGCGAACAGCGATGGCGAAGCGGGGGCGGGAACAGGTGGGGAGCGTTGGTCCTTTTGTTTGGACCAACTCCGGCACAATTAAAGTTCGTTCACACGTTTTCCTCGAATTTCAGGCACGGGGTGAACCGGCACGGTGCCGCGCGAACGCGATACCGAATTATCGTCGCGCCGCCATCGCGCAGCGGGAGTATCGATTATGAAAATTGCATTTTGATCGACACGACCGGGGGAATTAGTGACCTTGATTTTGGTTGTATCCACGGTCAGAGAGGAGTATGGCGAATGTGGTTCATTCGCAACAGCGTACTGTGCATCGTATTTAATGGTTAGGTTCTGGTTTCTGGTTCGATTAACGAGATCCAGTGAATCGAAGTTGAAGTTCAGTTAAGTATAGCACGATCCGCGTGAGAACGGTATAACATGATAAATTATGTTTCAAACGAGTTTCCCTGGTAGTTTTGCATGATAATGCTTGAGCGTGTGTATAAACTGCCGCAGAGTTGTCACGATAATTTGCCAAGGTTATCTAGATTGTTTTTTGTGGAATTGCGTAATTAACGGTATAGTTTATGAATATTCTCCTGTTTGCGTTATAGGCATTGGTCATAATGAGTCCGAGATACGTATTTCTGTAAACTACGTACTGTCACCTTCGTTGCAATATCATACAAGATATGTACAAACCTTTGCTTTTATTACTAATGTTAAAACGATTAAGATAATTCTTACGTGTCTACCCCTTCAATATCACTAAATCACTTTAACTGTTTCAAGAAAGGGTAGATCATCATTTATTACATTTATTTCCTTGTAATCCAGCATTTCCTTCGACAATTAACGACTGTGTTCCTCGAAACGAACGTCCGGCTCTTCCACAAACACGAAAATTCCTAGCCATTCTTCTTGTCGGACCGTCACAACATCGAGAAATAATTCAAACCGCGAAAACCTATAATTTTCGTTCGTCGTGTTCCGCTGAAGATCTTATCGATCTCAAAAGAAGGGAACGGGGAAGACAGAAGGAGGGAGAAGGAGAGAGGAAGAGCGAAAAAAAAAAAACGAAGAAATATCATCGATACTATTGGTAAATACAGAAATACCGTTCCCGCGGGCGAATGCCGCGGGGACCAGTTTCGTGGTATTCACATTAATTTTCGATGCGTCGTCGATCCACCATGGCGGAGCGCAGTTCGATTTCTTCTTCTTCGTCGCGCTCCTTCCTCCTTTCTCTGGTTAGCCTAATCGGCGATTCTCTTCCATCCTTTTCCACGAGGTTTCGGCCCTCGGAAACACGAAATGCCGCGAGAAACGAGGCGCAAAAATCCTTTGTTCGCGCCCATATGACGCGGTCATGAAGTCTGTTCCTTTTTGTTCGACGATTTTGCGACCCCGTGAACGTTCATGCTGTCATACGTCGATGGTAATTACAAGCGGGGAATCTGCCCTAGATATCAAATTTTTACGCGTCAAAAATCTTATTATCGCTATATTTTCTTTCCAAAATTCGAAAACCTTTGGAATCGCGATCGTTCGTTGTTTAAGCGATTGCCATTTTTTCATCTTTGGCTCCGTCCTCTTACCGCGTATTAAAGATTAATTATTAAGAAAGAAGAGCGACAATTACGAAGAAATGTGACGTTGACAGGTAGAGAGGAATATTTCATTGAAAATCGATAATGACGAAGCAACAATACAGTAAAGATGAGGAAAAGTTCTATTTATAGAGCGCAGCTTACCTTTTACGGGGGATCGTATAGGAAATTAACAATTACATTTTGTGATTAACTCTAACCCGGTTAAATGATCGGTTTCAAAATTTTATATAAAATCGTACATTCGTTGTTATTTCTTTTATTCATCTAACGTTACGTAAATTCTTATATTAAGAAAAATTGAGAAATTGATTAATCAGATGATACAAGAATTTACATAAAGTTGGATGAACAAAAGAAATAACGATGAATGTACAAATTTAAATTAAATTTTGAAACCAGGCAATCAAACGGGCCTTGTAAGCTTAGTGTTAAGATGTTTTGGAATTATACGATTATTATATGGAGTTATATGTTTACAAATATACATGAGAGAAGATATATAAAAAATATTTGTATATTTTAAATTTATAATACGTTTATCATAAGTTCAAATACACTTCTATTTTCATGTTTTTTTTTTGTATTCCATGGGACGATAACAAAAAAGATTTTACGACTCTTTAAACTTGTGATAGATAATCTTGGTATAATACGGGGTGTTCTCAGTTTTAAGATAAGAAGATTTTATTATTTTCTGCGTGAATGGCTGCTTTTAAGTCAACATTCCAGAATCCGTTAAGCTACAACAACAAGCTAATGTTTATATAATAATTAAATTACATCCTGTATAATATAAATTCGATATTATTTCGCATAGCAAACACACGTACATTGTACAACTACCTTAATATGTTTTTAATTATGACGATAGCGATGTCGTAATTTCGTTCACATATACACGGTATTTCGATTAACCAACAAGACCCACAATTCACCCCTTCGTCATTTACTGCCATCCCTCTCTAAGAGGCTGTTAAAACGTATACACACACTATTCATATCCAAATCCCGATCACTCAGTCCCACTTTCGATTGTTATCGCGTCACTGATACCAATTACCGGAAACAAATTCTACCGAGGTTTATCTCCCGAAAGCATCCTCTGCGGCACCCTCTCGCGCTTCAAGAGTGCCGCGTATCGCAGCCAAGGACGTGGCAACCGTGAGTCAAAAGAAATTAGGGCAATCATAATTTGCCGTGGTGCAGCAACGATAAGAAAGGACAAGTGCACTTGTTTGCGTACTAGAGAGGGGTAGTCGAACACTGTGGACGAAAGGGGAAAGGGTGAGTTCAAGGCGGGCCAGCGGCAGGGAAACGTAAAGTTCCATTGTTTCCCCGAACAATATTGTATACCGGGTGTTTCCAGTGGCACTGAACGAACACCTCTATACAGATCGAAGAAGTGCAGGCTGCATCGTCGAGGCGTCGTCGTCGTCGTCGTCGTCCTAAGCACATTGTGCTGAAAACCAGGTACACGACTATCGTCGTTTCGCTATTTGGATGTTGTTCGAACGCTGTTCCGGCCACGGCATCGATTGCTTTATTACCGCAATTTCGAGATTAATTCGCCGAACGGTATTCACGGGTCCACGCTTTCCAGGAATCCTCCAATATTCGTCGTGCCGTCGGTCCGACTAATTGCGCGCGCGTTTAGAGGATTAATTAATTTACACCGACGATACCCATGACCACCGTCGATTCTCATCTTCACCGTCTGCACCTACCGTCTTTTCGGTAGTTACTAGTACACATACATCCACGTACTGATTTTAATAATACAACCGTCCAGTTATCAGACATAGTACTATAAATTTCGTATTTTAAACGCCATCATACATAACGCAACTATTAATATTTTACCATGGCGATTATCTGCATACGTTTCGAATATACGCGAGCAATGATTTCACCGATTTCGTCTTGTCGCGAATAATTACAGCGAGAAAAACTAGCGAGCGGAGTGAACGAAAACGAGAAAACGAATGTAGGGAACGGAGAGACGGAGGAAAAAAAGAGAAACGATCGTGGTGTCGGCGACAATCGGTAATTTCATCGGTCATCGATCATCGTGCAACGCGACGGGATTGGCCAGAGTTTCGGGGTTGCCGACGGAATGCCGGTCTCCGATTGGCTCGCGGCAAGTGTGAGAAAATCTTCTGCGAGAATGTTCAATGCCTGTCGAGCGAGATGATTTATCGCAATGACGCTCTTTTTTTCTATTTTTCTTTTTTGCGCCGCTGCCAACGTGACCAATGATGCGACGCTATTTGCCAGCGCGTCGCGCCGACGATTTTTAAACGTGCATCTTGGTGCAACGATGCACCAATGATTTTTCCATGGTGTTAGATACCTTTTTCATATTTTGGTATCGATCGCATCTCCAGTATCAGATACAAAAAAAAAAAAAACATACTCCCAACTTTTTATGGGAAACAAGTATCTCTATTAATAATTTCGTTACGTATAATGACATTTAAAGTGTGAAATTTATAATATTATATCGCATGGCTTACTGGAATCTCTCTGGCGTTAACACTGTAACGTATTACAATGAACTTTTATCGTATTTCAATGTCTCCATTTTTATTCGCAAGATAATATCTATATCCATCTGTTCTGGATGAAATTATCTCATTCAGGTTATTCCGCTTTGTGAAGTTGTTAGAATGCAAACATAAACGCGCAGGACAAAAACTGAAATCTAATCGAATGGAACGACAGGAAAGTGAGCCGTGATGAAAATTCCAATTTCTATCTTGACACGACTTCAATTACAGCTTCTCTTTCTAGTTCTCTCTCTTTTCTTTTTTTCGATTCATCGTGGTCGATGACGTGCATCAATGCGGCACGATACGCTGCGTCGCTGTTGTATCCGTGGCATGTAAATAATGCATCCGCTGCACCGCATCGCTGAACGCCCCGGCGACGAAATTTTCATAGGAGGGTGCGCTCTCAACAATGGGCGATGATCGAGCTATTTTTGCAGGTGAACCGATCCTACGGGGTGAAACGATTTTTCGCCGTTTCAAAACTTTTCCGAATTGTTATCGGGGACAGAAAGGACGTATATTTAACGGGCTGACGATGTTATTACGAAAAAAAAAAAAAAAAAAAAAAAAAAAATGGGAGCAAACGTCCAATTACCACTATGATCGAAAATATCTCCTTAATTCCTTCGCGATGAAAAATCTGTCACGTCATTATGTTTATGGAAAAAATTATGTAATCTGAGAGATCGTTCTTTTTTCTTGTTATCTTACAGTTGAGAAATGAACGAGCGTTTTGAAGATGAATATATTACACGTGACATTTACTAAGTGATAACATAACCATTCATAACCAGTCATTAGCGCGAAAAAAAGAAGGAACTGCGAGAAGTGATTTTTCAAAAATAAATAAAGTCGCTTTGGAAGTTTGAAAAGCATACTAGGACAAGTGTCTAGTAGAACAAATCTCTCTCGACATAAGGATCTGAAAGGTTCGGATAGAGACGACGATAGAATTTATCGGTTCGTTACTTTGCCAATCATCACGGTACGAGTTAATGTACACGCTGAAGAGTTAATTTAAAGAAGGGACCTGTTCCGATTTAGGAATAATGCAAACGTTTCGTCGGTATCCGCTTACGAGGACGCGGTTTCTGCAGTCTCTTTGCGAGGGTGCATGTCAATGACCTAAACAAGCCTTCGTCAAGGGCTGACACACGAGGGTGGCCCCAGATTCGGGGGATGAACACAACAGGGGGGACCGGTGTGTTTCGGCATTTTTCTGACTGGCTTCCTCGCGGAAGGGGGTGATGAGCTGCTGTCGTTGCTACTTTGGGGTAGGTCGGCGCACGAACCGCCGCCTTGTGATTTAAGATACGCCAGAAAAAGGAGAAAGAAACCCGTAAGAGAGGGTTATTTACCGGTAAAACTCGAGCAGCTTATGTTCTACTTTTTTCCTTTGTCGCTGGGCCAAAAGATCTTTTTCAATTGCCAAGCAACTACCCTTCTATGTAGCTTCATCCTCCGCTGCTGTAAAATCATACTTATCAACATACAAAAACGTTGCATTAAATGACGATGCTTCAACATGGTAATAAAAGGCGAAACTCGAATGAATCTTAAAATATTATTTCGTAAAATTTCGTGGAAAAAACCGACGAAGAATTTCCATCCCTTTTTTTCGCTGTGATGTTACCCTGGGAAATGGAAGAATCGACGATGGTCTTTCGTATATTAACAGGAACGTAGCGAGTCGAGTGGAGAAGAGCTGTCCGGGGACTCTTTAGGCGTCGTCCACAACGAGATTAGATATTGCAAATGGACGTGGCTTATCTTGGACGAAACGACCGGCTGGACTTCAGCCCTGTTTGCGATAAGACCGACTCCGGCTGGATTTTGCGCCCTCTTTTACGCTTCGACAACGGACCGCATTTGCATTTTTCCCAAATTTTCTCTCCTGTCCCCGTGTCCTCGGTTCTCTGCGGTTTTTGACACCCCGCTCGATGAAGCGATTACGACCCTCTTCATGCTTATTATATAAACATTTTGCGGATCATCTTTCGTAAATACGAAATGGCAAGGGTGTTCTCATTTCTTCTTCTTTGCGATTGTAAATTATGCAACGAGTAACTCAAAGCCTTTTGGACATTAAATCTTCCTTTTCCATGTTTCTATCTATATACTCGCCGCTGTATATTTTATATTTTATTTCATCCATGCTTTATACTGTTTTTTATTTTCGAAACGTAACGCTTCTTATGAGCATTTTAATCTTAACCATTTCCGAATAAAACGGAAGAATATGTTTCGTAAACTAGGTATCAGAATATATGCTATCTACTTTAAATAGATCCGAATAAAGTTTATACCTAGATACTAACGCTATTATTTTTACAAAGGTAAAGTATCGCATAATACACAATAAAGTTAACACGTTTATGGTTTTGTTACTATAAAGAATCCCAATTGCGGTTACAAACCCTTGCGAGAACTACGAAGTGGCTAGCATTCTTATTTGTATTCCGTGCGGGTCCACGATGGACCGTACCACATTTGACAACCTTCTGAACCGAATCAAAATGGACCGCAAAGTACGTCTACGGTAATAGTTTGTATGAAAATTCTAGAAACAATCTCTCTTTTATAAATAGTATTTAAATTTTCTTTCCAAATTAATATCGGTAATAACGATTATATATTTTAGAGTTTTGATAATTATATTGTACGCCTTCTAAGAACAAAATCGTGAAGTACTATTGTCGATCGAATGAGAGTGAATCAGTTCTTTACAGGGTGTGAAAATAACTTCGAGGAGAATCTTTTTCTCACGCCGAAGATAACAGTTCCATCCCTCAGACGGACCAAGATAAAGCGAGTCTTTAACGAGCACTTAACTGTCCCCCGTCAATAGGAGAAAATTTCGTTCAACGCGTTCGGGCTAGTGACACGTTCACATTCACGACCTGATAAACTGAACGCATTTAGGCAATGAATTGCTTCGTTATCTTCGAGTTTTACAATTTCCGTAGATCTTATTAATATTCACTAAGTTATGTTCCATGTATAATCAATAACGAGTTTAGTGACATTCACGATAATCGTATTCAAACCTTGTGTTCGAAATAGAATAGATATCATAAAATATTCTTTTTCAACATATTTTCAATCAACACCGGCAGTCAGTCGTTAGCAATAAATCATTGATCAATAAATGAGCCTGTCAAAAGCCAAATACATCGATTTCGTTTATAGTTTTCTCAATCTCATTATCCAGGTGTATATATAATTAGGGTTCCACTTCTTCCCAAAAATAAATGTATTTATCACAAGGAACTGACGTAAATAATCGTAAAAACCAAAGTAGATTTTATAGAACGATGCTTACAACATTCGTAATTTTTATAAATAATGATTCTTCACCGTTCAATTTATGATTAATGCGACTACCAAGCCAAATGTCTCTCTGCAACCAATTTGTAGAAAGCAAAATTTTGTTTTTCACCGAAGAAAGACGACGCTGGTAATGAAACCTTTGTGTGTGCATTTGACGTCGCGTCGGCTGGTCCATTTGATGGCCAGAAACGTAATACATATATAGACTTGGCACAACGTAAATCCACAAACCAAGGTCGGACTAATAGTGCTACGGCCGTACAATGTTATTAATCACGCGAACGGGTTGCCGAGGGTCTTGCGAACTTAATTAATTAAATAATATAATAGCCGGAGAAACTAGGGAACAACTGCTTTCTCGTTCTCTCGGCGAGGTTCCTTCGTCTGGTACTATTCCTATCTGCACGCCGTTTCTCGCTCCTTCATTCTCCCGTCGTCTCTGTCTCGTATCGGAAACGTCCATCAGCAGCAGCATCCCCGAGGCGTTGTTCCTTCTCCGCTGTCCAAACCTCATGGCGAACGCACTAGATACCGCTGGTATGCAGCTGGTAATTGCGTAATTTCTCCTCGTACATTTGCTTGTATGCGAGTGTTTACGTTTCTGGGCTTGCTTCTGACGATGGTTTTCCAGAAATTTTGGTCGGCGGCAATGAAACCACGCGATATCATCGATTTTTCGAGTTTTTACCAAGGTGGATAGAACAAGAAAGTTATGTGATTTATGATACAATTTATAGTTTGCGTTGAAAAATTTAGAGATTGACGGCGCACAGATTAAAAAGTTGCTTGTCATCGTTGGTTCTGATGAGAATATTTGTCTACCTGTGTGATACATAGTTGCATCGACGTGAGACGCGAATGGCGAGCCGGTGTTTTTTTTTTAGAATTCTTGTGGATCTTCTTTTTAAGATATTTTCTGCGTAAGTAAGATTTTAGGCTATGTTTAAATATGAATAATTTAATATTTCTTAAAAGTGGTAGAGGCGATTAGACGTACGAACGTCAGCTTAATTCTTCATGCGGAACTTCTAATACATATGTAATGTATTTAGAGTTCGTTTATTAAATTCGTCTGATTTCCATACACGGATGTTTTATGATATATATCCATTGGAACTCACGGTTTCCAGGAATTTTTAATTCTCCTCATTCGATTCCAAAGATATGAAAGCAAGGAATAAAATTCCGGTTCACGAAACATGAAATCTTCGTACAAGACGATCGTTCATAATCGCAAACAGGGCAAGTCTCGTGTACTGTCGTAATACGGGACGACTTAGGCGTCATAATTTACGGAGTCGCGTAAGCTTCGACTTATCGGCAAAACATGCAACTGACCGGATGCAACCGATCGATAGCCCGCCCGATAACCTTGGTCCGGGCTTACGGAAAGAGTTTCGTGTCCCTTCTTTTCGCCCCCTGGTCATCGCTTTATCAGTGGATGCTCGTTTGGCGCCGGCGGCATGCATCATTAAGCTTCCAGCGTGCCGTAACGCCGACGAAGCTTACTTGCGCGAACCACGCGCACACACAAAGAAACACACGCGTGTACACATTACGTGCACACAACTACGCTTCCACATAGATACACGTACACACTTCTCCGGATAGTTTCCTCTCGCCACTCGCCCTCTTTATTCCACCCTCCTCGCTTCCACCTGTCTCCTCGTCGCCGTTCACGCGGCCAGGCAAACGAGAAGGCGAACAAATACATATAGACGTACTTCGTTCACGTACTTCGTGTACTACACACGTATAAGCTACTTTGTGTTCTAGCCGCTTTCTATGTATAAGTAGACACACGTACGTGGACTTTCGCGTGACTCACACTAACTTGAACGCGTTTCGTCCACCCTTTCAGCCTCCTCCACCCTCGAGCTTCAGCCCAATTCCCCTTAACGCTAATTTATCTTAATTACATTCTACGCGCGTCGGGTGGTAAGCGCGTGTGTAGATGTCCATGTGGCCATACAAGCACCAGTGTGGATGGACGAATCTTGTATGGGTGATTCGTATGCGTGCAAGAGAGTTGTCGGTCTGGACTCACGTTGATGGCCGCGCGAGCGCAACCGTGCACACGTGTGTAATTGCATGTCGACGTTATATGGGTTTTCTGGATTTTACGCCGCTTCTCTATGGTGCGCAGCTAGATATTAGCCGTGCGTCTAGTTTAAGGGCAATTTCGACTATGGTTGGCTGCTTGGCTGCGCTTTCAGTGAAGAGAGAACGAGTGGGAGGAGATTCGGCGTGAAGGTGATTGATAAGCGTGGGCATGATTTTCTTCCATTCGATAATTATGTATTTCGTTGGATGAGTTTTAACTTGGATTGTATCGTCATTTTGAATTTTTGGAGCGTGGTTAATTTTTTCTCTATATTTTTCGTACATATCTGGTCTCTGATAGATGTATCAAATATAGGGTATACATTGTTATTTGCACAAAGAATTTTTACAATTTTATAGTGTACATTTTATCTATTTTAAAATTCGCGCGACAGTCAACCCGTTAAACTCTAACTGTCTGTGGCTATTTATTCAACAAAGATCCTCGTCCTAGCGTAGCGTCGCGTTCAAAATGAAAGTTAACCGCGCGCAATAAAGCGAACGCAATTGTTATCGCAGGTTCCTAGCGTCTGTCGTTCGCGCGTCGCACGAAATTTCGTCGCGTACACATGCATACGCCAGTAAGTTGGCGAATGTAGGTTGAGCTTTAATCTTAGAGCCGCGGAATATATAACCGGTGTCCGTTCCAGGACCAAATTTCCAGGGGATGGTTCCTCACTCCTGCATCGATCGGCGATTCTCCGAAATTTCCGGGTGACGGCAACGATCCCTTCTCTGCTCTGTCTTTATCGTCTTCCATGCTTTGTCGTGTTTAGAAACGAAGTCTGGTTTAGCCTTGTCTTCACAGAAAATTCGAAACCATGAAATTGTACGTAAAGCTAAGAAAATTTTAATTAAATCCTATTGTTTTGTATCGAATAATAAATATTATATCGCCGAATTCTTCATCGATTAATACGTATATTAAGATTTGTTACGTTTATGAAATATTACGATTTCACAAATAATTTTCCGAATGATTTATCAAACTTATCGGATTAGATATCTTGATTTATAACGTCACGATAGCTTTCCTTTGTAGCAAAGTGCTATAAGATGAATGACTATGATAGTCACTAATGAGTGATGTTTTTTTAATACCTTGATATGTCAATGATATGTTTATTCTTGCTTAAGAGATTAACATTCTTAAATATTAATATTTATTTATTATCGTAGAAGCGATTTAAGCTTGATCGTGCAAGAGAGTCACTGTATTATACGTTAATACATTCTTATCTTCTTCAATACAATTTACTTCGTTTTTCTCAATAACATTGAATTAAGATTAAATGTTAAAAATACTGTACGCGATAGAAGTGTAACATCATTTGCAATATTTTGTACTATAGTTATATAAATGGATTAGTGTTATGATTATACACAAACTGAAATTATGTACGATTTCTAAAAATATCATCCATAATTATAGCTTACATAACATTAAAAAGACGATTGAAATGTAAATAACAAATGTATTTGTACGATAATTTATAGATGCATGAGTGGATAAGAAGCGAATATAGCATATTAATTGTTGTATTAGTAATTAATATATAGATCTCCTCTAAACTCGGATTTTAATTGAATATGTAATACGCTTCGTACCCTTTGCTAATTTTGCACAACTTGATTGACTGTAATAATAAAATTATAATTCTGGGATAATATTGTTATACTGATTATTCGATGAATAATTTAATAGAAGCGTTAGCATATACCGTGTATACATCGTAACTGTTATTACTGCGTATATTACAGGCTTGACGTACTTATGATGTAATAATTCAGAGCATAATATTACATTCGCGTAATTGCACTATCATCTCCGTAATGTATTATACTCGAACATCGTCCACCATTATCGCGCTCGGCGTGTCTATCAGTACGTTCCAATTTAATATTCTACGTTCTACGTAATTCGTGTTATCAATTTCTACTTCGATTGTTTCCGTACTGTTCGTCCAAATCACGTTGATTCCGGTTATCAAGCGCGATTCAAAGCGAATTCTAACATCCTAATCAAGGTAATACTATATACCTACGAAAACGATATTACCGATTCTGCGACACACAAACTGCTTAGGGACGAAATTTTATAACAGAATTGTCGAATAATCATCTCTTGATTACGATAATATCTATATTTGAAAAAATCAACGTAGCAAAGTATAGTAGGTATTCGTACCAGTTATTTGATTATTTTTACTATCATGAGTATCATAGTTTTGTAAATAATTATTTTGGTATATAACTATTCGAAATACATATCGTAACTGATGTCGTACATTTCGTTCATTAGCCATTTTCGTGTCTCTTTTTCACTTTGCAAACAACCCAATTAAATATTTATTTATAAATAAAAAACCATATTTAAGTCTACATGTACCAACGTCGACGAACACGATTTTCTACAAACACATATACTATATATTCTACAAACGATCGTTTCACAAAACGTGACACTATCACCGCAAACAATAATCACAGAATTAAGACATCACGTACAACTCGTATCTCCTACGACCGGAGCAAGAAACCAACATAGACACGACATAAATATCTGCCCTCGGCGAAGAAATTAATTCAACTTCTCGCGTACCAAGCAACCGGATTATCAATTTCCAGTTTGATTGCCAACTACGTCGAGCAGTTATCAAATAAGAGAAGGCAACGTGAAACTATCTGCCCCATTCTGCTATCGAGGGGTGCTTGCAACGGGAGTAGGCGGAGGTGGTTTGGCCCCGTTTATCTTGAGATTGAGCATTAGGATTCAGTATATGGTGCCGGCCTTGCCGGTGGGAGATAAGGGGGTAATTTCTGTTCACCGAGGGGGTCAGAACTGCCCGTAGCTCATCTCTACGGCGGCGTATACCTACCACCCCCTTGGCCACTTGGCTCACCAACCCCCATGGTCGAAAGTCGTTTCCACGATCTTAGGGGCCACGAGCTCGGCTTAAACCCCATGCAAATTAGATGCGGGATCTTATGGATGTAGATATAGTCGTAAGACCGTTGATATAGATACGCGCCGTGTCATAGAAACGGGATAAATGACTGTTGCTTGGTCACTGGACCAGCACGTTAATCATTTATACCGTAGATAACTAGACGCCCTGTTGCTCTTATTAATTTTATCCAACCGCTTGGAGTGATAACACTGTTACATTTCTTATTAGGTTGGATACGATTTAAGTGATATACAATGAGCCATAAAAGTATTTGGATATTTGGTGTGAAAATCATTTTACGAATGTATTATCCCCCTCCTCTCTCTCTCTCTACAATAATTTCGTATAATCTTCCTCAGAATTTACACGAGACCATTAGCTAAAAGAATAATCGACTGTACTATATAATTCGTAAAAAAACAAACAATTAATTTTTGCGGAGATGATCAATTTAGCTTCTACACGCAACGAAGTCTCCTATTATTAACACGCATTTGATTTTCATCGCGATTATTCGTAGAAACGGACCAGCGACCGACATACAGGAAATGCACGATCCTTCGATCCCGACTTTTGTATCATTTCCGCTGCAAATGACGTCTTTTTACAATCTACGTTCGATGCGTCACGCAACTTTCAATACGGTAGATCGACACGCATCGTATTTCTCGGTAAAACAGCGCATCGGCTTGAAAACTTTCCATGAATCGTGCAACCTGGTTGCTCGACATGACACGCGATTATGCAAAGTATTATACTAAGTGCCATTAAGCGACATTACAACGCGCTTTTGCATCCTCTGCACGAACTGAAACATTATACATATGTATTATTTTACGAGATGAAGAATAAAATACAACTTGTTTTCTTTTACAGGCAGTTTTTCAAAATTCTGGTCTTTTGACGTGCTATGTTTTTTTTTAGCGAATTGTCAGCTTTTTGTTTCCTCCCTTTCGTACTTTTATAATGCTCTTTGTAAAACTCTGTATTATTTCTGATTCCACATACCATTTTGAATCAATAGAACGAATCAGTGTTTCTTTTCTCTCCTTTTTTTTTTTTTTTTTGTTCATTTTAATAAAAAATAAATCAAACGTTTTTTCCTAAGTTACGTATTAAAATTTTGCGTAGGCTTATAATTCGCGATAGTCAACCTTCAACATTTTCTCATACCTATTTGTTTTCCTTTCTTTTTCAAATAACGAAATAGAAGAAACCTATTTCATCTACACCCCCCTTTCTAGTTCCAGAATCGATTTTCCAGGATCGCAAGGAGTTCTTTACGGCGGGGATGTTCGCCTTCCAGATTATTTACGAAGTTCTCAGAGGGTGTGTGTCCGTTTTTTCGGGGCCGCTGCGAGCCTCCGTAAAGCTTTCGCGTGCGCCACGGTCCACGTAAAGGACTGACCACCCCTTTAGCTTCTACATCCGGTCGACACCCTTAGATTCATTCGTCGTTCTCATTGGCGTAAAATGACAATTTTTTCAAGATTTCCACCTCCCACTTGACGCCTCCGGTACATACTACACATCCGCATCCGAACGAATTACTCTATTCAATTACAGAAAACAACCTAATCGATCACTTGTTACTTTGATTCGTTTCATTTCCTAGCTTCTACTCCAAACTACAAACCAAACATGATCTCGTATGATATATGTCTCGAGTATGCCGGTGTGTTTCAGAAAGAAGCTCGAGTTAAGACAAATTTTTTGGGCAAACGAAAAAAACAGCCACCCTCGAATCGACAAGCTACGCCAATGTCCCGTCCATCCCTTGGTCAAGGGTGGTTTAGGGTGTGTAAGCCACGAGAGCGAGAGGAGAGAAGACGAAACGCGGGGGTGTGACGGAAGGCGAGTCAAGGGTGTGCGTGCGCCCTTACGCACTCCCTTACGTGTAACCAGGTAACGTACACTTTTGCATAAACCAACTGTCGACCACAGTCGCACATCCACGAAACACATACAGGGTGCTCCTTCGTACACGAGTCGCCGTATATCCACACATAAATTTCACAGGAACGTTCGTGTATCTGTGATGTGTATCTGTGACGGAGTATATGTGAATGTGTGTGTGCGCGCGCGTGGGTCACGGAGAGCACGGAGTAGCCGCGTCCAGGCGAAGTATACCCCGGTGAAACGAGAAAGGAGGATAGGGAATGCGTAGCGGGAATCGGAGGAACAAGGTACGAGGAGACGTAGATCGGTGGACGAAAGAGAGAAAGCGGGACAGAGGGAACGCTAGGTAAGACAAAGAGGGATGCAAAGACGGACAAGGGTCGGAGGGTGGTGGGCGGGGGTGGCTCTATCTCCTGCACTCCTAACTAACATGTATTTTGCATAAAGCTTACATTACTTGAATTACAATGCTCCAGTGCCGTCTCATACTACTCCCGTGCCCTTCGCACCCCCGATACCCCCTTATATCCCAACCAGGCCACCCTTCGTCCTTCTGGAGGAGAGATGCTGCCATGTAAATTGCTTCCAGAGCCAAGTTTGCGCGCAAGTGCTCGACACACTACGCGTTCATCTGGCTATGTGTGCGTGCGTGCGCGCGCGTCATACATCAACAGGACGTCTGTGTTACGATCATGTGTGTACGTGTACTATGGGCTAGTGTGCTAGCAGCCGAATACGCGAATCACGCGTCGCTGGGTCAGTGTTCGTTCGTGAGGGTGATTCTGGACAACGCGCCCTCCACTCTATGCTATTAGGTACACAGACTGCGGTATAGAAGATCAGGGATACTAGGGGGTGGAAAGGTGCAGGGAATGCGCGGGGAAAATTCATTATCTCCGTCATTCCACTGAAAGCGTTATGGGCGCGATATAATTGATCGTTAGGCGACCGTTGGTTGTGTACAGAAATTGATGTTTTGCATGAAATGGTATAATCACCGATTAAAATTCGTATCATTAGACGTCGATTATTTGATTTGTGGCTGCGTACACGTGGCTAGTGCCATTTGTGGTCGATGAATCGCTTGCCTGGGAATTTAACCGGATTCGGTTTAACGCGAGAGACCGCGGAGGAAGTTTCTCGATCGTTGCCTGACCCCGGATAAGGAGAAGTTGTGAGATGTTTAATTAAAGTAATTTAAAGGACGTAGTTGCACGAACCGCGGAAAGCCACCGGCGCAGAATAGCACTTTAATTATTTAATATCCAGTCATCCAACAAGTAATATCGTTTGTTTCGACAACTTTGCGTACTTTGTTTCGCCGTGGTACTGAGGGCATCTTATTTGAATTTTTGCACACCATCATCTCTGTACGCCATATTTGAATGGTATTTTTTCGAAAATGAATGATATCTTAGATAAACAGATATTGCGATGCACGCAATTTGCTAGTGGAACGAAACAGCAAACAGTATGTTAAAATAAACAGTATTGCTTAGGGAAAAATCATATTAATACAAGCAAAATATAGATGAGAAATGTTTTGATGAAAGCGAATGGATTAAATAGTTAAAAATATTTCGAAAACACCTATAACAGCACTTTATATGAGAGTACTTTTGAAGTTAGAAATCGTAAAACGTAATTTTCTCTTCAGAAGTAATTGTAGGTCGGGGAAAGGAAGTGCACTTCTCTGTACCAGTAACAATACACGTTCCTTTTTCTTCATCCAAAGGAGAAAATGATTCCTTTGCTTCCTTATTTAAGATTTTTTAATTTGCTCGCATCCAAATTGCACGTTAGTAGGAACGTTGTGTTGAAAGGTGACGATTCCACGAGGTGTCACGCCGTGCCGAACTTCCTGGCCGCGTCTATTTCCAGCCGATGCGGAAGATGGAAACGAAACTTCTTTCAGAGCGAAGAATAATTTTCTCTGGAACGTGGGGATAGTGTGCACGGGATCGTCCCCTAGCTGGGCAAAGTCCTCCATTGGCTTTTCCTTTCTCGCGGCCAGCCTTTTAACCGATCTTTCTTTCCTTGAATTACTCATGCTCGCGTACACGTCCGACGCGTAGATAGCTATAACCAAGCTGCCGAAGAGAGTATAAAGAGAAAGAGACTTTTCACGTACTAAAAAAGATGCTGCTTCTTCGCACGCAGAAACAACCCACAAAGAACTTACCCGCGTGAAGCCCTTATCGGTTTTTCACCTCGCATCATCCCTTTGCATGGCACCTCTCTCCTTTCCATTACTCACGCTCGCGTGCCTCTCCACGCGTTTGCCCACTGCTGTATTAAAAAAAAATATATATATATATATATATAAAGTAATAAAAAGAAGCGTGACACGAAGAAAATAAAGACTTTTCAGCAGATACTAAAAAATAATTTTTTCCTTGGGAACGGCTCCCCTTCCGGCCGGGGGTGGGCACACGGTAAGGTAGAGGGGCAGCATCTTCTGCACTCGAGCCACCCCGTTGGACAAAGCCCTTATTGGCTTTTTTCTCCCCCGACGTATCCCTTTTGCCCGGCTTTCCTTACATTATTCACGCTTGTGTGGCACGCGTGTGTACGTGCGTTGGCGCATGAGCGTAACGAGGAAAACTTGCGCCCCGTGTCACGACTAATGGACATTGCGCGCGCGCGTGCCTTTGCACGAGATAATTACGAGGCCGTGTCCTTGATGCCTGCCTTTGTCCTTTCTTCGTAACCAACGTCAGCTCGGCCAACGTTTTACAGAACACGTACGAACGCGTGGTTCTCCACCTGTATGTACCAGCACGTGCTTGTATAAGCTCGTTCACGGGTGATCGTACTAGTTCAGAGGAAACCGAGCCAACGGTATCCTGGTTACACAATGGAAGACGATACCGGTGACTCGGCGACAAGATGTAAATCATCGCGTAACGCTCGATGTATCGCTTTCTGCGGACGAAACGATAAGTTGATGATCAGCGAGCCGCACGAGAATGACAAACGTTTCTCGGTTCAGCGGCTGATGATGTCCTGGGCCATTGGACTGCGGGCGATCGCGCCCGAGGAGAAATTAATGGCAGAGAGGAGCCACGATTGCGGGCGATTATTGTCACGGCGCATTGTATAAAGGTGGTCTGACGCTGAGGACGTTATCTATGCATCTGAAATTGACTTTGTAAACCTTCTTGAAGTATGTTATTCGACGCGAATACCTATGCGACATCGGAGATTATCATCTAAGGATTAATAACTTTACGCTCCAATTATTTCAAGTTGTTATAAATGGTATCTCGTACAAATACCTATTTCAACTAGAAATTGTTAATAATTTCAAATGAACAAATTTATGTAACTACCTAAGCAGGTTCTCTCCGATTCTTTCCTATCTTCAATCCCGCTACACGTACCGCATTAATATCTATTTCCCATAAAAAGTGGAAAGTATATATTTTCCATATCTGATGCCATAAATACAGAAAATCTTGAAATTCTCGAAACTGAAATTCTTTGTCACTTTATCGCCCTGTCAAGGGGTTAAGCATAACGTGTCTTCATTAAACGTGTTATATGATTCCTTTTAAACAAATTTCTTCACTCTTCATCGTTAAAACATCACACAACCACCTTACAAATAACATTCAATTTCGATCATTATTTCGAATTTATTGCCTAATATGTGGCAATCCGCCGAAAGCAAAAGACGTGAAGACTCTTTTTCAAGAGGACGATGCTTTTTATACCTGGAAGGTCATAATAAGCAGCGAGAGCACCGAGCAGGTGGACTCATCAGCCGACATACGCGAGCGTATAAATTCGAGGATTACAAACTCCTACATTTAAATGACCCGGGGCTCTATACATTGCCGGGGACCGTGCACCGGGTATACGGCAGGACAGCGTTACCTTCAGCGGGATAACTTATTTAAGGCAGACAACGTACAAGACACTGCGTACACGGCCGGCGAGTAGGATGAGCGTTGGGCTACTTTGTATGTACGCATGCTGACATCTTACCCACCCTTTCAACCGCCTCCGCCTTCCTTCAACGGTGGTCGAAGGGGAGGAGTGGGCTGTGAGATCAATACTGGCGCCCCCTGGACCAGAGCCGCTACCGGCTCTCCCCCTTTTTCACCCCCCTTCCTCAACCCTCATAGCCAAGGGAACGAGAAGGAGACATAGAGAGAGAGAGAGTGGGAGGGAGGGAGGGAGAGAGAGAGAGAAAGAGAGGGAGAGAAAGATAGAAGGCGAAACGAGGCCCACGCGTGTGAGAGCCGGACCTCTTAGAATCACCAACCCCCAAAAACCCAGCCGCCTACGCTGCTGCCTCACGGCCACCGCCGTGGCAACCACCCTCCGAACATTCACTCTCACCCTTCGCCGCTTTAAAGCGATGTATCCGTATTAGGCTTTCCTACAAGGAGCCAAGGTTAGATGCGGAATATAGAGAAATTTGGTTGGTTGGTTTTATTTGAAATTGAGATTTTTGACGGTTTATGAATTGCAGTATGTAATATGAAATTTAATTAATTAGTATCGGCATGTAAATGTTATGATAGATACAATGATGTGCTACCTGATGTGTTCTCATAGCTACCGTATTTTGATACAGGGATCAAAAATATATTCCTTATATTTAAAATCATAAACATACATAGAAGGTTGTCAAATTTTTATTTCAGGTAATAATTGGAAATTAAATTAGGTTAATTTCTGTATAAGAAGCATCCCTAGTAAATAGGAATAATATATTATTATTATACGTCACTGTAAGGAAGAAAATAACAATGATGTGTTTTTCTTCCGTTTAAAAAGTTAATATCTCCTTTTCAACGCCATCTCTAACAAAGGAGTTATTACAACAACGTCACCCTATTCCGCGTTAAATTGTCTATTCCGTTTTAACCTAAGGGGAGACAAGTATCTCACGAAGAATATTTTCTACTACCAAATCTTCCTTGCCTTAAAACAACCTAGCAACATCCCGAATCCTGCACCCCTTTTCCGTGGACCAATATACGTGTCCCCTCTGAGTCTCGCGACGCATCACAGTGATCCCCTGTTTAATCATCCTGATAACTTATGCTGGTCTTCCTGGCAGCGGACAAAAAGCCTGCCCGGTGACCTGGACGCGTACGAACCGTTGAAGACGGACACTCCTATCATTCCGTTAGCCATCGTGAGTTTTTGCATGGCAATTAATCCACGAAGGTAATGGTCCTGATCCTAGCCACCTGGTGCCCACCGTCCTGCAAGGACAATGGCTCGTGGTCCTGCGTGTGGTGTCCGTCTCTTTTCTTCTCTCGCGCGTTACACGTCCCCGCTGCCTCCTGGTCCAGCGTTTCATTAAGGGGAAACCCGTGAGATGATGACCTGCATCATCTCGCGTCGTGGCGGACTCGTGTGAATGCAACCACCGACATGCACCCCAGTGTCTGCATTGTTAAACAGGACGTCTCTCTGGCCGACAACACTTTTCGTAATAAACCACGGGGCCGAGCGTCTCGAGGCGCGAAAATTTATAAAGCAGATTACGCTTTAATCTTGCACCGGGATTCTTTTCCGTCGTGTCGTCGCGCAGAGGCGAAGGGAAAAGCCTGGCGCGCTGGTCTTCACTCCGCTGGGAACAAAGCTGAGGACAAGAAGGGAAGGAGCAAGTCGAAACTGGAGATATCGTGGCTCGCGATGAGATCGCGCCGGACGAGACGCTCGAATCAATTTACTAGAATCGATTCGCTCGAATCGAACTATGTAAAAGTCTGATTATACATGGTTGGGATAATAATTCCAGTTTTTTCTTCTATTATTATTATTATTATACATTTATGTTTATTAAATTCTATTACATTCTGTTACACTTAAATGACACAAGATTTAACCTTATTTACATCTCAGTTAAGCGCGAGTTTTTGACGAATATCAAAATGATACTCACCGTCGAATCAATCCGTTTATCCAGCCGAGCGACTGGTAAGGTTACTGGTTACTTGGTAAGGGACGTCGGCGTGATAGCAAAACTTGAAGCGTCGCTGGTGTTACTTCGGTTGACTTTGGAACTTTCCTAAGCAAACGCCTCTCGATCCTTCAGGGTAGGTCAATTAATTTCTAAGGACTTGGATCAAGCAGAGGTCGGTCCACGTGGTACCGTGACCTTACCGACGTGACCTCAGCTTGGCCAGAGAGGTACGTTGTTCGCCCCCTGACCTGTGGCCCGTCACGATTACACGGTCGTCAAAGTTAATGACACAGTAATGATCGTCCGGCTTATAGGTCCTCGCGAGGTGACCGTGCAGCTACAGAAGAAGGGATGTCCGAGAATCGTGTACAGGCTAAAGGGAAACGGATGACTGATGGTCATCACGCGAACAGTGGACAGTGCGAGGTTAAGGGTCGGTTCTTTGGCTAATCCTGATTAATCGTGAAACGTTCCTCCTGTGCTTGTACTTTTCCTTCCCGGTCGACTAACGTTGAACAAGGGTCGTGGTCGAACAACTCGAACTTGGTGGTTTTCAGCACGCGATCGTGATGTGTCAAGTGGGATTCACTTTTGGAAATTTTTTACCGGGCTGGTGCGCTTCAATTTCCTTTCTTCGGATTACACTTTGACCATAGACATTACATATTTAATCGAAATAATTTCTACTTTCTCAACGATTAATTAGTTTTATCGTTCTAAATTTATAAACGTTACGATGCAGATTTTTGACAAAGAAAAGCCCGTTCAAATAATGATTTTGTCGGAAGCTCTTATTGAAAATACTGGAACGGGGGAAACGTGCAACGTGTGCCGCTCGGCTAACAGAGACGGAATTGAAGCTCGGAGAAAGGAGTTCGGAAGTTCGTTCGACTATGGCTGAAGTTACCGCGAAACGATCCTATAACCGAAGGAATCAGAGAATTCAGGAGGATGGAAACGAATGGCAAACGTAGCCTCGTATTCGTCGAAGATGAAACCGAGCTGCGCTCCTTTCTTACATTATTAATTTTATTAATTACAAACGAGTATCGATCGTATGTAAAATTACTTAATATATCGATGAATATAAAATTACCTCAAATTCGATTATTCGACGCTCGATATTTCTTACTCCTAACCATTCGCAAAATCCGCCTCGGTCTAAAAATCCTCTTTTCTCTCAAACGAACGAACAACTTATTTTTCTTCTTTCTCTTACCAATACCATGTCGCGCACTTAAAAACGTTCAAGCCTCCGTTCATCATCGATTAATTCACAATGCTCGTCAAACATCACACAGCTATCGAACATTTCGCGCACACAACAATCAACTGGACAGAATGCGTAGCGCAAGGGACGTGATAGACGTGAATCGACGTTAGGGGTGGTAATTCGGGAGGAAGAATCCGAAATATCGTCGTAAAGGAGCACGTGCAGCGGAAGATCGGCCGATATAGACGGCTGAAAGAAGGCGAACGCTCGCATCCGGCGGCGATGTCGTCCAGGATGGAATTGAATTCGGTGCTACCCCTTCCCCTTGGACAGTCGTACGCCGTCCGGGAAGGTGTTTTACGTGGAGGACCACAGGTCAAAATCTGGGCGTTGCCCAATCCTATCCGATTTCAGTTGGCATGTCGACGGTGGCACACGGGCCGCTGGCCAAAATTTTTTCTATTGTTTGCAGGTAAAACGCGCGTACGCTTGTTACAGGTCGGCGATTCGTACGTGGATGTGCGTGCACGTACGTTCTTCGGTTCGTTAGTGTGCGCGTGATTCCAGCACGTGCTTGTCAGAGAAAACGCTCGCGGTCAAACGACAGGGATGACGGGGGTACGTTGGACGCCCTTTGAGAATATGTAGCGAATCGCGGCCAGCCAACGTACCAAGGCCCGACTCTGATGACCAGGCAAACAGAGAAAAAAGCAGCCTTCAAAGCTGCTGCGAGAGGAAAAGGCGAGCAACTGTCGTAACGGATAATATGCAAATTATAGGAATTTCCAGGCGCTCGCGGCCAACGAATTTCTCTCGTCGCTCGAAGCTTTGAGGCAACGAATGGACTTTTGGCCTGTCGCACGAATGCGTTCGTTCGAAATGATTTCGTTTGAAACCTCGACGGTTTGTCGTTACAGTTGATCAGCGTAAGGGAACGGCGGAACTTTTGTTCCTACGTGGGTTTGCAATGGAATGGATTTTTTTGTATGCTTTTGGCGATTGTACGGTCGCTTGAATTAGGGGAAAGTGTCGTGCGTGACATCCTGAAAAATTGAAGATCGAAGTATGCTTTTTACGGTAGTAGAAAAATCTGTTCACAGCTTTGTTATTTTTGTACTGTGGCATTTTGCTAATTCGCATTGACAAAATATGTTCGAGATCGGCAAAAATTTTTGAGCAACGATATTAAAATTGGTTTTATATAGGGAACGTTTCAAGATAAAATCGAACCATTGAATTTTGTATGAACGTCTTCTCATCGAATAAACATTTTCTTTTGTTTTCATTACAATAAAGAATTTTCAAACGTGCTTTGCTTGAAAATATAGAAAGAAAGGGAAAAAATATAGTGGCTAAAAAAATACATAAAAAATACTATCCGAGTTGCAGTAATTTTTTTTCTCTCCCATCCCACTCTTTCTTTTGCTTCCTCTTCACTGACCAATGACATAGACTTGATCCTTCTAAATGAACAGGTGCTACTCGATATTACCACGGTGTTATTCAGGATCAGCTCGTTTAAAACAATCTCTGGACCATGCTTGGCAGCACGTGCCGCGGTTCTTCTTGGCAGGAGGCAACCGGTTCTCTTCCTTTTGTGTTCCCTCCTGCGACAATGACCAATGGTCACTCTTGTTCCAACGGCAGCGGTATTCAGGAGATCTAGCACGTGCCTCGTCAGCTCGTCTTAATCCGAAGATTCGCAACGGAGACACGTCGGGCGAACTTTCAATCGTTTCCTTCTTCTTTCCCCTTCGTTCTTGCGCGTGGTCAGTGCGATAATCCTGTTCACGTGTCTCGCGAAACGGCCATCTCCCTGCCTCTTCATAACGTGGAATTTACGAGAAGCTACCAGGTGTTGCGGAATAACTTATTGTATAGTGACGGTAATGGTGAATTATAGCGGGTAATACCGAATCATATTTCTCTTCTACGATAGAAATTAAATTGAAATTTAACCTATTATAATGTAATCGAATCAATTCACAACAAAATTACATTAATCTAATATTCGAAACACAATATGATGGATGACAGAAATACAAATTACAGAAAAAAGTTCCGTTTAAGAAGCTCGATTAAAGATCGATCTAAAATCCATTGACCACGCTGGAAAGTTTCTTTTAATCCAAAAGAAAGCAAACCTGTTCGCTTCTCTCCTAAAGTGAACAAAGATTAATCATCAACACGTGTGACGATATATATTCCGTTGTTATTCTGGCTGTCGTTATACCTCTCTTCATCTTCTTGCTCGGTGTTCGACACGTGGTCAAGAGTTGTATTTTTGCAGCTAGTAAAATAAATCGCGCGGCACACCGCAAGCGTTGTACCTCGACGCTTTCACACGTTTCGCCAACCCTCGACGAGACACTCCGTGTCGGACAGAAGTCCGTCAAGCGGTACATTAATCACGAATCTTTTTGCGGTCGATGCTCCACCCTTTAAGGATTCTCCTGTACGTGTTCGTGAGGCCATGTAATATTTACACGAAACGAATGCGAAATCAACGGAAACGTTGTGCGCCATCTTCGGTCACCGAACTTCCACAACAGGCCCGTGTAACGTTGAAAAATTAAACGTGTTCTCGATTCGAGTTCGCGGTATAATCAGTTTATCGAAGTCCTTTGGAAGTCGACAAGGTTTAAGTTCGGCCACGGCGAGGTGCTCGTGAACCAACCGAAGTTCAAGCTGCAGTTTACATCAAAGTTTCGTGTGATTTAGGAATATCCATTGGACAAACTCTAGCGAAGTTTGTTGCTTTTCAACGATAAGTTAAGAAGAATCGTTAGTAGATAGAATGACGGCGATGGACAAGATCATTGGTAAAGATCAGCCAATTTTGTAAATTTTTGCGAGAGTTTGTAAAAGATCACGCGTCACATAGTTGGTAAGTTTGTCTTTCTTTTATATCGTTACGAAAGTATTTCGATGAACGATTGGCTAACGACATGTAAAGATATTTTAGTAATGTTTGCATTTCTCGTAATATAATTTTATTCATGGAATTCAAAGTAAGAAAGAAAATTAAGTTGAAACTTCTTCTTCTTCTTCTTCTAAAAGTTTCTCGGCCGAATAATTTTAGAACCAAGATCTTTTCATTCTTCTCATCGGAAACTTGCGTTTCAATCTAAATTGAAATTGAAAGTGAAATTAAACTTGACTACGGTTATTCTCGGATAGTTTGGATCGAAATTTAAATTCAATTACATCGAAAGAACATCATTTATATTAACGTATCTCTTTCCTGATACAATTTTCATTCCCTTATTAAATAAGTCAGCTGTACCATAATGAACACTGTCAACATGAAATCAAATTGATACAACGATAGCGTGCTACGATTACTATTTATAGAGGAATTCTACGAATGTATGTTCTCCTGCTTCTTTAACCCCATCGTGCTTTTTCTATATTTCCACAAGCACACTCTAAGCCCTTTATAAAATATACAAGCACTCGCTTCACCATTTCTCTTTACATCCAACTACTTCTTTCGTCCGCTATCCTTCAAAGGCAACGCAACACATCGCGTTTACGTACAATGCGACGATGGACGCGACGCAATGCGACATCGGTACGAAATCTACCTAACACGCACACTGTAACCGGATAATATTTTTAACCGTCACGACGGTTCCAGCTTTAGAAATACGGCCGTGGATGGTATCGATACGAGGATTCTGTCGGCTTTTGAAAGAGTAGAAAGATTTCCGTTGCGTGGCACAAAAGGAAAGCGTATTGTGAGGCGCGCGCGATTGTGAACACCTTACCGTGAGGTGTATGCAAAATCCTCGCGAATAATTCCATCGGTTTAATCCAATTTCCGTCCTGGCGTCCGTTAATGTATGCCGGCCCTCGTTCGGCACACATTCGCGCACGAGACTCAGGCAGACTCTTTCCTCCGATCGATACGAAATCCCCAGGTATTCGATAATCCTGACCGAATGCGCCTGAGGAACGTTCCATCGTTTCCAACGGTTCCCCACGAGCGACTACGACGCGCCAGCTTTTCCGGGAATTTCACTGTCCCGATGCAACCACGGTTTCGTGACTTCCGGGGCTACTCTTCCATCTCGCGCGATAATGCATCGGTTGTAGGAATACGAACGGATTGATAATTATTAGGTTGTCCGAAAAGTTTCTTTCGTTTCATAAGGTGATAATGGATGAACAACAATTTCTGTTTTATACTATCTTATCGAATTAAATATGATCCATTTCGTTATATTTCTGTTATTGTCTTCGTGCATAATCCAGTAAATTAATATAAAACTAAAAACATCGTGCGTCTATTGTTGTTTTATAAAACGAAAGAAACTTCTCTTTTTCTCTCCTTTTGATCGAATAATATCTTTTAGAAAACTTTTAGAAAATGATTTAAAAAATGAGTTTAATGCTTTTACTTAGAACACAGTATTTCACTATATTATACAACTGTGTAGATATAAGAATTAAAATTGTCGTAGATTTTTTATGTTAAGAATTAACAGTTTTAGATATCTATTCGAATTTGCATTGAATCATACAGATTGGTGGAGTGACGTTTCTATTTAATATTGAAAAAATCAAGAATTAAAATATTTCTTATCTCATCATCCTATCGCATCATAATTTCCTTAGGTTATCCGAAATATAATTCAACAGCTTCTCCTTTTAAAAATATTGATGCTTCAAATCCTCGTTATATCATCCTTTTATTAAAAAAAAATTGCCCAGAATACAAAAAAGGTACCACCAGGGATGAAAGCCGTAGCTGTTTCCCAACGAGGAAAATTCGTCCGCACGGGAAGACACCAATTTCGTCGTTCGGGGGTTAGAAATATGCGCGTTACGTAACGCTTAGCACGGACCAGTTACTTTCGTTGTTAATTTAATCTAGGTTAAACGGTTGCCCCGGAAAGGGCCGGAAATTGAGTAAACGCGGCCGTTCCACGTCCACGAGGATCGTTTCCAACGGTTCCGCATCGATTCCAGGTCGGTGGCATAACATTTCCTTAGAATTCGCTTGCTAACCCATAAATCGGTACGTTACACCATAACGAAGGGGTGGAAAAGCTCGTAAGAAAGAGAGATACCGACGTTCGTAGAGAAAGATGCCAGCAGAGAGGGAACATTATAATGTTAAAGGGATGCCACCTAGTCGAAGAAGGGAACGAACAGAGAGATAGAGACGCGGAGGAAGAGAAAGAGAGAGGACAGAAGGCTTTGAAAGGCCGACGCGAAAGGGGAGAAATTAAAATGTAAAAGGGATGATGTGCGTGGAAAAGCGGAGGCTGCTTCTGCCCTCTCCTCGTTCCCTCTCTCCCTTCGTCTTTCTTCTTCCTTTTCCCTCTTCCGTCCTTGTCTACGCATTTTTCTCCGCTCGTCTGACAGTCATTGACTGGCCCCGGCCTGTGCGCTTATAAGGAAGGGATTTCGGTAGGAAATTAAAATTAAAAGGGATACAACCTCGCACGGAGGGGTGCCTCCATGCTCTTTGGCCCGAGAGAAAATACGGCAGGTCGGTTATCTCGTCTCGAAGATAGGTTTCGCGCGGTTTCCCCGTGCTGGGGAATGGAACTTTTATACATTAACGTACCCGCCACCAGTCAGGAACACGAAAAATGTGACTGACGTTGAAAGTGTGAAACAACGTGATAAAGGTGTTACGCGTAATTTTATTTCATGTTAAAATAACAAATTTTGTCTTACCTGCTTATCTGTCGAACCCTTTAATCCTTTTTGCATCTTCGTGTTTACCATTCCAACTCCACGTTTTGGAAAGTTCTAATCAATTATAATAAATTTAAACGATTCTAGCCCAAAGAGATGTAAATTCGTAAGCGTAAAAATTCTATTATCTGTTGCAGTGAATGCAAATTCAAATTATTTGTAAAGCAACGACACGAATACGAAAGATTCTCCAACCAACGTTTCCGTACACGATACGCGAAAGTGTCATCAAATCCACAAACCTCGGAATCTCGCACTCCTCGTCTCCAGCATCCTCGAGTCGGAAACGATCGATTCGGAGATCGATCGATTGCGTGCGGCAGATGACACCGATCGCTGGGGGTAAGAGATGCCCGTTTTCGAGTACAGGATACTGTCCCGAATGGCTACAGGTGATCTCTTCTATTCTGTGAGAACATTCCCACAGCATCCGTGCAACGTGTCACCCCTTCTGTGCCAAATACCGCAGCCTACTTCTCGTTCAACCCCTCTTGTCTATGTTTCCCGGTGTTTCGTCAAGCACCTTTCAATTCTCTCTCCTTTCTCTTTTTCCTTCTCTTGATCCAGCGGAGGTGCCACGCTACTGCTCTACTGCACCCCTTTCTCCCGGCCAAAGAAGTTCGTTCGACGATCGGCAAATCGTCGCGGACGAGGTAAGTTGAACCTAACCCCTCGTCGAACTGGCTGGCTCGCAGAATAGGAAACGGTTAGAGGCATATTTCTTCCGGAACCATCACGAGATATTTTCTTGCTTGTATATCTGCTCAGCGTATCTGCCTGTCTCTTTCTTTCCTACGTTTTATTCACGTTCGTTGGCTCTTTTCATCGTTCGACCCCTTCTCCCGTTCGTTCGTCGCGTTACGCTGCCGGGTTCCGAGAGAAATATTAGGCCGAAGAATACGAGACGACGACGGGACGCCATTGTCCCGGGGATAGGAGGACTGACAACAGGAACGATTCGCCGGCTCATCTTTACCTGAACGATTCCCGGCGTGTTTTCCTCGTCGAACAGGGAGATTCGTGAAAACTCGTGGCCCTACGGGATCAGATCCTTAAACGAACGCATGAATAGCACCTTTTTTCTTTCTATCGGTATTCTTCCCTTTCTATCGCAAAATAAAGGATTTTAGTCGGTGAATCGATGGATCGATTACTTTCCCTTGTTCGCTTTTTGTTCTTGCGTTTTCATAAGATGCACGATTTTTATAGAACGCAAGGTTGTTATCCTAGATTTCTATTAATTGCGGCATTAGAATGAAAGTTCCATTTGATCGATGTGAAGTATACAAAGACTTCATTTTTTCATAAGTTTAGAAATTAACGTTTTCAATTTATACAGGAAGGACATAGAATGTATATTTTATATAGTAGACTGTTCTTGTAACGTAACAATAATAATTCACAAAATGTTCTTAACTAAAAAGTAGGCGAAGGAAACGTGTCAAGGAATAATCTATAAGCTGTAAAGTTTTAAATTAAAATAAAGATAGAGAGAATCAAAAGTGCATACTTCGTTTTAAATAAAAGACGAAACAATTTGACAGATGCTACGATTTGTAGATCTGAATAATAAAATTTTTCAATCTTGCCGATATTTCCTTAAAAATATATCCGTCTCGTAGAATATCGACAGAGAATAAATTTCGTTACAAGATCTGTTGAACGAGAATACAGGTATTCACGTCGAAACAGGTGGAGGTAACATTTCCTTTCCATTCGTCGCGAAGAATCGATCTTTTATATCCTGGGAGCAAAGGTCGAACGTCGAGGAGAATTGAGTCGTTTCAGAACCAGATTCGCAGCGACGTCCGGTGACTCGCATTCTGACCCCTGTGACCCGATTTCCGGTTCGTCATCTGGACCTCTGACCACTGGACAGGTCCCTGTCACGGTCCCATTAGGATATCGTTTCACGGGATTCCAACCCCCTGGAAAAGAAAGGGAAATCAGAACGTGTCTCTCCGCCCCTGACAGCATGGAACCCTTTACGCGGAATTCAAACGGCCTACCGATTCGCAAGAAGATTATTTTCAGCCGGTTCTTCGGTAAAATCATAAACCGATTGCTCGAATGTACTACGAATACGTTTGAGAATATTATTTGAAAGAAGTTTGAGCAAAGGAGAAATGAAACCGGTTGTTGGAAATTTAATATTTGATTAATTGGAAATTTTTTTCTTCGCTCTTCGTTTAATTATTTTAACTGAAATTTTATCGATTAATCTTCGATATCTGTGTTTATCTTTCATCTATTGGACAAGTAATTTATCCTCCCTCGCAAACTCTTGTATCCGTAACTTGTACGAAATACAAAACTGGAACTTTCTAATTGAATATCGCTATTTTATATAAATCTTGGAATTATAAGATCCGCGATATCGCTGCCTCTTAGAATTCGTTGCCATTAATAACTTTAAGATCTCGAAGTATATAATATCCAGTCGATGAATTAATATCAATTATTAACATCGATTTACCGCTGTATTTAGTTTCATAAATCGAGGATTTGAACGAAGTTGGAGGGTTTTAGCGTAATACTTAAAATTATTTGACGCGGATGAGAATGATCATTAAAATAACAAATAGAGAGCAGAGTATAGAAGAGGGACGAGGAAAAAAATTCTCCTAAGTAAAAATCGAGGATTCGTCTCTCATAAGTCCTCGTGTATCTGAGGATCTACACGAAGGACGAGGGTCCTATCTGAGGATCCTGTTCATGTGTCACCGGCTTAAGGAGCCTTCTTAATTCAGACTGGTATCCACGCACGGGACCCCATGCCAACGTGACGATCATGATCTCAGGTGGTTTCTGGAATCGCCGCTTGTCAAATCGAATCCTTCCGGGCCGAAAGGACGATTTACTTTTTCACAGGATGTCTGTCCAGGCGCCAGGACCTATGCAAATAACGGTAACGTATACCTATGGGAAAATCTCTAGGAATCGAAAGATTTTATCGATTTAATAACGACGGTTTTTTCGAGATCTATAGCGAAAGAATATCTTTAGTGGCGATATAAAATCAGCAACGAGCGATTTAAAAATTACTCAATCTTCGTAACGAATAGGAACGAAATATTTCGTTAATAAAGTAAATAATGTACACGGTAAAACTAACGTATCAAAAGTTATTTATGTTGCGAGCATCTAGAACTCTAGAAATTCGTCAATTACAAGTAAAACGTTCTCACGATAATTCGAACAACTTCACAGATCTACGTTAACCGAGTATCCCATCCTTCCCTTTAATGAAGTCTAAGAACCTTCTACCTTCGTACCTTCGTACCTTCTCCTCCATTCACCTTTGCTTATTATTAGCACCTCTTCTTTAATCGACTCATACTTACCTCTATAAACAGCCGGTAACCGTGAAGAAACAAAGAACTCTCGCTTATAAATTCAACAGACACGCTGGAAAATCGACATTCGACCACGTTGATTACTCGCGCGAATTCTCCGATCAAGAACCTCGATCGTTACCACGTTACAAGATACATAGAACGATAAAAGCGGTTACAAGGAGGAGTTAAAAGCGATGACCGCTCGTCAACGGCGTTGGGGTCATCCCCGTGGGAGCCACGGGTCAACGAAGTCGAGGAACACGAATAATCGGCTGAATTCACGAACTGGTCGTTCACTGTGTCGTTCAACGAACCGGAAACGAACAAACCAGCAACGATCTCGTTTCGAGAGGCGATTCACGATATCGCGGCGTGGTCAGCACGCGTGCTACTCGCAGGTTGCTGTCGAATTGAGACCAACAGGAACAACGACGACGTCCATTCCTGAATCACCGGTTCTCTAGACTGGTACAACGTCAAGATGAAGTGGACGACGGGTGGAAAGGTGGAAACTTTGTCAACGGTCGTTCTTCACGGGTCAGAGTGGCTAAGGGTCATCCACGTTCGCGTGGACAACTCGTTAGGAGGGTGAAAGGTTTCCAGGATCGGGAGCAGGTCGACGTCGAAACTAGATCGGCACGAACCCACGTGCTTTTCACATTTAGAATGGTCAGTCTTGTTTCCACCGACAGGGTCGCATGTCAAAGGATTACTAGACGATCAGCGTGGCTAATGACTACTGGTCTGTTCCGCTCCAAGATAGATACAGGAAACGATTGCTGACTGGTTCTCAAATTTTGATCGATGAGATAGTATTTAAGCTGGGAACGCTCCTTTGCTTCCTATCGTGTAATTCGCAGGCCATTTACAATACAGATAGAGGATTACCGGACAACTCTTTCGAATACTATGGAATATATTAGGTTGTCCGAAAAATATCTGTCTTTTACAGACACGTCTTTTACAAACATGAAACCTAATCTGTCGAACGTTGTGATCTTTATCTTGATAGAACAAAATGGATCATACGTAATTCGATAAAATAATATAAAATGTTGTGCATCCATTATTTCCTTATAAAACGAAAGAAACTTTTCGGGCGACCTAATGCATATGTTTGTATTACTATCTAAAAAATATATTTGAATATATATCATTAAAAATTCAAAAAATATCCATCCTTCAGAAATTATTACATGTAGTGTATCATTTATTAAAATGCTGACAAAGATAAACAAGTACAATGAAAAGAGAAAATGTTATATTGTAGCGAGTAATAAATTTGTACGAATAATCCATATACAAACGTAATTAGTCTGTCATGAGGTAGTAGAACAGGAATTTGACGGCGTGTTCCTTCCTGATAGAAGTCTGGTAGGTCTCCTTCCGGTCAGTCAGGGTCATGTGTCGACGGATTATGAGGTGACGAGCGCGGCTAATGGTCGTACGATGATCTTGACCCGTGAGACGCGTGTAATCCGTCGCTGGCCACACGGGTCCTTCGGGGCACCGTGATAGGGGTTCTGGCTTTCCAAACAAGTAATAAAAGCGAACTTACGACTGCAAATAGCGTGTATATTACGCCTTGACTACGAGTTCGCAAACACTTCTGTGCTCGAGCAACACGCTGTCCGGCTGTGTTTCATTTTGAAGAAATTTATTGGAAGCCCATGATCCAGAAGGATTAGAAAATTCGAAGGAAAGTTTGCACGTTGTAATTAGGTTGACATATAATATCTGGGAGGTCTCAGCGTTTATTAAAAAGTTTAACTTTATTACAAAACGATCATCGTCTAAAATGATTCAAATATTTATCTATTTAAGTCAGAAGAATTTAGATTCTAATTCGTTGGTTTTGAGTTTCCAACTCGTTCATTAACTAAAATTTAATTACGGATTGAAAATCTCGATTTCACATAACATGAAAATTCAAACAAAAATCACGGAATAATCCTTCGACCGGTTAAAACCATGTTGATATTTATTCGTTCATCATTGAATAACATTCAGCCATAATTAAAGGATAAACATACAATATGACCTAGAATCTGTCGAATTCGGAAAACAGTGACTTTTAAGATACTAGGCAACACCAAACAGATTCGATAACAGCGAGGAAACGATTAAATGCAAGCAGCTGTGAGAAACTGACAAAGTGGTGCATTCAAGGGTGGGAAAATCGTGGCTGCATAGTCGTTTACTTCGAATAGGATGCTGCAAGGGAGTGATCTTTCTTTTTCAGTGACGTCACCGAGCAGCTCACGAAAGCAGCTGTTGGCTTTTGACTATGCCTACCCCAAGATTGATTGCCAGATTAGTCCAAGTATTTCCAACACGGAAAGGGTTCGTTTTCGGTATCTGTTCCGGCGAAGAAAGTTGATTTCATCCTCTCGATCGAGATCATCTCTTTGAAGTAGCATTAACCACGCGTCTTTCCTCTTTAACGATCCGTATGACTATCGAACGTAGCTCTAATCGAACATTCCACGTTTTCAATACCGCCAAGCCATGTACCAAAAACATCTCCAAAAAATTATCATTTCAATAGGAAACATGAAAAGATTTATGCGCTTTACACATCATTATGCAGATCGGTCTTCTTTTTCAAATTTAAAAAAACTTCAATCACGTTGAATTTGTCCGCGAATCGCTCGCATCGTGCATAATTCACGCGTTTCAAAAAAAAAAAAAAAAAAAGAAAAAAGAAATTCAAAAGGCGAAGGAGAGAAACAGAAAATCAGAGTTCGACCTCACGGTGCCAGAGGTTATTGCTCGTTAACAAAACGAATCCGCGTTGGCCACATGCGAAAGCTGGCCCCCGTCAGATTTTTCAGGTGTCCAGGTGACAAATGATCGTCGTACGTGCGGATGCATTTCTTCGTGGATTTTCGCAGCCGCGCGGCTTGGCTCGCGCGCCTCAGAGAAATGAACCTGTTGCAGAGGTTTATGAGAGGCATTAGCATACCTCGTCGTTGGCCTCGTCTCCTGGCCAAGGGGCCCGGGGATCGGCGGCACGATGCATCGTCGATGCACCGGCGAAACAGCTGCGAGATAAAAAGAACCGACCGGCCGTGGGGAGTGCACTTGTTGCGTCGGTACTTTCGATACATGCCGCTATTTCGTCCAACACCCGCTGGATAAGGGATGAATTTTTTATTCCGCCACGATACTATGATGGAGCATGACCTCGATAACATGATGAAGCTGTGGAATGCCGACAGATTTTCGAGCGCAGATTTCTAGTTATTCTTGAGTGAAATTTTGTACTAATAAAAAAAAAGAAACTGTATTTCAGTTTGAATGAATTTGTTGGAGACTCCGGAGCAAGCGAAGGGCAAATTTACACTTTTGCAATTCAGTCTGAAAAGTATTTTATACGTTTGCTCCTTGACAATTTTATTCTATCATCACGTTATTACATCACAATTAAACATTCTGCTTCTACAACTTGCTAGTTGCTATATTTGCTATCAAAGTAGGAAATTAATATCAATTATCAAATTTTCTTTTTTGAACGAACAAAAGTCTATTTAAGGATGATTAACTAAAAATTAGTTGCACTTAGCGAAATCTTTTTATCACGAAAATTGATCGTTATGACGTTTCTCATTTGATAACGTTTCACGCGTTTCAACCGTAGCCGAAAGTTCGCGACAGCTGTGAACTTCTAGTTGGCACGTTTTCCTTTTCCGTTGGATGCTGACAGTGCATTGTCTTCTGATTCGTGTAAGAGGACGCCAAGCTGCGAAAATAATTGCTCGACGAAAGACAGAGCGGCGTCGAAACGAGTCGGTGGAAGAAAGCAAGGAAGGAAGGAAGGAAGAAAAGGTGAAAATAAATAAAGAAAGAAGGAAAAAAAGCGGTTCCCAGGATTCGAATGGCCTCGTATGTCTCCTATAAAGGGAAGATTGTTCTGCTTCCATTCTGCTTGGAGGGATGCCTGAAAACGAAGGGTCTTCTCGCTTCTTGTAGCTCCGCGAGGGGTGGTTAAGAGGGATGCTGCTGTTTCTGTTCTCGCTACCGCTGCATCTGCCCCTTTAGTGTAATGATATCTGAAAAAAAGACAGACCCATTCATTGGTACGCATCTCGACCATCAATTTACCTCTTAAACAGATTCTCGACGGTGCATCGAGCTCCTTTCACCCGAATTATCGAGATTTTGTCTTCTGATCAATTGATAACGACGCTCTTAGCGTATATAGTTCTACTTTTCGAAATTTTATAACGTCTCGTAATCTGACTAATATTTATGCTAAAATCCCTTTAATAACGAAATGGTTATTACACATGTTCCGTGATATATCAATATTCGCTTGGATAACTCAACGACTTTCACATTTTCGCTGTTACGAAAATGTTCTATCGTAGCGTTATACCTTATTACAATACATCTCCTTCGTTCCATATCGAATCGAGAAATGATAGAATACAAGGTACGAGAGGCTGGTCCCAGGAAAAGGTTTCGATCTCGTTTATACCAACCGGGGAATCGCGGAGGAAGATCTCGCAGGACATTCAAGAGGGACGTGATGCGATTCGCCTCGGTGCTACGTCGGTGAAACGCCACTTCACGCCAGGAATACAGAAATCAAAATCACGAGGCCGCACGCGAAGCAGGTTAGAAACAGGGCTATGAGAACCAACTCACCAAGACACGTATTCTGGTAAACGTATTGTAAACTCAGAGCTGGACAGACCAGACGTTGCAATAGGGAGAAATAGAGACGAAAGCTCGATCGCGATCACGAATCGAGACGATCGTTTTTCCTTCGTATTACGGTGGATTTCCAGAAAAGGCGAATCGGCATGGTCATTTCACGGGCTGTTCCGCATTGTCCTGCAGGAGCAGAGTGGAAACACGGTAACAGGAACAAGAGCGCGAGCGAAGGGCGAGAGACAGACGGGCCCGACACCCTATATTTTGGTCTCATTTTACTAAAAGCCGATCGTATTTCACGATTCCACTCGTCGCGGGGACAATACGTCTGCGTGCCGTTTTCTATTCGCCACTGCGCTCCACGACGTTTCACCGTCTATCCGTGAGCCCGTTTTCACGAAACTCGTAACCTGACTTGGGGAACGACAGCTTTTTTATTTCTTTTTACTCTCTTTCGATATCTGCTTTTCTTTCTTTTCTTCGACTTTCTAAAATCGGCACGGTATATAGAGACGCGGTCATTTGTCCGCAATTTGACCATAAATAGAGCCGACGACGGAGATATTTACTCGCGTAAAGAAGCTTTTTATATCAGTTTTTTTTCATTACTACGAAAAAATTCTTTTTTCGTTTTGGTTTTTCGTGCTCCTTTTTCAGCTGTTTTTTTTTTTTTTTACAGCCAGGATCGTGTCCTTTTAGATGAGATATATTGTCGTGGGTTCAAATGGCAGCAACCGCGACCGAGCAGCGTGGAAATTTCGGGGATTCCAAGGAGATCACGTGACGGATTTGCGAATAATATGGACCATGTGGAACGTCAATAAAGGAACTCGCATAAGTCGAGCAGTTTATGAGCGTCAACGATGTTTGACTTGTCGGAGACGCTTATAGGGATGACAGTTTTAGAATATAATTGCTTCGAGTCACAAAAGACTTTAAAATGCGTAATTGCAGTTAGTCGATATTGTCCATAGTAGTTTCATAGTAGAGAACTCTGTAACAGCAATTTAGTTATAGTACAATAAATTCCTTTGAAATTTTACAACCGACAAAGGAGAAGAAAGTTTAAGTGCCCGTTAGAACGCTCGTTAAATAATATCTGATCTACAAATCAAGCAAAGGTGATGGCTCTTTATTAACAGAATGCAACGGATACCGAAGGCGATCCTTCTTTCGTACCTGCAGCTGACCGGGGACAGTATCCTTACTCGTACCGTGGACGATCCTAAATTAATATTCAAATCTGTATCAACGGGCCTCTGTGAATCTGGCCAACGGCCTAGAACCATTGTCATGTCGAATTTCGTAGTATCCCGGTGTTCTGAAGTGTCCTCCTAGATCGTCCAAGGATTCTACTCCGATTCAATACCCCCACTTTGCCGGCACTTTCGTTCCCTTCTTGCGATTCACTGGACGAGGACTTCTGCCTGCATGGTTTTTTTTCTCCGAAGAACGAACGCCATTGGTCCAACTATCGCTGTATGACTGACCTAATTATTCCGACCTACCGGGAGCAGGTGGTCGAAGGTATGATTCCTTTTAACGCGATCCTACTTCGTGGGTTACACGCATAAAATTTTGTCAAGAAACTATACCGCAACGTGTATCTTTCTTGAAACTTGTCGATACTTCATTGAACATACATCAGTTTATAAACCGCTTTTAGAATTCACAGTTGATCAGATAAATAGAGCAGAAAAGTTACATAACTCGATCCGACAGTTTCTCTTGTTGCTAAATTATTTCCAGAACATTTGAAGCTATACCAGACGCCGCTGGTATCGAACGACGATATTAACTCGAACACATGTGAACGTTTCGTCAGTTCTCAAGGAAAGATTCCCTAGACTGGCGAATTCTTGGAAAGACAGATTAACGATTCCGCTTTCGAGTTTGTCTGGCAACGAGTTATTACGTCGTAATTACAATGTACGGATTCGCGAACGACAGTGGGAAATAAACATTTTTAAGAATTAATCGGTCTACGTCCAGATTCCTCTTTCATTTCTTCTGTGTATCTCTTTTGCCTCTACTTTTTTCTTTTCTTTTTTTTCTTTTTGGCTGTTGTCATTATTATTGCCTTTTAATAGGTGCCGACGGTCTTTTCGTCCGTCTGAAATCCACCGATCGCCGACGTGGAAATCGTGGGAGCGGGTGTCTCTCGAATAAAACGAATTATCATATTAATACCGGCGTGTCATCGTAGCATTATTCATGCCTGCTCGCGACGAATATCCTCCGGCTCTGCTTATAAATCACACGCGTTCGTGGAAGTCGGTCTTTTCCTGTGATTTTGAAAATTCGGAGCCCATCATTTACCAAGAATTTCATGCTCTTCTTTCCTGATAATTATCCAACGACTCATCGTTCTGTTGTTTCGTATTATTAGGATAATATTTCATTTCGTTTATGGCGTTCGACCGTGTACCCTGGAAATTCTGTTTCTCTCGTTGTACTTAGATTCTCGGGTATCGTATAATTTTGTAAATCGTCCGCATCGATTGGAGCAATTGTTCGACCGAGACGCACGCATTTCGAATCCTTAAAGCCTACAGTACTTTATTTCTTTGATATTTTAATTTCTCTCGACTAAAATAAATTTGGAAATATTGAAAATTTTATGAAAATCAGCTTTTTTCATTCAATCTGAGAGTTTAACAATATTCTCCTCGAGATTTATTAATTTGATATCTCATCATTAAATAAATCAATTGTGTTTCACGTTTATATCGAAACAGCGGATTATAAATTATTACAAAAATCGTCGAAAAAATGGCTGGCAATTATCATTCACATTGCGTCGGCTCTATAAAAAGATTTGAGATTTGTTCGATCTAAAAAAAAAAAAAAACTCTTGAAAGCTTGACTTTATAAACCTTTCGACTTGTAAAACCAGTCCACTTGTATCCATGATTTTCGAAAAGGCTAATAACCTGTGTAGCTCTCGAAATGCTGAATAATTTATTTGAACTTTGCACAATCTCGAAATATTATTCTTTTCATTTTATATAACTTCTTCCAATTATAATATATCCACTTCACAAAACTATCTCGAAAATAAACAAAAACTCATTAGTTCTTCTGTATAACCACAAATTAACGAAACAGCTTTGCTTCTCGTTCTCACCGTATATTCATCACGAAAGAAATTCTCGAAAATCTTTCGATACGCTTGTAAAAAGATCGTATACGTAAGACTGAAAAAACAAGGTTATTCCCAGTGGATGATTGGACGGAAAGAAAATAAAAGGCATAAAAATACGTAGGATTTTTTCTTTACCTTTTTCATTTTTTTTTCCTCTTCGAAGACCAAGCACCGTATTGCCGAGATTCGAGCAATAATTCAATTAGCCTCGAAGATTTAGTGGCGCGGACTCCATAATTCACGGTGCACCGTACGAGTGAAATAGAAATGGAAACGGACGCGACGGGGGACACGGGAAGGAGAAGGCGAACAGAGATGGAATACCGGCGGCTAGACCCACCTTGGCATAAATTAGAAGAACAATGCACGAGGACCAAGGTGGACGAGCGTAATGGCACCGGCCAGGGGTACACGGAGGACACTAATAATATAAGCCGTGTGCGTTGCACCCGCTGGCCAGCCGGAAGAACGGCCAAAATTCGCGCGCGACACATGCGACTCCGCATCCTTCATTCTTGAATCTAACTTAAAAACGTATTATCTTGCAGTTTCCTCAGTTTCATGGTTACGATCGTTATTCGTACGATATTCGTCGTTTCTTTTTCACGAAACTTTTTCATCGTTTGTTTCTTGCAGATAGATAGATAGAGTCGAAAAGAACGATACATTAATTCTTCGTCAGGTTGTGTGATTTTGTGATTTTTATTCAGTAGGCCAATTCACTATACGATTAACGGTCAACCATTCAATCTCGCTGAAAACAAACCTATGATCGTCTTCTTGTAGAATCTTCCGTTAGAACATGTAAATGTTATTTGACCGTTGAAGAAATCGTATAACGTGCGATCTTCGGAATAGACCAAAGTATCGTTTCCTTCTGTAACCCCCTTTGTAACTTTGATCTTGCCATTTTCTAACCTACGGAACCGACATTTTCCGCTTTCGTAACGACGTCCATCTCTTCAAAAATAAAAGAAAATCCCCAAAGGATGAGAAAAAGGAAGAAACCGATCGAATAAATTACGAAGAGAGGGCAGGCCGAATTCGACGAAGTAGAAGTCGAGGAAGCGGACGGCTATAGTAGCGAAGGGTGTTCGCAGAGGGGATGCTAATAACTCGGGGTCTGACACGGCCGATGTCCCGCAGAAGGAGGAACGGACAGAGGCGAAATTCATGCGTAATGTATGCGATACGCGAGAGGCATGGCAGCGGCGCGGCGTCGTTGGCCTCCCAAACAATTAGAAAGGGTCCGTCGTGGCGTGTACGAGAGGCGAAGGCCGAGAACGGCCAGCGGCGAGGGCTGGCGACGTAGGGGTTGCGTTTCAATTTCGCTAGGAACCGTTATATTGCAACGTCTTCCGAAATTAAAACGCTTGGACTGTTTCCAACGCGTGCGAATGCCCGGGACGAAGATAGGAGGAGTACGAAGAGCAGGGCAGAACCTCGTGGCACGAATACATTTCTCATGAAACATTTTCTACGACCGTACTTCCAGCCAGCGGCCTTAAATGTCCCGTAAAAACGTTCGTTAGAGAATGTCCTAGTCGACGTTCGTTTCTGACGTTCGGACGTAGACTTCGCGTCCATGAAATTCGAGACGTTTCGTCTGTGGTTTCGAGGGATGATATTCCTGTGACGTTCAGTGTCTACGTGTCGTATTCACCTGCCGTTTTGGCTGAACCATGTCAGGATGTGTAGTAATTTGGAAATGCGATCATCGATATGGTAATGGATGGTACAGTGGAAATAACTGTGGAACGCTGGCTGGAAAGGCGTGAGATTCAAACGTGTTGCGTTGCTTCGAATGGAAATCCGAGAAGAGCCAAAATAGGTCTTTTGTAAAAAGGAGATATTCGTTAAAACGAAAACGTGATTGTACGTAATTATTTGTTGTCGTTATATCGCTTTTGTTCTAAATAACTATGTATAACATATTTCGATACTTATCGAAGCTCGATGATATTAATATTCCTTATACGTCGCTTCATTACTCGAGAGATCTTTTCCTCCTATGAGATTCGAAATAATCGACGAATATTCGCATTTATCCATTTACTTGCCAAACTACGGTAACATTTTTCTAACTTACACGCGCTCCCACTAAAAATAGTCTGAGTCAAATAAATCTTTAAAGAAAAAAAGAAAGTACGTTTCACGTAAACGTCGAAAGGAAAAAGTTCATCATCGACGCCAGTCATGCAGAATAATCCCTAATAACACGAGAACGCCGGTGTCGGTCCGTTTGACACGTTTCCCGATGACCACCCCGAAGAAGCAGCCCCTTGGCCCGGCGTCTCCGCAAGGAGGGGCAGAAACCGAGAAACCGGTAAGGCCCGTGCCCTAAATTTCGCTCGATCGACTCGGTAGTTTCCAAGTGAAGTGATCGAGGTCCCCCCCGTTGCTCCAAAAACGAAAAAAAAAATGGATACAAGACGCGGTGGACGATGACCCTTCTGGAGGTCATCCGGAAGGGTCACTGATGTCCGACCAATGACCCGGCCCCGCCCTAACACTCCCGTGTACAATTATAAATGTATTAAACCCATCCCCTTTACAAGATAATATTTAAATCGTGGCGATGGGTTAAAGGACGAGCAGGCACTGTTCCAAAAACAGGGTTACGGAAGTACTTACGCCGTCGGGTCAGTTTTATTGCGTGAGTATTGGTGTTCCTCGAGGTCGGTAGCCTCGATTTTATTGCGTGTATTTTACGTTATAAATTCACCGACCGTCTTTACGCGACCCTTACCTGCGGAGGAGCGCGATAGAAGGAAGAAAAGGAAAGGATCCACGCGCGGACCTGAATCGATGGCGATTTGCATGGGACGAATTTTCGCGCGACCGGTGGTGATTCACCACGTGGTGGGCCTTCGGTTGGTTGCGTATTCGAGCGAAAGAGATATTTATTTCGTAGGAAACGTGGTCGTGAATGGTGGATTTCGTGAGACTTTGCAGTAAGCAATTAAGATTAGAAATGATTTCGCTACGATAATTTTCCATCTTCCTCGAAGGACACTACGCTCTTCGATACGATCAGTCATACGATACGATGTACGGAATACACATTGATTATGCACTGTGTAAACATCGCAGAGATTTAAGGTATTTGAAGAAGAAAAGAGAAGATAGAAACTATTTAAACGTTGAGACACGCCATTTAATTCGAACGATGGCCGGTGGCCGGTCTCATTTTCCGTATAATTTCTGAACGGTCGTATTTTTGCCACTGTGTTATAGCACCGTTTTATCGCTTGTATTTTCTGTCATAAATCCATCGGAGGACCCTCGACTTCGAAAGGGTCTCGGGGAACCAGGGCTTCGCGAACCCCTTCGTACAATGACCAACACAGTTTGAAGAGAGATACGGGGTGATAAAAAGAATTTGGCCGAGAAGGGAAGGAGAAAAAGAAAGAGAAGAGGAGAGAAGGAGGCAACGGGCCAGGTCGCAGTCGGACAATGAGAAATTGCGTACATGTTGCGTGCCATCGTGCGTTTCGCGCGCAATAGAAACGCGCACTAAATCGTGCCAGGCGGCCTGTCGCGGTTTCTCGAGACTTAGACCTCGTGTACTTTCCCAACGGTCGCTCGGCACATTGATATTTTTCGTCCTGTTCAATTTCGTTACACTCGGTTCGAAAACAATTCTGTCGTGGTGCAGCTTTTCATTTTTTGATTGATGTAAAGTTACGTGGGAATTTTAGAGATGGACTATCGAAGAATGTTTAATATTTTTGACATTAGTTTATGATAGATTTTGCACCATAGTGGAATTTAAAGAGTTACTCGTTTTTGTCGACAGCGTGAAACGATGGAGTTTGCTCGGTTGCTGTGACACTGGTTGATCGAAAGTTCTACTTCCAGTAGATAATATGGGTCAATGGTGATCCACGTGGCACTTATTGTTAGTGTTTCAAAGGATAAAGGTCAGTGTTAGATGGTATCAAAGAAAAACTGTAGGTTTCTATTAAAGGAATATAAGGTCACCCTTAAAATCTAAAATCGATCGATAGTTTATGTACTTGACTGCATATACTGTATACACCATATTTAGATATTTGTGAAATGTTAAAATTTCAAGCCAGAACGCTCGGTTCAAAGTGTCTCGATGGATGGAATTTGTCTTCTATTTTATACGAAGTAACTCGATGCGAGGAAACGTCGTAAGAAACCGTGCAAAGCAACGTGTCCAAATTTGTTTTGACGCATTAACGACAAGGAAGGCGATCCAAAGGGAGGAAACGTTGTATAATTTTGGAAAATCGTTACGACTGGAAATTGGGCACGATCTTCTCGTTTCTTTCCACTCGGCCTTGAAAAACGAGCAAACTTCCTAGCGGAAATTCCGTCTGGCGTGCAGACGAGTGAGCTAGCGGCAATTTCGAGCGGATTCCGCATTCGCAGCTCACCGCTTCCGGTTTCGTCTTTCCTGGTGCCGTTTCCTGCAAAATGGCCCGGCCAATCCGCGTGGCCGGACTCGTCTACAGGAAAATCTAGTTGCCGTGGAAACTTCGTGCCTCTACCTGATACATCACAGACGTTCTTTCCGTGACCGCACGAACAAACGAACCTCGTCTCGAATTTAGCTCGATAACAATGCTCCCTTTTCACTTGTAAGTTAACGGATATTTTTCGAACATTCTGTGTTCCCTGCGACAAAATCAGAGATTACGATGTTATTAATGGCGTTGTTATTTAAAGCGAGATACAAAAGATCTGTGAGTAAAGATATACAATGTGATTTAAAAGGGAAGGAACGTTTCATTGATATTGGGACGCTCCATAAGTCTCGTTGAATTTTTATTAAAAATCTCACACGGAATGATATTTCCTGTACGAATTGACCTTTTACGAGACGAACGTCCGAAAACCGAGTAAATCCGATCGATCGAACGAATCGTTCGTTTCTATCCAATGCAATGGACCACCGTCGTGTCCAGATAGAAGATAAGTGAACTTTCTGAGCTCCTGTCGCGTATCGATCCGAATTCCGATTCAATTTTCTACGCCCTCGACGCACACGACGGAACATTATGCATTAAACATGACGCATAACGCATACGCTGTGCTAATCCACAGACAGTATAAGCATATCAGCTTTGATACAAAAGTGCTTGATCGTGGACGTATCTTCGACGAAAAGAGACATTTCGAAGAGTTCATGGACGATAGAGAAATTGTACGCGCGACGAAATTGTTTATTGCTAATTTTATCGAGATGCTTACTGATCGTAACAGCAGTGTTTGTCTCTCTATCTTTGGCTGGATTTATAGAATTACATGTTAAATATTTGTTCGAACAACTTAAATTTCGCGCGCGACATTCAATTTATAGAACGCGACCCGCATAACAATTTCAACTAACACGGTGTATCATTTTCCTCCCTCGACATTCGACAAACTATCAATCACTTTCTCGCTCGCGGACCCATTTTTCCTATGGCACGTCGGACGACGCGTGTGTCGAGATGGCACGTTTCGTGTTCTCCGCAACGCAGCAGAGGAGACTGCGCGAAAACAATTTCACGAACGAGCGCGGCCATCAATTCCGATCACACGCGTGGTCGCGCGAATTTGCAAAACGATCGTCTGCTTGTACCGGTATACGTGTCCACCGATGCAAAAATTACGCTGTTCGATCGTCGTTTCCACAGTGATAGTTATTTATGCCGGAATCATGCAAATTTTAGTAGAGCGAGGAACCGACGAGCGCGATACCAGTCGCACATACACCGTTGTTCACAAGTAGAGATATTTGGACACGTCTGTCGAAAATACATAAAACATACTTCAAACGAAACTCTTTACTCCAACTTTGACTTCCCTGATCTTCGTCGGGATAACCATACGGTTAATGTTAATTGATATAAATAAAAAAGCGATATAATTGAAACTGGATGAAAGCTGATCCTGCGCGAACGCTAGAATAAGTGGCTTTTAAATGGATCTGTTCAGTATCGATGTGTTTAGAGCAATGAAAATATCTGACTCTATACAGACGCATCGCATGCACGAGCTACTGTATAATAAACTTTCTTCTCAGAATTCTGTCGAGCCTTTCGATCTTGCTAGAACAATGAAAAATATCGAAAATCTAAAGTGGCCTTAATTCGACGATTAAAAACTGTATAACAAAAGTATGCAGGATGTCCATATATTTATGAGCCGGTAGTGTATCTACGATGTGACGCGTAACCGGACGAGAAAGCGCGAAAGCGAGGCGCGATAGGCCGATCGCCAGCGGTAAAGTTTACCATAATAATTACACACATCGGTCGCGCCTATTACACGCGCGCGTAATAGGGCCAGACGCGAAATAACTATAATTTACGTGTATCACCTTATTCCGTATGCCGAGTACGGTCGTAAAGTATTTGTGCTGAGGCCCGAGCACCGTCGAAAATTATAATCAACCGCGAGTTATTTAAGTTAGCAATTTTATTTCGCTCCGTCTCTGTTCATCGCCGTGCGCGTCTTGTGGATATACGCGCACGCGGTTTCGGGGCTTCCATCGTCGGCCCCGAAGAAGACAGCGGCGGTCTGCTCTATTATTAGGCGTAATGGCCCGGGAAAACTTTCATTAACTTGTCCGATGCCTAATTCATGAGACGACCGGACTGCGATACCGTGTAATCCGCGCCTCCTACTTCGGGCCCGCTCCACAGGGAAAAAAGGATTCGAGAAACGCTTATTCGGGAAACGGTTTCGGCTAGGATGAAAAGATAAAGAAATGGTTTCTGCGTTCACTTTCTATTCGAACGGTTTGAACGAAAAGTTGTGCAAGTTTTGGGAATTTTTCATTTAGGGAAGCTTTTGATGAAAGGATAAACTTTGTTAACGTTGATTAACAGCATTTAAAAATTTGATATTAACGTTTGATATTAACGATAATAGAAGACGTAGTAGGTAATGCTGATAGTTGATATTAAAATCTTTATCTTAATAATATATTTATATATAGTTCCGTGTATTTAAACAATGTACATTTATAACACGATATAAAGATATTACAGTGTGCCTTGCTGAAGCTATCAGGGAATATCAAATATAGAAGCTATTAGATTAGAATAATTTTATAATTGTCATAGTTAGAACTGAGAATAATATTTCGCATGTATATTTATACAGTAAGTCGCATCGTATTGTCGATTTTACTTCGAAGTAAAATAGATACTTACATAAGAGTACGTTCTAATGTATTTTTAATTTAAAATCGTTTCGCTGCACTGTTACTTACATTTCAATTGTTCACGATTGACAGAAATCACGATTTTTTATAGCAATGGTGATATAAGTATAAAAAGTATCATAAAATTAAACAAATTTTTGATAATAACGCTTCCTTCTCTTCCTCTTCCTCGTTCATAATAAATATCATATAAATAATCATTAGTATCGAATTAGCAGTTGTTTAATATTTTTTTAATAATAGAAACAAATTAATAACAAATTTAAATTAATTCGTCTCGATAATAAAAAATCTAAAAAGAAAAGGTATTGCGCGATAGCGATTTGAAAAATTCTTGAACTATTCTTTTCCGCCACCTATGGGTTGTCAAAAGAACCATTCAACCTGGAGAAGCAGGAAACGAATTCCGCAGAGTCTTACCTACTGAAAACATATCTCGTTACCGACACCATTTTCGTACCTGCCGTTCCCTTCCTTTTCCTATACCGGTGCACAACAATTTTTATCTATCGGTATCGTAGAAAAAAATCCAGAAATTCCTTAATACATTTTCCTAGTCGTTAAAGTAGTTAAGTATAAAGTATCCTTATCTCAACGTTCTTCTATCCATACTTGAAATCCATGGTTCGATTCAGTCAGCGTTTCGCTTTACAAACTTTCGTCCAATTGACCAATCGAAGATGGAAAACAAGCGTCGATTACAAGGATCATTGTCGCTGGATAATAATGTCTAGAAAATTGGCCGGACGATCGTCTACAATCTCGAGGACGACGTTTTCTCACTGTAGAAAATGCTTACACGTAACCATGCACATTCACGTACAATGTATACACTTGTGGAGCTTATTATAGCGAAGAGTTGCAGAGCCTGGAGCGTTCGCCGGTGATTCGCGTGTAGGTATGCCAATTTCTGCTCGGAACAGGTCGCGTGAACACACTTGGCGGAAGGAAATGGACGAACGAAATGCAACGTGCAAAAAAGTCTGAACACGTGTAAAAGTGTAAATACTTTCTTTATTTTTAATTCGTCGTTTTATAGTGAATCGCATTGCTGCTCGACAAATCCGCAATTTACGAGAATCTTGTACGTAACTTACTTTAATTGCGTCTTCCAGCGATGTTACGTCTATGCAACTTGTACTGTTATTTCACTATTTAATGAGTTAACCCGCCTTGCAATTTCTCTTAAAAACTTTAGCAGATCGATTTTAAATCAATCGGAAGGAAAATTGTCCACGGAGATCGTTTGGTTCCACGCATCGTTAATCCATAGTAATTTTATCTGTCGTCTGATCGTCATCGTCTACTCTCACGACTTTCCAAACCCATGCTTTTCATCTCTGTTATCGTGCACGTAGCCCTTGCGAACATTGTTTACTATGTTACTAGTGAGGTCGTTTCCCACGTCAAAGGCTGAAACTGTACGATACCCTCGTTTTTACTCCAACGACCAAGCAGATATGCGTGCTAAGATTTTCCCTGTACGATGCACGCCACGCCACACACGGGGTAGCGTAATGAGAGGTTTGGCCGTCGAACAGAAATCGCGAGCGTGTCGTACAGAGATTGTTGCACGCGTGTATATACATGCCGATTTTCAAACGTATCACGAACAGTAATTTCCGAGTCACGACGAGTCACGGCTGGCAAACGATATACGCAGTTTGTCGAGAAATTTTAAGACGATGGTAGAGGATGGAAACTTCGTTCGAGGAACGAAGTCGCCATCGAAGAACGCCGTAATTATTTTCTACCATGCGCGTGTCAACTTGCCGTGGTTTCAGGCGTTTTGCACCAATTTCTCCCTCGAGTCGAACAGTCGATCGTGGAAACGATCGAGGTTCTTAGCGAGTTGAGAAAATCTTGTATAATTTCTGGCTCGAGACTCTTTTATCGTTGATTAAAACGATCACGTACCGTAGTAACTACGCTGCAAAACTTCAAACGAAACAAAGTAATTGTTAAAATTTTGGCTAATTTGCGATCTTACGTTTAGAATAATTTCGTAATTGAGGTATCGACGATGAATCGACGAAATCAACATTAAGATCTCGACGAACGTTCAATTTTTAGACTTCAAATAATTTTCTAACGAAGATATTAAAGATAAAGTCTGACTTCAAATGAAATAAAACATGAATCTTCTTTTCTTTTTAGATATGTTATCAAAGACATTTGGTAATATTTCGTCGAAATCTTTCGTATCATATGAAATTAGTTTTAAAGACCATTCTAAGATAAGCAATTAACAGATCTATTAACCTCTTAACCTACGATTTACGTTCGGTCCGATCATCTACTACCGGCTATGCCCGTAATATTTACGTTTAGCCTGATCATCGTACTACGGGCTATGCCCGTAATATTTCCGTTTGACCCGATCATCGTACTACAGGCTATGCCCCTATTCTTCGCACTGAACTACAGTTTTCTGTCGAACAAGCATTTGGTCGTGGAAACGTTCTGAGTTTTAACAGGTAATGAAACTTGCTAGTCAAAGACGAGTTAATTAACAAGTTGGTATTTATGTTCTTAGTGTGCTGTGTAATTTTCTGTTGGATGAACAGCCGATCGTAGAAACGTCTGAAATTTCCGGTAACTCCTAAGTTAGGTTTTTAGTTAAGTTTTAAGTATGTTTGTATATTTAGCCAGAAAATTGTCATTGCAGATTTTATGAATACTTTTAAGTATTGTACGACAGACATGTAGTATGTATTATTTGAGATTGGTAGTACGGATTTTATTTATTAAAAATTCTTACAAATTATGATACTGATTGTTATTTTACTTTGCTAATTAATCAGAGATGGCTCTTGATCACGTTTGTCTAATTATTATGATGCATATTGTTTGGATCCACCTTCTCAGATAATTGGCTGACTTTATCTTCATTGAAGAGCCAAATCTTTCGAATAAAATTATTAAAATGTCTTTCAGTTTCCATTCTCGTTTCCAAATTTTTTGAAAATAACTCTCTAAAAATGATCTCCAAATTTTCCATTAATCGATATTTTGGTAATCGTTCGATCTATCAATCAGTGTTCCGACAATCGAGCTTCCACTGTATTAAATTTTGTTTTGATTGATAATAATCTTACATTACAAGATTACAAAATTTAATTGATAACACATATAAATTAAGTAGACGTCATAACTTTTAAGAAGTAGAACATTTGAAAATATAACTTTGCATAAACATTTGTAGTTTAATCGTGACTATGAATTAAATGAAGTAAATGAAACTTCATGATAGTTTTTATCTATTATTTTCTTTTATTATTAATATATATATATATTATATCAATCCTAATTACGATATTACGATGATATTACGATAAACACGTGTACGTCCAAGTGACTTCTAAATTTACACACGAAAACTTAATTTATATTTTTACAATTTCAAGTACAAGAAACGTAACTAGTCATTATTCAAATGAACATGACATGTACATAATAATTTTGCTAACGTCGACATCCGTTAATGAATAAAACAGTCGCAAAAGTCACAATATTAAGCTCTATGCATATGTGTGAAATTAAACATAGTTTTCCATTTATATATTCATTAATTTGTTATATAACGTAATAAATAGACGTTGTGATTATATAAACTTGCTTCTCGTTTTTCTTCCGTAAGACATTGTATAATATTAAGCAAAACAGATTTTACGTTAGAAGTTGAGCAAGAAGATATAGCTTTAATATTGAACAAAGGAGACTCTGATATTTATCAACGTATCTTTTTAAAAATAACTCTATCGCTAATGTATCTCTTTAATCGGTATTTGTCATCCGTTCTTCATTCTATCAACAAATAAAAAAACAGAATTAATTAAACTCTTTAATTCAAGGGAAGGAAAATAATCCAACCTTGAATTATGCCGCGACAGTATGATCTAGTAGTTAATTTTCTTTTTCCCGCTATACAACTTAGTTTCTACTCGTTCATCATAAATCCAATAAATCTTCGATTATTTCACAAAGCTCTAAAACACGTCATGACATAAAATGATATAAAATAACATAAGAGGTCATAAGACAACAGGTCATTACGAGATTATCGCTTCGTCTATCGTTTCATAAGTTTTGTATTAGTTATTTTACTATACTTTATAGTTGATTATATATTTTTATATTATTATTATTTTTATTATTTGTATATTATTATTATATCATATTATATATTATATACTCTAATCCATTTAAAATGAATATCCAAGATCTGATACTATTAAAACACTGTTTGCATTATCCTCAACCACGATGTACGTGCATCATCAGTGTATATAGCTTTATATGTACTAGTATAATAAGGCCAAACAGCCATTGTTTGAAGATTCGCGAAGAAAAATGTCGTGGGGTCTCGTAGTGTTTTGACAGATTTACAATCACGCAGAATATTTCAATCCGTTTACAAGCTCTCGGTTCGAACTTTCCGCTTAGCTATTAAAGTTCTTACTTTTATCTAAAGATCTTACTACGGAAATTAAAGTGTTTGTTAATTGCATTATGTCAGCAATAGATGATTCAACAATAAATTTCTTAGGAAGGGGAGCATGCAGATTTTGCATATATACTGTGACAGCCGACTATACAAAGATCATTTTATCAACATAGATTGCAAACTGCGGACAGATTTTCTCCTTTCGCGGCAATGTGAATTGGATACCTGCTATTACATTATAGTGCTTGTGACAACTGAAGTATTCGTTTGAGAGTGGTACGTACTGTATACTTCACTGTAAAATATACGGCAGAATTAAACTATTTGTTCTAATTTTCTATTATTTACTGACAATTTTCGTTCTTTTTTTTTTGTAAATTAAATTCAAATGTAACGCAACTCTGATTCATGATGTTATGTATACTGTAATTTCTTACCTTTTCCTTTCTTTCCTGAATAATTTACTCAGTTTAATCGAACAATATTTTCTTAATTACATTGAATTTTGATTGTTTAGTAATAGGCATATACGTGGAAAAGAAAGCAGATTGCACCAAATCCGAACGATCATACAGATCAATCGAGGATACAATCATTAGACTTACACTGAAATGATTCTTCTTGAAAAAATAATTTACATTTACCATGTAAATATGCCTCCATTTGAATAAATTATGTCTTTTCTAACGCTGTGTTTATTCAACATCCCAAGAAGTTATTAACTGATCGAATAAATAGATAATTGCGTTCAGGGAAATAGCAGGATTATACCAGTGTATTATGTCTCTTTGATAAAAACATCAGAAAAAACGTGACCATAATACATTAATAGTTGATAAAATAAATTTTGTCGTAACTGCAATAATTTTCAAAATTCCTAAATAAGAGAGCGGAAGATTTCAAAAGGATTTCCATCAATGATCTTATCAAACCAGAGACTAACAACATATTAGATTAATCACATACTAACAGATATGTATACAATTTCCTATTTGTAAGAACGAAATTAAACGTAAACAAAGATTTCTTTCGCACATATTAAATAGAATATTACAGCGAGTGCTATACTTGAGATATTTATATATTCTGTGCATTTCATACATTTTCATGCTTTTCAACTTCCCATGAATGCATGAAAATCTGTAGTTCATGAACGATTAATAAATACGAGTATTATTTTTTGACACTAACAACATGTTTTTTATCTGTCGGATTCATAGAAAATGGCTTTTTTAACGCCATACTGGGGATTGGATGGCATCCTCATCCTATCGTCCCTAATGGTTTGCGCTTATCTGTTCGTGACTCGGAAATTCAACTACTGGTCGAAACGAGGCGTGAAAGAGCTTGCACCCACGCCCTTCGTAGGCAACTTCATGGACTGTATTCTGTCAAGAACATCAGCCTCAGAATTTGTCAGGGACCTATACAATTACGGCGAAGGTTTACCTTTCTTGGGATTCTACATCTTCGACAAACCTTACCTCTTAGTTCGCGATCCAGAACTCGTGAAGCACGTCCTAGTGAGGGACTTCAACTATTTCGCTGATAGATACGCGACTGCAGATGAGAAAAATGATCGTCTTGGATATGCAAATGTGTTCATGATGAAAAATCCAGAATGGAAATCTCTCAGAACAAAATTAACACCGATTTTTACCTCGGGCAAGTTGAAGAAAATGTTCGAGTTAATGTTGGTAGTCGCTGACGATCTTGGAAAGCATCTCGATTCGTTGCATTTGGAGGGTAAGCCGCATTTCATAAGAAACTGTTGTTAGTTCAATATATATTTTTAAAACAATAATTCTTGTTTAATAGAAATGTTTAACAAAATTAAAAGTCAATGCTCTATGGTGCGATGGACTTCAAATTTTACAATTATTGTGTCTTGATTAAGAACACAATAGCGCCAGACACACGATAAGAAAACTGATATCTGTTTCAGGCGAAGGAAAAGTAATCGAGTTCAAGGATATTTGCGCGAATTTCACCACCGATATGATCGGTAGCACTGCGTTTGGCTTAAAAGTAGATTCGTTGGAGAATCCAAAAGCACCGTTTCGTGAATATGGCAGGAAGATCTTCGATTACGATTTGTATCGTAACATGGAATTCCTTACTATATTCTTTTTTCCTGGATTAGTCAAGTACCTTAAACCGAAGTTCTTTGGAAAAAAAGCGACTAACTTCCTCCGATCTCTTTTCTGGGATGTGATTGAACAACGAGTCAGTTCGGGTCAAAAGAGGAATGATCTCATCGATTTGCTGATCGAGATGAGGGAGAAATACAGGAACGACGAAAGTCTGAAGGATTACAGTATGTATTTGCTGCAATATTTTACTAATTTCTATTAATGAAATTATTTATTTATCATCAAAAATCAGAAATTTCGAACAACATGCTCTATGAATTACGATTTCATTCATATCCTTATTTCGTGAACCCCCAAGTGAAACAGACGAAAAATAACGCGACTACTTCTTCCAATTATAATTATATTCATGTTACAAATTGAGAATTACGCCCAGATATCTATATTTGCTAATTTCCTTTCAAGTTAATTTCCAATTGTACTAAATATATTAGATCGTTTTGCTGAATTTTTGCGTATGATTAATTTGCATGTTTCAGAATTCGAGGGTGACGATTTAGTATCACAAGCAGCCATATTTTTTACTGGTGGTTTCGAAACATCTTCTACTACCATGTCTTTCACACTGCACGAACTTGCAATGAACCCAGATGTACAGAAGACACTCAGGGCAGAGATTCGCGATGCTCTGGCGAAAACTGATGGCAAAATCACATACGATATGGTACGGTAACTACAAAGATATTAATTTAGAAAATGAATGGCATGTGAGGAATGTTATAACGTAATTGTAATCATAATGGTAAATATCATTTTTTCACAGGTTATGACGTTACCATATCTCGATATGGTTATTTCGGAAACTCTTCGTAAATATCCACCTCTAGCATTCTTGGATCGAGTCACTCTTGCCGATTACAAAATGCCTAATTCCGATCTGATGCTAGAGAAAGGTACCCCAATATTCATTTCGATGATGGGTTCGCACTACGATCCGCGGTATTTTCCAAATCCGGAAAAATACGATCCACTCCGATTTACCGAGGAAGCCAAAAATGCCAGGCCAAATTTCGTCTACTTTCCCTTTGGTGAGGGGCCCCACATCTGCATTGGTTAGTAAAATTTTTCAAAATATGTTCCAATATCATTAACGTTAGAACTATCGATGGCATAAGTATGAAAATAGTGTTAAATGAATCGAAATGAAATACATATATACGTAGAAACTTATACATTTAGGACATAGGTACATAAATGTCGTGATCAGCATTCGTTTTTTTAAACAGTTCCCATATTATTAACGATAAGGTATTTATTCTTTTACGTAGTACGTAAAAACGTAAGCGCAATGTGTGGAGATCTTATTTACACATTTTACGGTAGTCACATGACTTTATGACTTTTATCAGTAGATAATTATATAGTTACAAATATCTTTCATTCCACTTGTGAACGATCTTTACACGTACACTTCGCACGTGCAATCTTTACACTTTCAAACATTAGAATGTTTGAATGACTTGTTGGGTCATTGCCTATTGAATGAAAGATGATATTCTAGGAAACAAGGCTGGGTTTGACGTCTAAATTATGCATATTTTTTAGTACAAATATGTATCTCTTTTGTGTAATAGTTGTTTATCATGGCATATGATATTTTTGCACAGATAAGATAGAAGTTTTTGCGCCGAAGACATTTTCGCATATGCAGTTGTTGAAAATTAGCATATTGAATGTTAAATTTCGAATATCATATCTATGAATGCAATTTGTGAATATGTATTTGTGATATATTCATATATGTTGGAAAACTTTGTAATTGGATATTTCCATAATTTTTGATACAAATTAAGATTCCTGACTTTTTAATGATTTTAATGATTTAATCTTACTAATGTCAGGTACTTTAATTATAATTGATTACAAAATTATCTGTTGACTTTTACCTTGTAAAATTTATTCGTAAAATATGACTGCTTTTATTACTACACTTTTTATCATTATGCAAGGGAATAATACCGATATATTGCAGTTTGTAATTATTCAGTTATGCAAAAGGTCGTGGTTTGTAATATTTGATAGTAGATGGATGATGAAATTACTTTAGACACGTATACTCGATGACATGCGAGAATATACTAGATAATTTCTTTGTGCGTAATTCGGGATAATAAAACAAATACTCATGAGAAAAAATAACTTTCTGTTTTGATACCACGATATGAAAAGACTCGTTCGTATCATACTTAATTAAAAATTCATTCTCTTACAAATAATGTAGAAAATTTGCACGTGCATATAGAAAACATGTATTAAACAATTATAAAAGGTGCATTATTATATACGAACCTATGTATTAAGGACTCTGCACCTCTTTGCTTTCAAATCTCTTTTGACTCGAGAACGTGCATACGGTAAAATTAAACATCACCGGTTATATGCTGAGGTGAGTTGCAATTATAGAGGATGACTAGAAAATTTGAAAACGGGAGAATACAATGTAAGGGAAGTTTATCTCCTTTGCTTACAACTACTTGAGAAGGAACTGACTGAACGTGAATAAATATTTAATAACACATTATACTGCATTATCCACTAGACATAATAATTGGATACAGTTTACCACATTCTGCGATCAGATAAATTGATACAGTTTATGATTATTAGACAAATGGAATTCTACTGTGGCATACACTCCCAAATAGATGACTGTTACTATGTTTCTACTCGTGTTACAGGCATTATAAGAAAGATACGAGTACCAACTTGCATCTTTGAACATTCTGCTGGCTGTCACTTTTAATCTTACTCTTAATAATTTCTCTCTTTCACTCCTCGTTTCAGGTATGCGATTGGGACTCATGCAATCCAAACTTGGAGTCATACAAGTATTGAAGGACTACGAAGTTTCGCCTTGTGAAAAAACCAAAACTCCGGTGGTTCTAGATCCTAAAGCACTCACCACGACAGCTTTAGGAGGATTATATCTCAACATTAAAAAGAGTACCACTGCTGCTGGTTAAACGAAGCTAAAGCTTTATGAATCGCGTTATGCATTCCAATCTTCTGCTTTGCTTGTGATAATTTATATATATTTTACTATTGGCGAAGCTCAACGAATGTCATAGCGATTTCATTCTCGGGAGAAATGAATATTTAGATGTCAAACATAATTTAATCCTAAATACTTGAAAATTGTGATTTCAAATATGTGAAAATAACGAAACTGATTTAGTATTAAATAATATTAAATAATCCGAAATCCTGTTTCTGTAGATTTTTTGTATTGTAATGGGAAGGAAGCATATTGCATGCAGAGGAAATAGAGTTCTCTTTCACTTACGTTGTCACGTACATGTATTTGATTAATTCAGTTATTTTCACTTACAAACCAAAATAATCGGCCCGTAGGCCGCCACGTGTCCAGTGCATCACGGTCAATTAATTTACAATAAGATCTCTCAAACCCAAACCCAATATATCAATGCTATTCATTTTAGATTCAATTGTATCAGAATTTTCTTGCAGCCTCGTATATGCAATTGTGCAACGGCGCTTTAAGTTTATCCGACTCTTGTTTTAAGCAAAAAATAAAAAAATCAGCAAGCAATTCTGGCGCATACGTACAAATATAAGTAGATTTCACCTAAGTGATGACATTTTATTGTAAACGTCCTGATAACTACCCGAGACCGCCAATTATATATACAGAAAAAAGTTGTTCGAAATGTTGACATCAATAACATATTTAAAAATCGCCGAAGGCGGAGATGAGACCTTTTTTTTGCTATTTCGCTCTGGTTGTTCTATTAGAAAATTTTATGTAATAAAAAATAATTTTGTAACAATTCCTTCAGGATGAAAGACCTGATTGACTAAGGAGAGAAACAAGTTTCGCCCATGTGACTTTTGTATTATACAATTTTATGTAGATTATTAACAGTTACGTTCAAAATATTCATACGTTAGAAAGAAACTTAATAGTACGTATATATTTTCTAGCCTATTACAAAACTTTAGTTTCCTATGCAATTTTTATATCGTACCATTTTATGTAGGACTTTACAAAAATTGTATAATATTCAGAATTTTGGTGCCGTGGAAGGGAATTGTGTAACGTGTCTTGTAATGTGTTAATCAGTGAATTGGTTATATCTGAGTTGTTAATAGAACACATTAAACACGACTGCTATCATTGAAAATATATGAAAGATGTATACGTGGAAGGTTTAATCTCAATTTGCAACATCATATAAAAGTCACGTGGCGACATCACTTTTATGACAAAATAATCCTAGGCGTCATAGATATCGTTGATTCTGCTTATAACCAATTTTCACACAGTTCTAAATATCACAATGTTTGCGTAACCTGTTTGTTCATAGTCTAATAAATGTAAAATTATACCTAATGTAATTGAGAATATTGTCAACATTAGCAGTTACTTAATATGATTGGGTTTGATATTTATTTATCCTTACGTATGTATCTCTCATCTTCTCAATAATTTATCACGTGATAATGCCATTTCATTGATAACTTACGAGTTGTAGGATAAAGATATTTTAGCATATATATGGATTTTGCAATTTTATAATTTATATGTTAAATTTTTTATTTTATGTGTTAATATATTTTACGAATGTTTATTTGTGAAATTTTATATATCTTAGAGAACTTTGCAATTGAAAGTTTCCGTAATTCTTGTTACACCACAAAATTAATGATTATTGGTGATTCCAGAAGTATAAGTTGACTTGCAACTTGTAAAATTTGTTCAAGAAACACGACTAACTTTATTACTACATTTCCTATCCATTATGCAGGAGAATAATTCTGTATCATTGCAACTAGCAATTTTCAAAACAACACTTTTTCAATCATCCAAAATATCATTGGGTATAATAGACGATATAGTATATATCCATTAGGATATTCACGTCAAACGTTAGATATATTCTACGTTATGTTGGTGAATGGTAAACACTATCTTTATACGCAACTTTGTACATTATTGACCCATTTATTATAACCCATGACATTATCATAACCGAATTCTTATCGTGAAAGATAGTTTCGTATACTGTGAAAAGATTTGTACGTATCATCCGTAATTAAATAGATAAAGCAAAATTAGACATATCCGGTTACACGCTGAGATATGCTACAAATATCACGGATGTTTAGACAATTTGAAAACGGAATACAATTTAGCAGAATTTTATATTCTCTGTTCACCGCAGGTTAAGAAGAAACAGATTGAATGTGAATACGTATTCAACAACGCATTGCATTGCATTAACTTCTAGACAAAATAACCGGGTACTGTTTATTACATTCTGCTAGCAGACATATTGATACAGTTTATGATTGCTAAACAAATGGAATTCGTCTGTGACATACCTTACTCACATTATAAGAAATGCATATATAAAAAAAAATAAACAGTAATTGAGTGTTTGCAGGGTAAACCAATATAATGCAGTAAAAAATCCTACAGAATCCATTTACAGAAATGTAAAGATTTTAATGTACAGTGCCTATACGTCCCGTATCGCAAAAAGATGGAACAATGCTCCTCGTGATCCATAGACGACCACTATATACTATATTAATAACTGAATTGAGATGAAGGCAATTTGAGTCAGATATCATATAAGTCATTATTTTCTGTACCGCCAAGGGGGAAAGTCTAATACGGGGCTTACTCGTTCCACACCTTTTGGAAATAGGTGAGTGATGGAAGGAAACTTCCTAATATCTATACTGTTTTCCTTGTGAAAATTCGTTTCGACTGAGAAAATTGAGCTTTCTATGTTATTTTTTCATTGTATTATTTTATAGAAGCGACGCATCGAAATATTCCTTTACAATAATTGTGCAATATTCAAAACGTTGTTACGGTAAATAAAAATTTTTTGTTTAGCAGTGAATTGGTTGTAGCCGAGTTGTTGTTGTTAACTATACGTAAAACAAAGCGATAATTTTGAAAAAAATATCTTAGCTGATAAGATGGCAATTTTTATCTTCTCGATGCTTAAGTCTGGTATGAAATTCAATCGAGCTCTATTTGTACTTTGTCCATCAGCGATAATACGGTGGTAAAATTCTCAAGAGAGGGGAAATTACAAATGAGACATATATACAATCACTGCCGATGATACAAAGCTCATTCGAATAATGTGCGTTGAGAGATTCAGAAATGTTCTCTCATTTAGCGCAATTCTGAATTTGGCATCTGTTACATTACAGTGCTTGTGAGTGTTTCGTCCAAGATCTGCTAGTGTGGACTCTTCAGTAAGGCTCTCACAACCAGACCTATACCTTAAACACAATGACAGAAGAGAGAAAGTGAGCATTATAGTGTTTGTGACGACTGAAGTATTCGTTTCATAGTGGTACGTACCGCATATTTCACTGTAAAACATACGGCAGAATTAAGCTATTTGTTTTAATTCTTCATTATTTACAAATAATTTTCATCCCTCATTTTGTAACTTAAATATCGTAACCACTGTTATACTTGAGGCATTTATGTATTATGTGCATTCTACTCTAGGCATTTTTAATTATATATAGCGGTCGCGATCCCCAAGATACGAACAAGGGCCTGGCCGAGGTACAAGGCTTGCGATGAAAACGTGACGTCGAATTTTGAGACGTACGGAGGAAAATTATTTACAAAATTAATTAGTTGCCGAAATGAATACCCCAATCGACATATCGTAAACCTTGCCACCGAGGTCTAAGTCTCCAAGTAGTCGCTGAGTGATCGTGATGCGTACGCCCCCTAAGCATTCACCTGTTTGACTTTGCGAACTCCGGGTGATATCGGTTGTTAGAAAAGAGGACATCCGAGTTGAGTAAGAGGGATACCTACTTTCCACACAATTTAATAGGAATGCTGAGCCCCGAGAGAGATTGTATTTCCACTTACCGTACTGCGAAGTATTGTGTTATTGCAAATGTTTCATTCAGAAAAACATTTATATGAGAAGAGTTGGACGTTCTATAAACAACGATGAATCTTCCTGTTCCGCGATACATTGCTCATTTTACCAAATTATTATTTTCGCTATTAAACCGAACATCACACATTTTCCATATTCTACACCATCTTTCTACTACACTTTCTATACATTTACATTTTCCTCAAATGCATAAAAATCCGTAAACTAAAAGTTGTTGATAAATATTGTCTTTCGGGACTAACGAAAGCATTTTTCCTTATCAGACTGATTCAAAATGGCCTTGTTAACGCCATACTGGGGTTTGGATTGTATCCTCATCCTATCGCCCCTAATGGTTGCCGCTTATTTGTATGTGACTCGGAAATTCAACTACTGGACGAAACGGGGCGTGAAAGAGCTTCCACCTACGCCCTTCGTAGGCAACTTCATGGATTGTCTTCTGTCAAGAAAATCAGCCTCAGAATTTGTCAGGGACCTATACAATTACGGCGAAGGTTTACCTTTCTTGGGATTCTACATCTTCGACAAACCTTACCTCTTAGTTCGCGATCCAGAACTCGTGAAGCACGTCCTAGTGAAGGACTTCGACTATTTCGCTGATAGACACGCGGCTGCAGATGAGAAAAATGATCGTCTTGGATATGCAAATGTGTTCATGATGAAAAATCCAGGATGGAAATCTCTCAGAACAAAATTAACACCGTTTTTTACCTCGGGCAAGTTGAAGAAAATGTTCGAGTTAATGTTGGTAGTAGCTGACGATCTTGTAAAGCATCTCGATTCGTTGCATTTGGAGGGTAAGCCGCATTTCTAGTGCATTTACATAATAACAGATTGACCATGAGAAACTGTTGTTAGTTCAATATATATTTTTAAAACAATAATTCTTATTTAATAGAAATGTTTAACAAAATTAAAAGTCAATTCTCTTGATGAGAGGGACTTTTTAAATTTTGCAACTATTGTTTCTTGATTAAAAATGCAACAATGCTAGACACATCATAGGAAATCAAATATCTGTTTCAGGCGAAGGAAAAGTAATCGAGTTCAAAGATATTAGCGCGAATTTCACTACCGATATGATCGGCAGCACTGCGTTTGGCTTAAGAGTAGGTTCGTTGGAGAATCCAAAAGCACCGTTCCGTGAATATGGCAGAAAGATCTTCGATTATGATTTCCATCGTAGCATGGAATTCCTTAGTATATTCTTTTTTCCTGGATTAGTCAAGTACCTTAAACCGAAGTTCTTTGGAAAAGCAGCGACTAACTTCCTCCGATCTGTTTTCTGGGATGTAATTGAACAACGAGTCGATTCGAAACAAAAGAGGAATGATCTCATCGATTTGCTGATCGAGATGAGGGAGAAATACAAGGACGATGAAAGTCTTAAGGATTACAGTATGTATTTTCTGGAACATTTTACTAATTTTTATTAATGAAATTATTTATTTATCATCAAAAATCAGAAATTTCGAACAACATGCTCTTTGAATTACGATTTCATTCATATCCTTATTTCGTGAATTCCCAGTGAAACAGAGGAAAAATAACGCGACTACTTCTTCCAATATAATTATATTCATGTTACAAATTGAAAATTATGCCCAGATATCTATATTTGCTAATTTGCTTTCAAGTTAATTTCCAATTGTACTAAATATATTAGATCGTTTTGCTGAATTTTTTCTTATGATTAATTTGCATGTTTCAGAATTTGAGGGTGACGATTTAGTATCACAAGCAGCTATATTTTTTACTGGTGGTTTCGAAACATCTTCTAGTACCATGTCTTTCACACTGTACGAACTTGCATTGAACCCAGATGTACAAGAGACACTTAGGGCAGAGATTGACGATGCTTTGACGAAAACTGATGGCAAAATCACATATGATATGGTACAGTAACTACAAAGATATTAACTTAGAAAATGAATAGCATGTGAGGAATGTTATAACGTAATTGTAAACATAATGGTAAATATTTGTTCGCAGATTATGACGTTACCATATCTCGATATGGTTATTTCGGAAACTCTTCGTAAATATCCACCTTTAGCATTCTTGGATCGAGTCACTCTTGCCGATTACAAAATGCCTAATTCCGATCTGGTGCTAGAGAAAGGTACCCCAATATTCCTTTCGATGATGGGTTCGCACTACGATCCGCGGTATTTTCCAAATCCGGAAAAATACGATCCACTCAGATTCTCCGAGGAAGCCAAACGTTCCAGGCCAAATTGTGTATACTTTCCTTTTGGTGAGGGACCCCACATCTGCATTGGTTAGTAAAATTTTTCAAAATATTTTGCAACATCTTTAACGTTAGAACTATCAATGGCAAAAATACGAAAGCGGTGTTAAAAGAGTCAAAGTGAAATACATATATAAGCAAACATACGTACTACAAGGACACATATAGATTATTCTTTCTTTAAAAGATATCTATTTTTCTAAGGATGACGTATGTACTTTTGTCCCAGAACAATTTGCAATCAGTTTCATTAAGATATGCAGGGTGGTTAGTAACTGGTGGTACAAGCGGAAAGGGTGTGATTTTACGCGAAAAAAGAAGTCAAAAATATAGAATAAAGATTTTTCGTTCGAGGCTTTGTTTTCGAGAAAATCGACTTCGAATTTTCGCTCGGTATGCGTGCACTTTATCACGTCTTGTTATAACGGATCTCACTGCAGATCGTTGTCTCGATGGAAAAATTAAAAAAAAAAATAAAAAAAATTTTTATTCTATATTTTCGAATTCTTTTTTCGCGCAGAGTCACCCCCTTTCCGCTTGTACCACCAGTTACCAACCACCCTGTATAAAATGTTATAAGTAGAAATTTTAATCTCAACCTTCACCAATCTCGAGGTTGTCACTTGGCGACAACATTTACTTTTATCAAGAGATAATCATATCGTCATAGATATCGTTCATTCCACTTGTCAACTATCTTTACGCGGATCTAAATCTCATTGTGTTCAAGACTTACTTGTCTATAAATATAAAATTAATCTAATCTTATCTAATAAATATAAAATTATAACTAATATAATTTAAAAAATTAAAAATTATAATAGCAGTTAGAAACTACTCGAAAAACTCGTTCGTATTATACGTAATTAAAAATTCTTCCACTCATGAATGTGGTGGGTAATTTACGCGTTCCAGTACCAATTCGTATCTTTCAACTTTCTGTTGGCCGTCACTTTTAATTTTACCCACGATAATTTCTCTCTGTCACTCTTCGATTCAGGTCTGCGGTTGGGACTCATGCAATCCAAACTTGGAGTCGTACAAGTATTGAAGAACTACGAAGTTTCGCCTTGTGAAAAAACCAAAACTCCAGTGGTTCTAGATCCCAAAGCACTCACGACGACATCGTTAGGAGGATTATATCTCAACATTCGAAAGATTACCACTGCTGCTGGTTAAACGAAGCTAAAGTTTTACGAATCGCGTTGTTCATTTCAATTTTCTGCTTTGCTTGTGATAATTTTGATATAATTTACTACTGATTCGGCGAAATGCAACAAAGGACATCTATTTCTTTCTTGGCAGAAATGAATCCTTAGGTGTTAAATATATTTTGGAATCGTAATTCTAAATGCTTGAAACTTGTAAATACAAATATCTGAAACTAACGAAACTTATAAATCTTAAATAATATTAAATAATACGAAATCTTGTTTCTGTAGATTTTCTGTATTGTAATGGGAAGGAAATATATTGCGTGCAGAGGAAATAGAGTTCTCTTTCACTTACATTGTCACGTTCAGATATTTATTTAATGGAGTCATTCACACTTACGTGTATGTGTAAAAATATGTACTACAAGTGTAAGCTAGTCAATATTGTGCTTTCTTTAAAAAATATCTGTTTTTTAACCATACGGTACATATGTTTTACGTAGATCAATTTGTAATCAGATTAATAAACATATACAAATATATATGTCACATGGGTACATCACTTTGGCAGAAGGCAATCATATAGACATGGGTAACATTCATTCCACCTGTAAATGATTTATACATGGTCTTGGATATCAGAATGTTGACATGATTTTCCTGTTTATTCCTTGTTAAATGAAAAATCACATTCCACCATAAAAAAAAGGACTCCTTAAACTTTAGATTATACATATATTCCAATATACATGTGTATCGCATTTGCTCAATAATAATTTAGCATGTAAGAATACTAGCATATGGATAAGGAACAGGCTTTGAGCCAAGAATATTTTTCCATAGACGGGTTAAAAATTTAACAAATTGCAGATTACGTTATTATTTATCAATACATTCTACAAATATTTATTGCACGATGAACGGGGCAATAAGTCGCAGAAATTTTTCTGTGAAATCCGACTCTAAATCTCCTGGATAACTTTGTAATTGAAAACCTCCATGATATTTGTTACCAGTTGAGATTATTCACTTGTCAATAATTTGTACATTTTTATTAATTTTAGTAATTTCACTTGACACTTCGCAACAAGAATGACGATTCAATATGAAATTATCACGTATGTTACTTCTAAAATATTACTGCCTATATTACTGCACTTTTTGCTATTAAGCAGGTAAATAACGCTGATACATTGTAACCTCCAACTTCATTGATAACACCTTTTCAATTATGCGAAAGATTATTCGTTATAATAGATGATATGATGTATGTTCTAGAATATGTACTTTAAGCAAATATACTAGGTCATGTTGGAAAAATCGTAAAAAATACCTTTGTGCGAAATTAGAGAATATTGTCATTTATATGACCCAATTCCGTATAATTTGTACCGCTTATTTTTTCGGGTCTGGGAAGAGGAAAGTGATTGAAAGCAACTTTCCAATATCTATACCTCCTTACATGTGAAAATACAATTCGATTGAGAAAATTGAGCTTCCAATGCAGAAATTTTATAACACGTCTCTTAATGTGTGAAAATTAAGCAGTAGATTACCGCCGAGATGATTATTATACATTATAAACAACTGATACTTCGAAAAAGCTATCTTACTAGGTAAAATGCCAATTCTTACCATTTTCTCGATGCTAAAATCTGCTACGAGAATTTTTCGCAAATGGCACTTTGTCAGCAAGTAATGATTCAGCGGTAAATTTCACAAGAGAGGGGAGATTACGGTATGAGACATATATACTATCACAGCCGACAATGCAATGCTCACTCTTGCAATGTACATTACAAGCTTCGGAAATATTTTCTTATTTTATTTGGCATCTGTGACTAGTGAAGAAATCGTTTCATAGCGGTACGTACGGTATTTTTCACTGCAACACACACCGCGGAATTAGATTATCTGTTCTATTTTTCTATTATTTTCTGATAATTTTCCTCTTTTACTTTGCAAATTAGATTCAAATGTGTCCCTACTCTGTTTCACGAACTTATGTACCATTTCTTCCTTTTCTGAATCATTTACTCAGTTTTAATCGAACAGTATTTTCCTAATTACCCCCAAAGTTTACTGTTTGTCTTTAATTAATGGGCAACTGACATTAGTGATTTTTTTTAACCAGAGACTGATAACTTATTTCATTTATTATACATGAACAGACCTCCAGATATTTGTGCAATTTTGTATTTTTATGAATGAAATTAAACACAAATAATGATTTATTTCACTCTCATTAAATAGAACATCATAACGACTGTTTTACATGTATTATGTGCATCCTACTTAGCACTCGCCCACGCACGTACCGCAGTATCAGAGTGTCGTCGACTTTGGGGAAAAGAATATCCGACCAAAGGGAGCGTAAACGCCTACATTTCCCTTAACATAAGAAGCAAGCGTAACGAGTTTCGGGGACTATTGTATTACAATGAAGCATTCCGCGAAATATTTTCCAGCTTTTGCATTTCTCTAAATCCATGATAATTCGCAATTCAAGTGGTGTTGATAAATATTATATCCTGAGATCAACAAAAACATTTTACCTTTTCAGACTCATTTAAAATGGTCTTATTAACGCTACACTGGAGTCTGGATGGCATCCTCATCCTTTTGTCCCTGATGGTTGCCGCTTATCTGTTTGTGACTCGGAAATTTAATTACTGGTCGAAACGGGGCGTGAAAGAGCTTGCACCTACGCCTTTCGTAGGCAACTTCATGGACTGTCTCCTGTCAAAAAAATCGGCCCCGCAATTTCTCAAGGATCTATATAATTATGGCAGAGATTTGCCTTTGTTGGGTTTCTACGTCTTTGATAAACCTTACCTGTTAATTCGCGATCCAGAACTCGCGAAGCACGTCCTAATGAAGGACTTCGACTATTTCGCTGATAGGTACTCGACTGCAGATGAGAAAAATGATCGTCTTGGATACGCAAATTTATTCATGATGAAAAATCCAGGATGGAAATCTCTCAGACCAAAATTGACGCCATTTTTTACTCCGGGCAAGCTGAAGAAAATGTTCGATATAATGCTGCCAGTCGCTGACGACTTTGCAAAGTATCTCGATTCGTTGCATTTGGAGGGTAAGCCGCATTTCATGAGAAACTGTTGTTAGTTCAATATATATTTTTAAAACAATAATTCTTATTTAATAGAAATGTTTAACAAAATTAAAAGTCAATTCTCTTGATGAGAGAGACTTTTTAAATTTTGCAACTATTGTTTCTTGATTAAAAATGCAACAATGCTAGACACATCATAGGAAATCAAATATCTGTTTCAGGCGAAGGAAAAGTAATCGAGTTCAAAGATATTTGCGCGAATTTCACTACCGATATCATTGGTAGGACTGCGTTTGGCTTAAAAGTAGGTTCGTTGGAGAATCCAAAAGCACCGTTCCGTGAATGTGGCAGGAAGATCTTCGATTATGATTTCCATCGTAGCATGGAATTCCTTGCTATATTCTTCTTCCCTGGATTAGTCAAGTATCTCAAACCGAAGTTCCTTGGGAAAGAAGCGACTAAATTCTTCCGATCTATTTTCTGGGATGTGATTGAACAACGAGTCGGTTCGGGTCAAAAGAGGAATGATCTCATCGATATGCTGATCGAAATGAGGGAGACATACAAGAACGACGAAAGTCTGAAGGATTACAGTATGCATTGGCTGCAATATTTTACTAGTTTATCTTAACGAAGTTATTTATGAATCGTTGAAAAATCAGAAATTTTGAATAACATGCTCTGTGAATTACAATTTTATCCATATCCTTATTCCGTCAACTCCCAGTGAAATAGAGGAAAAATAACGCAACCACTTCTTCCAATATAATTATATTCATGTTAGAAATTGAAAATACTGCACAAATATCTATATTAGCTCATTTTCTTTCAAGTTATTTTCCAATTGTACTAGATATACTAGATCGATTTGAACTTTTGCGATATTGTTTAATTTGAGTGTTTCAGAATTCGATGGTGACGATTTAGTATCACAAGCTGCCATATTTTATATCGGTGGTTCTGAAACATCTGCTAGCACCATGTCTTTCACGCTGCACGAACTTGCATTGAACCCAGATGTACAGAAGACGCTTAGGACAGAGATTCAGGATGCTCTAGAGAAAACTGGTGGCAAAATCACATACGATATGGTACGGCAACTACAAAAATGTTAAATTAGAAACACGGGATAGGCATATGAATAGTATGTGAAAAAGATTGTAATATAATTGTAAACGTACTAAGAAATATAATGTTTCACAGATTACGACGTTACCATATCTCGATATGGTAATTTCAGAAACCCTTCGTAAATATCCATCTATAGCATACTTGGATCGAGTTACCCTTGCCGATTACAAAGTACCTAATTACGATTTGGTGCTAGAGAAAGATACCCCAATATTCATTTCGACGATGGGTTCGCACTACGATCCGCAGTACTTCCCAAATCCGGAAAAATACGATCCACTCCGATTTACCGAGGAAGCCAAACGTGCCAGGCCAAGTTTCGCCTACTTGCCCTTTGGTGAGGGTCCCCGCGTCTGCATTGGTTAGTAAAATGTTCCGAAATATTTTCCAACATCTCTAACCTGAGAGCTATCGATGGGAAAATTATGAAAGTACTGTTAAAAGAATCTAAATGAAATACATATATGTGCTGACATTTATACTTCTAGTTATACTAGCAGTTACAAAACACCATTGGATTGGACCTTTAGATCATACCTTTTTATATTAGTATTATATACGAATTTTTTTTTATTAAGGGATCGACATCTTTTTGTTTTGAAATCTCTTTTGCCTCGGGAATATGCATACGGTAAAATTAAACATTACCGGTGTCTCGGTGACGTAAGTTACAATCATAAAGAATGAAGAGAAACATCTGAAAACGGAATACAATCTAACAGAAGTTTATCTCCTTTTTGCACCACTTGTTGAGAAGAAACTGCCAGAATGTGAATAAATATTTAATAACGCGTTGCACGGCATTATTTATTAAACATATCAATTTGGTACAGTTTACTATATTCTGCGATCAGACATATTGATACAGTTTATGATTATTAAACAAATAAATTTCTGCCATAACATATTCCCGATTAGATAATTGATTAAGTTTCTATTGTTGTCATTAGCATTATACGAAAGATGCAAGTAGCAACCTGTATCTTTAAACATTCTATTGGCTGTCACTTTCAATCTTAATCTTTCAATCTTTGTTTCAGGTATGCGATTGGGACTCATGCAATCCAAACTTGGAGTCGTACAGGTATTGAAGGACTACGAAGTTTCACCTTGTGAAAAAACAAAAACTCCAATAGTTCTAGATCCCAAAGCACTCACCACGACAGCTTTAGGAGGAATACATCTCAACATTAGAAAGACTACCACTGCTGCTGGTTAAACGAAGCTAAGAAGTTTTGCGAATCGCGTTATGCATACTAATTTTCTACTTTGTTTGTGATAACTTAGATATATTTTACTATCGGCGAAGTTCAACAAATGTCATATCTATTTCTTCCTCAGGAGAAATGAATATTTTGATATTAAATATACTTTAGAATCGTAATCCTAAATGTCCGAAAATTGTGATTTCAAATACCTGAAAATAACTAAACTTATTCAGTGTTAAATAACATTAAGTAATACGAAATCTTATATAATGACTTTATTTATTTGATGAATTTATTTACAGTGATTGAACTAAGAAAACGATGATTATTTAATTAAAGCTTAATGTTCCCCTACCGGACTGCCTGGCGGCCCCGAGGCGCTGAGCCGGCAGCACCCTAGCCCTAACCCCACCGGGGGGCGCGACGAGTCCAGCGCGCTTCGCCAACGCCACACGGAGTTCCCAGGCGATCACCCATTCAAGTACTATCCGTGCCCGGCGCTGCTTAACTTTCGTGATCTGACGGGAACGAGTGCACTCAGCGCGGCTAGGGCGTTGGCATATCCAAAGGTCTGACCCCATGTATGCTCACTGTCACTAATTTCACTCGCACCGCTGTCTTCATCAATGACCCGTACGATTCGTACGATTAGCCCCCGTGGAAGTCACTTGCGACCCTTCGTTTTCACCCTCTCGCTGCACCATGTAGCGGTCATTGCGTAAAACCGCGCCATACGGTTAGAAGTACTTCGAGTGGAACTTTAATGCAATACCGGCTTGCGTCCTTTTAATCGCTACCAAATCTCTCGTCTTGTATACTACCGCCTTTTTACGCTTTGTATTAAACTACCTCCTACCTTTCTCTTATTACAAGAATATCGTCTAACGTGTCACCTAGCTCTTTATCGAAAGCGAAAGTCGGTTCCCTGGCTACCTAAAATTCAACGGTTCCCAAACATAATTTTAACATGCTTCTAACTTCGACGATCGACACACCGCGCACTCTACGTCCACAAATCTGAATAATATCGGAACAGCACCGATTTGGCTGTCACTTCATTTACATCCATCTTCTAAATCACGTAGAAAGGTTTGTAGCAGCACATGAATCACAGGGTAACTCGAATCCAGAGTGACTCATGTTGTTGCTTTGCTTCGGAGTATAAGCATCGTTTATATGTCTAAGATTTAAAAATAAACAAGACAGATATGATCGGTAGCACTGCGTTTGGCTTAAAAGTAGGTTCGTTAGAGAATCCAAAAGCACCGTTTCGTGAATATGGCAGGAAGATCTTCGATTATGATTACCATCGTAGCATGGAAGTCCTTGCTATATTCTTCTTCCCTGGATTAGTCAAGTATCTCAAACCGAAATTCTTGAATTTTCGCTCGGTACGCGTGCACTTTATCGCGTCTCGTTATAACGGATCTCGCTGTAGATTTTTTAAAAAATTAAAAAAAAATTAAAGAAAAAAATTTTTGTTCCATATTTTCCACTTCTTTTTTTCCATAGAATTACCCCCTTTCCGCTTGTACCATCAGTTAGCAACCACCCTGTATATTAGGTAGTCCGAAAAGATTCTTTCATTTTATGAGGAAATGGATGCACAACATTTTCCGTTTTATATTATTTTATCGAATTACGTATGATCCATTTTGTTCTATCAAACTAAAGATTACAATGTTCGACAGATTAGGTTTCATGTTTGTACAAAGATGCATCGTTGTAAAAGACGGGTCTGTAAAAGAAAGACAATTTTCGGACAACCTAATATCTAATTATCATAATTATTTACTCGCCTTATTATTAAATAAATCAACACGTTTAATATCTATCGCAGATTTGACAACTTCTTTCTTCTCCACGGAAATGCCAAGGTTCTCGGATTCCCCCCCCCCCCCCCCCCCCCCGACCAATTTCACAGTCTTTAATTCTCGATGGACCAAGGTCTTCGATGGTGTTTGTGATTGATACAGGAAAGCATGATTTATTTAACTACAGCTTAATAGAGTAATGTAATGCAACGAATCGAGAACTAACTCACAACTCATGATTCGTGACTAACTCCAGCTAGCTCAACTAACTATCGACTAACTTTCTCCAGCAAAACATCTTTTCGTTACAGTTTTCGTTCTCCCAACACTCGCACGTGTTCCGCTGCCGCCCATGACCGAATATGCTTACGTAATCCTTTTCGAAGCACCTAGTTTTATGAAAGACGACAGTTATATCGATGTGCTACATAGTCCATTAGAATTTCCCATCCCACCTGGTTTGTTCCATTTCCTATTTACATTGTTGTTCGCATTCCTAGCGAGTTCTTTTTATGATTATTTCACGATACTACAATATGATATATATGGTTTATATAGAACAATTTGTAATCAGATTAATAAACATATACAAAGATATATGCCACATGATTACATCATTCTTGTCAGAAGGCAATCATATAGACATGAGTAACATTCATTCCATCTGTAAATGATTTATACATGGTCTTGGATATCAGAATGTTGACATGATTTTCCTGTTTATTCCTTGTTAAATGAAAAATCACATTCCACCATAAAAAAAGGACTCCTTAAACTTTAGATTATACATATATTCCAATATACATGTGTATCGCATTTGCTCAATAATAATTTAGCATGTAAGAATACTAGCATATGGATAAGGAACAGGCTTTGAGCCAAGAATATTTTTCCATAGACGGGTTAAAAATTTAACAAATTGCAGATTACGTTATTATTTATCAATACATTCTACAAATATTTATTGCACGATGAACGGGGCAATAAGTCGCAGAAATTTTTCTGTGAAATCCGACTCTAAATCTCCTGGATAACTTTGTAATTGAAAACCTCCATAATATTTGTTACCAGTTGAGATTATTCACTTGTCAATAATTTGTACATTTTTATTAATTTTAGTAATTTCACTTGACACTTCGCAACAAGAATGACGATTCAATATGAAATTATCACGTATGTTACTTCTAAAATATTACTGCCTATATTACTGCACTTTTTGCTATTAAGCAGGTAAATAACGCTGATACATTGTAACCTCCAACTTCATTGATAACACCTTTTCAATTATGCGAAAGATTATTCGTTATAATAGATGATATGATGTATGTTCTAGAATATGTACTTTAAGCAAATATACTCTAGGTCATGTTGGAAAAATGGTAAAAAATACCTTTGTGCGAAATTAGAGAATATTGTCATTTATATGACCCAATTCCGTATAATTTGTACTGCTTATTTTTCCGGGTCTGGAAAGAGGAAAGTGATTGAAAGCAACTTTCCAATATCTATACCTCCTTACGCGTGAAAATACAATTCGATTGAGAAAATTGAGCTTCCAATGCAGAAATTTTATAACACGTCTCTTAATGTGTGAAAATTAAGCAGTAGATTACCGCCGAGATGATTATTATACATTAGAAACAACTGACTACTTCGAAAAAACTATCTTACTAGGTAAAATGCCAATTCTTGCCATTTTCTCGATGCTAAAATCTGCTATGAGAATTTTTCGCAAATGGCACTTTGTCAGCAAGTAATGATTCAGCGGTAAATTTCACAAGAGAGGGGAGACTACAAATGAGACGTATATACTATCACAGCCGACAATGCAAAGCTCACTCCCGTAATGTACATTACAAGCTTCGGAAATATTTTCTTATTTTATTTGGCATCTGTGACTAGTGAAGGAATCGTTTCATAGCGGTACGTACGGTATTTTTCACTACAACACACGCCGCAGAATTAGATTATCTGTTCTATTTTTCTATTATTTTCTGATAATTTTCCTCTTTTACTTTGCAAATTAGATTCAAATGTGTCCCTACTCTGTTTCACGAACTTATGTACCATTTCTTCCTTTTCTGAATCATTTACTCAGTTTTAATCGAACAGTATTTTCCTAATTACCCTCAAAGTTTACTGTTTGTCTTTAATTAATGGGCATGCACGTGGAAAAGGAAGCAGAGCCCACCACATCCGAACGATTATACGGATCAGTCACGGATACAATCATTGTACTTTCACTAAAATGCTTTTTGAGAAAATAATTTACAATTACGTTTTATCTATTCTTCTATTTGAACAAACTATGTCCATCTCATAGAATATAGTTTTCTTGAATGGTCATCCTTTCCTAATGATCTCCATTCCTTGATTAAAACTCTAATCTCGAACCATTGCACGTGAGACGCTACAATATTCAACATTTTGCACCAGTAATCCATTAATCGATTAAATGATATACAATTGAGTTCTGGAAAGAAGATTCAAGCAATTTCCTCTTCTTTAATGAAACATCAGAAATGATGTGTTCCACGTGTATTGCATGAATAATTGCTAAAATAAATTTTGTCATGGTTCAACAATTTCTTAAAGTTCCTAAATAAAAGAACGAAATACTTTAGGAGAACACACATTAATGATTTTTTAAAGATCAAAGCTCAATAAAATAATACTTTTCGACTGTTCGTGGGGAGACGCGATCACGAGGAAGCGTGCTAATGGGGTGCCAATAAATTCCCGTTAGGATTAGTTCATCGATATTATAAAATGATCGAATCTCTATTTTGTTTAAGATAGTAGAGGTGGTTGAACTGATCATAACATTGGTGTGACAGGTTACAATATACACTTTATTCTAAAAACTTTGTAGACATAAATATTTACATTTGGTGTGCTTAGATACAAGATAAACAGATGACTAATGCCCGATAAACCAGTCAAAATATTGACTGGTCTACGCATGAAAAACCGGTTAAAAGATGTTGAATGATCAAAATATTTTTGTTTTTCTTTTGTTTGGAAGTTGACTACAATCAATTCTCATTGTGAATTAGAAGTAAACTATTCTGGCGTGGTACTATGTCGTGTTTAATAAGTGTTTATCGTATGTTTGATTTTAGTTGACTCTAATGCTTAAATATAAAGGGTAATGTCCTGTTAGCCTGCGAATCTGATCCGTTGTGTCAAATAATTGAGTAACTAGTAGGTTTTGGTGGTTGTTAACTCTCATGTTATATATATATTATTACATTTGGATATTTCTTCTTTAACTGTGCATCATACAAAGGTGCATCTATTAAGGATCTCAGAGATTTCGATTGGAATCATTGAAGAATTTTTATGTAGGAATTAGGTCCAAACAGGTTTTAATACGATCTTATAAAGCATTAATTTATTCTGCACGTTTAAGTTGGAACGTTTGCCAATGAGCCACTAGAATTTTTTACATTTTGATTTAGGTTGTTTTGGTTTATTAACGATGTGTCGTTTCCATGTCGTTCTTCTGTTCAGAATCATGTCCAGATATCTGACGGAATCTTTGTTCGAAATTAAAATATTGAAATTAAATTACTTATGATCACCTGTGAACAGGTTGGTTTTCGCAGCGTGAAGGTTATATAACTGGATTTATTTTCATTTCTTTTGAAGCACCATCTCTGGTACCACTTTTCCATAGAGTCGAGACCTCGCTGGAGAGGAGAGGAGGCAATTGTCGGGTCTGAGTAGGATGCTAGTAAAGCTGTATTAGCATTAGAAAATATCGCTATGGTTATCTCTGTTAACCCCTTAATCTACGATTTATGTTCGAGAATTTTGCGCCGAAAACGAAAACAAGTTATTATATATTATATTATATATTATGTTTGATCCGATCATCGTACTACGAGCTATGCCCGTAATATTTACGTTTGGACCGATCATCGTACTACGGGCTATGCTCGTAGTTGTAGGTTAAGGTGTTAAACTTGGTAAATCGGCAGATATGCCAGCTTCTATTGGAAATGTTGCGGTTATAGCGTCTAAGTATTTAATCATGAACGGCTTATTGGTTAGATATAATATTAAGATGGAGTAGTGAATGTGTGGTAGGATTTTCTTTAGTTTGAATAAAAGTCTTTCGTGCCACACTTTGTCGAACTCCTGTTGAATGATCAAAAGATAGAAAAGTAAAGTTCGGTGATGATGCTGTCGCAGAGGAAAACTATTGCTGGGTGTTGGTCGCTCCACCACCGGTCGCTTGCGGGTGGAAATGATCGTTGAAAATGGGAAAACGCGACTTTCCCATTTCTACCTGATGGAACAATAATCATAAGAAACGTCTCGACTTGAATATGTCTTGTAACAATTAAGGGTCCTAATGGTACAATACGAATGCTTTGTTTCGTGACAGCTCTTAAGGATTATTACGATCCGACTAATTATATTTGGACAGATAATGGCCGCATCGACCAAGCAATAGATTCTGATTTACGTAAAAACTTAGCGGATGTAATAAATACATTAATTACATGTTAATAGACTTGCAAATTTTTGTGGAGTTTCGTATTTTTATGAAGGAAGTTACATATAAATGAAGGTTTATTTTGCACTCATAGGACAGAATATTATAGCAAGTGTTTTACCATGGATACTGATGAATCTAATTTTCATTCATGAATTTTTAATTGCTATGGCGATTTTTACCATATACAGCGGTCACAAGCCCTAGAATGCGAACGAAGGCCGGTCCAAAGTACGAAATTTACGGCAAAAACATCGGAATATCGGATGAGACGAGGCAAATTTCTAACAATATTAACTAGTTACCGATACGAATGGCCCATTCGACGTATCGTAAACCTTATCACCGAGGCCCGATACAGGTAACCACTAACTGATCGGTGTGCGTACACCCCCTTAGCACTTTCCCTTCCTCGTACCGTAGTATCAGAGTGGCGTCGACTTTGAGAAAAAGAATATCCGACTAAAGAGAAGGTAAACGCTTACATTTCCCTCAACATAAGAAGCAAGCGTAACGAGTTTCGAGAGCGATTTATTACAATGAAACATTCCGCGAAATATTATCTAGCTTTTGTATTTTCTGTATGTAACGTTAGGTGCCTCCCTACACAAATCAGATGTCTACACACCCTTATAATCTTTAGGACCCACTATAAATCTTGACATTTTCATAGTTAAGATTCTTTAGACCAAGCAAGTATCTTATTAGGTGAAATGTTCCTTAAATTTATTGTCCACTCCGGGAACTTAGGAAAAACTTGGCTCTCCTGTTAGCCTTCTTTCCGGGGCGACTAGGCTTTCCTTACCCACCAAACTTTTCCTTCGCCAATTAGAAGCAATGACTGTTGCCCTCACTTTTTCAGTCAAACTGCCATCAACGAATCCGATGGTTCCGCGCATCGGACACACCCATCAATAGCTTTCCTCCGCTACAACATCATCGCCGAAATTCATTGATTCATCATCCTTAGATTAGGAAACATCTCTTGACTGCTTTTCTATTTATTAATCAGTCGCAAGTCTAACTTATATCTACACGTACAGCGCGTAACTATCTATATATACGAAGTTGTTGAAATACAGTGAATATTTTAATTCGTTAATCAAGTCTTATCATCAGTCCAACCACTCCTGATCAGTTTTCCTGTCAGGCTTATTTATAATGGCGTTATTAACGCTATACTGGTCTCTGTGTGGCATCTTCATCTTTTCGTCCCTGTTGGTTGCCGCTTATTTGTTCGTAATTCGGAAATACAATTACTGGTCTAAACGAGGAATCATACAACTTAAACCTACGCCCATCGTAGGCAACTTCATGGACTGCATACTGTCAAAAAAATCGGGCGCACAATTTCTCAGTGATGCATACAATTATGACAAAGATTTGCCTTTGTTAGGTTTCTACATCCTCCACAAACCTTGCCTGTTAGTTCGCGATCCAGAACTCGCGAAGCACATTCTAGTGAAGGATTTTGAGTATTTCGCTGACAGGTACGCGACTGCGGATGAGAAAAATGATCGTCTTGGATACGCAAATATGATACTGATGAAAAATCCAGCATGGAAATCTCTCAGGCCAAAAATGACGCCGATTTTTACCCCGGGAAAGCTAAAGAAGATGTTCATATTAATGGCGACGATCGCTGACGACCTCGGAAAGCATCTCGATTCGTTGCATTTGGAGGGTAAGCCGCATTTTTAGTGCATTTACTTAATAATAGATGGAATATGTGAAATTGTTGTTAGCTCAATATACAGGGTGGTTGGTAACTGGTGGTACAAGCGGAAAGGGGATGATTCTACGCGAAAAAAGAAGTCGAAAATATAGAATAAAAATTTTTTTTTTAATTTTTCTTTTTTTTTTAAATTTTTCCATCGAGACAACGATCTACAGTGAGATCCGTTATAACGAGACATGATAAAGTGCACATGACAGAATCACCCCCTTTCCGCTTTTACCACCAGTTACCAACCACCCTGTATATTTTTAAAATAATTATTCTTATTTAATAGAAATGTTTAACAAAATTAAAAGTCAATTCTCTTGATGCGAGAGACTTCAAATTTTGCAACTATTGTTTCTTGATTAAAAATGCAACAATGCTAGACACATCATAGGAAATCTAATATCTCTTTCAGGCGATGGAAAAGCAATAGAGTTCAAAGATATTTGCGCGAGCTTCGCCACCGACATGATCAGTGGCATTGCGTTTGGCTTAAAACTAAATTCGTTGGAGAATCCAAAAACACCGTTCCGTGAATGTGGCAGAAGGATCTTTGATGCTAATTACCAACGTAACATGGAGTTCCTTACCATAACCTTCATGCCTCAGTTATCCAAGTATCTCAAACCGAAATTCTTTGGAAAAATAGCCACTAAATTCTTTCAATCTGTTTTCTGGGATGTGATTGAACAACGAGTCGTTTCGGGTCAAAAAAGACATGATCTCATTGATGTGCTGGCAGAGATCAGGGAGACATACAAGAGCGACGAAAGGTTGAAGAATTACAGTATGTATTTGCTGCAATATTTTACAAATTTCTATTAATGAAGTTATGTATCAATCGTCGAAAATCAGAAATTTCGAATAACGAACTCTGTGAATTACAATTTCATATACAGGGTGGTTGGTAACTGATGGTATAAGCGGAAAGGGGGTAATTCTACGGGGAAAAAGAAGTCGAAAATATAGAATAAAAATTTTTTCTTTAATTTTTTTTTTAATTTTTTTAAAAATCTACAGTGAGGGCCGTTATAACGAGACGTGATAAAGTGCATGCGTACTGAGCGAAAATTCAAAGTCGATCTTCTCGAAAACAAAGCCTCGAACGAAAAATTTTTATTTTATATTTTCGACTTCTTTTTTCACGTAGAATCACCCCCTTTCCGCTTGTACCACCAGTTACCAACCACCCTGTATATCAATAACATGACTACTTCTTCCAATATAATTATATTCATGTCACAAATTGAAAATTATGCCCAAATATCTATATTTGCTAATTTACTTTCAAGTCATTTTCCAATTGTACTAAATATAATAGATCGATTTGCTGAACTTTTCCGATGATGTTTAATATGCATGTTCCAGACTTCGAGGGTGACGATTTAGTGGCACAAGCGGCCATATTTTTTGCTGCTGGTTTTGAAACGTCTGCTGCTACCATGTCTTTCACACTGTACGAACTTGCGAGGAACTCAGATGTACAGCAGACACTTAGGAAAGAGATTCTGGATGCTTTAGAGAAAACTGATGGTGAAATCACATACGATATGGTACGTCAACTATAAAAATATTAACGTAGAAACACGAGAGTGTTTCAAGCAATAGTATGTGAAAGAGGTTATAATATAGTTCTAAACATACTAAGAAATATAATATTTTACAGATTACAACGCTACCATATCTGGATATGGTACTTTTTGAAACTCTTCGTAAATATCCATCTGTACCGAACTTGAATCGGGTTACTCTTGCCGATTACAAAGTGCCTAATTCCGATCTGGTGATAGAGAAAGGCACCCCAATATTCATTTCGATAATGGGTTTGCACTACGATTCGCGGTATTTCCCGAATCCGGAAAAATACGATCCACTCCGATTTACCGAGGAAGTCAAAAGTACCAGGCCAAGTTTCGCCTACTTGCCCTTTGGTGCGGGTCCCCGCATCTGCCTTGGTTAGTAAAATCTTCCGCAATATTTTCCAATATCTTTAACGCCAGAGCTATCGATGACAATCGTATGAAAGTAGAGTTAAAAGAATCGAAATGAAATACATATGTGTGTGGACTTCAAGGGCATAGGTACATACATGTGAAGATCAGTATTCGTTTCTTTAAACTGTGCTTACATTATTAACGATAAGGCATTTATTTTTTAACATAGGACAATTTGCAATCTTATTAATTAAGATCTACAAAATGCGATGTAGCACACATTCCCGAATAGATAATTGATTAAGTTCGTATTCTTGTCACTGGTATGATAAAAAAGATGCAAGTAGCAACGTGTATCTTTAAACATTCTGTTGGCTGTTACTTTTAATCTTAATCTTTCACTTTTCGTTTCAGGTATGCGATTGGGACTCATGCAAGCCAAACTTGGAATCGTACAGATATTGAAGGACTACGAAATTTCACCTTGTGAAAAAACCAAAATTCCAATAGTTACAGATCCCAATGCAGTAATCTCGACAGCTTTAGGAGGAGTACATCTCAACATTCGAAAGACTACTGCCGCTGTTTAGACGAAGCCAAAGTTTTGCGAATCGCCTTATGCATTCCAATGTTCTACTTTGTTTGTGATAAGTTAGATATATTTTACTTCCGAATCGACGAAGTTCACGAAGTATAATCGTCATTTCTTTCTCGGAAGAAATGAATCTTTAGGTATTAAATATATTTTAAAATTGTAATCGTAAATGTCCAATAATTATAATTTTATGTATCTAAAAATAACTGAACTTATGTATTGTTAATTTATATTGAATGTAATATTAAATAATACGAAATCTTATATAATGACTTTATTTATTTAATGGATTTATTTGCAGTATTTGAAACAGGAAAACGACGATTATTTAATTACATCTTATTGTAGTAATGTAATACAACTAATCGAGATCCAACTCTCAAGTCACAACTCACGGCTCGTGACTAACTCCAACTAACTTGCAACTAACTAACGACTAACTTTCTCCAAAAGATCCTTTGCCTGTCAGCGCTTCCATTATACAGGGTGGTTGGTAACTGGTGGTACAAGCGGAAATGGGGTGATTCTACGTGAAAAAAGAAGTCGAAAATATAGAATAAAAATTGTTTTCTTTAATTTTTTTAATTAGATTACATTCCTAACATTATTTATCAATACATTCTACAAATATTTATTGCGCGATGAATGGAGCAATAAGTCGTAGAAATTTTTCTGTGAAATCCGACTCTAAATCTCCTGGATAACTTCGTAATTAAGAACCTCCATAGTATTTATTAGCAATGGAGATTATTCACCTGTTAATAATTTGTACATTTTTATTAATTTTAGTAATTTCACGAATTTGAATTACGGTTGAATATGAAATTATTAGTTACGTTATTTCTATTTCTAAAATATTACTACCTGCCTATATTACTGTATTTTTTATTATTATGCAGGTGAATAACGCCGAGGTTACACCGCTGCCTCTATCTTCATTGATAACACCTTTTGAATTATGCAAAAGATAATTCGTTGTAATAGATGATATAATATATGTTCTAGAATATGTAATTTAAGCAGATATGCTCTAGGTCATGTTGGAAATATGGCAAAAAATATCTTTGCGCGAAATTATAGATTATTGACATTTATATGACCCAAACCCTTCTAATTTGTCCTGCTATTTGTCCCGCATTGTCTAGAAATGGGAATGTGATAAAAAGACACTTTCCAATATCTATACCTTGTTGCTGATTGTGAAAATTCAGTTTTCTATGCAATTTTTTCATTGTCTCATTCCATGGAAACCATTGGTCGAAATACTTCTTTACTATAATTGTATAATATTCAAAATGTTGGTGCTGTGGATAGAAATTTTATAATATGTTTCTTAATGTGTGAAAATCAAATAGTGAGTTATGGCCGAGATGTTAATTATACATTAAAAACAATTGATAACTTCGAATAAAATGTCTTACCAGTTAAGATACCAATTTTTACCATTTGCTCGATGCTAAAATTTTCTACGAGAATTTTTCGCAAATGGCACTTTGTCAGCAAGCAATGATTCAGTGGTACTATTTCACAAGAGAGGGGAGACTACAAATGAGACGTATACACTATCACAGCGGACAATGCAAAGCTCACTCTCGTAATGTACATTACAAGCTTCGGAAATATTTTTTTATTTTATTTGGTATCTGTTACCTTATAGTGCTTGTGACTAGTCAAGAAATCGTTTCATAGCGGTACGTACGGTATTTTTCACTGCAACACACACCGCGGAATTAGATTATCTGTTCTATTTTTCTATTATTTTCTGATAATTTTCCTTTTGTATTTTGCAAATTAGATTCAAATGTGTCCCTACTCTGTTTCACGAACTTATGTAAAGTATAATATGTTACCTTTTCGTCCCTTTCTGAATCATTTACTCAGTTCTAATCGAGCAATATTTGCCGAATTACACCGAAATTTTACTGTTTGTATTCAATTAATGGGCATGCACGTGGAAAAGGAAGCAGAGTCCACCAAATCCAAACGATTATACGGATCAGTCACGGATACAATCATTGTACTTCTGTCACGGGTTAAAAATATTCTTAAAGTTCCTAAGTAAGAAAACGGAAGACTTTAGGAGAACACATATTAGTGATTTTTTTTAATATCAAAGACCAATAAAATAATACATTAATTATATTACTAAACGCGCAAATGTTAGTGGAGTTTCGTATTTTTATGAACGAAGTTGCAAATTATGAGACGATGCCAATGTCTTACAACATTAACTAGTTGCCGATACGAATACCCCAATCGATGTATCGTAAACCTTGTCACCGAGACACGATCCTCTAGGTATCCGCTGGGTGGTCGAGATGCGTACACCCCCTTACCAGTCACCTACCCTCGTTCCGCAGTATCAGAGTGGCGTCGACTTTCGGATAAAGAATATCCGACCAAAGGGAGAGTGGACGTCTACATTTCCCTCAACATAAGAAGCAAACGTGACGAGTATCCAGAGTGATTGTATTACCACGAAGCGTTCCACGAAATATTGTCGAGCTTTCGCATTTCTCTAAATCCATGATAATTCGCAATCCAAGAGGTGCTGATAAATATTATCTTCTGAGACCAACAAAAACATTCTTTCTTGTCAGGCTCATCTAAAATGGCCTTATTATCGCTATACTGGAGTCTGGATGGCATCCTCATCCTTTCGACCCTGATGGTTGCCGCTTATCTCTACATGACTCGTAAATTCAACCACTGGCCGAAACGAGGAATCACACAGCTCGCACCTACGCCTTTCGTAGGCAACTTTATGGACTGTCTCCTATCAAGAAAATCGGGCTCACTATTTGTCAAGGACGTATACGATTGCGGCGAAGGTTTGCCTTTGCTGGGATTCTACGTCTTCGACAAACCTTACCTCTTAGTTCGCGATCCAGAACTCGTGAAGTACGTCCTAGTGAAGGACTTTGACTATTTCCCTGATAAGTACGCGACTGCAGATGAGAAAGATGATCGTTTTGGATACGCAAATGTGGTCCTGATGAAAAATCCGGGATGGAAATCTCTTAGGCCAAAGATGACGCCAGCCTTTACTCCGGGCAAGCTGAAGAAAATGTTCGATATAATGTTGGTAGCAGCTGACGATCTTGGAAAGCATCTGGATTCGTTGCATTTGGAGGGTAAACCGCTTTTATAGTGCATTTACATAATAATAGATTAACCATGAGAAACTATTGTTAGATCAATATATATTTTTGAAACAATGATTCTCACTTAATAGAAGTGTTTAACAAAATTAAAAGTCAATTCTCTTGATGCGAGAGACTTCAAATTTTGCAACTATTGTTTCGTGAATAAAAATGCAACAATCGCAATCTAATATCTGATTCAGGCGATGGAAAGGTAGTCGAGTTCAAGGATATTTGCGCGAATTTCACCACCGATATGATCGGTGGCACTGCGTTTGGCTTAAAACTAGGTTCGTTGGAGAATCCAAAAGCACCGTTCCGTGAATATGGCAGGAAGATCTTCCATTCTAGTTTCCATCGTAACATGGAGTCACTTATCATATCCTTCTCGCCTCAGTTAGCCAAGTATCTCAAACCGAAGTTCTTTGGAGAAAAAGCGACTAACTTCCTCCGATCTGTTTTCTGGGATGTGATTGAACAACGAGTCGCTTCCGGTCAAAAGAGGAATGACCTCATCGATGTGCTAATCGAGATCAGGAAAACATACAAGAACGACGAAAATTTGAAGGATTACAGTATGTATTTGCTGCAATGTTTTATTATCTTCTATCGATGAAGTTATTTAAGAATCGCCAGAAATCTATGAATTATAATTTTATACACATTCTTATTTTGTGAGCTCCCAACGAAACGGACGAAAAATAATTTCCTTTCAAGTTATTTTCCAATTGTACTAAATATACTAGATCGTTTTGCTAAACTTTTGCGATGATGTTTAATTTGCATGTCTCAGAATTCGATGGTGACGATTTATTGGCACAAGCGGCCATATTATTTGCTGCTGGTTTTGAAACATCTTCTACTACCATGTCTTTCACACTGCACGAACTTGCAGTGAACCCAGATGTGCAGAAGACGCTTAGGGCAGAGATTCAGGATGCTCTAGAGAAAACTGATGGCAAAATCACATACGATATGGTACGGCAACTACAAAAACATTAATTTAGGAACGCAAATGAACAGTATGTGAAGGGGGTTATTATATAGTTGTAAACATTCTAAGAAATATAACGTTTTACAGATTACGACACTACCATACCTCGATATGGTAATTTCTGAAAGTCTTCGTAAATATCCAGCTGTAGCATACATGGATCGACTTACCCTTGCCGATTACAAAGTGCCTAATTCCGATCTGGTGATAGAGAAAGGCACCCCAATATTCATTTCGATCATGGGTTTGCACTACGATTCGCGGTACTTCCCGGATCCGGAAAAATACGATCCACTCCGATTTACCGAGGAAGTCAAAAGTACCAGGCCAAGTTTCGCCTACTTGCCCTTTGGTGGGGGACCCCGCGGCTGCATTGGTTAGTAAAATTTTCCGCAATATTTTCCAATATCTTTAACGCCAGAGCTATCGATGGCAATCGTTTGAAAGTAGTATTAAAAGAATCGAAATGAAATACATATATGTGTAGAAATGTATACTTCAAGGACATAGGTACATACATGTGAAAATCAGTATTCGTTTCTTTAAACTGTACTTGCATTATTAACGATAAGGTATTTATTTTTTAACGTAGGACGATTTGCAATCGCATTACTTACGATCTACAAAATGCGACGTGTGGAAATTTTAATCTCAACAGGCACTTTCTCACAGTAGTTATATGGCGAAATTACTTTTATCCCACTCAATCTTTAAAGATTCTTTACATGGCTCGAAATATCATACTGTGTGCATGACCTGCCTCGCCATAATCAAACGAATATAAAATTAAAACTAAAATAAGTAGACAAATTAGATGCATTAGCAGTTAGAAAATTTGGTTTGACTTTCACACATCTTGTTATATTAGTATTACATACTAACATTTTTGTTAAGGAATCTGCATATCTTTGCTTTCAAATCTCTTTTGACTGCAGAACGTGCATACGGTAAAATTAAACATCACCAGCTATATGCCGAAGTATGTTAGAAAACGGAAGAATACAATCAAACAGAAGTTTATCTCCTTTGCTAACACCTAGTTGAGAATAGACTACCAGAATGTAAATAAATATTTAATAACGCATTCCACTGTATGGCCTGCTAGACGAAATAATTTTGCCATCAGACATATTGACACAGTTTATGATTATTAAACAAATAGATTTCTACCGTAGCACACATTCCCGAATAGATAATTGATTAAGTTTGTATTCTTGTCACTGGTATGACAAAAAAGATGCAAGTAGCAACGTGTATCTTTAAACATTCTGTTGGCTGTCACTTTTAATCTTAATCTTTCACTTTTCGTTTCAGGTATGCGATTGGGACTCATGCAATCCAAACTTGGAGTCGTACAGATTTTGAAGGACTACGAAATTTCACCTTGTGAAAAGACCAAAACTCCAATTGTCCTAGATCCCAAAGGAATCATCACGACAGCTTTAGGAGGAGTACATCTCAACATTCGAAAGATTACTGTCGCTGTTTAGACGAAGCTAAAGTTTTGCGAATCGCGTTATGCATTCCAATTTTCTACTTTGTTTGTGATAAGTTAGATATATTTTACTTCCGAATCGACGAAGTTCGCGAAGTATAATCGTCATTTCTTTCTCGGAAGAAATGAATCTTTAGGTATTAAATATATTTTAAAATTGTAATCGTAAATGTCCAATAATTATAATTTTATGTATCTAAAAATAACTGAACTTATGTATTGTTAATTTATATTGAATGTAATATTAAATAATACGAAATCTTATATAATGACTTTATTTATTTAATGGATTTATTCACAGTGATTGAAACAGGGAAACGATGATTATTTAAGTAGAGCTTAATGTAGTAATATAACACAACTAATCGGAATCCAACTCTCAAGTCACAACTCACGGCTCGTGACTAACTCCAACTAACTTGCAACTAACGACTAACTTTTTCTACCAAAACATCCTTTGCCTGTCAGCACTTCCACTATATATCTACATTGTAGTTCGATTGTAGCGAGCTTTTTCTTATGATTATACACGACAGTATTGCGATAGGGTGCATATGTTTTACGTAGAACAATTTGCAATCAGATTAAATAAAACATACAAAGATATATGTCACATGGCTGCGTCACTTTTGTCAGAAGGTAATCACATATATACGGTTTTGGATATTAAAATGTTGGCATGACTTTTGCGTTTATTCCTTGCTAAATGAAAGATCACATTCAACTATAAAAAAGACTGTTTATTATCTAAATCATACATATATTCTAATATACCATATGTATCTCTCATGCTCGATAATAATTCAGCATGTAACAATAGCGGTATAAGGAGTAAGCATTTAAGCCAAAGATATCTTTCCATAGACGGGTTAAAAATTTAACAAATTCCAGATTACATTTTACATAATATTTATTAGCAATTGAGATTATTCACCTGTTAATAACTTGTACATTTTTAATGATTTTAGTAATTTCACTTGACACCTCACAACAAGAATGATGGTTGAATATGAAATTATCACGTATGTTACTTCTAAAATATTACTGCCTATATTACGGCACTTTTTGCTATTAAGCAGGAGAATAACGCTGATACATTGTAATCTCTAACTTCATTGATAACACCTTTTCAATTATGCGAAAGATAATTCGTTATAATAGATGATATGATGTATGTTCTAGAATATGTACTTTAAGCAAATATACTCTAAGTCATGTTGGAAAAATGGTAAAAAATACCTTTGTGCGAAATTAGAGAATATTGTCATTTATATGATCCAATTCCGTATAATTTGTACCGCTTATTTTTCCGGATCTGGAAAGAGGAAAGTGATTGAAAGCAACTTTCCAATATCTATACCTCCTTACGTGTGGAAATACAATTCGATTGAGACAATTGAGCTTCCAATGCAGAAATTTTATAACACGTCTCTTAATGTGTGAAAATTAAGCAGTAGATTACCGCCGAGATGATTATTATACATTAGAAACAACTGATTACTTCGAAAAAACTATCTTACCAATTAAGATGCCAATTCTTACCATTTGCTCGATGCTAAAATCTGCTGCGAGAATTTTTCGCAAATGGCACTTTGTCAGCTAGCAATGATTCAGCGGTAAATTTTACAAGAGTGGGGAGATTACAAATGAGGCGTATATACCATCACAGCTGACAATGCAAAGCTCACTCTCGTAATGTACATTACAAGCTTCGGAAATATTTTCTTATTTTATTTGGCATCTGTGACTAGTGAAGAAATCGTTTCATAGCGGTACGTACGGTATTTTTCACTGCAACACACACCGCGGAATTAGATTATCTGTTCTATTTTTCTATTATTTTCTGATAATTTTCCTCTTGTATTTTGCAAATTAAATTCAAATGTGTCCCTACTCTGTTTCACGAACTTATGTAAAGTGTAATATGTTACCTTTTCTTCCCTTTCTGAATTATTTACTCAGTTTTAATCGAGCAGTATTTTCCTAATTACACCGAAATTTTACTGTTTGTCTTTAATTAATGGGGATGCACGTGGAAAAGAAAGCAGATTCCACCAAATCCGAACCATTATACAGATCAGTCACGGATACAATCATTGTACTTTCACTAAAATGCTTTTTGAGAAAATGATTTACATTTACGTTTTATCTATTCTTCTATTTGAACAAACTATGTCCATCTCATAGAATATAGTTTTCTTAAATGGTATTCCCTTTCTAATATTCTCCGCTACTTGATGAAAACTCTAATCTTGAATCATTCCACGCGAGAGGCCAGAATATTCAATACTCTGTGCCAGCGAATTACTCGTTGATTAAATAATATACAATTGTGTTCAAACAGAAAGTCGGTTCTATTATAATATTTCATGTTCTTTATAAAAACATTAGGAAAGTGTTCCTACTAGATTAATGATTGACAAAATAAGTTTTGTCATAGGTCAGCAAGTTCTTAAAATTTTAAAAGAACTGACATTAGTGATTTTTTTCAACCAGAGAATAATAACATATTTCATTTATTGTATGTTAACAGACCTCCAGATATTTGTGCAATTTCGTATTTTTATGAATGACATTAAACACAAATAATGGTTTATTTTACATTCATTAAATAAAATATCAATACCCAAGATGCAAACAGGGGGCTGACCGAAGTACAAGGTTTGCGACGAAAACGTGACGTCGAATTTTTAGACGCTCCGGGCAAATTATTTACAACATTAACTTATTGCTGACATGTATACCCCAATCGACGTTCCATAAACCTTGTCACCGAGGTTCGAGCCTCTAAGTAGTCGCTGAATGATCGGAGTGTGTACATCCCCTCAGCATTTGCCCTCCCTCGTACCGCAGTATCAGAGTGGCGTCGACTTTGAGAAAAAGAATATCCGACTAAAGGGAAGGTAGACTCATACATTTCCCTCAACATAAGAAGCAAGCGTAACGAGTCCCGAGGACGATTGTATTACAATGAGGCATTCCGCGAAATATTGTCCAGCTTTTGCATTTCTCTAAATCCATGATAATTCGCAATCCAAGAGGTGCTGATAAATGTTATCTTCTGAGACCAACAAAAACATTTTTTCTTCTCAGACTCATTTAAAATGGCCTTATTAACGCTATACTGGAGTCTGGATGGCATCCTCATCCTTTCGACCCTGATGATTGCCGCTTATCTCTACATGACTCGTAAATTCAACTACTGGTCGAAACGAGGAATCAAACAGCTTGCACCTACGCCTTTCGTAGGCAACATCATGGACTGCCTTCTGTCAAGAAAATCAGCCTCGGAATTTCTCAAGGACGTATACGATAACGGCAAAGGTTTGCCTTTGCTGGGATTCTACGCCTTCGACAAACCTCACCTGTTAATTCGCGATCCAGAACTCGCGAAGCACGTGCTAGTGAAAGACTTCGATTATTTCCCTGATAGGTACGCGATTGCAGATGAGAAAGACGATCGTATTGGATACGCAAATATGATACTGATGAGAAATCCAGGATGGAAATCTCTCAGGCCAAAAATGACGCCGATTTTTACCCCGGGAAAGCAGAAGATAATGTTCGATTTAATTTTGGCGGTCGCAGACGATCTTGGAATGTATCTCGATTCGTTGCATTTGGAGGGTAAACCGCTTTTTCAGTGTATTTACATAATAACATAAATAAATAACATAATAAAACTGTTGTTAGTTCAATATATACTTTTAAAACAATGAAACAATAAACAACTTAAGAAAAATGTTTAACAGAATTAAAAGTCAATCCTCTTGATGCGAGAGACTTCAAATTTTGCAACAATCGTCTCTTGATTAAAAATGCAATAATGCAAGACACAACATAGGAAATCTAATATCTGTTTCAGGCGATGGAAAAGTAATCGAGTTCAAGGATATTTGCGGGAATTTCATCACCGATATGTTCGGTAGTATTGCGTTTGGCTTAAAAGTAGGTGCGATAAAGAATCCAAAAACACCGTTCCGTGAATATGGCAGGAAGATCTTCCATTCTAATTTCTATCGTAACATTGAGTCACATATCATATCCTTCTCGCCTCAGTTAGTCAAGTATCTTAAGCCGAAGTTACTCAGAAAAACCGTAACTAACTTCTTCCGATCTGTTTTCTGGGATGTGATTGAACAACGAGTCGATTCCGGTCAGAAGAAGAATGATCTCATCGATGTGCTAATCGAGATCAGGAAAACATACAAGAACGACGAAAATTTGAAGGATTACAGTATGTATTTGCTGCAACGTTTTATTATCTTCTATCGATAAAGTTATTTAAGAATCGTCAGAAATCTATGAATTATAATTTTATGCACATCCTTGTTTCGTGAGCTCCCAACGAAACGGACGAAAAATAATTTCCTTTCAAGTTATTTTCCAATTGTACTAAATATACTAGATCGTTTTGCTGAAGTTTTGCGATAAAGTTTAATTTGCATGTTTCAGAATTCGATGGTGACGATTTAGTGGCACAAGCGATCATGTTTCTTATTGCTGGTACTGAAACATCTTCTACAGCCATTTCTTTCACACTGCGCGAACTTGCAATGAACCCAGATATACAGAAGACGCTTAGGGCAGAGATTCACGATGCTCTGGCGAAAACTGATGGCAAAATCACATACGATATGGTACGGCAACTACAAAAATATTAAATTAGAAACACGAGAGAGGCACATGGATAGTATGTGAAAAAGGGTTGTAATATAATTGTAAACATACTAAGAAATATAACGTTTCACAGATTACGACGTTACCATACCTCGATATGGTAATTTCTGAAACTCTTCGTAAATATCCATCTGCAGCACACTTGGATCGAGTTACCGTTGCCGATTACAAAGTGCCTAATTCCGATCTGGTGATAGAGAAAGGCACCGGAATATTCATTTCGATAATGGGTTTACACTACGATTCGCGGTACTTCCCGAATCCGGAAAAATACGATCCACTCCGATTTACCGAGGAAGCCAAAAGTACCAGGCCAAGTTTCGCCTACTTGCCCTTTGGTGGGGGACCCCGCGGCTGCATTGGTTAGTAAAATTTTCCGCAATATTTTCCAATATCTTTAACGCCAGAGCCATCGATGGCAATCGTATGAAAGTAGTATTAAAAGAATCGAAATGAAATACATATATGTGTAGAAATGTATACTTCAAGGACATATGTACATACATGTGAAGATCAGTATTCCTTTCTTTAAACTGTACCTATATTATTAACGATAAGGTACTTATTTTTTTACGTAGGACGATTTGCAATCGCATTATATAAGATCTACAAAATGCGATGTGTGGAAATCTTAATCTCAACAGGCACTTTCTCACAGTAGTTACATGGCGAAATCACTTTTATATTTTATATTACTTACTTCTTATATTATTATTACATACGAATATTTTTATTAAGGAACCCGCGTCTCTGCTTTCAAATCTCTTTTGACTGCAGAACGTGCATACGGTAAAATTAAACATCACCAGCTATATGCTGAAGTATGTTACAGTTATAGAGGACGACTAGAAAATTTGAAAACGGAAGAATACAATCGAACAGAAGTTTATCTCCTTTTTGCACCACTAGTTGAGAAGAAACTACCAGAATGTGAATAAATATTTAACAACGCATTGCACGGCATTATCTATTAAACATATGAATTTGGTACAGTTTACCACGTTCTATTATCAGACAAATCCATACAGTTTATGATTATTAGACAAATGGAGTTCTACTGTAACACACATTCCCAAATAGATAATTTACTAAGATCCTACTCATGTTACTTTAACATGTTATTCATATTATAAGAAAGATGCGAGTACCAATGTGTATCTTTAGACTTTCTGTTGATGATTTCTTTCTTTTACTCTTCGTTTCAGGTATGCGATTGGGACTCATGCAATCCAAACTTGGAGTCGTACAGATTTTGAAGGACTACGAAGTTTCACCTTGTGAGAAAACCAAAACTTCAGTGGTCCTAGATCCCAAAACAATCGTCACGACAGCTTTAGGAGGAGTACAACTCAACATTCGAAAGATTACCACTGCTGCTGATTAGACGAAGCTAAAGTTTTACGTATCGCGTTATGCATACCGATTTTTTGCTTTGTTTGTGATAAGTTAGATGTATTTTATTACCGAATCGGTGAAGTTCAACAAGTAACATCCTCATTTCTTTAGATATTAAGTATATTTTATAATCGTAATCCTAAATGCCCGAAAATTGTAATTTCAAATATCTGAAAATAATTAGATTTATTTGATCGTATTAGATAATACGAAATTATCTTTCTGTAAATTTGTGGTATCCTGGCGAGGAAAATATTGCATGCAGAGGAAACACATTTAATTTTGTTTCACTTACGCGGTCACATGTATATATTTATTTCATTCACTTATTCTCATTTACAAAAGAGACTAATCGGCCGGTTGGCCGCCACGTGGCCAGTGCATGACCGCCGCTTAACTTACAATTAAATCTCTGTAATATATTATTACGACACCTTAGAATCAAGTTGGAATGGCGAATACCATGCGGTATCCCGGCACCTTGTTCGTAGCCATTGTTCGACGATGGCGTTCGATACGCGTATTAGTCACGGTAATCTGTGGCATAACTCTGCCCATTCCGATCATTTGTATCGTGTCAGTTTCTAGAGCGAAGCGTCGAATATCCACGAATGGTCGAGTATGATTTTCTTGATTCTCGATTCTACGCTATCGAGTGTAAGTTTCGGAGAACACCTGCGCGGGATTTTAATAGTCTTGCTTTTGTTAGCTTCCGAATATTAAGAGGTAGCTTCTTCGTTTCTTCGTTCGATATAATATCATATGAGCAGAATAGCGATCGATCGTCATAATCGAACAAGGTATGTACGTACATACTTACGAACGTCGGGCATGCTTGAATTTGTTTCACGATACTTTTACACACATAATAACTATACAATTCATCGTTTACAATATCTGTGATAGTAACTCGCCAGCGAGCATAGCCGTTATTTCACGTCCTCCGTTCCATAATCCTTTTTCACCAGGTAAATATACGTTATACATACATCTAGAGCCGTTTTTTGTTCGTACGCCATTCGCATCTCTCGACCCATTTCTTCGAATGAAAACTTTCCTTCCCCTGACTTCGAATCAGTATAATTTTCCAGATCTGGATGCAGTTATATTAACTCAGAGAACAGTATATTAATCTGCTAAACCGCACAAGGTCATCGTTATAAAATCACATTGATGCCACGTCGATTCGTCTACACTGATCTTAACCCCTTCCCGTGCCATTTAGTTCGACGAAACTCTGGCCCAAGCGGTAGACATCGACGCGCGCTAAACAGACCAGACTGATGCTCGTAGACAGGAACTAACATTCAGTCGCGATCGTAACGGGCGAAAAAACAGTCCGCGAGCTCGGCTTGTTATGTTTAAGTTTGGCCCAAGTATCTGGTCGCGAGTCAGACTCGCGATATTCGTGTTTGCGCCAAAATCTTCATCGCGAGTCTGACTCGCTAAAGCACGGGAAGGGGTTAACGTAACGTCATTCAGTTTACATCTATCGTTTACTCGGTTTTCGGAGTCACGTGAACTTGCAATTCAAATAGCACACGAGAAACACGAGGAGAAGCGTAGTGCTAGGAACTTCCTTCCGTTTTTTCTGACGATTGCATATTTTAACCAGAATAATTTACTCGAGTTTAGAAATTACATTATATTAATAATCATACGTTTACAAATTTTTAACGTCATGTTTAATTAACTTGCTCCTTGTCGAAAACAATGTTTCATTAGTCATAGCCAGATGATAAACATACGATACGCTGGTAGCTGTTGCTTTAATTACAAAATAACATTTCTACTCGGAGCTAATGTAATCTATGGAGTCTCCAGAGGCTGCTAGCCTGTCGAGTTAATTAAATATTTCGCAGTGACATATTACTTACAACGTTAATTCATCGAGTTGATATATCGCGGTTGTGTCTCTTCAAATAAATTATTCATATTTACCTATCGTTTACTATTCGAAATGCTCATCTTCAGCTTGACAGTTATACGAAAATATTTCGCCAATTTGCCATAGAATTTACATATTCGTGTCTATATCATTAATTTCCGTCGTTCGTTTCTTCTCTATCTTATCTCGGTAAAGCTTTGGAGGAAAACATATCGAGCAAACGAAATACGTGATACAAAAGTTTCTGAAAATTTATAGAAGTACATTCGATCCGAAGATTAAGATTAATCTTTTCTAGAAGGCAAATTATTATTCACGAAAGAGCGTTTACATCGGTGCATTTCGATAATTGATATTGCTCTGCCATTTTATTAGCAGTCTCACCGCTAAAACTGACGATCGGTTTCCTTTTCGGTTTCCATTATACATGTAGCGTAAAAATTGTTAACTCGTAATTTAAAGTTATTTAGTCGTTAATTAAACTATGTAATTATAAAATATAGGAAACTATGATTTTCTCATTAGTAAATTCAATGAAAGATGAATTGAAGGTTTTTAGGTATTACCGTGTAGAAACAAACATATCCATTGCGAACGTGAATGTTCATCGCGAAATGATCGTGTTTTAGACGTTACAAACGCATGGAATAGTCGAAGCACGTAAAATTAGGATACTAAGGAAGAGTATAATAGGAGAACATAATGATCGTTCGAGATTTTAGGTTGATGGGACCGAATGTGTCCTGGGAATGTCGATTTTATTGAATCAACTAAATAGGACTGGAAATTAGGAAAAGGAAGAACGTGGAAATGTTAGTGTATGTACAAATATCAAGGATTTTCTCTACCAAAATCTTACTTTACATTTTTCTTAATTATGAATAATCTTCGGTCCCATATTACACTAACTTTTCAATTCTATTTCAACTAGTAATACTTTCTGAACTTTGGCCCCGCTTCTCTTCAATTTCACCTCCATCTCCATTTTCTCGAAATCGAAGCAAATCCGTGTACATCAGCGGCCTGTATTCGTCTGAAATTCACGTGACTCTCACAGGTTCTCACGGCAAATAAAAACGAAGTCATCTGGGCGCGTCTCGATTCACAATGTCGTGGTCGTCACAATGCGCTTGTCGACGTCCGTTTAACGCGACGATCGCTCCTTTGTTTGTTAATTAGCACCGCATCCGCGGCGAAGGTAATTGAGTGGGCGACGAAACGAAGATCACAAAGGTTGCGGACGATAGAATTCGTTTTAAAGCGGATCTCCTCGAGCGTGTATTTCAGAAAATCACACTCTGTGCCCTATTTTTGTTCACGATTTCCGATCGTGACACCATTCCAATCTCTTCTGACCATCGCTCTCATCTTTTTTTCTTTTTTTCCTTTTTTTTTTCTTTTTTTTCGGCAAGAGAAAACGCACGATCGATTACGCTGCGGTAATTGACGAGAATAATTGGGACACGAGGGCTACCTCGTCGCGAATTAAACGATTGGACCACCGAATTTCGTTCCTCCTCCTGTTCTCAGTCATTTCTTCCTCGAAGCCTCGTTTTGCTTTTAGTATCGAGCTCGATCAACGCGATATTATTTATAGTAGTTCGGCTGACCGCGCCCGCGATTCAAAATTTGAAAATTAGTACAACACCGACGATTCAATGAGGAGTATTCGATTGTCGACACGGGATGGTCCGAGAGTTTCTAGGAAAACGGACTTGCCCGATTGCTCCATTATACTGTAACCTCTAGTACATGTGTAATCGATTTAACGTCTAGGAAGAGACAAATAAATATTGACAAAGATCAGGCACAGACAGCGAGTGATAGAACGAAAAAAGCATTTGATTTTTATAATCAGTCGTTGGTGCGATAGAACCGAGGAATTTCGATTCTTCGATGGAAACATGTATTTTCTGGTTTACTCGTGAGGGTGTTAAGATCAAATACTTTTTTTGCCTCGTACCACTGGAAGTTTAATAAGTTACATTATAGCGTGTTTACAACGTTGTGTGTTTCGACATGGCTCACTTGCTCGAACACACCTTCACATTCGCCGATCCTGTCTCTCTGTTCGTCTACGTGGGTCGAGTATTCCACGAGATTCGACGACGAAATGGAAGGATTCACGCGACCAATGTTTACGGTCGATCAAGGAAGAGCTAGACTGAGGATGCTCGCGCAAGTCCTGGCCGCCGTAGGAAGAGATTTATCGACTAACAAACGTCTACGATTGATTGAAAAAAAAGAAAAAAAAAATGTCTAATTAAACTGGTAAGTTCGAGATCAAAGTTTCTTACTTAAAAAGCAAATCGATGTCTTCCTGTTGATTGAATTTTTCAAATTAACCCAGAAAGGAGCAGGTATTTCGAAAATACAGCGAACGAATCTCTTCCCGCGGCTTCTCTCGAGAGGGGAGACAAAATCGAACAAGCATTACGCAGAATGCAGAGAGCCGATCGCGTGGATACAGGGTTTTTTTTCTTCCTGTTCTACGATCGCCGTAGAAAAACGAAGAATGCCCCAAAAAAATTCAATCTTTTTTTTTGGGGGGGGTCGTGAAGACGATAACGTAAGACTAGACTTCAACAATACATGCGGTTTTTCATCGCCGTAGAGACACATTGCTGGTGGAGTATAAAAATATAAACATCTAAAAATGAAAAAGCGAGACACCGTTGCGCAGAGAATTGATGCTGTGTCGAGGCTGAAAACGCGTGCATCACAAGGGTGTTCTTCTACGTTAGGCTGTATCCATTTTATAATCATATTTTTCGTTTTTTACCCGCTTTCTTCTCGTTCTAAACGCGTTCTTAAAATATTCAAATAAACGGAGGATACATTTTTTGTCGATCCATTAAAAATTTAGCGAGTAGATAAGCGAATACCATTCTCAGGGATAGGGTGTTTATCGACTACGAGTAGACGAAGTACAAGAATCGTTAGATCAGAGGATACTGGCGACTTTCTAACGACTTTTTTTCGGTTTATGTAATTCTCGACTGGAATAACTGTTCGTAGTTTTTAAATCAGAGGAAGACACCTTCTCAACGAGGAAACAGCGTTTATTTAACATTCATCTAAATTTCTGACAGATCAACAAAATCATTTTCCAAATCGTGCGAGTATTTGCCTCGAGATATAATTCGAACGATCGGTTTCGTCTCTTTTTTCCGCGACATTTACGACACACGAAAATTTCTTTCCGTTCTTTTCTCTCTGCTTTTTCGTGTCTTCTCGTTTTTCGTCGCTGGGCAGGTTTACCATTTTCTTCTCCAATTTATTTAGTTCTTTTTTTTTTCTTCCTCTTGTCTCAAACGAGGCATGAATTTTTTCGAATTGTAATTCGACACGACGTGCCTGTCTAGATCTGCTGCATTCTCTATCTACCTACACGCTGAACTTGTGTGTTACAATGGACCTGCTTCTTCGTACGATCATTTTTTTCTTCTTATGTATTTATAATATTTATATACGTTATGCGTTTCGATGGGAGTTGCATATATTTATATATATATTTTTTATGTATATATATATGTATATATGTATAATAACGAACAACATTAATGATTACTCATTAGGCTATCCTTTTAATTGGACAATAAATAAAATAGTTTATATACCGCGCCTTCTCAGTTTCTTCTATCTTTCAGGCCGTTCATCCATATATATTTTCTCTCCTACTTTCTTAACTTGGATTCCCTTTTTTGATCTAATTTCTTCTTCTCCTATACCATTAATTTCCTCTAATTTCAATTCGTTCTCACCACCTGATCTCGACATTTAAATTTTATCGTACGTAATTTTTCCTTCTACCTTTCTCTCCCTCCCTTTCATTCTAACACACTCTCCTCTTCCATTCACTCTGCTCTCGGAACGGAGATCGATAATTAGGAGCAATATACATATATTTGGTATTCGCCAGCTGTTCGACAGTTTGGCTTCGATACGAACGTTAATTACACTCACACATTTTCTGGTTACATTTGGGAACAGCTAATCGACATACTACACGCACGTACTCTAAGACATATTTTTTCTTATTTTTTCCTTTTTTTTTTTTTCTTTCTTTAAATGGTGATTTGAATTTCGTACAACTGACTTGAAAGTCTGCCTCTACTCTCTTTCGACTGTTACATTCTAATAATTTGCCAAATCATCTGCGATGCGGCAGAACAATCAGATTTTTTTCGCTAATGTTTTTCTTTGCCTCCTCGTCGAAGAGAAGGCTTGTCCCGGAAATCGCCCAGGTGATGGTGTACGATCGTGTCCGTGGTCGCCCGATACCGAACACACGTGGCTCAAAAATTCTTAAAGTTAAAATCCCTTCGAGCTTCACGCGAGAAACGCAACATTCCGCGACCCAGTCTATCCAGACTCAGAGTAGTCAAGACGTGTTCAATTGGCGGAATGCGGATCCTATTAGATAGAGGATTGTCACGATACTATATTTCCTGACCGATCGATCGGTCGTCGATAGATTGTTACATAACGCGGGGCGACTCGGTCGATCGAGAAAAGCCTCATCGGAAATTTCCTTACGAATAACGTCTAGCGCACGAGGTCGAGGTAAATAATCGTTTTCGATTTAACAGACAGATGTGATCCAACAATGGCCGGCGATACAATCTAATGAAAATCGAGTCGAGACAATGTCGACGGAACACGAACGCTCTGATCGTCAACTCGATTTCCTTCGCTTCCGTGCACTTAACGTCACGGTATCTCTCGATCTTCTTCTTTTAATTTCAGCCTTCGTCAACGATCTTTGGCTCCAACGTCTCCTCCCAACTTTTGATAATCATCGACTTCTCTAGTTTTAACGCGCGAGAAAGTAGCGGTCAACCCTCGGTTCGTGGATCGACACTACACGAAACGCGAGCACACGTTCTTAACTGCTGCAACAGAAGATATTCTCAGCCAGCCACTTGTGCAGGCCCGACAACTGTTTCTCAGAAGAGTCCTCGACCACCAGGCCGTATCACTTGATCTCCTCGCGACTCGATGAACGCGGAGGATGCGACGACAACGGAACTTCCGATACCTGCCTCTTTGGTCGAAAGCTTGCCGTCAGAGAGGAAATCCAGCCGCTCGGAGATTGCGAGCTTTGATCGTGCAAGGAATCGCTGTTGCTGTTGCTCCTGGTGCTGTCGATACTCATACCGGACTTGAATCGCGACAACAGACCAGGCGATTTCTTGGACGTTGCAGTTGGCGAAGAGTACGTTGGCTTTTTCCGGCATTTGGCCGAATCCTTGCACAACATTGAGTCCAAACTACCCGTGTGTGGACGTTCCTCCGTCTTCTTTGGCTCCAACGAACCGAGCATCACGCTTTCGGTCTGCTTCGCCATCTTCGAGATATCCTCCATGCTCGCCGAGCTTCTTCTAATTTCTATTTTGCCTATATCTTCTTGTACAGCCTCTCTGGACCCGTGCTCAGGCTTGACAACGATCTCCGGTTGTTGCTGCTGCTTCTTCGTACGCACGTCAATTTCTCTAAACTCGATATCCAGAGTCTTTTGATCCTTCGCTTCTTTCAGACTGTGCGTCTTGCTCTCGGGATTCGAAGAATTTCGCCGGTGTTTCGCCAAAGATCTCTCCGACATCGCGCTCGGTAAAGCTTCCAACGAAGCGGACGATCTTTTCTCCTTGACGAACGACACCTTCCAGACACTGCCTCTGTTCTTGTACTCCGTCGATTTCCTCACCTTTGGCAATGTCATAGCACGCTTATCCACCGAAGACAATTCCACCACCGTCGCTATAGCTTTGTTCTCTTTCACCGAGACTTTAGTAAGGTTGCAACGCTTGCAAACTGCTAGAGAGTTATTGCGCCTGGAAGAAGTGGTCGCCGTGGTCATCAAGTTGCTTTTGTTCAGCGTCTTGGTTACGTGTTTCATAGGCTTCGGCGCAGTAGGGTCCTTCGAGTCGAAGCTGATACTCAGCCGATCCGTGAAGTTTCTTAATCTGGAAAAGATGGACTTGTGATTGTTGGGTCCTGTTTTATCCTCGCAACAACACCGGAGCCCAACCGTCTCCCTCTGTACCTCTTTGCGACTAGACTTCATCTCCTGATCGTTCTCCACTAAGCTACTCGTTTTCTTCAGGTTGTTCCTCTGCTGGGTTTCGACTACCACGTTACCGTTGCCCTCCACCATTTTTCGTTCGTTCCATTTCGCATCTAGGAAAACGGGTTCGTCTTTCTCCAGCTCCTCGAGGATTCTGGTTCCTTCCGCGGACCACGCACTGACGGGCGAGCTCAGGTCGCTGCCAAGATTCTCTCCTTTACTGCGTCTTCTTTCGCGCTCGTGATCCCTAACAGCCCTGGCTAGGTCGTGACTATGATAATCCAGTGACGATTTTTCTCGACTACCCTTTCGACTACCCGGGTAGCTTTTCCTACCTGTTGCCGGCCCAGTCAACGTCCCCTCGGTCGAGATTTTGAACTTCAACGTTTTCTCGCTCACCTCCACCTCGGTCGCTGTCTCAGGATCCGAACTCTCGAGGTTCTCCGCTTCTTCCGCCGTCAAGTTCTCCGTCATCTCGTCGTCGGTGGATCGCGATCGCGAGTGAACTGTGCCTATGGAACGTTTCGAGCGCATACTGTGCGACGAGGTAGATTTCACCACGCTAGCTGACCCGGTGGTCCCGGACGTTACGGTTATCAGATTTGCCTCGCCCAGGTCTGCTATGCTCTTCCGGTGATGCCGCTCGTCCTTCGCTGCTTCATTCAATCTGCGATAATATTCTAAAGCTTCCCGCACTGGCTGAACTATTAGGTTCTGGAAGAGAAATTTTTCTGTGTTTATTAGTGTGTTTGCTATTTAAATATTAAGATTTTGAAGATTTCTTAGTTCGATAAAATTACGATTTAGAACCGGTTTATTAACTCTCTAGGGAATATTCATTCTACGCGTCACGGTTGCGAAATAATCGATCATCCTGGTACACGATGCAAATCGTGTTTAGGCAGCAAGAGAAACCTAATTGACGCTTCCTTTATAAATCAAAAAATCAAATAATCGTTTCAAACGTTTGAAACTTTACATTCTCTTGTACACGCAAGATTTGCATTCAGTTTAATACAGGATGATCCTCTCGCTAATTCAAAGGCAATCATCATACCGTAGATCACGTATTCTTATTTTCATTTCACACATACACGCCTACACAACTGTTTCAGCTCTAACATAGACAGAATATCAACCTTTGGAGACAGATCACACACAAAGACGTATCATTATCGTCACAGCGTGGTTGCATTACCTTTGAATTAACTATCAAGCGAGTGGATTATACTCTATAACATGGAGAGGCTATAAAGCCGTGTGCATACACTACGATGAGTGACCTGAGCGATAAAGCTGATACGTGATCGATGATCGAAAGCCTATTGACGTTTGAGAATCGACGATAACTGAAAAGCGATTTGGAGAATACACGCGATGATCTGAACAATTCTGCTGTATGGAAATTTGTTTGTAACAAAAACGTTGTAGCTACATTTTTAAGTCTTGTTTTAAATCTACTAAATATTCGCTCGATTCTTTGTTAGTCGTCTTCTCTCGTTACATAATTTAGCCAGTTATTTTCTTATACATAGTATTATCAAAAAGAAATTAATAATAAAAAAACTATATTAATTACTCGATATTGGTGGCACATAGTATTATTTAATCATTTTTGCGAATAACATTTCATCGAGCTGTGCATATTGTGATAATATTTATAGATAATTTGGTAGAAGAGTTTTCTGATATACTGTTTGGATCTGATATGCAAATGGACTTGATATTAAAGCAAAGGACAAGCTTGAAGTTTTATGTCAAACTTGTAAAAGTGTTATATTTTTTCCAAGTATCGATCTTCATCTACCCTTATCAAAATACTAACAGCACCTTGGACAATAAGGGTGGTAATAAAAGTACCTGCAGCTGTGGAAGCAGTTCCCCAAGGGCCTCGAAAAGAGGAAGTAGAACGAGACCGATGAAGCTGACTTGGGACGAGGGTTTGGTTACTTTATCGCGATCCATAAATGGCGTCACTGGAAGTCCTTCGAGCTTCTCCGCGTCGCTCTGCTTGAAGAATTCTTGCAGCAACCTATCCAGCCACGGTTCCGCGACTTCCATCGGCCGGGCCTCGTTGCTAATATCCGCCACCTTGATGAGGATCATCGATAACTAGAACAGCAAATCACAGATATTTAACTTTGCCTTAATCTGAATCTTTAAATCTAATTTTCTGAAAGTAGTCGCTACAGCGAACTTTAATTATTGAATTACCGAATGATGAATTTATCGTAGATTTTTGTATTTGACACAAACTATTGTTTCACTTCGTGCGTTTATATCGTAATCGTACGTAGACAAAATAATTATGAAATAATATGACAAATTGAAAGGTAAAAACTTACCAAATTAATATGAGCCTTGCTGGAGTAATCGAATTCCGGGATGATGTCCGTGAATTGACCGAGGATCTCGTTGTGCCTGGCCATGTCCGTTGCAAGAATACACCTGATGATCCCTTCGCGTACGACTCGATATGTCGCATTGTCCAGCGACGCTAATATGTTACATTCCGGTGCTTCTAAAACACGAAAAGCTACGGAGCAATGATGGTTCTCCAGAGGTGAGATATCGTTGTAACGCAGAGCCAACTCGGTACGGGCATTTATTTGATAAATGTTGTTGTATCCTGGATGATCTAGATCGTGGCAGATGCAGGAGACAATTAATATAAAAACCTCCAGATCGCCGATTCGTGACGGAAGATCCACTGTCCAGGCTATTGCGTACATCTGCGTAAACAGAACATTGGTTAAAACGAAATACGATTATATGTATATACTTATTTTATTTTCATCGTATCATTTTAATCGCGTTTCTTTGCATATTTAAGAGCATATTTAAGTATACGTTATGAGTTAATTGCTCTAAATTTTACTAACATCTACGCCATTCGAACATTTCCTATATTTATTATGTTTACGTATATTCGCTCTGTGAGAAGATTGCGCGTAAGCCATTCGTAAAAACGAAACGCGTAGAAATTACATAGATGGAAAAACCCACGCGTTGTGTTTTAACGCGGCAGGCGTGTAGATCGTGCACTTGCCATTTGCGCCACGCAGAAGCAATGCCTAAAGTTATGAAACGGCACTTCGTTATAGTTGTTATAAACTTCGTAAAGGAAGTTCCTCAGGATTGGTAAAGGAATGTTAAACTTTTGAGGTAGGTCCAGCTCGACGAACATCGTCTGCAGCATCAATAGAAGCTCTTCGTCTTCCCATTGCCGTGCATCGAATGCTGGTGAGTGTAGCCACTCCCGAACGTTCGACGATACTGAAACGTCGCTGTAACACAATCACAGACATTAACTTCGTAGCATCGAAATTCTATTTAGACAAATAGACAATGGATTAATTTCTATCGTTTAACCGAATTGCTAGTGCCCTCAGATTTGGAATTTTTATGATTAGACCGTGAACGTCCATGTGCGTTTTTAGGAAATTTACAAATTCACGATACGATGATAAGATAACTGGAATAAAACGCCACAGAATTAGACGGCAGAATCAAGCCAGCTATCTTAGAATCACGAGAAGAACGGTTACTTTTATATTCGAAAGGGGTGCATTTTGTACGTTTCTTTTCTTTCGTATCCCGTGTCTTTGCTTGCAATAGCAATTTCCATATAATTACATGCTTCTACATCAGAGAAGAGCCACAAATCGAGATGCAAACTTCCAGAGCACGGTTCTGCTTCGAGGAAAAAACGGAGGCTCCAGTTTCCTTTCAAAGTATCGAGTCTCTTTAAGATCGCGAACATCATCCCCTCCGCCTCATCATCCGGATAAAATTAATCGGATTAGTATGTAATTTCGTCGAAGTACCACCGTTGCCTGGTATGCAGTATTTTGCGCAATAATGTGTTATCCGCTTATTGAACTAAATCAACATGAAGCCCGACCTACGACGGATTGGAATTGCATTAGGGATGTATCGATTTGCCAGTGTAACGTGCCAAACAGCACACGCGGCTAATCACGATAAACATACTATACACCACGTGTCCGTACCTTCAAATATCAAGTAAACATTTATTGTACTCGCAATGGTATTTTTTCCTTCTAAAAAATGGTCGACCGATCGTGTAAATGATAGAAGAGTGATTGTGTCGTTCGACAAATATTGATAGTACTGTATTTGCTGGCAAAATATTCGTTTGAATAACATATATATATATAAATGATAAAAGATTCGACATACGAAGAGCGAAAACTATTGTTATGTTCTGCGAAACTTTAATTCTATATCGAAACGATTATTAATTGAATGAAAATATATTAGCTCTTTCGTACACGGTTACAGGTTATCAATATAATATAAATGATTTAATAACGTTAACGACAAGAAAACTATTTCAATGGAATCTTACAAACATTGAAAGAAAGATTGGAGAGAATTGTGAAACCACAAGATGATTACGTTCTTTTATACCATTGAAATGTACATACGTTTCAAACATTCGTTCAAATATCGGTATAACGAGCAGTATGAATTTATGGGACGGACTGATACTTCTACCAGCGCTGTCCAAGCGAAGCGTAAGCCCTTTGGGCATTTCTCGCTTGTTCTCGTCGTCAGGGAAACCACATGATGCTAAACAAGCGATCATGACGCTGCATTATGTCGACGTTCCGCTGATTAGCTGTCACGAGACTTTAGCGTTACTTTTGTTAGCAACGTAATATCGCGCGAAGAAAATTGCCAGGGAGGAGAGTAGATTCTCAGAAATAATTAGCGTTCAATTTGTTATTAAATTATTAAATCTCACGACTACTATGACAATTAGAATGCTTCAAAGAATGAAAAATAAAATTATTACCCGACATTCGTTATTTTAATTTACCATATTTCCTTTCCCAAGACAAAGACTTTTGTTCGAAATCCAACCGCCGCGAACGAACAAGTGAATGAACAAGCGAATCCAATAGATTTCATTAACTGGAAATGTTCTACTTAAGATTTCACGAATTCCAATCAGGTCAAATACAATTACTCGACGTTACGTAGGAGTTGATGTGTCGAGATCGAGGCACGATCAAGGAGATTAAGCAGAAGCACGTGTAGCGAAGACCGCTAATTGGCAATCCGCATTTAGCTCGCGCATCAAATCGTGGTACGGGATAATGTTCGCTTTGTGACGCTCCCTATTATAACCCAGCAATAGTAGGTCATTAGAGAGATAACGGTAGCTTAATGGCATTTTGCGGTAACACTACGGAGCTTGCTACTGTCACGGGCCATCCATCCATCCGTTCAAACCGAATAAGTCGACGAAAAACATTTTCAATGTTTGCAATCAATTAATAATCTTAGTTGTCGGAACGGTTCGCGATATTTTCATGCGGTTTCCGCGAACAGCGATTTGCGCAGCATTTGTTACGTCTCGTTCGACGTTTCGTACATCCGGCATGTTTGCTGCGGTTTATTTGCCTTGTTTCCGTGCGGGAATCGATTGACGTTCGTTTTTTATGTGCAGTGTTTTTTTCCGTGAAAAACAGAGCTTTTGCAAAACGATAATCAAAACTCTGTGCTTCGCATGCCGAGTTCCTCCTCTGCGAAAAATCCTGGATCGGTTTTTTTTTTCGAGTCTCGGTGCATTTCACAAAAGAAATCGAATTGCCACGAGGAAAAAAACAGGAGAATAAAACATCACGAAACAAAGCACGAGGAACGCATGACTGGTTATGCGAAATGGTAATAGAAGCGCGTTATTATTGTCGAACTTTATTCCACCGTTTTCTCGCACGTGAATTACAAGCGCGTTTATACTTTAAAGGTAAATCATCCGAGTAAAATCGATCTGAAAACATTTACAGACAGATAGATCTCTCGTTTCGAAAATCAGGAATAAAACAGCACTGGAGTCCGGGCGGTGTCTCGGTTGTTTCAAGCGTCGAACATGAATTCCCAACAGGCAGAGTTGTACGATCCGTCTCGAAATTCAATTTACCCACGTAATTCGGCGTAATCTTGACGAAGATCCCACGGGTTGTGCGCTTAATCGCTCACGAAACGATGTCGAACGTGTTGCGCTGCATCGCGAGATCTTCGCAGGATGAATGCATAAAGAACGGGACGCAGAACAATGCATTTTAATGAAACGTGTCCCGATACTATCATATAAGAAAATCACAATATGGAGAATCCATATTAAAACGCTTTCATGTCAAAAACAGAAGTGCGAGAAACAAAGTTACGATATTGTATATAACAAAATGAAAGACGCGTTAAGAGCTAAAAATTGAAATGTAAGTAAAGAGTGACAGTAAAGGATTTAATTGTTTATCGATACGGTCAATTTAGTGGGCAATTAATTTCTTCCACCGTCGAGCCCTTTTGCTTCCAATAATCTCCACGAGCGTTGTTTGCTCGAATCACACGATACTTCGCTTTTATCACGCTTTCGATTCAAAGAGACTTCGTTATCGATACTAATTCCATTCGAATGACTTTCCTCCCTGACTAATAACGTAATTGTTATGAGTTCACTAGCTGCGGTTGCATATCGACTTCGGCATTATGCTCGGAAACGGCAGCCTTTTATATTTATAACTTGACATTTAAACGTCTGGCAGGAATATCGAAGTTTCTTAGTTATTAGAACTACTCGCAAACGTAACTGGCATTTGAGACATGCAGACCACGCAAATTGGTAAGCTTTGCTGTCTACGTTCACCCGTTCGTACTTTATTACACGCTGTACAAATTGAATGCAATTTAATATGTACTCGCGGCAATCTATCGGCTTCTTACAGAAATTTATCGATCGTGTAAACAGTAAAGATTAGTCAGTGCTATTACTGCTTTGATGAGAACGCGTAATGGAATGTGATCCTTAGAACGGAAAGTAGCGTATTTTACTTAGAAACGATTCTTTTTCTAATATTTTATATTAGAAAAATTCTTACATTTTTTTTATACCATTCATCGTTGATTATACCATATTCATTAAAAATTTTAATTAAATTTCTCAAGAGGATTACAAACGCGAGATACTTTATAGAATATTCACTGGTCATATATCTTGATAAGTTATGTGTTTCATTGTATCGTTAGAAAGCCAACGCAATCGCTGTTTTCCTATAACGTTCCGATGTAATATTCATTTATAACAGGTCGATATAATATTAATTACACCGAAGTCTGATCAATTTCCTATAACACTTCCACATTCTCCTCAACTTGAAACTTTCATGGTAGCTCTCAATTACGCTAGAGTAATAAATCTGTTGAATTAAATTCCGATATCACCGGTTACCATACATCCTTTTTCTTCAAAAGAAGAAAAGGAAGGTAAGAAAAGACTATCGTTAAATTCCGAATACGCGATACCCAATTCTAAATTCCAACACGAGCCACCAAAATTCCTCTAACTCCAGTAGCGAATTACGTTCAGTGCTGAAACTCGTTTCAATCGCGTTGAAACTCGATGTTTCAGCTGGACGGCTCGCTTCGTTAGCTCAATAGAAAACAATTTTATACATATCGTCAAGGTTTTAATTAATACTGACATGGAAGTAATTACGACTTTATAAATGAAGTATTTGATTTTCCGGATAGTTTGAGTTTACCTTTCGTTTTTTTAAAATACCGCAATGTCGATTAAATTCATTGTTAAATTCATGTCCCAGCAAATTAATTTCATGAAAGGACATTCTCGCGTTAAATAGAGAAAAACAAAGCTTCAATTTCAGTCTGTTTTTGGAAAACACGAGCTATTGACCCGAGCTAATGGACTCCTGAGTATACATTTATGTATAAATGTTTGTTCGAAAACTGTTTGTGCTTGAAACCGAGATCGTTTCTCTGGAAGAAACGGATGTAATTGAACAGTCTCCTTTGTAACAAGCTTTTATTTGGAAAAAGCTCGCGGATGAAATTGCGCGAACATATTTAAATTCCAATAAAATTTATTAAAAAGTAAAAAGAGAAGAAAATCAGAAAATTTGAAGATAATCGGTTTTTAATATTTTCTCTCTATTCATTCGCAATTCGATACGAACACTGTTCGCTTTGTGAGACCTAAAGCTAAACCATATTGGCTGCATCAAAGCCATGCTCTTGTTAACGTGGCCAGATTTTTGAACACTCCAAACGGTCGAGCGAGTTTCAGTATCAACCTGAAGAGGTTTCGGTATATGTTCCCAAAGAGACTAATATTTTTGGATTTTCACAATTGTTCTTGAAACACACCGTACACGCGATGAAGTTGAATTTTCCAACTAATTTTCAGCGAAGTATATACCAATTTCTATTTGTTCCAATTCAATTTACTTTTTTCATTTAAACGAACTAGAAAATATTGTTCAATTATTTCCGTCTACTTCAATAAGAATATTCCTTTTCATTCTATCGAAATAAGCGATAACAATATAATTGAATGGAAAAACTTTGTCTATAAATTCTCACGTCACATGTCAAGTTTGATTTCTCCTGATCCATTAATCAAGTTTCGATAATTGTTCACCTATGATGGTAAAATCACTTGTGATTGAAAGGAAGAGGACGAACGATAAATCATGCAATGACGCTCGTTATACTATGACGTAAAAGTGTGCACAGAATATTCTACGCTTACTTCTCCCTTGTTTCGTTCAATGATTCAACGGACGTGAAATCAACAGTATAGCGTTTCCTTCTTCGATGTTTCACTATCCTTTTTTGTATCCTTCATGAATTCTTAAAATTTCATAAAGCTATGTATATGCAAAATAAAAAGCGCAAGGAATAACAACGCGTAAACACGCAGAATGATCATGACTCGGAAGGTAATTACAAGATTAATAAGCTAAATTCATCGGAAACTTCAGCTCGGAAATAGCAAAACTTGAAATAACGAGTGTCAAAAAGGTGAAGAATAAAGATCAATGTTGAGAAAAGCAAAACGAGAATTCGAAAGGTTCCTCCTCCTCTATCATTTAAACGCCGTATCATTCGGTGCAACTTAATCAAAAACATAAATCGTCTCGTAACGCTCATTACGTAATCACGAGACGTAGACGTTGCACTATTTCTCTCTCTCTCTCTCTCTCCTTCTTATCCCACTTCACAGTGATTCAGAGGATGCGGAATTCACGAGGACTTCCTCCTTCACCTTCTTTCCTTCGTGAGCCATTGAAAATTCTACGCGCACAATGCTTCAAGTGCCTTCTCCCTCTCTCTTCCTTTCTTTTCCTCTTCCCCCCCCCCTCTCTCTCCCCCTCTCGCTCTCTCTTTCTGCGAATGACATCCTGCAACGATCAGCACGATAAAGTCCGGTGGGTAAATGAATAAATAATTCCGCGCCAACCCCATCCGCCCCTTTAGTTTTTCGTTCCGCGCGGACTTCTTAAATAAAAGTCTCGTACTATCAACGATCGACGAGGAGCATTAACGCGACGGGGCGACGACTTGATTTATTATGGAACTTCGTGCTACGAACTTGCTTCGCGTGTGCCGCGCGTTCAAATAGAAACGCCAGTGATTTATAATCTTCTTTGGTATAACCGTTCCTACTGTTAACAGTGTATGAACAAATTTATGAGACAATTTCTTTTATCCGTTCGCCTTTTTTTTAACACGAGGGATAATGTTAACACAATTAGAATTTGTTTCTCAATGAATCATTCACATAGAGATCCTCGGGTGAGAAACGAATAAATTTTCAGGTCAAATGCAAATGAATCACCCTTTTCGGGCAATTTTTCTACAATTCGAATAGTGGTAAATCCGCTGGAAAGATCTTGCCGGTGCAACGGTTCATAGCTGAATATCCGCGTCCATACATTTTACGCGTGTCAAATGAAACTCGACTTTTATTTATCCCACGGTCGTGACTATTTTATATGACTTTCTCGTTGCAATCTATATTCGTCACGAACGGAGTGTCCTCGAAAAATAGTACCGAGCAACATGCAGACAAATACGTTCGACTCGAAAAAGCGTATTGGTTAATGCTTTCCTGAAACGGATCGATATATTTCACGAAACGTCCAAAAACGTTGAGAGACATAGTACTTTTAGCCTCGCGTCGATTATCGTCACATTTATGCGTTAATAATGCTACATCGTAGACTATTGTGTTACTCGTTATCTGTTTCAGAAACAACGGTAAAAAAAATTGTTCCATTTTTATTTCATAGTTGTTATACTTTAAAAAAGTTTTAATGCGAAGAATATAAGTATCAGCTACCCCCTTGTAAAAATATACCGTGACACTTCGTGTATATCATAAAGTTTAATGGGTTTTGTTCTCAACACGCGTATATGAACGGAATATCTGCGTCTGCCTATTGGCTGACTTATACTACTGCGGAATATAAACTACCTTTGAAAAATCTTGGGTGATAAATTACCTTTCAACGGTATGACGGATTTGTTTACTCGTCGCTGCATCACAGCTGATACTGATTAACATTTAAATAACGGGATTATTAAAGTTTATAATTAAAATCCGATTAAATATGGAATTTTGTACGAAACGTTTAATTATTGGATTTCTATGCTTCAAACTTATCATTTCACAAAATTATACTTTTGCAGTAGATGCTATATTTTACTTTCTATAAATAATTACTTCGGCAAATAATAAATAATATAACTTAACAAATTCCCACTGAAACTTCTACACACCGGAACACATCAGCCGTTTCAGTTTCAGTTTCTCTGAAAACGTAAATCTAAAAGTATAATGGACAGTTTAAACCTGGATTCAGAGTAAACCAAGTTGTTCACCTTCTAACGCCACTGATTGAAATTAAATAGATCAATTACGATCGTCGCAGAGTGTTTTCGAAAGAGATACAACAAGATCATAGGACGACAAAATCAAATTGCCGTGTTGTGTAAAAAAATAAACGGATAAACAAATATTACTTTGAAAAAATATAGTCGAAATATCGTGTAAATTTATTTTTGGACCAATTTTGATCAAAATTTAAATTTCACTCGCAAAAATAAAAATGGTAAAATCGTCCAACTTCAAAGATTAAAAAAAAAAAACGCTGGTTTTGCAACATGATTTGTCAAGGGTAGATTAAATTTGATGACGATCAGAGATGTACCACATTGATTTATCGAGCTTTATCTCTAACTATAGTTAATTAGGTTCGTTGTTGGTTAGACTACATCGAACACAGATTCGTCAATTTTTTCTTGAATACAAATTTGATCAATTAACTTTTACGATCCATTAGTGTTATTATTTTAATTAATTTATATTGACTTTGCTTAAATTTTCTATTTCGAATAATGTTAGTGTACCTCGTTTGCTACTTCGATTCAATTACTGCTCCAGTATTTCAATAATTTCCGAACAGGTTTATTGATAGTTGCCTCGTACGTGACGTGATAATGCTCCATTTCAACTGAATGCCCCTGAATGCACTTGATCGCGATTGACGAACAACAGGGTTCATCAAAATCTCGTTGTTGTCGTCATGAAACTGCTCTTCTGTGCGATATTTTCCAGCAGTCTTCCAAATTTTCTGTTGCAAACGATTTCGATTTATGACTTTGTTGTAGTGTAATAGAGAATCAACCTGACAAATAATATGTAGAACCTGATTGGACCGACTATTGAACATTTTGATATTTAACTGCTCGGAGAAGTGGCGTTTAATTGCTTTAGAAGATAGATTTTACGGAATTTTGTGAAACGAAATTTTGAGTAATTTATTCCACTTAATTTCTTGAATCTATTCCTTTTAATTTCTCGAACCTGTTCCTTTCAATTTCGAATATCCTCAATTGAATCTGACTTCTACGAATTTACATTTTTTTATATGACTAGTTCCAGTTAATTTCTCTGATTTCAAGCACAAATTTAACTAATTAAGTTACACTTACTCAAATTGATATTTGAACATATTCAATTATTTTCAAAATTCAATCAAGTTCGACATACAACAGTTTGAACAATTCTAAGCTTTCAATCGATTATTAAATTAGTTAAACGATAAATATACTTATTTTTGGCAAAACCAGTAAAATTTTAGCCACAAATTTCATTGTATCGTGCATTCTGTATCAAAATATGCGAATAAAATGTATTTCTATTACTAGCAATCATAAAAAAAAAAATGTTTCTCGCGAGTTGAGAAACATTCTGTCCTAAAAAAAGTAACTCAGACGTCAAAAGCCATTTGTACGGTATAAACTCCTCTTAACTATAATTTCACCTGACTTAACACGATATTTGCAGCGTCTTTCTCCGCTAACCTATTCACACGCTTCTCTTCGATGGCACGCGAAAAGAATTAGATCACTTCACGGTTAATCTTTTGATTAATTTCCTACTGTCAATTTAATCTACACGTGATCGATTCTCTCCGGATAGACACGATATGATCAGACGGATAGTAGATATATCGTAGATATTTACGCAAGCTGATCCAGAGAGTCACGCACAACTCGTCTCCTTGAGATGAAAATTAATCACCAACGTCGAAGCGATCAGACGTTTTTGGCCTGTCGTATGCCACGTTTCAAACAGACGAATGTTTATAAAACGACGATTTATTTACCCGATGTTGAACTTTGAAACAATCGTATTTCTGTTAAATTGTTTATTCCGTCCATGTTTGAATGGTAGTTCATGTTAAATTAGTTTAGTCGAAATGGTAAGTTTCAATGAACGTGATGGTTTTAATGAATCAGAGTGACGTCAATTGTAGCGATGAATTAAAAATAGAATGGATATCCATCCATATATATATCCAGCTAAGTTATTTATGGATACTTGCGAATTTTAATTAAGGCTTGAAAGATTCGATGATGCTTCGGGACGATTTCGAGGATTATAAAATGTATTTTTACATTATTTTTACGGGAATATTTAAATTAATATCACGTTGGAATGCTCGTAGGATACACGCACAACACGAATTTTATAAAAATATGCCAAATATAGCAGGGAATATTTTTCCAGACTCGCTGGTTTCGAGTTTTACAATGTTTTCGAAGCTTTTTCTACCTTCGAAACTTTTAAATTTGAGTTTTGCAATTTTTAACGTATGTGACAAAAATTTCATTGCAGAAAAATACGTGTGTGAAACGAACCCTGAAATATACTACAAATATCTCTAAATAATAAATAATCCTTCATAACCAAACTGAGTCTAAACAAAAGGCCTCACTTCGAATTACTATTTTTATTGAAACAATTATCAAATATCTGATTTTTAAATATCGTGTAACATAGTATAAATATCGATAGAAGAGTTAAAAAATGATCTGTAAGAAATTCAAGAGAAGAGATATCGCTTGGCTCTGGTTTGCGTACGAAGGATTAATTATTATTAATAAATATTCATGGTATTTGAAGTTTCGTAATATACGATAGAAATTCCGACATTCGAATCCAGAATTTCCGAAGATTAAAATTCGTCAGATGGCTAATAATCACCGGCGGCATTTAATTATCTTATTTTTAGTTCCTACAGATAACGTTAGTTCGATTATGCACGATGGCCTAGATATCAATCTCCCATAATGTCAAAAAAAAAAAAAAAAAAAAAAAAGAAAAAAGAAAAAGAAAGAAAAAAGGAAGAAAAACGAAATAGAGAATGTCATGTAACTTTTTCTTTCGATGTTCACGATTCTTCGTCATAAATATCGGCTGGCGTAGAAATCGATCGAGCAGTTTATCGTTCTTTCACCTATCCCCTTGGTGTCCAGAATCAAATCGCGGCTCGAGACAGCAAAAGAGATTGGACAGTCGGTCGTAAAGGGGCAAAGAAAGAAGATGCACCAGGCATAAGTCGTAAAGAGAACGGCAATTTCTATTGACTCACCAGATATTGAGGAACTTCTCTCGCACCTTCCGCTTCATGCTGTCGCTCTTCCGACGATACTGCAATCTGCGGCAGGAATCCGCGTAGAGAGACTCTGGAAGCTGTTTGTAGAAACCTGAAAGTGACAGCGGTCTGGAGATTGAACCGGAAAACGTTCGACGTCCATAAGCCCCAACGGGGCCAACCGCGTTTCTGATTGATTGGAACGCTATTTCAGGACGATTTTACGCTCCGCATGCCGTCACTTATTGTAAGTCACTCGACTAATTACTTCGATTGGAATTCAGACGTTAATTCGACTCGATTCACGTCGTACCTGCTTTCGTCGAAAAAGAAACTCATCGAAGTCGCAGAGTTTCGCGAGAAAACGAAAGAGAAAGCACAAAGGAAAATAGCCTTGGTCGATGAAATCTGGGAATAAAAGCTTCCACAGTGTCGGCGAATTGGGAACTCGGAAGCTTCTGAAAACGCGAAACCTGTGGATCATCTTATCGCGAGCAAATTAAGAAAGTTCTGTTGCGCGGACTGAAAATTCCGCGGTGTATATCAAGATACCGAGTATTTAATTTTAGTTATTTTAGCATTTAAGTTGGTGTTTTAAACTCTTTGCTTTTATATTATATAGCTAATTATAAGTTCATTCTCTGTCGCGATACGTTTTCACGATAAGGAGAAAATAACGAATAACGAATGTTTTGTAATAAATACAGAACGCTACTTTACGAAAACTAGATCGGATTGATTTACGCCGCTATAATTTTCAGCCCTTCGTATAATGGATATTTTCCTAACAAAATTTGAAATGTGTTAAACAGAAATTTCAATGGCTCTAGTGTATTGCTTTCATTTCCAGAAAAAGAAACAAGCATGGACGGGCATCGTTTTTATTACAAATCTTTCGATCATATAATTGGAACGAATACGAAGGAAAGAGACAAAAATCAAATGAAAAAGGGGACGAGAGGGGATGAGAACGTGAAAAGGGGAAACAAGAGAGGGAGAAGGGAAAATTTTGGGGCCAAGCTCGTTGGTAGCCTGGCCATAGGGAAACCTTGTATCTATATACGCGTTTGGCTAGAAATTGAAGATAGGAATAGCTGCGACGGTTCCTTGCATGGGCAAATATTTATTCAGCGGTAGGCGTATTCGACCGATGCGATGTACTGTTTATCTGCGCGTATATCCATCGTCCCTGGCAAATCGGTTGCGTTAAAATGATTCTTCGATTGGGCGCAAATGGCCGGAAATTTTTCTAAACGATCGCCTGCAACGATATCCGTTTCGTGGAGAAAAATTTACGAAAAATAACGAGGGCAATTGTTGCGAAAAGATCGAACAATCGAAGGAAACTCAACAAGGCGGAAAGCAACGATTTTTCACCTCGAAACGAGTTTTCTATCTTCCCTTTTCCCTCTTCTCTTCTCTATTTTTATTTCTTTTACTACAGAAGAGAGAAAGACGTGTTGCGGAAAACGCTTCTGACATTTTACGATTCGCCAAAGAGGACGAAGAAACGGAGAAGAAGAAAACGGCGAAGGGACGAGCTGAAAACGAAAAGCTTCGAAACGCTTCGATTCGCCGCTGTTTACTTCGGCTCCGTCCTTTATTTTCCGGTTCGCAACTTTGGCCAGATGTGCAATTTTGCGCGCGGCTGATGTTTGCGTGGCACGATCGGCTAGATTAAATTATACATAAAAGAGAGAATGATTCACTTTTATTCCGTGATATTCCATTTCAATTTCTGATCAATTTTATATTGGCTTGAAAGCACCGAACAATGGTCGATTGGACAAAGAGAAAAGGAAAAAATCGTAGAAGATAAAATAAATAAAATGGTAGGAGCGTAGAAAGCTCGGCATCTTTTGAAAATACGCTTTCAATAGCATTTTAAGAAGATTATCCCTTTCTCTGTCTCTCTGATACAAGAAATGGTAGAATTTTTGCTCCATCCTATCAATTTTGAACGTTAACTTTTTATGTTTTCAGTTATGTCATTCTATTTTCTTTTTATTGCCAGCTTCGTTTCAGATATTTCAAATTCATTTTTGAATTACACGCCGAATTTTTGCCATTCCTTAAGCGTAGAAAATAAAAAAATTGTCCGTGTCTTTTTTTTAATTCAGAAGAATACAAACAATTATATTTATTTCGATGATATTAAACATAATAACAATATAATAATAATATCCGCGACTTGACGGATTGTTTTATCTCAATTGATCTTCCGAGCGTTGATTTCACACGCAATGTACGATATTATAAAGTACGACCGATCTTTTCGAAAATCTGTACATTTTTACGAACGAAAGAATATTCGTGTAATGTAAAACTTACTCAGCCAACTGAGTTGTTCGTTGTGCTCCAACTTGTTCTTGAAACTGTCGACCTGCCGCTTTAGTTCGCGAAGAGCATACGATGGCGACGCGTTCAGAGCTTCTTGGTGCTCCCGAAGTTGCTGTTCCAAGGCCGCCACACGTCTCTCGAGAGCCCACAGCACTTCCGCCTCGATCACCCCAGACGAGGCCGGATGTGCTCCGACGATCTTGAAAACAGGAAATATACTCTTTATAGCCGCATTCAAACTTCCATCAACTGTACATCGAGTTTATCGTGTAATAGCACGAAACTTTTCTTCTTGCGATCTAGATATAAAATATATTGTCGTCTCGAAGGGACTGCATTCTTGTCGTTCTTTTATCGATGTCGCTATTTTTCTCGTTTACGGGAAGATGGATGGGAATTAAATTTGTTCGGTCTGCTTACAGGAATATTGAAAATAATCCGTTAATAATTGTTCCATTTAAATATTAATAAGTAATCGTTTAAAGGATTATTGCAATATGTAAGTAAATATATAAATGTTTGCCCATTTGTAATATTTAATATTTCTACTATTTATTTGATTAAACATGTGAAAGTTGATGATCGTTCGTGATCGATATTAATTGAAATAAATACTACGTCAAGAGGGACATAACACGATAGAGATATTGCAATGTAATAAATGCACTTTAGCGGGTCGGTCGGAATAAAGTGGTGCTCGATGAACTCATCCATGAGACAATTTGTCGAATCTGGGGAAGATTTCGCTTGAATTGACTCGAATTGAGAGCAGCGGAATCGTGAAATTTTAAGTCTCGAATTGTCTATCCACCGATCACCGTATCTTCTCGAACGGAACGATAAAAACGTTTCGACACAATGAGACCCGAATAAAGGGATCGAAATTGAGAGGCTCCGACGAACCAAACTTCGTTTCCTCTCTTTCTTTTCAAACTAAATATTAACATAAAACGTATTTCTTATTAAACTACAATTTTTCGAAATACTTTTCTAATCCACGTTGTTTTATTAATTGAAATTATTCATTTTTCCAATAACATTGATTAAGTTACAATGGAGGAAGGAATTTTTCGTCGAAGCATTGCAATTGAAGAGAAGTTTTTCAATTCGATTCTAAACGACCATCGCCCGACGTTAAAAGGAAAGTACCCAGAAGAAGAAACGGCAAATTACATAATTTAGCGAGAAACGCAGAGAAAAGATTTGGAAAAGTAGGATCGAGTCGAAATGGCCGAGACAGCTGTGTAAGATAGCTGGATCGTTACCTGAAGAACATAGGGAGAGTCGGGTGTGTTCGCCGGCAAATTAGCCGAAATGTTCAACAGCTTGTCCTCTTTGCGAAGCTTCACGATGTCCAGAGGGCCAGCCTCTGCTGCATTTCTAAAGAGTTCTGCAACAGAAAACCAACTTATTAAAACTCCTATTACCGGAAACAGAAATTTTTAACTATGTCACGCTACGAGCAAATATTTCACTATTCTGAAATTTCAATATTCCATTGTTTCAACGTTGAACGTGAAAAGCATAAAATTCTACATCGACGTTCGATCATTTCGAATTATTTTTCGGTAAATAAATTTGGTAAATACATCGCAATATTCCGATGTATCTGCAATTTTAACGTAGTGTTAACGAAGTTTATAAAAGCTTAATTGAGCGCAGCGTATCGCGTACGTACGTTCGAATATAGTTTGCTAATTAAATTTGTAAACGGGCGAAATATTTTTGTATTCAACCAGGTATGCATAGTAGAATTATGCCAGCAAATATCTGTTCTCTGTCATAAAAAAAAAAAAAAAAAAAGAAACGATCATTTCGACTATTAAATCTCTACGGGATAAACCATCTTCCGTGCATCTGACAGATTCACGGAGAAACAAATAACGCGGCGTTAAAAAATTCTACGGGAAACCATACTAACCGGCCGTGAATTCATTATTCAAATGGCACGGCTCGAAGCGTTGTATCCTTTCGGTGATATCGAGCGTAACGACATTTTATAAGTGCATGTTTTATTCATCGTGGACGCGGGCCGCACAGTTGCGCGTAACTCGACCTAACGCGCGCATTATGTCGACGCAATTACGGATACAATGCCGGAACGAACACTGTCACGCGTTCGTTTCCATCCACTTTCCCCGAAAGGCTGTTTATTGTTCGTGGCAGTGTGATACTCGGCCCGTTCGTCGCAGACGGAAATAGATCCACGCGAGTTGTTTGTACAACGCCACGCGTTGCGAATCTGTCCTGGACCACAGATGATTTACTGCCAGGTTTTCCGTTTGTGGCCATCCCTTTGTTTCGAAACTTGCGCAGAGAAACAGAAGCACGAGAAAAGTTGCGGATACAGTTATTTTCTGTTCGGTACGTGGGATTTTTGTTGCTTCAAAATAATTATTATTAACAATTATTCGATCATAAGCGTTCAGATGCCCACTGTGTACGTCAACGATACCAGTAGAGAATCAACGCCCATTAAAGCTGCCAAAATCCTTCCATCATCTTAAATCGACCGATCAATCCGCTCCACTGAAAGCTTCCGATACTCTCGATTCTATGGAATTCGGCCAAGCGTACACTTACTATCGAGGGATCCGCTAATCTCGTAACACCTAACCACAGAGATTAATATCGATAGAATTAACCGGTTCCGTGTGCCGAACCTCGAACAACTTGTTCGTAGAAACATGGTTGAATTTCATAAATTTAGCATAGAACGAACCGACGAATCTTGATTAACTAACATCAACGGCTAGCAACCGGTGCATAAATCACATGCCGCAGCAAATGAAATTACCATTTAACAACGCGACACCGGCGTTTCTTAGTTTCACGAGACGCCGCTTTCAGGATCGTGAGCTAAAGCATCGGCCAACTAAAACGCCGATGCATATACGCAGACAGAAACTGAAAAATATCCTCGACTCTGTATTATAGAGGATTAACACGTTTGCCAATGACTAATGGGCAGCGGGAGAACGCGGCCTCGACGACAATTAATCATCGGTTTCGTAGGTGTGCGCGTTCTAATGTAGATTTATACCGTGCAATAAACCGATACGCAACGCGCTTCGTTTCCAGTTGCAAATAATAAGCAACGATTATCGAGCGACAGGGGCAACTGAATAATTGCTCGCGAGCTCTATCGTTGAACAAGCGGATAATCGACTTGTCGAGTTTAAACGGCACGATTCTACTCCTCCGTGAAATTACCCCCGGAAGACGCGTTTCGAAGTTGCTTCGTAATTCAAGTGTGCAAAATTTGTTGCGTAAAAGAAACTTCACGCGCAGTCTGTGTGTTTTGCGCTACGACAGAGATTGCTTCAGGAGATGATAAATGTTCCTTGTTTCGAATTGCAGTTCGTGTTGAGTCAATATAGCGTGTAAAATGTTGATCTAAAGTGGAAGTTGAGAGAGAAGCCGTTGATTTATTGGATATTAAGATCCGTAATTGGAAAGACAGATAAATATAATTTAACAGCGTTCGGTTTATTAAAGGCAGAGATATATATTTTGACATTATCCAGTTTATTAAAAGCGGAGTCGCTTCGTAATTCAAGTGTGAGAATTTTGTTGCCTAGAACGAAATTCACATACGTTTGGTGTATTTTATAGCGCGGCAAACATTAATTTTCGGCGTGATAAACGAATTCTAACGTTCCTAGAAACAACTAGACTTGCTATTCGTGTCGTATTAATGTATCGCATAAATGTTGCATTAACGTACAAGTTGAAAAGTCGTTGAAAGTTATCGAGCATCTTCGTATCATTTCTCTCTCACGGGATAGTTACGTTATGAAACGATTAAGCAAAGAATCATGCTTCTTTTTTTTATAAAAAATATCCAGTCTGTACCAATTAATTTGTACGCGGTATTGTACGTTAAATATAAAAATCCTGTTTGAGATCTATCTATATGGTAGAGAACACAGGAGTTTTACGATTTCGTTAGATTCTAGTTTCACGCGAAATTATTAAACTCTAGCGAGGAAGCTGTGAAGTACGCAAAGTGCATGCTATTTGACGTTAAAGTGTCTAATGCTACTATCGCAAAGAAGGTAAAGAGCAAGAAGTCGTGTAGCTTTCAGATGACGACAAAAAAAGATAAGAGCGTTAATGGTATCCGGCAGTTGCTTAAAAAACAGAAAGAACGGTAAAAGTTCCCCGTCGTCGTTCCAGTTATCGATTCGACAAAACGCGAGCTTAATCTCCCTCGTGTTCCGCAAGAAGATTCATGATTCCCCATGAAAAATGAGTTTCCTAGCGAATGTCGTATAAAGATCATTTATAAAATTCAGCTGTTGCTCTTTCCGCTCGCATTTTTTCTTATGAACGTTCGTTTCGCGAACATAAGCAGGAATATTAAAAAAAAAAAAAAAACACACACACACACACACCACCTGCCGATTTTAATTAAACTTCTATGGCGCGAATTTTCCGAAGCACGTTCAAATGACGTAATGAAATGTTGCATGAAACAGATGCGTGTCTTTGCTTCAGAAATTTTGTCCCTTCCAGGATAGCACGTGTTATACATTAATTTTCATCTACGACTAAACATTTATAGAGAAGTGAGAAATATTTTAAGTTTAAATGTGCGAGTCAAATTATTTCTAATTTTATGCTTTTACAAGTTTAAAGAAAATATTAAGGCAGTACGATATCTGCTTTATTAGATTTAATTTTTATTCATAATCATATAACTGTATCAGCGAGTAATAAATCAAAATTTATTTTCATTTTATATATATATAATAATTGGCACTAAAGTAATTTTTTTTAATTTATATTTGTTAATTATTTTAAAGTATAAGTTGTTGCAGTAAAGCAAGATTCCCCGCCTCGAGCGAACCTTGTACACAGCATGCTTACACGAGCTAATTAGTAACAATTCTTTGTAAAGAAAACCTCCGGTTTATGTTTTCCAGAAATTACGCCCTTCCACCTTTCTTGAAAACTTCTGCCTCGTAACTTCTAATTACAGGAACGATCGACATCAACGAAAGCAATTAATCGAAGAAGCCGATGAGAGAGGTACGTTTATCAATAATTTCTTCTCTTATCTTTCCTTCGTCTTCGTTCGATGATTTACGTTTATCGTGGAAAAGGAGAAACTGTATACTGCCTCTCTCTTTTAATGCGCGAAAGAATGCAAAGAATACATTCCAAGAAAGTCATTTTTCAACAAATATTCTCATAATCTTTTTCTCGAAACTGTTCTTCCATATAAATCCGTATAAATAGCATTTAATCTAATTTCAGAAAACGTATAAATTAAATGAAATCCGATCCTAAGAATAAAAATTCTATTTTCCAACGAATATTGTTCTTCAAGCAATTCTCATTATTCTAATTAACACGTACAAAAGAAGAACGAAAAGGAAAGAGGGAGAAAAATGTCAAAAGATGAGATAAAAACACGAAAAAATGGAAAAGAAAAATAATATAAAAGTTGCGATCAAGCAATTTTGATGAAATTTCCTTTCGCATTGTACGAACTCAACAAATGGCAACGAAAAAAGTAGAATTTTGAAAACAGCATCCCGTTTAAAAAATTAAAGCGCGCAGTAATCTGCTTTGATTGTCGAGACTCAAACGAAAAAATACGGATCAACGACGAGATGACAATGGAATGAGAAAAAAAATTTCAGCTATATTTTATTTCAACTTTCACCCTCGTTCGATCCAGCAATTTGAAAAATGCCATAGAAAATGCTTCTGTGTTCTCAACGATCGTAAAAGCGTTCTCTTTATGGCGAATCGTTCCGGTTATTCGGGAAAAAAAGCAACCCCTTGTTAGAGGGGAACAATACCCTGACTGCAATGGGGAAAACATGGAAAACGGCTTATCTCGTTGTTCGATGTTATGGAGACACATCGCGTTACGAGGAAATTTTTACGAGGAAAAACCATGCATATCGAAGAATCATATTGAATTATTAGAACCTTGGGACAATATAGATCTTTTTCTAAACAGTTCCAAGTCTTTTCCAGTACAATTGTAAAAATCTGTACTTGTTACTTCAGACAATAAGGCACACGCGATGCGAATGAAATAACAAATTTACAATAAAACAGTTAAAAACGATGAAAATAATGAAATATCAGCAGATATCCCGAGGGGAAAGAAACGCATGGTAGAACGAAAGAAAATTTCAAGATTCGTGTTGTTCCAATATACATAAACTTCCTGTACATTTGTTCTAAATACGCGAGGAACAACGTAGAGAACAGAGTCCGCACGGAATACGAGAACACGATACGAGTTGTAGCTCGCGTACCCACGCCCACGCGTGCATCTGAATGGAGATCGCTAATTAAACTGAAATTGTTCATAGCGTGGCGCGAACAATATTTATGACGCGACTATTCTCTTCCGGATTGAAAGCCAAGTCTAAAAACAGAAATCATATTATACCTGCATCGTGATGAAAGGATATTTTAACAAAAAATACTCTTTTCAACGTGTGCATAACAAACGAATGGAATCTCGAAATTAATCATCAACTAATCCGCAACCGTGAGTATTCAATTTCCATCTTTTTCGGCTGATTAACCCAAATGTTTTTAGAATACTATACGAGAGAGAATAACGGCATTTCGTGTATTCAACAATCCGACTATATAAAAATCATACGAAATAATAAAAAAAATTTAGTTTGTAATACCTGAATATCTTTTTCTTATGTTAGAAACGTGGAACTGAGAAATTCGGGTGATTGTGATTATTAGACTGCGGAGGACTTTTAATGTTAATACAACCGGTGATATTTTAACAACTAGTATGTCGAATTCTCATTGGGATTAGGAGCGTGTAACGAATCTTCGTTTGGATCAGCCATTGTTGTTATACAATATAGATGGTATTTTACTGGTACAAATATGATGATTAGATGGTGATTAGATACTCGAGATGCTAATGACAATGATCTTAGATTCGATAACGAATCCACGGTCAACGCGATAGCAAATGCGATTTCTTCCAAAGTCTAAGTCGAACTCAACTTACTTGTGCACAATTCAAGTGTAACTCAACTTATTATTTACTTAATACTCAACTTACTAAGTTCTATTATTTAAGTACAGCTATAATAAAAAGTCTAGACTAAAGTATTGGAGATCTTCCCAAAAATTCCAGAAGAAAGGCCCCGATGTTCTTTCATCTCCTACATATATATAGTAAATAACAAAATACTAATAAATACTAAATAATTCGGATACTTGTGAACAGTGGACCATTTGTCTATAATTTTATTTTGACACTAAAATTGCTTTATACAACAATCTTCTTATCCTTCTATAAATACTACGGTGAAAACCGTTTCTCACAAATTTCAAGAAATTTCATCGTTCAATTATCGCTCTCATGAATTTGATAAGTCGTCCCTTCTCGTGAATTTATGTGACAATGTCCCCATTTCTTCACGATCTGGAACGCTTGTCCCATGGGTATATAAAACCCTGCGGGCCAGTGAAAAGGGGTGGAACGAACGATTCGCGGAAACGATAGAAACAGTGACCAGTTTATTAGTTGTTGGCCAGCCTGCTGGCGATTCTGTTAAAATTTCCTGGACAAGCCATCAAAGGATACCTCTGTGCGTACCCGCTTGAATCGAGTTGATTAACTTTTTTGAGACTGTGTTTCTCTGACAGCTGGACATTCCTGAAATTCATCGGTTGATATTCAAAACGTCACGGGGAAAAATTAGTTAGGTATTTGTTGCTTACGATTTATGAAGTATCGCAACGCTTCTTTCACGCGAATGTTAATTTTTTAACTTAACAGTACATAAATTTGTTTCTCCGAGTGAAATAAAAAATACCTGTTTCTTTCGATCGTATCAAATAGATTAAAATATGAAAAAAGATTAAAATCACGGTCCTCGTAATTATGAAGTCACAATAAAAAAGATACTATAGGAAGTGGATTATCTTAAAATAATCAATTTACAATGAAATAACATTTTCTATACGACCGTTGGCAATAAATAATTATTAAATTACATTCCATAGCATTTTAATCCATAATGATAGATGATTATTCTTATTTAACTGAGCGTAATAGCTTTTTTATCTAAGCTTTTATCTCTCCAAAGTAGATTTAAATCTTCTACTAAAGAGATTTCTCACGTGACAGTGAAATATCTGTCGTCGATAAAATTTATCGTTGCAAATCTACAATACATTTCTCTTCCACTCGATAAATTGCTTTTAACGTTCGAGTACATACCACACACGTGTGTCCATAAATTTTCTACTCTACGTATATATTCGTTTCTTCAAACTCTTTATCAACTATACGACAATATTTTTAAGCAAAAAACCACCCCATCGATCAAGGTATCGCACATTTTAATTTTCTCTTCGCATACAAACTTTTTAAACGCTACGTATACCTGATTCAACGCCCAATTAATTCATTTCTATGCCCAATAAAAGATTAAAAGAATATAGTATGCCATACTGAGTTACCGCCTAAACGACCCTCGAAGCCTCATAATAGAGCATGGTACGAAGTCACATCACGTCGCGTTCGAAGTTAAAGCAGTTTGGCCACAAGAAAGTTTTCCAAATGAGAAAAGCGACCGACCATGCTGTCGATTACACTTGTCGAAATTACCAAGCCAAATATTAGCTCGAGCAGCGATGTCGAGAATAATAGAGTCTTAAATTAGAATAGTGGGGAGGATAGTGAGCAATGGTCAAAGGTGAAGGAGATGATGTGCGCTGGACAAACTATAAAAATCGACCCGGTCGGCTTTCATTGAACGCGGCATGCGCGATCGTTTGCCGAGTAAATTCTTTTAATTGAGCGCGGGGGTGGGGCTGTTCGTAGAATCGTCGCGGAACCCTTTTCGCTTTGCGCTTTACAGATACGACCGATCGTTTCGAGCCTCGATCACCGCTGAAAGTAACGGCGGCGTCGTTTACTTTTCTATTCGAAGATTACAGAGGAAGAACGCGACGAGTTAGATAAGTTAAAATTCGCTATCGAGCACGGTACGTTTAAAATACGCGAGTGCTTGCGGCTCGCCAGAAACAACCCGGGAAAGTAATTCCCAATACAACTTATTTAAACTTGTTTGGGCCAGTTGTAATTCGAATTCGCAATTGCATCGATAGAATCGCATTCCTAAAACTTCGAAAGCCTGTGTTCCTTTTTGCGAACGTAACTTTGCGAACGCTGTTCCCGGGGCTAAGCGACTTAGGAAGTGGTTTGCGATCCTCCGCAATAAAGGAACATCCACTAACCTGCGTATAAATTCTCCTCCATTTAGTTTTCCTTCGACAATCACATTTCATATTGAAAGAACGGAAGAAAGGAAGGGAGAAGAGAAAACATATCGCGTTGTGTGCCTCTTTCCAATGTTTTCGAGAGCCTGTTCTCGAGCACTCGAGATTTATTCGACCACACGCGAAGTACGGAAGGTAAGGTAAGGGAGAAGAAGTGCGGAAGAGAGCGTTCCGGAACGAATCGTCGATTCCATAAATTATTACCCATCCTTTAACCATCCACCCACCCAATGCCTATGAAACAACGAACGAACGTCGAATTACCGATCGACGACGTCGTGCACATGCCTGCGTAGAAGCGATGCAAAGCACGCGAGTCGATGATTCACCTGAAACGAGGTTAAATTGCTCTAAAAACGAACGTTCTCGTCGTTCGTCGGAATGGGTCTCGCTCGACGCCGTTTGCGATATTTAATAAAGCTATCGCAGAAAAATATCTCAGCTCCATCTTCGACCCTCTGCCCACTCCTAGCTAACCACCACCACCCCAGTTGCCTCGTAGCGTCGACGAACAGAGCTCGAGAAACTTATGTTACACCGATGGAAATCAAAGTGGTCTTCCTACCTTCTCTCTTTCGCTCGACTGCTTGCACGATTGAACGCGCGAGAGGTTTTGCGCGAGCGACAGATCTTCTCGGCTTGGTTTGTCCAGGCTCACACGACGCGGCTCCGTACGAAACGAAACGAACGTGGTGGCACATATACAGAACGAAAGAAGGGGGAGAGCTATCTTCCGACCGTCCATTGGCTCTAATAGGATAATGAAACGTGAATCATGGATGTACGGCGGACGATTATATTTTTATTGTGACCCACGCTCAATTTATTCATTATTTTGTTGAGGCCAATATCATTGGTACGAGGTGTAGGAAGCCATTGCGGTCGGAAAGCATCGCTCGAGAGTTCCTACGGGTCCCGGTGCTACTATTACTTTTTATTATACGTCGACGAATTAGAAAATAAACGTATAGATGGATTGGCTACATCCTCCGTGTACGCTTAACGACCCTGTAATTAGCCAACACTACAGAGAAACTGTGCCGTCGTACGTCGATCTCACCGATTTCATTCAAATTATTCGATCGTTGTGCAAGATGGTCAAAAGTAAAAATTGTACTTATCGTGATCCTCGAATCAAAATTTGACGAAATTCGGGAAACGATAAGTTCGTTCGTGACCGAGCAATATCTACGAGCTTGGTAAAATTCACTCGAACAACGACTAATGCAGGACCCAAGTCGACTAACTGATCGACGACTTGTGGTTCGATCACGTAACTATGTTTATATACCGAGGCAGTGCATGAAAAGTTCACTTCGTTAAGACACATGGAGACAGCGCGCATTAATTACGTATAAAGTTATACGAAATTGATGACCGAAACGTCAACTTCTCCTCCCAGAACGTGTCAGGAAGCAGCGTAAATGAAGGGGGTTACCTAATCTGATAGTAACATCGCATTATGCTTTGGATTTCTGAAAAGATTCTAAAACGCGAAGCATTTGTATAGCGTGTATGAACTACTAAAATGTGATGCAAGATATTTTCCATTTCTTCTCTCGATTCTAAAAAAATATACAAAAATCCTGTTCGCGAGAACATTACCGACCAAAAGTTTGTTAAACGATTTCAAGTTAAAAGTTTGTTTCCTGTAAATCTTTTTTTAGGATGCTTAAATTCCACGTGGACTGGAAACGCGAGGTGACTGGAAACATCCTGACCGCAGGTAAAACCCAGTACGACGCGCAATCATTGTCGATTTTCGTTCGAAGCGCGAACCAACTTTCGACGATTCTGACCGGAAATCGAGTGCACCGAAATTGTCGACAGTCGAGAGCTTGCTTCCGGGACTTTCCAATGGACTAGACTGTCACACTGCAAAATCGACTTACCGATTACTTCGTTTCTATAAAAGTACGAATACAGTACATAGAGGTGTTTGAAGAGCATGGTAAAACGTCATATAAATATTATTTCAATTACTTCAATTATTACAATTATTACTACAATTATTTCAATTAATTAATCTATACGTAATATAGCTAAGTATACCTATATCAGAGGCCAGTAGTTTTCCTGTTAAATCTCGCTTTCCAAGAAATATGTTTTTACCTCCGGGAAGAACAATTTTTATACAGTTTCCATAAAATTTCTCTTAGATATTTCTTTCGATGCATCGCCGTTATTGAACGACATTCCTAGATTCAAAGTGGTTGCTGGCTTAGTTTTTAAGTTATTTTAAAATACTGTAATATCCATTTGTCTAAAAGTAGAAAGATTTGTGAGCGACGCGTGAACACGTTGATGAGGAAATAAAAATTCTAGAAATACGTGCACAGTTTCTGAAAGCTAAGGTTTAAGGTATCTACGAACACGAGCGGTATGTGGAAACTTGGAGGAGGAAAGTTTAGAAAGAGACTTAAGAAGGAAACTTTATAACCACGGTATGAAAGCTTTAGACTTTGGATATACTATAACTGTTTTTACTCCTGGTTTATTTCTTTAAAGTCTACCTAACCTTTCGAACGGCTCTGTGGAAAAGACACAACCTCTATCAAGATAAAATAAAATAAAGTCGTTACTATCGGACGAAGCATAATCTAAATTTTCGAAGCAAACTTTTCCTCATCCATTTTGACGTAACGGTTCGTTCTTAGTCCGTTCCCTCTATTTTATCCAACGTATGAATAATTTACTACGACCATTGCCACGAGCGCGTAAATCTACCTGATTCTGTCGCACCTAAACGCCGTAATTATATTTACGGCTGTCTGGACGAGTTTAATCGCCGGCAAGCAAGAAACAAAATTAATATTCCAAGTAGGTTAAACTTTATGATTCTTCGTGGAAGAATCCTCTTGCACTTTTTACGCGACGCTGAAACACGCGGGGAAAATAAGAGAAAATGTTCACGGACCGAGGGAAAGAATGTCCGATTATGAGATTGACCGGTCGCAAAGCCGATTGGAAATACAGCTGTGCGAGGTTTTAAAATGGAAACACGGCATTCGACCACGAAGCTGACAGCCGAGATGCTGTGACAGAATATTGCAGAAATGTCAAACAAATAATGTTTTCATAAATCGCAAAACACTGCTTGCTGTTCGCGCGTTTCTCACAGTGTCCCATCATTAAAGACCATCCCGATTCACGGGGAATAGAAATTCATTTCAAACCCTTCAACATGAATTCTAAGATTATGAGCTACGTATCGATGCACTTTATACGATGAAGGATTACGCGGAGAACAATAGAATGGCGATAATATTTTTCAAATTTCATGCACATTGTACGAGATTCGGAATAAGAAAATTTCCAGGAAAAAGAATATTTTCTGTCCTTATTTATTTGATACATTTTAATCCTTTCATCTAGTATTACACCTTCCAGTATCACGTTGTAACATTTCATTATTTTATTTATTCGAAATATCTTAAATAGAATATTAGGATCGACTGTATTAAAGCGGAGGCAGCGTAAGAAAAACTGGTCGTTATTGATCAAGAATCATAAATATACTAAACTCTCGCCACGTGCAATTTCTCGAGGAAACTACTTATCTATCTCTCAGTTACTCAGCCTGCTTCTTTTCATCATTAGTAACATTCGTATCTCATCTTATCTAATCTTTCTAAATTGTTCGTACATCCATGAGTCCGTGACACAGTATTATCACATTATTATCATCATTATCAGAAGTGGAAAAACTAGACGTAACACACAAATATTGAACTAACTTGATTAAACTTGAAACACTTTCTTCAAACGTCGCATATCAAATCTTATATCAATCATCGTAAGAATCTTCAGCTTGAAAAAAAAAAAGAAAAGAAATAATACTTATCGCATGTTGATTAGAAAGTCAAACAGTCTAATAAAAAATGAACAAGACAAATTATCGTAAAACTTTTTTCTCCAAGCGACCATCGATTACGGCTGACTCTAATTAACGAGAAGTCTTTCGGTTAGGATCTATTCTTGAAACGAGAAAGGTACAAAAAAACGTCTTCGATTTTGCCATACTCTCGGCATGTATCGAATGTGCTCGAGGTCGTGGTAAAGGATCCTCGTAGGTTCGGTCTGATTGATTTCGAGGTGGGGTTATACGAGGCCAGCCTCACCTCTAATCGATACATTTGCACATATAGACACGGTTTATTGTACCAATTAACCGCATAAACGCACGAAAACCGCATATGCCTTGTCATACAGTACTGTACAGAAATTACACCATCTGCCCGAGTGGTCATACGATAAAAATTAAACGTGTCGCATTGTATAAAGAAGTAACGAGTATCGATTTTTTAACATTTTATATTTTCTCGCGCGTTAGTTTCGTTCAATTTGCCCTAATCGTTCTAACTATGACAAAATTCGAAATACCAAATAAGCATTTTAATGTCCATTTCAAAGCAATTGCTTGTGGGAAGTGACGCGAAACTTAGGCACGGTGCTGTATTTAACGAACGTTACCATTTCCAGCGTCGTCTAGACGAGGGTGAATATGCAAATTCATGCGGTCGTAAGAACCGCCCCTAAACTCGTAATTGTTCGGCTGTGCGCCATACGTTTCGATACGGTACGAAATTCTAGCGAACTTTACACGGAGAACGAAAGAGACACGGTTGAAAATTGTTATCGTTCAAAAACTAATCATATTTCAAATCTGTATGAACTTGTTTATTATGGAACCTAATTACCGCGTAATCTTGAAAATTTCATCTTACGGTCAGGCGAAAAAGTTAATTAAAGTCAACGCTAAAGACCACTAGCTATCAACAACCACTTTATAGAAGGAAAAAGCAAGGAAAACGTAAAAATTGAAAGAAAACGTTCTGGATGCCACGGCCATGGAAAAAACGTAGCAATGATCGGAAATTCTTATCCAATTTCAACTAAACCCGCCTCCATTAAACGCCGTAAATTCCATCAACATCGACGCAGATCGTAATTATCTATCCGCTGAGTGCGTGTTATATTAATGCGAATAGCGTAACGCAAACAATCGCATTTTGATTTAGTACAGCTTTCATAGTGTGTATACACGCACTAAATCCATCGCGGGCTGAAACGAGCAGAAGTTGTTCTTCGTACGTACACGTTCAGGGATCGAATTACTCCATTATCGTAAAATGCGCAAGCGTTCTCGCAAACGCTTCGATGTTCCAGTTAAATAGGCAAGAGTCGTAATCGTCTAAACGACTGAAAAGAAAATCTCTCGAACGCTTTTCTCGAACGGACCGACGATTTCGAGCGCTAATTACGCGGAATTATCTGTACAGAGCATGCAGCGCATATAAAAAAGCATGGATATATCAGATTATGCGCATGTGGATTCCGTTACCGTGTAAATCCTCCTCGTTTTCGACCGAGAAAAGTTTGTATTTCAAGAGCGCACAAAAGAAGATAAGTACATTTTTGCCGACCCTTTCATTTTCATGTTACTCATTTACGATTGAATCACTCAAAAATCTCAAATACTTTGTACAACAAACAAAACGTACATACATATAAATTTTTTAGTGGTTTATAAGCAACTTTAAGCGTTTTAAAAATGCACGAGCTTAAACATTTTTGTAAATAATCAAAAATATGCAAAATATGATTTCCAGTTAGCTTTGTTCGTAGTTTGCGTCATACGCCACAAATCGTTCTAATCCAGAAATTTGTTAACGAGCGGAACAATGAACCGTGAAAATAAATTTCCCGAGGCTGGTGCATGAAAAAGACAACTTGACATAACCACGAGGGTGCAGTTGTTTGTCGGACTCATTAAAACCGTGAAGAGAGACGAGCTTTCCCGTGATAATTGTTCAGTTGAAAGTATGACATAGCCGTGATACGGTTTCGTTAATTATCACAGAAAGCGCGAATAATTTTAATTGAACAACGTTTTATTAAGATACGAAAGTATATTGATCCGGAATAATGGATTTTCCTTTTATATCCGCTTTTAATATCTACATATTGAATTTCTCTCTTTTTTTTTAAAAGGTTGTAAACGAAAGTGGATATGATTGGACATACATTTCAGTGCTCATCGATACTGCAAGCAGATTGTCGTATCGATGAAACAATAATTTGGCAAGCTGGCAATTACAACGAAATTACGATTACGATACTGACTGCTCGACGACCGATTTATTCAACCGATATAACAATGCAATTAACCATGTCATTAGTTATTTATTGGTAGGAATTATGTTTTATCTTATGGCGGGTGTAATTCCGAATTTATCTGTTCACTGAATTGTATCCTAAAACTCCAATTACCTCCGTGAATACGAGAATAATGAAATTGAATATCATCTTACTCCAGTGGTAAGAGCCGAAGAAGTTTTAAAAATTAAAAATACTTCTCAAGCTGTTATACATAATACTTGCTTTAACTTCAGGAATTTAAAAATTTGAGAACTCGAGGCAGAGATCCAAGAACGGAATGTGCGCGAGAACTTTAAAACCTTCTCGTGTTCTAACTCTGATTGAAAGTCTTTCTCTTTATTCCTAGCCCGAAATTAAATAATTTAAAACTCGTATAACGATAGTATCTCCAATACACCGACGATTGATGGGCAAGCTTCCTTAAGCAAACAGTTCAAGAGGAAATTCAGTTAAATTCATCCTAAAAATACTCAAGTCAAATTTAAACTAAATTTAAAACCAGATATGATGTTCGATCTAACCACCGGCAGGCTATTTTTAGTAGTTCATTGCAGAGAACGGAAATTTCGTGACGACGGCCAGACAATAAGGGTCAATTTACCCTACGAACGATATCGATTCTCGTCAGGGCATCGTCTGCATATTTTTTCGCGGTACGGCCAGCGATCTCGTTGAAAAGCTTTCTAATTAACTAGAAGGAAGAATATATCGGCGACGCGAACTCGCCTCTCGTGAATTTTATATGGAGGGGATGATGCGACAAAAGGGGTTGGAATCGACCAAATGATCAGTCTATTACAGGGTCGTGGGTGTAGGAACGAGCTATTGGTGAATCGTCGTCGAAACGACATCAGCGAACGACAGAGAAGGAAATACGAAATGATAGCCATTTAGATGAGATACTTCTACCGGAATAAAAATGGGATCGCAATTAGGCCGGATTCGGTGGAATTTAGGCGGAAAGAGAATACGTGGATTAAAGGGATTTCGATGAGGTTCAAAATTGATTGCGCAGGGATATTTGCATGAGAATTATGTTCCGCGTTTCAACCTCGAAATTAAAGTCAATTTCGAGTGAAATGTTTAACGTAGAAAATTCAGTAGAATACTATTCAGCAAAGAGGTTTAAAGAAGACTTAACTACTAAATTATTATCGTAACAATTCTGTTCAAAAACGATCAGTTCCGTTCTCGAAAAATCTTCCACGACGCTCTTGGTTTGCCGTATTATTCATAAATGAACGATAATGTTCGTGTCTTCTGAAGGGAACGCGTAAACATGCAAAAATAACATCTTATAATTTCACTACCTTCTATATATTATCTTACTTCTACAATATACATCTACCAACCTACAATCCAATTTCTACTTTCCATTTTCTTCTACGTTCAAGAGAGGTGTTTGAGAAAAACTACGAGACTTTCATGCAGAGCGGAATTTATTGATTAATCGTGTTCGCGTACGTTTACACGAGACATATTCGCGGAATGTTCATGGAATGCATAGAAGAGGAAATCGATAGAGGGTTTTCTTTCAAGCCGTTTCCTTTCAAGATTGTCTGTCACGAGTTCGAGGACAAGGCTGAGGCACGACGAGAAGAATTACGGTATACAGAGGCACAAAGACTTCTTGTGGCATTGACACGAGCCACTCTGTTTCGCGTATGTCCCTTTGAGATGCCTCCAGCTCCTCGTAATGACATGACGGCGCGGTGCGGCAATTTCCACTAACCGGCTTGCAAGCCATCATAAATTGTAATGGTATTATCATCCCTAATTACGCGATGCACTTTGACACGAGTTCGCTCGTCGCAATTCGTAATGCGGCAATTACGGCAAACTATTTTAAACAGAACAACGAAACACTGTTTAATTAAGTAAGTTTGAAATATCGTCAGGTCTGAGAACCGAGCTGCGTTACGTTGATTCGACCGCGGTTCAAGTAGATCGAGGCGTAAATGGTCAGACACTCGAGAACACTGTGATACACGAAGTACGTCGATAAAGATCGTTCTTCTCTCACTTTAGTAAAATTAAGGTGTAAACGAGCATTTTTATCATTAACGACAATTAAAGGAGCGTAATATGTATTTTATATCGTACATAGATTGTTCATTTAATTTACACTCGATTATCTCTCGAACTATTGGTTATTTCAAAAAATGTTTCAACCGATACTTGCTTCGTTTCAAGGGAGATATTTTACGATGCTCGCAAATTCTATCTACGTGGGTGTGCCTCCGAGACTTCAAGGTAACCTTTGCTTTTTTAAATGCAACTGCTTGTTTCCATTTCGATGAAAGCGTAGTCAATTCCCCGACATGATTCGTGATCGATGAATTTCAACCACGAAGAATATTACGAAAGAAAATTATTAGATTTTATGCGGGGAAAACTTCCCCCGATATCGAAATGAAGTATTCGATCAGACATTAGAAATAAACGTTATCTCCACTCACGTTTACAAGAACTTATTGTATTATTAAACTACCTTTTTAAGGCCACAGATATGCTCCACATATTTTGCGATCATCTGTATCATTTTCATACTATACCATTGACTGGTTTGTCCTAAATGCACTTTTAACGACTAAGCGTAGATCGGTAGATCAAGACGACACTGATCAGACGCCCAAAATATGAATTTCATAGGCGCAAGGAAAATGGTGTAACAGTTTGACGATTAAGACGATCTATTACCTTTGGTAGCTGTGTGCGAGTGTATAGCTGGTTGCCGCATAAAGTTGCGCGTGGCTTAAGTAGATTAAGATGACAATGAGCAAACTACCAAGAAATCTACCTCGGCGATGCACTTGTGCCGAGGTAATTTTCATAGTTCAGGGAATAGAAGATGAAACACGCCAGCAACTATCATAGATCGTTTCGAAAGCTTTACGCGAATGTCGGCAACAACGATCGCGCGACAACCAAGGAAATCCTTGTGAAATTAACGAAATTCCTGGTACGTGCGGCTTCTGACATCGTTACAGAAAACTTCGTAATTTCCATTAACCAGAGAAATGAGTTTTGCAAGATCGCAAAAGGAAACGAACGTCGCCGCTTTACGATGAAACGAATTTTGCAAAGAGAATGCGACGTTAATGAGAAAAATAGAAGGAATAGTTATGAGGCGATTCGAAAACCATTTCAGGAAACGCTAAGAACAAGTCGAGTTACATTGAAGTTTGAAATTACGTTACGTAATACATTAAGGAAAAGTTTCTGAACGTGAATTATTTCCTCGAGGTAAATTTAACAATAATCTGCCATATAGATATACGATTTAAAATGCACGCTTATTTCCTAAGTTGGATTTTATTACGACAACATTATTGGACTACCTGACAAAGGTTATCTCTCTCTCCTTTGATTTTCATCTTTGGAGCAGATGTAGGTTTAATATGAAATGTAGAAGGTGAAGTGTATTTTTTCGATGCCTTTGAAATTCTTCAAGCAGGATATATCTATTCATATGAGTCTCCGTTGAGAAAAATCAAGCAATCTTGTGTAGAAGAACTCCCTTAGTTTACTTGGAAGTCCTTGCATTTTCTGAAAGGTTTTCCCATCCATTGAATTTATAGCGGCCTCGAGTAACAATATCGAAGGGGAATACTGTTTAAAGGGGACCCAAGTAATATTAAAACTCTTTACTATAAATAATTAAGTTTGCTACGTTGCAGTTCCAGCTTGGCATCTTCAAGGCGAAGTCAGGTATTTTAAAACGTTCATAAGACCGGAAATTGCATTCCTTACCCAGTTCGTAGTAAATATAGTTACCGAATAAAGTAGTATTTGCCAACTTGTGTGATTCTAACCTTTTCATGTGTGTTTGACCTTGATATTTCTTTATTACATAACGACAGATATGAAGCATTTACATCGTAACTTGATTTTACAAAATAAACAAAATGAATGGTATAATAAATGATAATATAAAATACAATAAAATTGATAATAACAATATAAATAAATCTCAAACTCAAACATAAGAAAAACCAAAGCTGTTCGTTGTCTCTAGGTTCTTCAAACGTAATAAGCTCAAATATTTATACATTTCATAAAGCTTTCCAACATCTTACACAGCATCCTCAAAATTTCCCTCTAAGTATCGGCTCGAGCAGGCAAGCGAACATAAACCCTTGTTTGCTTTTTCGTTTGACGCACAAGAGAGGGTGAAACAGACTTGATTGACAAGTTAGATCCTCGCAGGTTATTTTCAGGAGGCATTGTCCGGTCGATAGGTCACGGTTTGAAATGTGTGCAAACATAATTTCGGTAGTGCTTATAGGGACCCTTTCGTATCGGTCGCGGAGTTGAAAAGGTGGGCGAACAGCGTTGAGGGAAGGTTTCATTCGGAGTTGGCTCCGCCTTGGGAAGAACGTACCTGATCGATAATTGGTTAGATTCGAGGAATATCGAATATTCGTAGAGCTACATCGAGCAATCTCAATCTTTATCGAGAGGATGAATGCCTCGATGGCTGTCGTCAGCTTCGAATGGAAAGCTCCAATCGGCCAAACCGATAGCCATCGAATCTCTTCGCGAAATGTTTCTTTGCTTTGCAATACTCTTCAGAGAACTAGTCGTTAGCTTGTCGATTTTAAGAGATCAACAGCAATATCTCGATCGTAAATATCAAGAAACTTGATTCTTAAAAGGTCTCTAGAATTACGATCAATCTTTTCAATCTTTGTACGATGCTTTGAACCTGCATTTATGATATTAAGAAAAAGATGAAGATTTCGAATTGAAATCCTAACGAATCATATCGTGCTAACTGTAATCTTATTTCGCAAAATAAACGAAACTTCGGTAAATCAAAGAACATGGCCGAAGTAACTTTTGATCCTCTCGGCGTAATTCGCTAAAGATAAAGTGATAAAAGTCAAGAATGGAATGAAAATGAAAAGTGACTTGGACGAAAACATTTCGAGATGTCGACAACGAGATTCTACTGGAAGATCAATTAATTAAATAGACTTGCCCTTAAGCTCCATGTCGGTGACCTGATCAGCTTTGTAGGTGACCGTCTCCCTACGATCCCCAACGATGAAGTAAATATTCGTGTATTCCTCGTCGTCGTTACCGCCGGTCCCGTTTCTCGCCTCGAGGTCCATGGCCAAGCAACTAATATCGGCCTTGAACCAGCTTCCGCTCCTCTGTGCTCGACCTTACGACAGCTTGTGAGGCGACCCGGCCTTGCTACTACTCGGGGCTACGAAAACATTCGATAGAATTTCGTTTTGTTCATTCAAAATGCAGAATAATTCGCTTGAACTTTTCGCGGGGCAAATGGTTGTATAATAGAAGAAATTATACGCAAATTTATAACAAATAAAGATATTAAACTTTCCGCGGAACGATAATATAGGAAAATTCTCTAAATAAGAATAATACGAAAATTACGTAAAACTGTCTTTAAACAATCAATTGTCTATAAATATTAAGGGGATATAGAGCAAGTAATATCGATACTAACCTCTGGTCGGGTGTAGAGGGATAGCTGAATCCTCAACGAGCTCATCGTCGCATCGCCGCCCCGGCGGCAACAACCGGGTCAACCCCGATTATTGCACCTGTCGACTTCGTACCTGCCGTGCGCAACACCTGCAGGGTGAACGATTCAGCGTTGTAGAATCCCGTTGATGACCGTCCAGGCACTAACCGAGAGGACGATCGCTCGTCTACTACCAGCTCACACTGCACTCCTTCATGGTCCATTCTACAAATCGATCGAATACAATCGTTAGATTTTCTATCGAAATTATTTAATAATTACAGCAACCGAGATTATAATTAATTATTTTCCAACACGGTAAGTAAATCCAGTATTTTTCATGGAAGATCCCAGTGTGCCGTTCTAGGGTTAATTTTTGCAATTTTTAAAAGTTAGGTAATTACTCGCTAATGAGAATATTCATATCTGGATGAAGTCGATCAAGCTTGGACTTTGTATGACTCGATTCATTATACACCGGCGAATTCATGCAGAAACTGCGAAGAACACGCGTAAAACAGTCCGAGATGAACTTCCTAACGCGATTCTGGCAAACTTGGGGCTGAGCAATTAAATTAGGACAAGCAAGAAGTAGCAGTCGACTGAATATCGAACAGCTACGGAAACACTGACAGACTCGTAAATTCTAGGGGAAGAGCAGTTAACGTAGGTATCGCATTTCATGAATTTTAATTTTCGGAATCAAATATAAAATTTAGGTCTAGCAATGAAATTGGTTAGTAATAAAAGTGGGAGCGAGCTGTGTCAATAGGGTATGGAATAATTTAACAACAAGTTTTACATGGTAATCGAGAATGAATTACGTCGAGGTAGAAACAAGCGATAGGTTGTCTGTGTCAAATGTAAAATTTTATCGATACAACGTACAAGAATCTTGATATACAGACAATAACGAGACAATATTCGTCCACTCATATCATATTCATAGAAAATTGTCCGTTTGTTCTTACTTGGCAAGAGTGCCACACCCACACGAGACACTTAGGCGAAGAAAATTTACGATTTCTTTGCTGAAGGTTGTTGGCAGAAATTAAAAGTCCTGACACACCGTGTCTCGCCCTTAACCCATAACCTCAAACAACGATTCGCGTCACACGACAAAGATGTATATGGCCGTCGACGAGTATTTATGACACGCTCGTCAAGGTACTATATTCCACATGGAAAACGTGCCTCCACTCGTGACGGTAAGAATTCTGGCAAAAATTTATCTCGAGAGATATATAAAGCATAACATTTAGTAAGCTTTGTATGATTTAGTATGGCACTAGGTATAAGTTTGAGTTTCTGATTTGCATTCTCAGCATTTTCAGAAAGTAAGAGACGAGATTGATCGCTTTCATCGAATTACATCTACTAAATTAATCGAGATATTCGTACGAAAATTTAGGAAGATATTGAAAAAGTGTCGATTATTATTTCTACATTTCTATTATTTCTATTATTTCTAACATTTACTTTATCTAATATTATTTAAATTTGATTTATAAGGCCGATATTTCATGTTTATACGGCGCGATGATTATTATTTCTCGTTAGACACCAATTAGGGTGCAGCATCATTAAATTGTTGATATTAACACTGTGGCGTTAGAAGCGTTAATTAGTTTTCTCATATAACGTTTCATTTACCCATAGTAGGTTACGCAGTATGGGAGCACTATGAATATGAGAATTCCGGTACTAAGTAACCAAAATTATGGTCGAATAAAACGCGCAAAGACAAGTAACAAATTCGTGGAATTTATTGCAACGTGAACAGTGATAATTTTTAATCGAGAGAAAATCTCGACTGCGTGACGACATCCGGGAACGTGAATTGCCATAAACGCCCTCGCAACTGTCGCTGTAAGTCTCCAACGCAATCAGACTGCACGTATAATAATAACGATAGCAGCAATAGCAACGACAATAAACAGTTTCGTTGTAAACAATATGGACGGATAAATCCGATCGTTCAACTCGGATATAATACGTTTATTATTCACCGAAGAACGAAATAAAAGAGATACACTTTACGTACAAATTTTTTATATCTGAATCTCACCCTCGTTTTATAATCGAAGAGAGAACTTCTAATATTCCAAGAAAATTTTTAGCATAAAAGTGAAACGAGAAACTAAGCATATCCGTAAGAATTCTTTCATATTTTCCTTAAACTTAAGAAATACTATTCGACCGAATGTGATCCGAAAAAAGGCACCAGAGTTAAAGGATTAATTCTTACGCTAACTTCTGGCTAAAAAATATTAAGCTTTGAACTACAATAACTTCGTAAAAGGAAATTGTACAACATTACGCCCGGGCTGCTTTTAATGGGCAACGCTTCTACGTTTTCACTACTGAATTGAATTTTCTTTTGTGAATTACCTTTTCATACTAGGTAAATGTCCGGATCGTGCAATCTCATCGTGGTGTAGCGTGGGTTATTTTAATGCCAACGACGCACATTTTATTCAAAACGTGATAAAATGACGACAAAAAATCGTATATCAATTTTGATAGGCGAAAAGGGACCGTTGTAAAGGCGAAGCTTCCATCTTCTGATTTATTATAAAACGAATAACTAAAAAGTTTTATTAAGACCGACAGAAACGTATTTGAGGTACTTTCGAGGGAGAAATATCATCTTTAATTACTTTGCTGCGAAGTGTATTTAGATAAACGAGGGAAAATTCATTAGTACTACAATTGAAACTGAATAATTATTGGATTTACAATGCTGGTAATTCCGAAGTGAAAACGGAAGGAAAATAAATAGACGTTTGTTTTAAGAATAAGCTTAATTACTTCGAAGTTAATTGAAAGTCTCGCTAATAGCCCCCAAACCCATTTTGATGAAACGATGGAACATCGAGCGGCGGTGCGTTGTTAATTAAAAAAAATATTTAACTATCTGCTCGTTTTATTTTTGTTAAAATTTGACGAATCGGGACATGAAAAGTTAATGTTCAATAAAATCCACCCTTTTGTTTCATGATATCGGAAGAAAATAAAGCTTTTTTTGCGAATAAAAAGAGAATTAATGAAAAAACATTAAAAACAACGTATGGAAACGTGAAATATCAGAAAATACAAAAGACATAAATATGGAAAAGAACAACATGTGCAACACATACGAAATAAAGATATTAATAATAATATAAAAAAAAAAAACAATACGAAACACGTATTCACTAACTACGTTGAAAACAGCGCTTCTACAATAAGCATTACGTTCAATAGCATTTCACCAGGAACATCTATTATTTGCTCAATTATTTATCGACAATGCGCTGTCAAATCAAACACCCACTGTCAGGAATAGTATGTTCCATCGATGTAGCCTGCAAACGGAAGATGTCACGTGAAATTTACAGGAAACCTGTTGCAGAACAATGCCTATTATGAGAGGTGAATCGATCCAGTCGCGATACGCGGGGAAAATGATTTTCAACTCAACCAGTACGAAATCCGCATGAAAATTCATGTTACGCGTCGATTCTCTTCCGTTTCATCGCTGCAGGAAGTATAACGCGCTTTTAATTGGATCGAAACGTTCGTATTTGATAACGTGACAAGACATCCACCGTGATGGATACAATCGAATGAGGCGCGTCAGGCCAGAAGATCGAAGTAGACATCGCGCGTCGTGTCGAAACAGCATTCGAAACGGAGATATGTATCGCGCTGCCATCCAATCAGACATCTTTGAGGGGGAAAAATCTCGTTTAAATCGTTTCTCGAATCGACTACCATTCAGAAATCAGTTTACGCTTTTGCTATAACTTAATTATATTTTCTACACAATTTTCTATAAACTCGCGATTATTTGAAGTTATTTGAAGTATTTTCAGTCGTTACAAGTTTATGCATAAGATTCGTACGTGCCAAAGAGATATTCAAATTCCAACTATTTCACGATCTCGTAATAAAATTCGTTTGTCAAATTTTATAACACGTTTAGAACCAATTCCAAAGAACAATTATCACTAAACATCGACTGAAGTGCATCGATCATCGATTGAAATTTCCACTGCCGATCACGTATCACGTTCCATCGAGCAGCCATCGATATGACAGGACTTCAGCCGGAAGATCGTGTTTCCGGAAACTTTGGAAGTTGCTGCGAACGATATCGGTTAATCAAACGGAATGTATGAAACAGGGAACCGAAGGGCGAGCGGCAAAGGGTGGAAATGACGTAAACCAATCGGTATCGGCAACACACAGATATACAGAGGACGAAGCCAATCAGAAGTGGACGCCCTGTGCAACAGCAATTGCCAGTGGACTCTTAATCCTGGAAAATCGCCTTTTACATTGTCCGGTCGGATTAAAGCTGCGACCATACTGTTTTATACGCACAGCTTCGGTCTTCAAGTATATTTCACGTTCGAGCTCTGGACACCGAGCGATTTTGAGCTTTGCGCATAGAAAACGCAAATTTCGAACCCGTTTGTCCGGTTTTCTCGGTCCGTTTGAATCGTTCCATTCGGCCAGATTAACGTCGGATTATCGAACCAAATTGCGATAAAGGGGTGAATGTAGGAGTTTAAAGCGAAAATATTCGGACTGGTTGCAAATAAGAGCGAGTTCGATCGTGACGTTTATGGTTGTACCGTAGAATGGACAGGTTGCGATACTTTATTTTATTAATGTACAATTTTACAACTGTAAATTATGAAATAAATTATGAAAATGTAAAGCTTCTACAATAAAGTAAAGTAGAACTCTGTATCGCTATTCTTATTGCTGTTAATTCAAATAAATACAAGGAGTTCTTCTTTTCTTAAAGTCGTTGATAATTAATTGGCTCATTTGCAATTATACAATCATCTTCATTCACGAGAAAAAGATAACATTACGTCAGTTAAGGTGTTGGTAGAAACGAATGAATTAACGAAGCGTAATACTATTCCTTAAACTTATCTGGTAATAAAAAAATAATAGGAAAATAACATAAAAGTTGCTCGTGCAACGCGTTTATATGAGCCGGTCGCGGATTTTAATATGTCCCTGTACATAAACAACGTGATTTGCAAACACGATTACATCTGCACAGACATCGCCGTCAATATTAATAACCCAACTACGAACAGCATGAAATATAATTTCGTGCGCATTCCAGGATCCTCCATCTCGAAAACAGAAGGATATTAATAATTGATTTTCGCGTGATCATCGTCGAAACGCCGGCACGATGCTTTTTCGTTAAAAAGAAATTGCTCCAGGTAATTTCCTATAATTCCGATACATGCTCGAGTTTCAATATAGATGGAAACACTCATTTTATCACGAGGCAGACTGCTACTTTTATTCCTTTGTTTCGCTGTAATTTCCCTTGTAATTTACGAAGGAGAAAACGACGATTAAAAGCGTTTAAAAACAGTAAGACTATTAATTAATATAACTGAACTGAAGCGCTTAATACCTTCTGTTATGCGCTTTAAAGCTGTTTAATTAAATGCAATTGGAACATATTTATCTTCTTAGTTGTGGCAGACGTAAATGAAATATAATGTAACGTATCAAAGGAAGTAGATGATTGAAAATGGCAGAGAAAGATTATTAGTACGCAATTATCCTTGTTGCGATCGTCGAATTTTTATATCTCGATCTAGCTCACGTTTTTACTAAATAAAAAAGACGCTCAATGGCTTAAGAACGCGTATAACATAAGGTTGAAAAAAAAATTACCTATTCCGACAACTACTTTTTCATATTATCTTCGACATTTTCCAATATCGGAAAAAGCAAGAGATGGTTTGAAAATGACCGAAAAGATGCATCGAGGTTAATAATAGCTGTATGAATATTGTAGGAATTAATATTTGAAGATATTCAATTGGTTGTATATTAATAAAACAGCGTTTGATACATTGAATCACTCGGCGTGAGCCAGTAGTTTCAATATTAATCATGTTTGTATGAAAACAATAATTAAAGCTAAAGGTAAATGTTACATTATTTGAAATCATACATTAATTATAGGATTCTTGTGTTATTACCGGACTCGATCAAACAAAATTTAAATTGGTCATTTTAATTGTCACTTTAATTATCGTCATATATATAGTATCACGTATTTTTTTTCGTAAAATTTAAAATTTATTCCACATTTATCGGTAGAAATGAATGTACTTTTTATCGTTTACGGGATGATGGAGAAAATCCATCGATGATTTCAAACGGCTGAGTTTCACTGTTTGCGGGAAATATTCGCAAGTACGTGTTATAACTCTCTGTTCGTGACCATAAATGTTCGAAACCGCTTTAATGGCGGCAAACGCCATATAAAAAGCCACTTCGTAAAATTGTCAGGAAGCAGAGCACATTATACGCGTAAAAGCAATAAATTATTGTTATCGAAATGATACGATCGTACATATGATTTTATACTCATGCGTACGTATTATACTTTATTAATTCACGACACAAATTGCAACGTTAACGAATAATTAAAAAACATATACATATTTTGCAATTATTTCCATCGATTAGTTTAAAACATGCAATTTATTAAAATTTTTTCTACTTTTTCTTCAAACAGCTATTTACGCGTACTAAAGATAAAAAAGAAATATAGAGAAAACGACGAAAACCAACCGGATCGGGAGTTGCTCCATCGAATTAAAAGCAAAGCTCCAGGTTGCATCCGGGAAAAGGAGCAGCACGATGAAAGTTCGTTTCATTCACTCTCTCCCAGGTCGTAACTATCAGACTAACAAAAAATTCCAAGTCATTAAAGCTGACGAAGTGTATCAAACGGCCGAAAGACCATCTTGCGAGCGTTTCAGGGAGACTAAACGACCGCATAATTACGCGTTCAATGAGACCAGAGCGTTATCCAGGATGCGGCAAGAGCACTCGAGCTTGAGCCGGAGTTAGAACGCTTCCTCGAATGCAAATTACGCGGTTCAGCGACAGCGTACCTATCCTGGCCAAAATAAAAAGGGAAAACAAACAGCAGGAACAACATGGAATTTCGCTCGCGTGCTGTTTCACCACGCCACGACCCAGTTTCATGGATCTAATTAACTGTGAAACGGCCAACCGCCTTCGTTTATTTTCCTTCAGCAAACAGCACGTCCTCAGTTTGTTCGCGTTCCAACCGATTCCCCTTCTTGCTAGCTGCCCTTCCGACCCTAGATTTTTTCCTTAACAACCTAACACCTCTCTTTATTCGTTAATCTTTTGTCTTGCAACGCGAATCAAAGGTAGTATTCGCTTCTCATCCGCGTCGAAGCTTTTTTCAATTTGAAAGGAACGTTCAACGAGGGTCGAAGTTATTGAAAAAAAGGAGGAAAGGGAAACAGGCAGGTCTGTGAGCCTCTAAAAGATATTGTCGAGATGGAGGTGAGATCCTTCCCGAGGTGACAGAGCTAAATAATATCGAGATGGATGGCGACAAAGTCTGACACGATTAAAGCGAACGAAGAAGAATTGCGATGGAGAAAAAGCTATATGGAGTTTCTTCCTTTGTCACGGGCGTGTTTGTGAATTTACCGTGAAAGTTTCCTTTTTATTTTATTATATTTTTTATTTTATTTTTTTATCGGACGAGGATTTTTTTCACGGCACAAACCTGCGAAGAATCCTACACCAAGAACATTAAGAGAATGTAACACGCGATCTTCTCATAGATTCGTTTCAACCCAGGACAAAACCAGGCACTCCATAAATTCATTTCCAGAGATGCGAATACATTAAGACCACGTTGAGACGATTGCGTCTCCTGAAACGTTGTTCCCCGCGGCGAACGTCGGCTCCTCGGCGATGACTTCCATCGGGATGACTCAGGAAAAAGGAAACGTGCTAACGAGCCCCGGTCAGCATTAATTGTAACATCCTCTGGACGGTGGCGGACCGCTTCCGTCGCGCGATCGCCTCGTCTCTGAAACGAAGGAAGCTGCCAAGACGACCTCAACGCCCACGCCGTACCGACTATAGGCCCTTTCCTCCGATTCCGCTTCACTCGACGTCTTTAACGCTGCTACTGATGGCGAGTTTAGACCGAACGAACGAACGAACGCTCGCTTTTCCCCCACCTTAGCAAAATTTAGTAAACTGAAAGCGTAAATGGGAGTTCGTTCGTCGTTTGGGTAGCAGTGAAGAGTACCCAATTCGTATTAAACGTCATATACTTACGGCCGGTTGTTGTATGTACGTTCGTATTAAAGTAGATAAACCAAAGTGACGTAAATGTATATTCGTACCGCATGACGTAAACGTACGTTCGTACAGCTCAAAGGATTAGAGGGTCGTTTGCCAAAAACATTCCATTTCCATCGTAAGAAACTTCTGGCTCGATACGTTTCGCTAAAATTACCTTCCACGCTTGCATTTCACGCTCGTGCGTGATACGCATTGCAAATTAGCGGCACTTAACGACAGTTGGTCGGAAATCTTTTCTCACCCATAAAATAACTCTCAGTTCCCTTCCGGTCCCTTCTCATAGAAAATGATCTTACTCATCCGAACTTATACTTAACCGTTTAAATTGAATAATACTCTCCATCCTGTTTATCTTTACCTACACACATCGGAACTATGGTTTAACCATTTTTCAGGACGTTCTTTCGCGTTACCGATCGTCCCCATGTTAAGTAACATCGAACAAAGGCATCGCCGCGAAACGGTTCCGACGAATTCGATCTCTGATTTCTAACGAAAGGATGTCGATATTGATCGACTATTGAATCATAGAGAAACTGGCGGTCCCGTGCAACGATTCGATCTTTGCGAAACGTGGAATAGCCGACTGTAGGTGAAAACGTGACGCGCTCTGACAACGCGTTAACGCGATTGTAGCGACGTTGTGGATCGATTGCACGCATCTGCGATGTCCAAACGAATTTCCAGCGGAATCGCGTCATGTCGGTGCGGCCTTAAGTGCATTACGCCGTTTACGAGGTAGTAGCACTCTCATTCCGGATACAGGTACCGTAGACATTAAATTCAATGCACGTCAGACAGTGCCGCATGCGGGTACGGGACAAGTAGCACAAACGTCGCCCTCCTCCCTCTTCCCCCTTCAAGATTCACGTTTTACGGTCTCGTTTTATTGCACGCACGCCGATAAAATTCAGTCGGGTAATACCCCTTCTGATAAACTTTATCGAGGGAACGTACGAGAAACGATCGCGAAACGGTTTCGCTCGAAAGGTGCCGCGTGCCGTGTTTCTCCGCCGTTTTGTCTTCGATATACGTCGTGACGTTAGAGCTTTCGAAGAGAAAAACGAAGAAATTGCGATATCTAACCCTTTGCCAATTTCATTTGAACGTTTTTTACGACACGATCGATCGATAATTCTGACATACTTTTATCGCAGACTCTTTTGAAATCAAGAAGTTTGTTTCGAAAAGAAAAATGTTACGAATATTTGTAAATTTATTCGTTCTCCTTCTTCTAATTTCTATCCATCGAAATGATACAATTAAAAAATGATAGGAATAAAACGAAGACGATACTATCTCTATCTTTGTTTCGCCTCGTTTCAACGTTATATTTGATTTCTATTAATTAATCGTATTAGATATTAGATTATTAATTGTTTGAAAAATTCCAATATTCCTAAACGGGATTTCCATTGACAGTCAAAAATCGCGTTATTTATACTATCATAGAATTATATTTTATTGACTCGAGTCAAATATTTGGTATCATCTTCCGGATACATTTTACTTACGAATTTAATCACCGATGACATTTGCCAGGGGTATTCATTAATTCTATTCGCAAAGGGTAGAAATGTTTGTCATGAAAGTGACATGCACAGAGATACAAATATCGAGGCAGACGAAGCTCCTGCGACAAGATTTCGCCAAGCAGACACCGGAGGCGTCGTCTTCGTGTCGACCTCAATAATTATACTTTAATCAAAATCGTGACGAAATTTCCTTTGATGCTCTCTGTTTGATGATTGTCGTTATTCAGCCGTAAACAAACTAATAATCGCGTGATTGCCATTTCCCTCGTTCTCCTTTCACGATCGGCTATGATTCGTGCAAATTTGACGAAATTGCTAGGAAACTAATTCTCCGGTATCTTTGACAACGTGCTTTCGCCGTTTGGAAAACATTTTGTTTTCAACATAGTGATTCAACATTAATGTTTTCAACATTGTGTTATACACAATATATGGAACGTTACTCATAAATCGAGCTCGCATCAATTTTATTTGAATCTTATCACGGTGATACAGTCGCGCCTTTAATTAGAAATTCGTATTTCAAAAAATGACGCGTCAAAGATTATTTTATTAGTTTGCTGTTTGTTCGATACTGATACCTCAACGCTTTAAAGTGGAGAAAAGATATGTTTTTTTATTGGTTACGGAAAACCAATAAATTATGAAACTAGCGTTTGAAAGAGTCTTGTTAGTACACGTTGACATTACAAGCAGGATCTCTTCGAGCATTTTTCTTCGGTCGTTAAAAAGAAACGAAAGAGATTACTGTGTGTACTTGTCGCTGATTGCCAAGGATATCGAGAGGAAAGGAAGAAATATTCAATACTGATATTCCTATCCCGCATCCTCTGTGGAAAAATCGTCTCGAGAGGCAAACAGAAACGCACAAACAAGCTCCTCTTCCTTCGCTATCTTCCGCACTCTTTTCTACTTATTTGCACGGTAAGCGATGGCACGACATGAAATAAAGCCTCTGTTTAAATTAGTACAGGAATCCGAGATCGATAGTAGTTATAAAACCAAAGCAGAAATATGGAAACTAAAATGTGAATAACATATCGAAATGATGGTAACGTAAGAGCTATCACGATTATTTATCTTTTAATGAAACAACGCTTTTAACGAATAATATAAATACGTATTGGATTTCTAAATAATTTCGTTCAAATAAAGTAGTTAATGACGACGGAAAAAGAATTTACCTTATAACCTTTTACGAAATAATGATGCATAAATCGATAACAACGGCTGATTTAATTTCTCAATTATTAATTTTCAATTAATGAACATCGTATCGCTCGTTAGTTATTCGCCCTAATTATTACCTCTGCTTTACACAAGAAATTATTCCTTGGTCAGAATAAATAAAAAAAAAAACTCAAAAAAGCTTGTTATTACTTATCGTTTATACAAGTCCTCCCTCGGTTAAATTGGCTAAAAGAAAAGATACGATATTCTATCCCTTCAATTAACCTTTTGATTACATATTTAAATCACCATTCACGATCCAGTACCATCTTTTTAGTACTTTTTCCCTGCTCGAGTTCATAGCCGATATCCACAGAGAACATCGTAAATTAACTTTGTTCGTTCGTTCGACACTTAAGCGATCTCACAACAAATACGAGAAGTAAGAGGCCTTCGATCGACAGTCCTTTGTGCCTTCTTCGCGATTACGCTCGTTAAACCAGAAACAATCAAGCGCTGATTTTCTCTACGAACAGACCTAATACATTTCCAGGTACACGCTAGATGATTAAAAGCACCCTGTATACACTTTGCTGTGAACATATATATATACATACATACACGCTCCGAGCAAACAGATTTCCATTCGCGATCCAGTACACCGGTGCAAGAAATCAACGTGAAACTTAGCAGCCCCGAGGAACGCTTTAAATTTGTGATACACGCCGCGGGCAAGAGGTTAATATGCAGCTAAAGCACGAAACACGAGAGGACATTCGTTGAGAACTACGAAGCGTGGCCTATGTAAACCTGAATATCTAAAGGTAATGCGTATCTGACGAATAAAAGCGAAGATGTTACATTTTTCAGGTAGCTGCATTTCATAGAATATCTGCTGACTTCGTACGTAACGTAACGATTAATTTATAATCTCAAGGTGACGATTAATCGATGAGAATTTACATTGGCGCGAAGTTACGATCCAAAATCGTACAATCAGGCACAAAAATCTACGCACGCTTCTTAAACATAAGATACAGAACGAACGTGTATGTAAAAGAACGCGTATCATCGGACTAAATGGTCGAAAGAAACATCGAACGAATACCATCTATTGTACTTGGTAGAATAGATATGGTCGTTGTGACTGCGAGTAGGATCAACTTGTATTATATATTAATCTCCAAAAGACGATACGACCCAACTTAACCTGACAAATACGTCAGAAGACGCTACTCCGATATAATTGAGGTGACTCCAAGTGGAATCAACTTGTATTATATACATAATGGGAGTAGCGTTTTCTGACGCTTTTTTTAAAGGTTTCATTCATGGTAAAACACGTCAATTTGTACATTATGAATAATTCTTCAGAAAGGTCTTGGAAGCAACTATCTCTCGAAACTATCGCCGCGTAGAATAGAACTTTGCTTAACATCTACCAAACAACGAAATTATTTCCTCTCTTAGAACGAGCACGATCGACAGAGAAATTCTTCGTCGGTTGAAATTCTTCGTACCTGAAACCATAAACATCGCCAATTTTGCCCGAGCTTTCGTGACTTCGTTAGAAGTTTTACAATTGTCCTCCTTAGCGAACGACGAACGAACAACCGTAATGTGTTCGCGTCTAAGCGAAACGTTGCCAAAGGATCGATAGCAGTATGCCGCGTACGTCATCGCGAAAGAAAACGTCTTGCGTCACGTTTCATTAGGCGGTGAATAAATCATGGTAATCGCGTTATCATTAGGGAATAATTCAAAGATGCCGCGTCGACAATAAGAACAACATTCTTCTACCAAAAGAATGGCGGAAGTTGATTTCTGTACGAGCCTCTTTGTCTGGATAATTAAACGTTCGACGCTTTCGTGTAGCGCGTAATGAATAATTTAAGCCTTCCGCCGAACGAATTATTTATACACCTTTAATGTATTGACGTCGCATACTTACAGGGATACGCTAATTTCTTGCATAAATTATTCGTGTATCCGTTCTTCCAATGAAATTACTCGAACAGTTCGTAATTTAATTTCAAGCATTATATATTCAAGGACTTTGAGTAATTTCATTCATGCTCGTGGTTAATTTAGAATTATTTGACAGATCGATACTAATTGGAAAGATGTTGTGTCATTAAGCAAACACAATCTTGTTAGTTCGAACAAAAAGTTAGAAAATGATCGCCCTTGCTTATTTAACGCTCGATATTTCCTATACGTGACGTTGTTACTTTAACAAATTATCAAATAATTCAATGATAAACATATTCGTCTCCTTCGAAACTTGTTCTAATTTCGGTGCATCGTTCCTTTCCCACAAAAACACCAGCAAAACTGTGTTTATTAGTAATAATAGATAAAAAAAAAAAAAATGTCTCCTCTTCCTCGACAAAAATTCGATCCTAAAGAAATTAATGTCAATTTCCAAGGAATAATATCAGAAGCCATTGTGCGATGACAAGTCCACGAATCCATTCGAATCTCTTCCACTTCGTAGTTATTTCAACGAAAACCACGAGACTACAGCTACACGGTTTCGTGCGGAACAAGTCAGTTGGCCAAAATAACCAACTAGAACCGCAACGTTTCATCAACGTTTCGTACGAACGAGAAATCAGAAAGACGAACATCCGTTGAAAATTCAACTAACCCTCGAACGTTCCTAACTAATTAAAACCCGTCTGCTGTTGCTCATAATAATATTGCTGTGCATAATGTGCGCCGTGTGCAATTAAAGCAGCACGTGCACGAATTATCGTCGTATCCTGGCAACGTCACATCGAAACGATTCGCGCGATTAGATCAAACCATAACATCGATGAATTTTGACCAGAGACACGATCGCGACGACGCGACGCGACGTATCGTGTTCGAGGACAATTTTGCCTCGACACGATACGGTTCCGAGCGAAGAGGATACTTTAATTCACCCTTCGAGGGAAAATGTTAAAAGCTGCTCTCGAAGCAATCGTCAGGGGATCGTGTTTCTCGACAATTAAGGGGGACGAATTTTAGGGTGGAAGGAATACTGTGTATTTAATAGTTTAGTGGTGGATAAACGGAAAGAGAAGTGACGACGAAGGATAAGAAAAGATCGAAGCGAACGACGTTTGACGTTGAGTCTGGTAGCGAATACTTTGTGGTCGGAGTAAGTAATGTTATAGAGCGTTTGATCCTGCAACGAAGAATGTAATAGCAGAATCGTTAGAGCTTAGTTCCACAGTTCTGAAAGCTTTCCTTGGTCTGCGTCTATCGACAACATCGTTGACGAGCATAGTTCGTCAAAGGAATAGAAAGACTTCTCTAAACTAGAATTACCACAGATTTTTAACGATCTGGAAATTTGGCTGACGTTTTTCTAAAATGCAGGGCTAGGTACTTGTTGCTCTTATCGCGTTTCATTGTCGTTGAATCTCGCTTCGTTTTCTTTTGAACAATAATTATACGTATATTACACTCGTTAGTAGATTCCGATTTTAGGAGAAATAGAATATTCGAAATATTCAAATGTCTAATACGATCAAAGAACGGTGACTTTCTTTAATCCTCTTTGTTCCTAATTTAATGGACGATTAATTTTACGGGAATTACAGTGAGCTGATTTTACAGGGCTAACTAAGAGACATGGATCGCTTGACTGCACAAAGGATCTGTGTCGCTGTCCAAGTTAAGCTTCAGAGCTTAGGGAGCTTTAGTCTCTCTTATTAGACAGGAACGCTTACTAATATTCTATTCTGCACGAGATATATGTGTTAACGTTATGTTCCGCGGAAACCTATTGCTAGAACATAATGCGAAACAACACTACGTAAATAATTTCAATTGCGTATATTAGCTGATTCCGTGTAAGAATCGTTTTACGAAGAAGTAGAAACACTCCAAGTCTCAAATCATTTTAAATTATCGAAAATTTAATTCGGTGGAATGTTAGAAATTCTGTATAATTTGCAATCAGTCTGTATTATCCGTGTTACAAAGATATAGTACGCGGAGTTATTTCGGAGTTTCTCGCTGTACGGATCACCAGATTAGGTTTACAGTTGAATGAGGTGTCAAAGCTCTAGAGGTTGCCCTATTGTTGTAACTTCCACATACCTGACGATGCCTGCTTATACGTACATGCCTCGTTTCCTCCAGTTTATCGACAACAGACATATCAAAACCTTCCAGGTACACTTATAGTTAGCGATCCTGGCTAGATAGCAATCCTTGATTGCCAGTTTCCACGCTAGAGGTGGACACGAAACCTGTCGAAGTAGTGCGTTTTCCTTTTCCTTTCATTCCACTTTCTTTTTTCTTTTTCGTCGTTTTGCTACCGATCATTTTAACGTTATTAACGAATACTGCATGTGAAAGATCATTTAATACGAAACAATCAATTATTAAATTAACGGAAAAAGCCACTGGTTTCTGATATCTATCGTTAACACGATTGGTTAATCTCTACCCTCGCAGCGACAAAATAAAAACAAGCGTTTCGAATAAACCGTAACACCCTCTTAACGTAACAGACATTTACTTGCAGTCAACTTTTTGCAATGTCTTTCATGAAAAAATTCCCAGTAACTTTTCTATACGCCAAGCGTAGCGGATCAATAATTTAGCTGCAACGACTCAAATACGATACAACAGAAGGGGAAAAAACAAGAATAAAGAAAAGTAATCTGAATATTTTATAAATAGCCCAAGTTAGCTGTTGAAGGTACGCGTAACAAGTCCGCTCGAAGTGGAACAATGTCGGGATAAAACAAAGGAGGGGGCGCGCGCGTAAAACGTACAAAGCATTCATTTTATGCGAGACTCTTTATTTGACTTCACCTGCCACGATATTTCCGTCTCCGAGCTCTTCATTAACGTTCCGTTGTCTCGAAACGAACCGAGAATTTTCCTCCCGCCCCCTACCCCGCGTAAAATCCAGCCGTGAAATCGTCGCGGATTTAAAATACCAAACATCCATCGCTGACTGCGAAAACATCCGGTGTAAATCGCGATTTTCTTTCATACGGGTAACGAGAACGCCGCCATTGTTACTGATTCTCGGTGAAACATTGTTAATTCCTCAACGACTGGCTGATCGAGCGACGTAAATGGAATAGATAGCTGTAAAGTGGAATAAACCTGGAATATTTCGATCCTCGAACGAAAGTACGCTGATAGTTTGCGTCGGTTTCAACGTGTCTAATTAAATGAATTCTCTGTGACGGGGATGGAAACGCACGCGTTATACGTATGGTAATTAAAATGGAAGGCGGTCGATGGACTTAAAATGACGTCGATGTACCGCGTGTAGTATATCCGTAAAAGTTTTCTGCGATAAATGTTAAAATACTACTCAGTTGGTAAGTCATTGTACCGGAGTATATGTATTTGGCAAATATATTATAGATCGATGGTTCTAATTGATATTAATACGTAATAAAATATTTGATTATAAGAAAAGAATTATTAGATTTATTCAAGCTTTCTTTTTTATTAAGCGGTAAAAAAACATACAAATATTTTGTTTCAGAAGCTAATATTATATCTGTTCGATATTTTCTCGGAGCATATATTCACGAGGGTGTATTTCGATCAATCAACAATCGATGTAATTTAAGGGAAGGGTATACGCGATTGTATGGCAAATATTCGTGATTCCCTCAAGAGCAATAACGTCTGCTATAATACTCTAATTAACTAATGAACAATAGGAAACTACGTTATACATGGAATATCGCATCAAATAATTGCATTAGGAAATAAAGCTTTCGGAACGAAAATATTGAAATGTCTGCGAAATGAAATTAATCTCGTGCCATTAGTAAATTGTAATATAAATCCTACGTAATATACGAAACGAGTAATAACTATACGTTCGAATATAATAAAATAAATTTTCTCCATATACAAGAAAGTTATGTCATATTCGCTGATAATTTCTATTCTCGTACGAATGATCTTATATTGTCAGATATACGTAAATAGGAATGATCGGAGCACGGTCCTTGGTAATAAAATAAAATAAAAATTTCATTCCTCGTAGATTTAATGGCATCTTTCCTTAATTAAAATATGATTTTAATACTGCCGACTGGAGGATGGTCTCCGTACACGTGGCAAGAAATTAGGACGAAGCTTCATAATGAGATCCATTATACCAAATCCCACTTAGTCCTCAATTTCACCAGGCATTTAAGAAGCGGTTTGTACGCGTAAACGTCATACGCAATTCCAAATCCTTTGATATTAGGCATAACTATACGGAACGAAAATGCAAACTATACGATCAAACCAGTTATTTACGTTAATAGCTCTGTTAGGCTTTAAAGCGTTTCAAATTTTAAGGAAGATTAACTTGATCGATGTTATTTACCGTAACGGCTGATTCTGTTAAACGAAATGCGTCTCAGAATGAAAGAATTTTTTCGTTTGATTACGACAAAACAAACGCGTTAACTCGACTCGTGTACCAATTATTATCGACACAGTTGGATTATTCATACGAAAAAGTTTTGCGATTGTTAGCCGAGAACGAGTGAAAGATAATTTATCCAGGAAATTGAATTTACTTTCTCGCAACGAATCAAACGTATTTCGTTCGTCTTATGAGTATGGCCCCACCCGTTGAATAGGCGGAACACGCGACACCGTGCATGTCGACCAGTTTATTACGCTAACCCGATGCATTATTCAAACGATTCGCGTTTACGTATAGCACGAGATGGCTGCCACGTTTATCCTCCCTTTTTGTTTCGACCTGGCGCTCCTTCTGCGTATCGTCGTCGGTATCTTCGTTATCGATCGTCTATTCCTCGGCATCGGGATCGATTTACAGACGTAGCTACCGGCCGATGTATCGGTGGCAATTACCAGCCATATTTTACGCCCACCCAGTTCTAGGGACAAATTTTGCATGCTCGACTAATCATAATGTTGAACAGCCTGTCTCGCGTTTTCACTCGACCAACGAAACATGGTCACGAGAATGGCACACTTGCGCCTTTGCGAAATTGGCCATTCCATATGCAACAATTTAACAATATCGGAAATGCGGACAATTGGCGAAACATACGAGAAACATTTGAGAGGAAAGGTACCGTAAATTGGAATTTTTCATGCTATTTGTATAAAATTCAAGAATAGTACAAGGATCGATAAAACACGAAGCAACGTCTCACAAGCAATAAATACGAACAATTCCAGGTTACAAACAACACCGAGTATTATTTAAAAATATTTAAGAAATGTTTTAATTGAAAGAGAAAACGCGAACAAATGTACTATTATTTAAGCATAACGCAAGATATGATACTATTTCCACATAATTAATACTTGATACATTAAACAAGGATTATTCGAAATGACGTCTCGTCCGCAGTAATCTATTTTATTCGCAACCAGATAGCGTGAAATTTGAATAACGGGGTCATCATCAATTATCCAGTAATTAAATAACGTAACATGAATATTTAGCAGTTGGAATAATCAGCTTTTGGATGGGTAAAACAGACGCAGCGAACGTAACACTGAAAATAGAGTTCAATTTCTGTTGGAAAGCAACCGCGATAGAAACAGTGATACGGAGCGATATAAATACGATATTGAAAATAGAGACGTACATTTTATTTCAGAGCACTCTCTGATATTCTATCTTTGATGAGAAAGTTATCTCCTCTGATTTATACCTTTCCATTCCTTTCTAATAAGGAAATATAATATAAAAATCGTAGTAAGACGAATCGAACATCACCATTGACCTCCGTAAGTTATAACTTCTTAAATATCTGTATAAAAATACAAGAAACGATGAAATTATTTTTTTAAAAAATCATACTTTGTCTGGAAACGTATCGAAGACGCAAAGACAGGATTATTTAGAAAGATCAAAACGTATTTCCGTCGAAATCATGTACGTTCGGTCGGGTTTCTACGCGTTCCAAGAAAAGCCTTTGTGTCTCGCCCTGGAATACCATCGTTTAGAAATATATCAAACGAAAATTTGAGACGATCTCGATCAACGATTTCTTTGATACCCGCGCACAGTAGAGGAAAAGTGGCTTCCGTCGCATCGCGTAGGTAGTTTCATTAAAATGCATTTACCATTGGATTGGCAACTAAGTGATTGCGGAGTTTGTCATTAGCTGGTATTGACAAAATCTGCAATCATTTAGTTGCCAACCCAATATATGGCTTGTCTGTATGTTTCGTTGCGCCTATACGGAATTTAATCCAGTTGAACCCGGTGTGTTGAACGCTGGACGAAATAGTATAAAAGGAGATATCTGTAGTAGAAAAATTGTCAAGGAATAAGATAATATTGCTTGTAATTAACAAAGTCGAAGATGCGCATAGAAAAAATTCCATCGTAGGGAACTTACTAATCAGTGCCGATTAATCGCTTGAACAATCCTATTCGGTTGAAGCAACGTTCTCGAAATAAATTTATTTCGCTGTAACGCGTTACCCTGTATACGGATTTATATATAGTAAATATAGGTTTCGATATGTATCATCAAATAAGGTTGGATGGTTGTTTAGAAAATTTGAAGTAAGAAGAAGCCACAATTTTGTGCAATTCGATATAAAAATTCTGGGTAGGTGCTTGACTCATGCGCTATCCGGTATACACCTGGAGCAGTATGTGTGCATGCGAATACCCATAATATGGAACATGTACACCTCTATACGTATGATTATAGTACTACTAGACCCAATAAAGATAACCACGAACATAAGGAATCCGATAATGGCAAAACCAGAATCTAGAGATTCGATATTGATAATCCTATGGCCGTATAGCTTAAGGAAGACAATTTAGACGTGTTTAGCAGTTACCAAGATTCTAGTAATATCAATAAAATTGAGAAGTAACGAAGGCTATCGAAACATAAGGAGTTTCAAATAATACGGAAACATAAATAGCATGGAAACCGTTCAAATATTCATATACGTACGGAGAAATTGCTAGAATTACATGTAAGAACCCTGAGAATGTACTGAAAATCACGAAACATCTGTCAAGAAGATAAAACGTCTAGGAAATCGTTTAAAACAGATTTAATCCTCTGTATTTCGAAAGCTTGTAACGATATTATCGAACAACGTCTGATAGTTCTAGTCTTGAATCATCGTAGAAATCTGTTCAACGCAGAATCTAGAGGTCACAAAAGCCAAAGAAATAAGATGTACGTATGAAAATACCAATGTGTAAGGAATCTCGAAGGAAGATCTAAAAATTTCCCATTCTCGCATGATAGGTACTAACATCGACGTATCCATATGTCTTAATAAACATTTACGTAGGTATTGAGAATCCACAAAGCTGTGCAAATATGCTCGATATTCTACGGATCTTCAGGGGCTACTAGATTACTTAACAACTCAGTGAAAACCTCGAAACCACTGAACTACGTGAAACCACTAACTCCTAGGAAACCTTGGAACCATTCCGTATATTTTATCATCCATCGAGATTAATTTACGTTTGTATTAACACACATAGGTATATCAGATCGTTACATGTTCGAGCGATGATATGGATAATTTGCAAATATTCATGCATTTATAGAAAATTTATTCCCTACATAAGAATTAATCTCCCTATTTTTCTTCTTTCTTCTTTTTCTAGTTCGTAAAGAATAATCGGAATTCTAATAATCAGAGTCAGATGTTGCCGAGGACAGGTCCAGAAACGCGGCGTGTCAGTCAGTTCCACGTTTCACCTCGGAGACGGTGAACATTGCTTCAGGCGACTTTCAAATCGTGGAAGCTGAAAGCTCCGTGATGTCTGGAACTTTGTTCGGACTATGGTAAGGTGGCACGATATTAAACTGGCTGTCATTGAAAGTCTAAAACTTTTGCCCAATGCTATAGTGTATAAAAGGTTGAATAATGAGATATTGTAATGATAATGAATATTGTAATGATAATAAATATTATAAATATTATAATACAGAGGAATTTGTTTAGGGGAATTCTAATTCTTCGAGTTGCCTCGAACAAACCGTTGTACCTGTCATTTAAATATTGAAGCGTCATTCGACGAGAATTAAATATAAAGTCGCTCGAAACTTTTCTTACTAGGAAATGAGTCGACTAAGATTCGAGCCACATTGAACGAGACACATTTACGATAACGAAGGGACGTCAAAAAAAGTATAATTATTTATTGCCTTATTACATTCGTGTCCCAACGAATTACTCAGCTTCTCAGCTTTACGAAAAAGTATGGTTCCTCGTTTCTCTCTATTTTTCTTTTTTCTTTCTTTTGTTAAATGTCGAAAATTTGCAACGACGTTCCTACGAAATAACCCGAAAGATTAATTTAAAATCGTAACCGTCAGTCTAAAGGGACTAAAGCTGTATTTTCCATTCTTAATCGCACTTGTCATTATTCGCTAATAGATAGTATGTATCATATTATTTTATTCGTTACAATATTATATCGATATATGGCCAGTATTTTATCATCGTTGAAAACGAGTTTATCAATAGTTTCATCAAGTTTGAAATTAATACGAAACAAGAGAATTTGCGTTCGATATAAACACTTTAGATTTCATTCCATCATTTTATCTGTACTCTTTTTTTCATTTAAACATTGCGATTGTGAATTTGAAGTATTATAATGTCCTTGTTAAAAAGATTAAAAATCAATCATCCTTATTTCAATCCACTCGATCGAGGGCGAAATTAATAAACTCATATTCTTGCTGTAGCAAACAAATAAGCTACGAATTCATATCGTTAATATATTCCATCGATTACGCGTTCGATCAATTTCTACTTCGAGAAATTAATATCTACAGAGAAACAACGTAGGCACTTCGTATTTTGAAATTATTTGATCAGCGAAATATTAAAATTGTATATTGCAATATATTGTCCCTTCCACTTAAGCGTAATGAAAGTCTGCACCCACATTCGCATTGGTTTCCCTCTTATTGAAATCATACATTGTTCCAAATCCCACGTCATTTCATTAAAAAACGTATTTCGCAAGTACGTAGATATTTTAATCCTTTGATTTATATTAAACAGCGCTAATATTGTTACCGTCTAGCGTCTTAATCTTCAATCGTAACTAATGCTTTAACGTCTAGAATTACAGTTTATAAATATCGTCCGATCTCTTTAACATCCCGCATACATCTTCGATATCGCGACGCACAGATTTCCACCATATTTCCCTTTACAAATCCTCCAAGAAGTAAATTACGCCCTTTTAGCATTAGAATCGAGCCTATCGGCTAAAAACTTCGGCAAGAATCGAATCAGATATCCGTAACGATATCAGAGGAAACCACGAAAAGATCCGACTAACCGAGAAAAGGGAAAAAATTTTTCTCACTTCAGCCAGCAGAGACGACTCGGTATCGATCGAGAGGGTGAAAGAGAGAGAGAGAGAGAGAGAGAGAGAGAAAGAGAGAGAGAGAGAGAAAGGGGGATCATCGACTGGCACAGGAATCAACGTGCAAGCTCAGCCATCTTCATCCGACAAATTGCAATCCTTCTTTCCCGATCATAGCAGATTAAGCATCTATTTTACAGGTGATTTCACGGCAAGGAGTTTCAACGTGCGACAAAGCATGAAAGCTCTAGCTTCGTTCGGGTCAAATCGATAAATAGCCGGTGTTGGATGGCTGGACTTAACCACCTGGCTTCTCGCGAAACTCTTGTTCTCGCTCGCTCGACAAAGAGAGGTCTAACCACGTCACCGACCATTATTTCGCGATTAGGAAAATTGTTGGTGTCGAAGTTTTTCCCGATATAGCCGCGGAATCGATAGAAAATTGCACATGTTGCTGGGAGGAAAGTTGAACGAGGAATGAATCTTTGTTATCGAACAACGTGATAGTGGGAGATAAACGATCAGGATGGGGAAAGTTCTAACTGTGTCGGGGTACGACTGAATTCCCGTACGAGAGGCAAGTTTCACGGGCAATTTTCAAATTGCCATAGTTGCGCAACGATGAAGATGTAACGGTACGAATGCTAGTGTAAAGGAACTTCGTCGCTTAAGTGATTGCAACTGGTGATTTTCGTCCATGCGCGTTCTTCCTTTATTCTTGGACTTTGAAATAAAAATTAGAAAAAAAGAAACACAGACGCAAAAGTGGGTGAGAAGTCGCGACCACGCAACAAACAAACGATCATCTATAATTATGATGATAACGCACAAAACGAAAGTTTAAGATAAATAATGCGTATCATACGCATATCAAAAGGCGATTAAATATATCAAGCCTTCGTGTATCGTATTTACAAAAATGTTCATTTCATATTCTGGTCGACTTATTAAAAAAAAGTCGGGGAAAATCATTCGGAAAGAAGATGAATCGAGATTGAACGTCAGTGTTACTTTCGATCGGAAAATATATTAGCGACGGTTAATCTCAAGAAATAATTATAATGGGATCGATGTAACGAGCGGTTACGTTCAAAGGAATGCATTTCATCTTCGGCTTGATACGGTTCTGTTAAGCATACAAGGCGTATAATTCGAATATGTCAACGTCACGTACCGGTCTATATAGGCTAACAATCGAACAACAGATCGTGCCAACATCCTGTTATTATAAACCATTCAACCATCCTTATGAGTGATCTTCGAATATTTAATTATTGTTCGTGATAAAATTCAAAGGTTGATTTATTGGATGCCGGTATTGGCGCCATTCGTCTAGCTTCGATATTCTTTTGCATTTCATATTTCAAAATTTATATTGAACATTCTGTCTGCACTAAACGCTATTCTATAGCGTCTGTAATATTACAGAACGTGTAATAATTACGTATATATATATATGTATATTACACATTTATTTCTCTCGTCAATTATAATTCAGTATTATAAAATTACGCATCATGTGGCAATTACTCTCGCATCGTTACAAAAATCCGACACTATCAGAACGAAATGTATAGAATCTGATAAAAAAAGAAAGAAAAGAACACTTCAGTGGAAAATAATAGCGTGTCGATACCTTTTGTAGCCAATGTAAGTATCTGATCAACGGCTACGATTACAGATGAAAGGACCGACACGATCATGGTGACACAATGAACGTATCCCATAGGAATTTATCCGTCGGTGCATCCGTTGTCGGGTGTGGCATCAACGGTCTGACTGCATCCTTGAAAAAGCTTTTGACACGGTCGACTTGCCTCCACGGCGAACATTCATCGAAAAGTTCTGCGGAAGTGGGTCGAGAAGATTCGCTCGCGTCAGCTGCGACACTTGCATCAACTTCCGACCGAATCGTCCCGATAAGTGGAATTAAAGGAACCAAAACGGCAATTGGCTCTCGAACCTTCATTTTCATCGGCGATTTTCATACGTCACACAACATAAGAGTATGTTGAACTGTGGATGACAGTTAAGTGAAATTATATTAAGGAGAATTTGACGATGAAATAATGGTTTTAATGAAATTAGGTTCGAGGAACGTTGGAACTTTCGAACAAGTTACGCGTAGTCTAAATCTGTTAAACGCGATTAAAATTGATACGGGCATTAAATTAAAATTATAACTAACGATAGTTTTATAGTATATGTTCTAGCGCTGTTATTGAAAGATTTCGTTTCATCTTCTAGCGCGTGCTTTTATCTTCTTTCTGAAAATTACCCGAAATGTCTGATTGGTATATTATTGGAGAACACATTTGTGTGTATTACAAAAGCAAAGCTATCAAAAGCGTATTGATCTATATATAACGGATATACGGGAACTCTTTGATGATCAAATTCGATGCAACAGACAGATTATTGATAAACACCATCCTCGCTCGAAATACATCATACCGGCGGCCAAAATTGTTGTACATTAGACTTTGAGGTTGATGCTTCACCGAATTTTCCATAAAAGAAACAAAAATATCAAATACGACTAACGATAAATCATGGATATAACAAATGATGAATAAATACTGAACATATTTAATTATTAAAGTCGCCATATGACAATACATAGATGGAAATAGTATATTACAAGGAAGAGAAAGATATTATCGCAACGCCTGTTCGAACACTTTAATATCTATGCTATAAAATATTCTATATCAGATTAGTAGGTGGCCGCGTCTTTCCTAACATTTTTTATCCACCTGTACGATAAAAACTGGAAACACGAGAGACAGAGGTAGATAGAAATATTTCAAGCATAATTCAGCTTTGATCAGATCTATGGTTCTTAAAAAAAACAAAAAAAAAAAAAAAGAAGAAGAAAAATTTCTTTTCCGACTTCGACCTCTGTTCGATAGCTTCAACCGAACAAGCAGGCGAAGATATTAAAAAGAGTGCACTCACGGTAGGTGTAACTTCAGATTTTACTCCTTTCCCACTGAACGAACAAAAACTTAGGAAAAGTATTCGAACATCCTTTCCGATGAAACGACGAATACTCGTGGCTTCCAATTTCTTTCGTCTCGAATTCTTCCAAGGACTTATTTCTCGTCTGAAAAGGCGAGCAACGTGTGTCACGCTTGTATTTCTTCTACGAACGATGCACGTCTTTCTATTATAAGAAGCAGTCGGTGAAATTAATTTCGCTAATGTACGAAGCGGCAGGTAAAGCCGGTAAAAGTTCAAACGGCCAGTCGCAGCTTTATTGCGATCCATAAAGTACGCACGAAACGATGTTCTCATCTTATCCGCGGACAATGCGAGTTTCGTGTCGTCAAAAACGTATAGATTCGTGCAATATAAAACGAATTTCAATAGCGATACGTTTAATATTCTAAAGGATGGAAAGAGGAAAAGATGTTTTCGACCGAGAACAATTTTCTTTGATTCCTCGAATACGTGACTTTGCCGTATTTCACATGTGACTGGAATTTATTGACTTTTGAAACGTAACAGCGCGAGAGCAGTCCGCGGACCACGTGACCACATTCATCGATATGTTTCGTTCGACGTGACGACGACAACTATTAATATTTCGCTGAAGCCATTCAAAGTACGTGTGTATTTGCGTGTTCTTCGTGGAATTGCGCTTTATCCATGCTTGTTTGTTAGCGAGATAGTGCGGGGGACAAAGGAAAAGTGAGAAATATACCGTGCTGAAAAACTAAAACGCGATACGAGCAAAGGAATTTTTCATTAAATTTCAATTCGTCGTTTTGCTGGCTGTTCGTTTCAAGCTGCGATGGGTGGAGAAATGAAATTTCCGCGAGCAGGCAAAAGCTCGGAGATGCTAATCGTGACGGTCTACCGGAGCGCGACAGACTTCCCAGAAGTAGAAAACAATGTGCTTGGCCAGAAGACGGAAACGATGGAAGCACTTTGAAAAATGAGAGCTCGTCTCGAACCTCTCATCGAGCACGTACATATGACGTACAGATGTATGTACGAGCTTCCTCATCGACCGCAAAAAGCCACTCCTCCATGACGTCAAAAAGTCTTATGGAAAAAGTAACGACCAGTAATTTCTTCTTGGAAAAACAATAACTCACAAAATTAACCACTTTTCTATATGCGTTGGTCGTTCAATAAACAAACGAAACAAATTGCTACGTTTACTCACTCATTCACAAATTCACTCATCTCAGCCGCAAAGTAGCACGAATCAAACTTTATTCGACGGTCGCTTCACCCAAAACTTCGCAGTGATAAAACACCCGTAACGTCGGCCATCGTGAAGGTCGTTGAAAGCTGCCGCAAGATACGGGTATTAAGAGAAAGGAACGATACGGGTGCGCGTAAAAGATCCGACGTCAATGGAATCGGAGCGGAAGGTTGGGAAACGGGGAAACTTCGCCAAGGAAAAGGAATCTGTGTCCAAAGGGAAATTACGTCGAGGGTTCGCGCCTCTAGGAGAAACAGCGAAACAGGAAGAAGAAGAAGGTGAAAGAGAAAGGTGTAGGAAGAATAAAAAATCGCAGAACGTAAAGTTGAACGAAGAAATTTACCAAAGGCTTGGGAAGAAAGGGAAGCAAATGGGAACGTAGAACAAAGCGACGTGGTTGGATAAAAGGAGGCGGAAAGAGGAGGAAAGATATCGAAGGATAGCAAACGGCGAGCACGACGGAAGAAAACAAACGCTCGTTAACGAGACGCATCAGGGCAGATTGAAGAGATTTCCTGCCGCGGTTTAGCCAACCAACTCTCTCTTTCTACCTCTCTTTCTCTCGCTTCTGCCGCGTAGACCCCAACGACGACCGGGACCAGAGGTTAATTTATCGAATTAAACGTCGTACAATTGCGTTATAAGTCCGAGTCACGGGGACTTTTTACCGCTGCGTACATGTGTGTTAATATACGTGTGCCGTTCGTACGGTTCCTCGCGTTGGTCTTCGTCTTCGAGTCCGAACTGATCGTGCTGTGAATAGCTTTTAAAACATAGAACCGAGAGGTCAAAGCGGGAAATGCTAGAGGAAATATTTGACGACTCGGTTTCGTTCTACAGAATCTCACGGAATGGAAGTTAGTTAAGCAGATAGAAGTTTCGTGGGAATGTTTGTATTCTTTTTGCAGAATGCAAAGGATCGACTATGATTCATCCTGCGTATACGATATAAGTATTTTATACGATCAACGCAAATAATCCAAAAACTTTCTTTTTACATGGAACTTTAATTTTTGGAAAGATAAGTCTGATGACCGATCGTACATCTCTCTAGTCGCGTACTTGCGCAACTGTTAACGTTTACGCCAATAACGTAATATACACTCAATCATGGACGGTAAGTCTTTAAGCACGAAGATCGCGTATCTTTTGAAAACGCAGAAAGCATACTTGCATAGCTACACCCTTTGCCAGCTACTCCAATTGCAAAGTAACCAAAAGGGGCGCAAACATCGATTCGGTCGATTCCTAATCTAATCTGAAGGTAGAACGTCGTGGACGATCTTTATTCAACGACGCCGGAAGTTACACAACCGCTCGACCGACGAACAGTCCGCAAGTTATCGTCCAATCATATTTTCCAATCATTTTCTCCAGGAAAATGACAAATTATAGAACGATCCCTTACCGTTGCCTCGATCAATGTTCTTCGCTTATTTTTCGTATCCTGACTTGCGCGTGCAATACTCGTAACACGGATGAATGTACATGACACACGGATGAATTAAATAAAAGATTTCATTCGATCAACGGCGTTTCCGCGAATGCATAAAGAATAGGAAATAAGAATTTTCTACGTCGGAAGCGCACCTTTCGAAATAAAACAGTACAGAGAAGAGAGGAAAGATAGTATGCGAATAATACGAGAACGAGGTGCGTAGTTGGAAGTCAATCAGCAGAATACGAGAGAGATCCTTTGGTCGACGAGAGATTATAGGGCAAAATGAGTTTGCAAACACGACCAGCCACGATTCAAAGTCGCCATGGAATTTCTACATCACAGAACAGCCAATGAAAGCATGGAACAATGTGGGATACGCTTCAAGGTATGTCTGTAATTCCATGAAAATATGGTCGTTCGCAACTTGCTCGACGTATAATCTTGTGAGCGCGGTCAAATTTAAAATTTTCGTGGAAGCGAATCGTTTTCAAAACCGTGAAAACTTTCCAGTCATTTGTAATATTTAAAGTGGAACAAAGTACTTTGTGATATTTAAATGGAATTTTATCGTCACGAGATATTGAACAAGTTTCGTTATTAATATGATTAATTTCTCGTTTCAATCTCGTGCTAAAACTAAAACTAAAACTAAAACTAAAACTAAAGCTGTTAAAGCAATCGGAAATCTCGTCGCTCGTTGAAACGGAACTAAGATTCGAACATAAAAATTCGAGAATTAGCAGAGTTAAGTAATTAATCGTATTACTTTCTTAGCGGTACTTTCGTAAAACCTTTCACGAAAAGGCTACATTTTCACGTTCACGATCTCGTACTATCGACGTATACTTACTTACAAAAGGGTTGACAACAAAAAAAAAAAAAGAAGGATAATCCCTTGATTCCAACTAGAAAAGACTGTTTCACGAAACGTTCACAGGTTCATCGAGGCGAACAGTCGACGAGAGGTCTCGAAATCGGCGCGATCAAGTGGCTCGCGAAGCCTGGTTCACGCTCGTGGCCACGTAAGCCGATGTTCAAGCGGTCCAGCGTAGCCCACTGCAAAAGCCGATTTCGCCGCTGAATACGGCAATATCGATCTCAAAATTCCCGGTGCTACGTTGCACACTCGAGGCGTCGATACATAGCCAGCCTCACCCGGCCAGATGTCGCGAGCCACAATTTTGAATAGCATCGGATCAATGGAAATCCCCCGTTTCTATTTCTCCTCGGGGATCGTACGGTGTCTATGGTGTACACACGATCCATTCGCTCGGTCTAGGCTATCCACAATGGACGATGGACGAGAAAATTGGACGATCGATAGTCGTTCGGATGTTCTCTGGGAAAGATGTATAAGAAGATCGAACATCGAGTCGAGCATCGAGACGAGTGTAAAGAGAAGTATCGGGGCGAGCATCGACGAGAGCATCGACGAGAGCATCGACGAGAGCATCGACGAGAGCATCGACGAGAGCATCGATACGGCGATTAATTTAAATATATATTAGCCAAGGAAGGGTTTTCATCGGCGATAGCAGATCAAAGGGAGAGCAGTGGCTTTGCTAGAATCGAACGATAGGTCGCGTGCAATCAAGCGTACCTTAGCAAGATGGCTTTGATCTTGCATCGAATATTCGACCAGAATCGCTCACCTGACTTTGAGTTGCGGCGTTAATGGAATGTATCGAATTGAGTCGATGTTCGAAACGACGGTGAAACTACCGGCTTCCGTGTTTCCAGAAATGTACACAGGCAATGGGAAACGTAAAGTCTTCTACATTGCAACGATAAACGGCGAATAATTCAATGTTGGTTTACGTAAAACGATCAGTATTCCATCTCGAGATACGTAAACCTTGCTATTAGCGAAGCTTGTAATGCGATTACGAAGGAAGCTCAGAGTAGAAATTTCGCAACAATAGAAGGAACAATCGTAAATTTCCTTAGAAATTTCAATTTCTTTCGCTACCTTTCATTTCCGTGAATTTCTTCTTTCGTTTGCATCGTATGCGTACGAATTATGTACAATTAAATTTGTTAGAGTTTTCCAATAAGCGTAACGAATACAACGTGATAGATACGTAACTTGGTTGCGAGTTACGTATCGAATGGTGTTTCTCTCGCGTGAATTCTGCTTCGATTAAGTAGCTTAAGAACTGGAAAATCTCATGGATAATTCAGTGGAAAATAACCGAGAATCTAGTGGCGAGAAAAATCTTTACCTCGCAACGAGCAACGAGCTAGCGAACACGGCAAGCGTGAGAAAAAGAATTTCCAAGTTGCGGCAAAAGTTTGCCAACCCCTCTAATCTAGCCTTTCATTAACGCCAAATGAATACAAATGGCGAAAGCGTTTCGAAAGCCGCACGCGCGCAACACAGAAAGAGAAAGAAGGGGCGAGAGAAACGGAGAGAGAGCTTTCTCCAGCGTCGATTCTACGAAAGCGAATTTAACACGAATTAATCCATTCACGTATTGCGAAGCACGCCTTTAATCACGTTCATAGAAATACCTTAAACCAACGAACGGACTAAAATGAGATTTATAAGATGAAAAGTCAGACCACAAACGTGGACAAGACGGAAAAACACTCTCGAAATTAACACGTAGTACAATAAATAAAAAAAAAAAAAAAAAAAAAATAGTGACGTAAAGAGAAAGAAAAAGAATGGGACAAAGGACAAATTGCTTTGGCTGGTGTATTCAAAATTCCAGAACGAACAATGTAATAATGCGCATCGAGAGATTCTTCAAAAGCAAATTGCCACTCAGCCCGACATCGCCCGAAATTGCGTTTGTTTCGAGTGTATTCGTATACAGAGCGCTTTGTATTTATTAGATGGGAAACTCAAGAATATAATCGAATTGCGGTATCCTTCCGTTCCAAGGTAATTCGATCATTCGCCTGCACTCCGTGCCAAAATGAATTCCCTCGTCTCTGTTTTCGCCCTCGTGCTCGATAAGCTACTACGAAAAATGCTTCTGGTACACACGAACACACCCATACAAAGTATGCTTAGGTATACTTGGGGAGTTGTCCATCTAGAAGGTTATTGGGGGAAGAAAATGCTTTAGGCTTCGTGGTGAAAGCACTTGAGCGAGACTCGACGAAATACGATAATATAACGCATATGGACGTTGCGCGAGTAATCTCGCTGACACGATGACTATCATCGATGAATCCTTCGATGGACAATAGCTTCTTTTCGTCTGGACATCGAGTAGAAGAGACGAGAAAATATAAGGCGAGTCGAGTTACCGCGACATAATCGTTCATAGAAATGATCCTCTAATTGTTTTGAACGATGTGTTAATAACTTCTAAATATAATAATATTTTAATAAAAATATAGAAAATGCTCGATTTATACATATAGTAATATCTAGACATATAGTTGTATATGTTTGTAACTGTTCAATAAAAATACGTTTACACATATATGGGCATTCAATTACGAATTTCACTGTCAATAAAATTTAGCGTCTAAACTGTCAGGAAATTTCAGGTTTCGTATTCACGATTCCATGAACACACAAGCTGTTAGTTAATTCCATGACAACCAATGGCACCTGGTCCCCAAGCAAAAGTTCATTAATATAAAATTCATGCCGGGAATCGTTGGTCGTCTAGCTTCGTCAAATAGCTCCTAATGTAGACAATTATTCTAACGGAGAATGCTTACGATACCATCGAGGTTGCTCAAGTTAATTCTTAACGAGATGGTAGAAATTCCTTGACTAAAGTCCACCAAAATCGTTGTTCACGCTTAGCGAGAAGTTTTAGCCAGATTCGTTCGCTTTGTACGTAACATACGAGTATTTTAAAAATATTTTCCAACGTGATTATTCAATTGAATTAACGTTAATTACAAGTGAAAAATCCTGGTTCGCGTCTCATTTTCTGCTTTCTGTCAAAGACCATAACGAAAAAAAACGGAGACGTCCCATTAAAGGGATCAGGTTCTCTCGGTAGGATATTGTAATTATCACTGGCTCGTAATCAGACGAGTTTCGAGATAGGTACGAGCTCTGGTTTCACGAGATTTGTAAAATTACCTCGCGAACCTCAAACGAAGCCTTACGAGAAATTAACTGCAACTAAGAAACTCGCGTTTAATTAGCTGATACGAAAATATACGTTAAGCTTGACATTTTATCCTACCTGACTCCGGTTTCACGTCGTCTAATTGAACGAATCAATCCGACGACGATCGTGCAATCATACTTTGCATATCGAAAATTCCATGTTTACAGAATCTATCCTTTCCGACAACCGCTCCGACAATTTTTTACGCTTATCTATGGTAATTAGGGTTAAACGAATCTCTCTCATCGCCTATATATAATATTGCGTTTTGATGTACGCGTCATTTAGCGTGACACAGGACATTCTGATCGATCGATACAACATAGGTACATATGTAATTGTACAGCAAATTCGATCAACCTATAATGTTCTATATTACGATTCCATGAATGGAATTACAATGGCTAGCAATTACCCTGGTTGCAACAACCGTAAACAAACAAGCCAACTTAATTAGTAATCGATGATTAATAATCGGAAAAGCTGGTGTAAGCAAACTCATGTAAATTACCGTATAGTTTCGTTTTCCAACTTGTCAGGGATTAAATCCGGACACGTAACGCGTACTGTCGAAGTTTGACTCCAGCTTTTTCGAACATCCCGTACAATAATTCGTTTACCCTTATGTTTGTCAATAGGAATTCCTATGAATTACGTGGCGAACGATAGAAGAATCCGGAACGATAATAAATCCGTCGGAAAGGCGCGATAAAGACAGCGATAAAAATCTGTCGGAAAGTCGTCGTTTCGCGCGGTTACAACCGCAAAAAGATCGGCATTTGCCGACCGTCCGGGAAAATCTTTTCGGATGGATCGTTCCAAGTATCCCGCGCGTTTTCCCTCAGTCGAAGGTCGTTTCGTCCGATATAAAACCGATAGGGAATGACGCCATCGACGTCGTATACCATCCTGGGTCACGGAGCGCATTATCAAGCGGGTAGCCGCGAAAGCAGGCGGATTGTTCCTTCTCGCTGTGTTCTCGCGGTAACAGTATTTGCGGAACACTTAAATGGAATCTTGTCCCGGGGACCGCCTCTCTCGCGACTGCTCACGCTGCCAACGATACCGTGCACGTACGATCGTAAAGTACGCGCCATTATTATGGCCGTGATAGCGCGACCATATGCACATGGCACTTAACGCGAGTGGGGGGAGAAACGGTCCGGCGCCGGGGTGGAAACCCAGTTGGGGAATTAAATAGATCGAGAAATAGCCCAAGAATAGATCTGCTAATGCTCTCTCGTATACGATATCGACTTGCAAAGTTCTCGATTTGTAATTCGTACTTTCTTACCGTCTTACCAATTTACCATTGAAATATCGCTGCTTGAATTGATATCTATGACTTTCTCAAAGCGCGGCTTAAGAGCGCAATAATTTGATAATTCAAAGCTTCGTCAAGGTTTCGATAAATACGAACGACAATTTCGTTACGGCGTATTAACTTTAAAAATCGATTTTATCGTGTCACTGTATCGTAGCGTAACGTAGCTGTGTCGATCGTAAAGAAGGTAATCAGCGCAGATCCTCTTATCCGTAAATTTGTAACTAAATTGTAGCTTGTTAAACGCAAACAAATGTACCCGCATGTTTTAAACGATAAACCGTATCCTTTGAAATAATATACGCTTTAAAAAAATTCCATTGCTCCGGCTTACGAACGCTTGTACGCGTCTGCAACAATTTCCTTCCCACAAATTTTATTTTATAGCTAAATCTTCTTTGGAGCTAGCAATATTACAAACAAATAATAACGGCGATAAATATATAATAAATTTTTGAATTTACGTCGAAATATCGTATCTACATCGTTCGTATAAGTATACCTTTGTATTAGTCATTACATTAACTGTTCGCGATTCTTCCAAAGAGACAAAAAAGTATTCAAGCGATGAACATGTCTTACTTTTAAACCTTAAACACCCTATCAACGTTTATGCGTGAAATAAACAACGATCCACAGCGACGGAGGTAGTTTCTTACAGCTAATTTGCTAACAAGAAATTTCTGATAGTACAGTTTTGTTCCAACAAGACTCGCTCGCTGTGTGATAAACACGAAGATCCAGTAGCAGTTGCCAAGATAAATAAGGCTCGTTTATGGTGATTCGTCGGTTGTGTTAACTTAAAAATACGAGACTCGAAAGTGGCGACAGCAACCGTTCAACGGAAAGAATTACTGCAAATTTGTTTAATAAAAGTAAATCTTTGCAACATCGGCTTTGCCAGCAGGCTGAATGCTATTATAACTCGATTCTGCTCGATTCAGGCTAGACGGCATTTAAGTTTATTCCTGTTTTCTCTCTTGAATTACTATGCTAATTGATCGACACATTATTTGCTGCTTGAAAGTATATTCGTTAACATGGTGTATTACGTAACTCGTTGCTGCACATATTCGCGTTAATAACATCGAGAATCCAGATCGTACTACGAATATATCGTCCCTTTTCCTATCTCGATAAACTTCATAAACGATACCAGTTCCATTATTATCGCGTGTTATCATCTGATATACTAGAAACACTCTCTTAAGTTTCAATTACCAAATAAGGAAGTTGCCAGGGTGACGAAAGGAGCACCCAGAAAACGACCACGTTAATTCACCTAAATATAAATATTAGCACTTCGATAATATCGGTTATCGTTAAAGGAAACAACCGGCAATGCTTCGCGCGCAGGCTGTTTCCTTGGATTAGCCGCGTTTTTCGAAACGATCGCTATTTCGTTCCAAGTTTCCGCTGAAAATGCTTCGAGCCTGCGCGCACCTCGGCTATATTTCCTATTTTTATAAGCGACCGCGAAGATAAGAGTAAACGTACCGGTATCGTGGATTAAAACGAAGATGCGAAAGCGAACGTATACGCAGCGTGCCATTATGTCAGAATGTTAATAGGCATCGCGCCGGTTATAGACAATAATTACGTACGATATCGCGAACATAAAACTGGCCACATTGTAGCAACCTTGTAATAACGTATCGCTAACGTCCCGCGTATCTGGAACTTTATTACCCCGAGCAATAATCTTGGCTCTTCGGTTCACGGTATTGTTTCCTATTAAATATATACGAGTACCGCTGACAACCGGCACTTATGCTCGTCTCAATGTGTCAAAGACATCAGACATCCCTCGAGATAGTGGACGATTACTCCAACAGTGTGTACGCATATGTGAACGAAAAAGGAACAACTTGTTGCGAGAATAAGTAACAACTAAATATAAAGCGAGGCGATTGAACGAACTACGAGATACGAATACGTGTGTAAAATATGTGCGAACGCTCAGGATTGGCAAGACTTACCGGAAGCAACGAAAAGTTTATGCTCGGATAACTATATATAAATATCATTCTGAAACATTCGATCTTTGTCGTTGGTTGAACAATTTATATTTCACAATACATTACGTGTATAAGGTAGATACAGGGTGTAAAATGTATTTATAGCGAATGTTGGAAGCGATCACATTACCTGAACTGTGAACGATACAGTAATCCATAACAAGATACATCTATCTCGAGATCATCTATCAAACTGCTCACGTGTTCAACTTTCGAAGCATCAGTCATGTAACTTTTGGTACTTTTGAAACGATTACTTTGCTACGTGAGAATATTCTAAACTTTTTAACAGCATTTTGTCTTCCACGGTAACGTATCGCTTCTTTCTTAACCATGTTCCTATGCACCGATAAAATTTACAGCGGTGAGCGTATAAACAAAGAAACGTCGATTTATAAATTCTATCGACTGTATTTTCTACATGTATTGCGTATAAAGCAAACGTAGGTTTACACGAATTATCGATGTAGACGCTAAACGTTCTTGAAAATTGTTTTGAATTCTCTAAAAATACAATTATTCTATTATTATGTAAAAAACAAATAAGGCATACGAAAATATGAAAATAAAAAGAGGTTTCTGGTGGAAGTTTAAGAATTTGAATTCTACCATCAACCTACCATGCACTTAAGAAAATCTCCACCAAAATCACCTTTTCGTCTGCTAATTTAAAGAAAACAACGAAACGAATTCAACGTTTTAACGCGCTTATCGAGGATTTCTACAACGCAAAAGAACGAAATGAACGACAGCCTGATGTGCAACTTAGCTATAAATACATTCATGAGCATTGCATCTTCTTCGAGACTCATTATTTATATATAACTTGTTAAATACCGTAATGGATTACGGTGCAACATCAGCGTTCTTTTGCACCAACGCCAGCAATTATTTTCTCATCTTCACCGTCGTCATTACTACGTGTACATATTTTATTTTTCTTCTCTTTTCGTTTGTTTTCTTCTTATTATTATTTTTCTTTCCTTACGGGAGAGCGACTACTTCTATCACGGGCGTCGTCGAATCGCGAACGAGCCACCGAGATCATCAAAGTCTCGCAACTTCAACAACTTCTCGCGTCTTTCGCGATTTCCACCGGCTCTTCGGCTCGATCGCGAATACCTTTTTTTCAACACCTTTGATACGCAAACGCGAAGAAAAACGACGACAGTGTAAAGTAGTTTCGAGGACGAGCAAATGCGATCAGTGATAGGAAATTTATCTTGAAACATGGTAAATGAAACCATAAAATGACATAAAATAATAATACAGGCACATAAACACATATATTATCGGTGTCTATATCGAATATCTATATCGTTGGCAATGCTAGCCATCTATCGATGACAGCTTATCCTGCAAATAATCCGTATCGAATGAATTCGCTAAATCCCCGATATCGCGTAACAATCACAAGGTCCAAATATCGCTATAACTAATTTACAGCGAATCCTGTGGCCGCAATATACGTGCACGAGTAAAACATGGAATAATTTCGACCTCATCGTTGGCTAGAGTTACGATACATCTACACAATAATTAGGCGAACGTCCATCAAAATAATATTTGCACCATGTATGCTGTATCGGAACATCATAAATGGAGTGGAACTTACAGTGATCCGCAATTACGTATTTTCGTATATAATTAAATCATAGTGTCAAGACCATAAATAACAATAAATCTCAATTGACGATTTACGCGATATTTTATTTCCATAACGCGTATCGCTTATGATAATTACCGATTCTTATTTATTATTAGGCAACCATTGCCATATACAAATTACCAAACATTAAAAACCTACAGAAACAATCCCAAACCATCGAAAGAAAATACACGAGATTAATTATAAAGTCCAATTATTTCGACCAAACCCTTCAGATATATATTCAAATATATTCAACGACCGTACAAAATACTCCGTTCCTTGTTATAAAAAAAAAAAGAAAAAGATTCACGTTCCCCCTACCCTAAAACGAAACCTGTAACATTTCCGAGCGATAAAGTGAAAAGCCAACCCGACTCTCTCCGTTCGCATGGACAAATGGACAAATGGAAATATGGAAATATAGAAAAATAGTAAAATGGAAAAATGGAGAAGAATAGTCACCAATGTTTGTCTTGTCGTGAGTTTCGAAGCGCGGTAGAGCGATAACCGAGGCCAGTAGCCGGAAGGAAACAGCGCGGTGTTACCATTCATGCCGAGTTCCTGATAACGCTCGATCGTAGGATGCTCGCGAGCATTGACGCTGCTGCCGTTTTCGATAGAGCTCTCTGCAGCGAGTGGAGCGGACTCGAGCCTGGTCGGTTTCTTACGCGCGTAGGTAACGGAGCACGCGCGCCACAAGCGAAACAGAGAAGGAAGGAGAGCCGGTCAAGTGATAAGGAAGTGACAAATTGTCTAGCTAGACGAGAACGCTGTCGCCGTGGGCCGTTTACGAGCGAGCTGCGAAGCCGCGCAAGAAATGATTTACGGACGTTTAATAGGCAGAGTGTAGAGGCTAAGTGCGTTAACGTCGCCGGCGAAGAATACGGTGTTGCTAGACGTCTTTGCGTTTCTTAGCGAGCTACAAGCAACGATTGTTACGAAGTAGAATCGCCGTGAATGCAGTTTCTGCGAAATTTCACTACCGTGATCTACTAGAGAATTTTCCAAGCTTCGCGACTTCGATATAGTTAATTACTCGGCTAGAATTTCGTTTAATTTAGCATGCGTTACGATCCAACAGCAAAGAAACTACTTTAACTTTGCCTACGATACGTACGATGGTATGTAGCTTAGATATAGATATTTTGATAAAGATCGTGAAGAACGATTGACATTTTAAAGAGTAGGGTTAACATTCGTCGTAAGTGACAATTTCATTTGAATGAAATGAAAATAATATTTTACGTAGACTTTGGATAGAAGCAATTTTGATATGGGAGAAACATAATCGAATATTTGGTTAGAATGTACAACGGAAGATACAATGAAAGTAATGGGGATTTATAGACGTGGGAACGTTATAGATTCTGTGTACGATCAATGACGAAAGAAGAAATCACTATCGCGCACGATTACATGATTCATAACGGTCATCAAAGAAGACAGTAACGTTGTTCGTCATCTCGGATAATTTGTCTCGTGTGTAACTACAAATTGTTGGGACACAGCTAATCGAGGCTAATAATTTTGCGGCTCTTCCAGCGTTTCGGTAGTCATGCAATTAGGCTGATTGTCCCGTCGTTTAATCGGTCTATCCTTCTTTCGGAATGGTTAACATTTGAATCGTTCAATTGTACTATTTTTCCACGTGTTCGTGAAGTATGCAACGAAGGCAAACATTTGTCGAATGTCTAGCGCGTAGAAGCAAGTAAAGCAATTCTATCATCTTCGTGTAAAAACGCGAGAGAAAATTCTTGTCAAAAGATTACTATAAGTCACAGCTAACGTAACTGCTGCGCCAATATAGATATGCACATATTTCTAAGCCTAACAGACTTCGAGAACTAAAAGTTCCACGGTCCCGATGGTAACAAAGAAACGAATCTCAGTTGCGCAATTTCCATTCCACCGCTCTTATCTCAAACTGCGACTCCATCGATCGACATTTTCGCACGAAGAAAAACATTTTCACGAATGGATCGACCACGGACGAGAACCGGTCGCACGTTCTACCGTAGAATCGGTTTTCCCGCGACGTCGCGTCGGTCGCGTCCATTCAGCCGTGCCAAGCGGTTGCGTAATCATTCCACTCGGCAGGCGAATGCACTACGAGATTACGGCTGATAAAAGCGTGTTGCATTCGCGAGGTCAGTCGACCGCTTTTATGAATGAAAATTTATATTATTCGCTGGCAAATCGCACCCGCTCGTTCGCTCGCTTGCGCGTACGCCATGCGCTTCGTCGTTCTCTCGTTGGAACACGTAGGTGCTCCAACCTTTTACCAGTAGTGTACGCATATATTTTGTACATTCGACTACCCTTTCATCGACACATTTACCAGTTACATCTGTTTCATTTTTAAATAGTAACGCCATAAATTCGTATAGTCGTATTCTATAATAGTTGCTCACACTGTGTAAGAGTCGTCCTAAGAGTGAAATAACAACACTCCTCGTCTTCTATCCTTTCCGCAAGACGAACAACGACACGATCGAAGGAAACGCAACGGGGGTCGTCGCGAAACTTACAGGGTCGCCACGCAAATCCATTTAGCTCAAGTTTATCCCTTACGGAATAATCGTGTAATCCGGCAGCGACGTTCAATTAAATCAGTTTCAAAGTTGCGCGTTGGTATAACTCTGACTCATAATTTAATCCGAATCAGCCACCGGGAATATCCGGCCACGTTCCGTGTAGAACAAAACTCGAACTCTTATAAACGGTGGCCGCACGCTCTCGCGCCGTGTAATTACGAATATCGAATGGCTGATAGGGGAAGGGTCATAGGAAACGTGACGAGAAAACTTCTTTTTCCCAGCGGATCGCTGCCTATACGGGCGTACCAATTTTCAACCTACCAGCTACAATTTCTATCTAATTTCATTCTTCTTGCCATCGATGTCTTTGATTTCCCTGCACCGGAATTCTCTGTAACGTTCTCGTCGCTCGACCTGCCTTTAAATACGCTGTTCAACACTCTACCGATTCCTGATTTCGTCAATTTTCTACGATCTATCGAGAGAAAACCTGTGAATATACAGGGGTTCACGAAAGTATTCCAACACTCGTAGATACCTTTTACGAATATATTGTGCGCCTTTTACCAACTATTTTCATATTTCATTGTACATAATGTACGGGAAAGAGTCTTCTACGATAAATATTCGAATACCTTCGTGCATAGGAAGTGCCACAGAATCGTGTGAATTATCATAGAATGAAAGTTACTTTCTACAAACAGAAGAGTAAAAGACGTTGTATATTAAGTGGATACGGACGAACGAAGCCAAACATCTTCGTATTTCACGAGTTACGATACAACAAGAGTTTGTAATACAAGCTAACGTGTATCTTTCCGGTTTTCTTATATTCGTATAACGATTAGCAAAATTACTCTCTCGAAGAACGTACGAATAAATAGACGTCAGTTCGATGAGTATCGCTTCGTGCGATCATGTTCAAATGTACCTTGACAACGAACTTTGTAACGGACGATAGCGGTCCTTTTCATTTAGGTTCTCGTGAAGCATCGTTCCTTGTACCTTACATCTCTTCCATTCATTTGACAACGTAAAGGAACTTTCAAGCATGTCCTCTTAACGCAGCGTGTAACTCGGCGATCTAACCTATTGTTATACGAAACAAAGGAACTTGAGATGAAGGGTATTCTTTTTCCAACCACGAGACATGTACGTAAAAGTTCATGAATATTAAATCACCTCAACCCTTAAACGACAACGGGATCAGTGTCTCCATGATCCCAATTTTACTTTGCCTGTGTCATTTTCTAATCTCTTTGCATCCATTTACATCGTTGCTCGGTAGGCTACTAACTCAAAGAAATTGTTTCTCGTAGCACGTAAGCTGCTTTACATCGGAAGATTTAAACAGAACTTTGATCGCAACTAGGGTTTCAATTGCAATTTTGAGCAAAGATTTTTATAAGACTTTTAACGAGATCTTTCGGTCCTTGAAAAGAGTATTTCCCAATTGCTAATTTACCTTGTGATCGAAGCAAACAATTTTCCAACAAATTTTCAATTTTTCTCTGTTTTTTTTTTTTTTTTTTCAAAAAGAAGTAGGTAACGATGGTGATCGCAATCTTCTTTCTGGGCCACGACACCCTCGAGGCTAACGGGATATGAATTTCCGTTCGACGGTTCGTGTCGACCACAAAATATCGATTGGTCTGATCGCGCGACCATCGCGTACAACTCTCATCAGAATTTCATTACGCGTAAACCCCATGACCAATTTCAGGTCATGTCTTCGGTATACCTCGAACGATCCACGAATGGTTCATGCGCTTGGTTCACGATCGGCTGACAACCTATAGAGAACCGCGCCGATATCAAGGCGTTCAATAAGCTCACTTATCGACCTCGCGCGATATAAGCAACCATTAAACGTAATTATCCTAAAGTATTAGTTCGACGTTAAATGATAAGTCATCGTAATTGTCTGTTGAATCGCGACGTCTATTCCTGTAGGAGATTATAAGCTGCGTACGATAATTTCGTGCTATAACGAAAACGAATAGCGAAGAAACTGAAGAACTCGATTGGGTGTGGAGTTTAATTAAGTTTTAGCAAAAATGGAGGGCGTTCCGCGACGTAGGTAGCGACTAAGTAGATTTACCATATTTTGCACGGCCAGTAGGTTTGGAACTATGGGCCTGACTTGTATGCGAAATATGCCGATCTCCACATATCGCGCTAAATTATAACGTAGAGAAGTGGACCGATAAATAACATATTGAGGTTCGTTAGTTCATAAATTGCTTACGTTACCATCTCATAGCAAGCTTAGATATAGGATAAGACTTAAGAACCACGAGTACCGTACTTTATGATTATCGTACGAATAAATTTATTGTAATTTAATATACGCGATCGACTAGTTCTTCACTTTTCACTTACAATTAACTATGTAATTTAAGCTGCGTTCTACGTCATGAATAATTTTAGTTCCAACGTCATGTTCGATAGCGATTCCAACGAGTAAATCAGGATGAATGCATCGAACGAATAATCGTGCGATACTGACAACACAAGATGTTAGGTACTTTCGAAAGAAAGTTTCAAACATCGGTCGAATAAACGAGACAAGTAGAGAAAAACGACATTCGCGTAATCTCCAAAGGCTCTAAGAACAAAACCTTGTAAAATAATTTAAGACGGTGATTTTAGACGATGCGGCGTTAAGAAGTTAATTGGGAAAGCGGTATCGGTCGAAATTACACGCTTGCGCGGAATATAGACAGAGATAAGCTTTGCATAACGTCACTCTTTTTTTAACGGGCGTCCGAAATAACGTAATAGGTGAAAAAAAAGAAAGGGATATCGCTGACCCACGAACTTTATTGCGATCGTAAAAATCATACGGTGGCTAAAGCATACACAGTGAACACATCTGGTGGATACAGAGAATTCTTGAGCAAACTCAGCATGAGATCACTGTGAATAGGTGAACTTACGATGACGTTCGTTCTCCATGGAAAAGAAGTAAACCGCCCCGTACAACCGGATCGGGAAATTGTCGCGAGATAGCAGGATGTTCCGCGTTTACGACGAATAAACGGGGCTTAACTTATTGTTAGTAGTGCGACAGTAGTAACATGGCGTGGTGCGCGACACCCACCTTCTTTATCCTTCTCTTTCTCTGACAGTTCCCACTCGCGAGCAAATATTTTCATATCCCCTGCAGTCCGAATGAAGAGCACAACCTGCAATAAACCGAACAGTTACATCCGCTGGGTTAAATATTGATTTTTCCATCGCAGATGTAAAACATTCTGCGTTTTAATTCTGTTTGTCTTCTTTCCTCGTCCGAACTACAATTTCAGATCAGAAATACGAAGTAACAGCGGAAAAATAAAATGTAGATGTTGAAAACGTTGCTAGTTACACAACGCGTGTTATAATACGTTACGGTTGTTTCCCAATTATTGGCATGTGATCATACGTTCGTAATTTCCACTGGATAATGGCTTTCTATAAAACTGCCTTTAGAATGACGTAGAATCTGACCAAAATGTTATTAATTATCTTGACTGTAGGTACTGAAAGAAATTTAAGCACATCAGAGAGATATATGAAATTAATTTGATTTTTTGTAATTCCGTAGCTTTCCAAATATTAAAATACAAATGTACATCGAAAGATTCGCATCCTCTATTAAAATAATAATATTAAAGCATTCGCTCTGCTTTCAGATTTACACTAACCTGCTTTCATAATATTCCTCGCTCTCGAATATATAATAATTAGAATTTCATACATCGTGCGTATTTTCAATCACAACATTCGTGATCAATATTTTAACCCTTTCACATTTGCAGATCAGACACCTCGCAGTGTAATTTCGTTTATGCGACGCTACGAATGAAATACCTCGTGTTATTTAATCTTCGATGTGCGCAACTGGATATTACGCGAATATTAACTGAATAAGAATATTAAGGAGATCCATTGTTGACAACATAAAATATCTCGCATTTATTATCGTTAATCCTTTTGCGGACGAAATATTTCATGTACTGACTTTTATTCGAATCTATGGATACATCGTTAATACGCGGTCGTAACTACCTACTTGCACAATAACAAGATCATCTACCTTACTGAACGTTATGTATTTTCTTATATTGTACTATTTTTCTTTTATCTCTCCTATTTCTCTCATAATAATTAATTCGGCAAACATCGTTTAAAATATCGTTTCCGAAGCTTAAATTAAAAAAAAATGCATTAAATAAAGTATGCATTAAATAAGTAGCTTTATTTGACTGGTGAAATCATTTAATGGAATTAACACAGGTGACTTTCGGTATAGAAAAGAAATTGCTGCTCGTACAAAACCGTTGCACGACGTTTTTTATGTTTTATTAAAAAGGGTTTGCGTGTAACTTTAGGACACGACGCGCGAACTAGATTCTATATTAGATACTATAACTTAGCCGAACCTTGGCAGACTACATATGAACTACATAGAAGCTCGCGAGTATCACGTTTCTCCATTTGCTCGCGAATGCCGACGGTATACCCACGTTTCTGCCATCACATTTGTACGAAAATTATTACCACAAGCCAATTTACACCGCCAGACGGTTTAATACCAAAATTTTCATATTATCCGATGTTGTATTTTAATCCTTTATTCGCTTTTCGTGCATTATAATATTATTCCGAGTATGTACACTGTTATGTGCATGAGCTTACTACGCCATATTTTGCAAAGTAATTTCTAACCAGTAACTAGTCGTGTCTCGTATAAACAACACCCGGACGACACTGTAATTTTTATATGAAAGTAAATAGCACCAACGAACATCCTCGGTCTACGGATAACAAACAGACGACCGACTGTTCGTAAACTGTTCTCGAGCATCGACAAGGACGCGCCTTAAGACCAATCGTTTAACATGACAACGCCCCCAACGAACAATTACATGTCTCTATTAGGCATCTAAACTGAAAGAACCTAAGGGATCGCTAATTATTTCGAGCGGCTAAATTTACTCTTGGAATCCTCGTATATGCAGGCAGGCAGGCAGCCAGCCAGCCAGCCAGCCAGCCAGCCAGCCAGCGTTTCTCGTTTCGTGGCATAGCGAAGTTGCAGGTAATATTGTTTACGGTGCGAAGTTAGATTAGTCTTGTAATAACGGTACGAAACGCGGGAGCTACACGCTCGCTCGCCAGGGGAATTGAGCTTTCACGACACCGACGATTCCCATGGTAACGATCGAATGTGACCACCAGCCAGCCCCTGTACGTGGCGTGCATCTTGGTCCACTGGGTTGGTCAATAATTAAAGGGAACCCCACAATCGTGCAAGTGAAACGAGACACCCGGTGCACGTGATCACTACTGGTTTACATGTACGTGTATATGCGTATATGTGTATGTGTGTATGCGTCACGCGATCATCTACCGTATTGTTTCCTCAGCTGGACTTCGCCAAGACTGTTCCTTAGGACGCGATCGATGTACAATTTTCGTTCCGTTCATTACTCGGCTCGAGTGTCTCTCCTGGACTATTACACCGAAATGAAAATTGCAATTGTTAATGCATGGAAAATTAGAAAAGTGGCGCGGCAGTTGGTTGGCAGTAATAATTCGAGTACAGGTATACGTTCGATGGTGACTTGAAAAGTGTATAGAAGAATTATCTTTCGTCGGACATGTGAGTAATTTGGTGGAAAATTGCTGAGAGGTTGTTGTTACTAATCGACCTCTGGAAATAGATTAGCCTTTAATTCGTCTGGCATTACCCGTTTCTTTGAATTTCTTCTCGGCTGTTAATTAAATGCTATTGGATAAAGATTAGCTGTCCAGCTCTTTCTGCTGTAACTACATCGATGTTACGAATATCGTTTTTTGTATCGTTTTCGAACCACGTTTAGAAGCTTTTTCCTTCCGAAGCAAAACTCTTGGTCTTAGAAAGATTTTTGAGAATAGAATAGTTAAGTCCTCGTTATCTAATGTATTGGGTTGGAAACTAAGTGATTGCGGATTTTCTCAATACCATCTGTTGACAAAAGATTCGTCGCGTGGTTGCCGCCTATATACGGCGCTCGTACCTACAGGTCATTTCGTGGATGTCACCTATAAACGATGCTCGTACCCACGGATCATCTCGCGGGCAAGTAAGCAGCACCCGAAGCGAAAGGGTTAAATGTCAAGGGAATCTCATTCATTCAACCAAAACGCTATATATGGCTTTCAATAGATCGTGTCATACCTACGTCAATTTCTAGCTCCATGACATCGACATTCCTCGATTCTTCGATATCTCTGCCAACATTCCACGACAAACTGTTCCACTCGAGTCGCTGCCTTATTCGTAATTTATTCGCTTTGTACACCAAACAGTTCAAAACATGGGTGTTATTACGTTACAAATTCTCCGATGTAATCAATTCATGACTGATCGATAATTTTTAATCAAATTTCGATAAAAGATATTTTACTATCAAAATATATCTACCAATGATGTTTTTAAGGAAACAGTATCAAATTGTAAAATACGTTGCTCGTAATCGTATGACTCTGTCAAGTATCGATGAACGTGCAATTAGCGTAAAATGTTCCATTTGAAATAGATTAGAGATCAATTCGTATTTTGCTGAATGTACACACAGACAATTGACACTAATCAGCAACTCTATTCTTCCTTGTTACAATAGATCCGTTTTGAAGAGTATAAAAATTCAACGAGCCGAAATAGATACGATAATTTATCATATTGCGTAGAATGTTTTATCAGAATCGTTATCTGTCGGTTTATCGTTCTCCTTTAGCATCCAATTAGAGAACATATCGAAATTAATTAACTATGTACAAACATGCAGAAGCCAGTCGACTTTTTGCAGTCTAGCCTATCATGGTAAATGACATCATAGATCACTCTTTCTTCTACGATCTCCATGTAACGAAATAAAATAAAATGGGAAACTTTTGTCTGAATCTAAAAAATGCAAACACGTTACAATTTAATAGAAGACGTAGTATCGATAGCAACAAGAACGATGCTAATTAAACGGAAGAGATCGGCAGACAGGGAGAAACAGATTCGATCGGCGTAGATTCCCGGCATGAAGTTAGATTAATTTACGAACATTCTTCTGCGCGCAGTTTAATTAAACTTACACACAAACCGTAGGCAAGGTTTCTCGGCTCAGTCGCGCGCTCACGGTTGAATAGCGATCGAACGAGCGAACGTATGAACTTGTTGCTGCGCGACGCATCGTTTTCACTTCGCCGGAGCGTCGTACACAACACGAATTACGGCCCAACTTGATTATCCGCGACGCTACTTGCAGCAATTTCACGGCAGATTCTGAACGAGCATGATTTTTGCTTTCTACCCTCGGGTGAACCGAGGAGATCGAATTATTTCCGGCCAAACGTTCGTTTACCCGCCGTTGGAAAAAGTTATTCGCGATGAGATATAATATCCTACGTTTTTCTTCGATATGCTCGAGTTTCGAGTTTTCCAATTTCGTATTTCATCGCGAAAAACTGGCGAAATATAATGCGACGAACCCGTATTTCCAAGAATACGTTTTTCGTTATTTTTACGCGAACTGGAAGACGTAATTCGATGTAGCAAACGAAGCTTCGATGAGACATCTTTAAGGACCTTTTTTTGTGACGAAGCGACTTGTACTCTTGCAAAAATGAGCCCGTATATCTTAAACCATTCGTGGAAGTAGAATGTAATTTGTAAATTGGAACATATTAGAAAATATTAATTGAGACGTGAATCGAGGTGTACGCGAATAAAATGGAGAATTGTCTGTTAAGATGACGATTACGTATAGTATTAAAACAACGTGTAAATGCCTTACTTATGAGGTAAGACTATCGCGAGGTAAGAGACGTAGGCCATATTTGCATATTATTTATTACGAAAACTTGAATTTATGTAACTTTAGCTTCCTTCGAATAATTCATTTTCTCTTTGAAAGCAAGTTGCGTAACGTATCGACATTCTTGTTACAGGACTAATTCACCCCAATGATTCGTCCCAACAAGTACGTCATTTATTGATTTATCTTCTAAGTTTTTTTTTCAATAAATCGATATTTAAATCGATGTTAACAAAAACTTTCAAATTCTAAAATACAAACTGAAATTTCTTAAAAATACATTACGATTCTACTTTTATCATTTTGACGAAACAAATGTACAAACGATCCAAACACGTTTAAACAAGGCTGGAACGGGATACGTTAGTTGCTTAAATGTGGACGTAATGTCGTGATATTGCTCGATACAAAATGAAATTTCTTAACGAATTGTCAACCACGTTAGACGATGTACGACAGTCAGCGTTGAAAGACGCTCGCGAAATCGCAGCAGCTAAAGGTTGAACGAATTTACGCGAACAATTACATGACAATAGGTTACAATCTCTACTACTCAACGCTTTGCATGCGAGTGACGTAGATTCACGTATCTGTAACCTTACGATTGAATGCGGGAGAATGCAAATTTGCGTCTACTACGGACGCTTCGTTCTACCTATGATGTCGTTCTTCTAACTTTCTCTAAACTATTTATTCAATTACCAGTCCCTAATCCTCTCATGAAATTACGAACAAAATGTTTAAGAAACCTTTCTAACTACTATGTAATAATTATACAATGGTGTACAGATACTTTTTGTATCTCACTGTATATTCATTTCGTGCAATAGAAAAATTCAACGCGTCAGTGTAAATGCACTTACACTAATTTCGCTAACGGACATAATTGAACGCAAATAAAACTATCGACTGTAACAGGACAGCCGTATGCATTGTTTGACGATGTTTCAACAACTAAGTAGGGATCAGAGTTTCTCGAGACAAGAGAGCTGGTAATGTTGTACTAGCTCGAAACCATTACTCGCTAACCGTATAAATTATTTGCGAGCAGTTATTCAGACGGAAAAGAAGCACGTAGGCAGGAAGAGTCCTGAATGATTGATGCGGTAGAGCCGGCCAAGACTTAACGCCAACGTGTGTTAAACGTAACGGCTATGCTGTTCAACGGACGTTTTAGCGCACTACCCTTTGATCCGGTAGATTCCGGTAGAATATTACAGCATCGACGTACGACTATAAAAGATATCGAAGCGATATTATCAAACTTAAATGCAAACTTCAGCACTAATTTCTCGTTGGAAGAAAGTGAACAAGAAAGGTAAAGTTCTGACGAAGAACTTTTAATTTTAAGTGATAATACCGTAGAATTACGTGGGCATATAAGAAACGGTAATGACAGTAAATGTATGATATTAAATGGCAAGCAGATATTAAACACGCGTAGGATAATTATCAAATATCTTAGACATAAATTTCAATTTCACATATTCTACCGCAGAGTATATTATATTAAATAATAATATAGCGGATAATTATTCTTTAGATAATATCTTGGGTATTATTTGTTTTAACTCGAAATTATCCTATGTATACGTACGAAGCCGATTATACTAAATAACTAGGTACGAGTACCAACGTATAAGTAGCAGATGAGTATAGTAGTACGGTACAGGTGCGCGTACCAGCGTATCAAGAAATTATCAAACTTAACAATTGGAACTGTATGTAAAAATTTCGAACAACTTTTTCAGATATACGTAGTTCCATAGCGCGTGTAATTACTTTAGGAAAGGAACTCTAAAAGTTGATAGACTAAAGGTAAAAAGCAACTTGTTGAATGTCGCAGACGAGCGAGGTGCATAGCAATTTCCAGAGAAAGGATCAATTATTTACCTCTGGTGGAGTCAAAGGTAGCAGAAGCAGCAGAAACTGCTTTTGGTAATAATGGTAAATTCTTACAGTAGAAAATGGTAACTCGAAATTGTGCAAATTTTTGCTCTTCCATATTCTTGTATGGTACGCTCGACTTGCGAACCAGTGCCGGAAATGAAGTAAATTCTATGCAAAGCAGAGATGCCGGAAATTAGTGTGCATGTTAAATATCAAGGATTAAATATGACTTGTGGCCGGAAACACAAGATGGCGACTTCCTTTACAACTACTGAAAAATGGCACTTTCCAAAATTACCCAATTTCTTAACATACAATTTGATTCATTTTTCGAACACCTAAAGATGCATTTAACGCTAATCCCTACGTAAAATATCCAAAATGGAATACTTCACCTATTACGATGTACAGTATGCGAAACAAATCTCTGCTCAAAGTCCATTTCTTTGATTTAATTCACCAAAATACGAACTCCGTATAGGTATCCGCAATCTGTTACTCACTAGAATGTTCCATTCTTATAAGAAAGTTTATCAGTCAATAATCGTTACCATTGTGAAACTCCAACTAGAGTAGAATCCCATTTATCCGACCTCGGAGACAAGCAGTTCATATAATAGAAGTTCATCGATTCTGCCGGCTATCCACGACTTCTGATTCGAACAATAGTATCTCTTTGTGTTCAGATAAATGGATGGAACTGGATGTAATTTCGACAACGTCCGCATATGCTGAACGTTGAGAAGGTAAAGAAACGAACGATCAAAAACGGCACTAACAGTGAAAATTTTCCGCCACTCGCTTACGCGAACACGACCGCGAGAAATTCAACGCGATTACGTTTTCCTATGAAAATTCTCACGAGTGATTACAGCACGTCCTTCCGTGTACTAGTCGCGCTTCCTCGTTATCGGGATTTCTTGGACAGCGGCGCAATCAACGGCGCATACCTGCGAAATATTAATGCGACTCGTAGGAAACGCGTCGAGTCGGCCGACGAGCGATGTGCACGCACACACGGCAGCGCCTGTAGAAAGTGGCGCCAACAAAGAGGAACGGGGCGTTCTAGCGGCAATAAATCGGCACGAACCGTACGATAATAATCGATACCCGTTGCCCACATAACGAATCGATTTATACCGCCGTGTACCGGTACGTGATTTTATCAGGCGTCTATCTCTCTGCGATCACGCGACCGGATCGCGTCTCTTCTTTCGGCCATTTCTACAAACTTTGACCGAACAAATAGAACTTTCCACCTGGTACTGTTATATCTCTTTCGGAATATCAATGTAAACTTTACATTTACTCTTTCAAACATATTTTTATGGCATTATGCAAACTTATTGTAATACAGCGATTGTATTTTGTAACGTTGGCAATAGCACAGTTTGTTCCTTTTTGATACAGCACGCGTTTGGTATATTGAAATACCGAATATGTAGATACGTGGAACGATCGAGTATCGGGACATCGATTAACGGAAAATTTGGGGATGGTCTGTTGTGACGATGTGGTGACGAGAGTGTGACGTTTAACGCCCCCCCCCCCCTCCTTTCCCCGACTCTTATATGTAATATACGAGGCAAGTAGAGCGTGAGTTTCGTGGATTCTGCTTCTTGTTTCCCCAGCTATCTTAATAGCGTGGCTGTTTACTTGCACAGTGTGCACCGCTCGTTTGCATGCTCGCATTAACTTACACGGCGAATTGCCTTGACGATTATTTAACGCGATCTTCAACGTAAACAGGCTACCGTATCGTCGTGCAAACGTGTATTTGCATCGGTATGTTCCATTCAGATTGCTTCGAATAACGGCCAATGCGAAACAAACTCGAAACAGGCTCGAACGAATAAGTACACGTTCTGCTTATATGAAGCACCGATCGTCTATCCAATGGATTATGCAATGTTGTTGCAGTTATGTATACTTTAATCTCTTGTATAATAGGAGTGGTTGTCGCATAGTACGTATTTTCGAGAGAACGATGAGAAGAGAGAAAAATCATTATCCATCTTTCAGTCGTGAAAAATTCATTCACGAAGAGTAAAAAAAGAAGAGTAAAAAGAAAAAAAAGAAAGAAAGAAAGAAGCAATAAAGATAATAGAGAGAAAGGCACGCAAGTTAAACGTATGTAAATTTATCTTTCTATGGAATCTTCGATTTCAGGTAGTTCTCTTTCTTTACACACAGATAAGATAAAAGATGTGTAATTTGTAAAATAATTCTGGAAAAGATAGTTTCTTGTACAGGTGGAAAGGACAGAGCAAACACGTGTACAGATACGCTACGAAACAGATGAATAATAGTTCGAAGGAATTCTAATTTTTGTAAGTTTTAAGGAAGCATAGGTTTATCGAAGATAAAGCAGTTATCTCGAGAGGAATGATTTTTATATGTAATTTATTTTTACCAGTAACTTCTGATAAGGAAAAACATCATTTTTACATGTAACGTATTTCGAACAAGTATCTTTGATAAAAGAATAAAATATCTACAAGTACGTTTCAATTTCTATCTAAAACCAGTGTAATTATTTCCCTCGCGGAAACGTATTTTTCCACTGTCGACGTCGTAGAAAAATGGTGACTGCTACGGAACGTTCCTCGAAAGAAACTTACGACCTCACGATCGATTAATCTCGCGAAGTACGATCATTTCTCGAAATTGATGAACAAGTATCGCGATGTTAAACCATATGAACTTGCGGGCAAGAAAACCGATTCGATTCGCGTCGATTTTTCTCAACTACTTTTCTTTAAAGAAAAATAGTTCCAGATATATAGCGAAGCAAACATCCGATATCGGTTCTATAGGAATATTTGAAAGCAGGATGCAAAGCACAGGAATCTCAAAGTCTGTTCTACTTGAAAAGAGTCTCTCAAATCGATCAGAATACGCGTGTACGTGTGTACAAGTCTGCAGGTGCACCGCGAAGGAAATGAATTGCAGAAACTTGGAGAAGAACAAAGTTTGTACCGTGATACCTTTCCATAGGGTAGAAACTACTTTCATCGAGAATTCCTGCAATTTCGTATCCGAGGTAAGTGGATCTGATAGAAGAAACTTATAAATAAATCAAATATTCGATAAAAATAATCGGAAAGTATATTCGCTTGGGCAATTGTGTAGCTTACGAAAGTATTCCAACGTTGGTAGAAATGTTCTGTAAATATATTACGCGTGTTGCACGAAACCTTCTGAAATTTCAATAAAATTCCTCTATAATAAATATCGAGTGTGTAACTTTATGCGAGATTTCAAAACGTCGAATAGAACTCTTTTTTTTTTTTTTTAAATTGACCGATTTATGAAGAGCAAAACAAGCAAAATAGAACGTATAATTAATCTATGTACCGTGTAATCTACCGCTTTACGATCAAAAATAAATATCTCAATGTGCAATCAATGTCTTCGAGTATTTCTTATCGCGGTCTATTCTGAGATCTAATATTTAATATAGCGTAAAGTTACGCTATAGAAGGACTTTATTCAAACAAAATTACTAACTCGTTGGATTTGTCTGTCAAATATCTCAAACATAGCTTGAAATATAATTATTATTCCTAATTAATTTCGTTAAAGCAAGTTTTAATTATCATAGTTTTTTTTGTTAATTAACATGCTTGGAACGTGTAATCCAAGCTCTCGAATACCGAAACTCCCGCTGAAGAGTATAATAATATAATATAATAGGGAATTACATATAATAGGAAACTCTAAAAATGTGCAAATTTTTTCAATGCGGTAACGAGGATTGAATTATTTCTCTGTGACATTTGATATCATCAAGTACGACAAAATTTCAGTTCGTTTCAACGCGTACCATTTTGTGAATTCTTACGTGATCATTAATCATTCCTATATATCATTTTACGTTGTATTATTCGTGTTTGCACTTCCACTTTTATCAAAAGATCGGGAAGCTTAAATAAGTTAAATCGAGAAGCGCATTGTTTCGTCGAACAACCTCAAGATCGACTAAGATTCTAAGAAACCTTCCTGTCACAAATACATTATAGCAAATCTAATCGCAATTAACTGCGTATATCTTATTTAAAGATAAAGTTTCGTATAACCTTCGTCAAAACGATCTGGATAAAAGAATAGATAAAAATCACTCGCGATATCTATAACTCGAAGAAAATGTATTTCGCTGTAATCGCTCATACCTTGAGGAATCCTACATACGTTTTTTAATCCTACTGCTATCTTCGAAATTTTCAACTTTCAATGTTTCAATGGTATTCGTTACTTTCATTTCGTAATCACCAAGAAAACGATACTTGTACCGACTAGAAGAGCAATTTATCGTTTGGTTGACGCTAACTTTACCAGGCCTGGTCAAAAGACCGGTCTAAAACTTTATCAATTTAAAATTGTATATTCATTGTTGTTTCTTTCGTTCGTCTAACTTTATGTCAATTCTTCGTCTGACATCTGACAAGGCCTGGTAAAGTTAGTGTTAAGGTCGCGAATATTCTAAATAAAACATTGCCACAGAAGGGGAAGCGAGAAACGTCGCGATAATACAAGATACTTTAAATTGTTCTCGATTTCTTTGCTTCAGAAACTCTATTATAATCCTACCACGATGTAGAACGAAGCATTTTCTGGCTGGTGGAAATCATTTTTAGATCGTCGAGGGCTCTCCATTTCGCTTGGCACTTCCACCGCACTAGCTAAGACAGAACTAACAACCGGAATACGCGGCCGCAAAAATGTTGCATAAATCCCGAGGGAGGAATCCCTGGATTCCTCGGGTCTCGTACATTAGGGGAAGGACATCGAACGTGCAGAAACTCCAAAAACTAGAGCGCTGTTGCACGAGGCGAGCAACTGTGAAATTAATTCGAATCGATTCCAAGGAGAACTAATGCTTCTCCGTTGTCTAGATCGAAACTTCCTTATCCGAATTCGAGTGTTCTATCGTGCGAATGGAATCGATCGGATACCGAAATTGAAAACGTTTTACCAGTGATACGATGCGATTCGTATTAGTGTCTTTCCTTTACAGAGCCGTCTTTTACAACGACGCATCTTTATACAAACACGAAAGCTAATCTGCCGAACGCTGTGATCTTTATTTTGATAGAACAAAATGGATCATACGTAATTCGATAAAATAATATAAAACGGAAAATGTCGTGCATCCGTTGTGTCCTTATAAAACGAGAGAATCTTTTCGGACGAGCTAATACATGGTAAACCATGTAACAAAATTGTAAGAGAAGAAATCCGCAACCTATAACTTTTCAATTTCGTAAAACATTTCAATTTTCAAACATTCCAATTTTTTAGTATTCAAATTTTTAAATATTTAAATTTTCGGTTCGCGTTTACAGCGAAACCATGTTGCAAGAGTACAACGTTGTACTTGAATTACGATGTAAATTATCGTACGAGAGGATTCTAACATCGGATTTAAAATATAACGTTCGTTTTCCCTTGCTAATAAATTTATCATCGGAGAATAGCATTTTAAATGTTGCTTCGACATACAGTATAAAACGTAAATCAACCAGGATGAATACAATGACGCAGAAACGCGATAAGACGCTGACAGTGTTTGCGAAGAGGCGTAAGCTGGCCGGTCGACTTTTCAAAATCAACTTAGCGGAGATTTATTTCATAAAGACCATGAAATTCCAGCGTTGCGACAAATTCTTATACGTGAGCGGGAGGCCTTGCAGCTTAAGTGCACTCGTAAGAAACGTGACCCACAGCGGCTATCGTTGGAACATCACGTGCGAAACGTTAGCATAAAGTAAGATACATGGGACAACGAGGGAGACAAATGGAGTCAATAGTTGTCAACATCGGAAACCCAAGAGGACGAGATTGTCCCTCGGCGCAGACTCGTTGCGCTATTTCAAGCTTTTCCTCTCTTAAGCACGATCTTAAACCCCGAGACCTTAAACTCGCGTGATTAAATTCGCGCAGACGATACGCGAACGCAAAGACGTTCGAACGATGCGTAAAAGTGCGATGTAACGATTGAAAGAACTTTATCACAACCATGTTATATCGTAAGAAGAGAAACTTTGTTCCGTTTACGAGTATTTCGGTAAAATCGTTGTTATTCGATTTTCTTATATTCGACGAAGAATTTCTATTAATTTATAATTCTCATTTTCTCGTAATAATTGAAATCAACAACAGAAAGAAACTCGCAATATCGTGGCGTAAGAAGCAAAGTATAAAATACGCCATCTCTGTATCTGTATTATGAAAAGAAACGCACGAACATTACCATTGGTGGAAGAAAGGCAAAGAAATTCGCAGAATTTCAATTAAAGAAACCCGTAAGAGTCTCGGGAACGAGCCAGGAGCGAGAACGGGACAAAACGTTAATCCACGAGAGAAAATAGCCGATAAGAAACGTAATACCGATCGTGGAGGGAGAAAAAGCAAACTTTCTACAACAGGATAAAGGGTGGCTTGACGGTAGTTACTCGGATGATATCAGAGAAGTTGTTGAAAATTTGAAAACGCGGTTGACTTACCTTATTCCAGAGCGGCAGTAATTGGCAAGATCCTTCCTTTCTGCTTTCTTCCCTTTTTGTTTGCTCGTCGTCCTTCGTCCAACGGTTCCTCTTCTTGTTCTTTGTTCACCACTCGAACAACTTTCGAAGGCGAACCGAAGAGTTCGAGGAACTAATACCTTTTGGTCGCGAAAGTTGCCCGGAATCTCAGACGGCCCGTAGAATTTTATTTCCCGTAGAATCGAAGGCCATTGTTTCCCGAGTGGTCTGACAATCTGAAACAAAAACGAAAACGTAACGATCGATTAGATTAGATTAAACGTCGAGCTACTTCAAATCGCATTGCGTAAAATTCGCCCTTCAAGAAGAAACGATCGTTCGATGACTAGGAAATTGTCTGTTTGCCGTTTAGTTATGCGAAATAAATCGTTTCAACAATAACCATGACACGTGACGTGATATTTTCATTGTCGCTGTTAATTACGCGATGCTTATCGCAATGCTTGTTTATCGGATGAAAAATTTGCACATCGATGTATATGGTGGAATTTGCAAGTATAATGTCAAGTTAGACGGAAAGATGTTTGCGTTTTCTTTCAGACTTCGCTCTGTCCTATCGCGCTTGGAAAACCTATAGAACGAATCAAGTAAAAGTAACTGAAACGAAAAGTTGAAATAACACGTGAGTTCGCGTTGATACTGAAATTGGAGTAATGAAACGAAATTACAGAAGCTGCTGATTTACGTGAAGTCTCGTTGTTCAGTTATCCTTCTAGTTGTACGTCGCCGAATATGTATCCTTCGAATGCAAAGCGTGTTCTTTAATATTTTCGAAAATTATCTCATATCTAAAAGCAGATGCAAATTTTTTCGAACGTTAAACTTCACCGCTTGCAAGAAATTCGACTTTAAAACGCGAACCAACGAATTTCCAAATATTTAAATTCACATTTAACGCGGAATCGTTGTCTAAATAGAAATATTTATGTTCCCTGTTTTTGTGATAACACGAGGCGTTCTCCGTTAAACATATACTTTCAATTTCTAATCTAAGCATCCTCTTAAACAAAAAGGAAGGCGTCTTTTAGGAGGGCATTAATTTACTATACAAACAACGTGAATCACGCAGAGACTCCGCCTGTGTATTCAGTGCCGCCGGGAGAAAAATCTTGGTAAAAAAGTACGTGAGTATCTGCGGAAATCAGACGCGGAAGAAAGCTTGCGCAAACAGAAAGAGGGCAATTTCGTGCAGAGGTCGCGAAGCTATAAAACTCGAAACCCTTCGGAACGCTTCGTTTCGCTCCTTTCCAGAAACTTGAATTTTCGCTTCTATTAACATGCATGTTCGCCATACGCGAACCTTATGCTTCCAGATACGTGACGAGATATTTCGATCCAAATTGCAAGTTCTCTTTTCATCTTCCCCATAAATTCCATCACTTTGAAAAACATTTATTACGTAAATAGAAAAATGATATTGACCTTTGTATTACCATTATTGGCAACTAAAGTTGTCATTGTAGGAACGAACAAAGTCGAAGCGTTCTCCGAACCTTTGAACTGGATAAGGAAACGGAAGAAGCAACGATACCGACGACGCTACGCTAACGAAGCAAAGATAAAAATCAAACGAGACAATTAAAACGATTTTCAACGCGACGATAAATGAAAGTCAGCGTCGGCAAACTTGCGAACGTAGTCACGCTCGAGCGTATTCAAGTATGCAAAGGAACAAGTTAATTAAGGCCCACCCAGAAAGCGCTATTTCCTTTTCTCTCGATGCTCAACGGTACACGATGGAAACGTGCCAAGAGGACGCGCACATAAACGTCGATTCGCTTTCCTTCCCTTTCGTCTTTTAACATCCCTGCTATGAAACTCGACCAACCTGCTGAATAAAACTGTATCCAACGTGCTCGGCCAATCACGAGATTCGATTATCCGCTGGCAATACACCGGTGCAAAATCTTCGATTTTGTTTTTCTGCGATCGAGCAAAGCATTTGAAAAGAATCGACACAACGGAAAAGAGAAGGGGACCTTGAGAACGTGGTGTCATGAGAAGAACGATGAAGGGATTGTAATTATGCAAATCGAAAATACGTGAGAACGAAGACAATGAAGCAAGCTCGGAACAAAGAGAACGTAAAACAACGTCGACTGATAATGAGATTAACGGTGTCGATTAAATTTCAATTCGACGAACGAAATTCCATTTTATGCGCGACTCGTCATCAAACTTCTCACGGATATCGATCCCATGGACAATGGCAGTGGCTTCCTCGCGGATCGATCAACGAGTTTCGTTCGTTACAAAAGAACAATGTCCCTTGCTGGAGAAATTCCGAACGGCTGGATAAGAAGTAAACGATCGGATGAAATTTGTCCATATACGCCGTGTACACACAATTGCGACGGCACTTATTGACTGTTTCGATCAACTGTATTTTATCAGAGATAGAATTTTCTGGATGAAATAAATTCTAAAGGCAAAGACGACGAAAGTTTGACCACGAACGCGAGGATTAGAAGTTAAATTCGAATTCTCATCGAATGGAAATGTGAAATTTTGCTCTTTCGTATCCGTTCTTCAAACTTGTTCCCACGAGTTGTTAGCTTTTTAAGCACTCGTACGATGTATGGGAGCAAAAGCCGATAATCCCGAGGATTATAGGAATATAGGAACTTCCGAACAATTTATCGAATCGAAAATACTAGAACTTGCACGAGCAAAAACCTCGAATTCTTCGATGCAAGTTTCTTGTTTTAAGAAAAAATAACGACGTATAATAGCTAACATCGCCGTTTTAATAGGTAAAAATGTTTCTTCCTTTTTCATTTTCCTCTCTTTTTATTTCCCTGCAAGCGCTGCTTAGTCTTGCTGCTAAAAAATTTGCCGACATCCTCCGACGATCTCGGCTCTTTCTCTATCATTTCGCGTTTATGAAAGCACAGGGGAAACGAAGAAGAGAAAAACGTGGATAAAACCGTCTAGGGCTTCGCACCAGGCAAGGATCAACAGACTCGGAGGATTTTCAAAAAGAACCGACAACCTTGAACGCTGGCTTCCTCCAAGGATCTTCTTTAAATTTATCGCTTTCCGTCTGCGAAGGATTAACCGACGTTAGATGACAACGGGTGAGAAAGAAAAACGTGGCCGAGAAATTTATTACGATCCTGGAAACAAAGTCCCGGCGTTAAATCACGCATAGCGAAAGAGGCGGCGTCATTTCGAAATTCTTCAACGATGAAACACGATTGGACATTGATTTCCGTAGGAAATTGCGTGTTCGATCTAAAGTACGCGATCGTTTGGAAATTGCTCGATTGTAAAACCGGCAGAAAACGAACGTATAAAGGGAAGATACTTTCTTTGGTTGGTTCGACGATGATAATGAAACTTAAACTTAAACTCGGACTTTACGAGGCCGTAAAGCGAGCTGCTAGATTCATGGACTGTCATTGGAGGAATCGTTTTCACGAAATTACCTGCTGCCATAAAATTGACAGCTGTTCGATCTCTCCATCTAGTTTGCCAAGTAAACTTCGAGTACTTGATATTTGTCTATTTCCATCAGTTACCGTTACGTTCGATGTATGACGTAGGAATTGCAACGCAAATTGCGCATCTTGATCCAACTAATACGAGCTTCTAATCTTTCAACTGGTAATTTTTCTTCGGTCTATTAATAAAAACAGTCGATCGAATACATTCAGCAATTAAATACCATCGTATCGAAAAGAAGCGATAAAATTGTACAACGAACGTTAGAGAAAGCGAGATCGAGTCGTGCAACGTCCAGTCTGGCGATATTTTTGAACGTTCGGGGAAAGCAAAGAGACAGCTGATAAGTTGCGCGAATTCCAGCAGTTGGTTTTACGCGGTCGTGCCACAGAGAGCTTCAAAGAAGACAGAACCGCCAACAAAGGGACAACAGGGCAACGTGTCCAAGTGACCACCGACCTCAAAACCGACCAACGCGTAATTTACATCATTGCGACGTTTCAAAGGATATTCGCCGGAGACCATTTTCATCAGTGAACAAAGTAACAGATATTCGGCTCGGTTACCAGACAAACAACCGCGTGTATCTTTTAAATAAGTTTATAAAGGTACACCAACATCTGTCATAGTTGCACGTTCAACTGGAAAGTTAACGCGAACATCGAATTACATTTACAACTTGCACGTGATAAAATTTGACTCGACCGACGTCAACGAGTACGTCGACTGGTATTTCACAGACATCCTGAGCTTTCGTTCGTCGCTGAAATAAGATGTATCGTTTCAAGGACGCAACAGTACCGATACCATCACCTAGAATCACCGACAGTAACCGACACCGATTGCCCGATGATCTATGCGTCTTATTTACCGCGAGACTCGGTTAATTTCGGCGAAACTGGCTTCTTCGCCGATAAATATTTATACATCAGTGAAATGTGGGTTAACGTTTTGCATATCGTGTCCACGAAGGATATACCGGTGGCCCTGACAAACGCTATGGATCCAGAGCGACAATGAGGATACGTGGCCCTGATAAGAGTTTCCTCCTTCCTCACGGTTTTAATTGCTCGTTCTTATCAGCCCGCAACTTTACATCGCTTCGTTAAGTTTCACCAAATTTCAACCGAGCGTCCGGCCGTGTGCCGAGTAAGAACTTTCCATGGACATGGGCAAAAGTTGAGCCGAACTGGCCAACTGAAAAGGATAGGCAAGTTCGATACGAGATTCGAGACGGTCTTAAACGCTTGCTTCGATAGATGCGAGGAAAATTAGCGTCAAATCGTGAGAAAATTTCTTTTCTTGTGTCGAGGTTGACTGACGATGAGAAACGAGTGGATGAATTTGTAATAGAAAAATGTATTGAAATAAGTAAAGGTATAGTGTATGCCGATCCAGATCCTCGCTCTTTCAGTGTTACGATACAATAAGAATATGATAGTTCGTATATATTTATAGCAAAGGACATTACCGAAAAGTTAAGCTTAGTGTGTAGCTCTAGCTGAAGGCTACAAGAAACACGCACCTCTCCTTATTTTCAATTTTTTCCACTAAATTCTATTCTCTTCGTAACAGCGGTCTCCGGGTCACGGATATACAAAAGAAAAGGTGTAGAGTTTTTCTTGAAGCAATTACTTCATCATCTTCGAGCTCGCGTTCGTCTTATTTTCCTTTTCGTAAGTTGGCCAACTCGAGGACCACCCGCGGCACCGCCAGTTAGAAGCTTTAAAACCTCGGTTTCGCGTTCGTTATCCTCGGGCAACGGAATCGCCGCAGCGGCTTAGCACCGTGTAAACGGCACTTAGAACGTAAGAATGAACAACGACCTGTTCTGAATGGCGCGCGTAACGCGATGAAAAAGGGCGACGACGTCCGCAAGGTGAACGACAGACGTCGTAACCTGAAAAATCCACGGCCTTTCTCGCGAAACTGCTTCCACATTCTGTGCCATCCCACTGAATACTTATTCGAATACTTATTCAAATTCGATCCGAGGCTCGATAACTAGTCCCGTGGGCACGCTGCAAGGGCGGCTTTCCACTCCTTTTCCACTGGAAAAGGATCGTAAATCTTTTCCACGGCGTGTACGCACGCGTGTGTGTTCCCGCGTGGAATTCACACGGGCGAACGATCGCTAGATTCCATGGATTCCCAGATTCCCGGAAAAGGAATCCGGTGTTCGTATTCCTTTCTACGATGCTCTTGCAAGTACCTCCTCTATTCCTGGCTGGCAGACATCCGAATGCCTTGCAACATCGACGTGTTTTTGACGTTTTGCGCTGCCATCGTTCGAGAGATACACGAAAAAGAAGAGATAACGACTTTGTAACGGTTATCCGGCGCTTGAACGTGTGTCTCCTACGTATCTTGCGCCCCCACGTTTCTACAAATGACCTTGTTGCTATGTTTTACATAGATAGCTCTTTCAGATTGTGTCGGTGTGTCCTTGGTATAGAGAAGCACGAGGCAAAAATTGGGAAATTTCGTGGCGGTCGAACGAGAATTTCCGAAATTCTGTAACACGATCTGAATCCAGTTACACAATTTTTTCGATCGTGTTCGTAAAAATATACGCTTACACGAATACTCGCAGTCTAGCGATAAATTAACGATAATGGGACAAGTTAAATTCTACGCATATAAATTTTATAAATCACACATCAGCTCGCTCTGCTATTTCGTATGGAATTGTAAAATTGTTAAAGTCAATTATGCGACAAAAACCTGTAATTTAAAACGTCCAACTTGTCATAATATCAGATATTCGTCGTGAAATTGCGAAACGGTCAAACTCGTTTTCCTGCAGTTCTTGTTCTTGGTTTACATTATTATAACCGTAAGAGAAACAAAACGGCGAAGAATAGTAGAACCTATCGACTTTTCCAAAGTTTCTAAAACACTCGAAGCAAAGAACGAGGCACGAAGTTTCCCGGAATTGTTCAGACGCGATTTATTCGCGGTCGACGTTCACCTCTGCGCCCCGCTACCATTATCCGTGCCCTTGAATTCTACCGATACCATTTTCCCGGCGTTTTGTGGCTCTTTCGCGTTCCCGACCGCTATTTTTCGTAAATGATCGACTGATTTCACATACGATCGCCTATTCGTGCGGACCTCATAAATGAATCATTGCGCATTCGCCGAGACTTTATACGGACCGATAACAACGTTTTGTCTCGATGACAATTACGTTCGCTTTCGATACGTATCCGTTCACCTTGGCGGACGAAGAAACGAGCGTTCGACGCCGCCTAAGGAATTTCGCGGCGATTCTAATTTTCGCTTTTCCTTTCGTACTTCCGTTTCTCATTTCCAACGTCTTTCCTTTTCGCGATCAATAGGATAAGGTAGAGTTTCTTAAGGCAATAGGATATTTCGATTAAGTTAAGAAATTCACCTTGGATCGAACTTGATTCGAGAAGTTCGTGTCGTTTTTATTCGTTCGCGAAACAAGTAAAAAGAAGCCCGTTATCGATACGTTATCGATACTGGTTAACAGTAACTGAAAAATCATCGATAGCGATTATTCGTTCGAGACAACAATTTATCCGTTAACGATAAAGTTACCATTAATTTTAAAAATGTTGATCGTTTAAAATAACTGACTCGAATAACGTTACCTTAGCCTACCTTGTCAAGATGGTCGAGAAAAATCAGAAGAGAATTTTTCTCATCATCTTTCATCTTGATAAGGTAGGTTAAGGTAGCGTTATTCGAATCAGTTATTGTAAACGATCAACATTTTTGAAATTACTGCTAACTCGAGAAAGATCAGGAGAGAATTTTTCTCATGATTTTTCATCTTGATAAGGTAGGTTAAGACGTCGAACGATGATCTCGAACGATCTGACGACCATCTGTACAGCGACGACATCGGCCGAAAACCAGTCCCTCGCATTATTCCATCGAAAATCGATGTACCGGATATGAAACGAAGTTGCAGTGAAATGAAAGAACGATACGGGTAGAAAATTCCGACCGAAAGTTCGTCTTCGTAGCAAGGATAACGCTTCGTCCATCTCTGAAGGACCGTTTGGATAATAATAGGGCGAGCATGGACGTGAGAAAAATCGCGCGAGAAATAAGAAACGATGGTCCATTCGCACGGACGAAAACAATAAACGTTCGCGAATATCTCGTCGCGATATATCGTTTCTTTTCGCTTCAATTTCACTCGTTTTTTCCTATCCCGCGTCATTTCTCCCTCGCTTTTTTCGCCTGTTTACGAAGCACGCAGTTCCGTCGTAACGTAATGCAATTTTCGTACGCAGGCATGTGTCTTTTTTTTCTTGTTTGAAGAGAAAAAATAAGAGATAAAATAACGAGTTTCGTTTTCTTTAACGGACATTTCGTGAATAATATTTCCTTTCAACGATAATATTCGAATATAAATTCCTATCGCCATTATTCAGAAAGCTCATTTAGAAAAAACGTGCTAACGATGAAACATCAGACATTAACGTACTCTCTCGCACGATAGAAACGCGAGTGTAGCCCGCTTAACCCACCTTGGCCTATAACCACGAGCGAGACTCGTTGTAAAGAATTTGTGCCATAAACGGAACCCACAAGTATGACTCGTGGTAATTTACAAATTGCTAGTGATTCGTTATCCACTGTGAAATAATAAATTGTTTTTGTTAATTGATCAATTGATCATGATTACGCCCTAGACGTCTTAAAACGTTGTACTGGCACTATTCGTCCCCAAACGTTGTTTATTATTTCACAATTCCTTTTGTAGTCCCTAAATATACATGTCATAAGCATACATTTTGCGGCAGTTCGAGCACACGGCTGAGCAGATGAATGGCACGGCGCGCGACCGAACTTCTTGCTTATATGACTCGCGCGATCGGCAGATAGCGTGTAGGCCAATGGGTTAATGCTCTCGGGTTGATACATTTCTGTCGCAAGTTTTCGGAACAAACGACCGACCTAGTTTCTGCCTTATCGTTTCTTCGGTTCCTGCCGATTTTACAAATTTTTCTAACTTCTACAAATTTCCGGAACATTTTGAAACTTTGTTGGCGCTGTAATCAAGAGACGATTATAATCATGTTGATCAAATTTGAAACCATTCTGCAAATATACATAGATGTTACAAATTCGTATTGCAAACATATATATTTAGTAAAAAAAAACTGATAAATAACCATATTAAATACGAGGCCACTGAATATCGAGGCTTATTGATACAGTGGATAATCGACTGTTTAAGTATAATGTAATAAGAATTCTTAATTATTTCAACTATTCAAGGACTCTAGCCGCTTTTCGACCCTGGCCCAGTGTTCACCACGGTATCGCCAATCTCACGCAACGTTCTCAACGAACGCGATTTCCTATAGCTACCGTCGAATTTTGCAACGAAAGAACGAAAAAAAAAAGGAAAAACAAAAGGAAGAAAAAACACCGACGAAAGATAAATCTTTTACGAGCGGTCGGTGCACGCCACTTTGCATAATATATTCCGCTACGAAACGCATAATGCATCCAAGAATAAAGATATGATTTGAAAACGCGTAATCTAGCGAACCGGTTAAATACGAAAACATCGCAATTTCCTGCCTATGCACAATATCAAAGCTCCAGCCGAACCTACGTACGTTCCATTCCAGCTCTTTTATTGCTCGTTTAATGCACGGAATGAAATATCGTAAGCTTACCGTCGGCAACAGCGAAGTCCTACGACCGCGGAATATTGATATATTTTGCATAAAAAAAAAAAAAAAAGAAAAATACGGAAGGCATCAGCTGTTGGTCTAAATCTACGATAACAAGGATCCTGCGGGAACCAGAATCGCTAAAGTACGAGGAACGTGAGTTGTAATTATAACGAATGATTATGCATACATGCGAGGTTAGACTGAGAAATGAACTTTTTATATCGAAGCAGTTACGATCGAATCTTTATGTGGAGATAGTAGCCACGTGAAAAGACGTAAGTAAGAGTGGCATAAAAGTTATGGAGTAAGGATTACGTCGACGTAATATACACGTACGTTATGTCAATTTTCGACGAGGTCCGGTTGCGAACCGGTGTTAAAATCATTAAATACTCGATATTCTTTTCTTCCATTAAATATAATCCCAAGTTATGACGATGTGTTATTCGCTGGAAAGATACGAAGATGGAAACCGCTACTCCGTGGTTTCTGCACCAGAGAAACAAGACTGATCGAAGGTCATTGGCAAAAATACTGGCGTAATTAAGCAAACGACAAGAGGAGGGTGGAAAAATAGATCGAAATCGTTTGGCCGGTTTCCCCCCAAAGCCGTTTCACGCCCCATGAAAATTCCAACTGCGTCTAACGACGGTTTAACGATCGATCTTGACCCGACGTCGAGATGAAAACATTACCGATGGCCATTATTGACCTTCGTACCGAATGAACACGCCGTACACGTAACCTAAATACGGATGATCGCCAAACGAACAACGAGACAATTAAGCTTGCCGGAAGTCGTACGAGTGGCCGCTGAAAATGTAATTGACACACAATGGTACACACGATTCGCCTTCTTTCTTAATTACATTCCAACGTCGCGCCCGATGCGTACGTATCTAGCATAACTGTACGCGTTCTTCGGCCAACTGTTCAACATGGGAATTAAATATCGCGTTTCCGCGTCTACGATTCCGTACGTCGAGCGGCGTAATCGAATATCCCCACGGAAATATTCGCAGAGGGGAAAAATCCGTTCGTCGAGAAATCAACGCTTAATGTCAGTTAATCGGTAACGTTGCAGAGGTGAAAATCGCGATCGTAACGCGTTCGTTCGAGTTGGCGAATGATTGACGCCGTTACGCCAGCTCTCGAAACGTTTCCCGTGATTTCTCGCGTACGAAACGATATTACGCGTCTGAAGCGTACTAACAGCGCGCCATGAATCTACGATGTAACGACGGAAAATTCCTTATCTCGTGCTGAGCAGCACGTTCCTTAAAAATCAAAGGCCGTCGCGTCGGCGTCACTCGGTTAGACGAACGCGGATAGTTGAGAGACAGACAGCCGTGCTGACTTCATCGAGACTTCGTTCTTAAACTCAACAACCGCCAGCCGTTTTCGAGAGTTTCGCGTTCTCCTGGATCGCAGCTGAATTCCACCGATTTCCTTCTTCGCGGATACGCGCGTGCTTTGTTATTAGGACTAGGATTTTGTTTGAAAATCTGCGAGAAAAGATCGTATGTTACGTATTATCTTTCTATAGAATTATTCGACCAAGTTAGTGCGAAGGTGTGTCAATTCTGTCATATAGAATTCTCAATGTAGAATTAAATAACCTTCGATCGAATACGCTGCAATCGTTGCACATCTTGCAATTTAATTGTAAATCTATCGAGTATAAAACACTTGTTGCGCGATTTTCTAATTACAGAGGGCACGTGTGCGATGCGTTAAACGCGAAACAATACGCCCACTGTGTCATCGTTCTCAGTATTTATCTCAGGATAAATAACCAGATTATAAACTACTTCTTAACTTCGAGAATTTCGATTTTCCCTTTGCTCCCTAACCGAGATCGAACCTTCGCGCGGGCAAAGTGCCCCTCTCGCGATGCATACGCTGTATGCAAGTTCAATAGAAACCGTGGACTCTGTGTTCCACAGAATATATAGCGTGCACCCAAACTAAATTCCACATGTTCGAATAAATTAATTTTTCATGAAACGAATACCGTTTGAAAAACGTAATAACTACGCAAGAAGTTCAAGACGAATGATATCCTCCCGAACGTCTAAGACGAAACGAGCATCGTGTCCAACGCAACGATAAGATCTCACAAAGATACGGTAATTCCGTTAGGAAGAAAAATTACCATTTAAAAGGAAAATAGAAATGACGCAGAGTTATTTACGTCGACAAATAGTTACGTTTGGCTAAACATTTTATTCCGTGGAAAGAAAGAAAATCGTTAACGACGTCTCGTTAGCGGCAACAGCGATACGAATAATTAGTTCCGCGTAATATCATAACTCTCTCGTTTCAGCTCCTCTACGTAGCAACTGAAACTGCGTTTTCGCAACATCGACGATAGTTTGATCCCACCCTCCTCGTTTCACAACGAAATACCCGTTTCCAGTTCGAAAACTACGGATTTCACTTCTCGATCGCCAACAACAACACACCGAACGTGGCAATCTTGCATCGCCACCCGCCATTTACCAGTTAATCCTCGGCTAATTAATAATTAGTCGGTCGAGATTAATAGGGGAGCAGGGCCGACGCCGATTCAACCGCATTTCATCCGTGAAACGTAAATCGATGATTTTTCGATGCAGTCTCCGTGACAGATTCGTTTAAAATTATGACGGTAACCCTCCGCCACATTTTGTATTTAAATATCACGCTCGTTGGACTCGACGATATTTACCATTTATCCCGTTGCCTCGCATCGTTCAACCCGTGATTTTATGAATACTCTACCCTCATAAAGCGATTTCCAATCTGTACACGAATAATGCTCGATCAGTCGATGACTATTATCGTATTGTTCTGCGACACGATTAATGCCATTCGCACGACGAACGAGTACCATTTGTTCGGATTATCGAGTTATCGTAGTACAAACGCGCAACAACGAACGTCGAATTTAAGGCAACTACGTCATGGAAGCTGAGGAAACTTCAACGACGTTCGACAACTTCCGATTCGATACTTGACAAAATACGGAGACCGTAATCTGACGATCAGAAAGAAACATAAGAAGAGGAAGAGAGGGTAAAAACTATCGAACGGTCGGAGGAAATTCTCGCTATATCGAAGCAGTTCAGTTTCTTGGGAGGACCGTCGAGCTGCGACGCTGGCCCGTAGAAGTATTATAGAAACGGCGTGGCGGAAATTGAAAGGAACGGAAGAGAAACCATGGAAGAGAGACCGTTCCATGGAGAGGAAGAAATTTCAATTATCGTCCATTCGTTAGACGACAACGCCGGACTTCTCGTGGTTGTGCAGTCTGTCTGAAACGACCATCTTGAGAAAAAACTGTGAACGGATAAAACTAACGAGTCCGAGGGACGATGCGTTTCGTTTCTTTCGTTGCACACATGTCCAAGTTTCTTCCTTTTGATCGTTCAAGTATTTTGGTAATCTCTGAGAAACGTACGTTCGCGATAAGTATCTTCAGACTCGTTTCACATTTTACCAATATCGTCGAAAATGTTTCGGATAACACGCGCGATACGTTCGTAAAAAGTTTCTATAAATTTTAAAACACTTTTGCGACACCACGGTGAATGAATTTAACGTAAACGCAGGCCGTTGTTCAAGCAGCGGTACGGTCGAAAATATAAACGTAACTCGAAAATATATAATAAAATATAAACTCGGCTTGATACGAGGTAAAACGTTTCTCGTTGTAACGACTGTTTCTCATCGAACGAAAAAATCAGTCAAGTTGCAAGAGTGAAAGGACGAAAAAAGCATCTGTTCGTTCGGTCGCGTATCTTATCGCATGCGAGAGGAAACAAATCGTAATTATCGTCCTTTCAGTGGATACTCTTGTCTTCTTCTCGTCCTTTATTCAACGGCTCCAACGACTATTAAAGGAAGAGAAGACGGGTAGAAAAAAACTGCTCGGGAATGAAGTGCGTTCGAAGAAGAGTGAGCTGAGAGATCGATAAAGACCGCACTGCTGACTGTGAAACGTGTCTCCTGACCTCGATCAATACCGCGGTAAACGTAACACGAATTTAAAAACATTTCCGTCAGAACGAAAAATCGAAGTGGTATCGTTTAAAATCGAACAACGCGTCGAATAAACTCTCGAAAATGTTTCTCTCTGCCGTATCGAAAATCAGAAACGCTACTGTTACGGAAATTGAAATGTTTTCACGGAGGACGGAACACCTTCGTCTTATTCGATCTCACGTTACTCTGCCAAACGCATTTGTTCGGTGATCTTTTAATACAAGTTCGATCTTCGAACCAACGTATTTAACAAAATAGATTTATATGTTTTATATCAAACGTAGAAGAAAGATTATACCCTTTTATTTTTCTATTCTATTTCGTTACGATAGAGCTCCATTTATCTGCAGAATCGTAGAACTGCAATTTATATAACGTTTCAGAGATTTTCCCCGCCATTTAAATGTACAGAATATAACGCTAAAAGCACGTACAGTCCTTTTCCATACAAAGGCAAAACAGCACCTTCCTTCTCAAAGATGAGACACAGCTTTAGTTTCCTAGAACTTTGCTCGACTCATTTACTACGCTAACAGTTAGCGATCCATAGTTAGCTCGGTTTCCTATTCGGAAGAAAAATTTCAATCATAAGGCATACACCTGCATGCGTATACGTAGGACGACGTGGTAATCCCCTCGCTCTGAATGGCGAAACTTCTCCACGAACTGAGATTATTGCTATTTTGACGCAAGAGATAATATCACGCAAGAAAGGACAACGCGAAACCGCAATTGGTTTCTGAAATTATTCCGCCGGCTAGCCACCACGTCAAAGGTATAATGGAACCTGTCTAGAAACGTCCAAACGCAATATATGTCCACGGTGTGTCGTGGTGGAGCGTCGGTTATGCGTAACGTGCGTCAGAGAGTGCGTATAATTGGCAGTGGAATATTATTATTGCACGAAGCGACACGGGACTAACGAAGAGAATCGGTCGTGAAGAGAAATAGAAAGAGGAAGAGATAGACGTGAAGTCGCCAGGGATGGTAGTTATACGTACGAAGGTCTAGGTACTCGTCGAACGAGATTTGTGTCGCCGAGCGAAAAGAATCCATGAAATATCATGCAAAACACGATAATAACGTGTAACAGAGAAATTTGCCGTGCAGTAATGAAAGATAATATTACGACTACGATACAAACGGCGCATGTTTCTTCTCTTTTTATTTATTTATTTTTTTCTTTTTCTAAACTATCAAAGATCGGATCGTTATTAAGGAGTTTATCTCGGAATTAGAGTATAAAATTTAGAGTCTATTTGTAATTAGGTTAGCATAGAAAATATCGTAGAAAAATAAGGGGATAGCTTCCAAGTTGTATTTGTAAAGATTTTTTATTGAAAAAATAGTCTACCAACGAAGATTGAATAGCTGAATAAATACGTAGTTCGCAAATCGTACTAATACGCGCTTTTTTTTATTCGTTACTGCGTCTATCAATAGAGACTCGCTTCTATCGATGCTCGATATCGATATAACTAACGCCACGGTATGATTTGCGATTCGTATAGATGTAAAAAAGAAAAAATAATTAAAAAGAGGAGAAAGAAGAAAAAAAGAACCGATCAACTCAACGTACGAGACGTAATTCTTGAAAGTAAATCTCCTAATTTGAATCGCGATCAATTGGTCATTCATAAACGCAATTGTAATCGTCGGGGATGACGATTGATAATAATTATCGAATATAAATTCAGACCAGTTTTCTGGAATGAATTCCATTTGTGTAAAAGTCGTACAATGTTCCGCCGGCTGTCAAAGTTCAAAGATCCGTCTGTTAACAATAACGCATTCTTCAACACACTTGTGTGGACAGAAAAAGCCATACAGGTGTACCAAGAATTTGTCGTCACATCCTGCTCGGCTGATGCATTTTTCATTTTGCAAACACCAACACACACGCTATTCGTAACCGTATGGAAAGCGGTTTACACAGCCGAAATCGAACAATAAAGATGAGATACAGAAAAGCGTGGAAATTAAAATATCGATATACAGACATTTCACGCGTTACGGCCTGATAATTCACGAATTCGTGTCGTCGATACAAACACAGATTTTACGCTATACGAGAGCTTCGAGATGGAGAATACGGTTGCAGAGGCGAAGTAATTGGGTCGTAACGGCACGATCCGTTAGCATTTTGTAGCAGTGTCATCAAGAGCGAAGAAAAGTCCCGCAGGGGTAGTAACGGCGTTGCGCGTTGCAATAGCGCGGCGCACCTGCAAACCAGGGTTGCATCTCCTGCCACGATGATCAATAACTTGAACCATTCTCGACCGTCGCTATCGACTTGTCGGATCTTAGGTTAGTTTCCTCCAGCGTCGACACGCACTCTATGAGAAACGTTACGCCACTCGAACCGTTTTCTTCGCGCTTTGAATATGCCAACAATCAGCGAAACGCCCAGGGAAACTACGCTGCAACTTGGATCGTTAATATTGTACCGGCAAGTGCTTCGGCGTAATATACTTCATCGACCAAAGGAATTGTTCGGAAGTAAAGAAAACGAGTAACGAATAGGATAGAGTAGGGGCGGTTCTTTTCAGCACAAAATGTTTGTGTTCTTCGAACGAAACAAATATTATAAATTCTCTTAAAAAATTATCCAAACGATCGATAACTGTCGATAGTCGAATATGAAATTGTATTTACGAAAAGCTACTTACTTTCAAATACCTAGGATGCAAACGTATCAATTTCTACACCTTTCACTGAAACTGTAACAACCAACGAAGCAACAAGAATCTGCCGATAGACAACCCGACAAGGGACAAGACACGAAATACCAAACCAAGTACGCGAGAACCATAGATTCCTCGCATAGTATCGGATCAAGTACAAAACGAGTAACGCTACACTTTGCGACCAACTAGAGCAAACGAGATCACGAATCGCGATACGATCTTTCCGGACGTGGCTGACACTCGACTCGTCGACCAATCCTCCGTCTACGCGTCCTTCTCCGAAAACAATTTCGTGCAAGTTGGTAACGCGCCATTTCCATGTACAGTTAAGTATATATAGTGCCACTTCCAACGTGACTATTAAAACTCTACGATTCGCTCTGCAGGTATTCGTACTGGATGAAAATATCGACAGCTACGATCACTGATTAATTAATCCACGTAATTAATATCGAGCTATCGATAATTATATATTACATATTATTACTACGTAGATTCGCATTATTTAAATCGTTCATCGGACATACTCGGAATCACAAAACAAACATATCAGAGCTAGTATATAACCAGAAAAAAGACCGATAATTTTCGATACAAAAAGTCAGAATAACCGATACGCTATCGATGTATCTGCATCTTCACCTGTCCGATACTTGTTATCGATATATCTGCGTCTCGTAATTCTGGTGGCCGATTACGTATCGCGGCCGCTATCCAGCTTCTTTTCTTTTATTTCGTGCAGGTACTTTTTGCAAACGGGAAAGGCGAGGACGTGAAAACAGGAAGGAAAGAGAAAAGAGGAAAAAAAAGAAGGTCTCGACCAGCATGTGGCCACGATGCTCGTAAATTCCAGGGCCGCCAGCGATGGGCGCGATTTTACGGACACAGGAGCGTCGGATAAACGTCGCTCCTAATGTGGGCCTAAACCGAATTATGCGAATTAGAGGCCGGTCGTGGACAGATAATGGTCCCCTCTTGGAAAGCGACCGGCCTCCGGTTCCCTTCACTCCGTTTCCCCACCCCCGCACGCCGACGCTTTTGCAAGGGAGATTAAATGTTATTAATGACCACGGCACGGTCGTGCACGTGCAACTACTCCTTCTGACCCCTTTCGAAATAACATCGTCGTGTAAAATTAATAGAATCGCGCGAAAAAAATCAAGCGTTTCGGATAAGAAGCGGCCAATTTACGAGAAGCCCCCGCCTTGCTACCTAAGGCGCGGGTAATGAATTGCGCTGGATTTTTTCAAGCGAGTCCTTTGGGTGCAATCGGTTTCGTCGCTTTTTAATTAAGACTGGCCGTATCCTAATCACGGTTGTATTTTATCGTACGTAATTTATGCAGAGCACTTGGGTAACACGTAGAATACTAGAAAAAGGTAGTACTAGAGTCCATAAATTTGCATTATATAGATTAATTAAATCGGTAACTCTCCAACTGAACCTTCGACAAGCTATATACTATCCTTTCTGTATTATTTATTCTGCATACCTATTATTTTTTTTTACTTTTTTTGTTCTTTTTTATTTGAACAACGACAAGAGCTAGAGAAAGCGTAGTATCGTGGTAAACGAATTACTCGAATCTCTTTTGAATTTGTAGAGCAATATGAATTTTTGTTATAGCTACATTTTTAAACCAACTTTTCTATGCTCTCGATGTATCCCGCTTGAAGTGAAACTCCCAAGTGTCTAATTAGTTGAACGAGAAAAGAACATCTCGCTTTCACGACAAAATGACATAGATACATATTTACGCATTCGTATAAACCGTAAACGCTGTTTATACGGGTTTATCGTCACTGAGAATATTCTATGGAAGTTAATCTATGTACTGATCTATCTTCAAAAATTAATCATCGGACCATATAATGCGCGGCTGCTTTATTTTCGGGGACAAGCAGTTTATATAACACAAATTCTCCGTGTTATCTATAAGTTTTCATTCGTACAATAGGAATCGACGTTCCGATAAGTGGACTCAACCAACAAAAGTTTCGTTCAAATAAACGCAGTCGATACATACAGTATCCTACCGTACATACGTACGTGCACGAACATCGACAGTCCATTAATTACCTAAATTTGTACCGCAACAGCGGCAAACGATAGAAATCGTTGGATAAATAAAAGAAGCGAGGAAACCGGACGCCGCGGTAAACGTTTGAAAATTCGTTATGGAAATGGTTGGCAACAATTCCTCGGTGACATGTATCGCGACTGGAGTCCTCGTGTTACACGACGCAACGAGTTTACCGAGTTTACTTCTGTACCAATATACGTGGAACTCGGACTGCTTCCCAGTTCCTGAGAGCAATTACTCCTGTCTACTATAATTACGCGACGTTGCACCGGCGTTACAAGGTAGTCGTACGTCGCTAGATAAGGTCAGGACACGACGATCCCTTTTCCCTCCTGTCCACGAACCTTTCCCGTTTGTCCTTTTGTAGCCTCTTCTCGTCGTTTTGTATCCCTATCGAGGCAGGGGCGAAATTAATCAGCAATAAATAAAGAACTTGTTACACGGATAATAATTTAACGCGGATTTAATTCGTTGCCTTGGCATTCGTCGACTTTGTTTGTTATCGTTCTACATCAACGCTAGCGCCACAACAAGTTTCCAGTTTAATGAAACGAAAAATGGAATGCAATGGAATGAAAAAAAAGTGAAAAGCGCGCTCCGACAATTTGTTTTCTATTGGTTACTTTGCCAACGTTATTTCCCTGTCGCGTTTATCTCGCAAAATATCCTTGCGAGATATTCGTACGTACTTTACTGAAACATTTTTCGTTCGACTGCCGCAGGGGGAAAATTGCCGAGAAGGAAGTTGATTAAATTTAAACACGTTTGCGATATCGGTTTCCGCGAAGATTTCCTTCCTAAGCATCGGCTTCTAACCTCGGTGTTCGTTTCCACGACGCTATCGTGCAACGGTTGTTATCCCAGTCTCCAGTGTTTTCGTTACGCCGCGGTGGTGCAAGCACAACACGGTTTTCCTAGCCTTCACTGTTCTCGAGAAGAGAGAATTTGATACGAGAACCTATGTCACGATTCTCTCTGATATTCCTAATTTTCCTATAAAAATTTCTAATTCGTAGAAAGAAGAACATTCCTTCGGCCATTCTCGTCTTTTTTATTTCAATTTTGTAAATATCCAAACGGAGATCCTTTATCGCCACGAAACGCTCTTCGAGTACGTATAACCACGTAGAATTTTAGTTCCATACTTTCCAAGGTATAATAAAAGTTTCCAAGGATCGCTCGAAATATACCAATTTATATTTACGAATTTTCTTGGAACGAGAATATCAGTTGCGTTTTTAGCGATTCAAAACTGGCAAATTTGTAAATCGGCCACGTAAACTGTTGGCTACGGGTCGTTGAGAATTCGCGATGTATTCGGACGTTTCCGAAAGCAGACGCATGCACGAGGCAAAGAAGCATAACCGAACCATGTTTGGCCATAACCATAGACTAACGATCTAGGCTTGTTCGACAAACGTCCAGCAAAGCCGGGACCAAAGTTTCCTTACAAACGCGATCATACATACAGTTACCACGAACTGATGTAAACACTTTACGCGCAACATGATTCCTCTGTGGTCGGTCTGCAATATCCTATCGAGAGTATGATCATGACCGTACTAAATTGTCTTTGAAAGGATGCGGTGACAATATCCTAGAACCTGTTATCAAGGAATATTGGATCAGGTGTAGCCAGATGTTTCGCCTTCGACGCGATTTCGCTTTGACTGGCTCCAAAACGAGAACGCGTTAAAATGTTTGATACTTGATCGTTACGAGCAGAGAGATTGAAATCTGCAATGGAAAATGGAAAGCGAAGGAACAATTTCTATTTACTTTGTGTATTTACTATATCTATTATTGAAAGGGTGTGGAAAAAGATTCTTTATATTCTTACTGCGATACAAACGTATATTTCAATAAGGAGTTTCAGAGAACAAAATCTTGTGAACACGCCTAGACTTACGTTAATCCACTATGCATCTTTAAGAAGGTAAAAGGATATCTGCTTTTCCTTTTCCGTACGATTATCGGCGCTTTAAACTTTGAACGAAAGCTAGCGCTGCGTGTTCGAGAGAATCGTTTCAAAGGTAGGACGAGAAGCCGAAGAAAAGAACATACCGGTGAGAAAATAAAAAGCAAGAAGAAAAGATGAAGAAGTGAAGGACGGAAGAGAAGAAGAAGAAGAAGAAGAAGAAGAAGAGGTAGGCGAAGAAGAAGAAGAAGAGGAAGAAGAAGAAGAAGACGACGACGACGACGACGACGACGCAACGACGTAGAAGAAGACGACCGCGACGAACAAGAAAGAGAACAAGTCGTAGAGGAGAAGGACGAGGAGAAGGACACGGCGGAGGAGGTCGACGCGTGATGCTGGATGAGGACGAGAGCCGAGTGGAATGTAAGAATGTATCCGGCGCACCTGCTTGCAGGCTTCAGTTCTCAAACTAAGACGAGCTGGACCGTGCACGTGAAGAATCTTCCCACTGGCGTGTGGATGACGCTTACACGCTTTCATCCCGACGAAAGACGGCCACGACCAGACCGAGCAAAGAAAGAAAGAAAGATAAGGAGGGAAGATTCAAAGGAGAGATACAAGATCGAATACATGGTATATAAGGACCAGTGAAGAGAGTCGAAAAGCAGGATGACTCGAAGGAAAAAAGAAAATAGTAAATATGGTAAAAGAAAGGTGAAAAGGTGCAAAAGGTGGGGCAGCAGAGAGACAGCAGGAGGTCTCGAAATTACTAAATCGTTTCGCGTGAATTCGATGAACATTATCGATACTGCCCGACTAATTTATATTCCTTTCATAGATTTTGCAGAATAGTCGGCGAAGATCACGTCCGAAGATACTAAAAGTTTATTTGATCGAAGTCGATTTATAAAGAGCGATAAAGATTCTTCAAAATCTATAGAACGACAACTCCAAGTCTTTTTTCCGAAATGAATAGCGACCAAATTATTCCGATAGATCGAGCACGTGTACGCGAGCGAGTAGATCGCGCGCGCGAGAGAAAGGGGCGTTTTATCTGGCTGAAAGCGAGGCTTATTGACCTACCGCTAGCCGACGGCCACACGAACATGTGGCTACGGCCTTAAAGGCGCGCTCTCGACCTTCTCGAGGCCGCCCGCGGTATCTAAAATCAAGGTTCGCCGAGAGGAACGAAAATCTCACGCGACAAGGGAAAAAGGAACAGAAAGATTTAGTATAAAAGCGTTCGACGATGCGTCGTATTATTCATATCGACGGATTACTCGATAGATTGGATATGCGAAAGAAATGTGTTTTGAAGCCACTGGCGGAGTTAAGAACGTACCTCGGCTTCGATGGTTAAAGGCCATTCTTCGCAAAAGATTCTTTCTTTTCGTCGAACATGCTGCTAATTACTTGATTTGAAAGCAACGAGAGAAGAAGAAATAACGTTTGCTTAAATCTTTCTCGTTTTTACGAAAACCAAATAGATTCGAAGGAGAAATAGAAAATTTGAAAAGTCGTAAACATTTCGTTAAAGTATATTCGGGTTTGTATATTATCTTCTTTTCCTGGTTCTTTGGGTCGTAAAGGACCGGACTATAATAACAAACGAGAAAAATAAAATCCTCTTCTTACGATAAAATTCTATCTTTAAAAACAGACAGAAATATATTATACCAAGGATAACCAAACTAGTATTTTACTGCATTTATATGTATAAAATCGTTATGATTTATACCACGTTAAGCTGTTTTAAAAAGCATTTTAAACGTTGCTCCGCTCTGTATTTCGTTGGAATACAAATAATCCGGTGGCTATAATTTTCTCTCAGGCAAATGCATACATTGAAAATAATACCGCCTAATGCTCCCTGACTTTATCGTTCGGGACCAAATACAAATTTTGGTATCTTAATATTTATAAGACTCGGAAATACTTCAACTTACTTTGAATTTTAGTTTACTTTGAATTAATTCGACATTCCTAAAACATATTCGTGTAAGATGTTTAACCTTTAAAATACTTAAACATTTTATACGAGAAGAAAGAAAAGGCAAAGATCACGTTATTGAAAATTCGCAAAGTACAAGATCAAATAGACGACGTTGGTCGCAATTCAACACGGCTGAAAGTCTATTAAAATTCGCGTTCTCTCGTATGTAAATGACACATCATCGATACACGACGGATCAATGACCGATCTCCGCCAGCCTATTATATCAGGTGCAATATCGATGTTACGACGTTATAATCAATTATTCGTCGACTGTGTTTGCACAAAGACCGACTGAGTGACAGCGTCTTAATAATCGCGGGATCGATACGGTGCGTAGGTCAAGCGCACTCAACGTAATGGCCAAAGATTAATTAATCGCTGTGTTGACGGTGGGTCCTTGATTTTGTTTTGTCTTTTTTTTTTTCAACTAACCTGTTAAGACTTCGCACTACGAACACGATAGTAACGATCGACGAACAAAATCAACGAAATCTTATTACGAAAGAAAGAAAAGCGATCGAAGCTTGTTAGAACATTTTTGTTATCCCGCGATAATTAGCAGCGAAATTTTGTTTTCGTCATACCCGAACAAAACGATTGATATAATTTGAATCACGCTGCAGGTAGCATAGGAAGATCCATGATAAAACGAGCTGCGACGCGCTGTAGCAACGAAACGTCGACATCCGACGGAAGATGTTCTCATTCAACTAGTATCGTTTGTCCTACTAGAAGTGAACGAAGTACACACACACACACACGTACCACATATGATGCAACAACGCTTTATCTTGCGGTAAACCGGGTTTTGACTTTCGAACGATACACTATCGCACGGCAGAATGACGTGCACTTGGTCGCGCAGTCGTTTTTTGATGAATCTTAGCTGAATGAAGTCTCGGCACTGAACGTTCCCGGTTTCATTGAAAACTCGATCGACCGAAAGATACAAGGATTAATTAACAAATTATTTTCTTATCTAATCGCACAATTCATCGTTCAAAATTTATCCAACTGTCGGAAAAGTTATAAATGAAAGAGAAGGAACGTGCGACGGGACGAACGCATCGTCGTATTAGGTTGAAACTTGAAATATAGGATTTCGCTGTGATCAATTTTCCACGTCTCTCCTTTTCAATGAATGCAGACGAGATATCATCGTAGGCGATCATTCGTTTTAATGCTGAGAATTATCTCTATCGTATATGACTTTGATCTTTTTTTAATTTAATGTATAAACGAACCCTTTTTTTAGGATTTAACGAAGCATAAAAATCGTCAAAAATCTAACGTACAATTTATAGAATATAAATTTTAGAAAATTTACGATATCTCCTGGAATGTAAACTTAAAATGACTCTACATCGATATACTGTATACGAATAAATTAATATTTATGTATAATTGGAGAAATCGAGCAGAAGAGTATCGATACGATTGTACCTACAATTGTGGCAATACATCGTGTCTTTATGCAAACCGATTTAGCATCGATAACAGATCGTAGATCAAAAGAAACATCTTAGGTATGGTAATTTGAAGTACATGTTTCATTAGAAGCAATTTTCTATTTACGTACTCTATACACTCCGTACAGATATTGAATTCATTTGTGCAGCTTATCTTGTTATTACATACAATAAAGTAACAAGAAGACCTACTTGACCTCGGGAAACAATTTCATCGCGCCACTCGGCGATGCTCGTGCACCTACTTTTCATCACGCTCATTTAACTTTTTTCCAGTACAACGATTTGCTCGAGTTACATTAATCTCGATGTTCGAGCGTTAAATGAAACACAGAGAACACACAGGTGAAAAAGTAACGTCAAAAATATACGAAAATGCAGGAAATAAATGATCGTAGGTATACGAGAAAAGTTCTACACAGTCAACCTTTAAATATCTATTCCAAGATTTATACTTTAAATCTGCTATCCTGAAACTAAATCTCCTTTACGCGATCATGATTAAACTGGACAAAATACGCTTATCAGGTGTGTATAATTATACTTGCGGATTGTAAATTTCTTTAAATAGCCTCTCTGAATAAATTTCATAAATTTCAGGTAGATTCTACGTCTTGGATCATCGTCCTGCGTCATTAATAACACAAAATGTCACATTAACGTTACGCCAATATCGAGCCTGGAAAGTTATTAAAATAAGAAAGGGAACAGCGACCTTGCCCCGAGCGAGTCGAATTTTTTCATGATGCTGCATCTTTTAACAGCCGTTTAACCGGCCGGCGTGACCGATAAAAATGTGTTATAAATGCGTCTTCGAAGAGGCACACGTGCCCCGTGTATTTCGCGTAGGCGTCGGTGTCCATTTAATGTACGAGGCTCGATCTTACGAGCTGTCGTTCACTCCGATCATGATCACCGTTCCCTTTTCGTCTTCTTGTTGTATAGGTGTCTGTGTATCGTAAGCTGGAAACAAACCCCAGGGAGAGATACGAGTCGAAATGGAAGCTAAAAGAACGTCCATCCATGGTATTCAGTTTTATTTCCTGTAAGATCACGCAGTTTGTTGTACGGCTTATTAAAATGAATTATCTTCCGGGTTTCTTTCATAAATAAATAAAAACGTTCGTGTAATATTATCGTACACGGTATTGCTAGATTTTTCAAAGGAAAGCCTGAGAATCGCGATATAATACGATTTAATACAATTCTCATAAATAAATAAACAAACGTGTATATGTATCTCTTACGGTTAACATCGTTCGAATAATTGAGAAAAAGAACGCGTGGAAAATCTCTCATTGCGCTTTACGATTGAAAGATTCGAAATTAAGTAGTTAAAATAGACGATACTGCTACGTTACAAGCGTTTCTTACCAGCCAAGGATTAATAAACATTTCAATTGGAATCGTTTCCATGAGTTAAAAGCGAGAAAGACGTTGCGAATTAGATCGAAATGCTCCCATATATCTGTCCTATAAAAATGATTCTTTATGCGAGCGTTAAAGTTCCCGCGCGCTCACGTGCATAATAATCAGACGCGACGGCACACTCGATAATAAACGCTACATGCAACTGCGTTTGCATTATGCTTAAACGACGTAATTTCGTGCTTGTACCTACTGTTTATAACGGTCCTCAGTTTTCCCTACTGCTCTTCCGCGGTCGATTCGTACGAAAGATATCCAGCCTTCCGTAATAGTTTACACCCGTATATAATTTGTAATTGATTCGAGCCTACGGCCACCAATTATCGATGTTACACAGATACAAATCTATCCGCTGTATTTTAATCCAAAATGCATCCGATACCACCCCTTACGTCACTTCCAACACGCTTTAACGCTGAATATCTGACATTTTTTACTTTCTTCAACGAGTAATTCTGATTAAATAACAGCGATACGATAACCATGATATGTAAAAATTTTTGGTCGGATAGATCTTTCGCTTTATATTCCAAGAACGATATCTAAAAGAATTGCAAATAATGGGAAATTTTGTTCGTTTTATGAGGAAATAATAGATGCACGACATTTTTCTATTATTTTTTCATTTTGTTCTATTACTGCGAGAAACTTTTGGGATAATCAAATTTATGAACACCGCAGATGTAAAATATAAAACGTAATAATAATTTCAAAATTCGATTAAACGCGTGTTCTGCGGTTTTCTTGCACGTTTAAAGAGATGCTCGAATTCTGCATATTCATAACTGTATATTTGAATAAAAATTCAATCTGAAATTTAAACCTCCCAATCGAATTCGAAAAAGTGAAACCGTGAAATTAGAATGGAAATCTTATTTTAAACATACTCGAGTGTAACCTTCGAAATTGATTACAAACCTACAAGAGTAATTTGAAGTAGCGAAAAACTAAACGACCAAGTATATCAACGCGAATCCCTTGGTCGACTAAAAACTTGCTCAAGGATTCTCAAGAACGTTAACAAGAACCTCGATTACGAACACAGCGCAAGGTCTCCACCTTCGGCGTAAATACGTGCCGCACAAGCGAAACATTGTTGTCCAGTTTCGAGCGCAAATGCCTCCGTAAAGTGCCGGGAGCAACGATTTTAGTTCCGGATCGGACGATTATCACCGAGGCACGATCGACGATCGACTTTCGTCACACGATCGGCGAAACGACCCGTTGCGGAGTCTGAACGCGAACAACGCGTGTCTGGCGAAGGCATTAGCCCCAAGGCACGTCGATTAAGCGCCGCGGTTCGCGTGGGCAAAGCCATCGGGAGACAATAAAACCGGCGCCTCCGCCAGACGCTTCTGGAATCCAGCCAGATCTCCTTGCGCTCGCTCGAACCTGCGCGTAACGGTTGCCGACACGTCCAAGTAGCGCCCAATGTTTTTTCGCCAAACCAAACATAACGAAATTAGCGATTTCGAACGTCGACTGCCGCGCAAAATTGACACGTTTAATATCGAGAGTTGCGATAGAATGTGTATTGGAATAAACGCGAAGCCAGATAATAATTTGATTAATTAAAGTTATACGCTATTTATCTATACGGTGAAATGAAGAGGAGGAAGGACAGACGCATCTCGTGCGAAGATTTTGTAAGAAATGTTAAGATTGTCGATGAGGAATCTGCGAAGAATCGAAGAATACCAAGAATATTCTTGGAGTTATCGGTCGTGACGCGAACGAGCGAATTTTTACGTTGTGTCTGGTCAAATTCTCTTAGCGATGTATCGTGCGAGACAAGACGGAACCTCTAAGCATCGTTTGCAAGACGATCGAGATTTGACAAACTTCTCTTGTTAATAGATTAGACAAAGATACGCCAGCTTCGTATATACATGGTGTATTTATTTATCTATTTATTAGCATAAGGATTAAAGAGGAAAGCGAACGATCAACTTTTCTAATTAAGTCCATACTAAATTTGCTAATTTCGTTATTAATCTGCATGCTACAAGCATGTCAGTAGGAATTTCCTTTACCTTGAGAAATTGTACACCATGTTAATCTCGTTTTCAATACTCTCGTATAAATATTCCCAACTTTCGCGAAGTACTTTTACTAAACGATCTTCTTGTTCTATTTAATCTCTCGTGGTATCTTGGCTGGAGAACAATTGAATATAAAGTCTAAGGTTACAGAGATAATCGAGAAACCATGAATTGCAAAAATAATCGACTGCACGCTCGTTAGTAACTCCATTCTGTGGTTTCGTTTCAGACATTTTATGAAGTCCGTGAAAAATGAGACTCGACCCTATAACGCTGATTTTTCTATCTCTATCTATCCTTTTATCTGTACGTAGCTCAAAAAAAAACAAAAGTTCCAGCACGTTTTAATCGTTTTCTAAAATTTCTAGCTTCCCGTCTACAAATCTCTGCCCGTCAAGGGATAATTGCTATGTTTCAAAAAACACATTAATATTTATAGCACTTATTGCAATAAGCGCAATAAGCGAGTACGATAAGAAGAGAATAAAAAGGATTTTTCCACTCGAAGCTTCTCCCATCCTCGAGACAATTTCCCTCTTTTTACGTCGCGAGCAATTACGCAGCCTATCCGTTATAAGAAAATCTTTTCCCATAGGGATACCGTCCGATCTCTCCCCTTCAGCATGGCTCTTCAGTGGCTTCCGTTAATGAACGTAGACAGCCTTAACGCCCTTCATTTATTCTTCAACTGATTGGATCTCGTAACCTGATTACTTGCAACGCGAGTACTTCCAACACCCTGGATATTAACGATATTCTCCAAATAACATCATACCGGTACTAAACAACCATTCATCCTATAATTACATGAAATCGCAATTGCAACAACATTCAAACGCAACGCAACACTTTCAAACGTTTCACACTTTCTTTTTGTTAATGAGAATTTAAATTAAACAGCATGGAAACAAAGTCGAGGGATAACGAAAGGGTTGAATAGTTCAAGGACGAACCTTGAGGAGAGGAAAAATTTATAGATCGTGCGCGACATGAGTCGTTTCGAATCCGAGATGCAACGGCGAGTGCTCATTATCGTTGGCGCGCGGCTGCCATTTGCGGCGATTAGCATTTTCATGTAGCTACCTACCCGAGCGACGAGAAAACGCGGCAGTGATTCATCGAACGAGTTCTGAGACCGGCAGACAAGCGCCAGAAGATTTTAATGCTTGTCCCGATCGAAACCATCCGAGCAATGTTATCCTACATGGTAGTTCTTTTTTTTTCCACCATCACCCATAAATCCGTAAATCTATAGGCTCGTATGAATCCAGGCACGTGCTAATATTTCTAGCGATCGATATTATTAAGGAAAACGTGTCGCTCCTCGGTACACCGATAGTCGAGTGACACTTTTATCCGATCGAGAAAGTTCATTAAAACGTATACATATACACACCTTGAACACTACGTTGACTGCTGCCTAGTTTTCTTGTTTTTCCAATCGGTCGTATCCAGTTCAGCACCCGGTTCTTCCATGAGACACACCAAGGTGAACACAGAGATCGAGGAAAGAATTATTATCGAAGAAGATTCTGAATTCTGTTCGATACGACTGTTGGAACTGCAGATTAATTTAATATTGATGATGTTCATGGTGTCGATATACATTATTGATATACTTATGGTAATGATGCTCGATACGCGATGATACACGATTAATCATGCCGGCTACGCTTTTTTTTCTTTTTTTCTTTTTTTCTCAATGGTAAGATCATTAACGAGCGCACGACCAATGGCCCTCGTTTGTTCGTGCTTGTACTTTCAAGCAAATACATTTATTCCAGCTGAGACTCATGTTACTTTAAAACGACATGTTCCTTTGCTTTTTAGTTATCAGTTGTAATTTACTCGATCTCGTATGAACGAGTTTTCGCATAAAAAGATAAACTAAAGGCAGAAAAAAGATTTACACACGTGTAAATGCAGTGAAATTCCATTTATCTAAATCCATTGAAAGACAAACAGTTTGTATAACTGCGACTCACACGTATATATAATACAAGTTCCTTTCCAATTATTTATTCCCCATTCAAATATCAAAGTCTATGTTGAGATAAATATATATAATTCTCACGAGTTATTTACCTTTTAGTAAACTAAGGTGAACACATTCTTCGAAAGAATTCTGAAGGGGATCCAATGCTAGAAGATGATCAGATATATATTTGTATATTCTATTATTATTATTATGGATGTACTATGTTCAAACGGTAAATCTTATTCCAATAAACGGAGTTCTACTGTACAGCGAAATTCATTAACTCTCAAATGGTATCTTCGTATCGTGGGTCATCCACAACAGCTTCATCTTAGATTTAATTTTAGAGCACTTCGATATTTTACACGGTAAACATCATCTATAACGTTTATCGCGTACGACGTAAAATAGAAACGGAAACAGAATACCTGAAAATCATGTAACCTAACTTGAATTTAATCGAAACTATCATTTATGATCAAGCAGTGCTGTATAGTTGAGCGTTAAAATACAATACATAGCTTCGATAAAATTCACGTAGCGCTCTTCGTAGCGCATACAAACTCGTTCGACGATGAAATCGAAATTAGATGCATTGTTCATGAGAAAAAATCGCTCGAACGATCAGTTCATTAAGATCTAATCCGTAATAGCGAAAGAGTCATGAATGACAAATGATACGTCGGAGCAGAACGACAACCTCGTCTCATTTTGTACTATATCAGTCTGTTTAACCACCAACGGCAATTACGGATCCAGCATTATTATTACCAAAGTCCACCTGCACGAACGAGGTTAACGACACTTATACAGGTTGCGTCTTTGCTATTTGTTTTTACGTATATTCTAAAAAAAAAAAAAAACAGAATGAAAAATATATGAAAGAAAAATAGACGAATAGCGGATTTAACAGAATAGTTACAAAGGGAAAAATATCAAATGAATATTTCGTACGTTACATTTTCAGTCAAACAAATTATATTATTCTTGCTACTGATATAAAAAGAAGGGACGAGAAATGAAAATTTCTGTGCTTCCTCGAATTACACTGTTAACGAATTTATCATAGAACTGCAAAGGATAAAACGGAGGTGATATGAAAACGCTATAGCATCTACTATGCAGTTTCACGGGTTACTTCTGACGCAGAAATTCCATTTGGCTTCGCATTGATCCAAGAAAGTAAATCCCATGAGATTCAAGCTCCTACGCGAAATGGAAAAATCGAACGAATCCGGAATCCAAAATATATCTAATAGAAATTAGCGGAGCTAAGTAACAAAGTCCAAAGTTCTGAAAACTCTTTCGTTACCGCTTATATATTTTCGCTATATCGACCAAAACGTGTGTAAGGAAAAATTCACGATATAAAAGATATACGCGAGAGAAGCTTCGTTCTACGGTACGAAAATTCCAAGTAAACGAAGAGAAAATACACATAAAACAAACTGCCTAAACGATGTTTATGCAAAAGAAGCGTTTAAACAAATTTCCAATTTCTGCGAAATTGTCTCGAGAATTGTTTCCATGCGAGTATTCGTATTCGTTGTGAGCCTTAAACTTCTCACGATATTACAGTGGAAGCTTGATTATCCCAACTAATCATAGTACACGGGATTGCGCTACACGCCATTCGCATAATCGAATGTCTTTTCATTTTGATACGAGAAGAAACCATTTATTCCGAGCTACTTTACAAATACGTTTTAATATTAATTCATTAACGGCGAAAATTCCATCGATGCAACATTTAATTTTAAATCTTTTCACGTAACTCTTATTCGTCGTTACTTATTTATTACAGGAATACAAATTTTTCGTTAATTAACGCGTTCCGATAATCGATTATTTTGCCAATCAGTGTTACGATAATCGAGGGTCTGTTGCATTAATACGCGTTTCTCTAAATACTTTGATATAATTTAAAACATTGTTTGGCCCTGAAAACAATTGGTAATAACGAGAGGCTCCAAAATATTTGTACAAAGATTACGAGATTAAATTTATTTGAAGTTCCAATATATCTAGAATATTCCAAATTTCTCTGCTCGCAGCACAGCCGAAAACAGCTGTTAAATTCGTCGTTTCGACGGAAACGTTCGAACGCGAGAAACGGGGTGTCTGTCAAAACGCTTCATATCGCTGGATGTTGCGTAATTGCGGAAAGACAAACGACCCATAAAGGTTAAAACTAAGCGCTGGCGAATCAGATCGCGCGAACTAGTTAGCAATAAATTTCCGAAACCATAAACAGAAAAGGCTTTTCGCCATATGTTAGAGCCGAAAACAGAATCGTTTCTAGTTGCAATTTGAGCTACGTGTACAATGAACAATCTAGAAACTCTTCGAATTTTGACTGTAAAAACAATTGAAATAAATCGTTCCTAGAAAAACATATCGTTCCTGCATGGAAATTCACAGTTAACTTAGTTATATTCCGTCCAATTTATTCGGTTTAATGTTTTGGTAGTAGCGACAATGATAAAATCTAGCGAAAATTTAAATTGCACAAAATGCGCATCATTTCGATATTTCTGAATTTCAACGAACAGCCGAAAATCTAATTATCAGGATAACGAAAGTTAATTGTACAGTGTACGTATCTGATCGTACGAGAGTTACGATGCATCGATCCACGTGCCACAATCGCTACGTTTCTCGTTCACCGTCGTCGTTCTTGTGATTTCTACTTTTTTCTTAATTTATCTTTCTCTTCTTTCCTTTATTTTTCCCCGAACGATCGAAGATTCGTCGAAAGCAATCAACCGAAACGGCAAGAACATTTCGCTCGGAATCGTCGGCTTTACGACGAAAATCCCTATCCCTCCATATACGTGCACGTTCGTCGAACAATCAACGTTCCAGCGCATCGATAGAAAAACAGATAGCCCATCGAGAGAGAAACGCAGCTCCCGGTTACGTAAAGTTACTACTGCCATGAGGCTGGCGATTCACGCCAGCAAAGAAAATGCGTAATAACGGTACGAAGAACGCAGCGTCCTCGTCGGCCTCTCTCCACCCATTTCATTTCGGTTGCGAAGAGTATGTATAATAAAACACGTCGATGGATATACGTCGTCGTTGGATTTTATCGAATTCGCGCGTCGCATCTCGGCCCGGTAAACGGAGGGAAAACACGATTACCGCTCGTCGTCGATCTCTCCCGTTCCCTCGTGTACCGCGCCACGTCGTTTCCCGCCACGTCGGCGCAATTTTCCGATTTCCAGCCGGTTTTCCTCATCTCACGGCTTGGCTTTCGCGCGGTATCACGCGCGAACATCTCGCAGACGCACGCGTGCCATCGATAGCGGCGAGTCGAGGCGTTGCACTTTCAATAATTCAACGTTCGTATGAATGACACGCCAGGCGAACGAAGCCGAAGCGGCAACTCTATGGAAGAAACGATTTCCTCGAAATTCTCGATCGCCTGATAATTTCGAGGTCGCGCGCGAAATAAACGTCACGAGGATCGTCTATAAGTCACTACGGACAAATAAGATCTCTGACGTTCCTCGGCTTTCTCGCTAACGCGAGAACGACGAGAGTGAAGAGAGTAGGCTCTCTTCTACCGCATCTCTCTCTATCTTTCACGCGTTCTGACGATTCTCCCTCTTCGTTCGTTCTTGTCCTCTCTCTCTCTCTCCATCCCCCCTGCCGCCCATTCTTTCACCTCGCCTATCCCACTTGACTTCTCTTTCTCTCTTTCCGCGTCTCTCTTCAACGTCCTCTTAATCGTACCTTCTCTGTCGGGCTTCTGGCTGGCGTATCTACGGGTCGTTGATATCGCGTCGCCTCGTGTTTTCTCGGATAACGTGTACAGCCGCCGTCTGCCGCGATCGCGGCACAGCACGCTGCGACGCGGCGCGGCGGCTACGTGCTCGTCGATAATAATTATTGACAGATGGGACTGACTAATGCGGCCGCCGCTGCACCACGACATTTGTCTAGCGTGAGTAAACTTTTAGCTACGCAATCTCGCTTCTGACAGCGGCGAGACCTTCCTCCGCAGGAGAACATCCAAGCCGACACACGCGCCGCGCTGCTGGCTGTCCCATGAATTCCGATCCCAGTTTCACGATTCATCCGCTGTCTTCGCGACGTTGACATTTCGCGAGATTCCCAGCATCGCGAACAGATACTTCCAACTTAGTACAGCGTGCTTCAAAACATTGTGCCGCGACATTTTAGCGAATCTATCGAGCAGATCGGATTTCACGTGACAAACGTTTAACGACTCGTGACGGAGCGAATTTTCTTCGATAACGGGATTCCGGAAAAATAAGGGAGAGTATTTAAATGCCCCGCGTGTTCTACGGTCTTTCGCGTAATCGTAAAAGCCTTCAGTAAGATACAACACCAGAAATCCTGCAGATTTTGCTCCGAAACAACTTTTGCTCCGGAAGAATCCCAAGTGCCGAGTAACAAACAAACGCCTTTAATCTCGCGTCTATCTAATTTCTTTTACGACTCCGAATGACCAGATTTCGACAGCGTCGTTCGCGTTAATTAGAACCTTCTTCTTAACTCCGACACGCAAAGTACACCGGCGAAACGTTTAACGTCATTTATGAATCATCTTGTATATACAACATCGACGAACTCTCGGAAAAGACAGTTTGTTTTCGCCAGTGAGTCAAACGTACCGGGCTGCGCGTAGGCTATTTCCACAAAAAGTTGGAGAATATCAAAATGAAACGAACCACGCGCGCGATTTTCGACAAGAAAGACACGGCTTCGCGCGTGTACACGCAACCGGTGTCCCCGGTTCGAACATTTTTCTTCTTTTTTTCTCTCGCAACCGCATGCACAAGGTGTATCGCCAGAGGTAAAGTATACCTGGTTAATTGCATAATTTCCTGTAAGAAGTATTTTTGTAGCGTGCCGCGGTTCTGGATCGCGGTATCCGTCGTCTGCGACACCAGCCTCTCGCGGAGTAAATAAAAGATTACCGGGAGAGGACTTTAACACCTACCTCGCATCGGCTGACGAGGTGATGCAATCCGCGCGCTGCTCCAGGCATTCTCGAACCGTTCTCCTCTCGCGGATCGAATTCCTCGGCGTGTTACGCGCGCCGCGACAAATCGACGGTTAGCCGCGAAATTTTACCGAAATGATAGAAACCGAGGTAAACAAATTTTATCAGAGGCGTACGATGTACGATTAGAATTAAACGAACGAGATGAACTGTAACAATTAAACTCTTAACTACAGGTGATATTCGGATTACATGGTAGTTTCCCTTTTTTGTTTTTTAGGAACGTGAGAAAGTAGAAGAAATTTCGTAATAAGCCCGTAAACGGCATTAAATAATCGTTCGTTAGTATTGAAATCGATGGGAAGTAGAAGCTACTACAACTAAAAATTAGAAAGTGTCGATTTCCACATACGTTATGTTATTTTTATACGTTTCTATTTATACGCTTTCGTTCGAACCTACGAATCTGTTAGAACCGAGATTGACCAATTTCTCAAAAACAAATAATTTAGTTTCGTAAATTCGCAAGAGAACGACATAAATAATCGTACGCCGCTAGATAAATTTGAAACATAACGTAACACCATCAATTTCCCCTACTTCCAAATTCATAGAATTGATCAGCGTAGTTTCCACGCAGCTCGTATAATTCGCCCCAGTTTCATAAAACACCCCTGCTTCGAGCCTATACAATAAACTGTAACGTATACACTTAATTCGAACCACGGTCTCCTCTTTTAAAATTCAATTACGCGTCTACAACACCGTGACACGTTACGCGTTAATAATCCATGACGGTCGATGGAACGCGAATCTTCGTGTCTATTTAATTCTCGCCAGCAAGAACGAACAAAGCTGCGGCAGGCTACGAGATAGATAAGAGCGCCTTCGTGAATTTGTTTTTCCAGCGCGATAAAAAGCTCCGCGCCGACAGATCCGAGATTCGCGGAAACGCAGACTGACTTTCGATTCGACGAACTTCGTCGCACGGGCCGTTGCACAGGCGAATTTCGTCGCTCAGCGAACCAGCAGCACGACGGCGAGGTACGCGATTTCGTGCTCATCCGAACGAATAACGCGCCGTTCGACTCGGATAAAACACTTGTTGCGACCCGTGGAAATCTTCGCGACGACACGATGTTACTATCCGCCATTTACAACGAAATTACGATCTATGATTAGCAACGAAGTTAAGATCTATCGTTCGTCGTTTATTCGTACGTTCCTTGATTTATTTAATCCCGAAGCAAAAATTTATGTCCTAATCTCATTTGTGTCTTAACGAGCAAAAAGATCTTTGATGTTTCGAGAGAAACTTAGCATACACCTAAGACGACAAATCAGTATCGACAACGACTTTTTCGTACTTTCGTCAAATTTACGAAGTTTATTGATAATTAGAAAATACTATTGGATTTAAAATAACGCGAAGGTTCTGAAAATCTTTACGACAGCTGTTTTGTCAGTTGATATCGTCAGTGAAATTTTGTAAATTTTCTAAGTTGACCAAAAGTGATATTTCTCCTGCAAGTAGTTTTACACTTGTTGTAATAGTAACATTTCTAGCAATAAAATAAATAATATGTTACAAGTAAATTTTAACAAATTACGAGCCTGGTGTACTTTCGAATAATATACGAACGATGTAAAGAGATGTGGAGCACGTCGACTATGCGCGGTATGGAGCATGTTCCATGTGATGTCGATGATGATGACGATAATAGTGATATAGAATATTTGTTATCTGATATATACGTGCATTGTTACGTAGTGCATGGCTATAAAAATGTTAATGATGGGAAAAAGCAGATATGTATTCGCCTGTAGGGGCACGAAGAATATGTTGTACTTGCGAGTCGTACATATGGAAGATATAGAAGATAAAAATAAAATGTACAAAATGATACATATCTGTTCAAATTAAATATAGATGAATTTTTTATAACGGAAATACACAGTTTCTCTAATTTTTTCTTATAAATTACTTAGATTACTTCGTGGTAAATATCACCTTTTCGCAAAACCAATATTCACGTTTCTCTTCGTGCTATACGAATTATTATTATGAATTACTATGAATGTATTAATTTGTTCATATTTCAATATTCGTTTCTTTAAATAAATCTTTAAAGTCGTTTCCATGTTACGCGTGATTATCTTTCTACGGAAATTAAATTAAGAGTTGGCTGCCATTTGAATGAAATCCTGGCTAAATTATTATCTGTATTTTGGAGCGCTGCTTAAATATATTATTAGACGCAAAATTTAATACATTATTATTCATTAACTATATATGAATATTATAATTAATACGAATAATATGAGCAATACGAGAGAAAAATGTACATGTATAATGTACACTGTAATGTAATCTATTAATAATTTGATTCGATACGAAATAACATGTCCGAATACCTTCTGTTAATTTGATCACCTAAAAAATATATAAAAACCGTGATACAATAGAAAATCTGTTACATGTAATTTTTTAAACGACGTCTAATTGATATGTCTCCTAATGGAACTGTGTACACAAATTTTTTAATAAGATAGACAACCCAAAAATGAATATAACGACCTCAAGTGAGCTGATCCTTTTTCCCTCATTATCGAGGAGCAGCAATTTAAATTTTCCACGTGGACACCTTTCTCGTAAGATTTAACGCCATTAGATATCCTTTTCTCGAAAAAATGTTGGGATTGAAACGCTGAAGGTAAAATGTTTACTGTAAAATATCGGCTTAGATTATTCCATATTCCGTGAAATTTGTCTTCGCAATCCAACGAACGTTTACGATCAGATTAATATTTAGGTTAGAATAAACAGGGGAAATAATAAATTTCATATTTCGGGCAATAAATATGAAATAAACATATGCAAAAGTATATAAAAATAATAATCACAGAATCATTTTATCCTTCAAGGAAAATAAAGATGTGCTGTTTTACAGAATCCTTAATGAACCTAACAGACATAACTCAAAAGACGTTGCATTTGAATAAGCAATCCATTAAAAAAAATCTCGAGAATATAACGAAATTATTCGTAATGCTATATAATCCACTAACAAAACCGTTACAGTAAAACGACTCGAAGCAAACAACTTTGATTTAAGAGAACGAAATTCCTTATTCATCCAGCGAACAGATTTATTGGAATATTACCAAGCACATAAATTTTAAATAAGAAAAGCAAATCCGAGATGATTCTTCCTTCCTCTTGTATGCTAATTCCTACTAATAATTCTCGTCTCCGTATCAATGCCGTACGAATCGAATGTTCGCAATCGTTTGCATCTTCAATTAACGACACATTCATTTTTCACCGTATGCCGGCCGATAAATAACTAGGTTAATTTTACATATACAAGCGATCCACGACAGTGATAACTGTTATCGCTCGAAACAACTTGTCTGTAAAATCAGTTCGAATCTCAATGATAAAACACCTCGTGAACACCAGTTACAAAGCACCTAATATCTCTTCGTTTGTTATCACTTTGAAATTCTTCTTGAACAAAAATTACGTCAACGCCTCGAAGCAACCAACCTAACGCTCGTTCGATATTATTAACATGTGTCCAACTCTGATTACACGACAGACGCTAGTAGTGTCAGTGCTTGGAAATAACGAGATTCGATCGATGAGTGTCTTCGATCGCATCTGTTTGTAAATTTGTTTGTACGCGAAGAAAAGAGAAACTTCCACCTATTTCGTTCGTCCAACACGGCTACCTTTTAATGGCTATTGTCTACGTTAGAATTCCATTAGTTTCAACTCGTCTCCAGACAAATAATTCGTGTAATTAGAGTTCATATAATGGGAATCGGCCCTCTCTATCTCTTTTCGACAACTATGATTTCTCAAACACATAACAGAAATTCACGTTCTGACAAGTGGACTCAATCGGCTTATATACTTTTAATCTTTAACGTATCAAGGATCGATATTCTTCGTTAACGATAAAAAGACCTCGTGGTTCTTTAGAGTTATTGCGTTAGTTTATATCGTTGTATGTTTATCATACTAATGTACTCGTTGAATTTAACGAAGATACCATGCGTAAAAATTGTGAGATTAATTTTGTTATACATAAATATTATTTATTTGGTATGTAGGTTCTCCATTCATACTAGATTATAAATATTTATACGATCTCAGAATTTTATAAACATAATTAAAAACATGGAACATAAACAGATTAGTTTAACACACTATCGACATCGCTGAGTAACACTCTTATCTTGGTACGCTACAAGTTAATCGAGCACTAACTAAAGTTTCGTTCTAATAAAAAAGAGAGTTATATTACACAACCTTCTTTTACTCCCAGTACCGTTTTCTAACGCGAATATTCATTCCCCTTCGAAACACTAGCGACGAGTTCTACTGGCCATTTATTATTAGTGATTGCGTAAATATTATGTAGTAGGTTCGCTTTGGCTTCATTCAGGACAAAGTGGACCGATAATATTTACTATGTATGTATATACAAAATCTGGTGAGTGAATGTTTACGTGATACAAACAGAATTACGCAAACCTAGTAACACAATGGCGCTACAGTAATCCTATATTCCGTTCATTTACGTGACAAACGTGCACGTCGATGCCGTCGGTGTCGACCGAATAATAAAGACTCCGCATGGTAGTAATCTAATTCGCGCGATCAAAGGACATACGTTCCGCGGGAATTCGAGTGCATTCAAATTACCCGTCATTCAGCCGAAAAAAGAAAATCACAATTCCTCGAAGATTTTCCCGTTCGAACTACCCGCGATTTGTATTTACACGCTTGACGTTGCATCGTACGTATCGTAAATCCAAGAACATTTAGGTTAGGAAACGTTGGAACAAGAATGGTACCTCGGCCATTAAAATTCAGACGTTCCGTCGTATACGCCAATGGCGCCACAGATAACTCGCTTTGATCAAAATCAAAGGGAGGAAATACATAATATTATTCTCAAAAATATTCCATCGACAAACATTAATCTATATATCGAACGATCTTCTGGCATTGCAGTCGCAAAAATACACACTAGCACGAGCCACGTTCCGCTACAGTGGATTCGTGGAACGATGTTTCCTTCGCGTATACCTACACGTAAGAACGCGTTTTGGCGCGTAACGATAGAAACAGACGCGACAATGACAGCACGTCAAAGAATGTCGCGTCAACGGTAGAATGAATGGGGAAAAGTATGTACTCACCTCTGTTGCAAAAAATGTCAACAACCGACGTATTCTTCGAACGGGATGTTTTTCGCCTTATCTTCGACGTTTCGATGTCGCGTGGGCAGTCCGCTTCTAAGTAAACAAAAACACAGACTTCAAATCGTCGATTCCCTTCCACGGGAGTTTCTCTGTTTCTCCCGTATATGTAATCACTCGCGTGGTCCTTTCTTTTTTCGATCAGTAAGAAATAGTCGTCGAGAAGAGCGCGGCAACAGCAAATGCGACAACAGAGGTTAGAGTCGTGACAAAGATATATGTAATATGAGAATCATACGGAGAAAGAGACGAAGATAGAAAGAACGAAAGGAAAGGATAGGAATAGAAGAAAAAGAAACGAAACACGAGAAAAGTAGCTAGAGATAACGAGTACAAGTTTCCTGCACTTGAAAGAGTATATATGTGAGATACGGGAATCTCACACGTCGATCACCAGACACGAGAAATACTTTCGCCGAGACGAAAGGCTTTCGTCGGTTCGCCGACGATTCGATTCACTGGTCGTCAAGATGTCACGTCGTCAGTGAATCCACATGATTGGCCCGCGACTTTTCGAACGTCTCTGCCCGTTTCGACGTACGGGTCTCACTGCTACAGTTTTTCCACCGGGGGTCGTCAAAAAGTGAAACTTCCCTCAACTAGAGAAACGATTTGTAATTTTGTTTGATTTGGAAGGTGCGTGGCTGCATGCGTGGCGCGCGCGCGCGCGTGTGGTTCGAACTCTCGCGATGAGGGAGATAGTCCTCCTCCTCCTCCGGTGTGTGTTCCTGCTCAGGATCCGATCGAGCAGACACTGACCCCACGAGACGACGTCGGAGCGAACAAGAGAGACAACGAACGAGACATTCGAGAGAGAGAAAATGACTGTAGGAAGCGTACGCGAAAGATGAACGAAGAAACGGAGAAGGGGAAGAGAACAGAGTGCAAGAGAAAAGAAATCGGAGAAAGAGACGAATGAACGCAAAAGAAAAGAACGAGAAAGAACGAGAAAGAACGAGAAAGAAAGATAGTTAACAACAAATCGCGAGCGCGTATAATACCGGACTCACAGTTGGCAGTCTCTCCTCTCGTATCTTCTACCGCCAAATTAACACGCGAATGTCATTCGATTCGTCGAGAGATCACGAACTAATTTCAAACTGATTTCGTACGCACTGATTTTAAGTAATCGTAACACTGGTACAAAGTCACCGTTGATATTTTAGCGTTTCGTTCGGCGAGACACGAGTTCGCGCGCACAAACAAAACGTGTCAGCACGTCGCGCGCTTGTTTAGAATATACTGAATATATTTTGACCCGAGCGCTCTGTTCTGGCTCGGCGCTGGCGCTTCGCGCGTTCGGCAGTCTTCGGTAGCGATCGGTCGCGCTCGGGCTCCGTAGCCGAACCAACCACGACGCCCGACCAACCGCGAACGAAACTCGCGCCCTCGCTCGATTGTAAATTACCTTGCAGGGCCGATGCACCGCGATCCATATTTACAGAAATGATAGCAATTTCAGTTTTATTTTTTTTCCACAGTTCGAAGAATAATGCTACGAAAATATACCTGCCATTCGAAATCTGGATTCTCGTACCGAAATGTTTACCGATTTCCATGTCCGCCTCGTCACAATTCGAAAACAAAGAAATGATGTACAACGTACCGCGTATTTCTACTTGTTACGATTTTATTCGGTAATACTCTTATCTATTGCATTTCTCATATATCGTATGATTTAAGAGGTATAAAATGTCTTTTTTTGCTTGCAACGTGCACTCGCAATTCCATTACATAACGAAGACAAACATATTTCTATAAAATGAATGCCAAAGGTTCAATTACATTGTTCGGTCGTCGATAGTTGATAAGAATTACCAGTGATCAAAATGTCAACTTCGTTACATCGGTAAGATTGTAAAACCCTTATACGTCATTTATTACAATGCATCTTATCGAATTAGATTACAGTTTTTGCTACGAGTGTCTAAAAAGTACGAGAACAAAGCGAATCAGAAGATACACCGAGAAATACCGGCATTCCGCTGTAACTTTGAACGAAAATTAGATGAATACAGAACAAAGTGAAGCCTTCAAATCGTACACTACTTACTTAACATATCGTATGATGCAAATAAACTGTGAATCGTAATAGCATTACAAATTCATTTAACCTCCGGAGAAAAATTTATAAATAAATATTAATGCGCAATACGAACCAGTGGATAGATACATTCCGTGAGCGTTTAATGATACGGTTAATCGACGCAGAGCTGTTATTGCGATTCCATCAATGTGTTTCCCTTGCTCGTTAAAAGTGCGATATATATGTGCTTGCCATTAAACGGTCACGCTTTCATCGTACCACAAAAATCCTATCAAGAATTTTAATTGCATCGCGCACAAACGCGGCGTGAATCCTCCCAGTCTCCTTCGATATCATCGGATAAAGGTAACAACAGTATCGGAGGGCATTGTGGAACATACACTTTCGCATGTATACATTATGCAAATTAATTCCATCGATTGGCCGGTAGGCTGTACACAGCCTTATCGAGGGTTTTAGTAACTCTGTTCTAGCTACTGCTCTCGAGAACACAGCTATTCCAGGAGCCTCGTTTACCAGACAATTTCTAGAAAACTGCATCGTTCTAGAGGAACTAGCGAGGAAGCATCGAAAGGGTTAGTAGAAGAAATTGAACGAGGTGTAAGTTGTACAGAGGATATACCTTACAATTATTTCCACCTACTGCGACTAACTCCCTTATGATTCCCGTGCCAACGATGCAATGTTTCCAATATACCCTTTACGATGTTCTATATTTTCTTGAGTCAACTAGAGCTATCTTATTACGTTTGAACTGCTTGTACAATTTTTCGTAATATCCTTATTAAAGTTTTCTTTATACCTAGCTACTTAGAGTCGAAAAGCAACGAAGATAATACAGTAAAATAGTATCGACTCTCGTGATTAAAACCTGCCTTGTGTGATATTTTACGATTCGTTGAATGCCGGCTACGAACTTCTTATAGCCTATAAAATATAATATTATTTAGCAGCCATTATCTTATACGAGGATATTCATATATTTCGATCTTAAGCGGTTAGGCCGGGTTCAGTTATTACGTTTTCAATTATTATTTACCGTTCCTTGTGTATATTCTTGGCTGTTCGTCAACTATCACCAATACCCATAAAGTAGGATACGGAGATAATCTTTCCGTCGAGCTATCCTGCACGGATAGTCGGTAATCTTTGAGATAATGCTCCTTCCCAAATCAGTCCGATTTTGCTATCTTCCTACTTCCGCACGTATTGGAAAGACTCGCGCTGTAAACCAAGCAATATTTTCTATGAATTTACAAACGATTAACGACCATCATAATTATCTTAAAAGGTTCCTTCGTGGGAGTAATCGAAGAACCGATTATCGCGTGCCGCCTATGGCGAAGTCGCTCTTCTCAATAGCACACACGCGATTAAGGTAAATGTATGTAAAGGACAATGCATAGAGTAGGTAGATCATAAATGTGTATGGAATCAAGAAAGCCACTAAATATAGCAGTTCTTATTTCGATAATGATCAAAAGGATGGATGAAGGAAACAGTCGAAAGCAAATAATTCGATTGCCTTGTTTTTTCGAATGGGAAGATGGGAACACGGAAAACGGTGGAAAATTACATGCTCGTAGACGCGCGCCAAACACGCAATTGATCAATAAACCCTCACAAACGTAGCGTTTTATTTGCTACATTTCTTATTCATAAACTTGTAAGTCATTTTTACAATAATCGTAGATGTTAAATTTTCAATAGCGAGATAATACGATGGCCGTTTTCATAAAATTTTACGTTTTACAGGATAAAAATATGTATTTATTTTTGTTTGAATATGTCCTGCCTCTCTATTTTATCAAGAGAAAATGGGGAGAATTAAATATAGGGTGGTTGGTAACTGGTGGTACAAGCGGAAAGGGGGTGATTCTACGCGAAAAAAGAAGTCGAAAATATAGAATAAAAATTTAAAAATTTGAAAATTTAAAAATTTGAAAATTTAAAAATTTGAAAATTTGAAAATTTGAAAATTTGAAAATTTGAAAATTTGAAAATTTGAAAATTTGAAAATTTGAAAATTTGAAAATTTGAAAATTTGAAAATTTGAAAATTTGAAAATTTGAAAATTTGAAAATTTAAAAATTTGAAAATTTAAAAATTTAAAAATTTTTAAAATTAAAAAAATAACGTAAATCGAGACAACGATCTACAGTGAGATCCGTTATAACGAGACGCGATAAAGTGCACGCGTACCGAGCGAAAATTCAAAGCCGATTTTTTCGAAAACAAAGCCTCGAACGAAAAATTTTTATTCTATATTTTCGACTTCTTTTTTCGCGTAGAATCACCCCCTTTCCGCTTGTACCGCCAGTTACCAACCACCCTGTATACATACAATGAAGATGGCGTCTTGTTCCATACTACCGTGCGAAAGAAACGTCCGTGGCATAGATTTCTGCCTTACCTTCTTCGCTTTCTCACTTTTCGATTAATTTTCGTCAGTTTGGAATTTCTTCTTAAAAAATTCACCAATACCATGAATAAAACAATTACTAGCACGTATTTTCAATCAAATTACATTCAACAATGAGTAACAGGAGAACCTGTAAACATGTCCAAACATGGATCTAAGGACATCGATATGTCGCCTAGGTTCTGTGAACTTTATGCTATGACTACATAGCGTAGTAATGCAACAGGCGTCGATGTATATACTTACATACCTGCAATCGCAATTTTGCGATTTGTCTTTCCATCTTTTCTGTAATAGTAGTTTGGATATTGTTAATAACCTATACGTGCAATTACTAATAACACGGATTCAGGAGGATTATCGAGGAATTTTCTTTCAAGCCGTTTCACAATCACTCGTAATAATTTTCTGTCCTTCTAATATATTGGCATTAAACTATTAAAAAGAAAGGGAAAATTAATATTGAAAAAATAAATTTGAAAAAACCAATGTATCATTTTCATGTGATATAAAGTAACAAATTATATAGCACCGTCCTAGATTCTTATCGCGTATATTATTCCGCGAAACGAGCATCAAAAGGAAGTTCGATCGAGGGTTCCTTCAACGACGCAGTGTAGTGATAATGAGGATCCATTCTTGCGTGCAGTCAACTGTATGTAATTATCCAATGGTAATACACGGTTAGTAGTAAGCTGTTAGTAAGATTAGCTGGTTCGTCTCAAGGGATTCGTTTAGCTGTCAAATTACGTAATTAGTTACCGTATATTATTGGAATTAAATAAAAATAAAATTCATAAATATTTAAATGTTATACTTTCATACCTTTATGTAGATCAATTTTTTCAATATATAATTGCATACATGATTAAAGCTTCGATATATCTACATCTGTTATAAATAAATCTTTTTTATTTTATCTCCATTTGTAATTACATCCTGCCTGATATAAGAAACTATTTGTGCTCTTAAGGTACATTCATACAATCTTATTCACTCATGACATTATAAATAAAGAATATTATAAATAAAAAAAACTCAATTTGGAAGTTAATAACATAGCTATTAGAAAAATTTTTATTTCGAGCTATATAAAATGATCACAGTGAAACGCACATTTTAAACTACATTCTAATATTGAAGAGATCGTTTCGTTTGTATGTCTTCTAATATTGTCCGAAGTTCCTCATCCTCTAATCGTCCTTCTAAACTGGGTATCAAAGCCTTTGCTTCTTCTGGCGTTTCCGGACAAAGATTTGCGAGCGAAGCTAGTTCAAATTTATGAAGCTTCTTCTGCATAAGTAAACTAAACAATACAAATTTTATAAGTTACTGTGAATATTTTTTACTAAACAGGATAATTTAAGGAAGTAAATTTTTGTCTTAGGTATTTATGCTTAAGACGTCAGTTTTGTAAAGGTACTTACTTTCTTACAGCAGCAATGGTTTCTTTATTTTTAAATCGACGAAATCTGTTCGTATAAGTTAAACTCTTCATAAAAACTTCAGAAAATTCCTGTTCCTCCTCGGCTGACTCATTTTGCGCTTTCCTGTGCTCCAACAACATCAACACTTCCGAAATTAACAAGGTCTCTGCATTTTCAAATTCTAAAAAAAAAAAAAAATTACACATAGAGCTTTTATTAATCAGACAGTATCGTTTATGCAATTTACTTAAAACTTACTTTATTTTCTTTAAGTCACTCGTGGGTACATTTTTGATTGAACATTACTAATCACAAATTTTTAATAAAATCTTATTAATCATATTTTGCAAAAAAGATACATTTATTATATAATATAAATATAGCACAAAACATTATATATAAATTTACATATTTGTATGTTGCTTATTCTTATATGTATAATTTAAATTTGTTATATATATATTTTATATATAAATTATTATAACATATTTTATATATTTTAATTTATATGTTTACTTTATTATTTTCAGTCGATCTTTTACAACTCTTACATGAAATTCTTAATTATAAGTCTTAATATGTAATATCACAATTCTGGCAGTATCCACGAACTATAATATATAAATATTTTGCATTTTTACTAGATTAACGAACTGTATATCATTGATTTGGTTTATTTATATATCCCTTTTCCGTAAGAAAATCGTATATTTTTCGTGTTTTATTTACGTCAATTTTAAGCAAAACCCTAGCTTGTGCCAATCTAAGATAACCAGCTTTTTTATTTTCTGCTATTAAAATTTGTTTGAAATCGAGGTAATTAGTAGGTACTATACGCGTAATTGAACAAAGCTCTTTTTCGGCTGAAGTTAATTTCTCATATCCTGGAAGACCTTGAATTGCAAGTGGCGGCGCCGTTTTTCGTTGTGCGATTGTACTCGATATGGAATTACTAAAATTAATGTTGCAACCAGGTAATATAGTCTTCCAGCTATATTCAGGATTATTCAAGTATTGTTTCCTTTCCTTTTCATTTTCTTGTCTAAGTTTGCTTAACTTTTGAAATATTGGAACACTATGAAAGTGTTCCAAACCGTTATTGCGGAATTCAAATAACTTATTAAGATAATTTTTAAGTTCTCCCGCTCTATGTAAGCCTTCCATGAAATAATCGAACTCTATACCTCCTAATAATTGCATAAAAATTAGTAATCTTTCTGCAAGTGCTCTAGTTATTGTACATTCGTATCTCTGTATCCAAGATATAGTTCTTCTAAATGCTATCAGTCCATGATTACGTATAATTTTTCTTCTCCTCATACGTTCTTTCAGTCTGTTATTATATGCTTGTACTATAGCTACTTGTAATTCTTTTCCTAATTCATAATTATTATCACTTATATCAAATTCATCATAGTTCAAGGCAGAAATTAATAATTCTGCATGATTATCAAAATTGACTTCAAAATCTGATCTTGCTGCATTGTATCCAGCCAAAAGTTTACAATTAAGAGTATTAGGTGCAAACCGAGGAGGTTCTTCTAAATCTTGCAATTTATATAGATAAGGAATAGGTTCACAACCAACCAAACTAGCTTTTGTTTCTTTCATTTTTGGCAATCCTGCCAAAGCCTGATTATCGATATAATATTGAAGATAATGATTTTTACATTCTTCCGTTGATTTCCCTTGTATTCGTCTGGCCATGTCAACCCAATTACCAAAACCACACTCCTGTAAAACATCTAAACATTCTAATTCTTGTTTCGCTGTCCAACCGCTTCCATTGATCAAGGGAAATTCATTCTTTATGATGATATAGTCGTGATCGTTTCTGTGATTGCTAATTTCTGATCCATTGGAGAAACAAGAGGGACACAATTCCATACTATCACACACAGCACAACGAATATACGGCTCTGTCAATGCGGATTTGCATACGCGGCATATTGGGTCTGAAGTAATGATTTCATCGTTCACGACTGACGCGTCGAGTTCTACGTTATGCTCGATCTTTTCTGTTCTACTCGATGAGCAGTCTGAAAGAGGATAATCGTTACTTTAGGCCATGCCGCAATTAAACATTATTTTTACACGGTACAACGTAAAATGTTAATTGTTATCGGAAAAAACATTGACAAACGTCATATGATTATAGGTTAGAAACAGACAGTATTGTCTCCGTCTCTTCTTGCTAAATAAAAGAAAAAATAAACATACCTTTCGGAAATTGCAAGTCCGCCGCATCTTCCTCTGTCATATCAGTTAAATTTGGATTAGTCATATTGTTTTATTATATTAATTCTCTACAGTGCTCAAAAAGAGTCACTTCTTAAACGTGTACTATGCTACTAACAAATGGCTACTCACAAATGATCTTGTGCCAATTAGCTGGAGTTGTAAGTACTCGTTTCGCTCACCAGATGGCAGTTCTAGAACCATGTACATATATACTTGATCGGTAAATCTTTTAATCTTTTGTATTCTAGCGCCGCTATTTTAAATGTAACGCTTAAATCAGTTGACTACGTGAAGTGTGCAGAATTTAAGTTTCTAAAATAATTTAACATTTTTAACGTCCCGCGTAATATGGAAATCGAAATAGTGTTTTAATTAGTTAATAAACAAGATTAAAAAGAACGTCAAAGATATATGTCAGCTTCGTCACATTGAATGAGAAACGTTGAAAACGATGAGCATTTATTTTCCAAATACATTAGGTATGTATGTTATTTAAGAACGTATCGAACCTTGAAAACGGCGGTTGAATTACGAACATAACCTGAATGTATAAAATCGTGAAGGTCTCAAGTAAAATTGTATGTTTTCCGAATACGGAATTAAACAATTTGACATCGAAATAATTAACATGCGTAGTATACTATCTTTCAAATCAGTTAGACACGCGTACGTGTTAGTTACACAGATATAATGCCCTCGAACTGAGCGAACGTAACAAACCACGAAACTAAATATCTTTTTGGCTCAGGTAACTCGATACATATCTCACTGTCTTACGAAGGATAAGTTTCTCAAGAAAATTTTGTTGTATATAATTATGACTGACGTAACTGCGGTTCCATAGAATAAATTGTGAGTAATTTTATCTTTCTTATAAAAGTACAGTGATATCACACTGTTTGTGTCCGAATTAGTTTATCTTACTTGTAGATCTCCGTACTTATTTTGTTACTTCTTCAATGCGTGAGTTTATCTAAAATCAGAAAAATATTTTGTTGTATGTAATCCAATGTTTCAAGTCGAGGTGGTCTGATACATAAAAAAGCAAATAAGGTACAAAATGTATTAGAAAGATAGTATTAAAAAATATTTATCGAAATAAATATACAAACGTTATTTAGTATCATTCTAAGAAATACGCGAAATAAAACTAAAAAATATACGAAAAATACTAGACAAAGGAAGCCAGGTGTACGAACGAGTTCGCCTACGTTATCTTTTATAAAACAAACGATGCTTGTCATGTAACGTGGACACATTTAAGAATACGTCCACATGTTGAACTCTCTATCGGAACGTATAGTTTGCAAAAGAATAATAATAAGTCACTCGCGGATAATAATAGAGTCACTATGCAAATATTGGCAACAGTCTCGTGAAAGCGGTGTATGAGAATTCTCGATACTGTAACTTGAAATTAAAAATAGTTGTCATATATAATTTTATAATTTATTGAAATAGACATAATCTTGTGATTTATTGAGAAGTATAAAAAATATCTAAAAAAACGTTTTCAAAGCTTTTAATCTACTAAATCTATGGAATATAGAAATTTAATTTATTAAATCCAGAAAAGTTTGAGAAAATTTATTGAATCTGTTTTCTTTTTTTTTTTTTTTTTTACTTTCAATATTTAATTTATTGTTCCAGGAAAAAAAGCAATGTACAATTGACATATTCATTCCATAGTTTTCAATTTGGATTACATAATATTCACGCAATGAGAAGGAAGACCATTATCTTCCGTTTACAACCATAATTTTTTGGTCGATTTACGTCAGGATTATTGAAAAGACACTAAACCTTGGCCTTCATACCTTCCGTAAGGGATTTCATTCGGGATAATAACTTGTTTTCAGCCCTCGTAATAAGCCAAAAAGATTCATATCGCGCGTTTATTGTGACCTGCTAGGCGTGGAAACCGGTTTCATTAAAATTTTTACGAGTCAACCGATCGAGCCAAATCAAAAATCTTATCGCTTCGTATAATATCCTATTCTTTTCTTCCCAGAGGAAAGTATTCACCGTCTGGGAAATTTTCATTCTACCATCGAATAACGGGAATCGTTTCAACTATTGTAACATTTTGCGAATTCCAATACGACAATAGCCAACGTACTATATCATTTAAACACGTGTTTTATATTCGGATGAGACATATTATACGTCTCATGTGTCGAGAAAAATACAGATCTACAAAAGCTATCGTGTGCCTTACCGATTATAGTACTCTTCATTTCATTTTACATATGAAAATAATGGTGCGATACGGCAATTAATTCCTAATTATCGCCAATCATAAACTAATTTATTATAAATCTTGTCACGACATTTACGAGATATTAAAAATAATTCGACGTATTTGAAAATTTATTGCGCGCGCGTAACAAAAATAAAAAAGTGGAGGCGTGTTGGGAAAAAGTAGTTCGTCTTGGAACAAGATTAATTGGCATGATCTCTGTAGATATCTGAAAATAGGAATCGTTCCACCAACGGTTATTATCGTAACGGTTGCGTAAACATCGATCTTTAGCGACAGCTTCCTACATTGCGCTCGATTCTCTTGCAGGCGAAGAGAAGTTTGACGAAGATGAATTTGCACGTGAAATACACACCGAATGAAAATCCCCATATGGCGATATCTATGGCAATGTCACGCAACAAAAGGAACATCGTCACGAATAACACCGTGTATAGAACGCGTGCGTAATTTAAGACGATCGTCCGGCTACGACAAGGACTGAAACTGTTTCCAAACACGGACAACGCGTCCATATCGTGGTACAACGATCGAATATGTATTGAGAGTCCTCGATGGACTGACTCAAATACGCTGAAGCGTGTTTCTCTTTTGTTTCCTTTTTTTTCTTTTTTTTCACGTGACCGCGCTGTGTTTCTCATATTCGTGACTTGGATGATCTCTTGACGAACGAATCATGAATCCCGAGCAACCAGACTTTTCCAACGCAAGAACGCTACATTTCCGTACTCACGATGACGGTGATAACGTCAAAGAAGAAAGCGTTCGATCGGACCGAGGAAACATCTTCGACAACGTTTACAAAATGACTACTATAGATAGGTACGTTCCCTTTATCGAATCAGTGAAAATATAACGAGGCAAATTGTAAAATAGTCGAAGAAGATATAAAGATACATTGGCTTTAAGTTAACGAGGGAATTCAATTTCTCGATTAAAGATATATCCGCGTGTAGACCGAATCAACTATGAAATATGCTTTATTTTTTTCTTTCTATCCTTTCTTTCAATTTTACGTAAAATTAGATCGAGTATTATTTGATCGGGTTCTTTTATAATGGTTAGAGTATTAAATAATACTTGAATACATTGCCTATAACCTAGAAGATATATAAGAAAGAAAAAACAAATGATATCGACGAATTCACTCGTTTTATTTATTCTGAAGACGGTTTCAAAGAAGAAAATAACGTAAACGTATGTATTTCTTGTTTGATAGGTCCCTAGAAAGTTCGTTTCGTTACTTTTTATCGATCCTTATATTTTCTTCGTAAAGTCCATTCTAACGCTTCTTTCATCTCGTAAGCATTATAACGAAAAAAAAAAACTCGTCGATTTAACAACTCTCGCGCGACAGCTTTCATAAGAAAGAATTAATTCTGTGAGAGAAATATGGTAATATTATTTTAGAATACTCGTTTAATAACATACTGTTAGCGACTAACGGAGATCGAACGTAAAGTTTCTATTTCGAACTACGTACATGTGCATGTAAAAACGGATGATACTTTCATGGATAAATGAAACGTCAGACAACAGTGATCAACGGTGAAAAATATGTTATTGTTTCCAGAACTTCCCGTTATTTTTACACCGTTCCGACATGAGAAATGAAACAGGAGCATTTGCTTCTTTTAAAGCTACCAGAACGATAAGGATTTCTATTTTCTCTATTTTTCATAAAAAAAAACACAAAAAAGAAAATATGTAGATTATACGATATTGAGATTAGTTTAAAAGCAGAAAAAAAATTGATAATGTTACATATATAGATTTTGACAAGGAGCAAATCTCTCTTTTTCTTCTGCGCTCTACTTGCTATAATTTTCGAATTTCTATCTTTCAATCCCACATCTGGTAAAAAAAAAAAAAACAAAAAGACTCGTAACGTTGCGAGGCAACTTTACGTGAAATTAAAACAGACGATCGCCTACGTATATCAAATAAAAGATCGTTTAACGATAAATAACGATCAGTTTGGATCGAAAATGATCCAAAAGATGCAGCAGAATCAATTAGCTTCACCTGTTGCAGCCAGTAGCCATAAATCTATCCCACAGTACCTATTTTAGACAGACTTCGAACGTTAAATAAACTAACAAATAAAATTCCTATACATGTTCATAGTTAGCTATTTGTCTAATAGTCTAAGAGTACATGACCAAGTAATAGAACCAAATGTAATAAAACCAAAACATTTAACGATCCAATGAAAATCTATACGCCACAGGCTAGTTAACGAATAATGCACAGGATCATTAAAAAATTAACTGTGATTTTCAGGAAATTAATGTCAGTCGTCAAAGTGTTTCTTCGTTTCTTCGCTGGGAATTCCGTATACGAGCACGAAGATGCCGTTACCGGCTGACAGTAAATTTCCAGTCGTTCACAGGAATTGAATCTGTATGGTAGAGATTTAGGGTTGCCTACATACGATCGGATATCTTTTTTACACGAACAGAGTTCGGATTTATTTTCTTTCGCGCCGTATTCTTCCCCAATCGAACGAAAGAAAAGAAAAAAAAAAGACACCGTTTTCGAAAGGGTTATCGGACCTTTTACGGCATTTGTGACTTCGATTTACCTCATTAGCATCGCCTTCGGCATTTCTATATAACGGAACAACCAACATACATACAGAAGCAACCAGTGCGTTCGAAGGCGAACGGTGCAACTTGCACTTTACGACTTGGTTTACGATACTGTACATCTTCGCTTCCGTCGATCAACAAAAAATACATGTAAATTTTGTATTAATCATTTGCGACAAACCATGTCGTGACCGATATTCCGATAGTTAAAAGTTTATTCGTTTAGCTTTTTTTCATGAAATACTTTAATGAGGATAATTTTGTAATATTTTAGAGAAATATCACTCGAGATACTCAAATTATAGCGATTGTGAGTCGATGACCTGTTAAGAATTTTTGTAAAAGAGCTTCGTTTCAACTGTAGCTTCGATTCTTCGGTGATACAGTGTTGCTACAGCTAGAAACAGTTAAAGAAACAAAAGGTTAAGGTGTACCATGTGCTGTCTAAGAAAGAAATTACCGCAAATTATTGCCATAGCATTCTTTCAATTTGAAAACAACCGCCAAAATGAACAAAGAACCGCTTCCTTCTTAAAACATCTTCTTGACACATTGCCAAACTTCTGCTTCCATTTCTTCCTTTTCAATCCGTTTCCCTTTGTTGACTTTTACGATGATTCACGCTTTTAAATTGACAGTAAAAGAAGAAAAAGGAACATTTCCACGAATGATTTGCCAACAGTTTTCTGATCGATCATCGGAAACAGTCTCATTTAAATGCAACGAAGATAACAGGCGGGCGGGCTCAGCGACAAGTTCTTTCGTATGCAAATGCGAAACGATGGTCCTATACGATACCATTGAAAAGCATCGCTTGCTTATTCTTGATAAGATTTATTTCAATCGTAATTATCGTAATAGTTTTATTTCTAATTATCACAGCTAGATACGTATAATGATATACGATGAGTAGAATTAAACTATGGTAAACGATCGCGTAGAAACGAATCTTCGAACATTTTGCATCCAATCTTGAGTTTGCGTCCGATCGTCCGATTGCTTCGTAAACAGCCTTCAATCGTGGAATGGCATCCGTGTAGCAGTCGTGCATGATTATTAGACAGCGGAGACACGAATGAATATTCATCGCGTTGTCGAGCAGAGTAACGTGGTATGGTGTAGCGTAGCGTGGCGTGGCATGGTTCACGGTGGATTCTTGGTGGCAAATCCTGTTTCTGCGCTTGGACGACGAAATTACGCGCTTCTAAACGCAAATTGCGAGTTACATAAGCAACAAGCGAGCCAATACCGAAGCTAACGCTTGCGAGACTGCAAAAGTGAGACAAATCGAGAATCCTTTGATCGTGTTAAATAGGCTTGTTAAGCTGCAAATGAATTGTTCCTTAATTGTCGACGTTCAGATAGCTCTGACGACCATCGAGTTTTTACAACTGACTGCCTTCCATGGATATAGATAATGTTTAGAATAAAGAGGACTCGTTATCGCGAACGGAAACGATCGTTAGAATAATTCGTTCCTCTCCTCTGCGAGTTTCCATTGTCTCGAGCGAAACCTCTCGAAAAGCATCGATACACAGTTTGCAAGTGGGTGGAATAGGTGAGCTAACTTTCACTCGTGTAATTTCTGATAATTACGACTTATTGCGTTGGATAAGTATGGAAATTGTATTATAGGAACATAATTGAAGATAAATCTGCATCGGTTTTAACAGAATGGATCATATCTTATCGTAAAAACGATTATTGTTCCGTTCGGAATCTTCAAACTTGTTAGGGGAGTGTTACGTTTTGTTTGGCTCGTTTTGGTTGTGTTGCCGATCTATACAAATTGTTAAAATTTATTTAAATTTCAAATTGGAACGCTCATTCGCGCTATTGGTAGTTTTAGTCTACGTTACGGCGCGTGCGCGCGCGGGACGTGACAGGAGCATGGTCAGTTGCATTTAGAATTGTTAGTTTACTTTACCTTTGCTACTCGATAGCCAGAGATGTGTTGTAAACTCGGTGTCTCCAGAGTCTATGCTTTAAAACCATATGGTGACGGTATAAGTTTCCGAGGTTTCTGACCTGCAGGAGTATCGCCACCTTTTCAGAACCGAACGTCTCGCGTCAGTTCGGATACCACCCCGCACTTATCAGCAGGAGGCGCGTCAAGGGCGCATGGAATAGCGGTCGTGACATTCAGGACGCCGTTGATTGAAAAAGTAATTTTTGACAAAAGCCAATCACCGTGTGTCCTGAACAAACTTGAAAGCTCGGACAGTCCGAACGGAACGTGCGTATTGTAGCTTTCCATCGGTATACACAATCGAGCCTTCAATCAGTAGTAGATGTGTTCTAACATTCAAACGGTATACGTAGTACAGACTACGACACACGTACTATGTGTCGTACTCGATTACACATGTTTTTCATGAAAGTAAAAGTTCCCTTCTACTATGGCATTTAAAAGAGTGTAAACTTTAGTTTCTCTCACGCATCACTCGTACACCGTGGCTGCTGATAATTAATTAAATCGTATTGAATCATCGTACGACATTGGCGTTCGAGCTAACGAATCACCGTAGACAGACGTGAAACAGTAATTTATCGAATATTATAGAGAGTTTTTTTTCTAATTAATATACTCGAAGTTATCGTCTCGTTGTTTCTTATTGCACTCGATCGCTTTAGTATCGTTGGAATATCCGCTTTCCATAAAATATATCCTAGACACATACATATACAATATTATTCAGGATATTTCACAACATGCGTCGGATGTGTTAATCTCTTTTTTTAAAGTATGAGTTTTCTGCTCATTAAACTTGGTAATTGGATTCGTTTGTCGCGAAAACATTTCTGCTGTATCGTTTTTCCAGCAACATATCCATTGGAAAAAATCTCGATTTTTCTTGGAAAGTTGATTAATCTACAAGTAGATGCCTAATTCGAATATTTTAAGAAAATCGCGCGAAAATCTAGATGGTGATACGTTATTAATTTTCCAGCCAATGAAATATCAGGCAGAACCGGTTGCCATTCGTCATCGATTCTGTATGCCACTGACACCGAAATGAGACAGGTTTAAAATTAGTTTCACGATGAAGCAGTCGTATCTCTTCTTTTTAGACTGGCACTTGATTATCTGTATTCGGATTTGCATGGATATAAAGATCTTTCGCGCTTCTATTCTTTTTCCATTCGAACGGAATCCCAATACGACGTCGCCTTTGCCGTTGTTATTATTTTGGACTTTTGATATAAATTTGATATTATAAAATGTGCAAGAACCTATCGACTCTAACTGATATTAGGAAATAAATGAAATAAAAGATAACAGTAACTTCAGGAAGCGATAAGAATGTATCATCGAGTTTCGGATTTAGATCTTTTCGTTCTTAGAATAGAAGAAACACCAAGCCATAAAGGTCAGCAACAGACTTCTTCCCCGTAACTTTGATATTCAAATGGCCACCACCTACGAATGGAAGGAATGGATCAATTTCTTGCAACACGATGTATCGTTATTTAGAAGTTTAACGATCTACAAGGTGAAGCGAGTAGTTTCGATGGAAAGAAGGATACGTGCGGCCGATCTTTGATAAAACGGTCACTGCGACCTGAGCCTAACGGGATAACCTCGATAAACTTTGGCTGGTACGTTGTTGTGAAGCCACTCCTAGTAACATCAGTTTACGTTACGTTTCTGTATGCGTATCTCGGTATACGTAAACCAGACTATCTATGATAATCCAGACGGGCGTAATTGACCCGATTCGACTTATCCCAATTCAAGACAGGTTCTGATATGAACGATGATGCAAAAATAGTTATTTCGCCAAAATGGTACAACATAGTACGTTAGATTAAACGAAAATTCCAATGATACGTTAGGCTTGTCCCCCGAATCAGTTTCTACGATGTTCAGTTTTGTCCTTCGATTAAAAATCGTTATTCTCATACGACTGAAACCAATTAAGAGATCATTTAATCTCATCCGAACTCTCGTTCAGATGACACGAACGATATCGAACGTAGCGGTTCGACCACTCCAAACGACACTTTGCTCACGAGCTACCGATGTATCGGTTCAACGTCATAACGAGCGTTAATTATGCATGCTCACGAAGGCTCGATGGTATTTCGACCATTAAACGTTTCAGACCGCTGACAGAGATCCTCCGTATGGCGGGATTTACGCGGACTTTTCGAGATTGTCAGTCGATAGAACGTGGTTAAAAGTAGAACGTCGGTTAACACTCCTAAGCAAGCCGAGTCTTTTGCCTCGTAAATGTTACGCAACAAGTCACCGTTGAATGAACCGCTTCCTGTTATCAACACGAACTCCTGATCGACTTCGCGTATCCTACAGCTAATTACATTACGCGAAACCAACTCGACTTTTCATTTTCTAAGATCTCATGCCACGTACGCGTGGAGTCAGGTGCAACGGTATAACTGTATCTCTCGAGTTTCAGGCTTTTCTTGAGAATCGCAGCATTCGATGCTTCCTGTCGATCGCCAGGTAAATGCAAATTCACGCGTTCGGGCGTTCCTTAGCCGGTTCACACGTTCGTACTATGCATCGGCCGAGAAATTCAGGCCGGGGCGTAAACTCGGGCGTAAACAATTTCGATCGATAATCGGAAAATGATGGACAATCCCGTTTTTGTAATGATCATCCGACTCGGATCGTACAGATATCGTGTATGTTACCTATTATCTGGATTATTATACGCAACTTTCGTTCCATCTGTTCGTCTTTCTTACAATTTTAAAGTTTGCGACGAAGCTTGCGACGAAGAATAACGAGTTTCGATCGTGTTTCTGTAGTGTGTCTCAATAATGCGTCGCGTTTCGTCAACATCGCAGTTCAGTTGTGTAAGTTTGTTGTGTAATAGAATTTTCTTTCTAGTTTTTCCAAGATACGCTACATATGAACACAGCATGAACCATAACGTAGGAATTTTTATGCTTCGCACGGATTATATACACAGTATATGAATTTGTGTTTTATTATTCTTTAGCCTTTCAACTCGTTTATTTGTTATTGTTATTAGTTCCTTCGGTATATTTGCATTGGCAAAAATAATGTTTTTATTTGCTATATATTCGACCTCGCGAATATCATAATGTCACAGTTATTACGCAGTTGATCGCAAACACGACGCCGCTTGATAGAAAACAGGATTATAAGGATAGGCTTTCGCACGAAGATCGCGAGCAAAACCATCGAGACGGTACATATATAGCGGATAAATCTTTCCTGCAACATCTTTTCCAATGGATGGTTTTTGTGATAATTTAGATTTCCCTGACATCGCAGTCGTTTTAACGTCACAGTAACGGTATCCTCGATCTTCGACCAGCCATATGTTCGGTCTGCTGGTTGGAACTTTCCTTTCCAGAGGCCCGTGATCTTGCCAGGATCCTAAGTTCGTCACAATGTCATAAATATTCTTGAATTTTTTCCAAGTTTATGAAATCATAGAGATTAGACGAAGGAAGAAATATAAAACGCGAAAGATATCGAGTTAAATCTTGAAAATTCACAACGTCAAGAGACTATATAATTTAAACGAAAAACATAAGTCGATCAAAAAACGTTATAGACGAATGAAATCTTGCATTAACGGAACGTTAGCTCTTAAGAAGTTAAACTATAATAAGGCAAAACGATCAACGTGATCATTTTAAATCTGAAATAGCGCAAAATATTCAATTTGAAAATGCAAAATTAATTCTATCGGTTACAGGGGCGAGATAAAGATCGATAAACTCTGGAAACACAATACGTAACAAGAAATATCGAAATTCACAAACCTGAAACATCGTCATAAACCTGAAACTTAAGCCACGTTCCTCTAACGCAATTATCATAACTATGTCAAAGGAAAGATCAAATAAAACCGTCCAATCGGAATCTTAGGTAAATGAGATCCTTTATCTATCAACTGTAGTCAACTGCAGTTTCTCCTCCCTTTGATGGGTAAACGTGATCAAACGTCTTTTTTTTCTCTCCGCGCTCGAGCTGTTAACTCTAAGTGTCAACCAATAATCGATGGGATTTCTTTAATTAACGTCGACACACTTCTTGGATCGCGGTTCACCGACCTTACTCCAGTTGGATTTCTTCGTCCTCGGCTCGTCAGGCGTCTCAAATCGTGATATCGAACTGCATAGTGGCTTGCTGCGAGATCCCGCGATTTCGCGACAACCAACACAACGTGAAATGTATAACGGGATCGACCTTAACTATTGTTTCGAATGGTACCGCGAGAGCGATCGATAAGCTAATCAACGAATTGCTCGAAATAAAAGCTTATTATCGCCAGAGCTCTGCATCGAAGCCAGTTATCGCGACGATGCTGCGTTTTCTGTCGAGGATAGCGGTACGATCGCCATCGAGCAACAACGTAATCGGTCATGCGGTTGGTACAACGTTTCATCGAATTATAAAATAGTGCGTCGATAGGATATTTCGTTGGATTACGGAATCGTGGGTAGCTGGTAGTGGGTAAAAATATCATATATGTAATATGGTTAAAAGATAGTAGTAAACTGCATAGTATGCAATAGTGGATTAAAATAAGGAGATGTTACGTTGAATTTTTCGATCTTTTCTAGGACTTACGTACATTCATCGAACACGTAATTAACCGTGTTGAATTAAGTAATTTGGTTATCCGTTGGAAAGCTAGAAGCTCGTGTGCCACAAACGATAATTATCGTTGACGTTGTGCGACAGTGAAATCTACAAGATCAATATTTGTCTTTCTTTTATGGGACAACCTTTATTAAAGACCGCGAGTAGAACGAGCAATTCAGGTTAATGTAGACGTTAAAATATTCCTTTGAACATGATTTAGTGCTATTGTAGCAGATGATAGCGTAACTTGCAGAGGCTGCATCAAGCGTTCCACGTCGTAAAGAGCAGTTTCTACGAATCGGGAAAAGAAGGTGAAGGTCGGATAGAACAGCAGGTATTCACGTGGGAACGAAATCGCGCTAACTGGTCGAGTTATCTACGAAACTTGATAAATATTTCGCGTAACAATCCGACGATACATATTTTTAAAACATCAGACTGTAAATCGTTGAAAATTGCAGTTGTTTATCGTACTTGTCAAAAAGAAGATAATTTTATAGTTAGGAGAATCGATATTCTCATAATGCTCACGTATTTTTTCATCTTCAAGCAATTAGATTATCGTACGATAATCGTTTTTTATAATTTTTTAACAAGCATAAATACATAAATACATAAGTTGGTTTCTCGACGCGCTTCAGTCTGATTTTCGCTAATGACATCTGCGTGCATCGCACAAGAAACGAGTAATCGAGGTAGAGATTCACCATGGTGCTGTTTAAACGCTTGAAATTCACTTTTCAGAGCGATTATTCTCTCGAGAGCGGTTCATAATGCAGCGAATCGTTTTTCAAGACATAATTTACAACGTTGCAAGTAAATCGTCCGCAATTAAACAAAAAGGAAAGCATCTTAAAAAATTATTCGAAAGTGGACTATGGTAATAGCTTACGAAGGTAAAAGAGAAGGAATTTCTGAAAAGCATCTTTTATCAATCTTGCGCTGGGTTCGTCGATTCGTCGTATTTGAACGGACTCGTCTGTCTTCGGTAGTTCATCGACTTGGACGCGAACATTGTGTGCCGATGTAACTATGGTTATACTATGGGTATGATTAGGTAAGAGAAACCAATGTTTACACTCGTTTTAAACGCAATAGCAGCAGGCAACGTGTACCTTGGTAAAAAACGATGTGCAAAAAACGAGTACAGTACATAAAGTACAGTACATAACGTATGTATTTGGTTGTTTGTACTATGATGTTTGAGCTGATCGACAGAATACGTGTACTGATTGAACGTTAGAACATGTCTACACCGAATGATGGCTCGAACGTGTACATCGAATGTGTACAATATGCACGTTCTGCTCGTACTATCCGAACTCTCAAGTTCGTTCACGACACACGCTGAGTGGCTGTTGTAAAAATTAGTTTTTCAATCAACGGTGTTCTGAATGTCACGATCGCTCTTCCATGCGCCCTTGACGCGCCTTCTCCTGGTAAGAATGGGATGGTATCCGAACTGACGCGAGGCGTTCGCTTTTCCGAGAAGATCTCGATACTCCTACAGGTCAGAAACCTCGGAAATTTGTACCGTGGCGATATGGTTTGAAAGCGTGGACTTTGGAGACACCGAGTTTACAACGTATTCTTCACTATCGAATGCGAAATAAACTAACAATTCTAAATGCGATTGCTCGCTTAATACGAATTTACGACCTCGTTATAAACCTCACCGACGAGCACCGCACGTGGCTCTTCGGTGTGTTCGATGCGTTCCATGGCGGAAGGATATTGGTAATTTTCTATAGCATGACTTACAATTTTACGAACAAATGTTTAAAAAAAAGTATCTTAGAGATGTTGAATCAGGTTCATCGCAATTTGTCGCGTTGATGATTTTCCGAGACGCGACTGATTCTCTGATACGATTCGTAAGTAAAGGATAGCAATAATCAAATACGCTTAAAAACGAACCAATTTCTGAAAAATATCTTAGGTCAGTTCAATCAGGATTCTTCGTAACAGTGAGTAAAACAGATTTCATAAAAAAAAAAAAAAACGATTCCAAGAAACTACCTATATATATTTAGGCTTTCCGTTCACGAAGAACAGTGCAGCAGGAGGCAAAAGAAACAAGAGTTACCCGGAATCTATTTGACTTGCATGACCGTATGATAATCGTTGGACTAAATTCAGTCTACAATGGCCGGCTATTTATTCGCGATTTTTCGTTGCTCGTATCGGGATTGACACGGTGTGAACCTGCATTGTCCCAAATCAGCTTCGGGTCATAGATCAGGAAACACGGGACATTACTTCTATCGATGGAAAATAATGTACAAGTTGAACGAAACTTTGCCTCTATATAGACATATGAAGGTAAATTCAAAAAGATGTATTTGTACGATCGATTAGCGAATAATAGGATAATTATTCGGTTGCCGGTAGCTAATTACTAAGGGAAACTTACTCGTTTGCCTTCTTTAATTATTCCCTCAATATACTAAGTACATCGACTGTATTTACATACTGTTTAAACATGGTTTAATATAGTCGACAAAATAACCCTTTCACGCTCGATGTTGCGTATACCCGACGATAAATATACGAACGTTATGTCTTCTTTACGCAAACAGGTAAAAGAAATTCGGCTCCGAACGGATTCGTTATCAAACGACATAACGGAAAATGACGACGGGAGAAAGTTAAATATTTACCGTTTGACGCGAAAAAGTCACGCCGTAAAGAGCTCGCAATTGCTAAAAGGTATCACGTTACTTAACCGCCGGTCGAGTATTTCAGTTGTCCGATCGTCGAATGAAATACAGCCTAACGCGTAGAATGGAACGACCTGCGATTGTATGTTCACCCTATGTAGGTTGAAGCCCTACAGAGTTCCGCAGCCGTTTCTGGGACAGTAGTTTTAAAGTTTGCGCGCAATAGTTTTGAAGCACGAAGCTAGAAGACCAACGTCGGTCTCTATAACTTTCGGAAACTCGGCCAAACTTACGCACTCGCGCTTCCCACCTAGTCAGACGGTAGACGCTAACAAATGAATCTCGTCGGAGACGCCACTCCATAAACCGTAACTTTTTCAAAGAAATCGATTCCCTCTCGAAATAAACGACGCTGTACGAGTAATCGAACGGGCCGAGGAGATCTCCCGCGTGGGTGTATTTTAAACAGTTTATAAGTGACTATTTTAAACCTGTCGTACTCTTCTAATAGGAATCGTTCGTTCGAATCATCGTTTTTCAAATTAGAAGATAAAAGTCACGATTATAAGATTTGATGGTGTTTCTTGAAAAAATATCGTTCGTTGTATCGTCGCGGTATTATTTTGGGAAATATGCGACTAGCTATCTACCTGTTGTATCGAGTCGAACATGCCAAGAATGTAGTAAAATGCGGTTGGTTTGATGAAACCAGCATTTTTTACTAACTACTTAATAAAGCTTATTTCACGAGCGTTATCCGTTTTTCATTCGCGATTGACGCGTTTGCTACGCGATTTAATTTAAGCTAATGGATTATATACCGTTCGTGTATTGTTCTCGCAACCAGTTCGAACTAGTCTCCTATTTTAATCTCGCGTATACAATTCATGGTTTGACAATCGTTTTCGCTAACGAATTCATAGGAATGGAATACATGCCTTTGTATCAAGCTGACTAGTGTATCGTAAAACGACAGAAATTGCAATTACCTTGTTAGCGAATTAAACCTCATCTTTCTTGATGAGGAAGCAGAAGGAAATAAGTTTGATTCTGAATTCATATACGCAAGATGTCTCGATTAAAAAGTTGACGAATTCGAGGATTAAAACGTTCGATATTTGCGATACGATACCGCGATCAAAATAAATTAGCGTAAGAGACTATCAATAATCGTTCTATTGAAAATATTAACGATACGAAAGATTTTGATAAATCAATTTGAATCGAAGTTCGTAATCCTGGTATTCCGTTTGAAGCTTTGGCGTGCGACCATGTGCACGTTACTCATTGACGTTCATCGGCACAAAATAAATGTTTCCGTGATGCACGGTAATCTCAGTGTCGGTCATGTAGAGGAAGAGAACAATTTTTCCGATGTTTCGGAAATCATTGACGTGCATAGTATCATCGTTCCGTGCAGAGGACGAGCGTCAGAACAAAAAGAAAAAAAAAAGGAGGAATCTACAAAGGCACGAAACGCTTAGACGGCTTTATAACATCGGAAAAGAATCAAACTTCGTCCAATTGTCCTTACAAACGCTTTAGAATTATAAAATGAAAAATAGACATTACAAAAATAGACAATAATTTATCAGCGTTTAATTTCTCATATAATCGTTGAGAGATAAAAAGTTAATTACGAATTTCTAAAGTATTTAATGAACTATATAACATAACATTTCCCGGCATCTTGAAAATCATTGATCTATATGTTTATAAAGGTATTAAATGTGAAATACTTTATATCTCAATTTTAGATTCGAACACGTGCAAATATTCAACGCTTCGTTTTAACGAAGATCAAACGAATTTCTGATAGTCCAAAAATAATTAAACTGATAAAATATAACGGGAAAATGAAAAGAAAATCAAATGAAACGTATAAAAATAATATATCGTCAAATAGAGTAAAGTTCAAAGAAATAATACGACGAACACAAGCCAGTTTTTCAATATTCCGTACTCAAATACACCACCGCGCTCTCGTACCGTTAAGAGAAGAAGAAAATCGATGAAATTTCTAATGACCGAAGTTACTTCGAATTAATCCTTCTGTGTCGCGTAATAACACAGTGCCTTCGTACGACTGCGAAACTTTGACACTATGAAAAATAATAAATGAAACGTAGAACCTGATAAAAAAAAGAACGCTTCGTTGTAAAATAAGGATATCTACGATATACTTTCTATAGCCAGTGTAAAAAGACTTGGAGAATCCCTCGGTGAAGATATTATTTCCAAAAAGTTTGCAACTCGAGCGACGAGTTAATTCGACTTGCTCGGTCAACAGGTTAAAGTGATCTACATCTAAAATTATACATGCACACCGATATAATCCGCGATCGAGTCGCAGATTTTCGACAAATTGGCCAGGATACTTGCGGGAGTACGGAAAAAGGAAAAGGAGAGTATCGAAACGCGGAGCCGCCGAATGGGAACGAGAAAGAGAGGGCGAGAGAGGTAGGGAGAGGGCGTTTAAATACGAGGAGAGATGCGCGTGCTCCTTCAGTCTGGCGCTAACAGCCCAAACCGATTCATATCCGGCCCCCAGAGGAAAGGAAAGAAGTATCGTGAGGACGAATCATCGATAAATAACAGAAAAGGAACATCTCGAGACGAAGGATCTTCGATTTCCGGGATCCGCGAGAATCGCGTCGTTTTACAGAGAGAAAGAAAGAAAGAAAAAAAGAAAGAAAGAAAGAGAAAGAGAGAGAGAAAAGAAATTGATAGTGAGGGCTATTCGAAAGGATCAAAGAAAGAGTGCGTGTAGTAATGTGTCAGTGAAAAAGTTTCGATAGAAGCAAACAAGAAGAAGAAACTTTAGAGAAACCGAAGAGAGGACAGAATGACAAACAGCATGAAGCAGACTGTCATTAAGTGAGTTTCATTCGTTTACTATCGCATGAAAGTTGGCTAACGGTGCATGAGAAAATTGGCGGAATCGACTCTTGTGGATTCCAAGAGAAATCGTATGCACAGCGTAGACATTACCATAGAGTTTGCGACGATGTTATGATTTTTTCATGTACGACGATCCATAACATGAACATTTTATTCGATGATTTATCTTTAGGATAGAAATTTATCTTCGGGAAAGTAGTCTCGTTTCACGATATCGTTTATAATCACGATAATCTGATTTTGTCACATCGTTGTGTTTTCCTGGTTTTAGCTTCGTTTCGATCAGAATGATCGTACCGTCTATAAGATCTCTATCTTTCTTTGCTTTTCGTATTGTTGTTTTGACAGAGTTACATAATCTCGTTAAAAACTAGTCACCTTGGTAGAACCTCGCGACGTTAGATTATAGCGAAAAATTATCTTGTTTTGGCGGATGAAAGAGTGTTATCGTTGATAAGGATATGTGGAGGTAGTTAAAGTAATCGTTTGCTTGGTTTATTATCATTGCAAATGCACATTGGCTATTGTTCAGCTATAACACGGCGAATTTCTGTAGAGACGTTTCTAGCAACGATAAACTTAACCGACTTCTCAAGTAACCGTATGAATGTCCATAAATTGAGTATACATTGGCTCGACAGGAGGTTCATTAAAATTAAAGAAAAGAAAACAAAGAACCGACGAGTGTTTTGTTTCCTTTAAACGCGGAGCCATCGCTCTGTTTATTTGGCTGCGAATTTGGCGCCGAGATAGAAACTTATCGTGACGTACATTTACGATTCGGTATTATATCGATTTAAAAATAACGCTCCATATTGTTTATCAAAAATGTTTCCAAAACTGTTAGATGCATTATCGTCTGTCGTAAATACAATAGACCTGTTTCTTTTTATTTCGAAGCACGATATTCCAAACAAGCCACGTAACTCGTTAAACCTTCGTTCGTTCGAAGAGGAAGAGGAATTCTTTATCCGGTAGAATCTTCGTTGAGCCTGGTAAATGTTCATAATCGTGACGAAAGAAGATAACTATCGTAACGAAACGTAACGCGCTAACAAGCCACGAATACGCTAAAAGGCACGAATAATCGTTAATTCGACGATATCTTTCGTTTCTTAACGATTTAGCAGTCGATATCTTCGACAGTGTTTCATATGGCTCGGTAAAATTAAATTGTTTATATATAAATCTAACGTCTTATGAATCATCGTTCCTTCTCTTCGAGAGAGATCTCGTGATTTCAATGCAGGCTGGGATTCTCGGTGATAAAACACACCAGCCAGGCGTTGATGTTACGTCGTTATTGTAACCGCAACGTTTTCGAAAGCCCCTTAAAATTCGCCCGCAAGTCCATCCATCGGGTCGTTCGATTTCACTCAAAGAATTTCGAGGTTGTGCAAACCACTTAACGTTTACGATTGTATCGTTTATCGATTAGGTTCCTTTTGTTCCAACCGTCGACCTAATACGTTCTTTTTATAGAATTTCCTCGAGATTTTCTCTTCGAAGATTTTGCAACACGTAGCACGTTTACTTGCCAGTCGTACTTCGTCAAAAACCGTGCATTGATTACGCTTGTAATCGAATCATCGTTCGATATTGTATCTACCGGTTCGTCGCTACACGACAAGAAACTTGGACGATTCGTTCGAGACATCGAAGTAACGTCACTAATTCCAATTTACTTCCTACTCGACGAAACCAATTAGTAAGACATTACTAACGATTTTATCGCAGAGTGGAAAGACGTTCTTAAGCTTCTGACGAATCCTATCGCGATATTCAAACTTTCCATGCCTCGATCTCGCTATAGTTTCAATAGAAAACAAATTTCCATGTTTTCAAAATATCTTTAACGTACGATCGGAACTCGTCTATCGATAACTGTTCTCCGTTCTTTCGCGCTTTCATCGAATTTACTAAATTTTCCAACGCTAGAAAAATACGATTCGTTCGAAAACGATGGAAAAATATGCAGCAGAATTAAACTAGACGATCATCCGTCACGTTTCATAACGAGAGTCACGCAGATCAACGGATCGTTGTATAATTGTACAATAGATGGAAGGATTTGAAAACTTTATTAAGACGCTTCGATGTTATACGGTTGAAAGGTTTTCTTAGCACGACCATTTTGTTTGTCGCGGGACATCGACACGGTCTTGATCGAACTCTCGTGTTCACAGCTGGTTATAACGCGAATGCCGATGGTGACGCACGACTGCGATCAGCCACTTCGGTAATCGATTGCATCAAAAATGTTTTGCGCCCGAGTTTTTGCAAACGCGACATGCATTTCGAGACGAGGAAACGTGCGGTGAACGTACCCAGCATCGAAGACACATCGATCGTTGTGATCGTGCCTTACGCTCGAGTCACGGTGAAAGTTCTTCGCAGTCAGTTTCACGCTATTATGTTATATCGTGTATTATATTGCGATGATCGAAAAACGATCGATCCGTTAATTAATTATCACAACGTTCGTTCGAAGATCAGAACAAATTTGGTCAAACTCTATAGAATCGATCGCGATCTTTAAATGAGAATCTTCGTTGCTCGAAATATGCATCTGTCGACAAAACGATATATAAGTTACTTTGCCTACATACGTGTTTTAACGTTACCTTTTTATTCCGCTTGCATAAATTATACCGTTATATACGGTTATAGTATTATTTCACTGGCCGGTTTTTCATGAATGAACACAACTGCGAGCATATAAGGAAATGCTTACGCGTACGTTCAATTAATTGCAGAGAATAATGTTGCATTTCTATTTATTTGCATAGAATTTAAAGATACGTTTCTTGTACCTCGCAGCCACCGTGTACGCATGGAACGAATTTTAAACATTTCAAATGGTCGATCGTCCAGAGAAATCTACGTGGAAAATAGCTCGCACTTTCCAACGTCGCGTCGTTTTGAATTTTAAGCTTGATTTCACGCGACCAACCTTATCGCTTCCTCGACGCCATGTTTCCGATACACCGACTCGATTTCTTTTTCCAGGTCCTTCGCGGGGTCACCTTCTAAATCATTTTTGCAAACAATCGCGACAACCTTGCGTCGCTTCTCCGACGATCGCACAGTCGCCTCTCTCCTTTATTGATTCCGCGTGGTTTCACGGTCGATAAATGGGATAACGATAATTCAAACGATAATAACGATCTTTGTTTCGATGAAATTTCCCGTGAACCGGTAAATGGAAGCGAATACAATACGTTGCGCGATTGTGAAACGAACGAGGTGCAAAATCAATTTCTGCGCTTGTGATCTAAACGAGTACCGTTTCCTCCTCTTCCTATTTTATTCGCTCGTATCAAGCAAAAGCTTCTGCTATATAAAATCTGTTAAATCTTACATCCATAGACTACCTAGAAATAGATTTTTATCTGGAAAATAAACTATCGACGATATGTTAAAGATAATACCAATGGTTTCTTTTCTATCGTAGATCAACTTTCCACTAACTAAGTAAACTCACGATGTTCTGCAATTATACATCTCGTTCGCTTATAACAAAGAATGTTATTGTTACATTTAATCGCTTTTCTTGCATGTTATTTTCTCAAGCTGTGAAATGAAGCGTGTAAAAGGAAATTCGTGAATGCAAATAGGGTGAAAGCAAGTGAAAAGTAAGAAGAAGCATCGTTTTTAATTACCTCGTATATTGTATGCAGATAAACTTTTTTTTTCCTTCGTTATTTATCACACTTGGATATTGCCAGTAAGAAGAATCAATAAAGACGATTAATAGATATGTTGATAAATATGTGTACGTTGTTATATCGTGAATACGTAGACATTGGTTGAATTGAATAATTGTAGCTGCTGGCAGTCGCTGTCGTAAAATTTGTAAGGCCATGCAATTTTTCATTTCACACAAATTACAGTCTTTGCGATGTACGTAATGGGAAGTCATTATTTTATTTAAGAAATACCGTAATAAATTTACAAATTAGGACTAAAGATCGCCGTTGCGTAACAGCTCGGTTTCCTCTTTATTCGAAAACAGATTGTCTTTTAAAAATATACAATGTTTTTCCTATGAAATACGATAATTGTTAGTATATTCATAAGCTGTTGCACGTCCGCCAAATTTAAAAATAGAGAAACGATTGAAAAATACCCGCATGCAGGCATTCCTTCGGCAACAGATCCAAGGTACGTTCGTCTCATAAAGACATTATCGTCGGTGTTCGTTCAAGGTGGCCGTTTATCTTAGAGAAAAACGGAACGGAAATATACACGACATTGAGCCAAAGATATTGCTACAATCTCATTAACAGCTGAAAACAGATTCGCTCGGTGTAACATTTTTAGCGATTCGCCATGTTCATCAAAGTACCCATATGCATTCGTAAAAGCAACCATATCGATAATTCGGAACGTAATTAATATATTTAATTATATAGTGGTTCTAACGACAAGGCAATCGTCTGAAGCAATGATTTCGTCCGTAGAACGAAGGTGTTGTACTTGATGAATAAATGATCGAGGAAAGAAATAAAACGCTTAACAGGATCCCGGTGTCTCGTTAAATTTTATTAAATTCGACAAAGTAGAATCGTTTCTTAAAGTTAAAAAACTTGTGGCCACGAAAGCCAAGAGCATAAACCCAAAACTGTCGCATAAAAGTGTTCGTAAAAGAGGAGGAAATTTAGAAACTTTCGAATTTCTAAGATAAAGTCGATAAGCGTTGAGTAAACTTAGTAGCGTAACATTTCAACGGTTTAATAAGTTTTTATACGGACGGCGCTAAATTGTCGATGAAATGGGACAAGTCGTTTGTGTCATGACGCTAATTATCTCTGGCTGCCGCTTCTACCGTATACCTGGACCTGACGACGCGACGCCGCCACGTTACGCTATTGTGATACCTTAACGTTGCAACACGCGTTATCGTAGCAGCATAAGCAACGTCGATGGTTAGGTAATTCGTCGACGATATCGTAGTCGATGGTATAAGTAAATTCGTTGCTCTTCGAAAATAAACAACAACGTGCGAACAAAATTCGCAGATTTTCTTCCATTCGTTGGACACGATGTGGATACGATTTGCAGGTATAAAAAGGAGTAAAGGAAAAAAGTGGTGCACTTTTTATCAAAATTTTTACGACGCCTTCGTAAGAGAGGAAGTGAAAGTGGTCGATTTCCAGCGAGTGACCAACTGGGAGAAACCTGGCGATCTTAAAATAAAACTTAGCCAAAGATGCACGCACGCAGTTTGCACGGCATGAATTATGAAAGTCGCGCGTGTTGCAAGCATTTTACGCGGTTCCACGCGAATCGAAGGATAATAAAACAATCGTACGTATGCTGATGCACCATATAAATATTTGCAAGCAACCGCGGCCGTGTTGAATTTTGAAATCAAGGCAAACAAATGGTGCACGATAAATATCCTGTTCGATGGTCTAAGATGTAAAGTTTATTTGCTTTTTTTATTGAAAAAAGAGAAGATAGTTTTAAATGTTCTATATCACGCCTAGTATATTTTTTATTCTATTTTATTGTTTTATTATACGGTAATATTTTAGCGTCGTTACGATAACGTTCATTGAAATTAAGGTGTTAAGCCGAAAACGTGTATTTGTGGAAAGAAAATAAAGCGGGTATCTCCTACAAATAATTTTTGACGTTTCAGTTCGATACGTAAAGTTCAAGCAGAATCTAAGCAGAGTTCTAAACGTCTTATTTAGTTTAGAATTTCTTTCGTTCGGTATATTTGGCTTTGGTTAATCTCAAGTTACGTAGGTGCGTTTGCTTGGACACGTGAGAAAATATCTAAAGTTACGTTTTATAACAACTTTTTTAGCGAACTTTGCTTGTTATAGTATATCGTGTGTATGTACTTTCTCTTAACTCGTTCTATACGCTTTTGTCTATAGTGGAAGAAAAACAATAACAAAGAACGTATAAAATTAATTTAAAGCAGTCTTGCTGCTACCACATCTTTCTTCTATTTTTACCACTTTCCATTTCGCGTGTATACTTTCACGATACTCCACTTCCTAAGAGATATTTGCGATAATTTCGTTGTTTCCAGCGACATTTTGGACGAAATTAATTTTCAAGGACTCGTTATCGTTAAAATTTCAAACTTGCGAACAAGTTTCGCCGTGAGAGATTCTCGGAAATTAATTTCATCCAAAAAATTGTTTAAATTTCGTATCGATACTGCTTAATCTAATCAACGTGGAATTCCTTTCGTTCTATCCTCGACCGATCTGCACACAATACATACTGTGTAAAGAAGTAATGAAAAAGAAATATTGTTCTTGTCTCTGGTACGTGATTATGGCTGAATCGCGACGTTCTTCGTTTACATACCTGCTTGTGCATAACCGGTTATATTTACCGATAGATCTTTGTCTTATCAAGCATACTTCTTTGGCTTCTGTAGAAAAAAAAAGACACGTTACTTTCTACAGGAAGTGACTGTTTCGCGTAGTACTGGTTCAAGACCGATATAGGACGATTGTTCGATCGTTCGAGCATGGCTGGCGTTGGAATTGCACGTATTTGTACATATGTTTTTCGTTAACGTTTTAAAAAAATTGACTCGCTGATAATACAACGATATACGATTATACGTACGAGAAACGCTCGATAAATCGGATTCGAATTTACGTGTACGATGATTTTTTTTGAAACCTTTAAGGGCACGATAACCTCCATCGAACGTGCTTTAAAATTCGTTTCACCTTTGCCAGTATCTCGTCTCTTCCTGCTACTTTTTACTTCCGTGATAAGCATTTGCAGTCACCTTGAAACCGCAAAGTATCGCGCCTGACGGAACTAGACATATCACGAAGGTAGCCAATCGAATTTGTATTCCACGCGCTCGCTCTTTTGTTTCCTTATCGCGTGCACCCTGAAGAACAGCCGAACGAGGTCCCCTAGTTTTGCGAATTCCTGTTAAAGAGGTCAGCGAAGAAAGGAACCCGGTTTCGAACGAATTAATTGAAAATCGAGGCGAATACCGGTAAACCCGTACTACGCTGCTGCGAGATCTTCGTTCTCGGAGAGGACCTCGTTCGACGCCCACGTCGTCTCTTCAATGAGAAAATTGGAGAAACTGCGCTTCGCAACTGCACTTTTTAAGAATCTCGAGCGAACGTAACGTTGAACGTGATAAGTCCCATGCGAAACTGGCAAATTGAGGAAGCAGGTTTTAAAGTAGCCGTGGAACGCGAAGCTACGAAATCTGCAGACTCGCCGTCTCCAATTTTAACGAATCGTGTAATCTGCGAATATAAAACGATCGTATAATTTCAGACAATTGAATTGTAATTCGTCCGCGAGAATTTTGCAGAGGTGGTTTATGGCATTCGCGGTCAAGATCGCGAAGAACTGGCGGCGCAGTTCGAGGACACGAGACGAAGTAAACAATGGAATTGCAGAATTAATTTCATGTTTGGAATTAAACAATCGAACTTAGATGGTCGGATAATCGAACGCTACTTTCCATATCTATCTAATTATTGTTTAAGTACTACATTTAAATTTTACTTCGATAGACAGCGAATATGAAAACGCGCTATTTATTACGAAACGATGGATTCTCTTTTTTTGTTTAATTATCGAATTTTACCCGACGGTATTTCCCTCGCTGAGCTAATAACTTCTATTCCGACAAACCGAAAGGATCCGATTAAATTCGATTTCGATGATCAAGCGATGATTTCGACGATGTTAACTAAAAATAAAAGTGATCGAGTGGAATGGAAAAATTATAAGAAGGTCCGAAGAAGGTCGAGTCTCGGGGCACGTGCAAAAGATACGATTCGATTATTAGCATGCAATCCACGCTCGCTTTGTACCATTTCAATCCGACACGGTTTCGTGGTCGCCTGACCGACGAAATGCTCGCTGGAAGGTTCAACCGGGCCTGACCGGAGAATTTCAACTGCAAAAGGCAACAAAACATCTCATTACTTCCACCTCGTTGCACACAATACACCCATTGTTCAAGTATATTTCGAAGAACCGATTAGTATCGAGAATTAAATTAAAACGATGGACAAAGCGCGAGAAGCGACGACTTCATCGGATCGTTTCCTAACCAGAGAGTTTAACGAAATTCTTAGCTGCTTTACAGCCAACAGACGTTAACGGTAAAAGTTATTATTATTGCAACGCTACTTGTACAACGTTTGCTCGATTTACGTTTCGTTTAAGATTTATCGCGCGTTATTTACTTGGAGCGCAGTTTCCAAGAAACTTGTTGTTATTCCGTGAATCGAACTAAGTACGTTTGCGCGGTTCCACGTGAAATTGGATATTGGGTGCTGGTTTTCCAAGCTGTTTACATCGTCCGAACAATCTATTCCGCGTGTTTTGCGACCAAGCGTGATTGCCTGGCCACTGACGCGACAAATTCGAAATCGACCAGGCCACTAATTTTGTCCTCCCGAGGGCAGATAGTGCAAAGTAGGGGATGCCTCCTCGTGCTTCTCTGATAATCTCTCGATAATCTTGATGCTTTTACACGAAACTTTTAAGGACCTTACCTAACTTAACACTCGTTAAATGTTCCTACTGCTTATTCTCGTGTCTGATGTATTTTTAATATCTCTCATTCCCGATTCTTCGGCAATTTACGACACTGTCGAATGGTTAAATAGCTGATACATTCGTTCAAACGACATTGATGCTTTCAAAACCTTTCCTTCTAACTGCGTAAAAAGATTTCTCTATCGATCGTTAATAACAGAGACTGACATTTTCATAAAGAAGAAGTAAAACGCACCAGAGTCAGGACCAGTTTTTCCCACGACGAATACACGCATTAACCCAAACGACACTTCTAAGAGAATATCCTAAAGAGAGAGAGGGAGAGAGGAGAGAAAAACAAAAAGAGTGGCGTTACACGGTCGAGTTACCCATTATCGATTCATCGATCGCGCGAGCGGCGAGCATCGCGATATTTACCGCTGGATCGCTGTTTCGTTCGCACAGGAAGTGTGTCAGGGTGATCGTAACCGAGTTTTCACACGATGAAGCGCGTTGTTGTGTCGGTTTCGTGACGCTGTTAATGGCATGGAAATTCGACCGCGTGGGGGGAAAGAAGGACACGCTCCAAACGATTTTTCCCAGGTTTTAGCTGGCTTCGAGATTTATCACGAGCTTGGCCATTGACTTCGAAGCGTCCCGGTGCACGCCGTCCCTGGAAAAGGTCAATACACTCGAGTTGCATCGCGTCGCGAACCTTATTGCTCGGCTCGACGCCCGCTACGCCGTCGTCCAACTTGAAACGGTTTACTTACTGTAACGGCGGTGAGCCGATTTACTCGCTTCTCTCGCCTTTGTTGCCACTCGATGCCAGTACCCTACGTGTGTGCAAACGATAGGAGGATCAAGCCTCTCGTACGCGATGAGAGCTGCTTTTAATTAAAATTTGATTGCGCTACTCGCACGGCAGGGCTGTTAAGTTTTGTCGTAAAGTTAGCAGCGATAACGTAGTTGCCAATGCGCCAAGCGTAGAGTTTTAAGAGAGTTTCGGAGGCGCGTCTAAAACGCGACAAAGGAATATTTAATCTTAGATAAACCTGTTCCATTTGCACTCTGTAGTTTGTTATGGCGGCACGTTTCACCCTTTGACACTCAGATTGCGTAAACGTAACATCGTGCTAGACGATAAACGTATCTGTTTTTAGGGTGAAACTGACCCTGATCCTAATTAGTAGTTGCTCGATTCGGATCGACGAAGAAATTGCGATCAATCGCAGCTTGCTATTCCGATAACCAAATAAGATTCTGATTCTAAAAAGTTAAATTCAAATGTTTTAATTGGCACGCAACGTTAAAAAGTAGAAAAAGAGAAAAATATCGTAAGACAGAGAGAGAGAGAGAGCAGTGGTCGATTTTTTGCTATTAACCGAGTGTTAATGAAACTTTCATAAAATAGACATCGCGATAAGCTCATTGATGACTCGAATGGCAAAACACAGATTAGCACGATCAACCTCGTTTGATAATATTTGCGTAAAGAGCGAATAAATTACATATTAATATTCCTTTTTACTAGAACGATTAAACGGTTATCGTGCAGTGTGAATAACCAGGAATTACATAATCGCGAGATTATGTCCATAAACTTTGTACAAACGACGTAAAGATATAACAACGTAAGTAACGTGAAGCTATATATTGTACCTATGCGTGTAGAATATTTATTATTATGGGAACGTTCACCTATTTGCCCAATAACGTTGTTACGTCTGCCAATTGAAAAGTTTACACGCTTTAAACGTTGCACTTAAATGCGGTACTAATGTCAAACTTCTTCCGATACGAAAAGAGTTAGCACGGTATTTAGCCATAATTCTTACAGCGGAAATTATAAAACGGTATTTATGGTTACTGCCTATGTATTTCTTTCCTACTTTACTTTGCATAGGATGTTCTAATTGAAAGTACAGTTGAACCACCGCTATTTGAATTAATAACGAATTAATAATCTTCCAAATAACGAAGCTACAGATTACACGATAGAACATCGATATTGATTACTTTTGGAACATTCGTAGACAAAAGAGTAGAATATTAGAATAGTAGATATTCGAATAACAGAAACTAACAGAGACGAAGTTTGAAATATTCTGCAATTTTATCTTCCATGATCGATATCTATACGATGTGTCTAGCGAAACCAGAAATTAAAAAATCTTCGTCATCGTAGATAAGTATCGACGGGTTTTATGCTATTCTTCGCTTCGTCGCTAGTATTGGGAAATATCTAATTTTCTTACGCGACGACCAATAAGCTGAATAAGTTATAGCAGTTAGCCTTGGGCTGTATTTTATCGATAAATGCCACTATATCGTCTACACCCATGATCGATCGAACAAATCTTTTCAACGTATACGTTGAAACGTTGAAACATTGTACGGCAAATGTACTTCCTACTGTTCAAATTTATTATAGTTATTTCGAAACACGTCGCGTTTAGATGCGTTCAAAAATTTGATCCGGTTTTCGTTAGCGTATATTACAATGTGATATATCGAATTTTAATAGAAACGCTAGAGTAAGAGAAATATACGAGATGTAAGGGCATTATAAGAGATGTAAACCGAAAGTCGTCCAAAGCCGAAACGCGTGGACTAAGAATAAATAAAATAAAAATAAAAAATATATTTTATTTTAACGTAACAGCTAACAAAATAGAAATCCAATGAAACGATAATATAATACAAACGACGTTAAGCGGTCGAATGGAAGAAAAACAGAATCGCGAAGAAGCCGAACGAAATTACTACAAATAATACAAAGATAAAAAATTACGTCTACGTATGTTGCTAACAATGAACGCATTTCGCTCGTTTAAGTAGTATTTGTACGAGCTGTTTCAGTTCACGCTTGGCCGCCAACTCGAGCTACTACTACTCGCTATCGAAAGGTAATCAGGTTCTGCGTAACGGTGATCTAGAAGAATATTGTGACTGGTTTCAACGTTCTACGCTCGTTCGTACTGCTGCAATTATTCGCGTAGAGCGTAGAATCTACGGGGAAAAGGGTCGAACCGCTAGTTCCAGCGACACAGTCTGGCGAGCCGTGGTTTTATACCACGCGCGATAAAAAGATGACGCTTTATCGACTGCTTTCTGAATCCAGAATTATAAAGAAACGTTTTTACACAAAACTACTATGGTAGTAGTATGATAGTAGGCAATAGTAATAGTAATAACAGTAGTAGTAGTAGTAGTATTTGTTTATTGCATGGACTTTCGTCTGTTATTATCTCAAAGTTAGACGAACATTTCGTGATAACTACACTTACTTCTAGTTTGCGTTATGCTTATTGACATATTATTTATTTACAATCAATACTCGGATCTATGTTACCATTGCTTATTGTCGATGAAAGAGATATACGATACACAGTGGTATAATATCAAGCGGAAAATTGTTACATTCCGATATTTATCTGCCTTGTCAATTTTCTCGATTACCGTTCGATTTTGTTGGAAATGTTGAAAGAATAGCGTTACGATTAATCGTTACGCAGCTTACAAAGAACACGAATTGCGCAATACGATGTTGTGTCACGATGAATAACGATCTGTGTCTATGAGGTGACAATGCGGGTAAATGCAACAAAAGAAATCGATAATGACCATTATGTATATATCTTTTCGACGGAATCCTATTCTATCTTGAAACGTATTTCTGAAACGTTTATATCATCGTTGCTTTTTCCATGATCCCTCGCGTTATTATTATTAAATTTATTAACGCTTTCGAGCTACTACTATCGCTTTATTCGCCTCGCAATCGGTAAATTAATTTTACTTCGTGAAAGTACAAGTATATATTGCAGCGTGATTTATAAAAAGTGAAATGGGATTGAAAAAAAAAGGGGGATGTGTAGACGGATGATGAGTCATAAAAGAGGGATAAACGCGTGTAAAGGTAATGTTTGAAACGTTTTTACAAAGTAACAAAAGTAATTATTGTGTTTTGCCCGCAGCGGTTCGTTCATGTAGGACGAGATCCAATGATTGCCGAGTAATAAATTGCGGCTTTGTAACTATTCATGAGAGGATTCGCAAGAATTCCATTTCTCATCCGCTTAATCTCCAAACTTACGTAAAGGATGGATATAATTGTAAAACTAATGCTTATATAATCGTCATTTAGAGACTTGTTTATTCTTTAAAAAAGAAGATATTGAATTTGAATTTGAATAAAATTGATCGCAGCGACCAGATATTCTGCTTGGGTCTTACATTTTCATTTTTATTAAAATACGAATTTTTATTAAAGTTACAAAATACCTTACGTCTTATTTCCTACGAAATCCTACGAGATATCGTATATGTGAAAAAAAATGCGATTTTCTCTCTAACAGATTTTATTTACGACGAAACAGGAAGCTATTATTCCGGTTTTCCTATTTCGAAACCGTACCACCGCGAAACTATAAAAATGACGATCATCGACGCTCATGGAGTTCCATTTTCTCGAACTCTTTTCTTGTGAATCATAGTTTGCGGTTAATTCGACATAGACTTCAAGGTTCGCGAAACCATTAACACGAAACTATACTCCGACGTATTTCCATTAACAGCCGACTTTTACTACTCGCTGCTGTTTAGCAGAGCGAAGAAGATTGATCTTCGTGGATCGTGTACGATCTACCAGTTCCTTCCAAGGACATAAATACGCGAGGAGCGACATAAATCTTATCGACGGTCACGTGCCTGGACGGGCCTCGCGTTAAAATTCAAATTGCGTAAAACGAAATTCCCAAATATGTGGTAGAAATTGTTAATCTGTGCCTAAATCTGGCATCGGTAGATTCTTAAAATAATTCGATGTAGAAATTTACGAATACGCGTTTTCTGAAGGTTCGAGGTGATTTTTGATACGACGAATAGAGACTCGTTTTCCTTTGCGTTATATATTTTCTCCTACGTCGTTTCATTCCGATATCTTTGATAGCAGTTTTATATCTTCGATAATTCCAGTGTTAAAAATCTCGCCACATGCCTCTTCCATCTTCTTATCGTTCGGTTAACATGTCTCTCTTTTTCCTATAAAAAGCGCGAGATTATCGACGTTCAGATGAACACTGCGATAGAAAGGGAGAAGAGAAATATTGACATCATCGTTTTTTATTTTCATTGCGAAACTTTATTTACTGGCTTGTTAATTTCAAATCGCGTGAAACGCAAGTTTCTCGTGATAAAACAGACCGATAATAATACAATGAAACGATCGCGAAGAGAAGTTTGTCGAGAGGAAAAAAATATTCGTTTCGACCATTCTATGTTTTGTTTCAGAAATCCAACGTGGTGGAAGAGGAGATCGACGTTGGAACGCGGGCTAACCGTGATAGCAGTTTGCGGAGTGCTTTTATGCATCGCGTTGGCTGTTGCACTTGGTGTTCTGGCTGCGAACACTGCAACCTGCGACGCGTCATCCAGAAACGGTAAGAATATCTGCAAATGCACAGTTTGACGATTTGCGAAAGATCTTGACCTATGCCTGAATCCACGATGTCGTACAAAGTGTATTCGATATCGAATACTCGTTCTCGATCGTGGTCGAAGCATGTAGAGAGTTTGATAAGAATCGCGTTCTCCATATCTTTCCCTGACTAATTGCACTCCTGTAGTTAGGTCGTATGACTCAAGTACACGCCTTAACGAGCTTATAAATGCCATAATTACTTTCAACGTGGATTCACGAAGACGACGAACCATCGTTACACTTCCGCTGCAATTAAAACACTGTCTAACATCGTTTAATGGCTACCATTAACAATCGTTGAAACATCAATCGAGTCCTATGATTCGTATCGTGAATATCAGTTTTCGTCAAAATTCTGTAATTAGCGCTTCAAAGTGATCGTCGCGTATCTCGAAACAACGAGGAAACGAAGAAACCGGTTGTCCGATGATAATCCGTAAATTGTTTCCGTTGCAACTCGTATTATGGCTTTTTAAATGATTTTAAGAAAGATCGGATAGATGTAAAAGTTTTGCCGGCTCGCGCACTGTCTTCCTCAATGGCGTTGCTTCTTTTTCTTTTCTTTTTTTTCTTTTTTTTTCTTTTTATATAAATTGCGATGGACTTAAATAGAAATTAGTTCCACATAATAACTAGACTGCGCATTTTATCCGTTTCTTTCCTTGCAAATTCTTTCTCTGCCGTTTCAATTCGTTCAACCGATAAAAATTCGGAAGCGACAAGCTTCTCGATCTCCTGCACGAGGAAACGGTTTGATAACGGTTTCGTGGCTACGTCGAAAGAAAATATTAAAAAGGAATTTCAGTCGCGTGAAAGCTGACCAAACGGGCTTACGATCGAGTCGTCATAAATTTCATTGACAGATAGTGTCACGTGCGACCTATTTTCTCACGTTGATTTATCCTTGCGAATCTACGCGCTTCTCTTGGTTTCTCGAAATATCGTATTGTTGCATAAAACAAGTCGATATATTAATGTTCTTTTTTTCCTTCGTTAAATTTCGTCGTCCTAGCCTTTGGAATCGTAGTAATTTAGTTTAAACTATCGATCTACCATCGGGAGAGTCTTAATCGCCGTTACTAACCGTACCTGACGAATGTTTATATCGTGTTGTCGTTATGTAAAATCTATTTATCCAAGGATATACGTATGTATTAATTAGTTTCGTTACCTTCTACAGGTGCGTTGCGTAACTTACCCCATTTCTTTCCTAGTTCGACACATATACGAAACGAAATACGTACCAACTGACCACGCGTATCATTGGCGATTCAAATGGCCAAATTTCGTACCACTACCCGTAGATGACCAAGAACGATCGATAAAAATACACGTAATGGATATTACGTAACGTTTAACGTATCTGAACGTAGCGTGTACTAGATAAATCGTGAAATCAAACCCAAAAAACAGCACTCTCGTCTTACCCTTCTCTCGTCTACGAGATATTACGATCATATGAGTAAGTCGGACTTGCTCGTGCGATAATCGCGTAACTTTATACGGTATGGTGAATCCGCGAATACACATTTCCTCTTTCTTTCGTTATAACGATCGGCCGACGAAGGATATACCGTATCACATCCGAAACGCGTTATTTAACGTATAAAGGTCGTGACGTCAATAAGAGCGTCCCGATTCTGACGCATCGAGGTAAGTGATCATTGTTTTGAGAGTTACTCAGCCGGGCCAGGTCGTGCTTTTCGGCGATCCACGCCCGCGAACTAAATAAGAAGCCCGGCTTTCCAATCTGTATATTTTCGATCGAGTATCGATCGACCACCCGCTGCCATCATTAAAGAAACAACCAAATATGAATCATCGGAATATTTTTACGGATCATCGGCAAACGATCATGTTTTAGAAACTAATCGTCGAGACGATGGCGCCGATACGATGTTTCTTTTTCTTCTTCGCGAACGGTCATGAAGTCGATCGATGAGAATAAAACGATCGGTTTTACGATCCAGTCGGAGTATCTCGACTTTCGTAGATGTGTAAGCCTTCGAACGACTAGCGAAGCCTTTTCTCGCGTCTCTATTCTCGCTTTCTCTGGAGGAACAACGATGCTTTTTAACGAGAAAGGGAACGAACGCCGTAGACGAACGCGGTTGTTGCAGGCTTTTCAATGAATTCGCGTTGATTGATAGGGGAGGTGGTTGTACACGTTTGAATGGATCAATCGCTTAAGGTTGATTACTGCGATTACACTTTGAGCGGCATCGCGTTGCACGTGTTTGCACGAAGGTTCGTTCAAACTGTGAAGCGAATAGCGACTGGAACAACGTAGAGACACGCCACTGGTTAGACGGGGTTTAACGGTTAGATCGCTTTACGTTCCTCGTTCTCGAACGAGCGTATTTATTCTGCCACACCTTCTTATCACTCGAGATACTCTTCGAGACCGCTCTTTTAGCTACTCGTTACAGGTGGATACGATACGTGGAAAGCGCTTTCGTATCTTGCATTCATCTTGAATGATTCTTCTCCTGGTGAAAAATAGGACTTTACGAATATACGGTACAGCACTATGTAAATGCAATAGAAATAAAATTTAATAGTAGAAATCCGTACTCTGTTAGACGATAAGATTGCTTGTTATCATGGCTTAAAAAACGATCGGCACTAACAATCATTAACATCGTGGTCCTGCATTATTTTTGTGTTGCAACTGCACCTGCATCTGCGCCTGCACGAGAGTAGATCCTGTTAACTCAGAGGGATTACCATCCACAGCCGATGCCCTAAATGGATATCAACGGAACAAAGGCGTTCATGTCATTGACAAAGGATCCGGCTGTGACGAGGACGTATGTTACACGAAAGAATGTATCCATACGGGTTAGTAAAAATTTCATCGACTTCGACAAAATTATTCGTCGCGATAAAACTTTTAGCCAATCCGGTCGACCTAGATAACCGTAACAGGTAGTTTACTTTTCAACTTTCAGGTAGCATCTTTTCAACTGAATTTCCATTTTTTTTTTTTTTTTTTAACATCTTTATGTTGAAATTTACATAAAGATCATAAATATTAAGGTTGCAAACGTTTCTAAAAGTTTTATCGTCGCGAATGTTCATTTCGGTTGTCTACCGCTGTACTATTTCATTACGACACGAAAGTAATTTTACTAATAGCGCTAAATCGTGAAACTTTAGCCGCTAGATTGTTGAAGAACATGGATTCCGAGGTAGAACCGTGCGACGACTTTTACGATTTCGCTTGCGGTGGTTTTCTCAAGTCTACCATCATCCCGGATGACAAGACCAGCGTAAACACGTTCACTGAAATTAGCGACGAGCTGCAGAACCAGCTAAGAGCCAGTATCGAGGAGAAAAGTTCACCGGATGAACCGAAACCGTTCAGACTCGCCAAGAATTTATACAAGGCTTGCATGAACAAGAGTGAGTACATACATATGTACTTGGATTGGTTATCTCCTGCTTGCAATAAGCAAGTAAAATGTATGTGGAAAATGTTAAACGGTAATCGCAGGACGTATCTTAGTTAGCGGAAGAAACAAATAAGAACATAAAACGGATTGAGAAAATATGTGGTCGGGTGATTACGGAATTTTTTTTTTTTTTAGCAGCTATTAAATAAGATACTCAGATTGGAAAATGTAATTATTTCAGCGGTCATCGAGCAGCAAGGTTTAGACCCTTTGCTCAACATTTTGCAAAAGCTCGGTGGCTGGCCTGTGTTGGAAGGTGACCAGTGGAACGAAAATGAGTTTAACTGGAAGGAGTCGGTGTACAAATTCCGCGAGATGGGTTACTCTGTCGACTACTTTATAGATTTCAGTATCGGCGTTGATCTGAAAAACAGCACGAAACGAACAATCGACGTACGTATCAGAACGAATTTTCAATCTTTACGCGTGCCCGTAAAACTTTAATCTCTCGAGCCAACGTGAAATCGTTCTCAAACAGAGTCACATCGACGAAACGTAGAAGTCAAACGCGCGAATTGTTCGTGCAAATTTAACTTTCCTTAAAGATTGTACCGTTTAGCGGAATTTTGCAATGGTAATTATTGCTTGAAAATTCAAATTACATTTACAATTATAATTCAATATTTATCTAAGTTTAAACGCGTTTCTTGCTAATTGTAATTTTGTTTGCCAAATGAATAGACGATTTGTAATGTGATGATTTGAAATTTAATATTTAAGAATCTTGTTTCTGTGGAATTTGAAAATGTTTTTTTCTTGCAGTTGGATCAAGCAGCCCTTGGATTATCGCGCGAATATTTATCCAAAGGTTTCGACGATAAAATCGTGCAAGCCTACTACAGCTACATGGTCGATATCGCGGTAATTCTTGGAGCAAATAAAACCGATGCAAAAACTGAATTGAAGGAGTCGTTGGAATTTGAGATGAAACTTGCCAATGTACGTTAGTTGTTAAATCAAATCGTATGTTAATATACAAAACAACACGGAATGATTAACGAGTCGAATATAACGCTGATTCTGCAGATTTCTTTGCCGAATGAAAAACGTCGCAACGCTACTCTGCTCTACAACCCCATGACGATACGAGAGTTATCCAAGACCTATTCCAGTATCCCGTGGAAGGAATACTTCAACACTCTTCTGGCGACTAGTGCTCAAGTAGACGAAGAGGAAGTCGTGATCGTTAGCGTTCCAAATTACATCACAAGCTTGGAAAAATTATTAGCCACCACGCCGAAAAGAGTACAAGCTAACTATGTGATGTGGAGAGCAGCCGCATCTTCTGTAAGCTATCTCACGGACGAAATTCGCAAGAGACAACTGCAATATTCCACGGCGTTAAGCGGAAAAACGGAGAGAGAACCCAGATGGAAGGAGTGCATCGATACAGTTTCCAGTAGCTTGGCCATAAGCGTCGGCGCGATGTACGTTAGGAAATACTTCAAAGAGGATGCCAAGAAAAACGCTGTAGACATGGTGGCTGATATTAGGCAAGAATTCACTAAGATACTCAAAAAGGTATGTTTGTTTCAGATGAGAAGACTTATCGCTTCCACCTACAATACCACGATGAGTGCTTCCAAATTTTTCAATTTAAAGATAATTTGACGTTCTTTAGGTTGATTGGATGGACGAAGAAACGAGAAAGAGTGCTCTGAACAAAGCAGCCAGCATGTCCAGTCACATCGCCTACCCCGACGAATTACTGGACGACAAGAAACTGGAGAAATTTTACGAGAAACTGGAATTAACGACAGATAATTACCTAGAAGGTATCTTAAATCTGACTTTATTCGGGGTCGAGTATTCTTTCAGTAAACTGAGAAAACCTGTGAACAAGACCGACTGGGTAACTCACGGAAGACCCGCCATCGTTAATGCTTTTTATTCGTCCATCGAGAATAGTATACGTGAGTATCGTTTTATAAAAGTCGATGGAATGATAATTTCGTAATAAATCGTTGACTGATACCAAAGAGACGATAACGTTTGTATAATGCTTTTGCAGAATTTCCCGCTGGTATCTTGCAAGGTGCTTTCTTTAGTAACGATCGACCAAGGTATATGAATTATGGCGCTATCGGTTTCGTTATTGGCCACGAAATAACGCATGGCTTCGATGATCAGGGCAGGCAGTTCGATAAAAACGGAAATCTGGTCGACTGGTGGGCACCACAAACAAAAGAAAAGTATCTGGAAAAAGCAGAGTGTATTATTCACCAATACGGCAACTATACCGTGGAAGATGTTAACTTGAACGTAATGATCGACTTTTATTATACGCTGTCTTGTTTCTTCCTCATTCTCAATTGTCCACGATCATTTGCGTCAACCGATATAAATATTTGTTTAATACGGATTCTAATTTTAGGGCTATTGAGGAATGTCAATCTCTTTATTCTATACATTACTTTACGTAAACTTTATCGAGCTCTTACGATGCAAATAACGCTCATCGATGATGTTCGTCGATGATATTCAAATATCGAATTTTTTCTCACAGAGGTCAAACTCGTGCATAATACGCACTTGTGAATCAAACGTTAGATAACAGCTGGTATAGACACGAAATTTGGCTTGGTAGACTAGTTATTTTAACGTAGAATAATGTTTCTTAAACAACGAACATGTTCTTGACAGTTTTATTTTGTTATAATACGCAACTTTTTTGCCCGCTAAGGTTTATTGAAACTAGGCATATACAGATATAAATATTGATGACGTTCTTTCGTTTCCTTCTTTTTTAGTATCAATTTCGCGAGTTCACTGTTTTTTAAATAGACGATGAAACGTCATAATTTATAAATCTTTCGTTTAAAGATTTGAAGGCATGTATAATAACGCTATAGAAATTTAAATGCAACGTTATATTTCTTCCTCCTTCTCTTACTTTCATTCGTTTAGAAAATAATGCATGTCTTAAATATTCATCCAGAAAGAAGGAAATCTAGACATATAAAAAAGAATCGCTTCGTTTCCTGTTACAGTTAAATGGTATCAATACTCAAGGTGAGAATATCGCCGACAACGGAGGAATAAAAGAAGCCTATTTAGCATATCAAGAATGGGTACAAAGAAATCATGCGGAGCCAAAATTGCCAGGACTCCCTTATAGTCCTGAACAATTGTTCTGGATCAGTGCAGCGAACACTTGGTGTAGTAAGTACAGGCCGGAAGCGATGAAACTTCGCATTACCACTGGTTTCCACAGCCCTGGTAAATTCCGTGTTCTGGGGCCACTTTCCAACATGGAGGAGTTCTCGAAGGATTTCAACTGCCCTCTTGGCTCGAAGATGAATCCCAAAAAGAAATGCGCTGTTTGGTAAAGATCAATACAGTGCAAGAACAATGAGATAGCAGAAGTTATAGCTAATCGACAGCGATGAAATTTGTTCTTCAAAATGTTAAAGAAGAAATGATTCATGTCTGAAACAGCTTTCCTCTGGAAGTTTCGTTAGAATTGACAATCTGGTTCAGTCAGCGGAAACTGTTAGAAATAAAATTTGCGTGTAGCTCGGCGGATCGTCGTAAATCATGATGGGATCTGCTTAAGGAATAAAAGTGAAGGTGCTTCGGTAGCAGTGGAACTGATGAAATTCAATTTAGAGGCACGATCGTGCTCGAGAAAGATCTCACTAAAGATGCCCAAAGAGATCCTCGTTCATAAATTGACTTGAATTACATGGTTACACAGTGCATGTTACTAACATTGTTCGCTAATATATAAGTCCTTTTTTATGAGAGAGACGTCCGAGTTCCGACTAGTATTGTAAATAAAGAAACCGGCGAGAAACGAGGCAGCGCGTCATGATGATTTGAAATTTTCTGTAATTGCATTCTGAGAAATCGGATAAGCGGGTGTTGTAGGTTCTGAAATATTGAAGAAAAATGGAACGAAAATGGACACGTTTAAACTGTGATGATTTTATAGGAAACGACAATAAAATAGTGAAAACGGTCTTTCGATTAAAACTGTAGGATGACGCGCAAACAAAAAAATATATATATATAATTGTATTGTTAATTATATTTTCAAATGACATTGTTTTACTGATATATATATATATATTTATATATATATATATTATTAATATATATATTTATATATATGTATGTATTAAACGATGAAGTTAATACGTGCTTTTTTGCTATCTGTATGATATTCATTAGGCTCCGTTGAGCAGCGTAAGGTTGTTCATTAGAGTTACCATTTCAAAGTACTTAGACAATGTAGTATTAATCGTAGTTTTTAACGTACAGGTGATGAATAAACACCTGTGTAATTACTTTTGTACTATTTTACTTTTGTTTTTGCATCTATGTATCGCATAAGCGTTTATTTGTATCGTAATTTCTTTGTTTCTCGATTTCAATCACAACATTACCGCGTGAGGATCTAACACTTAGAACCAGCGATACTACTTATATTTATTATAATATCATATTATTTTAAGTTTAAACAGTTTAAATGTATTCAGTTTAGGTTTAAATGTATCCAATGTATTTTTGTTGAATATAAAATTTTTAGAAAAATATCGAAGAGAAGATTTCATCTTAAATTTGACAATAGAATTGAATACGAATCTCTTTTTACATGTTATACATTGCAAAAATGTATACATTTTTTAGTTATATTATACAATTCCTTGAATAAAATAGAATCATAAAATACCTGACATAGGAATTGTTAACATCTAATAAAGACGCTCCAAGTTTCATGGCATATTATTTATTTTTGATCAAAAAAAAGATAAGAATACAAATTACATTTTAATTGATACATCATTTTTTAAAGTAACGAATACAAGAACGTCATGTTCGAATGAATTAAAAATGATAATAAATTGTGACACCAGGAAGCAGAGTTACCATTTTCTAGTTGATCGCATATAATTTAAATAATTACATTAACAAACTATGAACATTGTTATGAATATATTTGTTACGCCAATTTTTATTGTGCAATGCATTAAAATTTGAAATGAAAAGTATTGTACTCTGCTCCTGGTGTCACAATTAAACATTTGCATATCATTTATATTTTTACGCGGTGTGTAATCCAAGTAACGAAACTTGAATTTTCATTTATCTCAATTACTTTGCTGCTGCGGTTTTGACCAGTCTACGTTCAAGATAAGGTGATCGTAACCATACCCATTAAGCGTAGCAATAGCTTTTGCTGCTTCCACTCTATATTTGAAATGTACGTATGCAAATCCTTTGCAAAGATTAGTTTGTTTGTCCTTTGCAAGATAAAATTTAAGAACAGATCCAAATGGCTTGACAAGTTCATCCAAATCTGCATCTGTAGTACTTTCTGATAAATTGGAAATACGAATAGCAGTAGTATCGTCACGTCTTTGCATCTGCATAGAATCTCCTCGTTTACTGCCTCCATCGCGCATACCAGGTGGTATGTATTTACTACCCTGAGGTTTCAATTCTGTCATTGCTCCAGGAGCACTAGTATTAATAAGTGGCTTTTTATCATCAGGCACTTTACCTGCAAATTAAATCACATATTCCATAGAATTATATAATCTTAAATGTTTCTTTCCAAAAATTAATTTATCATAATGAAACATACCTCCAGCAAGGACAGTGTCTTTGTAAGGGCATTTGGAAGTCCAATGGTCTCCATTACAATTACGACATTTAACTACACCTTTATCTCCCATACTCTTCAACTTGTCAAGGCTATCTTCTTCAACCTTATTTTCCTCTTCTTTACTAGAAATGAATTGCATGAAGACATCTTCACCTCCAACTGTAGTAGCAGGATTAGGTCCAGGTCGGTCATCTGCAGAGTCTCCGAATTTTGCCCAATTTTTACGGGCGGCAATTGTCTTTGAAACAACGCGTCTCTCGATCTTATATGTTCGAACTACCTTGACCTTTTTATTATCTTGATTGTACTTGTATTCAGTGAGGATTTTAAACCCATTTTCATAAGTCTCTGAAGGCGGAGGCAACGCTCCTCCCTCTTCTTCTACTTCATCTGCCCAGCTGGATTTCACCTCTGCTACAGGCATTCCCGTAATTCACCTGATACAGACAAATATTACTATTAATGATATTTTCAAATTATTCAATAATAGATGAAAAATATAAAATTAAACTGCTTTGAATACGTGACAGACGTGACGCAATAGGTTAAGTAGCAACATTAATAAATGAAACGATATTGATAATATTAAAACTGTTTAATTACAATAAACAACAAATAATTAAAACGTAACAAAGTAAGCGTCACATAAAAGGAATTTACAATATTGTATTTTCTAATATAGTGAACACATTATGAGAAAAGACACGTTTACGTTAGAAAATTGTAAAAATAATGTGGCGGTAGAAACTTGATCTTTTGATGAAAATATATTAGTGTAAATATTTACCGCTCAAAGTTATTGCACAAGGAATCGATGCGAACACAATTATTATAGAAAATTGACAGAAAGCAAACCCTACGAAACGTAAATGAAAATGAGCCGAAATGGAGAATTTTCCGCATGTGATAAATTGGCGTGTCAGCCGCTCTAGTGGTGGTTTTTTGAAACATGAATACTCGAGTATTAATGGCGACTTCTAGCGTTGTCGTGTTCATTGTGAAAAAATAATGTTTTCCGGATCCGTACCACAATCGTGTACGGAAAAGTGTTAACGAAAGTAATAACAAACGTGATCGAATTCGGTGTAAAAGTAAAAGAGTAATCGTGATAATGGACCAGGCACCTGCAGGTAAGAAAAGAATGTTGTGATTTGGTGATTTGGCCAAGCGCGGTCTTGCACATTCCCACTCCGGGCGAGCATATTAACGTTCCATCTTTTTTATTAACCGTAATGTCTATGATCTATCATTTTAGCATTTTAGTTAGTCAGAATTGGGGATTTGTGAGTTTCCATGCAATGGAAATAATGAGATACGTTTAAAAAAGACAAAATGTAGATTCTAAATAGTAGGTTATGTAAACCTGTGCAACGTATTAGGCTACCATTAAAAAGCAATTCACTCGACGAATTAAATTATCCTCAGGCAAATCTCCGTAGATACGTGCACAAAGTGATAAATTTCAAAACAGATTCAATATTTCAGGTTACGATGGGCTGATTTAGGACTGCGTACTTTAAAAAAATAAGAGATCCTATTTCAGTACTGTATTTAAATATTGCCATTTATATTGTAATAATTGTATAAGTAATTCATTATTGTTAGGTTATTGCACTAATTCTGTTTATTTTGGTATAATACCCAGATACAGAGTTACGGAACATCATAGACAAACTGGCTCAGTTTGTGGCTCGCAATGGACCGGAGTTTGAGCAGATGACGAAAAACAAGCAGAAGGACAACCCAAAATTTGGTTTCCTGTTCGGTGGAGAGCACTTCAACTACTATCAATACAAAGTGACTACAGAGCAAGCCAGTAAGTGGGATACAGCCCCTTAACAGCTACAACAATTGAGAAGCATAATGGCCATGCTTTATTCAACGAACAAGGAATGACTTTGAAAAAGAGATACGGGTGAAAGGGTCTGAATTCGTCATAGTGAACATACAAAACTATTATTCATCGAATATGAGCACTTCGTTTCAAGATTTTGGGATTGCTATTTATTAAGCAGAATGCTTTAGCTAAAGACATATTCTATTTCTTGGCAATGGTGATTTTAAGAAGATGTAGTTTTAAGATTCTTAATGGAGCTTGTCTAATACGGACTACGTTGTTGATATATTGCTTCAATCTATGTGGGAACTGCAACCCACTATAATACCCTGTAATACCCTAGTACTGTAAAAAAAAAGTAAAAAATACATGTATATATATAATATATAAAACAGGGAAAGAATATAGTGCTCCCAAAAGACTTACCGAATTTTCGATATAATTCTCTAATAAATGCCAAGAATTTTATTATGCACTGGTAGAAGATAAGACTCAACAGAAATTGGACTATTTGTATACTTTTTCAATATCCATTGAAGGAATCAAACATCTTACAATAATCCACCGTCATTCGTTTACAGTTTTAAAGCAAAAAGGAATAAATCCAATGCAAAATGCAGACCCACGTTTAAACGTTTCGCAGCAGCAGCAGCAAACAGCCGCTACCGTCGCACAGCCACTGAATAACGTCAATCTTGCACCTGGCCTAAATACTCAGAACAATGGATTAAATCCAGTTGTGGGAATTGGACCAGTGGGAAATCAAGGTGGTCCAGTTATACCTGGAGTACTAGGACAAATTGGAGGGCCAGGAAATGCAGGACCACCAATTGGACCAGTCCCTGGTGCTATGGGAGGTGTGAATCCATCTATTGGTGGTGTTACTCAACCGGTTAACATTGGCGGACCTCCTGGATGGCTTCAAAATGAGTTAGCAAATCTTCAGTCACAGCAGACAACGCTACAGGAACAAGTTAGACAATCAGAACAAAATCTGGCTGCGCAACATGCTGCATTGATGGCGCAACAACAAGGAAGGGTTGAGGATGCTGTGAGACAAGCTCAAGAAACAGCTTTACAAAACAGTGCACAAAGCACAAACACAGACCTTGCTGCATTTGATGCGGTATTACAACCTATCATTGATAGTTGCACAAAAGATAGCATAAGTGCAGGGAAAGCCTGGATACTTCAAAATTCTATCAGTCCACAAAGCAATCAAGTTGTTGCAGACCATTTGTTGAAAAAGTATGTTATATTTGACTTTAGCCATATACTATTAACAGTAGTAAATCAATTAATTTTTTATTGTTTCTTTCAGAGTCATTCAGGCAACCAATTTTAGTCATAAACTCCATATTATCTACCTGGTCAACGATGTCCTACATCATTGGTAAGTATGATATTTGTTTGGAAAAACAGTAACAGATCTTATATCTTAAAACATTTGTAAAAAATTTGAATTAAATTACATTATCTAATTAAATGTGAATGGAAAATTTAACACTTCAATTTCAGTATAAATATAATATTTATAATAAAGTTTGATAACTTTCATAAAAATAGTTGTGCACGATATTTAATTTCAAACTTCTTTAGTGCAAGAAAAAAATCTATGGATCTTCGCAAGGCAATGGAAAGTGTTGTTGTTCCCATGTTCTGTAACACTTCATTAGCTGCATCAGAAGAACAACTTAATAAATTAAATAAGCTATTAAGTTTATGGGAGTCAAAAAATAATTACTTTGATGAAGGAATTATAGATAAATTGAAACAGCCAAGCACATCTTGGTCTGAATATCAGGCTAACTTGGTTGAACAACATGCCAGCGCAATTACACCGATTACTACATCAACGAAACAAACCTTTGATAATTATCAAGCACAACATCAAGCGTTTGTTACACATGCTTTGAGACAAATTCAAAATATTGAGCAACAAAAGATCGCAATTGATCAACAATTAAAAGCTCCTCCTCCACCACCACCGCAATTGGTAAGTTGATCTTCTTTCCTGTATGTATTACATACATGTATTCGACAAACGATAATAGAAATTCATACTTCACAGAACCAACAAAATATGTCTCTGCCACCTAGTCATTCCGGTCCTCCTGCTCCAATAAGCACAGATGTAAATTTCAGTCAACCGCCACCTGGATGGGGTGTACCACCCGGGAATGAACCTCCACCGTTTTCAAATGTTCCATTGCCAGATTTTTCAAAACCACCGCCTGGATTTGGCCCCCCACCTGTTATACACGAGCCCTCTGTCGAAGATTTAATGCCCAGTATGCCTTATTACGAACTTCCTGCTGGCTTGATGGTACCTCTAATTAAGTTAGAAGATGCCGAATATAAACCTTTGGATCCAGAAGCCATTAGGCTTCCACCACCTGCTCCTCCAAGTGAACGACTAGTAGCGGCTGTAGAAGCATTCTATGCGCCACCGAACCATGATTCTCCACGGGACAGGTAAAGGCATATAATGCAAATTATACACAAACTAATTATGCTTGAAATATCGAGCGAAGTTTTTAATTGTAATATCTACATATTATAGCGATGGGTGGGAAAAATTAGGTTTATACGAGTATTATAAAGCAAAGAATGCCGCGCGTAAGCGTAAAGAAGAAGATATAGCAGCTGGTATAAGACAAAAATCAAAATCGCCGTCACCAATTCTAAGGCCAAGATCCAAAAGTCCTAGTCCACCAAAGAAACGATATCGAAGTAAATCGCGAAGTAGATCACGCTCAAGATCTAGAGGTAGAAGCAGATCTAGATCTCCTGCTGCTAATCATAGACGTAACAGTCGAAATAGCAATCATAATAACAGAAGCAGAAGGAGGAGAAATAGCAACAAGGATCGAAGTCCTGATAGGAGAATGGACAGGCAAGATCGAAGTCCAACTCCACCCAGTTTCCTGTAAGTATTAGTACTTAGTATAAAAAGATATTCTATATATCTGATTTTATATATATATTTTATATATATTTATATATATATAATATATATAATATATTTATATATATATATAATATATTTTATATATATATATATATATATCTGATTTCTACGAATGAATTCCTTTCAGCGGATCAACCTACAGTAAAGCTCCTCAAGAAATTAGTCTCGATGAGAGTAACAAGGGTCATCAGTTGCTCAAAAAAATGGGTTGGGGCGGTGCGGGACTTGGTGCCAATGAACAGGGTATTGAAGCTCCAATATCGGGGGGTGAAATTAGGGATAAAAACGATCAATATAAAGGCGTCGGTATTAATTTAAATGATCCATATGAGAACTTTAGAAAGAGTAAGGGACAAGCATTCATAACTAGAATGAAAGCAAGAGCAGAAGAACGTGCCGAAGAAAGGGGTGAACGGGACTGAATCTAATCAGGATAAATAATTAATTTGTCTATAATCTTTTCGGTGAAATATAATTATCGCATGCAGTATGAATTCGCATGCTCTCACAATCGTAGTCGACACAAATTTCCAATGATCAATGTTCTACAATCCTACAATGTAATTTGTGTAATGATTTATTTTAATCTTTTTATTTTTTTCAATCTCTATTAGGATAATCAACGTTTTATATCCATTCTCTTATTTCATTGTATAAACGTTATAGGATAATTGTTTATTACTGAAATTACAAAGTTACAACGTACATTTATATATATGTTATAGAGTTGTATATTCTTGTTATAAGTAACAATCAATTATTTTATATTTTTAATTCAAAGAAACAGAGAAAGTGCATTGACTGAATATTGTGTCGATCATTCGTGGGCGCAAATCATTTATCTGTATATTTCCAATTGAAAGAAATACTACGAGTGAATGATGAAAAATATGAACAATTGTTTATGAACTTAATTGCTTGTCAGTTTATAAATAAGACAAGGGTTACGAAAGTTTGCTGTTACACTTGCAGTGATTGTTACATACTAAATTCAATTTGCATGGTGCATAACGCAAAAAGAAAAAATATAATTTTATGTATCTTTTGTACATTATGTACAAAACTATTCGATTTTCGGCAAGGTTACCGTTAATAATAATAGATGGTTTGTCTATCGATAATTGGAGATATCTTGATTAAAATAATAACTAAGTACACCAAAAGGATCGATTAATCAATATTGACCAATCGCACGGTTTATGATCATCACGAACATGACATGCAAGATTACATATTATGTAATTGTATTCTGCACGGCAAAAAAATTCATTCTGTTTCCATATGAAACGATAAATTAATTCGCTGAATGTCTATATAAGAGAATAAGAGAATATCGTGCACTAATCATCTTTACATGAGAAAAAATATATGAAACTAAAAAAGTACTTGTATTTAGTAAGTTAATAAATGATTATATTCGATACATAAGATAAAATCGAGGAATAAGCATTCTATGTTTAAATATAATGGTAGAAGAAAAGAATTGTAGAAAGAACGAGAAAAAGAGAGGAAAAATGTTCTTAATTAGAGTTAGCACGTCCTCGAGGCGTGCTATTGACGTACACTCGTACAAACTCTGCAGAAAATCATCGTAGATGTTGTTAAAGAAAATTAATTTAATCGGTTCAAAGATATTCCAGAATAATAATGTTCTTAGACTTTTTATACTGGTAGATTTATCATCAGCTGTCACGTGCACGCGGATTCAAAGAAAAATAAAAAGATAACTGGCTAGGAACAGCCGACATCCGATGGCATTGTTAATCGTCAGTTGCCTTCTTGAACTCCCCTAGTGGCAGTCGATATTGGAACCGAATATATAAATCCAACGTCAAACCGGTTTCACAGCGATAACAGTCAGAAGCCACACACTTGGTGGCGTAAACAACACCGGAAAGATGTGTGCGTTTTCCTATAGCTATTCTATAACTTCACTCTCATTTTAGTATTCTTTTTACATATATCACGCGATATATTTTTATTGAACGAAATCTATACGAAAGAAATATAATAAAATATTTACGTCGTAACAGATTTCGAAGTGTCAACCAAGAAGTTGGTGTTTGTACATTTGGAAAGGTCATTTAATATCTATTGAGCATCTTAATTTCTATTCAGTATTTCTTTTTCTTTTTGTCATAAATACTGTGTATCATGACAGTCGTAATATCGTTCGATAATATTTGTCGAAAGTCCCAAAGATAAGTAATTTGGTTCCCAAAGATCGTAAACATTAAATTCGACGATGATTCTGCAGTATTAACGGCCTCCTTGGAAGTCAATTTCGTCGAAGGCAAAGGTCGATGATAAAATGCAACAGTTAAAACAATAGAAAGAAAAAAGGCAGGATGAAATTAATAAGTGGAGAAATATAGTTTGTGGGAGAATATTTTTTTCTGAACAATTTATATAATATAGCATCATTGTATCGGTCTCGAGATGCAGTCATGCCGATGCACTCGATGGTAATATACGTACTTTGCTTGCGTGATCGATAACGAAATATATAATTTCAAAAAGAATATACAGACGCCAAATATACATTGGATTGTTTTATAACTGCAGTGTAACCAAACACGATCTACCTCTTTCGCAAAGCATGATGTCACGTTACAATAATCGTGTATACGTAACAACAGATTGGCACCAAAAAGTCGTGTTTTTTGTGGATCGATCGATTGCTTATCTCGAATCGAAAGACGATTGTATTTAAAAGAATCGACTGCGTTCGTGGGAAACCGGTACGTATGTGTATAAGTTGGTCGACTGATGCAACACGTTTAAGCAAAACGTGACATCGAGGCCGAAAATGTAAGAATAAATATGTGTATGAGGATATGCGAAGATAAAAAAATAGATTACGTTAACGATTTTGACGGTGGCACGTAACCATTGGTACATGCTTACTCCAGAAGTGTTATTCTTAAAACATAATATTTAAATTCGCGACTACATATATTCTTCGAAAGAAATCGGAAAGTGAATGGATTAATACATTTACAAGATATTCTTTTTCGTTCGTTTTAATTTGCTGCCTTTTAAACCATCAGATTTCCAAACTGATGCGTAAATACCTCGCGTTATACAACGATAAAAAGGTATATTTTTAGTAATTTTTAGATCGATATTTCACATACGTAAGATTTTTAATATTTTGATGATTTTATTTGATCTATGTTTGTTCCGTTTTAAATATGCCAATGAAAAATGAAAAACATGACCTTTCGAATATTCGCTCCATTCATGAAATGAGCATTTAATTTTGCGACACGGATTGTAATGTGTAGACATCGATAATATTATTGATAAACTTTTACGTATTGGATAGAATTTAAATTTTCGAAACAGTGTTTTGTATCTGCAGTGTAGTAACAATAACGAAGTTAACAAGTTATAAAATTACACATTCTGATATCAACTCTGTTCTGTTAAGACATAAAAGTAAAAAAGGTAAGAAAAAATCTAATCAATACATAATAAGATCATAGCACTTCGTGTGACGCCATTCTAAACGACGAAAAAGAATTTGTATGCGAGTAAAATGAGTCTCGTATTACTGACTGCATGTAGTAGGTGCCACGTATCATTTTACCCTCATTTGTCAAGGTTTTCACGGACGTTGTCAAATTAGAACGACTCTCCTTGGACCTGTTACGTTCAGGGTTCCATATAAAGACATATCGCAGTTTCGTCGCTCGATCACAACAGATTGCGGCATTCTTCTATGTTGTACGATGAACATAATAACAGTCTACTGAAGTTATGGTAACGTCGAATAGAATGAAATAAAAGTTTCACTGAACGATCGAAATATTCTCAAACTTACAGGAACATGAATATATAAACATTTTTAGACACGAATTGCCCGTGTTATTGGTATCATCAACCTTGTGCCATTTTTACATTTGTTCGACAAATGGCGAATAAATTGTCCATATTATTAATTTTAATTACTTATAGCGAATGTTAAGAGTATTTTTGCAAATTTTATAAATAGGACGTATACTAGCAACAGTCGCGAAGAAAATAATTCAACTCTGCAATAATTAATTCACCGATTCTCAAGCAGTAACTACCTTTTGAAAGTCAACTATAAATCACGATCTGTCGCAGGTAACAGGTGACCTCAAAGTAATCAGAAACCGGATCTCGCACTCGAGCCGCGTATTTAGGCCGGAAGTGCGTCTCTAAGGTTCGCTTTAAATAGTCACTCAGCCTGTTGGTTTCCTTATAAAGTAGGTATCGATAACAAGCACCCATCGTTGATTTCAAACCAACATTCTAGACAATCTATTCTTAGTATTATGATAACAGAGTTATAATTAGCTCTTCGTCTTGGTAATAATTACTCTGCTATGGAATTTTATCTGAATTTCAATAACACGCCATTACAAAATAAATATCAAATTGGATCGATATATTTATTAAAAAATACCAAAAACTACCGCCATTTCCCATATTCACGTTATTTGCAAATAGAACATTCTAAACATTACTCGAATGAAATAACGAATATCTGAAACGTCAGAATAAAAACTTTCATTTATATCGTGTAACTTGATCCAACCATAAGTTAGTTGTTCAAATAAAATAGAACATTCCTGATCACACTTGTTATTAATCGAACTCTCATTTCTCAATCTTATTACTGAAAATTTTATATGTTGATTCCTATATTTTGCAGGAAAACTTGGTCAATCTGTTCGTGTATACATTGCAATTCTTTTTTTTTTTTTTTTTCAATTGCTTGACACCTCCTCCTTTCGCGACCGAAAGGTGCACGCAAAGAGACGCCACGATGAACGTGTGCAGTGATCGGCATACCTGCGTGTCGGTTGACTCGGACAGAGAAAACGGGTTAGCGTGACTCGTGAATTAGAGAGAACCGCGTGCATTCGCAACAGTGCCGGTAGAGGATCGCGGACGAGGATAGAGAACGCGTGGAGTCGCGCGAGTGGAACGAGGACGACGAGAAGGTACCGCGTTGCATTCCACGTGATCAAGAGAAGGGCACGCCTCGGCCGTCGAGTCACGCGCTCGACCACGCGTTTATCCTTACCGACACGTGCACGCAATGTGTCCGACCGCGCACTCGGTAGAACAGAGAGCTGGTTATTTGCGCATACGGTGCACGATGACATCTCTTGGACGTTAGTCCATTATACACGTCGAATTACGAACGATGCGACACCGTGCGGTTGCATCAGATTCCCGTGTAATCGTTTGACTTTGGAAATGCAACCTCTTTCATACGGATCTGTTTAAATAACGTAACTTTTCCATTGTGTAATATCGCGTCCCCGCGCTATGTCGTTCTTTTAGAATTATCGACTTCGATCGAGGTAGCTGAAGGATAGGCGAGTTATGTAGCACAAGCGAAGTTATGGTATCCTTCTGGAACGCTATATCGTACTTACACAGGCTGGCTGGGAATTATTGGTTTTTACAGAATTAGGAATTCAATGTACCATTGGCAGTATATGTATAGGATTTTTCAAAATGAATGTTCAAAGCTGATCGATGAATATTTCTATTCTCCATATTTGGATACGTATAACAGCGATCAACGTATTGAAATTCTGCAACAATTATTTTTAATTAATTCTCGTATATGTTAATGTTCACAGCTGGTAGTTTCCCCGTGTGCTTTCAGACAAATCGTTGATTCGTATCGCGAAGATTAAATTGGAGCGTGAGATACCGTAGCGTAAATACATTGTCCGATGAGCTGCGTACTATAAAAAGGAGAGAAACATTCGTGGGATTTTCAGGTTCAAGTACGAAGCCGTGTTCGAAGTTTATTTCTTGGGAACGCGCGGACCTATCAGGATTTGTTCACGGGAATCGAAAGCTGTCCAGGGCGAGAAGGAAACGCAACGTAACCGGCTGTAATTATGTGTCGGCCAGGCGAATGTTCTAATTTGTCAAGGACAAACGAGCGAACATTGCTGCGAAACGTGATTTTCAGGCGATAATCAAGGGGAAGCACCTCGATGCATTCAACGATGCAATCACCGTGACGTAATTACTTTCACGTGCCCTCACTCGACCCTTGTGTAACGTTCTTCTTTTCCTCTCTTTTTTTTTTTTTTTTTTTTCATCGTTGTTCTAAAACCGTGGCCACATCAATTTCACTTTGTCGCGTCATTACTAATTCAACGTTCTTCGATTTTACGTAATGCGGATTGCGTGGTCTTGAAACACTACGTCAAAATTGACACGGAGTGACAGAGGAACACAGGTGACGTACTTCATTCATAAAAATTTAGAAGATTCATTCGAGATACATTGTCGTAGATATTAGAAGAATGACTACAAGGTACGAAAGTAATCGTAATACACCGTGTTTGTGAAAAAGCTGCAAACATCGTTGAATATTCATCGACGTGTGTTCACCAAGCTGGCCGTTTTATCTAAAAGTCACGTAGGCATCACAGTTGAGACATGGTCACCGTTTGAACGATGCATAATTTAATTCCAGCTCAAAGAGGAATCGTCGAGTGCTCTAGAAGGAATTTAAATTGCTCCGTCTTGTAGTAGAATCCGGAATCAAAGGTTAAAGATCCGTCCACGATAACGACGCCCTATCGGGCCTATCTGTGACGAACCGTTCGAGTACCAAAATATCGCAGACCATACGTTACGGTCAATTGATGAGCATTAGGTTCAATAATTTGGTTTTGGAACGAGTACGAAGACCAAACCGATTAATGCATGACACGGGACACGTAATGGTGTACCAGATCAAGAATAGCTCGGAGTCGCCACAGATTGCGTTTATTTTCTCCTGAGCCGTGCAGAAAATAAAACGCCTATTTTCGAATCGGTCGTGTTACGCGCGTACTCGTGCATACGTCAAGTTCGTAGCCGCTTTAAAGGGAGAACGAGCCAAAATCTTCACTATCTTGGTAATATGAATATTTAAACCGAATACATCGTACGTCGAATATCGTAAGATCGTTTGATCCAGCATTATCAACATTATCGGACATTGTCGAATATGGTCAGTATCCTAAGTTAATATTTTTCACGGTATTGCTTATTGCCTACAATTAATCAGAGAAATTTAATACGAACACCGTTGATGTTTCCTTTGTTTGCAGACTGCCTCGTTCGTCTTGGAATTTCTTGTCCACCAGCAGGCCACCGTTTACATAAGTACAAGTGCTTATACTTTCTAGTCCGTCTGTAGACGTTCCACGTTCGACGTCATAAAAGTGTTTCGTAATGCGTAATCCCGGTGGCAAAAACGCATCGTTAATTACATTCTTTCCGCGCGTTATCGTAATTTCTTTTTAGTTGCAACGCAGTCGCGCGATCGACCAATGAAAATAATTGCCCACGCGACGTGTTCGATCGCGTGTGTATATTTGTACGTGTAACAGAAGCGAGATCTGGATTCCACAGGTGACCTGTAAAAGTAGAAAAGTATGTCGTCTAGAACAAGCGTTATGAGCGAGATTAAAATCGTTTAACTTCACAGTTAAATCGGCCAAATGCTACACCGTTTCTGGTTTTCCCGCTTCGTTTATATCACATTATTCATTAGAGACGTGCGACGACCTTATTTGCAAAGGTTGTCACATTGTCAATTATCGCCTCGCATGTTTTATTTAAAAAGACGTGCACAGTGTCAAATTGGTCGCAAACAGTACGTTTTCAAATCGTTACGATAATGGTAGCGTACGCGTGAAACATCGATTTCCTTAATCATGCCCATAGAGTCACGGTATTTTTTACGATGAACTTATCGTTTGTTTCGAAAGCTCGATTATAAATATACAGTAGACCTTCTTTATGTTGACCTACGAGAGGCAAGCGGTTTATATAATGGGAGCTCACTATTTTCCCTACCAGCTGTGATTTCGCGTTTACGTAGCAGAAACTCACGTTCGAATAAATGGATTCAATTAGTTCAATTAGTAAACGAAAGTTCGTTTAATCGGACAATAACTAAAATTTCGTTGAAATAAATGCCGTCGTCTAAACGAAGTTCCACCGTAATTGAAATCATAACGTGTGCATATATGCATTCTAGATCCTTCTTTGTTTCCAATACATTTTTCGGCAAACATGCTCCGATAACCCAATTCCTGCAACGCAAGCTCGGCGTTCGAATTCACGTGAAGCAGCAGCGCGGATGCTGAATAATTAAAATTTAATCCGTTGATTAAAACGGATGCAACGAACGTCCGGGAGGATACGGCACGTTGCATCGTGTGCGTGAACGATCCGCAGTCCACGCAAACGGCGTGCAGGTATAAACATATCGTCGAATCGCGCGACAACGAGAAGTATCATTACCGCGTGTCCTCGTGTCACGACGCGGCGGAGCCTGAATACCCGTTGAGTCTGCGGTCTCATACTGTACTCCGCTCCGATCCGAATCGGAGGAAGGAAGAAAGAGTGAACTCACAGCACCGGCACGTAGACAGTGATTGAGAACGAACAAGGAGAACCAGAGTGCAATAAAAGATGACGAGAGAGACGGTCGATAGTCCCGTGGAGGAAGGGATGCAGTCGTTGAAGAGAGCCGCGGCGGCAGTCGGGGGAAAGAGGGATGGAGCGAGCGCGTGACAGGACACGTGACCGGGAGCACACGGTGCTCGCGTGACCGGCCCCGTGACGTCACGCGCACGTGTCACATAGCGTGGTAACTGCTTATCCCTCTCTTCGTTCGACTGTACGTCCCAACGAACGTTCCTCACCTTCTGCGCCCCTCCAAGCATTTCCCACTCCTCTCGTTGATCAGTAACGTCTCAAGTCCCCACTTCACCCTCTTCGTCGAAAACTTTCACCTGGAAAGTCACTATTTTTCCTTCCTTTCTATACCTTACCATTACTCACCCTCGCAATACTAGCGCCTCTGCCTTGTCCGAATGGCGAACGAACGCGGATTTGCATCATCGAGTTACGTGACGCGCCAGCGATCCTTAGCCACGTTAAAGAAAGAAAAAAAGAAAAATAGTCGGTTTCTCCTCAACGGGTATCGTTGAATCGTATCGACGAGATTCCAGCGAAATGGAAGGGCGAAAGTATACGCTCGAGAAATTTAGTCGACTTCGTGACACGGTATCAGGCGACGTTAAATTTACACGCTTGATATATCGTGTTCTGTAGTGCTTCGAGAGACGCACAAGAATCTTATCTGCGCGTCGTTCGTCATTGAGGTAATTCGTTTTCATTGTCTGCGACGGAAATTTGTGGTCCTTAAATTTTTGATGCGTCCAAAGGATATATCGTACTTATTGTATATACGTATTCGTAATGCGAGAATCACGTGAGCGTTTGCTTGTTTATGTTTATACCGTGACAAACAGTAGTACATATTGACGCAACAAAATGATTTATCGTTTAATCATGTATCGATTTATGGTTGTAAATTTGCGTTAGGTTATCGAAATTCTATAATCCAAGGGTGGAACCTTCGTATCAAATCGTCAAGTAATGTATAGTAATAATGATTGTTTAGATGAGAAAAACAAGAGAAAAACGAACGATTGCCTAGGTATAGATTAGCTTTTTTTGTTTTTGTTTTTGTACAATATACCGGCATGCGTATCGCTAAGGCTATTTCGAGATCACCATATCGATCCATACGTAATACTATCAACACGTGATGTATTAACAACAAATTGTCTTATCGGAACATTTCACAGAACTCGTAAACGCACACTGGATCGACACGTTACCCTCGCTGAAAGATATCGTAGATTATAAAAAAAATATCAAGCTACGTAACAATTGTTCGGTTCCTATCTATATCTATTGTATTTCAACACGGCGGAATTAGTCCGATAAGGGGAACGAAGATTTTGACGATATAAGATATCGAATGATATCGAGCGAATAGATACCGGTCGATTTACATTAGACCTCGAGTTGCATGGCTCCGGGATCGATGGTTCCGTGCCTGAGATGGTTCTGGATCGCTCCCACCAGTGGTCTGCGTGGCGAGGACCATCGCGAGAATCGAACAGGGCCGCGCATTATACGCGTAGTGTAGCCTGCTAAGGAGACGACACGCGTTTATATACGCGAGCGATACGAAACTATTTGAACAACGTTCTTTTTATTCCTGTCATTGTAGAGAATTCCAAAATCACGAATCTATATGGTACGAGAAATCGCGTCGATAGAGTGCATACGATTGATCGAGAATTCAATCGTGCATGTAACGTAATCATTGGTCCAGAGCACATCTCGAGCGCCGCCAACCACTGCCACGTGAAATTCGTAAAGTGCATGCGTACGCACCAAAAGAAGCGTACCTATAGGTTGCCGAATACCGTGACGCGCAAAGCGAGCGCGCGACCTGTTCAATTCTTACGGCCCTGCCAGTTAGTATATCGCGGAATTTCGCGGCCGAACGAGTCAACGGCCTTATCGTCGTTCACATTTATGTCTTAAGATCGAGTCGTGTTTCTTCTTTTTGCTCTCGTTATCGCCTATTCGAGCGGAAACGATTCAAAACGGATAACAAAACAAAGTTTAAAAATTTCTGTTGCTACGCTTATAGGATGTCACAGTAGAGAGAAAGAGAAAGACGGAGTGAGAGATCGATCTACGATCATCGGCTCTAAAAAAAGAAATCGGGAAGTAGGAAGGAAGACAGAGAAGAAAAGAAGAGGGCGCCAGTACAGATATATCGGTGAGTGTGACTGGACGGAAAGACGTGGGCGATTCCCAAGTACCGGCCTCCTGGTCCGTCGTGTCGTTTCGAGTGTGTCAGTGAGTTTGTGGAGGCGAACCTAACCTAGTCGTCGGGTGCGCACTATCGATCAAGAAGCCATCGGTTTAAAGAGGACTTGACTTTTTTTGTGGGTACAGGTTATGTATACGTAATTTCGCGGTCGGTGTAAACACGTTTTGTGCGTTTCGTTAAATTTCGCGCTAAATTACGGCGAGCTGCTTCTAACTGCCTAACTTGCGTGTTACGAACGTGAATTCAAAGGAAGAAACTGTGTGCAAACGGAGTCAGATTGAAAGAGAACAGTGGAAGAAAGTCGAAGACAATAGAAGAAACGTAACGAAAGGAGTGACAACGACTAGAAATCGGAAGTGATCGTGTTGTGTATTGGAAACGATTCTATGCGGCAAGATGATGGAGACACAGAATTACTGGGAGGACAACTCCGCTCATTCTATGCAAGTAAAATACGAGAGGTAGGCGTTTAAATAATTATTAACAATTAAACATTTCTATAATTTTCTACTTTTGTCACAGAAAAGGTATTCGAAATCTCGCATATAACTGATATTAGCTTAAAACAACTATAATCTTCGAGTATTAAAAAACGAATTATGATTATTTCTGCATACTGGTATCGTTTTGATCGTACAATAGTGCGTTATAGTTATAAAGCGCTCACACGCGACATGAATCACCGCTGCATTCTAGATTCTTTCTCAACGCCAGAGGAACGTTCCACGCTGTCGACCTTGCCGGCATTATTCAGTCTAATACCATCCAAAAATATTTACACAGATTTACTACAAGCTACGTCGAGAACTCTCGTTAAACAGGGTGAGCCAATGTTCGCGTGACTCGTGTTCGTACAGGTATATAAGCTTCGTTATCGTGCTTACCTGTATACACGCGGAACAGTTCAAAACAACCGATCACACGGAATAACGTTATGTCGTAACGTAAAGATTTTTCTGAAAATTTGTTTCATCGAATTACAACATTTGATTTACGGACTATGCAAGTGTGAGCGTAAACTGAGATCGCCGCTGTTACGTTTCTAGATCGGTTTCGAGCAATCACGTTTAAAACAACTATTCATGTACTAGGTAATTCTGTTCGAGTTAATTGAGTCATCTAGGACTAATTTCGCAAGTCTTTTAATGCTATTTATATCATACAATTATATTGATGCGGTTACAAGTAAAACTCGATTGATTCGTAGAACAGATTACCATAAACCAATATATTCCTTGGCAATACGGAAAACTACATGCCTCGTTATCACGAATGTACAGGTGTTCGATTTTGACACTGTCCCTTCCCCCTCGCTTGGCCTCTCTTGTTCGACGTTCTTCCCCCAGGTCCTATATCATATTGATAAATAATTAGACGGTTGCTGATACGAGTGGAACCGTCTTGAAGGTCCACGCGTTGTCAAAAAATTCATGGCCGCGCTAGAGATAAGATAAATACCGAAGAATCGGTGCTATCGTTGATGTCAATTAATAAACGGGAATATAGATATCACGAGTTGTATACGTAACCGCGTGGGACTGGTCGATCGATCGAATCGCTGTGAATTCAACGAGTTATCTAAGAAGTCTATTCAAGAATCCGTGAATAGAGCGACGTGCAGTGAATTGAAAATCGTTCATCAAACGTGATCCAAAAGTAATTACGACTTAACTACAGTTCGTCCGTGATTATAATCTATAAGTATTCGAAGTAACCTATAATGCTCGATCCTGCGCGCAAGAAATCGAGACCAATTAACGCTAGCGCCATTTACGGAGCGATTATAAATCACATCTTTTATGCTGCATAAGAGAAAGGAATATGTACAGATCACTTGACGTTTTCATTTTTATCATATCCTACTTTATCGTCGAAGGAAGAAATTGAAAAAAAATGTCCTGGTCATATTACATTAATGGGCGTGTTACATTGATATTCGTGGCTTCTATCGTCAAGGAAAGTGACGTTTACGCGTATTCACGTCGCTCGTAACGAGTGACTTTCACGAGTGTGTCAGCACGGTCGGTCAGTCATAAACACTTGTGCGAGATCGAGAATAGACTGGAGAGTTGGACACACGGTGTATATATCAAGGCGTTGAGGGGCGCGCTGACGGCGCTCGCAGCAACCGGGCAATTTCTTCGGGCCACGCTATAGAACACGGTTTCGCATCTTGGCCGCTTGAACCGTCGCATCGGGCATTGACACTGCAGATCGATCCGCACGGATTTATTTGAGCACCGTCTATACAACGCGTGAACGTGTGCTGTGCGTATTCCGTCCCGCATTCGCTCGCTGTGCTCGTCGAATTTAACTTGGAAATCGAACCATTCCTCTCTTTTTCTTATTTTTATCTGCGTTCGGAGTTGCATCGATTTCATCGTTTCTCGGGATCGACAATTTAAGGTACAGCCAGTGCGATATGGTGAACGACGTGATTCGAAACGATCGATCTAATGTCACTTCTCGTAAGGCACACGATGAGATCATCGTTTTTTTAGATCTTTTGGAATAACGACGTCGTGGCATCGAATTTCAGCCCGTGAGAATTTGTATAGGGTTAACTAGGATTGTTTGAGTCAAGCCAAATTATTTACTGTGTAATTCATCAAACTCGGTTCAATTTTAAGACGTTGAAGGCGACTCGAATATCTTACCGTTGTCTCAATTTTCGTGACAATGAACAGAAACTGCATAAATATAATACACCACTTGTGTATAAGATTTGCTTTGATTAATCGACAATTTTGAAGGAGGAGTAAGTCGAAGTTTTTATCGAGCATACCTGTAGATAAGACCGTGGTCTTATAATGCAAGGCCGCGTTATAGATGGCTCAGAAACGAACAGCCATTGTGACAGTGACACCTTCGGATTTTGCGCCACAGAGGATCACGTTAATTGACGCAATCTGAGTAAACGACCGCGTCATGGAAACTAACGTAAATACGTTCGCTCGAGAATGCTACGAGTGGGCGTATATTACGTACTCAAGAATTTCGGGGATACCATATATACGCATTGCGGTTTGTAGGGTTGAGCAAGTATCCAAGATAGTGGTAATTTCCGCAAAACGGATGTGTGTTTTTAGATGCTCTGCTGCTTTCACGTCTTATCGGAAATTACAAAATACGTATTTCGTGCATGATGGAGCTAGCAAAATTATAATCAAATTAGTCGGAAATGATTGGTTGTAATTATCCGTGAAAGAAAAACGTCATGTTAGCGAGAGTTTTTTTTAAATGATTGTTCTTAATTAAATTGAAAATCTTGCTAACTGAAGTACTAGAGTCAACCGGAATTAATTGATATTTTATTCGATACCGTAGTCCTTGACAAAGCGATGCATCGTATGTTTAAATGCCTAGTGTCATTTGGCAGCGCAAGTGTATTTCCTAATATATCTAGATATAACATTTGCTGCATAGCGTGTTTGAATACATATACTTACATATTCATTCTACCAAGGTATGAAACGTCGGAGATAAAATGAAGTAGGAATAAATGCAGTATCTGTCTGTAAATAAACTATTTTTTGTTTTACTATCTGGAACTTGAATGATTGCACTATTGGTAACTGCTATTTTCTAATTGTAAGTATATATGTACATACCTTAGAAATTGTGTTATACACATATTACGTGTAACCAAGTGAATAGATTTCTATGCAAGTAAGGTGAATACCTTGGTGCATTTTCGCAATGATTAGATTGTAATTAGTTTGTATGTCCTATACACGTTTTAATCATTTGCCAATGAATCTTTTCCCCAAATTAAAAATGCGAAAAAATAGATGGCACTTTATAAATTATTTTCCTATAATTTTATGGGATAGAAATTAGGAGTTTTAAAATGGCTTAGTATCGCGATTAAACGATTACCGAGTCAATTGTGAAATCCAATTTTGCATTATTTTTGTATAATTTCGTAATTAACAATCTCAGACTGATTGATCACCGTGGTATTTTCAAAAAAACTTTCCTCTATTTTATATTTATTTCACACTTGATTGGCACTTGCGTAAACAGAAGCAAATCCGATTTCTTCGAGTACCTGATAAGGCTGACATTTTCCCAACTGAGTCATTTTACCCAGATTCGTTTTACACTATTTCACCAATGCGATACATATATATCCCAAAGCACGAAACAGTTTTTCCATATATTCAATAAAAATACTAGTAATTTCATTGAAATTAATCAAAATACTTTGAACGATCGAACAATCACAACAATTCCAATTAAAGTTAACTTAATAAAGACCAAGTAAATAATTCATAAAATCCATCGTCTGTTGGAAAACGCGAAGAAAGTAATTTAATAAAAAAAAAGCACGTATATGCAATAATAGACACTTTATAGAAGACCTCTGTACAAATTAAAGACAAACAATTTCCTTGATTGCTATAAATGCTTGAATTTCTTTAAACTTCATAAGATTATAGGATCCAGGACAAGAAAGAGATTGCGATAGAAAAATATGTCACTAATCCCTAAACGCTTCTGTTTATAACTACAATGCTAAAAACGGAAATTATTAACGCAAAAAAATTACGTCATAAAATATCGCGAAAAAGATGAAACGTATTAAAGCAGCGTTCGCTTTGAATGGATTTGCTTTTATCGAACAAAATTCCCTCGAAATGGCGAAGGGTCTTCTCCTCGTTTTCCGTGATACGTAGGAAACCAGTTGCACGGCCGCGTTCCTCTGCTTTCCGTCACGTTAGGCACGCGTTGCCTTTCCGTTTTGCGGCAATTCGAAAACATAGATCAGCAATATCGATTCGATCGTTAAAATGTTCGCAGATGCTCTATATTTATTCTAGTAACGTTGTAGCCGCACATGCGTGCCATTTCCCATAAGCTTCCTAATTCACCTCCTTCGCATTCGAAAAGATCGGAGACTCCACAGATCACGTCGATCGCGTAAGAAGATCGCGACAGAATTTTCGAATTTTCTTCGATCAGTCCACTTTTTTCTTTTCTCTGAAATTCATAATTGGTGACATATATTGAAAAATCTGGAGCAAACAGTAGACCAAATGGGCTATGTATACCGCTCACCGCTCCAATTGTTTGCATTTTCCTATCTCCACAAAAAAAAAAAAAAAAAAAGGAAAATTGCCAGGTTTCTTGTAGACTCCACCTTGTCGATTATGGGTTAACGCGAGTTTCTTGGAATGTAGCGATGAAAAGCGCAAGGCACCTGCATCCTCGAACAATAGCAGCATACGTATGGAGGTCGATACAACGGAGAAGGGAATTGCATCGATCAGCGATAAATTATGGTCGCACGAGGCAGCGGCGTCAACCAGACCGACAATAACCGTCGTTACATTCAATGCAATTAACGTGTCTCTCGTTCTCCATCTCGTTTCTTCAGTTGCGCGTAAAACGTCGCTCCGATCTCGTGCTTCTATTTCACTAGCATCTTGACACAGATATTTTCTTCGTTCGCGGTGTAGCTTATCGTGGATCGATGCGAAGGTCCTCCAACATACTTCGACATACACTGCTGTTCAAAAGTATCCGGACACTTGCTTATCTTTCACAAGATGTAATTTAATCGCGAATTTATTCTTCGTGACTGTTACACGTTATGACGTTATTATAAGAGCTATTTCTAAAAGGATAATGCGCACTTTAAATTTCTAGTATTACTTTTCTGCTTTATTTCTGCTTCTTCGAGCTTCGATCGTATTTTTATTATTATCGACACGATATATATCCGTAGATTGGTAACAGTGAATGTTGGCGAAATTCGGTCGTGCATCGTCAGCAACCTTTCTCATCGGATCCTTCGAGCAGTCGCGTGTGTGCACGCGTGCGAACCAAGAACTCGCAACTAGGAGGCACCGATCGATTGGTGTTTACCTTTCCCAGGTTCGATTGATCAACGTGCGAGCCACAGTTTGGTTACGTTGATTTTGTTCCTACAAGCGACAATTTTGTTCCTACAAGTTATCTTATAACGGTACTCGTTGAAGATATACGCAGAACGAAGAAGATGGTGTTTGAGCATTAGGAATCGTTTTGTTTATTTTCTTGCTTAAGCATCCATTTACACAGCAGCGTATAATAATTATCGAAAGAAAGCAAGAAACATGGGTCGCGTGTTTTTCCTTTGGCGACGTCGCGGGTTAACGTTGCGTCGTTTCGTCATCGCTGCGAATTTATTACTTTACGATGCGATCGTTTGATGCGTTAAAAATTTTCCATTTGCGGACCAGTTTTTACGTCCTCTTGCAATTTCTTTATTCCGTAAACGTTCGTTCTTTATTTGCACGGCAAATGTCAGCAGTCTGATGTCTATCAAAGGAATCGCAACTGCGAGATTGTGCAGATCGATGTCTGATCGTGCAGTCCGTTTCTACTGCCACATCAGCCCTCTGAATTTACTTACGCTTGTTATTCGTTTTATCTAGCAGTTTCTCTATTAATTGTTTGCCTATTTTCTTCGATATAAACTTACATAATCGCAAGTTCACAAAGTTTCTTGCTTTAGCGCTGTTTAAAATATTCGTCCGAAACGTAATTAGTTTCAGTCAGCGGATGCATGGTTTATTATTTTCTCAGCTCTCTTACATCAACCAGCAGACAATCAGTCATTTAATCAAGTTTCAACGCAGTCATACACTAATTAAGGATGTTTATTCGCGGTATTTCGAAACCCATTAACATAGCGAGTGATCGTAACCTCGTGACTAGTAGCGTATTTCACGCGAGACTCGTAATATATAATAATCGCATAATAGTCATCCGTCTTTCATCTTTCCTCGTTAAACGATGGTTAACGAAAAGGCTTGGACGTTTGTCACGCGTTAATCTGCCTGTTAACAACTTCCTCTTTTGCGATAAACGATGAAAAATAGCTCCTTCTATAGTTAGTCGACCTTCGTGATCAAATCAAGACACGTTCGAAGACACGTCTATAGATAACTGAAGTTTTCGGTTAGATTTCCACTAGATCACGTTAGATTTGGATTAGATCAGAATTACGCTCGAGTCGGTAAATGAGATTTATCAAGTTTGATTTAAATTCAATGCCACTCCTGGAGTACCCACTATCAGAAAATATGGACAAAAATTTTTGCTACCCTAAAACGAACTTTAACCTGTTACGCTTGTCCCGATAATCAAATCTTACGATATCCATAGAAAAAAATCATATCTGTAATATTTACAAGAGAAAATATTACAAGCGTAATAACCCCGATAGACTGGCAAATCCGTGAGTAACTGCTTTACAACGAGCAAGTTTCCAACAGACAGGATTACTCAAAGAATTAACGAAACCTAAATACTTCTAGCTGTCGTACGATCGTTGCTTTCTTATTCTCGTTGGAGCGTGTTTCGCGTTTTCATCAGCGAAGATAAAACATCGGAGCAATTGTAAAGGACGGGCGGAAAATTTCGACGATAAAGCGATATAAGTGTCGCGATAAGGTGTAACGAGCGCCTTTCGCGTTACTATTCTTTCTTTCTTTTATGAAAATTCCGTCCCATTAACGACGAGTCGTTAATTTCTTTTTACTGGCAATTGGTCGATCGTGGTCGGCGTAATCGCTATGGCGACGTGCCCGGGGGATGTTCAGTGTCGTTGGAGAAAAAGTGAGAGTTACCTTGGCTGTTCCAGCGCCGATCGACCGTGTGCGTTTTCATACATGCGCGTTCGTATAGTACGAGAGTCGTAGACTGGCTTCTGTGGCTGATGAATGCGCGTGCACGTGTACAGACGGGCGTGGAAAATAGTACAGCGATTTGATTAGGCCTCGTCGCTGGAGATGATTCATTGTGAAAAACTTCGAATTGTTGTAACACAGGAGAACGTGAAGAGATAAACAAGCGAGTTTACTGTTTGATGATCTTCGACGTTCACTCGCTAGAGATAGTCAGTTTATCAATTATACGTGTAAATGTTACAGAATGAATTTTATTTGTCAGCTGCTTCTGGTACGATGAAAAAGTGGTTGTATAAGACAGTTTGACGCTCTTGACGCTCGTCTCACGACACGCGTATTTCTGAAAATGTTTGCCTTTACTTCATCGCCAATTTTTGTGTCTTGTCGTATTAGAAACATAAAATATAGTATCAGAGTTAAGAAAAAGAAAATGTATTATTATATAGTCAAGAAAAAATTTGGTTAAAAAGAGAATCGAGCATTCTTGATGGGGTTAGTTCATTGGTACGGTGGTTACTACGTCACAGTGATTTTCAGTGAGTCGTTTTTCTCTCGATACTCGACGTTTTCGACATTTTGGACCACGGTCGTATCGAGTCAAGGTTCAGCCCGAGAAATCGAGGTCGACACGAACAGATTTAACTGCACCAGTGAAACTATTTGTAGAATTATGAAATGTAGTCCGTGGCCGTTGCTCGTGGGATAACGAGCTGCTCTGTACTCGTGTGCAGTGTGCTGCACGAATGAAGTCATTCCTCGCAAGTCCGATCATCGTTTATTAATCCTCGATTTCCATTACTTATTCGTGAACTAGTTGCTCGATGTATCGCTCGGATATTTTCAGAATTTATCGAGAAATATGTAACGTATATATATTAGATATTTTTACGGAAAATTGTATTTATATATGTAATTACAGATATAACGTATCTTACGTGTAACAATAACTGTATTATTCAGAATGATGAGACTACGTCAGATTAGTCGATTTCCGGTTTGAGAACTGGTTTGTAAAAATGTGAGAGGTGAAAAAGAAATCGTTACACGTGACGATAAGTGGGCGTACGAGGCATGGAATCGTTTCGAGGAATTTTATAGTTTGCCTTATTTCGATCAACGATCGTATCTATCGTTAGCGCGAAGTCTTTATAGGTTCTCGAATATAGCGACGAAAGATAAAAGCCTGTAGTTACGTCTCAGATTCTTTTAATATCGAGAAAGAGGAAAAGTAGTCGAGTTATGGTATCATAAAATTTGGATGGAAAGATGGACGTACTTACAGAGAAAATTACAGTTATTAACTAACAGTCGCTTTAATCGAAGACTAACGTTAAATTATATAGCGAGTTATGTACGATCGGTTATTGGTAATATATCACATCATAAATTTTAGTCGCAAGGGAAAAATATCAGCTTTTTATTAGCGTCACGAGTGGTTCCTGATTTTATTTATAAAGTTAAAAACTCTTTTCCTAGGTTATATAAAAATCTGAAATGAAACGTAATACTATCGTTTACTTCAATATATCCAATACATTTTTGAAACGTATTACGATCATAAGTATTACGTTTGCACAGAGGAAAAACTCAAGCATCGAGATTTCTCAAGCTCTACGAGAGGATTCGATCGTATCGCATGTACGAGTCATCCACGTTAACTAATAGCGCAAGCTTACAGCTTCAGCTTTCGTAGACAGCTTTCGTAGCACCTTCGTTTCGAGATTCTACGCAGAATAACAACGTGGCTTCTAGTTTTCACGAACGGAAAGGACCTACGTCAACTGGTCTCCGTCGAGTTGTTCACGGCAGCAAGGCGAAGACGCAGTGCGTCATCGTTGCGTCGACCACGAAAGCGTTAAGTAGAAAGTTACGTCACTGTGCGGATATTTTTCGTGGTTGTTCGGTGACTTTCGAGCGTTTCTTTCGAGTCGCGGGGACGCGTTCTATCTCTATCGTGGACGGAAATTGAAAGAGAACCGGCGACCAGGGGACGGAGTGCAGCAAGCAGCACACGATTACTGGCACGAATCAGCTAGTCAGAAGTCACGTTGCTCGACACGCGCTCCGAGCTAGACCCGATGTAGGTTAGTATTTTTACGCGGGCGTCCCGGTGTATACAAATACGGCACACCGTGTCGTGCAAAACAATACCGGCGTGTGACTGACTATACATCACGTCCTAGACGCCATTTCTATAAAGGGTGTTCCCACTCGAGCGCAGAGTATCGTGGTAGATATGTGAGATCGTAAGCTTATTTTAAAGGAAGACGTCGAAATAACAAGGATGTATCTTTTCTACGAAGTTAAGTTTAAGGCTTTAAGAAGAGAAGGAATTAGTACAGCTGGATACAGTACAGCAGCCAGTACAGTCGCAAGTTTCGTTCGTCGTGGAAAAATAATCTCGGAAATTTGTCGAAGAATTACACTGGCGACCGTTGCAACCTACGTAACCGTAAACAAGCTGGAAGTAGTGGATGAACACCGAAGGAGCGAGCGAGTTCGCTTGAAATTAAAAATTAGGCGGACCGCTCTCTCGTTGTGCATCAACTCTGAAATTCTATTTTCACGCGTGGCTCCCCTACCTAACCGCTTTCAGAATTTTAATTATAACCGGGGTAGTCCACGTCGCATCCTTGACCTTTCGTCAGCCCGGGCACGCGTCATTGTCGCGTAACTATGCAATTTCGCGGAGGACTTTCGGCGCAGTTGTTTACGCAATTCGCTACGAATTATATACTTTGTACGTGCCGCTATATTGGACGCGAGGTTAATCAACGATATTGTCGCGATACCACGAACATCGGTTGAACGTTTCATTTTCAAGAGTTTCTCGGAATCGAAACGATCGTCCGATATCCGTTCGCGAGAAGAAAAAGGGAGCGAGCAGCTGTTTCGCAATATTTACGAGATTTTTTTATCTTCGTATCGAGAAATCCGATTAGTACGGTCTTTTTCGATCTTGCCCTCGTCCCTGGCTCGTTTCCATCGGCATGCCCGAAGCCTGATCGTTTATGTAGATAGCTGTCTCGAAGAACTAGGCCTAGCTTCGTGTCGTTCGATCGTAAATCGATTTTGCGCTCGAATAGAAACAGGCGAACGACTTCGACTCGATCGAAAGGTTGTCTCGTGCTTGATAATTGATAATTAAGCGTATCAAGGCTAGACGACGCGACGCATGCTCGATGCGAGACGATAGTTGGTAAAAAATTCAAAGACCGAGAAATCTTCATCGTTCTTCTCGCCACGGTTCTCCTTTACAGTCTAAACGTTCGACTCTGTCACGTGTTGCTCTGCATGCCTGGTCGGATGATCCCACCGCAAGAACTTGTCATCGTCGCACTTTCCTTTTAAGGTGTCTGCGTGCGTCGTCGACTGAAAATTCCTTCGATATTGGTCGCCTTGTGAAAAATCACGGTTCGCGTTCTTCGATAAAACTACTCGCGACGTAACGACGTTTCCTCGTTTACGGTTTAAAAAAGAAATTCGTTTTCCTTCTTCCTACCAAGAAGCTTTTCCTGCGATAGGCACGTACCGTAGAACGCCCGCAGAAGAACGTCCGCATCAGAGATAAAACTATCGCATACGTTGGTCGCTAAAAGAAAACTGATTCATTTCCTTTTCCGAGTAATTATGCCGCGTCCGACGTTACGTTGCACGACGCTACGTAGTACGGTTTATCATAGCGAAAAGAGGAACGAGCCGTTAAAGAGAGAAAGAAGGCAAGAAAAATGTAGGAATAAAGGAGCGTGGACGGTTCGTATCTACGTTAGAGTGCCACGTAGAGAATGTGTGCAGTGTGCAACGTGCGAATCACGAGTTAGAAACCGAGTCGAATCGGTTGGTAGTTGCATCAGCGGGCGGAGCGTCACGTAGAATTTTTCTTTTTCGACTACTCGTTACGTACACGTGCGCGTGCATGCGACGTCGTGTACATTTATGCATCGTGACTTTCTACTTACGAGCGGGGCCATTCGTACAAGTATCAGGGCACGTAACGCGCGCAATCCGATCGATTATATGGTCCACACGTGGCCGATAAGGAAGTCTTCGTTTAAATGTCCTATCGTCGTTGTCCGACCTTGCGATTATAATTGAACACCACGTAGGGAAAGTACGATAACTTCGTCTTTTCTTCGGTTTGTGTCGCCCAAGCGATTAAAAAGAAGCATTTTACGAGATATTACCGTCGCCTAAAAATACCCCGTTACTTGCCTCGCTTTCGCAGCAACGCGACAACAAGTAGCTGTTAAAGATTATTGCGCGTATATCGATAATTAATGAATGTACCAAATGATTATTAATAAATATGCAACGAGCGAAACCAGCCACGTTGGAACCTTTCGATAGAATTCGTAACAGAATCTTCTGGACAAGTTTAGCGTGCCACTCGATATTATCCTACGATACGAAGGAACGACAGAGTCACGACGTGCGTGCGTGCGCGAAATGTTCATTGCTATTCACGTGTCGTCCGATCGACACTGTCGGCCATCCTCGCCGATTGTCGACACACGTACTTTAGCGTTATAACGTTAATACGGATAGTAGGATGGAACGTTCTGGTCTCCCCTGAAATCGCACGTTCGTTCTTTCTAATCGATTATCTCAGATGATTCATTACTCGTTGGAAGAAATTGTAACGAGTACACGGAGAGTCTCGCTGAATTAAATCCGCGCGAGTATCGTCTACATCGGGACAGTTTTTTTTTTTTTTTACTAAATTGCATAAATAAAGAAATCGCATTTCGCTCGCAGGAATTACAAATAACGCTACGATCGTACGACAATATCGGAATAAAATTTGCACGGTGTAAAATTTTACGCGCAATGATCTTCGGCCGTTAATGAAGTTGGCAGATGTCTTAGGTTAAAATTGATTGGTTTAAAAAGCAATGTGATCCCGTTGACTTTTTGTAGCTGGATATGTACGTTATTGCAGTGTTACAGTAAAAACGACACGATTTCGAGAACATGTTTTTCAAGTTGTCGCTGCGAGGAAGTCTGAGTTACCGCAGCAAGGAAATTCTTTCGGTTTAGGGTTCTTGGAATAGATTAAAATAACGCGTATGTTCCAGTGTAATTATCTGCCTTTTTAGAGAAATATTTTAACCTTAGGTAGGAGCTTGTACTGTCTGATCTGTTAATCGATAAAAATTACGTCGCTTCTTACACAAAACGATACTAAAAAAAAAAAAAAAAAAAAAAAAAAAAAAAAAAAAAAAAAAAAAAAAAAAAAGCGATACTATCTATTTTCTTGAAATTAATATTCCGCAATCTGTTTGTTAGCTTGCATTCGGAAATTCGACGATCGCCAAATGATAATACACGTCGATAACGTTTAAAAGAAAATCGCAGTTCCGGAAATTTCTAAGTTTCTAATTCGTTCTTTGCAAATAAGACAGATTTATTCGTGGTTACGTGATCCCTATGCTAGTCGTAGGAGTCGCGAACGAGAATGATAAACAGACCGAAGAAACGTTCAGCGTGGCAGCGATCGACTGATAAAAATGCTGCAGATTTATTTGCTGTTTTCTACGTGGTTATGAACGCTGCCCACTTTACGCACGTGCGTGAGTCGATTCGTGGTTTATGATATAACGCGAAAGTGAATGGCGTTAATGACTACGCTTCGATTGGCAGAAAGGTCACGGAAGGTCGTTGAATAATTTTGGACGATGTTTTACTTTATCGATTTCCTGTTATAAAATAAATAAATATATCATGCGTATGTAAAGATTTAGTGGAAAATCTAACGGTTACCGATTCTCTGTGGTTCCAGAGAATGCAAAAATATCGTATAAATCTCCGAGACGCGTACAACAAGATTCTTAGTTCTCTGTCGAAAGCACAGTTTCTCATTCAGCAACCTGCGTGTGCGAGAAAACCGTGACGTTACGTGAAATTTTGACCAACGAGAATTCGCGAAACGCCGATTTCCGTCCGATCTTACGCCAAAATCGAGTACGCAGTTTTAGCGTTTAAAATGGATTTTCATTTTGTCATTGCAAAGAATAACTCGAGATAAGCGGTGAGTTATTAATCTCTTAGCCGTGTAGTGGTCGACTAGATGTCAAATTCCAAATTACTTGGTTCGAAGAGATACGAGCGAAAGATAATAAATTATTCTCTGTGTCCACTATTTTGAATTTTGTCGTCCGTCGAAAATGTAGTATGAGAGCTTTGCCAAATTTATGAATTTATCTGTACGCAAATTGTAACAGATATTTTGTAATTTGGAATATTCGGAGGAAAATGTTGACGATTGATGTCACTTTTTGCGGCTTCGACAAATATTATTCTTGGCTACTTTCTTTGTAGAAAATAATTGTTACGGATTCCGAGATAGAACAAATTAGATCATGCGTATAATTAAGACGTCGAGAACAGAAATCATGGTTATTTATGCATTGAAATGCGATACTTATTTACATTTTAACGTGTTATATAATTTTGTACGGTCTGTTTGATTGCCGAAAGTATAGTTATGCTACAGATTATACGTATAATTATCACAGAAAACTTTAATAGTTTGGCAGAAATAACAGCTTCGAGTTCACAAATTTCTGTACGGTAGTAATCGACTTACAAATTTATACGTTTAACATCGCGTTTTATCTCAATAGGGCTCGTATCGATCGAAAGCTTGATCGATACGTCATACGCGTCCAGTGATAACGTATTTTAAAACTTACGTTCTTAAAAAATATGAATCGTTCGACGATGACAACCGAACTCGATTGTGACTCATTCTCCTTGTGAACTTAAAGAAACGTTCTCTTCTTCCGAACGATAACGAAACTTTAACGAAATAACGTCTGGCGGGGAATAGTAGGGAGAGAGATGGGAGAAAATCATCGTCGTCGTCCACTAATTTTCAGCGAAATTTCTAAATTGCAGCATTAAAGGGCGAATAATTCGGACACGTGGATAAAATGTGGAAAATCGCAAAGAATCGCGAGCATATAAAGCAAGTAAACAGGTCGTCTTCCGACTGAGCGGCTGACGCACGTGCACGAGTCAGCCAATGCTGTGGGTGCAACCATATGTGAAAGTGACAGCACGCACGGACAGAGCCAAGCAAGGTGGTGGGCAGTAAGGTCGACGAAGGACGTCGCGAACCGCAGGTACTGTTGGCGGTCTTTCGTGCTTGGATTTCGAGCCAATTAAAATCCAGATCGTAATTAAGGTCATGCGTGATTTCGACGGTTGTTTAGAAATGTCCGCATTAACCAGACTCCAACCGCGTAGCCCCGTTATTACGAGGACGCTAATCGAAACGAAAACGAAAGAGCTGACTCGAACATTCGCTCGTTGAATACGTTTTATAAATGTAAGACGATTTAATAAATAATCAAAGTTGTTTGTTGACACGCGCGTTCTCCATTACTTTATTTAAACAGCTTCGATCGAATTTTTTTTGTCGTATGTGTAGATTACAAAATTTAGATGAAAATCCATACGAACGTCCATTTGTTTTTTCAAGATCGAAAACGTGTTAGCCGCAACTAGAAGAATGTAACTCGCAATGTTTATTTCGATATCCGTGAAGTTTGTTTTATCCATGCGAAACACTCACCAGCATTCCATTTTCTTAAGACAAACAAGGAAGCGTGTCCGTTGGTGCGTCGTGTCGGTACGAGGTTGCATCCTCTCGACCTCCTTTTTTGGACTTCCTTTTCTGTTTGGCCCGATTACCCACACAGTAGGACAATCAAAAACGGTTCGCGTGCATGAACGTGTTACGTCACGAGTAGAGTTTGCTGCACGCCGAGCGGAGAGTTCGCGGATATTCTTGTGCCGATGGGCGGATCCGTGTAATTGCAGCCGCTATTAATGGAGAGTAACTCGAAGTCTCGTTACGAAATCACAGCTCCGTCCATCCTGCGCTTTCGCGCGCACCTGATGAATGCCACCGTAATTCGCCGGATGCCAGAAAGAAAAAAAAAAAAAAGGAATTCTCGTCGCACGTGTGGCGCACGGGCAACGGAACCCAGATAGAATTCACGGATACCAACGTTTTGCAACTGTCGTTGGACTTTTAATGTAAGCTAATCATTGCGCAATCTCGCAACACGTGAACTGTGCCAGTTCGAAACGAGCACGGCCACGAAAACGGCGATGGATTAATAAATTATCGTGGTTCGAGGCGCAAACAATTTTTGGCCTCTACGTATATGTACGTATATATCGGTGAAAAGTTTGACCGAGTCAAAGCGTCGTAATCCTTAGCGTGCAATAAACTAATTCTGACCTAGAAACCTCGTTCAAACGAAAGAATAGTAAAACATTATTGCTGGCAGAAATGAAAGATAAGAGAAAGATAAGGCAATAAATATCATTAATAAATCTATCGGAATATATATACGATATATATAAAATATCGTATTTTATTTTGTCCTCGTAATTCGTAAATATCATTGAAAGTGATACCAAACTTTTAAGTAGCAATGCGTTCATCGAATTTGAAATGACGGTACTACGAATGTTAGGTTAGCTTTGGCACTGATTCAGTCTGGAAATGTTGTCTCACCGGGCGAAGGAAATTAATTTTGCTAATTGTGCCTTTCTGATTCAGCCGACTTACGGTAGAGATGAAAAACGAACCGCGGAGGGATATTCGTGATATTTTTGGTTCCTGTGATTCATATTTCGATATTAATATCAGGTCGTGTTACACTTTCGAAGTTTGGAAACTTGAAATTACTATATTTCGCAAGTTCTACGATTTAATTATCTTTTACCAGGAACGCTCCTATGAAATTGGGTCGAATTCTTCGCTTAACTGCCTTGAAAATTACTCCATCAATCCCTTCATAAGCGAAACGTATCTACGATCGAACGTAGTTTCGCGTAAAAAATGGAAATTTTAACGAGTTATTAAGCGTTAACAATTTCATCGAGTGTTCAAGTAAAAATTCCGAACTTTCCATTTGGAGATCAACGTGGTTACACGGACAGTTCTGGCGTTTACTTACGAAAGCGTACAGACGACGAAGAGGTGCGTGCAGGAATGGATGTACAGGTGTGCGTCGACGAACAGTGTGCAAGCGGTGCAAAAAATAAAGAAGAAGAAAGGGGGAACTGGAGTCACATGTCGGAAAATGTCAACCACGTGCAGATACACGAGGTTTCTCGCCTGTAACACGTTCAACGTGCTCGTGCTCGTGCAAGAAACGATGCAGAAAATTGTTTCAGATAATTTACTTGCGTGTTACATCATTTACATCTCAGCGAAGCGTGTGGAAAAAAATAGATACCGTGTAACGAACCGCTTGCTCGTCGATGAAGCCAAGGACGCTGTCTTGTTGTTTTTTTTTTTTTTTTTTTTTTGTCGAAAAACACGTAATCGGTATCGAACTGCGAGAGAGCTTAGCTTGTTTCACATACGTGTTTCTGTCGAGTACGCTCTATCCTGATTAACATTTTTATTACGATGGCATTCTTAATTTAACACTAGAGTTATTGACCTATGTGCGCGTTTAAAAATACGGTACATAGATAATTATAATTATAGTGGTACGATGAAAATAAATAGGTATACATAAATACCTTAGATAAATAACAGCTATATCTTGTTTTAGTATAGCGTTGCGATCGCAGTCGACCTACCGATATTTAAATCTTGTTAGTGGATAAAGTCGATTCTTCAATTGTCCTTTAATTATTTTAATCGATAATAAAATCAGCGATAGAAATTTCGAACAGATTCGATCGCAAAAGTTTCCAGCCAATTCTAAGCACGTTTCTACGCACGTTGATCATAATCACCTGCAATGATTTAAATTGTCGACATCGTCGAGTGGTCAAAATCCACTATTACGCGTCGCATCATTATCGTCATTACATTTCGGCGTTGCAGCTACGTAAATAGATTGTTCGCAAATTGACAGCAAATGTCAAAGCGTGAAAGTAATATCATTAGTGGTTAAAGCGTTGCTAAGCATTACATAGACAACGGTACGTGGCTGTACGATAATCACTCGACAATAATGCGCTCCTTTCATTACACAAATTATACGCGACGCGATTAGCCATGAAATTTCTCTATCGTGAATTCTGTCTCGGTGCTGCGCGACCAATAATAATAAAGAAACTTAATTTTATCGATCGGTGTATGTATAATTATATATCGATGTTCGAACATTGGTTTAACGTTTTTTTTCTAACGACAGACGACATTGAATTAAATCGTTTTCATCCACACGGTACGAATAATCGTTCGCATAATTAATTCTGGACGTAATTTGGTTAATATACTTCGTTAATCGATATCTTCCATCGTCGTGATGCTTCATTAATTTTTTACCAAATAATCCTTCGTGTAATGAATTCGCGAATAACCGGAATCCGCTTTGAAAAGGAATTAAAAAAAATAGAAATTTTGTATAATATTGCCATCGCTATGTTAATTACGCTAAACAAGGTAATTAAATCTAATACGGAATTCTTGTGCGAAATATTTTTATCGTTAACGCGAAACGCAGAGAAAAAAGAAGAAGATGCGACTGTTTTTCTTTCTCCTTGATCGCAAGAATCTCGCGTCTCTTTAACTCGTCGTACGTGTTACGTGATCGACCTAATGTTTAACACGAGCCGAGAAAGAGCGGCCACGTGTCGCGTCGACGGAATTTTATGTACAATTCCGCTACGAGGATATTGTCTTTATATAGCGCATAGCCTTCGGCGTAAAATGATTCTTAGTACGCATTTTAGATTTATAATCTGGAAAAACAAAACAAAACAAAAAAAAAAAAAAGAAAAAGAAAGGAGGAAAAAGACCAACAGGGAAACTCGCTTGACTACGAGAAATTATTACCCAAATAGGTAATTTATTTACTCAGACATTCTGATGCTAATATACTTTTATCTTGTTTTCGATCTTACCTTACGAAACAGATAAATGTTCCTAGAAATTTGCACTTTTAAGAAGAACAAACAAAATCTTACGTTCTTACCAGCGCAGTATATGCGATGTAAGAAGGTACATCGTTCTACTTGCACTTACCTGCGAGGCAACGATATTTTGTTTATTGTAGCCTAGCAAGGCTCGTACCTCGGCTGGTACTACGTATTGAGTCATTCCAGACACACAGCTTTAATTATGTGTGCATAGTAATTAGCTAGTGCAGCCGTTTGTGTATTCAACTATTCGCTATGGCGTAAGCTTAATTTGGAACGTCAGCCGTCACGCTTTACAGTCGTTCGAAAAATACCGTTTACGTCTTAACAAAGGCATTATTGCATAACAAATTCTTCTTACACAATGCTTGTATCGAGTAAATGATATTAATGAACTGACAAGTTACGAGTTGTAGGTTGTAGGGATTTTCTTTCTTTATAATCGAAAACTCCAATTTCGAGCATAGAAAATTTCGTGTCTCTGATTAGAGATCGCCAAGTTTCTTGGAATTTATTAATTCCTTTGTTTTCAGGTGCTTCTTAGAAACGTCTTCTTTCATCATCGGACATTTTACCGCAATGCAGGGAAATTTATCAATACCGATAACTCGTAAAATTTCACTACGAATATCGCTTGAATTATATGCAAGAAAGTTAATCGTTTGGTACCGTTGAAAAATTCGAAACCGTTCGAAGTTTCCACGTAATTAATTATTCTTACCGTATTGGTACATAGCACAGTTGCATTTGCGATGTAAAAGGAAAACAGGAGCTAGCACGTTTTTATTCGGTCTCACCGCATTGTAATCGTTTCCTCGTCGATGACTGGTAAACGAGCTGTGACGGAAACCATTAGACGTTTGCCCGCTGAAAATCACGATTTCTTGCATCTATGTTGTGTGTGTATAGCGTGATTTAATTTGCGCGTAGTTATTCTACAAATTATCAAGTATCAAGCAAGCAATCGTCTTGTCGGACAATTTTTCAATTAAAAATATTTGTACGACATTGAAGCGTACAATGGTGAATGAGATGGAAGAGAATGCTCTATGAATAACTTCGAAGAGAATATTTGCTGAATAGTCCATCTATTAATATCATCTAGCTGTCTCGGTACGTACAACGTTTCCTTCTGATAATGGGTCATAGTTCGAAGGAAATTCCAAAATTAACCGATTATATCGGCTATTTTTATAGATGAATTATGGTGGAATTTTTGAAAGGAAATTCTGTAGAAAAAGTTGTATCTTTAAAAGCTGTTTAACATCGATCAACATCTGTATAGTACAACTTGTAATAGCCTGTGTAACATAACTTTACCAAAAACGTAAGAAACACGGGTAACTTCGAATATCTTAACACATCTTGAAAAATGAAAAATACTGGACAAAACGTTTTCATTGAGTTCTATTACGTTTTATCAAAGTACCAACGAATTTTGTCATCCGTTTCAGATATTCGTCGTCTATGTACGTATTACTTATTCGTCGGCAATCCGACAGATCCTATACCTAGCGATTGACTCTGTTAATTCGTTGGAAAGCTACGCTTTGCCCTACATCGGCGAGGATGATTCTCTTTAGACCTTATTGTATCGTTGTGATTCAATGCTCTTTGAACGCGACGAATCGCAAATATCTGAGAACCTTTAAGCTGTTCCTCAATATTTATGTGGATGGGAAAACGGGGGTATCGTTAAGGCTGTCGTAGCGTTCGGTCAGCTGCACGGTGAACCGGTGTCAGCTGCAACTTTTACGCGGTACGACATTGCTGGTGTTATCAATAATGCGCGGATACTCGTGCCTTTTCCGTCCACTCTATTTACAGCAAGAAATCTATAACGGGGCAGAGGACGTGGACGTGTCGGGTTATTGACTGAAACGTTCGCTCCGTAGTTCGAAACGTTACGTAAAGCGTGCGCCTACAGCTGCGGCCGAGCTGGATGGACGACGATCATTTCCGCCTAGAGAAATTCCGCGAGTAACGCGCCGATCGATGAACACGTGCTCGACATCTGGTAACTCGTCCGCATCGCGGAACTTCGTTCCATTTACCCATTGATTCTTCAAACTCGTTCGGATTAATCGACTCGTTCGAATTCGAGCTACTCGAAGCAAGTAACGACTCGACTAATGAGAACGAGAATAGAAACTTCGATGGATATTTCGAGACAAGTAAATAACAGGTTCGTATACGTTTGTCGAAATGTTTCAATTTACCGGAACCTTGAAGTTGCTCGCGATTTATTATAGATGTACGTTCGTCTCTATTATACGTATCTGTCGTATACATTTTTATAAATTAAAATTTCTAACGTACGTCGAAACGTCTACTTCTTGTACATTACGAAGCGTATAATTCAGGCATGAGACTTCCAAGAATTTGTTTTTTATTATTTAGTAAAATATCTGACAAACGATCTCCGCGAATCGTGAAAATGATAAATTTCTTATAATTCCAACGATCCCTAGAAGTCGTAAAGTATGGTACTGTCCGGTAATAAATCAGAAACTCGTGGTTCGAAGAGGAATTCGCATATATTTGCGCGTCGAGTAATCGTAATTGAGAAAATCGGTTTTATGACCACGTGTTTTGTTAGCTCGCACGGTCCTGGTGATCCGTGTTTTTCAACGTTTTACAACGATCCATTTCTGGCTGGATCTCGAGCAGCATTTTTCGAGAGTTTTACGAACCTTCGACGTTTCTACTAAAACTCGCACGAATGTGAAAGCGACGAGAGTTATTCGAACACGACATCCTTTCTGCTGTCGCTGTGCCATTGTTCACGGAACTGTCGCGGGAAATTTCTTTTCGTCGGAGCACCATGCGTCACGGTGCAATCGCGACAGGAATTCACGATCTTTACGTGACTGCCGTTACGAAATTCCAAGGATCGAATTTTGAAATCGTTTCACCTTATATCTCGCCCATTAGGGACTAAGCGTTAAAACAACCCGTAAAAGTTGTGTAAACGCAATATTATCGACGTAATGTTATTAGCGATATACGAGGAACAAAGAAAGCCAACTGGACTCTGGTATAAATGGATGCTCTATGTTTTCTTTGCAGTCTGGATGCTAGATCTTGCAAGGACGAGATATACAGGATGGGAATAGGCGCTGGGTATTGCGAAGGAAACTTGAATTTTGCTACAGCCTCCGAGGATGACGAGGTTTATACCAAGAAGAAGGTTTCTAGGGTGAGTCGTTTTGTCTTCTCTTTATATCGTTCACCACCGTATCATTTTTCTTTTCTTCGTAAGATTCGGAAGAAATCGAAAGAAAGAGACTATATGCTAGCCAGCAGTTCAGGACTGTAGTAACCGCGATACGTATCAATCTTCGCAAGTTCGTATACGGTACAGGGACCGGAAAGGCCGCGGTAAGATCCGTCGCTCGAGGAACCGGTATTTAGGCCAGCATAGAGAAAGGTTTTCCGTGTTTTCGAATCGACTGGTGATGCAACAGCTGGTTGCCACCGATGACGGTCACGTTTCTCGAAAACGAGGGTTGCGACATCGCGTCTGGGCGAAATTGGTTTCAGCATGGCGTTGTATACCTTGGCCAAACTTATAAAGGCCTTTCTTATTTATTATAAAATCCGTATCGAATTTCGACTTTCGATAAATTTTGGTTCGCGCGTTTCCTTTGATTCGTCGTCGATTATTCATTCAAACTGTGGTTCAGGTTACGATTCTGTTATATTAACGAGCAATACGTGCCAGAAAACGTGGCCCCTCGAGGCGCATATCGCGTCCCGAGAAATGCACCTGTTAAAGTCGTTGACGAATTATTCGGATCGCTGGCATCGCCACGTTGTTTGGCAGTATAGCTTGATTTTACGAGCTTGGCCAGGTGTGGCGGATTCTCCACTCGGGAGTTTCCATTACATAGGTTCGCCACACGATATAGGTAGGGCTCTTTCATGAATATTTTATATGGCCGATTAACCATCACGTTAGAATTATGACATTGATATTCGTGGCTTTTTTTAAATCGATCGAACTTACGCGAGACGAAGTAAAATTAATATTTATGCGTTTTAGAATACGTTAACGGTTTGCTCTTTTTACGATTCATATGTTTTATGTATAATCTTTTGAAACGTATGGCCGAGAAAAATGTACTTTTAGAATTTAAGGAAGCTGGTAATTGCACGTAAGAAACGTGTTATATTCGACTCTATCTGCGAGTAACGCAAGAATAACAAAAAGCGTCGAATGTTGCGTATCCTTCTGCTTTTTGCGCTTTTTACTTTTCTTCACGAGCGTTACGAAGCTTCGACCACGTAAATTCTATTTTCGCATGATATATCGTATCGTAGCAATAAACACAAATAGACGCGAAACGAATTGATTCCAGGAAAACAGCTTGTCGCCGGTTTAAGTACGATCGCTAAACAGGTATTAGCTCGAAGAAGCTTCGGTCACGCGCGTTCCAATTTACGTAGAAAAACAAAAGTACTGCTTAACCGATTGCGTGATATGTATCGGAGAATATAAAACCTTAGGTAGTGGCGCGGCATTTTATCTCGATAAAAATGGCCCGATAAAACGTGACGATGATCGAAGATTCGCAAGAAGGGAGGTCGGCTTGTTCTGAATTAATATTTACACGCAACGGGCATGCGACACGCTCGTGAAACGATATCCTGTTCATTCTGTAATTGCATCGGATCACGTGCAACGAGCACGTTCGAATCTCTGGCGTCGTGTCTGGCGTGAAACGCGGGGAATGCCAGTTTTGGCAGGGGCTGGCTTGACGATTAGAGCAACGTGGCGCGGATATTAGTCGCGTTGCATCGCGTCGCGTCGCGTCGCGTCGCGTCGTATCGCGTTGCGTCGAGACATCCAGCATCGTTCAAGGCAGCTTGCGCAATTGCTTTTGCGTGCGTCCGCTGCACTTGCGTCGTTGCAGATTCACGCACGGGTAATTCTAATTCACGTGTTACTAGCTTCGAAGGAACCGACCACGTTCTCTCGTTCTCGTCGATGTCTGTCGGCGACGATCGATTCAGTTGTGGTTTGAACCGAGGGGTGGGTCGAACCAAGGCGCTGTAATGGCAAAGATCGTAAAGTAAAAATGAACGTAGCACGATGGCAGTCGAATGACGGAGCCTTCGAAACGCTTGGTTCAATCGTAATAACGACGTTTTTCGTTAGGCTTCTTAAAAAGTCTTAAAAATGATATATCACGCACAGTGTGTTCGATGCTCGCATTGAAAGTAACGTGCCATCTCTCGATCGGTCGTGCCACTTTTACATAAGTCCACAGTTCACGATACACGTTCCGATCAGACGTGCACGAACAACAACGTTGTATAGTCGTTAATGAAAGCGCTTTAATCGTTTGCGAAAGGCGACGCAATCATACTGTTGATTACAACTACGACTGATAATTAGCAGGGATCCCGTTTATTTTCGTAAAGTTTCCCATGGTGACGCCATCCGTGGCGTAACGATCATTCCGATTACATTTATCATAGTAAACGTTTTGTTTTAAGCGGACGATGCCGATCGAGGCACGAACGTCGTGAATCGAAGGGCTCATGATAAACAACCTGCGTTGAGTTTTACGACTCTTTGGATAAAATAACGCACGAAGACAGCAAGGGAAGCGTACACGAGTTACATCTGCTATTTCATAAATGTTCTATAAATTTGATTTCGGTTTAAAACTCTGTCGAAACTCTCGAACTTGCCGAAAGTGGAGCACCGAATGCGTTCGTAATGATTCGTGCATACACACACGCGCACACACACGTACATATAAGAATTAGTACGAAATGTATTCCAAAAAGTTGGAGGTATTTATAGAATGTGTTATTTTTAGAACGTGTCTGAAATTGGAGGATAAATTTCTGTGCTTCGGTAGTGGTTTCGCAATTTCTATGCTTCCTAGATCCATTATCGGTTCTCGTTCAGGAAGTGACCGTTGAGCGTGACGAAGCATCTGCTCGCGATCACGTAAACCAAACGACCGATCACGCGGATTCGCGATGCAAACGAATGCCTTCTCTCAGCGATTATAGCGAGCGTGTAACTGGGAATTCACGGCGAAGGAAACGCGGCTTTCGGTGTTCACGCGCGTACAGCTAATCGATACAAAAGTTGGGAATTTCAAGTGGCCTGCTTTCATCGCTAGGTCGCTTTATGGTAATTCGCGGATTACATTAGAATTTCAAGAGCGCCCGAGGGATTCAGTGACCCCCTAATTTTCACGCGCAACAACTTTCCAATTCCTCGTCATGTCCGAACGTCCGTACGATCGCTTCTCCAGACACGCGACATCATTTTTCCAACAAATCGAAATTACGAGAGAAATTCACGTTGAGACGAGATGAAAGCATCTTCCCCGGGAAATTCGCACGGTAAAGTTCGTATTTTATCTTACCTTAACGACGACGAGTGACCGTGACGAAGTCCGTCGCGCTTTCTTTTGTCTCTTCGCTCGATGCAAAGTCGATTTAGCGACCAGATGATTCTAAGCGGTTGACCGAAAAAGCGTTGTTATCGGCCTCGCGATACGTTTATTACGAACTTTGATTTGGACTAAGTTTCCGTTAAAATCGGACGGCCAGTTGCGAAAGTGTCGATCGGATTGGTAACGTAAGCTCACGCTTATTTTCGTGAAGACACGAGGACTTAAAAATAATTTATTTCGCGACCCGCTCGAAACGACGACGTCTCGCCTATCCTTGACTCGATTCTAAGGATCGGCGCAGAGTCGAGAGTCTCTCTCTCTCTCTCTCTCTCCCTCTCCCTCTCTCTCTATCTTCGAAATCATCGCGACTGCCAATTCAGGTTGTCAAATCGAAGCTAAGGTGAAAATCTCCGGCTCTTTATCTTGTGTTACGCAATCACCTTCGTTTTCGTATCGTTATATAATCTCGATCGATTTCGAGAGGATCGGTGGTTGAAAACATCGGACGCCAGCGAAGTCAAGCATTTTCTTTTTTTAGTAAAGATTCTGTAATCTCGAAAGTTTGTTCTCGTACTTTAGTCGTATGTGGTGATAATACCTGTTTCGATGAGAGCTTACGGCCGAGATTACGAAAAAATCGTAGAGCGAAGCGAAGATACGACATTTGAGAAATGGTAATTCGTTTAAACTGATTTGAGAATAATCGATCTACGTATGAAACGTTATGCGTCTGTCGGAGAAATTTTGTTCCGTTTGTTAGAACTTGCCGAGTGAATATCGATGTTCGTAATTTTGTTAATCGACGCTTCTCGCGAAACGTTATGGTAATTTTGATAAGCGTTCAGTTTAAATAAATATTCGGAAGTTCGTTAAAATTAGACAATAACCGATCGATAAAAATGCAAAAATATATAAAGCTCGAGTTATTAAAACTATCCTCCAAAGCGTATTTTTAAAGAAGTGACGATGCGAGTAAAAATGGGGCGCAAAAAGGGAACGTTACCTATCCAATTTTCCACGAGAACGGTATACGAAAATATTCGATATTTTGTGTTTCTTTCCTCTTGAATTTCTTACGACGCTATCAGTGATACCTTGTGACCTGTTTTTGACATGTTTCGTACTCGGATTAAGTTGCTGCTTGATTAACATCTCGATCAAACCAGGTTGTCAGATAAACTCTCTTGTAATAAACACGACGATTGTTCTACGTTACAGATATCAAGGTATTCAGATACTTTTGCTCGAAAAATTCTATCGACACATTTTTGTACACAAATTACGACCACGAGAGGATTAATCCGTTTCCATCGTATTGCAGTTATTTTGCAATTATCATGCGTTTTCCATTACTTGTTGCCGATCCAATATTATGTTACTATATTGCGAATCGAATAATTCTAAGAGTTTGTTTTTGCCTGTTATACGTTTTTGCGTATATCAGTCGTTGCATACATATCGAATCACCCGGAGAACGATACAATTGATAAGGTAAAAAATAGGCAGGGTGTTTCTTAATCCCCTACTACGGTAAATGGTAATTTTCCATAATAGTCTTCTATGCAATAATTTCCCACGTGCTCGATTCCCGTCTCTCAAACGAACACGTTATATAAGGAAATCGACGTTTACGACTTTCACAGATTTTTATTTACATCTTAATCACTGTCATACAAACATTTAATTACGATTAATACGTGTAATTGTTTAAATAAATCCGTTGCTACGATAATTTTATCGTATTTAATTATCTTATCGTTTCTTGCAATTATCCAGAATTTAATACAATTGATAAAGTAAAAATACCTATTCGCTTTTAATTTTCACAGATATCTCATAATTAATGGCTTCTTCTTCCTTCTTTTTTTTTCTTTTTTTCTTTCAGCTGTGTCATTCCTCTAGCAAACGATGCTTAAATATAAATAATTAGATAGATATAGTCTTACATAGATATAGATACAAATGATTCGTTTCTTAATGAATTAACGCTCGATGGAATTGATTATCTTATCCGTTTCATTATTTAGGATTAAATACGATGGAATGGAGAATCGAATCGTAACCTTCGCAATGGTTTGGTGAATGCAAGGTTCTTCGATGAATTTCCCAGAAGTATGGTTTATACGCGGTCGTTTTTTCTTCTGAACGATGCACGACGTGTCGCGGATGTGCTCGATGGCACGAACGTGATTTTCACACCACCGTAACGTTTCACGCGGGGAAATACCTGACCGGATTCTCGGTCATGGCTTCGGCAGTGAGTCAGGGTCTCGATACAGCTTCTACGTCATCGGGTGTTACCACGGGCCAATGACGATCCCCAAGCGCGTACTCTGCTCGCGATTAAACCGTCTAAGATTAGGCGATGCTTCTTCGGGTTTGCTTTTTATAGTGTTCACTCGTCGAGCAAGAAGAATATTTCAAACATACTGTTCACACGCTACAAGATAAATATTTGCTACGAGTATACGTACCCTTTTTTCCTTTCGCGTTTTTTTTTTTTTTTTTTCATTTTTTCATCGACACCTATTTTTTGGATAACCAAGAAAAAACTCCGAGTTTGCCATAAGTTTTTATGTCGTCTGGAGTATTGGCATTCCATCGTTCGTATGGAATCGACATACGTACAATAAAATCAACGTTTGCTCACTAATTCAATTTTCGTACTTTCCACACGATCCACGTTTTATCGTCTGTTTAAAGTGTAAACGATCGGAAAGTCAAATAATTTTCTGCGTATGTAATGAACCTTGGCCACGCGAATGCACGCGAAAGAAATGAAATTCACGTTTCACGTGTAAATTATTATTAAGTTACGCTGTTCTTAATCGCTTTCTTCCTAAATTTCGTGACTTTTATCTTGTCTTTCTTTTCAATCAAATTGATATTATTCAAACATCGTAGGTATTGAAACTCGCCAAACGCGCAATATTAACAACATATTGGAATAACAATTTATGGCGGAGTAACAACGTTAACCTATTTAATTAAAAGCTATTTAACCGACGTAGTTATCAGATATATGTACTTACGCTTTTCTTTACTCAACCACATTTTCTTACCTAACCGCTCCTGTTCTATGTCTTTCGCGCGAACAACAACCAGTAGCGGTCTCTCGGTAGATGTTCCGTTTCCTTGTCTGTTTTGCACGTGACGATCGAGATAATGCGAGTCACGCGCCTCTGCAGGTTTTCTGAAACTTCGTAGAGTAGCGTAGAGTAAGTACGTTTATCGCGTTTCGAAGAAAACCTGTTCGTAACGTCGCATGAAAAAGCCTTTAGCTTGTCTCCTTATGCAGATCGTATTTTCATTCTCGTGCTTCGAAATGATTAGTTGTTCGTGAAACGGAGTAACATGGCCAGAAAATCGTTTTGACCCTCGTTGGGCGCTCGAGGAAAAACGCTCACGAAGCGATGATTATCAGTAGCGACCCAAATAATAATATCACTGGCGTAGAAACGATGTGAGAGAACTTATTCGTGTTCCATAAGAGCAGCGACCTTTCTTACGTCGTTCAAGTTACAAACGTTGTGACACGAATTTTACAGAATTCGCGTGTCACCGTTAAAAAGATTTCCAAAGTTACAAAGTACCCTGCTTTCGCTCAACGCTTTAAGTTTACAACGTACTTTTCTCTTAGTCTCGTTTAGTTTGATAGCGAGATGAACTTAGATTAGAAAAATTGAATTTTACGATATTCGATATTTAACGGTAACTTTTCATTTCGAATTTTCATCTACGAGTTAAAATTCTCGCCTATTTAAAAACTTTCGTTCGTACGTTGTTCGCGATAGAAAATTTTCAAATTTACTTACCTCTACTTACTTATTATACAGAGGTTATTACCTCTTACTTTCTAACCTTACATATTCCGCTCTTTTCGTTCAGCGATACTTTTAACGTTCCGTCATTCTTAAAATCGTTTCTAGAGACAATATTTACTTCCTAATCTATTAGATGCAGTTATTTGACTTTAACGAGCATTTAAATTTACATTCGAAACGTTTCCATAAGTTATGTTTAAAGTTCCTAACATCGAACATTGACTGCTATTATTTCTTAAAATAGAATGGTACGACTGAATAAAACGATCGTACAGACCGTGTCGCTCGACTGTTACAGATCACATAATGGTTATAGACTGAACTGGACTCGGTTGTAAGCGAGATCCCTGTAAAACTAACCTTAGGTATCGTGTAATTTCATAGTTTCGCGCTAAACATAGCTAACAGAATTGAAAGGTCGCGAAATTGTATCGGAATAGAACGACAAACGAATTTTATAGCCGAGCTGAATACAATCTTCCTCCGATTCAACTTACATGCACAGACAGATAACTGTTATCTCTTCTCTTCGTTGCACCGTTGCACGTGTTGCACGTTGCGTGTCACTGATTCGTCTCGCACGTGATGCCATCTAGTCACCGATTAGTTAAATTCCCCATATTTCGACAGAACTGTCTATTTTGGCAACTACTGACTTTCTTACTTATTGAGAAACAACGATTATACGCTCTGCCCCTCTCCCGTTCCTTCGCATTTTTAATTCTTTGTCTCTTATAACCTTTGTCTCCGTCTTTTGTCTTTGCAATCGAAATACGAATTTCAAAGACAAAGAAGAGATACCTTTTTCGAGCGAAATAAACACTATGTATTCTTAATAACTTTTGTATTCTTCGAATATGCCAGTTATGCACATAATGGTTAAATAACTCATCGCAATATATCCATAATGGAAATGTAACTGTATAGAAGTACGGGCTAGTGAATCATTCGACGATATCGCATGTTTGCTTTAACCGTATGAAATACTCACTTGTTATTTTGTCTCCGGCGAATGAAACGCACGACCGACGTGAAATTGTCGATCTTGTTACGAAATGGCTGGTTGTTCCCTATGTTTTTCGCCAGTACTGCCCCCCTGCTATTCCTTATCGAGATACAAAAGGGGGAATTCGTATTTTCTTGTCACGTGTTTCGTTGGAGTTCGATTACGAACAAACGGATCGTCACGAGGGCTTGACGTAGACGTAACGATTGCTATGAGCTTTCTGCGAATGAGACGCAAGTGCGTCGTTATGGGATATCGTCTTGGACTTCGCGCGGTGCCATTAAACGAAGTCGATAACTGAGCTTTCTCGATAACCGATCGGAGGTTAATCATACTCCAGTGGACCGGCGCGATGCAGATTCGATTCTGGAAAATAGTGCCTCTTGGTTTGGACTTTAGTACAACCTCTATCGCGTTTCTTCAGCCGCGTAAAAATCTATCAATACCATGATTCTTTATTTCGCGAACGTGTTTCCGTTTATAGCTAATACATCGTTCATATGGGATATAAAGAAGGCACTATGATTCTTGCGAACGTTGCGTTTTTGCAGAATTTATAGCCGCATTGGCTGATATTAATAAACGATTGGAGTACATGATATTAGTCAGGATACTATCGCAATATATGATTGGAATAGCAGTGTGTGTCGATCGAAGTCGAACCAACGACTAACGTTTCTTTTACTCCTGGGAAATCATAATAATTTATGTTCGTAACAAAAATAATACGTAGCCAGTTGCGTCAGGGTTGCTAAAAACAGCACGTGTCCATTCACAAGGTGTTGCTCGTAATCAGTCTCGCACGTTTGTCCTCGTAAATGTATTTTTCGCAGTCAACGTGATCATTCGTCCGCCGGAGACATTAGATATGCGATATTCTAGAATTAGACGACTTATGCGAAAAGGAATGCTTCATATGCATCGACAGTGGCGAGTAAATAACATTTCCGTGAGAAGCCGTGTATTTCCGTGTATTTGTTCGTGTTACTGGTACAGTCTTATCAGCAACGGAATCGGCGATTTAACCTTTGATAAATATTCGGATCGCTTAACATTTTTTTTTCAAATTATTTATATCCCTTTCTCTATCTTCGCTTAAATTTAAATATTCAAACAGCATTATCATCCTCGCACGGAATTGCTGTTCTTTTCTTCTTATCAAGGCCATTCATCTTTCCTACGTCAAGATGTAAAGTCTTCGTAGGAAGGCACGTTTCCGGGTACAAGCGACGTGAAAAACATGTTTCGCAATAGTATATTAAAATCAACGGCTCGTGCGTTCTAGCTTTCTGGTGCCGATTTGCTTATTCAAACGAGTTGGATGACAATATATTAATGTTCGAGCGTTTCGTTTTTATATCTGATACGATGTTACGGATGATAAAAACGATCGTTTACCGAGGTAGCTACTAAAAAAAGTCGTAAGACGAGAAGAGTTTCTTAAGACGTTTCTTTTATTTACCGATTAATTTACTAGTTATATTTCTTATATTATCGGTGAAGTTATCCCTGTCGACTCACTATGTCGCTTGGCTCAAATTGGACGAAGTTTTCTTTTCCATAGTTATAAAAGCGCCCAGCGTGCGGCGATCTCGGCCGAAGCGTTTTGCCACTGTAAAGAACCATAACGTTTTCGCTGCACCGAATTACCGACCGATCTAACGGTGAACCGAACGATGCCCCATCGCGGCAAATTTTTCAGCTAGCCCAACCGATTATCGATCGACGAATAAAGCGCACCGTCGAACCAATGCTTTGTAGCGTGTCTTAAATACAAACATAGACGTACCGTAAAATGCTTACAGCGTTCGTTTGTTATTACCAGTGGCGATGAAGCTGCTAGATCCGGTGATACCCGGTTATCGTTTAAAAAACACCAGGAGGTCAAGCGTTTCTCGATAAACTCTGGTCATAACACAGGCTTCGATGTCAGCCGCAAAGTTCTCCCTGGTCCGGTTATATCCGGAATGCCGATAACTCGACCCCGTTAATGTAGTTCCCTAGTGATTTTTCGCGATCCGGCTCCTTTCCCGGATCGCCGCGCTGTTCTCGTCGCGTCTCGTCGAATCAGCAGAAACGTCGAAGTCGAGGGTCAACGAGCAATTCTCGATTACAGTTCGCTGTACCGAGCCTGTATATCGAACGCTATAGCGTTCGTCGGATAATACCACGAGGGACGAACTCCGTGGTATCGAGTTTATTTCGTAGGATCTTCCGTTTTATTTATTATCTTTTTCCTCGTTAAGCGTATGATAATTCGCAGCGAGGTTTGTTCCAACGATTTCGATAGAACCATCGATCTCGCAAATTCCCCGATACTCGTTCCTACACTTTTCTCTTATAAATTCGCATTTCGATTTCGTCGAGGAACGCATAGATAGATCCGTATTCCGATTTCCTTCGTTTCGTCCAACTACACAGGCTTTCCTAAAATACCATTACGGCAACTGCGATCATAAACATTTGGCCAGGCTCCACGATCACGATTCCGTGGCACCGATGTAAAATAATTTATTTTATCTTGCCACGTGCGTGATTAGTCGTGGTCGGTGCATGTATCTGGTTCAAGGCGGTAATCCGCGTGCTCGTCGGTTAGAAAGAAGGCGCTCGCCTCGCGGCTCGGTCGCCGCTTTTTTCTCCGCGGTTGGCGTTAGCGGCAATTCGGTTCGAGCCGTGTGCATCGAATGCACTCGCGTGCGAACGAAGAAAATTGCCACGGAAGAGAATTCTCGGGGCTGGCTTCCTCGGTGAAACGTGTTTCCTCACGTGTTGGGCGTTATGCATCGCGCTTACAACACGTGATAGCGGCGGCGCGGCGTCATCGTCGAAGCGGCATCTCCCTCCTCGTTAAAGGAACGTAGGCGCCGCCGGCTGTGGATCGCAGTCGTGGTCGTACCATATCGAAGTACGCATAGTGTGTCGCTGCCTTCGCGTGACATCGTACGAGTCGTATCGTTTCGTCTCGTTTTATCGACAGTGTCCCTCTATTTTCGTCAGTTTATACGAGACGTTGCTTTCCTTTACGACAGTATGCGCAACTGTCTGTCGTTTCTTTGTGGAATATATCGTTAATTATCGTATACATAGATCGTGAAGTAGAAGTATTTTTCTGCAGTGGATACCACCGAAGTAACGTTCGCCGAGATTCGAATCGAGTGACGTCTTTGAAAGGGGGCGATATAGAGGCGCGATTCGTGGAAACGTTCGAACGTGTCACTTACAGCAATATTCTTGGATGTAAGATAGAATTTCGTCAGGCTTCTAATTAAATTGCTAAGAGGGCCCTACTCGTATCGTGCCACCGTTACGCCAAGTTGTTCGCGAGTGTGAGTGTCTGTGATTGTACGATTACTCGAAAACGGAGCAGGACTACGGCGTATTAGTTTTCACGCGTTCTTGCGTTCCGAACACGATGGTGACGCACAGTATGGACAATATTTTGAACATGCAATACTACACCGCGAATAGCCACGTCGATGCGGTAGCGCATTCACCACCGTTAAGGAAGAGACGCTGTATGAATAAAGAGGTGACATCTTATTTCACGATCGACGATTTTCTTCTTTGTTAAGTCGCGCCACTTTGTTTTCTCGTTTCGCCGAGCATTTTGCGAACCGTCTTTTTCGCTTCTTTTCCACCTCGAAGCATCGCGAAGTTCAACAAATTCGAGAAATTTCGGTATTCGTTTTCCAGTTTACTGTATCTTAAAGAGTGCGGCGAAACGACGTTTGTTATCGAAGAACAGCATCTACGTAGCAGGAGAATTGTGGCATCTGTGTCGAAAGCACAAAGTGACATCTAACATCGTCCGACTCGTCATCGTCTTTTTGCATCGCGTAAACTTTCGTCAAACGCGAACGTAACGTTCTACCACACATCAGATACCGCAATTATTTATCGTAAATCGGAAAAATTGTTGGCAAGCTTCAGATAACGTAACAATATTACCAACGTCATACATGCTGCTCGATTATATACACATGCTCTCGGAATAGCGCAATGATGTATCATATTGTTAATTATCTTGTGGAAACGATCGTTTCGCTATCATCTTCGTTATCATACGCAAACTGTCGAAAGTTTTAGTAACGTGTTATCTCTTTTCTGCTGTTGCAGCAAGATCCAATGTCTCATAGGATTATCGAAAAACGCAGGAGAGATCGTATGAATAATTGTTTGGCCGACTTGAGCAGGCTCATACCGGCCGAGTACTTGAAGAAAGGCCGAGGAAGAGTGGAGAAGACCGAAATCATTGAAATGGCTATACGTCACATGAAGCATCTTCAAGGTCTTCGACAAGGTACTAATCGGATCAATCGAAAAGAATATTTAGATGTAAATCAGGCTTTCCAAAGAATGCTTGTAATTTTTTAATCACTCAGCCACGTTTGAACCTTTTTGCAAGATTTTTAAAAATAACGCTACTTTTACTTTATTCCTTAATGCCAATTTCTTGTTACTTTTACTTAATTTTCTAGTAGATAACAATTCTCTCTCAAAAATATCGACCAATATGAAATTACGTGTGCTGTGATTATGCTTTTGATAGTATAGTAGACGTGTCTGGCTTTATCTCGATAATTTGTCGTATTTACAAGAATTTTATCAAATTTCAGAGTCGAAACACCCAGCCGTGACGTCAGTGCACACGCATCCCGAAGACAGCGTGGACAGTGTATCGCATTCAACTGTCGCATCTACCGCGGCAGAACACTACAGGCTGGGTTTCCAAGAGTGTCTGAGCGAAACCGTGCATTTCCTCGTGGAAGTGGAGGGCTTTTTTGCCAGAGACTCTTTATGTGTTCAACTGATCAATCATTTGCAGCAGCACTGCGAGAAGATCCTAGCTACCAGTGAGTTCTTACGAAATGAAATAACGAAGATTAGCGTAAATTAGTATAGCGCAAAGTTCCTACAAATGCACGAAAAGAAAAGAGAAAAGAGGAGATCAGATAGGAAACCGAAATTAATGGCGTGAATTTTATACGATTACAAAATTCACGATTGCAGGTGACAGGCTGGGTTTCCCTCATCCAGAGATGCCAACCGCGAACGGTATCGCGAACGGCTCTAGTTACGCGCACACCAGCATTCCGACGATGTGTCAGCCGAACGGTCATTCGGACCACGGCTCGAGCTCCGGTGCAAGTTCCTTCGGTGATCCGGAACGTCCTCTGCGCCCAGCGATCATCCCACCGCCGACTATAGCGAGCGACGACAGCAATCATAGCAGCCATTCGCACAGTACACCGCCGAGTACCAACTGTAAGCCTTCCAACTACAAGTTCAAGAGCTCCATCAAGCAAAGGTTCTCAGCGGAGAGGATAAAATCCAGTCCGCCGCCGACCATCAGCATGGAAAAACCATCCGCGTCTCACGGAGTTCCGATCTTTGCCCTTCACGACGGTGGCGCCTTCTACGTTCCGTTAACCGTCGAAGCTTCTCTGTTAAGGCCTCATCTGAACTTCATGTCGGACACCGGACCTGACACGGTGCTTCATCCGGTCACGATATCGGTAAACTTCAACCATTCGAGTCCGCCAGCCTGGTCACACCACCATAGTCCTACGCACCAGCAACAGACATAAAGGAAAGTCAGGAATCGTATCTGAATGTAACCCGATATCCTGTTTCGCTCGTTCCAACCGTCGATACACGTGTACGCGTATACGCGTGTCTTCGTACGTCTTGGATCCACGAATCCTAAATCCGCTCATGCTAAAATTGGCGTTGTCGGTATGCCGAACACCGTGTCTCGCGGTGGACGAGGAGAATGGGCGACGGCGCGGATCGATCGCGCTCGTTCAAAGACACGATCGACTACCGTGGAATCATCGAACGATTCGTCCAGATGTTTCGAAGATCGTGTTCGATCGGTTCTTGGAAAAGAAACGGTCATCGTTGCACGGTGACGGCGATTTTATTCTCTTTCTGGTTCTTTAGCTTACGTTAACGTCGAAGGAACGCTGGTGTATAGCGTGTTTTAGCGTTTTACGAAGGAACGAGGTGTCGAGGATGGTTTTTTCTTTCTTTTGTATATTTACCGAGGCTGTGGGTTGTCTTAGCATTTACGAGATTTGAGAGAAAGAGCGATTATAGAGAGACGTCGTTGGTAGAGATCGAGCATTAGGGCTCGAAGGCCCGGGGTTGCTTTAGCTTCGGTATGTTTCTCCTTTCGTCGGTATCGTCACAGTCGAATCCCGTTCCTCCCACATTTTTTCCCCTCTCCCTTTCTGTTACGTCGATCTTTGTTTCCTTGTATCTTCTTTTTACCCGTTTCACCCTTCCCTGTGCTTCATTTTCTCTTTGTTCTTCGGCTGGACAAGTGCGTCGGGCGATGAATAAAAGTCGCAACAGTATCGAACTCGTCGAATTACGTCAATCGGAGCGTAATTAGTATTAAATAAAGATTAATCGATGTGTTTATGTTGGCGAAGCAACTGAGCTACCACCGTATAAATACATATGTACGTCGAACTCTTTCGTAACACTGGAGCCTGGATCGCCCGCAACATATTCGATCGGCCGACAAAGTTCTGTTTTCGAAACGTAAGCTAGCCGACAGAAGTGCCTACAATATTTTCAGTTAACAAATTCCATTTATGTGATCGTTCCGTATGTACGAAGATAGTGGTTTATTTCTTTTCTGCGGATAATTCTGTGTCACGTTCGATCGCAAGAACGATCGATTCTGCTCGGCGCCCTGGCAAACGGGCCTCAGCAATTAAAGACTGACCAAGACCTGCATTACACTAAATTCTTGTAAGATCATTGCATTAAATATATATTTGTACATACCACGTTTAGTTGTAACGTTAACGAAGAATTTATGCGGAATAAATTATATTTACCATAGCCCTTTACCTCTTATCTCATCTTCCATGATTTTCTTATAAATGTACGTATATGTTAAACGTATTTATCGTTACCTTAACACGGCTGAAAATTGAAAATATTCTCTTCAAAATTTCGGACAACTCGGGGATCTTTTAACGTTGCTTTTAATGCGATACAAATGAAATTAGAGAATGTCGATTAATTATAATTTATAATCGGATAACTTTCATTAAAAACAAAAGATGTTTCGTTCTGTTGGGATTCGAACATTCGAAGAATTTATATACAAGCCTACGTAATGTTTTCAATTTTTACGTCGAGAATTTTATTTGACGAGGAAATCCCCATGTCTGTGCAAAGATCGCTTCGGGAAGGAATAAGAATGAAACAATGCGGTTAAAATTTTTTTTTTTTATTACATCAACATAATACTGGCTAAGGGTCAAAACAATTGAAGAACGCGTCTATTAGGGGCACCGAGATTAACACAGGCAACTCGGGAGTGAAACTCGCTGGCGAATACGAGGAAGATCCGGTGGTGTAACCGAGCTCCTCGATCGGGAGCGAGTTTCCTTCGAGCCGCGAAAGGGATGGGAGCACAGTCTAATGTTCCCTAACTAGAGATAAATACATTTCTTATACAAGTAATAAAATTATTCGCAGCGAGGCAACCAAGTCTTCGAACAAATCAGCCTTTAACGAATCCTTCGAAAAGAAGATTAAAAAGTAAGGGATGGCGAGGCAGCAGCGGGTACACTCTTTATGTGTCCAACTCGAATCGCATCAGGTTACGTTAGTGTTTCTCGTTTAGGTATATGGGAATCTGTATGCGTGTATTATATGGGTGCGTGTTACGTGTTCTACGCGTGTTTCTTTCGTAAACGCCAGGAAGTCGTGAATAAAGAATGTGTTATCGAATTAATAATGTGGCGCGGAGGTCTTAAGTGATTCGTCGTGACCGGCCGCTGCCCCGTGTTTAGTATCGCGCAATTAAGCTGTGATGATCATACGTCATCATCCCGTTCTGTTTCATCGGTCGTGTGTAATTGTTGTTGTTGTTGTTATTACGTTTAATTGAAAAACCTAACTACACATAGTTCAAGGGAACTGAATATTGTTCTGCTTTTTTTTGACGTTTTCTTTCTTTTTTTTGTTCTTTTAGTTTTTTTTTTTTTTTAGTTGTTTTGTTTTACCTGTAATTGGACACATATTCGTCAATGTAAAGAATGAAGTAAAAACGTAAGAATCCACCTAGCATATGTGGGGTGTGCGCGGGGCGTGGGTGAACTGAATGTGCAAATTCGGATAGATGCGCGGATTCAATACTATCGGATAATGTAACGGGGGTAAGCACAACATCTTTTCACTTTTTGTATTATTATTATTAGTCGAGTATGAGTTGAATGAAGCAGCCGCGGCGTACTGCATCCTATCGGAGGATCCCCTCGCGGAGGAGACGCTCGTCGGGCACCAGCCCGCGGACTGCGAGCTTCCGAGGAAGCTTGATGGTTACTTTTTCTTCTGGGCTTTCTCCGCGGCTTTTGTGACCTTGCCCTGGGTATCTTTAAAGGTGACACTCTGCAAATTAATAGATTTTAACGTTAAATCTTTACCGATTATACTCTTGGAAGGGATAACAATACGTGATACAAGAGACATCGTTTTATCGTACAGGTTTGTTAGTTTCGAAAATATCTCCAAACAGCGATAGCTTTGTTATTTGACCGATCGATTTATGAAAAAGAAAAATGAAGAGGAATACAACCTTCACTCGTTTTTTACGCAATGCCACGACCTGGATTTTTCTATGATTTTCGTATAACAGAAGATTTTGAGATTTTTCTTAGATCGATAACTCTTGTTGTTTGTTTGATAGATGCGTTCAATGTGCATACTACGGTAGCGTTCAAAATCAAAGTACAAAAATGAAATTAATTCTTTAGAAATCGTGTAACACGACGTTTATCGAATATCCTTTAGACAGTGATGCTTTATCCTTCCTTATTTTTCTCAGAAATCTATATACCCCGTGTAATCTACGTAACAACATAGCTGTGTACATTACATAAATAAACTTTTGAAATATATTCTGTAAGAGCGTCATGAAACTAACATAATGATCGTTTAAAAGTTAAAGATAAGGGTTGATTAATACGAAGAGTTTCAAATACGCATAGTATCTAAAAGTAGATATAATTCCTCAATAATTTTCCTGCCTGAATAAACGTATTTGTACGGCTTTATTTTTTATCACAATTGGCGTCACTTTATCAGTTATTTACCAAGCGTTTGACGCTATCAGACGAGGGTTAACGCCACGTCACTCTTTCTTACGTCCTAATATAATATTCTTTAAGATTACGCAATCTTTAGAAAAATATTCTATCTTTTCTTAAATTTCAATTCCATCAGAATTTCCTTAGTATACCAATTTTAGTTTCCTACGACAGTAAATTCGTCATTCCAAAAATATAATATTACAATACTCGCGCTCTTGGCGAAATATCAAATTACTCTCAAGATGTACACGAATAAATATTTCATCCGAGGAAATTATATCTTAATTTCGTAGAAACAGTTATTAAACTCGTCGTGAATATATTTGTCAATGTAATCTTTCCTCGCGACAAATTTGAATAGTATCCTTGCATCCGATTAAAAAAGGTTTCGCTTGAGACAAAGTACCTACAGGTTACTATACCCGGTACTTTAGATTGCGTAACGCGCCAAGAGATGTCAGAGGTCTGGAATAAAATAAAAGTCATTATACTCTTGTCATGTTGCCATGACATTTCGACCATCGAAAACCATTAAATATCAAAGGTGAATACCGCATGGTGTACACATATCCATCGGCGTCATCGATGCGCTGTATTCTTCCAATTTTTAAAATTTATCTCGATCCAGCGAATTCTCTGTGTTTCAAGAGCCTCTTTAACAAAGATTTTAATCAATGCAAGAGACGAGGAACCTTGCACAAAGAACATCAAACGTTGTATGCGCACATATCGGTTTCAATGAAACTCCGCAAATAATTGAAACGTACGCCGAGATATTCGATACTTTATAACGAAGTTTTAATCAATTACAGTCGGTTACACATCGCTGCAAATGTTGCGATTAATTCGTATCGGAGAAGAGAAACGCCAGCTACGTTATTAAAGCTTCTCTTCGTAAATTAAATATTTTCCATTTCGCGTCTATCAGAGCTCCATAAAAATATAAAAAGCGTAAGAAAAGCGCTTGAATCGCCCGATGTTGCTAGATCACATTACAGGCAATTATTTTATTACCTGATAAGTCCCCTTGCACCATTTGAACCGACGTTATCGGTGAAATTTTACAAGCTATTAATTACAAGTTACTTAACATCCATAAGAGTTACCGAATTAAACGGACATGTTGTTCTTCTAACGATGATAGTGCCAATGATAATAATAACAACGGTCGTAAAGAATCGCCTACGAAGCAGGAAATATCCGTATGAAATAATCGTACCTTTATGACGCCCACAGCGACAGTCTGACGCATGTCGCGAACAGCGAAACGTCCCAGCGGCGGGAATTCCTGGAAAGCTTCGACGCACATCGGTTTAGTCGGCTGCAACATCACGATCGCAGCGTCTCCGCTTTTGATGCTTTTCGGATTCTCTTCGGTAGTCTTGCCGGTACGACGGTCGCATTTCTCTTTAATCTCGGCGAATTTGCAGGCGATATGAGCAGTGTGGCAGTCGAGCACCGGCGTGTAACCGTTGCTGATCTGCCCGGGATGATTCAGGACGATTACTTGAGCGGTGAAATCGGCAGCTCCTCGCGGCGGCTGATTTTTCGAATCACCTGCCACGTAGCCACGTCTCAACTCTTTCACGGAGATGTTCTTTACGTTAAAACCGACATTGTCGCCAGGCAATGCCTCCGTCAACGCCTCGTGATGCATCTCCACCGATTTCACTTCGGTGGTCAACGCTGCTGGAGCGAATGTTACCAGCATGCCTGCGAAAGCAAAACCATCGATCACCATCTCGAACGAAATATTGATACGAATATCGAAATTACGTTTTCTTGCTATTTCTTTCAAGACACGTTTCAAGTCGTAAAAGTCAAAGAGAAGATCTTACCGACGATTACTAGACATTTCTCGTGAAAATCAAACTAACGAATTGTTCTCGTGAAAAGGGTCGTCGAAGAAAAGTGACGAAGCATTTAGGCGAGTCTTAAATATCCTAAATATTCATACCTGGCTTCAGAATACCGGTCTCCACACGACCGACCGGTACAGTACCGATACCACCGATCTTGTACACGTCCTGAAGCGGTAAACGAAGAGCCTTGTCGGTGGGTCTGGACGGCGGCAATATAGCGTCAAGGGCTTCGATCAGGGTCTTTCCATCGGCGTTACCATCTTTACGCTCCACTTTCCACCCCTTGTACCACGGCGTGTTCGGCGATGGTTCCAGCATGTTGTCACCGTGCCAACCAGAAATCGGCACGAACGCCACGGAAGCGGTGTTGTAACCGATCTTCTTGATGTACGACGATACCTCTTTCTTAATTTCCTCGAAACGAGCTTCCGAATACGGCGGATCGGTCATGTCCATCTTGTTCACACCGACGATCAGTTGCTTTACACCCAAGGTGAACGCCAGCAGAGCGTGTTCGCGCGTCTGTCCGTTCTTCGAGATACCAGCTTCGAATTCACCGATACCAGCCGCGACTATTAACACGGCGCAATCGGCTTGACTCGTCCCAGTGATCATGTTTTTGATGAAATCGCGATGTCCGGGAGCGTCGATGATCGTCACGTAGTATTTTGCCGTCTCGAATTTCCAGAGGGCGATATCGATCGTGATACCGCGCTCGCGTTCAGCTTTCAGCTTGTCCAACACCCAGGCGTACTTGAACGAACCTTTGCCCATCTCCTGAGCCTCCTTCTCGAACTTCTCGATCGTACGTTTATCGATACCGCCGCATTTGTAGATCAAATGACCAGTGGTGGTCGATTTGCCCGAATCGACGTGGCCGATCACCACGATGTTAATATGAATCTTCTCCTTACCCATGTCGACGCTCTAGTTACCTGCAAGATTGACCAGGCTACGTGAATGCTCGGCTTCGTTATCGATTTCTGGGTTCGCTCGACTCGTTTATGGAAAGGCGATTAGTCGCGACGCGCGCGATCCCCTTTTCAGTTATGTCGACATCGGACGCTGTTCGTAAGAATCGAAAGGATATTTCGCACGAAAACAACGGCCGTTTCTTCGTTACGTTTTTTACATTTTTAATCTACACAAAGGATTTCCATTTTCTTCGTAGATTATGATCGGTTAAAATCGGACTAACCGCGCGTCCCATTACATCGCAACTTCGTTAGATCGCGTAACCTTCTATCAAAGCTCGTATTAAAAAAGCCAGTTAAAAATACGATTTTGTCTTTCAACTCGATATCGCGTATACAGTTTCTTACCCTCAAATGCAACTTTCTAACGGTATAAATAAACTCGACTACCTTTGACCGAAGATAGACACCAGACGTATACATTGCAATCGATAAAGCTTATTTTGATCCGAGCTTACTTCGACTTCTTTGAGCAGTTGCAAGTTATAAACGATGGATAAATTATAGAAGGTGACAATTATTTTTACGCTAATTCGATAGTTTAGCTGCTATTAAGGTATTTTCACAATTATTTCATATTTTTAGCTTATTCGATTTAATTTCATCAAAGAGACAATTCTCGTTTCAAAGAACCGAAAGAAGTTTCAAAGGAGAAGAGCAATCGTCGAATTCATCGAATTTATTTGTCTCGTGTACGCACAGTGTGTTCTTATTCATTTACGTATAATTGGTCGTACAGGTCTTTAATAATTGACCGGAATTCGATACACCACGGAATGTTGTTCGTTGTCGGATGGGAATACGACGAAACGTTAGCTCGTGATGAGATTTGAATCGTTCGTCGCTGACTGATCATACGCGTACTTATACTACTGGCACGCCAGATGTTTCATAGTCGATCGCAGTTTTATTGGTTCGTTAACAGACTTTGCGTGACAGTCGTGTCCGTTTCTGTATCATATTTAATGTCATGGGAATTTGGAAAGATTATATTTCTTTGTTACATTTTTTATTATTCTTTAGGGCTAATCTTTCGTGTAAAATCGTCTAACACGGTTAAGAAATATTATCTAGAGAAAATTAAAGAAATTAAATTGAACAAACGAAAGAAACGTATTTAGATCTGTGATATATATTCTATAATTGATATTTTAAAGCAATAAAAATTTTATTGGAAAAATAATAATGTCTTTTGCCAGATAGAATTTTTTAATTATTTTGTATACTGTATTCCTTCTTTAAGACGCGTTGTTCAAACGACGCAACTTCTTCTATCGCGATTTTCCTATTTTCTTTCTATTTGTAAATTTAATAAAATTTCTTTTTCTTCTTCAAACCACACATCGTTTGTCTTAATCACGAGAGGTGCTCAAATATCATATCGTTACATAACAAACGTTTCCCGACACGTTTCGGTGTATGGTTCACACATTGACGAGTGGAGCTGTATCGATTGCTCGGATTCGACGAATCATGCCGCTTCCTACAATTATTGCGTCCGTAGGATGTATCGAATTTCTCTCAAGTTTGTAAGCAATAACGAGAGTGCAACAAATCGAACCCGTTTGAGAATAAATCACACCTAAAAGAAATATGAACTAAAAGACAAAGAAAATGCGAAATTTTACGTTTAAAATTTTGTTCATTAAATCAACCAGTTTAACGAGTTTGCATATTGCAGGAGAATTCACTTCGAGAAAGTCGCTACTCCTCTTTAAGATTGTCTATGTAGCGCCTCGTTTCTTATTAAAAACACCTACAGGAAAATTGTCTCGTCAACTCCATCTTACCCGTGTTTGTCGTCTTATTACGTAAAAGTTTACAAGAACTCGCGAAACGACCAGCTACCCCTTAAGAACACACCCCCTGCGTTATAATCACGTCGTTCTCATCGAGAATACTTCGCAAACTCACGAGCCCCGTCGATCGCGACATTCTTTCCCCATAACTATCGCGAACGAAGTAATCTCGGATGAGAATAAGACAAGAACACGATTGATTATTAACAGAATGCGTTGAGTTTCACTGGCTGATCGATCGTAACACTTTTTTACTCGGGGTAAGTACTGAATCACGATGTGCGGTCGGGGTAATTACTTATTACATTCGATCGGATTACAGGACGATTTCTCGCGGATTATCAACGTTTCGAACTTGTATCGCGCGCCCAATGGCCCGATCGTAATTGCTCGGTGGACAGGGTTCGTTGCACGTTGTCGACTATCGAGAGAACAATTAATATTTACGTGTCAACGGAGGCTAGCTGACGAACCGCGAAGGGTATTGATTCGACGAAAGGGCCCCATGCGGGCCACATCGAAAATACCATCGGTGCGAGTATGCGCGCTTATTCGGTCGAGCCCTACGAGAAAAAAAGAGAGACAGACTCACCACGGCGATCAGCATTGTCGTGCTTTAATTTTCACCCCACGAAAATGTCTCTCTGGCCACCCAGACCTCGCTTACGATCGATATTATTCCAAAGAATCACGATTAAACCCCATTCCCTTATTACGAACCTTCCTTTCGTGCATTTTTCCTTCAAAAATTGCGACTCTCGACGATACGATGTTCGAACGATTAAAAGATCCCATGGAAATCGCGTTAACGTAGCGCACACGTTCGATAGCGTGCAACGATTCGCATACACCGGCCTCTTCTAATAATAGTCAGAGCGACCGAGCGAAGCAGCCATTTCGCGATCCGCAATTTCAGGCTCGCGACACGGACATCGCCTATCCAATATCTCGAACGATGCACCATCTCGAATCGACGAAAGTGCCATGTTGCGCGTTTTCTCCAGTTTCGGAGATCGTTGAACCGTAAACACGTTTTACAACGTTCGCACGCAACTCGCGCTCGTATGATGCAACTGAACATTAAGGGTAAAGAGGTTAAGCGAAGACGAAACTGCCGGTGCTATCTCAATACCGGTTTCTAGACACTTACCTCTTTTCCAATAGGTTTACACAAACTCCAGCAACGAACAGGAAGATAAGTCACGACGAACAGCGAGATAAGTAACGCGAATTAAGCGGATGCGATTACGTCGCGAGATGCTCGCCCTCGACCGCTCAGCGTAATGGCCGCGGCAACGAACTAGCGGCGCACTTCTCGCCAAGTGCCCGGTCCTCGCCTACTCGTATTCTACGCGATCGGTCGAATCTGTTCTAACGATACACTCGACTTGGAAATCTTTTATACGCGACGAATATGGTCTATCGAGTGTTTTACATCACCGTTAGTCTCTTATCTACGAAAAACGAAACGTGCACAGGGCGGATTTGCACCGGGTCGAATCAATATGTCGGCAGCGGCCGGCACTGCTCCACTTCCGTGTTACTATTAGAAGAGTAACGTCTGCTTCGTTTACATCGATTTTTACGTCCGTCGCGTTATAATTTCGCAATATCGCTTGGCTCGGAGTTGTCCGAAGGATTTACTTACCGGTATCGACGGGATGGAGAGGCTGGAAAATCCGCGTGGTATCGCACGTATTTCTCTCCTAGCCACTAGGACGGGACACGGTGACAGAGAGAGTCGCGGAGGGAGAAGGAGAAAAGGCTCGGGAAGAGCGAGAGAAGCGGGCCGGGGTGAAATCGCAGTGTCATCTGCTGGCGTAGCCTGCGGCCAAGGGTAAAGGGCGCATGTGCCATCGACACGGTCGACGATGGTCCGCGAACACGATTGGACGGATCAGCCTCGACCGTCTATTTTTCACCGGCGCCACCGCTCTCAGTTTTGACCGATGATGCATCCGCGAGTAGATTCGCCAACTGCCGGATAAAAGCTCGGTCGGTGCATTTCGGGCGAGCGCGCACACGAACGCTCGCGGCCTCTCGCGACAGAGATCAGCTTCTAATGCCTCGTCGAACGATTGCATGCGCGATGATTGTTCGAGGCGTTCGTTGACCCTCTCTGTGTACCGTTTCTCGACGGCCTTGTGCAGGTCTGTCCCTCGAGATAATCTCTTTTGAAACCTACAGTTTTCCCTCAATAACTTTCTTAAACTCCGATAGGTCTTTGTAAAATTCGACAATAGTTCTCTTCTCAGAGGCTATTTTTCCTTCGTATTACCTTTCAATTTGCTACGGAGGCAACAGGTTCACAGGTCGTTCGGCAGCTTTACAAACAATTGACCGATGTTATTGCCACGAGGAGCAGTTTTGTTTCTCCGTGTTTCAATTGGATTTATCCGTCGTGTGACTAATTTCATCGAACGTTAAACGAAATTTTCGTAAAATGAATCGTACGTTTAGCTTTTCTGCGACATGTCGTTGGAGTCACGTGCTTATTTCATCAGAAATAGAATGGCGAATAGTTATTGCGAGCGAGGTCAATGCTCGGTGTATCTAAAAACTGATAGAAAGATTTTTGTCTTATTTCCCGTAATTTACGATCGAATTACATATTCTCCACTATCTTGTTTACAAATATTGTAGTAAAAATATAAATAAAAATTAAGCTATATGCAGCGACGAAAAAGAGTATCGACAGAGATTACATAGCTATTCTTGTAAAATCTTATACGAAAGTCTGGTTTGTGACAATGCTTCGTCGCTGTATATTTTCTTGATGTTATTAATTCGACTTAAGGTTCATCTTTATGGAACACCCCACGAACTTCTTATTTGGGAATTTTCGATTGACTTTGAAGAACGTCTCATCGATTGTTCCCTTAATTAAACGCTGATCGAACGAGCAATTGTTCAGCGAATACAGCGGTTTGCGTGGCGTATACGTTATCTGAAATAATGCAGCGTCGCTGAATGTTGAGCGAACGGAAATTTTTGTTTAAATATTAAAAACTATATTTATACGATGCAGGAGTTTAAAGACTTGTAATTTTTCGAATGGAACACGTAGATTTTGTTTGTACAACAAGTTTTATGCAATTTTTACGAACACGACTAAATAAATGAAAATTTATTTCCTATCAGATAATATAGCGAGTACGTACCTTTACCTTTTTCACAATTTTTACGTTTCTGCGCGTTTAAATTTCTCATAAATGCAAAAAGATCTCTCTTTCAACAATGCAATTTCTATATCCTATTAGAATTCAAATATCTTTTGAAGTTGTGAAATTTCATAATGAAAAAGTTGGATCTTGAAACATAGAAGTTGAAACTGTGAAAGACAACGAAACTATTGGAAATAGATATTCGAATCGTTGCGGTGCAACTATTCACACTTGGAGAGTTTCGAGAGTCGCAGGATCAGGGAACTTTTCGATTTATGGATTCACGCTATGGTTAGATATTAATGGTGGAAGATGGAAGAGATCGAGGAGATTGCGTAAGCTCCAATAAATTCGAGTGTTTTAAATTTCAGGCGAACCGAAAAGATTTTCTATGAATTATTATTTTTTTATTATTATTTTCTTTTTATTATTATTACATATCGCGTCTATATACATCTACGTCGTATCAATAATATCGTAAAACATCTGCGTACATGTCGTTTAATTAATAAATACATTTTTTAAATGTCCAATAATCCCTCAAAGTACGTCAAAGTACATCACCATAAAAGTAAAATATGTAAGAACTAAATACCTTCCACTTCATAAATATTTCACTTCTGAAGTGTAAAGATTACCTTCCAAACCTTTGACAGATATGCTTTCTTTCTCTATTTAATAAGCCTGGGTAGACCTGGTCGGTAGATTAAAGCGGTTGCCGTAAAGATACATATGTCATACTTAAATTGTAGCCGACTCATAACTGTTTTACGTTTAAGTCTAATTTCTTTCAGGTACTTGCCGAGACCCAGTGACCTGCCTGTTCATTGTTGCCTTTTCATTCTTAGCAGCTGAGAAATTCCGTGAAAGTAATTTGCAAGAGTCTCTTTATGAAAAGAAAAATAGTTTTATTTGGCTATATAAATTTAAGCTTTCAGCAATTTCTCGTTTTGTGCTACGATTTGCGTCCAATTCCTTTATTCGGTCTGTGTCGTCCTCGACTTTTCTCCCAAAACGTAATGCAACTTTGAGATCAAAATTTCGGAAATCAATTCCGACATTGGCGTTTGATCAATACATTCCCTCCATACACGATGTACAATTTTTCTTTTTTTTTTTTGTTTCTGCCGTATTTTTATCTTTACGATAATGAAAATTTTTATTCTATATTTTCGACTTCTTTTTCCGCGTAGAATCACCCCCTTTCCGCTTGTACCACCAGTTACCAACCACCCTGTATATGAAATATCTTTTCTTATTTCCATTAGGAATCGCAATATTTTACCATATTTATATACAATGACTTACGAAAGTGCTTGAGCACTCGCTACAGAAAATTTTTATGAACAGGTATATTATGCGGAAACTATTATGTATACTATATTATACACATATATATATCATTAGGATTTAAGGCGCGTAATGTTTCTTCGTTTGAATTAGCCATTGTTTTACAAAACAGAGAATATATTTACGCGAATAAACAAGATTTTACAAAATATTATGAATAATGAGTTTAATAAATGATAAGATTAACAAACGATAAGTTTAATTAATAATTAGATTAAAGAATAATAAGTTTAACGAACAATAAGAGGAACGAATAATATGTCTTACGAATAATGAATTTAACGAATAATGAGATTAACGATTGATAGGTTTTACGAATAATGAATTTAATTTACGCTATTAACAATGTTCCGGGGTTCAAACGAATCCACGGTCAACGGGATAACTCTTTACTACGCGTAGAATAATTTTAAACACAAAAATACGATTGCCGAGACACTCGGTAAATTGCTCGATGTATCACTTTCAAAAGGCAATCGCACGAATGAATATCCGATAAAAATCTTTTTCGCTATACGACTGCATTTGTTTGTTATATGCTCGCTGGAGACATCGAGAAGGTTCCAATCGTTGTTGCTAGGCAATTTCTGTCAAAAGTTTGTTGTATACTCTTTCGAGAAAGATCGAGAAACATCGAGAAAGATCCAAACGCCGTTACTAGGCAGTTTCTGTCTGGAGATTGATTCCTAATACAACGTGTGTCCCATTATATCGATATCTCCAAAGTACAATTCTATGTGATTTCTAGGGAGAACGATACAACCGATCCACACCTTCGTCAGGCAAAACGTTTATCCCGTGACCGTGGCTACGTTCGGCGACCAGTTGTCACCTCGAACCCACTTTCGCTTTCACAAATATCAAACAATTACAAATGACAATTGCTTAATTACAATTATGATAAAATCTAGGCTAAAGCATTAGAAGGCTCCCTCAAAATTGCAAAGGGAAGGCTCCGGTTTTCCTTTCATCTCCGACATATATATATATTATTCTGAAACTTTATTAACATTGCAATGAGACACGATCATCGTGATTGTATTAATGAAATTTGAAACCAATTCGAAAATGTATATAAAAGATTGCAAGGTATTTATTGGAAAATCTGATAAAAAATTAGTATATGACGCATGTTAATCACTATTATAGGCATCCTCTATTATTGATACATACAAAATCTAATAACCAATAAATATGATAAAAATAAAATGTTCAGAAATTGTATACCTTGTACGGATATAGATTTAAATAATATACACTTGAAATATATGAAAAGTATACCGTACACTCTATACAATCATACTATGCTATAGAGGTAGTTCGTAATTACTTTACAGTATTTTTCCCTGCTTGCATACCTGCTCGGGTGCGAAGGATATATAAGGCCCAAATTTTTCTCGTGGCCACTAGTTCTACTGTTATTCTGGTGCGGGAAACATGGAGTACTTAAAATCGCTCCTTGGCTTTAACACGAAGAAGAAGGTGGACTTTATGTCAAAATTACCTCTAGAGATATCTCAGTTAATATTCCGGCAGCTGGATCCTGAATCTCTCTTGACAGTAGCGCAAGTTTCGTATACATGGCACGAAGTATGTAGTTCTGATTGCTATTTGAAAAAAACAGCAAGGGACTATTTAAAACAGAAAAAAGAGGAAGAGGAACAGAAAGGAAAGGAGGATAACGACGACGACTACAACGACGGCGACGACGACGACGTCGACGACGACGACGTCGACGACGACGATGACGACGACGCCAACGACGACGATCTTGTTTTTAATAACGAAAACTATTTTGGTGAGGATAACGATAACGACAGAAATGGGAACAGAGGAAATAATGGACCAAGGGGAAATCGTAATTGTCCTATATGTATGATGCAGAATGCGCAGGGACCGTTCTTAGTTTTCCATAATTTGTAATTGTTTCTAAAATTGTAAGTAAATTCAGTAGATTTGATTAAAAAAGTTAGTTGATAGAATTAAATTTAGATGCATTGGTTTAGAAAGTAGTTTTTTATGAAAAATTTCAATTTCCAAAAATGTACAAGATGTATACAGTGTGTATTATTTACGTAACAATGGCTACAAACGCCAGAAACTCTGGCACAATGAAAAACTCAACACGATCAAAAATGAGCGGTATGATCAACTTTATCAACGCATTCCTATCTTGCCCGCAATGGATATAATCTCGTTCAAAATGTGTTTGCACCACCAACATGGAAACCAATCGATTTAAAGCTTTAGCGCAAGCGCTAGAAAGGATGGCGTACGTTGCGCCCCTGCTTTTAGGCGAAGAGATTGATAAATTTCACCAAAACAAACCAGAGAGCATGGACAATAAGAATAAGTAGCCGATAAAGGTCCATTGTTCTTCGACACCATTCATCGGTAGCGATTTAATCGACATGAGTCCTGGACTTGGACACGACCCTCTTCCTTCGTACAACATCACCGCATTAGGTAAAGTCAAATACGTATATTCGTTTTTTCTTGCATGTCGCGTTTTCTTATAATATGTAACCAGTAAGTTGTACAAGTCTTATGAAATGCAATTATTCTCCTATCATGTTCAGGTAATACGGCATTGTGTCTGTGGCAGCAACCGCAGCATATATTGTTTCAATTGGCGAATTTCTGCTTCGCGTTGTCGTATTCAGCACCTTCTTCGAAGAAAGGGATATTGTTCATGCATTCTGTCCTAATAATAGGTTAATAGATTTATGCATTTTCCGGGAAGAAATCAACGGAATTTCTCAAATCGAACAACTCGTTTATTAAACTTCGTAAATTTTGTCATTTCAGGATTCATGCTGTTGTCAGGCTGGGCATGGCACGTGATCTGCGCACCGGACATATTCTCTTGGAACTTCAGTTTCCTGGTATTGAACATCGGTCAACTGGTTTATATCGTTTATCAAATGAGACCGGTCCGATTCGACCCTGAATTAGAGGAAGCGTACCACACTCTTTTCTATCCATTCAAAGTGAGTACTTTAAAACGTTGGTGAACAGTCCTCAAAAATTTTGTATGCAGTTACTGTTACCGTCGTATAGAGAATGATAGGTAGTCGCGCGATTTCAATGCTTAATGATTCGCGCATCTGTAGATATAAGACGATTTTAACATTCAGTGGTTAATTAAAACGTCAGAAAAGTCTCCAAAGGGATTTTTGCAACAAAACAGCGATATAAATTGTCAGAATTGTTACGTGTAGAATCGACTTTTATAAGGAAGATTTTATCGTTGAAAACAGGTGTCTCGACTGCAGTTTAAGAGGCTAGTGTCCCCAGAATTCGCATCGATAATGTCGTTGCACGCAGGTGAGGCATACGCAATGCAAAATCTAACTCGCACAGACAGATTAGGACTACTGCTTAGCGGCAAGGTAAACGTTCTCAGCGATTCGAATTTCCTGCATCCTATTCTGCCTTGCGAGTTCCTAGATTCGCCGGAATTCGAGAGCTCTCGGGCATCCGTGGACGACAAATTTAAGGTAAAAGTTTGATATCAGATTAATATTATCATTTGAAAAATTTACTATTTATCTGTTTATAGTAGTAATCTATCGCAATGTCGTAATAAATCGGAATTGGGTAAAACGAAACAAAGAAAATAATTATAAAGTTCGAAAAGATGAATTTATTACATGAAGTTACAATAATTTACTTTTGCGTTCAGGTGTCAATTGTCGCTGCAAGCTCCTGCAGGTACTTATATTGGCAAAGATCCGCGCTGGAGTATCTCCTCGTGAAGGAAGCATATTTAGCCACAGTTTTAACAACGTTAGTTGCCAGAGACATTGCCACCAAATTGTACGCTATGAACAACAAGGTAATAACAATCTCTGGTTGTCATTAGTTCCGTTCTTTTGATACGGAGAATGACTACAGTCATTGGTAGTACAACGTTTATCGAATCCAAAGGATGATTAAAATTGCTCATTTGCGAATTTTTATGGAATTTTTATTAAACTTAAATAATTCTCGAATTAACGTATCGCCATAAGAATATAAAACGGCGTAGAAAACGTAGCCTTCGAATCGAAGATAACATTTTAATACGACGATATTAAGACGTTTTTAAGATTATTCTGCTCGATTAAAAACAAATGAACATCTTTTTCTTAGGATAACATCTGCTTAGATTGTTACAGATAAAGGATCGCATTTGGATATAAGACTGCCAACTATCAGCGCAGGGTTAACGATAAATAGCGAATACAGGAGCCCGAGAGCATCCAGACAAGCATTGATTCGTAGGAAGGAATCGTCGATGTCTTCCGATAATGGTAATCTTTTCTACTCCAATTCCTATTCGATTTTAATATTTTATTCGTTTATTCAGTCAAGTATTGATCAAAATTAAGTTCATATTTTTATTTTATCGATATTCCTATAATTCTTTCTTAGGTGTTTCTAATCTGAAAGATCGTCAGGCGAACAATCTCTCGAAGAAAGGAGCGCCGAACATGGAACCTCTTCCAGAAATGCCTTCGTACGACGACTTGGCGTCCAGTGGTGTGGAGAGTTGGTTAGATTCGTCGAGCAAGTATCACAGTTGCGAGATCGTGGACGAAGAATAGCAGGAGGCCTCCTTAACGCCGGACACATTTTACGAGGGAGATAGTGAATAGTGCTGCGTTAGGGAATTGCATAATAAATCAAACGAAGACTGCAGTGTTTTAACCGAACTTTATTTCAACGAACTAAGTGATAATGATAAAATAAGCCAGATCATTTCCAGTTGGTGGTTTCCTTTGACGAACGAGAAACTTTATAAACGAGAATCTACTCGCATAGTTTAGAAGAAATGTCGATTTTGGTATAAATTGTATAATTTGGTATAATTGTAAGAACAGAACGTAAATATACAAGTGCAACGCGTTTAATTCTCCGTTGATTTTTTTTTTCATTTATCATATCATTTATAACATTTTAATTCTTTTCCTTTCTCTCTCGATTAAGAATATGATAAATATCGTAAAATAATTTTTTGTTAAAATGTTCGATTAATGTGTCAATTAAAAAACATTATGATAGAGTAAAAATGCAAACTATAAATACGATCTACGAAGAATTAATCAAATGGACAACTTTTAATATCTACTTTATTGAAACATAGATATTGGTATACTAATTAAATATTTAAAAACTACTTAATGAAAAAAGTGTGTATTAGTGTGTGAAGTAGAATTGTTTTATTTTAAACGTAAAGAAAACATAAGTGTAGTATCGGGGAGAAGGGCCCAAGAAACGTCGAGCTAACTACAGACAATGTCGCGAGAGCCGAGGCGTTGTCGGCTCCATCGATGCATTACCGGGTCCTTCAGGTAAATAGCTTTGCCGAAAAGACCTACGTGACCCTGGCTACGAGCGTCTGTAGAATACGTGTGCGGTGGGCCCAGCAAAAGACAATAGAGTGCTAAAACGGCCAGAGAGGCAGTCGAGAAGCAGAGTGCGAGTTGAGCGAACACGGCGTGCGACGATATCGTAGTCTGTCCTTTTGTTATCGAATATCACTACTATCATCACTTGTCCTTACTCTAAGAATCCACCAGTTACTACGTAAGTAAACGATGAATCGATATTCTGGTAGCCTAAGTCTAAGCAAAATGAACACCAAATGAGACAGTCGTAGCGCAAGACACACTCTAAGGAACGGAAATAGTGTTTAATCAAAGAATAAAATGAGCGTGGAAAGCTCAGGTGTAGTGTTCAAAAATCTACCTGAAGCACATTTTTACACAATTTAGAAGCAGTTTAACACGCACAAGAAGCAATTTTATTCATTTTTAAAAGTAAATTTTCAACAAGCTTTTCCGCGTGGAGTTGTATATTTCAAATCGCGTGGATGTTGTAATTTTGAGAATCAATTTATTAAGCTACTACAAAAATAAATATTACTAATCGATATTACTAATTCGCAGCCTCGCTAGATCTATAATTCAGATGTCGTTAACGTAAATAGCAGAAAAATGCTGTCTAAATGCAACTAAAGTTTCGAGCTATAATTGCGTGAAAGTTCTTGTGCAACGAGGTATCCAGAAATTCTAATTAATATAACTATCATCGTTCTATCGATATGCAATATCTATATAAGTTTTAATTACTATTTTCCTGTCAATAAATACAATAAATAAAAACAAAAACTTGTACGGTTCATTAATCAATGTTCACTCCTCCATCTGCTGTTGATTTTTGCCTTTAATTAAAACATTGTAAACTCTGCGATGGATAATCATGCTGAAACAGGAATATTCGTGTTGAAATTAATTTTTAATTAACGAGATAGATCGAAGAATCTATTACATTATCACAACATTTTTAGGATATTTATAAACTGTTAGAATTTTATGATTTTTTTTTTTTAAATAAAATTTTGAGAATAGAACCGAATATTTGTATCATTACTTTATATGGAAGATAATTACAATTAACGCATATTGAAATGTTCGACGTATTCATTTCACGATGTTTCTTATGGATTATACATATTCAACTCATTTCATTAATGGTCAATCCAACATTGCGATATACACTGGCGCACATAACTCGTAATTTTACTTTTGTACGATTTTCGTTTCATTTCCACTCCACGTTTGTTACCCAATAAACTAGTCTTGTTACCTGATTGTAACTTGCTTTAGGAACATAAAATTTTACTTGTGATTTATTCGATTCTCACAATATGAAGTAATCGTTCCATAATCTCCCATCCTTGATGTAACGAACATTATAAATTATTAGCTCTTTCAGTTTTGATAAAAATTTCATTTATCCAAAAATATTGTATATTTCACAATATACAATATTTACAATTTTTAAAAATTCGGAGTCACTTAAGAACTTAATTCACATAGAATTTTTGTAAAAATATTCATTGCATATTTAAAAAATAAACATTCGTTTCAATTATATCGGAACAGACGAATACATTAAATAAATGTTATCAAAAAATGAATTTTTTAAATGACGATGAATCGATGTTAAGGAAGTTACGTGTTCAAAGCGTTATTCACGTGTCTGCAAGAAGTTATTCGCGTATAGTCTGAGACGATCAGATAGATTGACAAAAACGAATATAGGCTAGCAATTAACATTTGCTTTATTATCTTTTCCCTCTATCTTGTCCGAAGGGCCATTATCTACTTTAATTCAAAGTGGCTCGAAATATAGCACGGATAGTCGAAACGGACCTTCAGCGGAAGAAGATTGATCTGATGGCGAAATACGACGGTCAAGTCATTCGTAAGTGTAATTACCAGCGGAGTTCACTGAAATAACCCAATTACAGCATCTACGATTTCGTGAACGTCAGCGGAAAACTACCATTCTTCTGCTTATAAAATGCAATTGGTCTGACATGCAAATCGACATTTCATTTTCCAGGATAATTTTATTGCTTTCTGTATAATAAAACACGATCAAATTAAGCGCAATACTAGTTACGATCACCCATTCAAAATAAAATTAATCGTACATTTCAATTACGTGGAATTAACATCGATGTGCTTGTGTGTAATTTTGGTATTACGTAAACACGTTCTGCGTGATAAATCGGTATAAAATGGTTATCTTGATTAAGGGCACCTGAATTAACAAAGACGATGAGCATTGAAAATTATCGCGACTTTTCAAGAGATAAATGATTTCACGGAATGAAGCGATAAGAACGACGAAGAATGTAGTCTATTTCTCTCAGACCTGTCTTGTAGTCAAAACCTTGCTTGACAATGTTCAGTGAACTTCAAACTATCAAATCTTTCGTAGTATTAAAACGTTAAAAAGCTCATTATGCATCGGATAATATCTAACGACAGTATTACGTCAGAAGCAATACATTCAATCCTTAAAATACAAAACATGATACGTATTATCCTGACTGTTTTAAAAAGTAAAAGACGAAAATTATGTGTGTTTGATACTAAAACTTGGAGACACATATTTTTGAAATTACGAATTTAAAAATGATTAAGAACAAGAAATTAAGTCATACGTGTTACGTATTTTTCATGAAATTACGAACGTTTCAAGATTCATATGCCAGCCACTGTTCCTCTATTCTCCTCATTTCCGATTCGCTGCAAAGTGTAACGACCACGGAAACGCTTCTACAAACGTGTTCTCGACTCTAATATCGAGCAATCGGAGCTTGATCGTTTGTGGTACGAAAATGCCGATTCGCGCCTTTGCTTATGCAATTGGGTTACAAAGGACGAGGAAAGTGTAACATTCCTGCCTCATGACGATGTCGATATATGTATAATCCGTTTCTACCTACCTTCCTTTATTAAAAGATATTCAGCTTCGTGGATATATCCTATTCTACAAATTGGTTTAGTAATCTGATTCTTATTTTCATTCTTATTTTAGGTCTAAATCTAGCTCTAAATCTGAAAATTTCTAGCAAAATTGCGAGCCTAAATTTGATTAAAAATCATTCGTAGAAAATATTTTAAATTGGCGCAGCATATTGAAATTTTCAGCAGGAATAATAAGAGTGTGTTGGAAGAAAATGGAACACAAGGGAAAATGGTCGTGAAAGGATATAGACGGGAAGGTGGATCGAAAAGGGGTTAGCGCGAGGGAAAGCAGGATGAAGGTATACAAGTAAACAGTAACGAAGTGGTATGTAAGCATCGAGGAGCTGAAGGAAGTGTGCAAGATGCGCGCATATAAACGCATCCTTCACGCGTCCTTCTCGCAACGTTAAAGGTTATGTTCCTTGAAATGAGCAAGGAGGGTGCTCAGCAGGAGAAAAGTTAATGGGGTACATGTGAGAAAAGGTAACGTTGTATCAGAAAGTTACATAAAGATGGGAGAATTAAAATTCGAAAGTGATACGTACTGTGTGCAATAACACATTAAAAGTAAAAGAGAAATTATTAAAAATAATCGAATAACAGCTAGTAAGAATAAAAGAATAAAATTCTTCCGAAGAAGATATCTTCTTATACATAATACGTAAATCTTCGATCGAGTACAAATTGTCCAAAAGTTACTGTATAAATATGGAATAAATATAAAATAAAAAATGTAATGAAATTAAGCGAACAAATTACTGATTTGATAACATCGATATTTCTGATAACATCGATATTTCTGATAACATCGATATTTCTGATAACATCGAATTAAATTTATTTTACACTCGACCCGGCCGAGGTAATAAACTATAAGAAGGGCAGCGACCCTGTAAAGTAATACCTGGAAATAACGCGTTACAGTGTACGATGGAGGAATCTAGAAGATGGATAAGAGTACAGAAAGTTAGGAAGAAAGGCGGTATTGAAAAATACGTCTGGCCAAAGTAAGTGGTAAAAACGGAAGGAGGGTAAGGTCCAGCGAGAACGGGGTACAAGACACCTAAGTAAATAGGAAGTAAAAAAAACAAGAAGAACGGAGACAAAGAGAGCGTAGCGCGGAAGAGGGCAAGGGTGAACTACTAAGGGAACGAGCTATCAGTTGGAAGCGACTAAGGCTAAAGGGGAATACAGGAGGGAAGTATTGTGGGGAAAGAGAAATGTTCGGTCGCAGTCGTGGCGGGGGTGCGAACCGAAGTTCGTGGAAAGTTGGCGAGATGATAGTGGCGGGTGCTGCCACCTGCGTGGAGGGCGTGGCGCTAGTTTTATCGGAGTTTAGTCTAACGAGAGCTTTGGCACGCGTCGCACAAGTCGGAAGCAGCACTCGTGTCGCTTTAGTCAGCCGCGTGAGAGCGAGAGAGTGACAGAGAGGGCGTGAGAGCGCGAGAGGCGAACGACGGAGAGGGAAGAGCGAGAGGCACGTTAACGGTGAGCGTGAGCGAGACAGAGAAAGGATAACGGTAGAACGTCGAGAGGACCAAGTGGAATACAAGCGAGAAAAAGATAGATCGGGAGAGAGTGGGCTAGGTACGGTAGCAAGTAGCGAGATGGGTGTATGCGTGTAGCGGAGAAGAGCAGATCGACGGCGACGACGACGAAGAGAGAGAAACGATGTCGTGAAGATGAATGAACGAGCATTCGGACGCAGTTGATGTTACGACGATGGGGAAGGTTCCCAAGTGGAGAACGCGGTATGTATCGGCGCCGCCAGAAAGAAGGACAGCAGATCTAAAATCGCGGTGCTGATCGTGCAGACGAGGAGCATAGCGGCGGCAGTGACCATGGCGCCCCTGCTCGCATGTAAACAGTGCTTCATGCTCGACGCACGCTTCGAGAGTAACGTTACTGGTGTCAGCAGCATTTTTCTCATCGAGAGTAAACGTAGCTACAGTCGTCGTCATCGTCGTCGTCGTCATCGTTGTTCCCCAAGTTCTCGTCGGTTCCCCCGAGTCCGATGAACAGCCATCATCGAAGTTGCAACGTCGTCGTCGTCGAGAATATCGCGGACGTCCCCGAGGCAAGACGGTATGGATGGTAGAGACGAGTCATGATCCTCGTCCTGCCACGTCGCCGTTGTCCTCGTCCTCGTCCTCGCCGTCGCCGTGGTAGTCGCCGTCGCCGCCGCCGCGCGAAACCGTGTTCCGGCCGTTTGTGTTTGTTGATTCGTCGTCGATGCGTCGAACGTGTGTGCGCGTGCAAGACGCTGAGCCAAACCTTCGAGCGACGGTCAAACGTGATTGATGCGTCACGCATTCAACTGCTACCTAACAAGTGGTAACGAGCCCGAGAAGCGAGTACGTTAGTGTTTATCCTTGTGAATCTTATAAATTTTTTACTTTTTTTCCCTCGTTGTTACGTCCTTCTCTTACCTCGTCTAATATCTTTTACGCGAACTCGACAGGTTTTAGTTGTTCCTTTTGTATCATCGACAGATAATCGAACGGTGGTCAGAGTATAAAGAGAGAGCACATGTAACCTGAGCGAACGTGCACCGCGAGAGCAGCGTGAATGCGGCGTTGTAACGAATCTTGATGATTTTCGTCGTAGTATGTAGAATTATGCCTGAGATGTCAGAGATGTGTTCCGCACGCGTTTAAAATTCATCTTAACTTCCGTACTCTCCGAAGCGTTTTTCGTGCAAAAAAATTGTATCGTGATCTTTTATCATGGAAATTGAAATTGATTTGACACGCGTCAGTGCAAAGATAGTCTGTTGCATCAGTAGTAAGTGATACTTGTACCCGTCAACGTATACCTTCCTGAAAACTCGTGTTAAGGTTATTTGCAGCTAATAACTGTGTACCGCATCGATTTTCGAGAGAAACGTTTTTGTAAACGGTCTTAAACTTATTCGAGTACAACGTCTCTGTGTTGTGACAGATAAAATGAAGCATTGTTATTAATTCTGAAGCGTTATAGTATTACGACTTTACGCGATCGTGACTTTGTTAGAATTGAGGTTATTTTCTCAAAAACGATCAATTTATTCGTTAACGCGTATCTTGCAAAATCTATCGACGACTTTTTTAAAATTTCGGTTTGATTCTAGAAATCTAATCTATGTAACGTTTTTCTATCGTACGTTATCTCCTTCTTGCTTTTGATTAAGAACCACCCGGTAAAGTTAACGCGGAGAGGGAAGTTGCAACGTGTATCGCAAATCTGTCTCGTTTCTTTTCTTTTTCCCACGTTTCTTATTCGTGAGAAGTTTCATTAATACGACTTTCATTTATTCGACTTCTTTTTCGTATACTATAAGCGTTGAGCTAATTTCGGAAATTTGTTACATCGTTGGCGGTGCTGGGCCTTTTTTACACGAGTTTCTATGTATCGTGAAGCTCTATACGCGTTGTTCGGAAGTTCGATAGTCGAATCGAATGGACAGGTGGCTCTGTGCAAATCTTTCACGGATTCCTCGGTGTGATTTCGATCTCTTTATTCTATTCGACGTTCCATCAATTGTCTTTTCTTCTGCTTTCGCTCGGTAAGAATTTCGAACGACTAATTTTGCCATTTCTGTCAGCTTCAATCTAAATTCGTATTATTAGTTATGCGACGTAAAAGAAATAAAGATCGTCATGTTACAGTTTAAAATACTATGGATCTTGTTTCTTTTGCGATAAGCTTTTGCTTACCACACGTTCGATGATAAATTTTCAGGAATTGCGATTAATTCGCTGATATCGATGCCAGAGGGCAGCATTTAGTTTTGTCAAATAATCATTGTTTACAAAGTCAAATGTAATTATTGACGATTAAAAACGAAGTACTCTCGCTAAATGACTGTTGTTTATGAGTAGATTATCGGAAACGTGATGTTATCGTTTTGGCGAATACTTGTAAAAATCGTAATTCGATATATATTTTAACGAAGAGATATTCAAGCGGTAATTTTTTGATTTAGTTAATTTATCGTAACGTTAAAAGTACGAAAGAGTAAATATCCATTTGCTGGAAATACGTATTCATACGCCAAAATTTATTTATTTAAATCATTACTCTGTAAACAAATTTGTGAATGTCATTGAAACGTGCATAAAGGTACGTGCAAAATTGTGATTAACAAAATTGTACAGATTTTTTTTTTTATAAAAATGCGTAAAATAGAGTGTTCTCTTTTAAAGTTTGCATATTAAAATCTTGATCTTGAAACCGGCGATAAGAGAATGCACACGATATCAGCGCATTGCCGAAGATTTATCTTCGAAGAATTAGGCGGCCTGGTTTCCGATCGGAAAACATAAATCTCGAAAGCTGGCTGGTCGATCGCGTTTGATAAAAGTTCTGGTCGCTAGACTTGCTGAGATTCGTGATCAAAGTTGAGAGTTTCAGCCGAAATTGTTAGCTTTCAACCTTTTCTTCCATGTCGATCTTCAGAAACTTTCTGGACGCTAGTTACTTTCGACTCTATCTGTCGAGTTGTTTTTCGTTGCAAGGAGAATCGATACGTCTCTAGTCTCGACGCATCTTTCCAACTGTCCGGAAGCTGGAGGCATTTCGTGAAACATGTAGAAAATTATAGGAACTTCGCTGAACGATGTTTTGTCCCGAGATGAGACAGACATTAAAATGCGTTTGCACAAAAACGTTTCGATAACTGAGGTTACATTTGATAGACAATCTCTTTCGAAACATTGCCAGAATGGAGTTAACGATCCAAATGAATTGTATAACTGAATAAATATTGCTATCTGTTATCATGAGTTTTTAGAACGTGGGAATTCGTTCAGCGCGGTTTTAAAAGCTTCAGCTTTGTTCTACGCTTTGTGAAAAAGATAACAATAAGCAACGAATGAATAGACAAATACAATATTAAATATACTTTAAAGCTGCAGTATTAAAATTCAAATTGAAACATTTATTTAAAATCTAAATACGAATGTTTTTCAAACGCGTCGCCGATATGAATCAAAAGTTCAATTCTGGATTAACCTAGATCTAAATTAGACTCTACAACTTTTTCAAATATCAGTGGATCATCTACGTGAATCTACTATCTCAAAGAAACCCTCAAGTATAAATAAGCGTCAACGATCGAAAACTTTAGTAGATCCACCAGCCCTTGATACGAAACTACCTAAATATCTAGTTACCAGTAACCGATGTATCACGCTACTGGTATTTGATATTTACTCCAACCCCTATGTTCCACTACAATAAATATAATAAATGTATTTTGTAATCACGGTCCACTTTGAAGACTAATTGTAAACTACCAAGTTAATCTGGTAAAATCAAATATCGGAAGCATGATTGTCATTTCAAGCATCGATGTTCGTACCGCTAAAAGAAATTATAGAACACGTAGAATTACTGTTAATTTCGAGTTGAATTGTTCTTTGGCGAACCGCTGGATAATATGTAATTAACCACTGATTGTCGTGTGATGTTTCAGACGAATTCACGGGCCGTTCGTGTTGCGAAACGAGCCGCGATATCCAGTGACTCGTACGCCGATGAGAGAAAGGACGCGGTTCGCGCGAGTGTTAGCACGCGAACGATCGATTACAGGGCTCGATCGGACATCGTGACTCTGTCTGGTCGTTCGGTGGTAAGGCAAGTCGATGGCAATGGTGTTGCACGAAGTGATGACCTTCTGCGTGGCCGAATTCGGAAGAAGCTCATCTCTGTGTTGCCCCTTACTATTGACGCATACGTACAGAAGACTGAGGTGTATCATTCCGCACTCCAAACAACATATCGCTTATCCACCATAAGGTAAGGAAATGTTTTTTCTACGAAGACCATAGATATGAAATCGATAGAAAAATAAAAGTATAATTATTATGATAGTTACTTTTGAAATATACAGGTTTGATTGATTTTAGTACTTTTATTTTAGCTCTTGTTGGAACGTTTTACTCTTTCTAAAATTCCAGTACGATCAAACCTGGATATCGCTATCAATGATCTAAGTTTATGTACCATCGATATGTTCATTCGTCGTCGGACGAATTTCCGTTAAAAATTATCTGTTCTGAAAATAGATTATCTCTTGGAAAATTATACGATCTCGTAAAAAAGAAGGGCTTTTGTAGTCAACGTCATACGCTTTTGAATGTGAATGATATTAACGTCGAACTCGAGTATTCAGCTTTATGAATAATTTTTTATTCACCTTGATCGGATATATGATAGAACTTTTAAATATATTTGCATAATTCGAACAGGAAGATATTGTTTTGTAAAGTTTCTCATACATATGGCACGAACGTATTTTATTTATTCGTCAAGTGTTTTATATGACGTGTTCCTCCGCATTATTTCTTAAACCGTTTTATAAAAGCTCAGAAGTATAAGTCGTAGAAACTTTTGCATGACGGAACTCTGGTACATTTAAGCAATAATTCTTACACAAATTATCTCCTAATTCTAATTGAAGGGAAACAAGCACGGATTTAAAGATTTTATATAAACTACAAAATACTATAATTCAATTATTATATCACAGTTTCAACATCATAATTTACCTTCTTATAAAATTTATCTACCATTCGTCGTATCAAAATAGGAAATTTCTTCAATCACATGAAATATAGAAGTAATTAGATTATTGTCCATGTTCAATTAATCATGCTTCATCGTCGTACGCGGAATTCGAAAATTATAGATTAAATTTCCTTCGTTTCTGGTGACGTGCGAAATCAGCTTTAAACACGATCGATGAATGACCGATCTATACACGAGACCTGTACATTATATTATTTATCAAAGTTTAATGAAATTCACTGCGCAGAATCGATTGCAACGAAATTTCGCGCACGAGTATACATATAATACACGTTGGATCAACGTATCGTCGTGCGATGTGTTCGAAAACAAACATGCAGCCACGGCGTGCAGAAAGGATGAGCTTCTCTTTCATTTGAGCTTGGCGTCGCTTGATTTGTATTTAAATTTATTCGAGGCTGTTTAACGCGTTCCAGAAACGCATCGCGTCGTAACTCGCATCGCTTTCGAAACTTCCATCGCTTCCGAAACGATACATCGTATCTCTGGAAGCGGTAGAAAATTCGAGGCCACGGGTTAGTCATTAAAAAATTAATTGCGGCATGCGATCTTAACGTATTACCATTTACCTGTTGCGCGTTCGTGACGACGTGTAAAAAGACGCGGTACGATCGAGTCTCGTGAACTGTCTGGTATTACACGGAGGTGGAAACAAACCTGCGATAGAATCGATTGCGATACTTGGTTTTTCTATGAGAAAGTTATCCGGGTTGATCCTATTGTGGACAGTTAATTATAACAGTTTTCGGTTAAGCTTCCACAATATCAATTGTATCATAGTTTCGTCTTTACTCGTGTCCAACAAAAGTTTTCTCATCTTTTCCTTGCCTTTCTTAGTGTAGCGATTCGCATTAGACGAACTAGTATTATATCGGACAGAGAACAAAGCTCACAGGCAGACGTGTCTAAAAGAAGTCTCGTAGGTCGGCCAATCGAACGATATTTGTTAATCGTTGCAACGCCATTACGGGACAAACAACGCAGTTTACTTGGTTAACATCGTTTGCGCGGAAGTAATGTTTGCTTTCGTCAGCGACCCTTGCTTTAAACGAGATTATAGGCCGCAAAGGCGAGCTTTTATTTTTATCTCTATTCACTCCGCAGATCGTGATCTGGCTAATAAGCGTTTTCCGGATGCTATTCTAACCCTTTCTTGTGTACACACTAAAAAGCCGTGACATTTTCCCCCCAGTCGCCAATCGCCTTTTTACGAACTTCTACGTGTCATATTCAAAGGGCCAAATTTTCCTATTCATATCGAGGTACTACCAATTAATATTTAAGTTAAATTACGTTTGGACTTAATTAATCAGTGTACTAAATGCTACAATAAATACAATGGCGATACTTTTTGTGGCCATTCTTTTTACTTCGCTTATTATGTTTCATAAAATATTTGTAGCTATATAATGTTGTTAAAGATCTAAAGTCATTAACAGTGTCTCATAGGCAACATATTGCGCAACAGAATTACCACCGAATAATTACTGCGCGTGACATTTGCATATACACGGCACTCGGTTCGTAGTTATTTTCGTTATTGTTCGTAGAATGTAATGTTTCTAAACAGTCGGTTTCCACTAGAATTGCATGTTTCCAACCCGCCATACATCGCGCTCGACGACACGTGATTAGCAGCTAGCGCTTCCTAATAGAGAGTTTTAATCGCCGTTTGTGTCTATTCTGTTAATGCCGTTAATTATTCTATCGTGACGAACAAAATCGTTTTTCCCCTTGATCGTATAGTATCTTTTTCCGTGGAAATAGAAATAAACATCTCGAGAACTTTTAATCACGGATTGTATTTTATAACTTGGCTTATATATACGTTGTGTTGACACAAATTATCATAGACACATAATTAATAGTTAGATAATCGATTAGACGTTTTTCCTTCTTGTTTCACGCGACAATAATTATTTTCACAAATTGCAACTTGTTTCTCGTTAACCTTTTCTTCGTGAACGAAAGTCTACCTCTGTAATGGTTTCTGTAAAGCGAATATTCGGTATGGAAAAGTGGTTTAATGCGATCGACGGCATAACGAGCTTGTCAGCAAGCTAGAAAGATCGTGTGTTAATTGTTATCGAGTATTAATTAATTCTTTCGAGTAAACGTCATTTTTTTATCTTCGTTAAGGTTTAACGAGGAAAAAAATATGCCGATAACTGTTATATCAAGTAAAAAGTTGAAAGATTCGAAATTTCTTTCTCAACACAGTTTTGTTAGATTTTAACCAGCATTAATTTCACAAAATATCATTTTTATTTTGCGAATTGTTATTTGCGTTTTGTATTAAATACTTATAAGTTCAAGTACGTAGTCGTTCGTTTAATTCGGGTCTGCTTTCGGTTTCAATCGGTTACAAAGATCGACAAAGGGAAGACCTGAAAGTTTGCTTGCCAAAGGACATTGTAGTTTTGTAGAAGAACATTAGTCTCGTTTAATTACTTTTACTTTTCGCCTAGTCCCTCAAAGAGTTGGCAGAATATCAAAAACTCTTTGCCCCTTTGGTTCCTACATCGTTCCATCATTTGCATTCTATTTGCCTTTCTTTTTGCATCGACGAAACATCTTGTTCCTGCATATGGATCGTACAACTTGGTAATGCTATATATCGCTTTCAGTTTACATATATAATCACAGCATATCGGGTTAATCGAAACATTTGTGCGAGGAGACGTTGGTTTTCGATGGAAATTTGATCGAATCCGAATCACGAACTAACGAGCAATCTGGACAAACGAGGCTAATTCATGCGGCCAACTGTCGTGAAAACTCGAGGCACGAGCGTTCTAGAAACGACCGTGTATCTATACGCGTTCTCCGGTGAAGCTTAAATACTCGCAACCTACGTGAAAGCTTCAACCTCGTCAATGAAATGGAGATATAATGGAACGAATTGGGATGGAACGAGGTGACGTGTATTTCGCGAGTATACTCGCACTTTACGCTTGGGCCTGTGTTCTCTTTTATATTTGAAAAGCAGGACGACAAACAGAGCTGTGGCATTTTTGTTCATTTCATCGAAACGTTATGAGAAAATCGAGCGTTCATTGGGTATTTCAATGAACATACGAACCACAACTGCGGAGAGCCATCCTTTTTTCTCCATTTTTATTTCCTATTTGGTTTCGGGGGATTAGGAGATTCTCAACCGAAACCTAACACTTTTTGCTCGATTGGTTTATGGTTTCGCATTGGAGGTTCGCGGTATGTTTGACTGTGAATAAAGCGAACCGTCGAAGTGGATTGGATTTATATTGTTATGGGAACGTTTTACGTTTGACGAATATATGATATAACTTCTTGATGTCTTTTAATGCTTTTTATTGCTGTTCGTGGTTTGAATCGTAATCGTTGGATGTGTAAATTTTATTTGTTCCAGGGAAATAGTTTTTAAGCGATTTGCATTGAGCGTCGTACGATATTTTTATTCTTAATTTGCATATTCATTCTCAGCTCCACGGTTACGATGCTCCTCTTTTTGTATTTTATAAAGATGTTCATTGATTTTCTTGTAGTCTCGTTTTCGTATAGTCGGATATTCCCTACGTCTTTGAAGTTTCATCGCCAAACGGAATTCTCTTTTTTCATCGCGAGTAAAGTTTCTCGTGTTAAAGGGGATGCTTTTGCATGATCTCGTTCCTTCGTCTTCTGAGACGTTATCACAATGCATGGCATGGACCTCTGTTTGCCTTTTGACGTTACCTCGTTTTATTGTTGGACGGTCTTGGAATTTTTATGGTTTAAAGAGGAACTTCCCGCCACTATGCATGTTCCGCGTTTTATCGTCGACGGTTCTCCCGATAGCTAAAACGTGACAAACTACAAACACAACGGAAAATATTTTATCCCTTTCTTCATCGATATCTTCCATCGTGAAAATTTTCCTTCATTGAATTTTTTCAATTGAATTTTTCATAAACAACACGTGTACCGTATGTATAGCATAGTATTCGAATGAAAGATTATTAATTGATTTCTGAGAGACGAAGTCCTCGTGTGTATACGCGTATGTGTATGAGTGTGTGTATTTGACATTCTTTCTATAAACTCGGGCTACAACTTTTTCAACAACCTGCATAATCCGAAGAAACTTGGGAAGACAATGTTTAATCTGCGATGCATTATTAAGAATCGATCCGCGTCATACTTTGCCGACTGATTCCATAGGATCTTTCGATCACGAAGTTCTCACGATGGATCGGGTCTAGCGTCGTATAATTAACTTTTAAATATTTGCTCGCAAAAGAGAGGCGGAGATAGGATTTTAATCGCGAACGGTATTTTTCATCGTGCATGTATGTATGGAATATACGTGATCAGATCGAGCGGAAAAAACATTGAATGGCGCAATCTTGTCTTTCATGTTCCGGGTCACGACCTGGGATGCGCGTGTGCCATTGGATCTTTTTAAAGATTTTTTCCTTGTGTCCATTTCAGCTTTCTTTGGTCTTGCACGTATGCTGTCGTTGCTTTACCGAGAAACTCGTATTTGTTCGAACGTATAATTTATTTTGATGCGTAACAGACAAGGAAACGTATTTGTAATCAACGGGCTAACCCGACATTTGGGACGTCGTTTGTACAGGATCATTTGCATGTCCGTTTCATTCGCGACTGATTTTCTCCGACATTAGGAACAGGTGAGCCGTCAAGCTTTGACATATTTCCGCAACTATTCAGTCTCGTTGCTGCGGTTTGATAAATCCTAGTCGTCCATGCTGACTCATTAGCATAATAGGGGTTAATTTCTAAGCAATGGACAGGTATATGCGTCGACGTATTAACAAGCTCGAATTTTTGGTATTATAAGTTTCAAAAATGTGGAAAAATAATTAAATACGGGCGAAGATAAATGTCTCGAAAGACATAGATTTAGATTTTGGACACCGGGTATAGCGTTCTGGTTAAGCTTAACGAAGATATATTATTTTCTTGCAAAATGTGAAATAGATGCAGCTTTTATGATAATGTCAAGACGAATGTTAGCTATCACGGTAACGTGACTTTGAAATTCCAAAATCTACAGCACGATTCACATTTTCGTCTTTATTACGAGTTATTGATGTCTAATGCTCTAAAACTAGCGGTGCTTTCAGCTGGATTTTCCCCTTATCCCTCTTATAAATCCGTCACGGTAAAAAAATTCTTCTCGTGAATGGGACGCTTTGTCATTTCGCCTTTCAACTAATTTCAGAATACGTCAAGATGGGAGGAAAAGTTGGAGAAAATTCAGCATAAACCAACTCGTTTCTCGTCTTATCTAATTTCTTGCGTATCTTTCATCTGGTTTATGAAAAGCTACGTTCTAAAGATAACTGTACCACTTTTTGCTATCGTACGAAAATATTTGAATTTCGAATCGTTTAAATTGAATTGTCCTGTGTAATACTTTAAATTAATATCTGCGATATTATAAGCACTAAAAATTAAAGCAATAAAATTAAAATTAAAATTTTAATAAATTTCAATAAATCCGAAGCTTTTCATCAATACGATTTACTTCTACTTTTTGGTTGTAAATGCGTTTGTTAACAATGCTGGTCTTTAGCGCTACTTTATCGATGCATTGTCGTATTTGCTACAACTTTTAGTTTAGACATCGTCGTAGTTTACGGATTTTGCGTTGGCCACCATTTCCTGTACAGTGAAATTACTTTCTTTGTTGTATAAAAGCAATGCTTTACGGCAGCTTACGTCAAATAGCGTTACGTATATTAAGAAAAATCTAAGTGGACTAAAGTAAACGTATTTTCTTGTTAAATAATGCATCAGTGAAATAAGTTGATTATGATATAATACTGGTTTAACGACCAACGAATCCACTATCTTTTAATAAACATAATTATTACACAGTGAATAGAAAATTATTTTTTAATCCACAATACATTCAATAACGGAAGTGGCATTTCGCAAAATCAAGAAGAACGAAAAATCTTTTCCATAAGCTTCTTTGCTTCTTTTGAAACCAGTTGTTTAACAAGATAATATTTTCTGATAATATTTGGTGTCATGATAGTTCCATTATTCCGATAACACGTTTGTCTCTAGAATACACACGCTTCTCCCCTGGACATTTTAAACAATTTGAAGATAGAACACATCGACGCCGAGAAAGATGGTCCACAAATCTCGACGTTACATCAGAGTCAGATATATCGTTTTTCTCAGGAATTCTGTCCCGGATAAGTCGGTGCATATAATCAGAATCGAGGAATACGCTATTTTCAAGTGAAATCTTATTTCGTTCAATGTTTAAAGAGATTAAATAATTCCACGTTTTCCGTAGAAATAATTTCTGCTTCGTTTTAATATGATCTCGAAGGATGACACACGTCCATGCTACTTGAGGTCGGAATTTGAGACGATCCTTAGTTCAGATAGTCATTAAAAGATAATTAGTGATTAAAAGTTTGCCGACAAGAGTTGAACTTTTCTGCCACTTTTTGCTCGAGTTAGTCTCAGAACGGTTCGAATAGCGGTTCATTAACGAAAGAAATCACGAATACTTAAGCGGGTTCTTGAGTTTTTACAATTTTCTTTTGAATCTCTTGCAACAACGTGTAAAATATACTTCTTCGGTATTTAAAGATATAACGTCGTGATGGTATTAAAAATATTATTATGTCGATTATAACAATAAGTGCTCTAGATGAGAAACGGAGCAGATAGCGATTATTTAATGCAATCAAATTTATTTTACGTATGTTACATGTACAATTGGTGTTTAAAGAGTAATCGTCTAATGGTCCAAGATAAAAAGGACTACGTTGTTCTGGTCGATTCTGCTTGGGGATAAACCCCACGCGAATCACCCCTTGCGGGTGAAAGTTAAACTTTACCTCGAGAGTATTGCTAATTTAAAACGCCACATTTCCTGCCAACTAGTTGCATTCATTTAAATCACCTACCAAATGTACAGGTCTAATTACAACCAAAGCGAAGAGGGAAAAACATTTTTCAATAATCGTACGATTAATGGAAATTGTTTAATAAAACGATCGACGTGCAATCTTTTGATATCGATGCTCTATTTGTCGACGATTAATTTAATCGAATTGTAATAATATTACAAATGTATTAAAGTAAAACTAATATCTTCATGCCATATATTACTTGACATAATATCAAGGGGTTGATCGTTCCTCTTTGTCTCTGGTCTTAATGTGGCATTTTAACGCGTTCTTCTTATAAAATTATAACGACGATTAAAACGATTGAAACTCGTTTTGTCTCGATGAGAGTCGAGACGAGTTCTGGGTCAAATTCTCGCGGAAAGTTAGCAAGAATGGGCTATACTATTCAAGGATTCACCATTATCTCGAAATGTCAACGAAACGAACGGTCGAGCGAATTCGAATTTTCCATGGAACGGAGCAGTCGTGGAGATAAAACTTGTCGTTAGGTTAGCTTCGTGACGTAGTGGAGTGGTCCAGGATCATCTGGTGTGTATTCGTGAGTAACGTTGGTCGTAGTGAAGGAAACCGGAGCGAAGTAGACCGCGTGGCTTCTAGTTGGAAGTAGAAAGGGTCGATAGCCCTGGTCGTACGGCGCTCGCGCCATCAGCATGCCATAGGCTGTTACGAGAGCACACACGCGCGCGCGCGTTTCCACGGCTCACTGTGTACACAGCAGCCATGGGTTTTGAATCGCGAGTCCTCGTGATCATGTCGATTTCGGCGTTGTTCTGCCGTCTGGTTATCTTCAAACGTATGTGTTTGCTGATTTGATTGATAAACACCATTGTATTTTGAAATGTTTGCGTTCATGATGGCTATGGATTATCGACAGGCAGATTAGACCGAGCGGATTAAGAATTTTCTACGATTAATTTCCACGGTAATATTTGGAAAGATTCGGCGAGAAACTACTTCGAGGATGTTCCCTTGATTCGTTCTTACCATTCTGTAAATTTCATCTTTACATTTTTCATAAGATTCTATGAAATGTATCAACTGTGTACCGAATAGCAAGTTAAGGATTGTGCAACAAATTATTCGGTGACGCGAACGGAGCATAATCTTTGTTTCACATGGCACTAAAATATCATACTGAAAATCGTGCATGAAAGTCGCGCGGTACACGTTTTATCATCATTACTAGCGGGTTTATCGGTAACGTGGTTTCAGGGTATTGCGTAGCATTGCGAGAAATTCCCCTAGAGGGAAACGTGCCGAGACTAGAGGGGGTTGAAGGATTTATAGGAGGAGTAACCCGGATGCTCGAAGTTGAGCCTTCAAACGAAATGTGATTGCAAGTAGAAAGCGACGTTTTTGGACCGACAATCGGTCAATAGTAGGAAGGCGAAAATCAATGCGTCGTGACGGATGGAACTGTAAATATCACTGTCGATATTTCTGGTAAATTATTTTTACGAAATTTTACTTGTAAAATTAATAATACAGAGAGTAAATAGGCAGAACTATACTACGAATGAAACGTATCCTGTTGTTTAAAAGCGAAAACGTCGAAATACAGGATATCTTTGTTCGGTCAATATTTCGATATCGCTGTTTACGCGTTGTATCATATCGTGTACCGTTGTATCATTGTATACCATAGTGTAGTTCACGTTATTGATATCGCGCGGTATTTTTTTCTCTAGAAATTACGTGTGATCTGCAGTTTGAAAATACCGTTTAACGTAACTCTCCGTGGAACATTTTAGTATTTTGTAATATTTTTATAATATGGGGAACAAATACGAATTTGCATTTAATGGAAATACAAGCGGAGATAAATCCTAGAAATCTAGACGAAGTTGAAAATTGAAGAAAATATACAGGATTAGTGTGTGGGACATTCTTTGGCAAGGATACGTTAAATGACATTTAGCATAATTTAGGTAACATCTGTGGAAGAGCAACGAGTAGTCAAAGGGTCGAGAAGCGTAGGGTACAAATAGAATAAAAAGTTTAAACAGCGAATAATTAAGCAGTTGCCTCGTGCAGCTTAAAATGCCACAGCTTAATAATATTAATATGATATCGAGTTAATTCTCATCTGGAACGTCTTTGTAAATCTTCCAGCAATTTCTATTTCTCCTACTATTCCAGTTGCAAATTATATTTTACGGACCATGTGTTTATAAAGACAAATTTAATAAGAAATATCGTACGATAATATTTATAAGAATATTTATAAAACGTAAGTATTTCGTAACATTAATGATATTTTCTCATATGAGGTTGCTCACAATTATTCCATAAACATTGTGTATTACAAAGGAAGAAAATATTGGGACTATCGCGTGTTGATTTAAAATGTTAAACTGTTTAAACTGTTGGCCATGTATATATATATATACATATCTGGTATGCCACTGTTAAGTGATTTGTTACTTGGTCGCGTTTAGTTTAGGAGTTCGGCCCAGGAAATAAATGGATTACACAGTGTGTGAAGTTAACCGCGACAATTTGGTTATACACATTAGAAAATTTGAGTAGGGAATAATGTGCTTAACGCGACGTTGTTACATTTTCTAATTGCGTTGGAAAATAATACTAGAGTAAGAAGCAGTATTAAATTAAAAATATTCGGAAATACATTTTTAAATGAACATCTTATACAATTATAAAGCAGTATCATTCGTTTGTAAAAGTGGAGAAACGTAAGAAAGACCATTTTTTTGTTATAATATAAGTTACACGATGATAAACGAGATACGTAATATCAAACGATTGAAAAATGATTAAATCACCCACGAATGGTCAATTTATATTCGACCATTTCAAAGTTAAATTCATTTCCTTAAGACTCGCGTCCTAAAGTGCTCATCAAGTTCATCAATTTCACGATACAACGTGATTTAAAACACGATAAAAGAGTGCAAACGAATACAATAAGCAAGTAATGGTAATCAAAACTGAAAAACGAGCATTAGATTCGATTCGCGAGAAGAGAAGATTTCATGTCCGATAGGCGAAATCTCGCGGTAACGATAACATCCTCCGTGTCTTACAATTTCCAGAAATGTCAAGGAGCTTCTCATTTCGTGATATAGATTCGCAACAATTTATATCCGCTTCAAAGACAGTTTCCTTGTATTTTCCTTTGCGTCATCTCGCGAAACGTCTTGTTATTTCGCGGAAAGTGTTTCCTAAGAGAACATTCTGTTCCTTTAACAAAGTTTCGTTACTGATGAAAATGCTTGCCTCCGTGACGAGTTTTCGTCACGCCTGTGTTTCGCGAATTTTTCATTGCCTTCTATGAGAAAGTTTCATCCTTTCGCCTGCTGAAGTTCTATTTCTTTCTTTTTCCTTTTTCTTTCGTTGTACAGGGAAATGTACGATTATGTTAAATTCTGCTTTCTTTCCTTTATAGATGTATATTCGTTCCCTTTAGCGTTATGCGTATTTTTTTTTTAAGTCGCTAAACATAAATATCGTTGTAAATATGAAGGTTTCGTGCTTTTAGAAGTTTCCAAATTTTTCACACCGAGAGACTAACTTTTAATCTACCTTGTCGCGAACTATCGTCGATTATCGTATTGTTGGTCTACAACGTATTTTTAATTCTTGTTGTTCCTGCGAGAACTTCTTTAAAATTCGCTTGCGATTACAGTTTCAAACTTAGTTTAAGAATAACGAGTTGTTATAAATATTCTTTATACGTTTTTCATTTAATTAGACCGCGTTGCGTGGTTTCTCTTCGGAAACTTTGTGTCGACAACAGGACGCTGCACTAGTTAAGATCGATAAAGAGATTACTATTTGGTTCCATTAATATTACTTTTCAGCTACTCAGAGTCCGAAGTTTCACGAAAAGAATAATAGGATATCCCAAGGAAGTTTCGCACGATTCTGAAATACGGTGCAGTCGAAGATGTACGAAACGCTCGATGATAAACGACCAGAGAAAACAAACTTGATTAATAAACTTAATCGTCGAGAAAACGACAATGATTTACCTCCAAATAAATATTAAAACGTAGAAGTAAAAAGTAAATATACATTTCAATATTTAAATTTCGATTTTCATCGATTCTTTGTTTATTAAAAAAGAAAAACAAAAATTCATCAGAAATTCCGTTTGTCCATTGCTGTCGAAACTTTCCAAGTTTCAATTTAAATGCAAACATAGTGTCGATAAAGGGCAGTCATTCCGCGACGACCGGAGACTTGTTGAATATCGCGTTTAATATTGTGAGAATTCCGCGTGCGTTGAAGCAGAGCCGGTCAGACAATCGGGTGAGCGCACAGACGACAAAACATTTTTATGAACCAACATAAACGGTGCTCGTCGCGGCCGGTTCGCATCAATCGCTGTTGAGGGCGAGCGCACGATCGATCGGCGGAGAAGCAGTCGAGAGAGCCGACCTGTAAAAGGTGAAATCTTCGTTCATGCAAGCTCTACGCCTTTAGAAAGCGAGGAACACTTGTTGCCCGGTTTCGTTTCTCGAACCTGACGAGTGTCTCGTGCGTGAGACAACGGCACGTAAATAATTTCGCGCGACTTTTCCACCCGTGTGTGGAATTCGTACGCTATCGCTTTCATCCACGTCGAATCAAGCTTGCGTGTTGAACGAACTTTACCTCTTGCATCGCAGGCCTTTTGCTTCTCTTACCGCGATCGCACGTTCGTTCGCTTTTCTCTTTTAAAATATAGTTGCTTACGAAAATATGCGAATATTTATGTTATAGGAAACCTTTTACGAATAAATTGTGCACGTTATACGAAATATCGATTACGTTAGGCGGGAGGAAACGAAAAGGGAAACGGCTGCGAGGTGTGAATTTTACGGATGAATCGTGAGAATGGTGTGAATTATATGGATTTATCGCGGGGATCGTGTGAATTGTACCGAAAACGATGAGATGTGTTAATGTATGTGTAGATATACTGTAATCGTGAGGAGGTATTTGAAGCGTTGCGTTGTTTATGCATTCGATTTGCATGAATTTTGGTTTGTGTGATAGAATGGAAGGTATTGTAGGTCGTTGTTTTAAAGATTAGGCAGATTTAGCATGGAATAACTGTACCATGTACGTATATAATTTACAATACAGTTTCGCTAAGCTTAGCTTTTTAATTCACCCAACTTAACTTTTCAACGTTGATTCTGATTATTTTATTTCGTTTCATTTTACATTTTTGTAGATGTATTTTTGTATAAGCACGATAAATTTATTATATTTATTTCCTCGTGGTATAGAAAAGTATAAAATAACCAATAGTATAAACTATTTGTCGTGTTATATTTGATTTTGTCGTGGACCAATATTTGATGAAAAATGAAAGTTTTAAAAAGAGAGAAAAAGTAATATGACGAATGGAATATTGGTGATCTATAGGATTGAACGAGTTAGGGAGAAGTTGACAAATTGCGAACATGATTGGGAATGGCATACCAGAAATTGGATTATTAGCCAGTTCAATTTAAGGGATCTTGTTTTATCTGCTTCGATCAGAGTTTCTGCTTTTCCCCGATGAAATTCCGTCATAGTTTTTCTTCGGAATGGGTGTTACTTTGACCCAAAACAATATCAGTTCGTTCTCTACTAGATTACTATCGTGAACTAAAACGTACAAGTTGTTCGAAAATTCCCAATGCAGTTTAACAAGTAAGAACGAATTGGAGTTAAGCAGTAGATCAAGGATCTCCGTATAAGAAAATATAGGTATTATTTTTGTTACGAATTATCAACTAAATAGCGATCGGTCAGGTTCAACCGATCGGTTGATATCGCCAACCTTGAATGAGTTAACGTTCAATGTGAAGGTAAATTGAATATATCGAGTGTTAGTATGGTTTGGTACTTTATTCGTACTTTTAGTATACACGAAGACTTTTTGACGTTCTGATCACAACTGTTACGACCGTTCGCGGAGAGACGCGGTCGCGAGGAAAACGCGTCAGCGAGAGGCGTAAATTCTCGCTACGATTCGGTTAATCGACGCCGCGAAGTAGTCGTTCCCCTGTTTCGGTTAAGATAACAGAGGTGGTTGAATGAATATGACACAGTCTAGTAAGTTATATTTCACCGTTTATTCCAACAACTTATAACGAAGGCAGTTACGCTGGTGCGTATGTACGAGATGAGTGAGTGACTGATTTACGGGTGTGTATACCCGGTCAAAGGATGTTGACCGTTCGAAGGATGTAAAATCAGTACTGTCTTGGGAGACGATGCTGTGTCGGAGGAAAGCTAAGGATGGGTGTGTCTAGCGCACGGGACCATCGGATTTATTGGTGACGATTTTAGTTAAGAGAGTGAGGGAAATAGGCTTCGTTGTTAATTGGTTAAACGAAGGGTCTTAACCGCCCTCGAGAGAAAGTGGGTAGTGGGAGGAAAGTTGCATCATACGTGAGAAAAACCAACTTTCCCTTGTCAAGCCGTGGTAGACAATGGTCTTTAGGAATGCTTCGGAAACAGACGTTTGTTTGGTTTGAAGAACCTCTACTAGGAAATTCCTGAGATTTATGGAAGGTACTTGAGACTATTGAGGGTACGCAGTGAGTATCCGAAGACATCTGGTTGCCATCTTGCCCGCGATGTGTGGCCTGGGCTAGGTAGAGTGTTACGCGACGTAACAGGGGGGATGCATTGTCCGAGTCATAAACTGACGGCAACTCTAAATCCCGAACAATTTTATCTTTTTCTTCCGTACGGAAGAAATCATTTTATTGATGATTGGATGAATGGATGAAAACATTTTATTGACATCTCCTTTGTATGTTTCTCTTCTTTTAAATGATATACCTAAAAGCATATATTTTAGCCTCTCTTGCTGTTTACACTACATTACGTACATTTTTAGTACGTGAGAGAAAAATAGGGCGTCGAAGGATTTTCAGTCTATTTATTCTGATTTATTTCGGTAAAACGAATAGTCAGGAAATTTATTCGTTGAATTCAATGAGTAAAGCGAGATAGCGAGCCTACCTATCGTGGTCGTAAATTCTGTATGCGAGCAATTTCATTACTGCGAACGTTGTATAACCATAGTCGCTATTACTGTTTTAACCTGTTATCGGCGTAATGTAAGTCCTATTGCGTTTAATTATTCAGTCTGCCCCATCTCCCTCGTAAATAAAACTGAAGGTGTGTCAATGGAACGTTAATGCCACGCTGAAACGCAAATTCTTTCGTATTATTACGTAACCTGCCATTTATTTATCGTTACCATCAAATCTTCTCCAATTAAGTACGCTATATGTCTCTAATCGATAAATAATGGAAAGAAGAAGAACGACACCGTTATTTAAAAAATGCTTATTAATATATCAACGATCAACTGAGAAGAATTAAGAAATTGTACATTTATCACGACGTCGTAGAATCGTATCTTAAGAAAAATGATTACAAATAATTTCTTATTTTCATTCATTTCCAAGATATTCATTTATATCGTATAAAGGTATTCGTCTGAGTTTTATAACAAAAATATTCCACTAATCGTTCTTGTACGTTGTCAACGACAATCCACTCTTTCGTCACTCTTAAATGACATAAATATATTGAATGGTAGGAACTGGATACAGAGGGGAACAAAAATACGCAATAAGAGAATATCGAGACCGCTGTATTTACCGATGCGTTTAAGCGACGATTAATGTCAGTCGCAGAAAGTGACGGACACAGCTCGCTAAGTATCCCAGCAAATTAAAGCATACGTCAATTAAAAGTCAGCGTACTATGAAATTGTAACGCGACTTCTTCCACTACGAATGGAATCGAACGCAGATCCCTAAATAAACGACACGGCGTTGATAAATGGTATCCTTGTTTTCTTCTACCTTGGTTAGCCATCTATAAACCTTCACATTTACATCAGTCACAGTCGCCTAAATCACTTTGAAAAGATAACGTCGTAAATGAAATTTACACGAACTTTAGAATTTTGTCAGTTAAAAACATCAACTTATCAACTTTACACGCGGCTAAATATAAGTTTGTATCAACTCAGGTAATTGTTAAACATCGCTTAGGCAACGCAAATAGATATGTAGGAATTTTACTTCAAACATGTCGTCGATAATGGAAGAGACTTGGTTAACTCGGAGGGGATTACGCTCGATAGATTTCACGTGGAAAATTAGAAACTTTCGTTACAATCTTTCCGATACATCGGGAAACATTGATTGGAATTTATCGTTGAAATATTACCAATCGAGGGCGCGTGGTAAACAAAAGCTTGAAAATGTTAGAAGCTAGAGATATTTTCTGCATGTTCAATATACATTGATCGTTAATGCTACAAAGAAATTCTACGCGGTAACGTTTAAAGGAAATATTATTATAATACCTGAATTTATAATTATTTTCAGACACGTTAAACGATTTTTTAAATGGATAATTCGTGCGAAGATGCAAGTAAAAAATAATTACGCGATATTAGAGGACGAGAAATTGAATTAAAATAAAATAGCATCGTATCGTCGAATAGTTGCAGAATTATAGAACGCGTTTAACATTTAATTAGAAAATTCTGTCTTCTCAGCATAGAGATGAATCGAGTCCTAAGCACGAAGATTTACCAGATCGAATCCTCTTAAGACCACTATCTCCCTCGACAGGAGCTACCGTTCTCTATTCGTTTACAGTAGATACGGGGAGATTGTTGGACAGCTTTCGGATTGGATTAGCCGGCGGAGTACGTGAGAGCCCCAGCGACATTCCACCTTTCGATCCGTCGAATCCCTTGGCCAAAATGGATACAGACAAGCCGCAGGAGACGGTTTGACTCCGACTTGTGTTTGACCGCTTAATTTATGCGCGCTAAAGTACACCGAAATCATTTCCCTGGTTTTATTCGGTTGCGTCTCTCATGTGGACGATCTTTCAAACGAATTATCGTCGAGATGTTATGCGATGTTAGGCAACAAATCGATTTTTGAATGTAGAACGAACTATTATCGAGAATATTAACACTGAAAATACTTATATTTCTTCTTAAACCAAAAGAAAAAAAAAAAAAAAAAGACTGGAAGTCAGGCATTCGAAAGAATCTTAAATGTCAAGCTCCGGAAAAATACTTGCGTAAAGTACTTACTCTAAAAAAAAGGAGGCTGAGAAGCTCGTGAAAATCTTAAATTTCAACTACCCTCCAACTTACTAATCCATTTCAGACTCGACGGTGCAGTTACTCCGTTATCGCGTCTGATTTTTCACCACTTTCGTCACGTTCTCTCGTTATTTTCAATCTTATCCTCGTTTCCCTTATTTTCTACTGGATCGAATCTCTCTTATGGTCGATTTAAAACGTCGCCGTTATCATCATCCCCATTATCTTATCAAGAGGTTTTCGAGCGTTCCGCTTTCCATTTCTTTCTATTCCGTCGAATTGATCGGCGCTGATGATTTTCAAGGCGGCCCAAGTATCCAGCTATAACGATATTCGTATGCTAATTAAGCGTCGGCCATTCTTTCGTGACTCGATGGCTCGGGTAAGCCGACGCCATTTGTTCGTTACCTTTTCGCTCGCTTTACAGGCTCGTCCTACGCTCCACGGGTCAGGGTAAATCATGTGACGTCATAACAGGGTGTGGTGATTTACGTGAGACTTCGACATTACGGCTACCCTTGCATGAGTGCACCACATCCGTGTGACGAGTCGCAATTGGGCCAACACACGAGCACCTCGACGCAACTGAAACGCTTGAATTTTTGCTCCTCTCGCGGAACGACACGTCCTGCGACAATCGCAACCGGGAACCTGACTTAGCTTTTTCAAATTTCTCGTATTGTACGCTTCGCTTTATCCGTCATTTTCAAACGATTTTACGCATCCTTCAAAAATATAGAAATTACGCCAATCTTTCATTCGTACGTGCACTTTTCCCGCGTGTCTCGCGTGTCAAAGAGGCCGTCGCTTCAGGTCATTTGGCACTGCCTGAAAAGAGCGTCGTGGAAAAGGACCAGTTTCGCTCAATTTACACCATCGCGACGTAAAAACGAACGTCGGTAAGAAAAAGAAAGCACGCGTAGGGATAAGAAATTGGAAACACCGCATACAGATACACCAGTATCGTGATCAATCAAAGCGGCGTTTAATTTTTTTCGTCGCCAACGTTTCAGACGCGGATGCACTGCATCCCGTGTAGTTCGCGTTTCGTTTTTCGTTTCTTTCGAGTTGAACGGGTCTATTTACCGTGCCATCGCTTAGAATGTTCGGTTTTTCCGTGTCGTTCTTTGAAAGCTGATAAAACATCGTTATAGGCGATTAAACGATAGCAAAAAGGCTTGAACAGGATTACTTTCAACTGTTCATGGTGGTTGTTCGATCGGACGATACTTCTCTGGTTTCTAATCCATTTTAAGCAATCGGTCACATCGTATAAGCTATGGATTTAATCGTTGTTCACCGTCTATCTCATTTGTTAGCGAAGCAGATTCGTGGTCCATCAATCGCAAAGAAAGACGGAACGTAGGAAATTTTTTGAAAAATAAATTCCGCTCTGTTCTTTTATTTTCATCGAAGGAAGAAGGAGAAACCAGGAAAGAACACCAAGGACCCAAAGTTGTAGAATATTTCCTAATTAGACTACTCTAGTATCAAACTATAGTTGCTTGAATCGCAATAAACTGTTCTTACTGTAAGTATACGATTCTACAAGCAACGTAGTTGTTCGGACGATATACGAGTCGAGGTTATCAGCGATTCTACGGCATGGGAGATGGGAATTTTTACAAAGCAGTATGCTTCTTTGGTTCCTCTATGTTCCATTGTGGCTGTCCAAGTTATCCCAGGGTGAGTTTCATCGTCGTGATTTCAACGTAAGCGGCCATAAAGGCGTTAGTGTTAAAACGGTGCTCCGGCGAGGTAGACGTTGTTGAAAAGAGAACAAGAGAATCTCCGTGTGTTTGCTTGTATGGGTGTAGGTGGGCTGTCCAACGTACACACACTAACCGCAGACCTAATTGTCTGGCCGCTTGTGTGCGCGCTATTCGCACACAGTGTGTCTTATCGTATGCATTTAGGCCGGCGTCCCAACGTTCGCTAACGATCACTGTAAATGCAGATTTTTGGCCCAAGCTGAAAAACAACGGCATACTTTCACGCCAAGAAGTCGCCGCTGCGCTCTCTATTGTACAGAGGTAGCCGGTGATAAGAAACCTCGAATGCTGGATAAACAGCGTGAACTGAATAATTTCTTGGGATTTTCTTCTTCGCGAAAATACGATTTAGGGGATGAATTTTTGGCCATGGTCTGATTGGTTCGTTTCTTGCCGTTTGCACGAATATCGAGCGTACAGAATATTACGTTATTCTGGACACTAAATACATAACGCGATATTTTGTATTTTATTTTATAAATCGTTTCATTCGTTGAATTCGTTGTCATTTTGCTACACTGTCGAAAGATTAGAAATTTTGGTATTCATACCACTTTTCTTCTAAGCAGCTGCTGCGAAAAACAATGTTCAGGCAAATATTTGTAACGTACATATATCTTAACATATTAAAAGAATCGTCAAAATCGAAGATTGAAATTTTGGAACATATCGTGAACTAGAAACCGTGGAAAGAAATTTCAGTAATTACGTAGAAATTTGAAGAACGGCCAAGAGAATATTCGGAAATCCCCCGGTAATACGTCAATAACGTCGAAAGGAGGAATTCTTTCCAAAAGAGTAGATGATGCGAAAGACCAGCAAAATGAGATCCCTCGCTTCTTTCACATCTCCGCCATAGAGAACTTGTCCGTTTCGTTCTTTTTTCCTCCTCCGCTGTTCGTCCCTTTGCTTCCATCGAACTGTCGATTGTTCTCCACGTTTCGCTCCCTTTATTTCATTTCCTTTCGACCACGCGTCACGATTTTCCGTGAAAATCGACACGGGCTTATAAGGCTGCCATCCAACTGTTCTAATACGACTAAAACGCCTCGATAATCGTTTTGCGTCGAGGGGCTCGGATAGACGATGAAACTGAAAGAAGTTTTATCAATAGGGGGCGTTGAATTATTCCATTACGGAGAAGTTGGTTTTGAAATGAGAGAATCGCCGGAAGAAAAGTAGATATTATCGGGAAGAATCGAATATGAGATTAGCGGTATAATACGTCTGCTAGATCGAAATTTCAAGCATTTAAATCTATCTAGATGTACGAACAATGTTTATGTTCAAAGTATGTTTAGCGATATGTTTGTATAATATTCACTGTTTACGATATCTTTGCATTTAAATAAAAATACGCGTAATATTAGGTTGTCAGAGAAGTTTCTATCGTTTTATAAGATCATAATAGACGAGCAATAATTTCTGTTTTATATTATTTTATCGAATTAGGTATGATCTATTTCGTTATATTTCTATTATTATGTTCCTGCAATATTCAATTCAATAAACTAATATAAAACAAAACACATTGTCCATCTATTGTTTCCTTATAAAACGAAAGAAACTTTTTGGACAACCTAATGATACATATTACGAACCTTGAACATCATTAAATTCACAATCTGTTAACAACATCCAGTATACCGAGAAGAAAAGATCGATGCAGAAGTAATAAATAACTTTAAAACGTGATAAGTTTCCGAATTGAAATATAATAGCGTAGTCCTTAAAGTCTCGTAACAAGCGTGCAAACTAATTACTATAACGGCCACGTAATAGGCTGTGCCACGCACAAATTACCACAGGACTTTCTATCGAAATCGTGCCACGAGAACCACTCACGCGAATTTATTTTCTCAAATTATTATGCCAGACAGTTATAACGAACAAGCTGAAAGTCGTTCCGAAGCAACGTGCACTGTGCAATTTGCAGATAAGTCGCTGTTAAAGGCGCTCATTTTCAAGGTTGTTGCCTGGTTTCTAAGTGACCCTAATCCGGTGTACACGTTTACATGTAACTTCCATAGCGATTACATCTACCGAACGTCTAAAAATATATATTGGGGGCCGTCAGCAGCTAACCTTATCGCAACAGAGATTCGAGTAAAAGATTGATTCCGTCAAAGGATAATGAAGTTTTTATTAGGAGTTGCAACGAAAAAATATTAACTGCCTGAGAAAGGAGTGTATTTGCGATAACATTGTCCATTGTTGTTTGGTACGTTTGTGTTTGAAAGTTTGCTTTACATAGAGATATTTGTACGATCTTTGCAAGTAGAATAGTAGATGCTATGGCCAGACACGCTGGATTCATTTATTAATTGGTCATTGTGCTTATTATCGTGGAAGCGTCGAAGAACCTATAGGGTAGAAAATGGAAGATAATTTCATGCTTGTTACGAGATACAATAGATCGAACTAGGATAAGCTGAAACAAAATTAAATTCAAAATGTACAGAAAGTGAAATATCTCCTTTATCCTTAATGTAACTTAATTTAATCCATTTGCGTAACATTTATTTCGCTATGAACAACGCGCGTTAATTAATTAAATTAAAAATTAAGATCCTTACTGTTTGCTATCATCGTAATCTTCAAATTTAAAATTACTTTTCTTCTATTCGAATAAAATATTTTTACGATTATTCGATATAAATGGAATTATCTCGTTGTTTGTATTAAACGATAACAACTAACGATGTATGACAAAATGCGGTCAGAACAGGCATGAATAATATTTTAATCTCAAATAAAAAGTAAATAATGTTTAATTATCGGCCCAGGAGTTAATCGAATAATTATCTTCTTTATCGCAGAAAGAAAGAAATACCTTTTACGAAGAAAAGTATCTGCTTAAGAACACGAACATCTATCATTAATTACAATTAAGAGCTAAATTTTATTGTTTAAGGAAAGTCAGACGGTCGAACATTAATCACAATTACGACCGATATCGTGAAACTGTTTTTTAACTCGGAAGAATCGATGCGAATCAAAAACTATATTTCTTTCTCAATTAGGTACGCCTCGATGTTAATCTCGCGTTTGCGTAGGAAGGCAATGCGGAGCAAGAGAGGGAAGAAAAGAAGAATAGAGGGCTTCTGAATTACAACTTAAAATTCCGGATGAGGAATCGTGGTTCCCTCGATAGGAGGTTCTCTAGGGCCTCATTTATTCTTCCGCGCTGTTGGCAAGAATCAACGCTAAACATTCTTGCAAAAATTCGTCTTTTACCGCGAGCTGTTCGTCGTTCGGGGATTAATTATAATGGCCCTGAACGGACGAAAATACGCGGACCTTGGTTGTTCGCGCGACCGAGTACTTTCAGCGAGATCTTTCCAAGCTACATTTCTTTCGTTTCTCTTTTGTCTTTTATTTTCCAACCTTTATGCGCTCCATAAAAATTCCTATGCATCTCCAAGCTCGTGAAAAAACTTTTCTCAATCTATTCAAGGTTCATTTTCTATTCTATACTATGGTGTTCGTGTTATTATTAATCAGTTTGTTGTTCTCGACGAATATACTCGCCATGAAAAAATGGCAATATTTTGCGTCGTCTCAAGTCGTCTCTCCCTGTCAGTAATAAAATTAAAAAATAGAACAGTCGTTTCACTACAACTCAATTCTATGTTATAGCAGCCGCACATAGTCCGTGTTTGACGAGTATACTCGTCGTCGCTTGCTTTCTGCGACACATTTTAGATACACACGCAACAGCTAACTGGTTAATTAGAATTTTTTAAATTATTTGTTTACTGTAGCACTGACAGTATGTTTTATACGAATCTGTCGAGATACAAATAGTTTATATAATTGGAGTTCACTGCTTCTCTGATATCTGTGACTTCCTTTTGGCTATCTTTATCGGTAATATCTATCGATAGTTTCATTGATATTTCTAAGAAAACTATTGCTGTACAACTACAAGCTTTTCGGTGTATTTTCAATTTCAGTTAGAAACGTTATCAAGTATTCATTGCACGATATAACATCGATGACATGGCCATTGCGAAGTCATAAATTCCTATTCGTCGAGATCCAAAGATATTTCACCATCTATCTGATAATCTGTACAAATACTCCAAGCAATTTATCTCAACATCCCGAATCTAATTTTGACAAATCTTTCCTCTTAACACGACCTTCTCAAATTACTTCGTTTGTAAGAAACCAAGCCCTAAAAATCCTTCGTAGGGTTCATTTCAACGTTCACTCACTCCGGAAAAACCCCGGCTGCCACACATTTTCCGGATTTTTCCGCGTCGATTGGCCATTTGGCGAAATTGCCGCGTGATTTTCCAACCGTCGCCTTCACTTTTACCCCTCGCCCTCGCCTTTAGGTTCGACGTTTTCGCGTACACGAGCCCTCGCTGGCTCGCCTCGTAATCCCTTGGCACTGGCCAACTACTGGATTGCCTGCGTTCATTGCGACCTAACTATAATTCAGATATGTCCCGTTGGCACAGCCGTTGACAGTCGTACGATTGGTCACATGCCAAACGTCTCCGCGTATGGGGCAAAAGGTTGCTCGAAGCTCGGCCATTTTCCACGCCTCGGTTAACTTCACCAAATACCTAAGCGCAATGGTCAGTTCGAGATACCTTGTCGATGGTATGTACAGAATGCACTTGCGCCTTTCTCTTTTCCTTCATCCTCTTCTTTCCTCTGCTGGCGCGTCACAGTGGTCCTAATTGCCATTCCTGATCTACGATCTTCCGTCAGGCTACCGTTTGCACACGCGCCAGCTTGGGACAGCAGACCGTACCGCCGGCGATTTTACCTTGGCTCGCCTATAAATTACGGCTTGTTACTATTTGGTTTCGAGAACGAGATAACTTGTCCGAATTGTGTAGTTGTAGGTCGACCTGTAGCTTATTGCTACGTGCTGATAATTATGAAAGTCGTTTGAACGAAACATTTGCAGAAATTGAGTGTTATTTTGTATTTCGTTCTTATTTTGCTCATTATTGTTACGTGACGACCTGTAATTTCGTTTTTCCGAATTACGAGGTTAAACGTTTAGAGGCGCTGCGAACATTATCTTTAACACACGCATTGCTTATCCTCGTTGATAGATATTTGGTCAGTAGATTACGTGGCAACGTGTAATCTACTTTCATTGCGCTATACCGGAAAATTAGAGACATTGGCTGTTTCAGGGAGCGGAATGATTTGCACTACTTACGCTTCGAAGTAGAACGACTCGGAATTTATTCAGACAAGAAACATCCGCGCCGCATGCGACACAATTGCTTGTAAAATAAATAAGTCGCGCAGTCTTGTCTTTCTCTGCGATTTACCCTGTGTCACTAATTTAATTATACTTTAATATAACAAAGCGGTTATCGAATAAAAGAGATTTATTAAGCATTATAAATAATAATAGAACGAAGCAACATTTACTCGCATTTATTAAAAGCTGTCAAGCTGTCAAGCACAGTGGAATAATTGTTGCAAAGAATCAATTATACATTATGGGCAAAGAAACTGAATAAACAATTTCTACGTTATTTCTAAAAGTCTAAAAGTATTTGTATTAAAACGTTTGTTTAAGAGTTTCTCGAGGATGAACTTTTTATGAGAAAATGCTACGAGTTCGGAATGTTTAACGAGTGGCTGGATACAGTTTTAAGGAAGTTTACTCGAGATATGAAGATCGAACACAACAACTACGGTCAATCACTATAAACGACTTGACGTACGATCGATCCTCGATGAACGCATTTGTCTTGTAAGCTCCTAAAACACTGCTGCAATAAATTTAAAAACACGAAGACAGCTTAGCATAAAAGAGACTAATACAGTGATTGATATATCAGCTCCATTTGCTTTTTTTATTCGTCAACTAGAAATTACGAGTAAAGTCTGATTATTTGATATTTACGATTTAACATTCCTCTTATCGTCTACTTTTAATATCTCTGTCTTTTGAAGGGAAGCAAATTTACAATTCTAAGGTCGAAGAAGCAATATCATCGCAATCGTTTCAAGCTGACGCGTGATTAGACGCGGAAAGATTTGCAGGAAATATATCGGCGATCGTAAAGTTGCCTACAAAACGTATATTCCTTTCTTTGGCACACGCCTATTGAAGTCGTTACGAAGCTCTAGGTATTCATTTGAATTTAATGTTCGCGCTGATCGATCGTCTTAGACTTTGGACGACGATGGCGAGAGGAAAATGACGCAGCGAAATCAAGCGAGAACCTCGGCGTAGAAGCTTCTCGGACAATAAAGCTTTGATTCATCGCGTTCAACAATTTCACTGTGTGTACTCGTTGATCTATCCGTTGGCTGGTGCCAAGTTTTTTCACGTTCCGCCGTCTGTCTATAAATTTTTCGGTTTCGAATCTCTACCTTCTCTACTAAAGGATATTCGACGAAGAAAGAGAAAAAGAAAAAAAAAGAGCTGTAAGTGGATCGATATCGGATCAAAGGGAACGTTAGCGATCACGTCGTGACAGAATAAACTTTCAGTAATCGAAGGTTCCGCTGCTTTCACCTGACTTTGAGTAATAGAATCTTCTGGAAACGGAAACGCTACGGTGATTATTTTACTGGCGTTGGTTGCGATTTCGAAACGCGTTTCGAAATAGCATCCCCACGGTAATAAAATGGAAATCGAGTTGTACGTGTAGCCATGCCGACGTGGCAACGTCATTATAAGTTTCTGTTGCCGCTGTTATTAGAAAATTCACGTTCCATTGAGTGCGCGGTCTGTCGGCCGGCTTAAAGACGGGTCGACGATAAATTGTTCCACTTTGGATTTATTTGTTTCAAAGAAAAGCTTCGCGGATCGAGGTCGACCCCTATCTTCCGGGAAGGAAAACTTTCTAGCAGAGTGCGATAAAGAATCGCAAGTTTGCGCGATCTTTTGTGTTCATATTTTATCTGCATTCTGGTTGTTGGTTCGAGTAGGAAAGCTGGTTACCTAATGACGGGGAAAATAAGTAAAACGAGACAGAACTTTGACTCGAGGTTTTTAAATGAACTGAAAAATTTCTCCTTAGGCTGCCGTTAAAGCATATGAAGTCTTAATTCGCGGATACTTTATTTCTGCTAGAAAATTTATTTTAATAACGAAGGATATTACGATTTCCGGATAAGTTTGAAAGAACAATTTTTATTTTGCTATAAAAAAATATTTCTTTGGAAATGCGAACGGAGAAAAGTCTTTTATAGCGGATGAAGCGATCGCGAATAAAATGAGTCATTATAGCGACGTGTATCGTGTTCTAACAAATCCCTTGCCAAAATATTCGCTTTCTATCGAAATTGGCGATCTATTCCTGTCGTAGCTGTAGGCGCCGTAAGATGAATATTTCTTTTGCGCTTATCTCCTATGTATGCTACATAATGAAGCTTCTATTTTCTTTAGAAACATAAAAATGATAAAAAAACAGTATGAAGACTTTTTATTTCTAATATGTTGCCCGAATGAGTTTAGTTACTTAATCTGCGTTACCATAGATGTTATAAATTAACATATAAGATCAAATATCGTGATTTGTGGACAGGCATCAAAATTTTGTGCCATGAATTTATGGTAAGGAGCGTTTATCCGGAAAGCCAATGGGCTTCTTGGATGGGCCACTTACTCGGATAGATAGAAGCCTCGTGTCTTGCGGAGCAGTTTCCAGAGACTAAGCACCCAATAACAGATTTCAAAGTGGCTCTCGATCGAAACTGTCCCCCGACACAAGTTTACAGGCTGTAAAATTCTGCCGTTGAATGCGAAATTTTCAACCTGTTCGCGAACGTTTCAACTACACGCGTTGCGTATCTAAACTCTATATTTCATTTCCTTTTTGCTTCTTTTCTCATACTTGTTGCTCGAAGAAGTTTAATTTCATTCTACGCGTTCTGACAGTTCGTCGAAATACGCATCCACTGAACTGAACGTAGCCATTACGAGAGGAATCGAGTACCTTGAATGTTAGGCATCCTCCGATAACCCAATTAATCACGTCCACGACTCGCCTCGTGTGAGCCGTCTGTTTTCGTCCTTGACTCGATTACGTCGCGATAATTAGAGGCGAGATATTTCTCGCGTGCGCCTGCCAGAGCGAGGGGCCAGCCGCGTAATGCCTGCAAGGGCAAAATTTCGACTTGTTCGCCTGCCTATTCGCTTCGCCGCGAAATTCTACCGCTGATTGCTCTAATTATCTCTACCATGGATCTCTCTTGTTTCGTCTCAAATTTAATGCTTTACGAAATTACGCGATACGCATGCTAATGTACGCTTTCCGTCGCTTTCAAGGCTTTTCATTTTCACACCGTCACCCCACGGCCTTAAAGTACGCCTACGCGTAAACGAATAGGTGCATGTATCGTCGTCGAGAAGATTGCTAAATCGATGACGTTAGGTGGTCGTATTTTGCCTAGTGTAGGCGCTAACTACTTTTCTCTTTTCTTCCTAATGGCTATGCAAATATACAATTTCCGTGAATTAATGTAGCGCTTTGATTAAACCTTGTACGTCGTTTAGACTATGTTCGGCCCAATCGCGTTTTTCTATTAATAACACTATGACGGCCGACTAGTTTCGAGCGCGCAACTTTCGCGCCAAGAATTACAAACATAGCTCACTGTGCACTATATATTTTACCAATAATTCGTATACAGTGATTTTATCTACTGAATAAATTATAACGCGGAAGCTTTAACTACGTAAAATCTGCCAAATACATAAATCCGAAGTTAAAAGTCTCAAAGACAAATTCCATCAGATACGTGGCGAAAGATAGCAGACACTGAACGGGTGCGATAAGTCACGGTTGACACTAGACACTGGCGACGTGCACACCTAATCGATTATCGTAGCAAGCTGGGTTGCAATTAATGAGAAAATATGAAGCTACTACACCATTGCTGGCTGATATCCCACACCGTGTGTCTCTTTAACTCTTTCTCTCTCTCTCTCTCTTCATTTGCACATTGTCAGCACATCCCGTGATAACCTGCTCGCACGATAGAATATTTATCGCTGCGCTATGGCTTACAAACGGCATGCAAAATACATGGACGCGCCACGCTGCTGGATATCCGAACAGAAACCGAACGCGCGTCAGCTTTTCCATAGTTGTAGTTAGAAGTAGTTGCTGAAAGTTCCAAGCATGTCCAAGTACGTTATTTTTATGTTAAGAACAGCGTGTCGAAGGGAATATTAGATTATACATGTATACCTAATCCTGAGAATGTCACTGACATTCTTACCAAAGGCTTAAATAGAGTTAAGACTCAGTATTTTACCAAAGCTATGGGGCTTGTAGAAACTACGATCAAAGGGGGACATTGTGTATTAGGCGCGCGGGGGTTATGCCTGTTCACCTAATACGGGCTATGCCCGATACGGGCTATGCCCCACACGGGCTATGCCCCACACGGGCTATGCCCCACACGGCCTATGCCCCACACGGCCTATGCCCGATCATCTAATATGGGCTATGCCCGTTCACCTAATACGGGTTATGCCCGATCATCTAATACGGGTTGTACCCGTTCACCTAATACGTTATGCCTGATCATCTAATGCGGGTTATGCCCGATCATCTAATACGGGTTATGCCCATAGTTGTAGGTTAAAGAGTTAACATAGCTCATTCGTTACGTTTATGGCTGTTGAGGCGAGATGATGGACCAATCTGTCTGGCAGAATTTATACTAAAAATATTGAATCGAATGGGGCTTACGACACACGTTGGTAGAATTTTGCCGTTCGATTCAAGGGCAACGTTGTTTTCTGTGGTCTGCAGAATTTATTGGTTTATGGATGAAATAGGTTCAATTTAGACGGCACATTTTCTCCCTTTCTTTTGAATTCCATACGTCACGGCTTGATCTTCGAAATTTATGAATGAGAATATATTTTGCACGCTCATTGTCGAACGTAAACGATTCGATCCCGTATAGGCATTAGGTTATTTCAGAACGCAATGGCGCACGACCTTAAGGCTTTTATCGTTCACTGACTCGAATAAATCAGAATGGTTCGAATTCGTATAGAGACGACTAAATCAATTCCCTGGGAAATCTCACGTCTCTGAAGTTAATCGATTAAAAGCTACCAACTTACTTCGTCTAATCGTAAACTGAACGTGTATGAAGATAAAACATAAGATTTGTAATCTCAACCGATCTTTCACATTTTACAAATCTTACCTAATTTAGTTTTGTATATATTGGTCCCAACTTCATTATTTTATCGAACGAATGCTACGAATTTGACTTTAATTTAAACAAATGTTTACGCAATGCCATCATCGAGAGAAATGGAAATACATTCGTGCGTGCATACAACTTAGGATAAAATCTATGGTAATAGCGTTGCTATTCATACAGGAAACATAAACGAAACATGTGGAAAATGTATGTAGATACTCTGTATGTGGTAAATAAAGCTGTAACAGAAACACGGCTTAATAAATCTCGACTATTTCATTTCACGCTGAAAAATCTAGAAAATTATAAAATAAAATTCCTTTCGCATGTTCTGGTGTTAATAACACCGCCGCACAATAGCCCGATACTTTCATTCGGAATACCGTCTGATTCGTCTTTTATTAAACTTTCATCCACTGGGCGTGCCGCTTATTACGTTTTCACGGAGAACGTGGCTGGGGCTAAGTGCATGGTAAAAGGCGGCCGTGAAACGAGAGGCAATAAGTGAGCAGCACGGGGTACATATATCTTGTCACGATATCCTTAAACACAGGAACGCTTTGCCAACGGCCAATAAATGCGGCTCTCGCATGGCTAACAACACGGCACAGCTCTCAATCCTAGAAATTCCCAAGTGACTTTCGCCGGTCTTTCTTGTCGGCTGGAAAAACTTTCATCCCCCTTGCGCTACCACCCACTTACTCGGCCACGTTCTTCGTACTCACGCGAACAAGAAGCAACGCGTTCATCTTACGTGATTGTTATTTCGTTTCGAGGCTTGAAAATTCTCCGGAGCATTTCATCGCCGCTACGCGTTGCCCGAATTCAATTTTCTTTTTCCATTAATGTCGCCTACACGCCTGCTTCTCCCTTCTTTGGTTATACGTTAGTCATTTCGTTGCGTGAGAAATTCACTCGGCAGAAACGCCTTCGTGATTGTGTTCCGTGACAGAAACTCCTTCACGTTTCGTCATCCTCAGCTACGCCACGGCCAACATCATCGATTTCTTCCTTTTTGCCGGTTACTCCTGCGTTTAATCTTCGATTTAATCTTCTTGTTTTTCCCCTCTTGAAACTTCTACCTGTTTTCCTTCTTATTCATATCGATCGTATCGGCTTTACAATTATCTCATACTACACATTACTTTTTCATTTACGCACGAACGTTGGCTATCGCTCAAAAGAAAACTTCGTATCTCCGATACAGTTTCTGATTTCACATGTTTATCGAACTTGTAATTTAGAAACTGGCGTTATTTGTGGGAAAATTGAAACGTCGATAAACATGTTTCTGTCTGTACGTACGTAACGTAATATTTCTCCCTATACATAAGTGTAACGTTTTAGTCTTGTTAGTTTTAAAGTTGGCGATGCTTTAACTTCGTGTAAAAATAATGGGCCCGGCGTCGGTATAGTAAAAACTTGAATGTTCCATAAGTTATAAAAGTACATTGGCTTCATAAATGAAAGGCTGAAGCGTAATGGAAAATACGTTGGAAGCAGCAAAAGCTACGCTCTAAGCATGCAGTATAAAACAAATATATAAAAATTTTATAGAATCGAATGATGCATGTAAGAAGCGTACGCCCGTAACTTTTTAATGACTTGCACATTTTGTTATATTAATGTGTTTTCTCTACATTTTAACCGAAGGCAACGTTCATATTTCAATTTTTACATTCAATTTCCATCATACAGTCTATTTGAATTCTACCTTGAAGTAATGTTAAACCCAAATTAATTGTAATCAAAAAGAATAGCTAGGAAAATACGTTGGACTAATTTTTCTGACGATGATCTGTGCTTTATCTGCGCTTTATCTATATTTTATACTTTATACTTTACGATGAAAAGCGAATATTAGCTTTCGTTCTTGAGAGGTGGTAACATCTCTCACGACGTGTTTTCATTGCTTGTTACGTTGAAATTTTAATCGTCGTATCGCGCGATTAATTTCTTTTACGTATCGTAGGTAGAAACTTAACCGGAATGTACTCGTACTTAATGGAATATCGCCGTATTTCTATTGAAATTTATACGCAGAATACGAATATTCACGCGCAGAGTCATGTTTAAATTAAAATATATATTTAATCCCGTTATTCAGCTAACCAAAATGCTTTGATCGCTTTTCGCTGGGAAATCCCAGTGTATTATAGCATATTATCGCGGAATGTCCGAGATAGTTAAGATTTTCAGCTGAAAAAGTCGAGGATCTTAAAACGTCGGCGATGATCCCATTTCTATTCATTACGTTCGAGCACCGTGTTCCATTTTATTTTCCTCCGATCTTTATTTCGCGACACTACATTTTCGTTTTTTCTCGTTTCACATCCTGAAAACCGGGCGGAAGGTCGAAAAATAAATTAAATTATCGCCAGACGGATTAAACAGAGATTGCGGATCTTAGCGCGAATTCAGAACGAAGTAGACACCTCTCCGGATAATTCGATATTACCGTTCGATTCTGAGTATTTCCGTACAAGCCCCGTGCTAATCCGATTTTGCATTGACGAGATTGCATCGTCTACCCGGAAATTCGTCAGGGCAATCTTCCGGTCGAATCTCACAAATCGGGACAATCTAGCGTAAACATTGTCGCGTACGCATTAATTGCTTCGCAGCCTATTTACGCTATTTCATAATTACATTTGTCGTGGTTCGACTTGCCCGATTTCGTTCAATGGGCAATCCATTTCGTTTATTCAGCTCGTGGAAATGATTTTACAAAGTACAGAGAACCGAACGTAATTGAGATATATTGCAATGAAATAACGATATCGGTAAATTTTTTTGTGGAAAGATATTAGACTATAATTTTATTATTTTTGTTATAGTACAGTATAATGCAGTTCTCTTTGCAAGGTAGCTTTATTAAAATAATCATCAATTTTTCTCTTTAAACGAAATGATTCACACGTGATTAACAAGTATAATGGACGTTAAAATTATTTAAAACGTGACCCTTCGATGTTTCATTATCCGAGACTCGATTGAACATTTGAGAAGCGGAGGTTACACGCGTAAAAAAATTAGGCTGAAAGGAGTTATCGATCATTCACTTTCGTTGCCATCCCTTCTTGGTTGATGAAACCACGCAGTTTTGTTTCTCTTATTGACCTAGTTTCCGGGACCGCTCTTATTATTTATTTAAAAGTAGCGTAAACGTATCGTGACACGGCCGTACCAGGGAACTCCTTCCCTTCCTTTTTATTTTTTCACTAAGATGAAACAACGTCAATGTTCTGTACAACGGGAAACATTGGAACTCAAGTTGCCGAAATAATTGTTTAAATATTTGTGAAACGTAGATATTTAAATTGCAGATGTCGTTATTCTATCCTACGTGCTGCAAATCTTTTATTTGGTCTGAATTCTAGTCTTTCGCAATTTTTCGTTTGAAATTAGGAAGATTAACGTAATAATTGTAAAGTAATTTGTAGAAACTAGTTAAACATAACTTATGCGCAAGATTTCCATATTGAATTGGAATTTTGTCAGACTAATTGTCAAAATAATCTTCAGCAATATTTTTACAATACGTACTGCTTATTGCTAAAATTTGTTATCAGCGAAGCACTAAATTGAGATACGTCGATGAAATTAGACAGCGGAAAGAAACACCACTTTAACGAGGTATTCGTTGACCCGGAACTTCAAATGTCACGGAGGGATACACGAACCTTTTTATCCAACGCTTCTTGCACAAATGAGATTATCAAAAACACAAAAATGTAAAATCCTGATCCGAATGGAAGTTCATTGATTTCTTCGCAAAATAAAACGATTGTTTTGGCCGCTATCGTCACATGGATAGAAAATCACTTTTTTTTTTTTATTTCTAGACGCAAAGGAAGACAGTTTTGATTCAGCAACAAGCAGACGCTTCATAGATGTAAATCTCATTAGATTTTTAAATGAGCTTTCTTTGGATGATCGCCAAACACGCGTTTGAGACACTTAAAATCTGTGTGATAATCAATAAATTTTGAGAGTCGCTGTGCGAAAGCAATTTGCCAAATGACTTTCCTGCATTTCTGTAAACGACTGTTAGTCAGACGACAGATGCGACTGCCGTTCTAAAATTAGTTTCGTAAAAGTGCAATTGGATCGTAACTGTTTCAGAAATGTCTCTGGTGTTTCAAAATCCGGTTAATATTTCTGTTCATAACCGTACAACAGTCTAAATAAGTTTATCTTATTTCTATCGCTTATTTTTATATCTTTCCTCGTCGCTCATTTTTATTCCCTTTCGATAATACGATATAATAGGATTTTACAAACAAAAACAAAGTAATTACAAAAGTGCATAGTTTTAAAACCCGTAATAAATTAAGTCTTTCTATTTTTATTAAAGTTGTTCCGTTACATTCCATACATTTTACTTCCTATTTAATCCGAATCTTAAATCCCGAAGAAACTGTAAAACCACCACGTTCAACCTGTAACATCGCCAAAACCCTGTCCATAAAGTTACCAAACATCGCATCGATTAGCCAGAGACAGCTGCTCAATCCCCACCCCAAAAAAGTAATCGTAAAAGCATCGATTAACGAAGCCGGGCGGCGTTAATCGGGGTCTCGCCTTTCTCGAAAGGCGTTCACCGGTCTGGAAGTCGCTCGATTCGCGAGGGTTGAGATTACGTAAAGCGAATGGTCCGTGACCCGGTGGATTTAGAAATCACCGGTCTCGTATCTCGTGTTCCCGATCAGCGTTGTTACACTATTATTAACAAATCAATCAATGACCGATGGTCATCGTATCGCCGCCGTATCCTGTACATGCAGGGATATCGTTCGCGACTGTAAATTCTAGAGAAAGGAGATTTCGCGATTTCGCGTCGTCTCAATAAGACAAGGTTGGCGTGGTGTTCGGCTTCCAGTTAGATAAGATCTGCTTCGCTGGTACCTCTGGGTAGGTGGTCCGATGAAGTGAGCTGATTGTGGAAGCCTGGTTGGCGCTATTTCGAGGGGCAGATTTTCCAGCGGCCGCCAGAAAATATCCTGCAAGATCTGCCGACCCGTAAAACACGGCCAGTAAAACCGCTTTCGAAACGAAAGTTTCAGTCACGCAGATGTTACGCGACCTCGAAGATAATACAGTTCTAGCTATTGCATCGGCTTCCCAGGCGATGAATCACGGATAGACGGAATCAAGGCTCTTTCAAAGATCGATACCACTCGGCCGGGATTCCTCGTATTTTTAGACCGCCTTTTGGACCATTTGCATTCTACCTTCCCTTGATGGAGTGCTTGGGCTATCGATGATGATGAGTACCGCGGGGGGTAAGGTCAAACAGATACGATAGCAGGTTACCGTGGAACCGTTGTACGATGCCTGACGAAAGTTCTTTCGATATATATCTTTCTTTTTCAAGAAGGGGTATGTAGAGATTGGAAACAGAATCTTTGGTAAAATACGCGAGTATCTGTGTTCACTGCTGTTCACCGTTGGCCAGAAGAAACGGTAATGTAATTGTCATGAATATTCAGCTGCAACGTAAATACTGTTTTCGGTACTCTGTCTAAATCGTAGTGATAATAGTAATTTGTAGTGTTGCGGAGTACAAGCTGTTGTTTCAAATTAGGACGAATGAACGTCAATTTAATGCTGATTAGATTAACAAAGCAATTAGTCCACTTCGAATTGCATTCGTTTAACTTTGGCAAATGGTATACGATAAAAAAGTTGCTCGCTTTTAATTAAAATACTTTTAATTAGCAGCAGAACTCCGGACGCAGTTATTTTGCATCGAGCAAGCAAATACAGCGCAAAGATCTTTCCTTATCGAAGTATCGCGCGAAACTTATTTCATCTCTAACAAATTTTCTATTCCTACGATCCCCTCGGACTCTGTGCTCTCTACATTTCCGCATTACCTATACAATTTTCTTCCCTACGATCGTGCTAAATTTTTTCTCCGACATTCTTACTTCGACTCTCTGGTAACGTCACTTCAACGTTCCGCCTTTTCAGGCAGTTTTCCGTCGGGTTTACGAGTCCGAGCGAAAATTCCTGAAATATGCAAATCCCGACTAGCGTATCACAGGAGCGGATTTTTCAGTAGGGTGCCGAAGACGAAAAGCTATGCACCTGGAGCAGACCAGCTAACTTAAACGGCACACGGGATCGAGTATGTACCTACCTGCTCCCGGAACCGCAAGGATTTAGGGTGCCCTGGCGATACTTTTTCCCTTCGCTGTGATAACCTGCCTGTTTGCCTGCTCGATAAATATCGTGTCGTAGAAAAACGAAAACTTGGCGCACTCGCGTTAACTTCCGGCTCCAGAGCGAACGTTTAACGTTAACAGGTTGGAGAGGCGCGGATTTTTGGTGCGATTCTTGTACTTTCGTCTTGTAGTTTCGTCTCTTTCATGACAAGCAACTGGATATAACGCTTTACGATGTAATTTTACAGCGCAGAAACGTCATTTCGTTTGCATGCATAATTTTTAAAAAACGTGACTTTGATAAAGATGGAGATATTTCATTTAATAACAGCGTTGACGAAAATGTTGATAAAGATCTAACGTAACCCTACTGTTGAAAATGACAACGTGAGTTCGTGCTCGCCACCCATATACAGATGCGTTAGTTATAAGAAATTGTAAATAGAAGATAATCCTAGTTACAATCGATAGATTTAGTTGATAGGCTTAAGATGCTTTTTGTTTTTATCCCCATTTTTTGTAAGCGCGTGCAATAAAGTTTTTTTTGGCTCACAACGGTGTGATAGATTTATCCATTCAATAAAGTAATAACTATTGCGATCCTACCTCTGAGTATAGAAATAACAACATCTACCCTGGATATCGTATCGAAATAACTTAAATATTCCTTAACACCGGTATCTTAAACGAAATTTTCTACGTATACGATTAAATGAAGTAGATGGTTCCATAATCGTAATTTGTCTCAATATCGCGAAACTGATCCTTGTGAAACCTCGTGTAAAACGAAGTTAGCCGTACATAGCAAGTAGGTGTAGATTTCAATATCTATTAAGCACATTCAGGTCACGGAGACATTGCTGGCAACAAGTGTCAGCAACGCTTTCCCAAAATTAGCCAATGTAACGCCCTGCTTCGTCGTCATTTGCTTATTAAAATAACCATTATCCAAACTCTTTTTAACGTCAAATAAAATCAGATCAAGCGAATTACGGTCGCTATTTATTCCTCAACAAAACAATATGTTACTTTATTTATGGTTTTCAATTATGTTTCAATTCAATTTTTACCAGACGTACACAAAATAAAACTGTCAGATCAATGCGTAACCTTAAGTTCATGCGATGTTATAAAGAGTAAACTTTATCCTATCAACGCTGACCGAGAGATTGTTTCGGCCCGTATCAATTTATACCGGCAGGAGCAATACAATTCTCCATTCAATTTATAAAAAATGTTATTACCCGACCAACGAAAATTCGACATGCAAATAGGAAGAAATTTCGTCGAACACGTGAACGCTGTTTATTTCAATTGGAATGCGAATCGTTCCCAATTCCCTCGTAAACCGTTCCCGTGTCTCCCAGCATTTTCATAGTCACGCGAGTCGAATGTTTACGAGCAGTTGCACTTTGAGGAGCATAAAAATTTGTTCTTTCAAAGAATAAAGCTTCGAGTGTCTCCGACTGTCGTATCGTGGCGAGTCGATTTAATCCTTCCACGTTACGTAACGCGGTACGAGTGAAATTAATTGCAACGTTACATGCAACATGTGTCAGCATCGGCCACTTCATGCTTACACGTTGCTATCGCTATTTACCCTATCGCCTGGAGATTCGAATATCGCATGATCTAAAACGTTAATGTATCCCGCGTATTTCTTGACGAACTTGTCGAACGAAGCCTCGCCATAGATATTCTATCGACGCAATCTTACAATTTCGTATTTCTTCTTGTTTGGACATTCCTCAAACCTGGAACAAATACAGAAGAATTGCTTTTAACGCAAACGACTTTTCATATCAATTTTATATTGAAATATTTTTTGTCAAAGTTAAATATTCGGTGACGAAAATCTGTGGTTTAAACTAAATTAAATATCGCAGTTTATTCCAAACAAAACGCTATTTTGTGTCACGATATTTGATATCACCATTCGATTTAAGCTACTTTCACGTTACTCGTATATTCTCGTAAAAGTATCTGAAAAAAGAAAGAATCGCGAGATTAAACAGCAGGTGATTAATGTAATGAAATTGTTAGAACTGCTGGCAGCAATTTCACTATGCGTCAAGGGTGACGAATCCGGAGGTAACGAAATTAATATTGGAATCGTCAGGACCAGGTGCGATAGCGATTATTCGCAAGCGAGCCAGTGCGGTCAAGTAATTCGCCAACAACGTTTATTTCCTCACCCATGCAAACCACTTACAAACTAACGATGAGTAACTCGTTAAATGTTCGCCAACACATTGCGTCTGCTAGATATGCCTCCTATTCGCTCGATCGTCCAAATCGTGCGAATTTAACACACACACATATATATATATATATATATATATATATATATATATATATATGCAAATCCACGGTCGTGATATCTATATATATAGATATATATATATAATGCTAGTGCTCTATATGATACGATATCCCGAACGCTGGAACCAGTCGATTGAGAATTGAGATTCCTGTCTAATTCGAGATCATCGAATTAATCGGTTGATCGGCTATCATTTCGACCCGATTCAAACACCGATCGAACGATTTTAATAAGAACATCCTCAAACGTTCTCTTAATTAGCCAGAAAATTTTTGTAGACACAATTTCATGAATTTTTATGAACACAAATAATTCTTATGAACTTTAATGAATTTATAAATCGTAAAAATTGCTTAACCCTGTTACGTTTCTTCGATGAACGCTGAAATTTTCATATTAATAATTCGAAATCGGTAATCTTAGTAATGAACAATTGATGCTGTAAACGCTCTAATTAGCGTTGGTATTTGGAAATACGCGCTCGTCAGTGGACCGTAATCGGCTACGAGATTAGTATTTAGTCCAAAGCGGAATGCAATTAACGAAATAAACAATTCATGCGCAGCCATCGAGAACGCGATGAGAGATACGATGAATTTATCAGAGGTTAATCTCGCCGTGAAGTATCATTTATTCGATCTGGTATCCATTCATAGCGTTACAAGTAGCGTTTACCATTCACTTCCCGTCTAACGTATAAAACGTTTCATTGCTACTTACGCGATGTTCACGAATTGAGCGATATTTTCCTACGACACGTGGCATCGATCGATAAAAACCTGACCAAATCTAGAAATTATGGGGTTGGATTCATAAAGGGAGTTATAGCGTTCGGTTGGGAATCGTTGGCGAACCGTTCACGCGAGCTTAGGAGAGAAAAACTTGAGGCTTGTCGCATGAACATACTCTGATTCTGATCGAGCGTAAAATCGATCCTTCAACTTACAGGCCATATTTTTCATTTTTATCGAGTTCTTTTGGTTGGAAAGAACTAGTCATTTTTAAAAATTGTTCATTATAATCTTAGAATATGTTTGTTGCAAGCTTTAGTTTCTATGATACTTTGCACAACTATATCTTTAAACGCGACAGATTCCTTTTCAAGAGGAAACATTCGCGGAAACATTCTTTTTCGGTCATTGAGTAACATTAACGTAGAAAGACGAAGAAAATCTATTTGTATTTTCTCTTGTAATCTGCGTGTTAATTAAAAAATCAATATGTAAAAAGCTGAAGAAAGAGCTTGAAAGATAGAACTTTTGTGAAGTCGTAATACTCTTCGTAATATTCTCCGGTTCAATGGACCTCGGAAGGTAGAGTAAATAGCACATTTCTCACATCTGTTACGAAAAGCCATAAAGATAGCGTGTCGTGGTAACGCTCATTCATAATGTCGGAAAGCCCAGCTTTAACGTAAATATTTATTCTTGATATTTGGAACCCCTGATTGTGAGTCTCCGTGTTACTTGCAAATTGTATTTACCATTGAAACGAGATGAATCTGCTCAAATCTTGCACGAGTACTTGGAAAATACTATCTATGTAGATCCTTGTTCAACATCAGATTTTCTGATATACATAATTTAGTATATTAAACGTTTCATTTGATATTTCGAATAATCGTTTATTTAATATTTGCAATGCCATTATCATTATTCGCAGCTATTTACTGCTAATAAAATTTTCTTTCATCAAATGCGGCAGGGGCTGGTTCTAGTTCTTGCCAAAAAAATGTCACGCTTCGATCCACTCTAGCTCCTAATTAATATTAAAATATTCCTCGATCGGGGATGCCTCATTTATCATCTCGGCCATGAAGCGTAAAAAGTGAAACTTGAAAAATCGCAAGATCTGTTGACGTTTTATAACTTGGCGTCGCGATTCTTCGCGAGATAGGAAGATCGTACCGATAGACGTGACGGTTTCCAGTGACGACTCGTCGGATGAAATCGCGATCAATTTTTACCAAAGCCAAATACGAGAAATCGTTCGTTTGCCAGGCGATCGCGAACCTTCTGACGTGTAATCAGACCTGAGGAACCGGTATCGGAATAGTAACAGTCACCGTGATTTATTCGCGGCGAATTAGTATTTACGCGGATAGCTTCTTTCTTAGTAACGTCAATATTTTCCCGCTTCCGTAAATTGAGATTTAATTTCGCTGAAATTTTCCGACCGCGATGTTTCATTATTTCGCCTCGTCATTTTCCACGCAAGAAACGCGCCTCTTCACCGGATGAACAAGTTAATCGAGAGAGATTATATTTATCGTTTCTGCAGCTGTATTGTGATCGTTTTTTCATTCTTGAAAGAATTCGGAAATTTGTTCAGCGAAAATACGGTGGCTGCAAAAAATATTAGCTTGTCCGGAAAGTATCTTTCTTTCGCGAACGTGTTTTTTACAACAGTGCACCTTCACACAAACGTGAAACCAAGTCTGTGAAATGTCGCGGTGTTTATCTCAATAGAACAAAATGGATCGTACATAATTCGACAAAATAATATAACACAAAAAACGTTGTCGTATCATTCCCTTTGTATTATTTCCCCATAAAAGGAAAGAAACTTTTCAGACAACCTAATACTTGCACGCAAAACCCTAATCTTCGGAGAAAACGTCTGTCTATAGAGCTTTATATTTTATTTACACAGATCAGATCAGATTTTTCGAACATCCAATAATATGGAAAGTTACTTTCATTTCTATGGTATTATATGGGTAAGTGGATATAGGTTTAAAATCATGAATATTTAAAATCTACGAATTTTTATGTTAATCCGTATTACGCGAAAATAGTGAAATTTATAGGCTTCTACCTATAAATAGTAGCATTTTCAATAATATGTCGTTAAATTGGCTGTTACATATGTTACTTTGAATATTAATTTATGCTTCGGTAAACTGTGATTTATATTGTATCGCTTTGTAATGAATTCCATGTATTCGATAGCTTCGATAACGACGATGCAAAAGCGAGAATAATTTATTTGCGAATACGTAACGAAAACCTAAGAGCGGATGTAGTGTTGAAATTTTTTAAATAATTATCCGTGCGTTTAATCGATGTAAGATATACATGAATTATTAATCTGGGCAATACATCTATAGTTTGATATCTTAAAGGGAGAAAATAGTACGAAACGAGATTGCCATTCACACAGAAATCTTGTAATTCTATAGTATTTATGCGATTAGTCACGATACTGATTTTTGCTGAAATTCCTCGGCGAGAAACGTTAATGGCATGTTGCTGTAAGAAATTTCGATTAACCATTTATTCGAAGTACCATACAAAAAATAATTTTAAGGAAGTTAAGAAAAAACTACAAACTACTAACTACTACTAACAAAAAACTAAAAACTACAATATGTATATTGAATGTATATTGAGAAAAAACACACATATATATATATATATATATGTGAAGAATACAGGTTTCCATATTGTTTACGACAGTTACAAGCAGTTTAAGTAATAAAAAAAATAGACATTATTTTTTTACAATACTCGATCGTTTTAACGGAAATGTAAGCGAAACATCTGCACGAGCAAATCTAATGATTCACGGTACATCGATGGCCGATTATCCAATGTGATATCCATTTGAAAACTCTTGCTTGAAAAATAGCTGTAGCCCAGAGTGGTCGTTTCGAAACAACGACAGAATAAGTGCCCTCGTCTCGCGGTTGTTGGAAATTTACGATATCCTTTAACCTTGGTAGTTGAATGTAGCGTGATTTGCGGCAAGTTAAATAACAACTCGTTCAATCGTCGACAGAACGGAAGCTCTGTTTGAATTCCTCTTAAAACTGCTAGTTACAGCGCTTCATTTTCCGCTACTTGCCCGCTACTTTACATAGATCCGCTTCTAAATTCGCTCGAGGCGATGAACTTTGTTTTCCGCGTTCCGACCGATTCTTAATCCAGATTGAATCGATGTAACTTCGCAGCTCGTTCTCTGTTATCTTCATGGTCGTTTCTGTGTAATACTTCACTATGCGATCGCTAGCAGATATCGAACAGTAATTAGGAATACGTAAGGGACTCGTATCGATAAACGTCTCTAATAAACCGGCAAATAAGAGACTGTTAAGGAAATGCGATAAAACTAGAGAAAATCGTAAAGTTTCTTTTCAGAGCGGCGTATGTACGCGAACATCGAGTATCGATACCGAAGCGCACATAAACCGGCTGAAACAGTTGTAAAAAGGATATCGTAGCAGGACAAGGGATAAGGACGCGTAAACTTGTTATAGGCACACTTCGAGCCGATATAAAAGAACCAACGTAAAAAGCTCGCGAGCCGCGTGGTGTGATAAATCGATCGACCTCGACCCCTGCTGCTGCGGATGGTTGTAAAGGATCTTTTGGGACGAAATATTTATCAAAATTTTAACTGGTTTTCTTAACTGGTTCGTCACGTGTTTCAAAGTGTATGCTTCTTACGTTAAAAAGTTGAAAAGCTTCCAAAGATCAAGCATCGAGATTCAACGGCTCGATGCATTACGTGGGCGGGTCTAAAATAATAGAGTTTTTGATAGGCATGAAAATGATTCTACGATGGAAATAAAATAGGCTAAATTGAACGAGATCGCGTGATAAAAACTTCTCGATTGGGATCGCGCTGAAAATTTCATGTTCCAAGGACGGATGCAAATTAACCTTAATGTCACTTGAGCGTTAATTTTAGATTATATCAAAATCGCATCACCTTCGTTATTTTCTATTCTGTTTCGTTCGTTTCTTTATATACAAATATTTCGCCATATGAATTATTCATCAGGTTATTTCGATTTCATCGGAGATAACAAATTTCGTTTTAAATCAAGCAATCGGTATATAAATTTCTTCTTCTCTATCAACTTACTCTACCAATGTGTTCATCGTGATCAACGTTTCTCCACTTTGCAGGTTGGCTGAAACATTCAAAGTATACTTTTACGTCTTATAACGAACACTTTTCGACTGATTGAGGGAATACGTTCCCAAGGGAATAAAATGAAATTTTCCCGACCTAGATTCGTTCCTATGGCGGAGAAACTCGTACAGTTGTAACGCGAACCTGTAAATAATAATCTAAGTTAGTTTCTCGAGACGCGCGCGTACGAAGAGAGGAGCTGCTGGAAATTTTGCGAAAGAACGGACCCGCGTGTCGAGTGGCGAAAAGGGACTTGCTCGCTGTTTCGTTCAACGCTCGCCTCTCCTTCCTGCTGAAAGAGCCGTATATCTCTTCTTTCCTTAGAAAAGCAACAGAATAGCTGGCCTGAAAGTACATGGAAAACAGGCTTCTTGAAAGAGACAACCGATCCATTCAGGTAGAATCTTTTTCAAAACTCGCTAAATCCACTGTGCGTATAACTGTCGTGTCCACGTTTAAATACAGATGTAAATTTTCTGAAAGAATTTGAACGACGATTACGATACATTACGAAAATTATCGTTGTTTGATTATTTTGATTAGATGATTTGATACTGTAATTTTTGCACTGGGTAATTAATCAGGCAGAAGCGACAAAAGTCTCGATACTTTCGCATATTTACGAAGACGCATCGATATGTCGTACCTTATAAATTTCAATAACTTTACTCTTTTGGAACTTTTGAATGGAAAAGTTGCAAGTTTCATATCAGTCGCTCGGTACTGACTTCCAAACAACACCGATGTTAAAAATCGGAGAGCAGATGCGAAGCATTCTTATCAGCATGGAAACTGAACTTTTGTCGGACTCTGTATATTATCGTTTTTGCGATCTAGTAAGCGACTTGAAAAAAAACAATCACGGAAGCCATAAATCAAACTAGAGAAAACGATAAGCTAATCGGATTTGTCGGATTAGAATTTAAATCCAAATATATTATTTTAAGCAATAAATACATTCGATCTGTCTTTCTAATTCTTTTATCCAAAATGTTTGTTTTGTTTGACAAATGTCTAACAAAAAGCTCACTTGCCTTTGTAACAAGTGTTATTCATTTCTAGTCAGAGTGGAAACTTTCTTTTATTAAAAACCAACCGCACGAATAAATCTACTTCCAAGAAGGAGAGTCAACAAGACAGAAAACGAGAAAAGAAAATGACGACCTAACATTGGCCGTTTCGTTCCACGTCTTAGCTGGCTACAAAAATCTCTGCCGTGCAGATTCAAACGTTCACTCTTTTGTTATGCTCGAGAAATGAAATGAGCGCACGGCTGGATCATTCCCAAGTTAGGTCAATTGTTGTAAAAGCAACGAGTCCTGACCGAGGCAGCGAGCCTTCGACATCGGCCAAATCTCGTTCGACGCGCCTGTATTTTTCCAAAGATACCGTTCGCAGGAGAATTTTCCAATACCCCGGCTTCGTTATCACGATGCGCAAGTTTGTCATGCTCTTTATTCGCCGTGAACACGAATTGGATGTTTCCTCGACATTGAACGTGCGAGCCGCTTAATTGAACGAAGTAGTATACTTTATTGTCGCGAGGATTAATAAAAATAAATGATGCAAGCGTCGATACTCGGAATTATTTGATAACGAACGGGTGATATTTTAATAATTGATTTGCCTGGATTAATTATGAAAATGGGATTACAATAAAAATCATTTTCATACCGTAATGTGTCGCGAGTATTTTTGTAATTGTTCGTCCGATCGGTGGAATCGAATAATATCGAAGAGAATTGAATTAAATTTTGATTTCAATAAGGATAACGGAAAGCGGATTAAGTTAATATCGCGATATTGCAGTTCAAGTTATAGCAAGAATGGTAGCGTACATTGTACAGAGCGATGGATATTTTCGTGTTTCGTCAGATTTTGCATGCAAAGCGCTTCTTCCAGCGGAAGAACTTAGTAGAAGCGTTATCAAAAAAGTTGGAAATACTTTGCACTCGAGTTAAATGTATAAGCTGTAAGAGGTTGGAAAGCAATCCTGAGAAAATCTCGTACTAGTTGTTCGATGAAAATTCTGAAACATAAAATATTTAAGACCTTTCAATTTATCCGTGTGATACTTGTGACCAAGAACAGGATAATCAAAGATATTTCACGTTTCGATTTCGTTTATTACCTTGCAAAGGCGTTCTCTTCTTCCAACTAAATTCACCAAAATAAATATCCTATTTTCATCTTATTCAACGCTCCATAAAGAATCCTCGAGCATCTAAAACGGATAATATCCTCGAAGCCCGCTTGGGCAATCAAATATCGATACTGCACGTTTCACATCGCAACCCAATTATTAGCACCCCGTGCGTGCCGATACATCAAAACCATTCTCTACGGCACAATAAAAATTGAGTTTTCTTCGGGATTAAAACGAAGCTTCCGATCGCGCGGACGTGCCGGATTGTTCCAATAAGGCGGGCAATCCGACTTATATTTTTTTCCAGCAATCGCCTAGCCAGATTGAAATGGAAATACGCGAACTTCGATGGTACGGGTGTCGCGCGTCGGAAACACGAAGAAGAGGAGGAAACGCGGTGAGTCGCGAAACCTGCGAAACGGCCGCGCCCGACAGACAAATTGCATTAAATCTCCATTGGCGGCGCGTGGAAAATATTGACGCCGTCGCGCAGCCCCTTTCGCGTAAATATTGATACTCTGCGAATGAATCGTACCGGTTGCATCTTTCATGTGATCGCCGCTTTCGTTCTCAGTTCGTTTGCTCTCCTGGATGGAAAATAAACTGGAGAAGAAACGAACGAACTCTGGTCTAGAAGCGTATTCGTATAGAGTCGTAGTTCTCTTCTTTGCAGACGTCGCGAGCTTTTCGGTATCTTTATGTCCGTAGTAAAGCATTCACCGTTCAAACTGTCTGCACATACTTGTCTTATTTGCCTGTTTCAAAAGAGGATTACCAGTTTGTTTGTCTCTATGCAGGTCTGTGTGAGTGTGCGTGTGCGTTAAGGCTTGAATATTCGATGTACGAGAAACGCAGTTGAAGAATGCTACGTAGAAGTGAAAATTGACAAATTGGTGGAAATAATAAAGAATTAATTCGAGGGATGCTGTTACTTGTACTTACTTCGAGTACTTGGATTACTTGTACTACGATGAATTGAAAATAACTATCTTGCGATTTGTAACGAGACAAAGTGGTAATTAGATGTTTGTAGATAAATTGGAAATTTGAACGAGAGGATAGGTGAAGCAGATCTAAATCGAATGACTCTGTACAACGAACGCTACTATAGCAATCGATGCATTTCGGACAATGTAACTAAATTGAACGACACTCTAGAATGAATGCAACTTAACTGTTCAATTTTCAGCGCGTTAAAATCTTTTAACAGATACGTTATCGTATAATAAAATGATGCCGAATATTCGACAGTTTTCTAACGTATTATCGCAAGATATTTTCTATTTTTAATAAACTCGTGTAATATAAGATCAAATAACTTTCGTAAGTTCGTCGCTGGTTCTTTTATTAATTTCAATTTACCAGAATGTTGTAATGTATAAATTGAATTAGAAGAGAAAATAAAAGTTCTTTCTTCGCGAACATGAAACATTCTTGAGAAAAGGATTGTCTGACCTAAATAAAAGTGATCTATTATTAACACCCTGAGGAGGTCTGAAATAATTTGATGTTCACCTTTCGTGACTGCAAACTTACACGTGAGTTTCATCCTTTTATCTGTGATCTGTTTAAAGTAATTACGATAACAGACGGCACACTACGCAAAGTAATTTGCAGAAAGATGTATCACGACCGATATAACGCGCGAGAAATGGCAGAATAATTCGTCTACGTTTTCATACCTCCTCGAATATTAAACAGTTGTCAATCTGTTCTGATATTTCCATTTCATATGATACTTGATTTCGCATTACGTATCCAACGATAATTTTTTTCCCAAGTTTTTAAATCTTTAAGATTCTTAAAGATGTATGGTGACAGTTCCAGAAAATTGTATTAGTATTGCTACAGTAATTATTTCCTAATTCTCTGGAATAATATATCTCCCATCACTTTTCCTTCCACTTTTGAGTATAATTTCCTAAGAAGGTATAAGAAAAATTCATCAGAAGTAGAGCCTGCTTGACGTATTCGGGCACTTTTGCTTCTACATCATATTTTATTCATCAAGGTATGATTGATTGCCTTGATTTATAGGGGTTCGTTCAAAAAAGGCTTCGGTTAACTGTTATCCTCTCCGGTGAGCAGACTGATCTAATCAGCCGAAATGATCTAATCGAAAAAGTGTCGAGTTTCTCCTGTTCAACATAGAAACATATCAGTAAAAAAGATTTATACGTATTTCGATTAATTGATCATTGTCGAATCTTCGAAGTAAGTTCGAGTCAAATTATAGTAAGAGAAGGCAATGCTTTTACATTTAACAATAGTTTTCCACTGATTCAATGTTTTAAAATTCTACTATGATAATATTAACATTCGAGAATTTTAATACCGTTTTTAAAATTATTAAACTTTTCCTCTCCATATCTTTCGCTCTGTGCTTGAACATCTTACTATTATATTGTTATTTCGTTCGTCTTATATACCATTATACTATCGTTTTTCATATTGTTCATCGATATTAACGCGACACTAAATTGAAAAATAAGGATTCGCCTCAAGAATGTTATCTTTCTTTTACCATTCTTCTACCATTCAATATATCATTCGAAAACAGATATCTCAATAAACCGATGATACTACAATTTGGCTATTTCAGTGGAAGAAGGTGATGGCCCGTACCACGCGCTCGCGACGAAAAATGGCGAATACGACTGATGCTCCCTCGCCTGCGAGCAGCCTTTTGTCGTCCACCACGACGACCCCGTTCACCAGCCCGACATCGACAAGCTACTCCACCGAGGGCTATACCTTCAATTACAGCGGCCTTCCCAGCCTAGGTGGCTACTCATTGGAGGATTTGAATTACACGGAACTCTGGGTGGACGTATGGAATAGCACCGAGGCCAGTAACGTGACTGAGAGGTTAAATACCACTGTACTGTCATCGGGAGCAGGCTACTGCGACGAATGGGAGGCAGCGCAACACAAACTCTTCCAAGTAAACTCTCCTCTTCATTTCTATAAACGTAGCAATAGCTTGAGTTTACGGGAATTGAGCCATAGATCCGATAGATCGATATTCTATTCGTACTATATTCTAATAAAAATTGACTTTAAGGCAATCGCTGAAAGAAACAATGACGGTCTAACTAAATTGTCGGATTAATCATGTATTACACAATGATAACGAAAATGGGAACTTTCGATAAATTTAAACTAGTACTCGTTTATCCGTTGCTGATCGATAACACCATCGCCATCTTTATCGCCACTTTATTTAACGGGCAATGGATTTAAACGATACGTGAAAACGAATCGAGCAACGAGCAACTATTTATCAACTGGACGAGTTTTGGAAACTATAGCGATATTTTTCAAGCTTTCATCGGCGTCGGTCAGAATATAAGAAAAATTGCAGGTTCATAATTTTTCATTCGCTGTACGTTTTAAAAATCTCTTATAGCGTTTAACTAACTAAAAAAGCAACGAAAGGAAAGGCAAACCAAGAAACACGTACAAATTACTATGCTTTAGTGATTACAATCCCATACATTCCGTACATGAGTTTCTTCGTTAAAAAAAAACAGCCATGGAACAAATCTTCGACAGTTTGAAGAAAAAAAGAACGCGAAAAATCGTAGCTTCCATCTAGGCAGTAGATTCCGTGCAACTAGGGTGGTCTCCAGACGGTCAGTTGAATTTTCTCGGAGCGAGACGAGGCAATCTTGCCGGCTGATGGATTCTCACGGGGAAACCGTTTCGATTTGCCTTTTGCCAGGCGGCGAATCTGTTCTTCGCAGCGGCGTTCCTGGTGCCGCGTTCTTTCAAGGCCTCAGTACTGGCACTGCGCACCTTTCTCACGGCTGGCTTCATGCTGGCCGCTCTCTGGGCTGGAATTACCATATGCGCCCTGGACGCGATGCTATGGTGTCTGGCTCTCGGCCTTCTGAACGGAATCCATTCGCTTATACTAGCCTGTCGATTTCTGCCTCCCGCGCTCAGCCCCGAGCTGGCTGAGCTCTATCTGAAACTCTTTAAGCCGTACAAGGTCAGCAAGAAACACTTCCAGGAGCTGGCCAAGGAGGCAAGGATATTAAAGCTGGACTCCGGTCAGACGTATGCGACAGAAGGCGTCACACCCGCCGACGAACGACTATCGATACTGTTACGTGGCAAGTGAGTATTACGCGACCGTGTCTGTAAAACACAGTGGTTCGCGAGAGTGTTTGAAAACTTACGCATATGTGTATACGAATGTATACACGAAGGAAGAAACAACTCCAAATTAGTCTGCAGCTCCTAATCTCTCGCTACATATCTCAAATTATTGCTTCGGTTTTTGAAACATGTAAACTTTACGATTTTATAACCACACTGTATCTCTTTCATCGATCATATATTCAGAATTTATCGAAAGATAAAATCGAGTGAATAGATAACGCCCCTTTACCGGTGTTTGATCTTCCAGAAGAGATCGAACACCGGCAAAATTACTATTGAAATCTTCTCGAATTCTGGCACCCTCCGGAAGTGGTTCGCGAGAAGTTTGCGTCTGCCATCTCGTATTTTTCCGTATCTTGTTTATACTGTTGATACAAAACAGCCTCTAGCTTTATGTAGTAGCACTAGCTTTCGAAGAAACGTGGAAACGTCAGAGTGTTTAACGAATGGTTCTGTGGAGTTCAGGTTGAAGGTGACCTGCGACGGAACACACTTGCATTACATCAAAGCTTATCAGTTCGTCGACTCGCCGGAATGGGAGGCCATGCACGAGAACATCGACGACGTCTTCCAAGTGACGATTCGAGCGGAGGAGTCTAGCACGTACATCTGTTGGACCAGGCTGAAGTTGCTCAGGGTACTCAGGCATAGGCCCCTGCTCAAGGTCGTCCTCAACACCCTCATCGGTAAGGACATTACGTCCAAGTTGTACGCCCTTAACGAGCAGCTCGCTGGTGTCGCCGCGGCCAGTGAGACAACCACGTCGAATCCTTACAGGGGCGTCGCGAGAAGTCTTAGCGTCGACGCTGTAAACACTGAAACTGCCGGAAGAGTACGATCGACGACGTGGAAGGCACAAAGGAGGCACAGTAATCCGCGTAGCGACAGTAAGTTTCTTCGTTCCTCCTTTTCTATCCAATCGTTTGCTAAAGAGGGAACGCGATATCCGAAGACAGAGCACGTTAATTACCGGATGGGAAGTTTGTCGTTTGGCAAATGTGAGAATATCGTCGGAAGTATTGGAAATTTGTTCGTCAGGTAGATTTTTCAGTTTCGTTACGGTAGATTTGATGATTTCACGCGTTTCGCGTTCCGTTAAACGATAATACGAAAAGTATGGTTTTGCATGATCATCGAAGCGAAGTGAAATATTATTCGATCCAGCTATACTTCATCCTAATCGACGTGTAACAAACGCGCGCCATCGAGCATCTGGGCGCTGAAAGGATTAATTCGAGCTTCATTTCCCAAAGTGAAACCACCGTCATCTAATCGGCCGCAGAAAAACACGTTTCTCGAAATAGAACTGCACGATCACCATTCCCAATTATGCTCTCGGTGAATCCAGATCATCGAACAATCCACATATTCACTCCCCGACTGTCGAATCTCGTAGACAGTGACTGATTTTCGTTGAACACACAGTCGTTCGGTCGATCAATATGAAATAGCAATTAGTCGACTGACACATTGGGAGTGGTGACAAGGATCGAAATGAATTGTCCACAGGGAGTTCGCCATCCCGGTACTCGCACCAATACTGGGCGCCCGTGGTGGCAAATCACTTCCCGCCGAATTCGCCGTTCACCCAGGGTCAAAGCCTCGGGTACACGTTACTGCCGCAGGGTGTTCAGTTTTCGCCACCGCCACGGGCACCCTTTCTGTCGCATCAGCCGTTGACGCGACAGCGTAGCGGTGGCACGAGCGGCGATTACACCCTGCTACCTCAGACACCGAAGCTCGAGAGGAAACGCTCGAAAAAGGGGACGAGAGAGGTGAGTAGTAGTTGTATAGCGAGCACTCACGCTGAATTACCATCGCCTTTCTCTTCGAAATGGGATGTTTAGAGCGTCGCCAGTGGCCATTACTCGCCAGTGGAAGATTGTACCGGATGATGTTGCATTTTTTGCGTTCGAGTCTCTAACGTCGAACGCGGGCTATTTTGTTTCATACAATGCGCGCGGAAGTGGGATTATTTCGTTTTTCGTTTCGTCGATATTCGGTTGGGTTTAAAACGTCGTCGTTGAATTTTTTCAATATCGACGTTGCACGGTAATTTGGGAATGCTCGATCAATTCTCTTATTATCTTTAGGTACGTTCATGTGTTTCCATTTAAACGCATAGAGAAGTTTCTATTCGACAGAAAATTGATCGCGAAACGTAAATTTGACAACCTGCTAAAACTTTTTCGATTAGCTTCCTTCGAAATACAAATAAAACGTACAAATTTCATTCGATAGTGTTCATAATTAAAGTATTGGTAATTGGATCGTTGTAGAGAGTTGGTTGGGAAATGCAACGCTATTAACACAGCGCTAGTAGAGTTGCTCCGAATTGATCAGACGATATGGTACACGGTTGATTCCATAGATCGATTAGAAGGACCGTAGAATTTCACTAAATTAGAGGAAATTAATTTCTGACATTTGTAGTACGTTTTAAAAAAAACAAGTAAAGATTTACTCGAATTCTAACGTTGTCTACAAAAATATTACGTTATAGTTAAATTTGTAACGATATTTCTAATCGCCTCTTGGTCTTCCAACTTGATCCACCTCCACTAGTTTTCGTTGTCGCTGAAAACTACGTTCAGTGACTCTAACGTAGCGCAGCGACTACACAGAAACTTTCATGACACTATTATTCGGCAACCCGTACGCGTTTTTATCCATAGCATCTGTTTATCTGGTTTCACGCGGCTATACAACCAGACTTCTGCAGTCGATGCGACTTTCGGTCGTTTGTCCCATTTCACTTTGCGAATGATTAAGTGTCTATTCGCGAACACGGGCGAGCGTAGCCCGTTCGTCTTCGACTGGAACGTGGAAACCCAGAAGTATCTGCGTCCACGATATAAATCGCCAGGCGGGAATCGGGACAAAAAGCTGGACGAATATATCGCTACAGAAAAACTCAATTACCGCGCGTACTCGAGCCAGAAAAGTGAACCGATATTAAGTTAGCATCGGCTTCGTTTCAGCAGCGCCCCCAGGCTAGATGACTTTATTCTTAAGCCGCGCACAAAAAAAGAAAAAAAAGGTAACAAAATGAACAGAAACCCGACTGTTGTCCACTTGTGAATGGAGCAGCTGTCTCGTAAAACTAAAAGGCTAAAAGAGAGAACACTTCAAGTCACGAGTGTCAGAAAACTAGCTTCCTTCGCACGAACAAATGGTGCGACGTTGGATGCACGTCTCGTTCTCTTTTTACTCTCGTTTACCTCGTTTCAGCAGGGCGAATTTGGCTAATCGACCGTTTCATCCGGAATATTTTTCCGTCCAATGTTTCCTTTCCGTTTCAACTGGATTTTGTGAATTAATTTTTTACCATTTTCCGTAGAATCTTCGATGTAGTTACGATAGCTCGCTCGTTTTTAAAACATCGTTGAACGCGATGCAAAACTCGGAAACAGGCAACAGGCAGCAATGAGGAAAAATCTTCGTTTATAATCGGTCGTGTGCATCGATTATTTAATGCCTCTTGATTTCAAATTCAGAGGTGACGATTCGAGAAAATTATCCAATTTACAAAGGAGGAGTCGTTTTCAAACGAACCACTTCACTAATCACCACTGCAAATAAAGTAATTCAAGAATCGCGCATGGTAGATTCAGGAAAGTTTCTCAGCCGTGCACGATAACATTATGTTTGTGAGCGGCATAATCGTTTTGTAGCAACGAGCGCGATTCAGAGTCACCATTCATCATCGTTCTCCTCTCGGCTGGTTTGCACGATACAAAGGGGGACAAGAGAAGTTTGAATAACACGAAATAATGCTTACGTAATTGCACTGAGGCTCGTTGCCGCGCTTAGATTCACGTAAATAGGATACTTAGAAGGAATCGCGCCAACCGTAAATCCAATTGGGTATTCAGGCAAAAGTTATACAAGAAAATTGCATGTCCGATTCGTTGCACGCACATCAACCTAGTTAGATGAAATATTCGTATGATAACGAGATTAAGATAATCTTCTCGGTAGAAACAGGGACGTGCTTCCTCTAAGTAAACTAATATGTACCATCGTCTATAATTTTATTCATTTACTCGCGTCTGATGAGAATTTTAGAGAACATCTATCATTCGAGCAGCACACAAGAAGAACAAGAAGACAAATTCTCCTTTGTTATATTCTTTTATTTTTGTATCACCGAAAAAAATTTGCAACATTTGATGCATGATCGCAACGCTGACCTTTTGTGACCTAATAAAATGGCCACACGGTTCTCTTATCGGTTTTTCACGAATTACACGGCTTTTGTCCTGCGAAAGTTGGACTGTTTCGTCAATGAAATGTCACAGAATGGTTGATAGCCGAGGAAATTTGTCCCGTGATAACAATGCGAACGATGAAAAAGATTAATAAGGGAGCAGAGATTGTCGCGTGTTAGTACAAATGTTAAGAATGACGGTATCGCGTGTGACGCGTGAATATTTCAGTGGCTCGTGTGCCTCGCGTTCTTAACATGTTTCGTACGATGCATTAAGCAGTACAAGAAGCCTGAAACCGAGCGGTGCAATTTTTAAGAAAACCCCGCGGCTAATTCGCGTCGTTGTCGTGCCTCGTTTCACCGTCAACCAGGTCTTTTAATTAGTCTGGCTAATTCAATTTGACAGGCGTGAAAGTAGTTGTCGCGCGAGCGGGCCTCGATTCACAAGATTGATGGAAGAAGAGGCGAAAAGTAGCGAAAATAGAAATCGGCGCGATTTAAGAAAAATAGTTACAAATTTAAACGCAGATCCGTATTTTATGTGCTGGCACCGAATTATTTTTCAACGAGACAATTATAAGAAAATGTATTAGGTACGACTTTCGTATTACAGTACTTATCATCTAGAAATGACAAATTTCCTTGGTTATTTTGGGACAATCACGATAATGCTACCAAGCTCCTTTCGCTTCTATCTTTGACCTTTTCGTACGCCTCCTTAGTAACACGCCTTTTAGTCTTACGAGGCACGTGTTCAGTAACTAGTAGGCCTTAATGCCTTTTGGGTTGAAAAGCGTTTTAAGGTCTAGGCTACGCTGCTAAGAATTTGCAGTCTTAGTTCTCGGAAATAATGGAAAATTTCCTGTCAGTGTCGTAAAATCCTAGAAATGTCAGATCTTCGACTAATTCAAGAATCTAACGAACTCGAGATACGCTTCAATGGGCTCTAAATAATAATTTAATCGAACGCAACGCAATTTCTAATCTGATGCACTTGGATAACCACTTTACGGCGTACTGCACATATTCGGAAACGCTTAACAGCTATGTTATGCAAATCTAATTACAGAGGCATTTAGGTCGTTAGTGTACGGATCTGTCGCGGAATGCAACGCTTAATTTGTAGCTGTTACTGCAGAGGCCACTTAAATTTCACTTACTCCAACGAATGGGCATCTTCTTATCGTCAATTGCATTTGATAGGTTTTCGTAATATTCATATGCAAATCGTGTTTTCGTAACCTTACAATCGTTACGTGTTTCATTCGCGACGAAGCAAGAGAGAAACAAGAAGCTAAAACTGAACTAAATTTCAAACTATTTACCTTCTTTTTGAAAACGATCTACGTACAACGTAATTCTAGTGGAATACTTAATTTCAATACTACATTGTCCAAGTACTTTCGTTTGATTTCTTTGATTTTGAGAAACCTTCTTTCAGCTAACTCTCTCGTAGTTGTCTTTTACTCGAACGAATTGAAACGTTCACACCCGTGCCAAGTCGCAAGCCAGCTCGACGTCACAGTACGACGTCATACACGAACTGACCAGCCATTTTTCTCCCGTAGAAGCCACACATTACCTAATCGTTCTCTTTTCTGAATTATTCCAGGTAACTTTCGAGACGCCCGTATGACGGTCGCTCGACGGGGAGGGCCCTGCAAGCGTACCACTTCTGTCGCTATCGCCTCAGCGTTCCGCCTAGCCCCGTCGAGATCTCATAAACGCGAACCATCTATCACGGTTCGTTCTGTGAAGCACGTCGCCGCCGTCGTCCGGCTACTAACATAGCACGGCCTATCCAGCAGCAGCCGCCAGAGTGTCGTGTGGCCGCATGGTCGCGTGACGCGGATCCAGACAGACAGACACGGACGACGATGAACACTCGAGCGCAGTTTGTGCATCTATCTGTGTGTATGTGTATGCGCGCGCGTGTCTGTATGCATATATGTGCAAATGTGTGTATGTATGTGTGCGCGCGTCGATGCTCTGTGAACATTCGCGGAACTTCGTTTACGCGAACGCGTGTCCCATTCGCCGAGTACTGTAATCGACGAAGACGCGCAACGGTCTGACCATGTTCATATCCCGCAAGTGCTACGCCTTACACGTAACTGATACACGCAGAGCCACGTAACACGTGCACAATAAAATACCTAAGCAAAACCTAAGCCGTGTGTTCGATATTGATCGTGGTGAAAGGAGTTTGCATGGTGTTCCTCGACACACGAGTGGCCGGTGTCGCGAAACGCGTCTGTTCTCCTTCCACTTCTTCCTCTGCTAATTCTTCCGCTACTTCTTCTTCTTCTTCTTCTTCTTCTTCTTCTCCTGATTCTTTTTCTTCTTCTTCTTCTTCTTCTTCTCCTACATCGAGGAAACGGTGTTCGAAAGAAAGAGGAAGTTAACGTCGTTGGAAGCGAAGGTTCGTCAGGAAGTTACGAAAGACTTGACCAAAAAGCGTGCTGGAAAACTGGGACGAAGAGAAAAGTTTCGCGGGCAGGTGATGAAAGGCGAGAGAGAAATCGAAGGAAGGATAGGCTGCTTGGTAACTCGAATTACACGCTCGTTGAAACATCGAATCCTTCGATCGAGTCTGAAAAGGACGGATGACGAAGTGGAAGGGAGAAATTGAGAAGATCGAGTTTGTGCTTTACATTCGCACAGAAAACCAAGGAAGTAGCTGTTCCGCAATCGTCCAACGGTTTCTAGTCCTCCACCTAAACTTTTATGACCACGCACGCGTTCAATTTTCGCGACGAACTCGCGGCCGCTGTTCAAACGCTTCTTCCTTTCCTCCTTCCGCTCGCAAACGAAATCCATTTCAACGTTCGTTCACACGCGAGTGATGTTCCACGTTATGATCATCGTGGAAGGGCACCCGGGGAAATTTCACGCGTTTGCTATTTTTCGCTCGAAAAGGATCGCCGACAGCGAACACGCAGAAATTCCTACGGAACCATCTAAAGATGATTTAAAAATGAAAAATAGATTATAATTGTATACTTGTGACGAGCGTCGCCGCTGTGTACACCCTTACATCGACTGTGATTATAATGGATATAATTATTAAGTCTTTCAGAGGATGCCGAATAAATACACAGTACAGAAACTCGTTGCGGAACGAGTTAACAAGCGCAGGATTACCTGGGAGTCCTCGAGATCGGTAAGTTTAGACGTCTCGCGATTGCCAGTGGTCTTCCAGTTGAAGTGGAATTTTTAATAATTCATCGTTTCCACGTGTTTGCTAACATTGGTAGAAAATATCGTATAAACGCGGATCGGGGCATTCGCTCTCGTTTTACGATGCGATAACGGCTTACGAATCTTTCTTTCTCTCAAGTCGTTTAGCGCAACAGTCTCGATCCAATAATTCGTTTCATTAAGCAGTCAAGCTTTTTCTTTCTCGCGAAATCGAATTTCACATGATTAGGCAGGCAGTGGAATCGAACGAACCATTGAATTTCCAAAGCGAGTTCATTTAGTTTCCCGTTGAAAAAGAAGCAATTAATTTCCTTTGGACGAGCGATCGGCTCGGCGACTCGCTCTACCACAGATTCGTTGGCTGACGCGTCTCAACTATGATATCGATCTCTCGAGGACGCCAACTGTAGACAAGATCGGATAAGAAACGAAAACCGAGAAAAGAAAAAAAAAACAGGAAAAATGCGATACGCCGAGAACGCAACGCAGAATTTCGAATTACAGACGAGCAGAGATTATGGCCGCTCCTGGGATGATCGAAAAAGGTAATCGAACGTGCACAGAGAAACCGGCGAAAGGGAAGAAACAACGGTAACGTCATCAACAGCAGCTACACAATAACGAGAAACAAGTTGAATGAAAGAAAAAGGAAAGGACGAATTAAAAGAAGAAGAAAGAACAACGAGAGTTCGCGCAAAAGGATGGAACGAAGAAAAGAGAACGAGCGTAATCTCCAGACGTAACGCAATAAGTGCTTCGTTAAAATGAAGAAAAAACCTGCAATAAAGTGCTTCGAAAATAAACAAAAAAAAAAAGATAAAATAAAATAAAAGTAAAGTAAAATCGTAGTTGATTATCGAGAGGGTTAACAGAGCAGAGTTATGGTTTAAGGCGAACCTAAGATTAAAAATTATAACGTACGCGTCGCGCGAGAATACAAAAAGATAAAATATAAAGTAAAAACAGATATAAAATAGAGCACGTGTAGTAGAGGGAAAGGGACGAATATTAAAAGAAAATAAACAAAATTTGAAGAAAATAAAACAATGTGTGTTTGTATGTTTCTATGTTTATATAATCCCCGCGTGTGAGAGCGAGGCCGTAGAAGATCTAATAAGACGCACAAACAATTTAAACGAACGATTTAAAAAAATATAAAATAGAAAAGAACGTGGGATAGGAAATGAGACGAACGAAAAAAGAAGGAAGAGAGAGATGAATGAAAACGGAAGTGAAACGAAGAACGCACGTGTGATGTGAGAAAAAGTAGTGACGGTCGTGTTGGCACAGGCAACCGAAAGCAGGTGCGTGTGTTTGATGTAACGACGATCGAGCAACCCGTTACGTTTGTTGTAAACGTGTCTTGTTGCATCGAGAATTGTAACGCGTGTAGTAGTCGTTGTTCTTGGGCTACGTTCGTTGGAAAATATATCGTGGCTGATAGACCGATGTTGTAAAGCGAACGATGTGTTTGAACGTGGAACATATGTTGCAGTTGATAGTCACTGCCGTAGAAATTGTGAATATATTATCGATAGTGTAAATTTAGAGAGATATCGGATCGACCAGAAGCGAGTTTGGGATTACACATCATGTTTGAAATATTTCAACGAAATTATTAGAAATCGGAGTAAGACGATGAAATGAAATTTACGAAGAAAAAGATATAAAAATTCTCATTAGCCAAAGCGTGTGAATTATTATTAATTATATCGATATCCATTTTACTTTTTTACCACAATTTTCCTTATTTTTAGGATATTTAATTTAGCGAGGCGTTCGCGTTAAATTTAGCATACTAATAATCGTTACACGAATTTAAATCTAAATTAAAATTAAAGTGTCATTCGCAAACATATTTATAAAGGCTGGTAATTATGCTGTATTTAAAAAAGTTCATATATGTTGCTAAAAACAAACTTTGACAATGCCATTAGGATATTAATAAATTCACGATACAACGAAATTTAAGATAATAGATAATCCCAAACTTGCGAAAGATAGCATAAGAGGATTGACGATTACAAAGTTTCTTTTTATTGCTTGTTATTTATCAAAATGACAGGAACGATAATATTTTTTTAGATAACTGTAAATAACACGGACGAAATCACGTTTACTCGTTATGAATGAAAATGTACCTGTTTTAAGCTATCGTGAAATGGTATTTATCTCTCTAGATTTACTACCAGCTTCAAATAACGTTAATAATATCAATGTTTCGTCTATTTTCATTCGCCGTATTTTTGACAAGAAACACCAGTTAGCCATGTTATATAAAATATAATTTGCGATTAATATATCTTGTTAGCAAAATTAAACATTATTTACAGTGCGACGTAGAATTTTATTAATGTCACCGCAAGAACTCGCTTCGCAGCAAACAACGCAGCAACTAATTATTGATATATATATATACGATAATTTGTCGTATCAATTTTTGGAAAAGGACCGAAGTTCGACCAGGTAAGTCATGCGATATCGATTACAGAATACAAAAACATGTTCCAAAAATATCTGAACTCTAATCTCTAAATATCGAAATTATCAATAAACGAAGGAAACTCCGAACAACTTGTCCTCTATCAAATTCTTTCTATTTTTATAACAAATAATTAACCTTGTACGTTACGCTACTACGATCATCGATGAACCTGAATATAATCAAACACACGTATAAAGAAGTTAGGATAGTCATTAAAAAGAAAAAAAAGGCCTCTTCGAGCTTTGGATCGTAATCGCTTCTCGAACAGTTTTTATCGCTATCGTATATTCTTGATATTTAATCACGTAAAGAAACTAACGAGTTGTCGATCGATCGTGATCGATTAGTATCACTATCAAGTACATACATAGTATCGTAATATATAGTTTCTATGACAATACGTAAATGGTAGAGATTCTCGAAAAAAATCCAATTTCTCCGTGGCCGTGTAAAACACAGCGATCATAGAACATATTTACATATTGACGCGCTTATATTTTTATATATGTATAGTAAGAAGAATTGTAAAATAGTATCGTTATAGCGTATTGTACATAAGAGACAGTACTACGTATCGTGGTTAATGGCGTTTCAGCGTTTCTTCGGAATTTTCGAACGCGTTGGCCGAATAGCTGAAAATACTCCAAATACTCCAAATATTCGAATATTCATCACGTAGATCGCTGAACGTTGTTCTCGTTTGAAATTGCACGGTTTCGATTATTTTGCTAAATAATAGCGTTAATTCTTTGTCTGGCATCGTATTTTATTTACTCCGTTCAAAACGTGCTTTTGTTTCGTCATATGGAATTGTTCGACTTTGTGCCTTTTCGGAGGAATAAATTTGACGGGAAATTGTTTGATAACGTATTACGGTTACAAGCAGCCCTTAAATTTTTCAATGAACAATTGGTGTTATCGATATTTGCATATTAAACTTAAAATTAGGTCATAACAAACGTTATCGAATTGTTTGAGTATCATTTAATATTACGAAGTTTCGTTAAAATTTCAGATTAATTTACATAAATGTCTAGTTCACAATGGAACGCGGTTAATATTTAAATAAAATATTTTACTTTTACTAAAGAAACGTTTATGTTTCTTAAGATTATTGCTCTGAGAACATAATACTTTCGAATTGTATTTAATAGCCATTCAACAAGTTACATTATTTCGATTAAAATTTGCTAAGCTGACACATGCCGCTGCTTTCCAGACAAAGTAGCTTATAATGGACAATTGACTTGTTGAAAATACTGGATATTGCCAGTCAAAGAATTAATATTGGCTACGGAAACCAAGACGGTGTCGATGGTATTAGTAGTAGCGGATTGTACAAGTCAGACGTGGCTCGGAGCCGTCAGATTCTAAAATATCTCTGTTTTATTTCTCGTTGTTTCTGTTTGCCGAATTTCAGAGAGAGTGGAAATAAAAATCATCCGGATTAAGTATTAATATACATAACATATAGACCTGTATATTTCATTTCCAGTAAAAAAATTATTAACTTTTGCGTTAAATTAGGATCGCGCGAAATAAAAAATGAATATTACTAATGAAATTGTTTTAGTTTCTTGGGATTAAAAGTTTAAATCATACTTTATCACATTTCTTTCTTTTTTTACGGTGTAAAAAATGAATAAGTCAAATTACATCATTGCGAAATACGCAGTTTTACATCGAGTGAAATTACAATGAAATTTAATACTTTTCGCTCAACGTACCTACAACGTCCCATTTATCGGTATAGTATCTCCAGTGTTCCACTCGTTTTGCTAACAAGAAGAACGTTAATAACAGAAATGTCACGGATCATTTTTATCATTGTAGAATTTTCCACTATCGAGAGATATTTTAATCGATAACGATACCTACAATTTCTTTTATGTGAATCACCTTTGCAAATCCTCATATTTGTCGTATGTTTCGCTATTATCATCGAAACAGGAATCGAAGCGTACGATAAAAGAGAGAATTAATTAGCGTTCTGTTTGATTCGACGAATTCAGAGGACCTTCGAGTATTCTCATCTGCACCGGTATTATCCATCTACCAATTATACGCGTGTTCCTCTGAAACAACGATCTCTCTTCGATTCCACGAATTTCCAAGAACGTTACGCTTTGATCTCTCGCTTGTAGGCAGAGAATGCGTACAGCAGATAATTGTTCCCTTTTACCTTTACGACGTACGCTATCGCTCAAATGTATCCAAACATTTGATTCTTAACAAGACTATTCAGACGATTCACGTTAGAGGTGAAAATCCTTTTATATAAAATTTTCTCTTTTGTTACCATCGAATGAACGAAAATGAAATAATTTATCTGTTGAATCAATCATTAGTTAACAAATATTCTTACTTATTTCAGTAGCATTTAGGTACGTATCGTTATTATAAATTACGAATCGATCAAGTGTGCGAATATTTGCAAGCGGTAGCATAAATCTGACGTTAGAAGATTCTGAAAATCGTAGAAAAACGATGGACATCGAAGAAAGTAAACAGCAATTATAACATCGTGTAACGAGGTACATGGCGTCGGACACGCGTTCTACGTGTCCTGGTTCCTTGAATTCGTCGATATTGGCATGAAACCAGCTGAGCGGCGAACGTCTGGCTAGATTTTAGGCCGAGTTATTTACATACGAATGGAGACTGAACCGAATGCATTTGCCAAACATTTTTTTCTTCCACAGCCCCACGCTCGATATTTTCGACATCCGCAGATCCGCTTGTACAGTATGTCTCGTATAATGTGAACAAGAATGCATTTGGAGGTGAGAGGGGACAGCTGGTGATTCATGGGACGCGTGTCGCGTCGAATCGTTAATCGTTTAGCCGATAATACTGTTTCCGGTCAATACGCACGAAAATCGTAATTAATGCCTGAAATGTGCAGAATTTTGATGCGCCCTGTAACTCTGTTTCAAAGTGCGCAACGATGCACGAACATTCCGGCGAATTCTCAAAATATTTAATATTGGGAAAATGTGGTACGTTTACGGAGCTTAATTCGCATGTTTTCAAGCGATGCAGATGGTTATAAATGACGCGATAGAAATTCACTGACCGTTTCCCGCCTTTCCTAAATTTAGATATTTTTCACTGTTACAAATAGGTACGACGCCTTTTTTATTTCCTCATAATTTCGATGTGCCAATTTTCTTTCCTCTTAGCACGAATTTCTGAAATTTCTCAAACGTTTGTTCTCCTTCACCTGATATTTTGACGTTGGTGCGTTCGAAAAGTTTACACAGGAATTTAAGAGAAATTTGCAGGCTATGAACTTTCGTAAAAATAGGAATTTTATGGAATAATAAACAGACCGTTATTTGCAGTGGCTTTCACGAACCTCTTCTCTGTAGATTTCGATCTGTTACTGCCTGAAAATACAAAGATTCGAGATTTCCACGCTCGAGTAGCCACAAAAGATTACTCGAAGCGACAAGATCATAGCGTTCCCGTTTCGCGCGAAAAAATGCTCTGGATCAATAGAAAAGAATTCAGCTCGAATAATGTTTCCTCTGTCCGGTAATCGGGAGGAACGTTGTTTTAATCGCAATCAAGTAGGACAAAAAGACATCGATAATCGTATCGAGTGTCGGGTGTTAGCTCATCCTTTGTGTACTTTTCCTACCGATGATTCTCATCGATTTTCGATTATCTCCGTTTTCGTAATGAATATTCCTAAAAGGATTGGCGCGAACCGATGGTTAACGAACGCGAAGAAAAGTGGCCGAAAGGTTTTGCACGAAAATGAACCGTTTCCACAACGTTTCGTGAGAAAATTCATGCCTTTAATTCTTCACGCGAATCAACCGATCTATGTATCACTTTGAATTACAAAATTCGGCCTAGTTCAGCGTGCCGTGTTCGATTTGAATTATTTATTACCGTTGCAATTAATTACGAGAAGGAACACCAGCTGTACCTGTCGCAACGAGGGATAATTTTCTAATGTATTGGAAATAAATTCCAGCCATCCAACTAACGAATAATGTCTCTAAATAATGAAGAATTCCGATTAAAATGTTAATGATTGCTTTATATTACATTAAACATAAACGTAATATAATTCGAAATCCGAGATATTATAATTTCCACAAAGATTCATGGCATTTTCAACATAATGTACGATGAATAGGCCAACTAAATCTGCTTAAGAAGGAAGCACAAGTTATATCGAACCAAATTATCGAGCGTAAATTCTTGTCATCGTTACTCCGTTATTTGCGAAAAATGTATACCTATCGTAAAATTCAAAAGCTTGAGGAAAACAACTTCCTTTCGACATCGTATACCCGGCACAAAACTCGGTAAAATTTGACCTCTCTTTATCTCTTCCATACCACGTGGCAACCGAGATTTTGTCAAAAAGCGGTCTTGCCAAAAGCCTGACATTCGTTTAAGCGAAATCGTATTTTCCGACGAAGCGTAGCGTTTACCGTAGAGAACGAGAGCCCGAAGAGCGTTTTTCTCCACGTTGCTTCGCGTTATCCGTAGAACAGCGAACAGGAACGGCGTGCAAAAAATAATTGGAAGCGAGACGAGAATATGCGAATAGAAAGAAAGAACGAACGAGAATAAGACAGCAAAAAAACAAACAAAAAAAAAAGAGAGGAAAGATCGAACGATGATGAATGGCAACAACAGCACTGTATATTATTGCAATTATTTATTATTACGACATGTTCGTTGACTATTATGTTAGAAATAAAAACTACATTGAGAAACTGGCCGAGTAAAATGAATTTCTAATGGGACAAACCCTGGAAATATTTCCATTTTTCCCCGAGATCTGCCTTATTCATCCCACTCTGGCCTTTATTCTGCCCCTATCGTTTCATTCTCCGGCCCCTTTCGCTCTCTATAGTCACGGAAACAACGAAGTGGGAACGCGAGGGCACTCGAGCCGGAAGAAAAACGGAACAAGAGACGAGGACGTGGCTGAAGGCACCGCTTCGAAACACAATATTTGCTGTTTCTTCATCGCCCGCCCACTCAAGAACGATTCCACGAGTTTTCGAGTGCTCGATCGCTGGTATTAGATTCACCATCCTCGAAACAGAGAGTATTCGCTCGTTTCGCAGAATTATTCGAAGGGTGAAAGCTTGGACTAAAGAGAAGAACTTTCGAGGAGGGTCGAGTCATTCGGCAGATGAATACATATTTATCCCGAGCCATTTCGCTCTTTCAAATCGTTGTTATATATCCTTCCTCGATATTTCTTCCTGCGTGGAAGATAGATTCGATAGATTTGTGATAATGTATTCAGCACGATGATACGTATTTAAAAAAATCTAATGTTTCTCTGCGTTAAAGATTTACAAACTGCGATAGCTTCCAAAGGATCCGCGGAATTTCTGAAAATTCAGAGACAGTGGCGGTGCTAAGTTTAGCTTTGTAAACTTGTTACCCTTTGTAAACTCGTTAATTATCGTACAGCTATTGTCACCTAATTCTCTTCTCCTTTGGTTCCCTTTTTTTTGCTGTAGTACACTTTTTGCGGAATCAACGGATTTTTAATTAATTGCTAAATGCACGTTCCATCGAGCAATCAGAAAGATCCTGTTTATCCGAAACAATGCATTGGAAAAGGGTGGCACGGACAAAAATCAATATTTCGTATTGTTTAAAGGCTCCTACCGCAGACCCGTGCCATTCGGGTGGCATTTATTCTCTCGTCTACCATTTACTGATAAACGATTCTAGACAAAAGACTGAAAGTAAATTTCGCGTGTCTTTTCCTAGTTGAAATAATATCTCGATAAATATTGGAACAGTGATATGTAGGATAGCAATAGACTTCATAAATAACAATAATTTGTTTTTATTCTATCTGCCCCTCTATAAAGAACAGATATTTCTTTTCACTTCCTCGTTCATTCCCTCTGTTCGAAAAATATCGTATTGTCCTGTGCTTTTTCGTGCTGTATGGCTTCATTCACGTATTTAATTTATGCGTTCCGCTAAAAATCTCGTTCTTGCGTGGGAAACGACCGAAAAGAAATTATAGTAAACGTAGCAAATAAATTTATTTCTTAATTTTAGACTTCAATACTATATTCCACTATTATATATAACTGACTTAATAAATAGCTAAAGATGTAGTAATTTTTTATTAAACGATAATTTAATTTTAAGCTTGATAGAAATACCGTTTTAAATACAAATTAGAATTTCTAAATTCGTTTCTGTCGAATATTTTCAAAATGAGGTGTTGGAGCCCAATATTCCGTTGATTGTGGCACGGGTGTTGTTAAATTTGCATACGTTCTTGATAATGATGGTAAATTTACTTCGGTGGTATTCGTTTTATCTATAATCTTTATATTTTTGTCACTGTCCGATCTTGATATTTTGATATGCAGTTTGGGATTTTCACCTTTGACCATCTGCAATCATTAGAAAGAACATTAAATGAACAAAATCTACGAGTAAATTATTAATTTCGAGTTACAGCTACAGGTATCACGATTCGAATTAAACATCTACCACTCGTCTTTTTCGTCGTTGTCTCGTTTCTAATAAGAGATTTTTCAAATAAAATTCTCCAATCTGCGTTTCACATAATAACGTAATAAATGATTTCACAATGATTTAGTATGCACCGATCTCACGTTTTATCATAAAAATTATATAGTATCATAAATCGGATAAAAAATCATGATATGATATACGTACAAATAATAATTTCATATACAGTTTAATTCTAGTTCTACCTTATTTCTAATTTCTCACAAAGTTCTTGTATATGTTCGTTTTATTTTTACTTTAAATATACGCATAATGTTTCGAATTTTAAATATCTCCGTATTAAAATTTATATTTCGATATTTTTATATTAAAATTCGCATTTTAATATTCCTGTACCGATATCCATATTCTAACACTTTCGCATTGAAATTATTTGAATTACGACATAATGACTTTTTACTACTAAATCATTTTTCTACGTGTTTCTAGATGGAACATTTAACTCGTACCTAACATAATACATATACCATATACGTATTCTGCGATTTTTACCTTTATCTGCATCTTTTTGTTATTAACGTTCACCACTTTCGATTCAACGTCATCTTCATCCTCGATATAATCATTTTCTATAGTATACACAGGTATAGAAATTCTTTCGTAATTCCTTTTCCGCTTTTCATAATTATCGTCTTCGTATTTATCTTCTTCTTTAGGTAATTGTATCACGATGGTGTAAGGATGATGATTTTCGGCGCGTCCATCAAAATCGTCTCTCGTAGAACCATATCTGAAACGTCTGTTTATTGCTCTAGCGACTCTCATAACGAAGCAAATTTTAATTACGAGCCACGATAAATCTGTTAGTGAACTGTTCTACAAATAACTTGCGATCTAGTTTTCAATCCAATTACCAAAAAACCAGACGTTTCGAGTCGAATCACTCGAGCTTGCACAATTTTATAATTAAATTTAATGCCAAAAATATCGAAATTTCCCAGTCTCCCTCCCCGTGATTGTCAAGCACGTGACGCAGTCGATAAATCTACGACGTCGAACCGACAAATTAAACCGGGGATTTTGTAAAGTGGCACAGACAATGCGTCGTTTATTGACATCTGGCTTTATGCTTTTGGGCATGTGGTCATTAAAACGCGGGAAATTAGTACAACTGTCAATAATTGGAATTTAACGAACTCTACGATCGTCGATGATCTTAATTTTCAGAATATACCTCGCGTCTTTTTTATCTTAAATTTATTTTTCTTAATTCTACTTTTTACGTTATACGTGCAATGCCCGATTCAGAATAAATAGTAATCGGAGTATGAAATTCCTAACTGAACGAAGCGAACTAAGTTCGCTATTAAATAATACTGCATAAATAAGGAAAAATACGTAAGAATACGATCTTCGTATCGCGCAACTCAATACTCACTCCGTACCTATTATAACTTGGCCTTCGAGAATAATGGTCTTCCGGTGATATCCTCTTAGAATGGTAGAACTTGGATGATTTGTGATCCGCGTACGATCGAGGCCGCCACCATGGTCTACGTTGATAGTACTTGTACGGCCTGATCAGTTTGTAACCGTCTCCCATTTCGATAATTTCGAACAGCAACGCGAAAAGTGCAACTAGAAAACAGCGCTAGTGAAGCAACAAATTATTGATTTTATACGATTGAAAAAGTGATCGAACGAGATAAAAACGTATCTTCTTACAACTTTGATTAATTTTTAGTCTTTTTTTCATAATTTATTGATATATAGTAGCTGAAATTTAACGGTGTTCCTAACTTCGAATTTGAGTTATTTGTCGTTTACGTTATTACAATCTAACTGACGTTATTCGAGAAATTATCGTACGATCCGCTGTTCTTTCTTCGTTCATATAGTATGCAATTGTTTCACACGTCAAATCATATTATAGAGTCTCCGTGTTTCAAGTTATCGAGTTGTCTGCATACAATCAGTTTCTCAATTTCGATCCTATTGATAGTCCTTGACGCTTCTATCGATTTCGACAATGAAACAGCGTCATGACAACGCGTTATGATAAACTTCGACGATGAGAATCGGTCAGATACCGTTTTATTATACCCCGTGAAAATGTGTTACGAGACGAATGGGAAAGAAGACAGAGCCACGCACGTTGTGCCTCTCGTATACGTGATTGCAGCTCCATTCAGAAAATTAATCAATGTGCCAACGTGACGTAAATATTCCACGAAACTCGACGTGGTAAATCGTAATGTAATTAGTACTCACCCGTATAAGTATATTCATTTTCGAAATTAAGAAGCTCCACTTTGTACAATTACCCCGTTGCACTGTTATATTTATTCGAATAAAGTTCGTGATTTAAAATAACATAGCCGAATCTGGCGATCGTACAAACACGTGTGGTGCACTTCGCCACTTTCGAGCGATTCGAGTTCTATCGTTCACTGTGATCGAAGAGAACGGACACAAATCGCGAGACGAAGCGTCGTTTCATGCATTTCTGCACGGAATAACGAATCGTCGATGATTTCGTTCACGAGGCAACGTCCATGTGAGTCGTCACATGACTCGAAAGTTTTCATCCGCTAAACTTTCTTTTATATTTTTCCCCACTCTGTGGCAATTACGCGTATACCGGCTACGCGAGAGAAAATTCTGATCCGATGGTCCACTCGTTTCTTACTTGATACCCCTTTTTTTTTTATCTGTACTAAATCTCAGGCAACACGGACAGAAGCGGTAACCTGTGTTGAACGAAGCGATGCTCGTTAGCTACGTTTCTCCATCGGTCGCGTTGTCGCTTTCATTTCATTCATTCGCGTGGAACAGTGACGAGAAGAAGATGCTTTATCGTACGTTAAATACTTTCTAGTTTCCCTTTTTTTTATGTTTTTTTGCTACGTTATTTACACTATGTTCGATACTTCCTAGTTTTTCTTCTCTCTGCTTCTTCTTCTCTTTTTCCTATATTATTTACGAACGAATCAAACGCTCGCATGATTTATTAATAGACAGTAGATGTTTTTAATTATTTTGTAAATTATCGTTCATCAACAACGAACGTGGATTTGTTGAGAATTTCTATTGTCAAGGTTTTTTGTTTAAATTCGGTTCAACGATAAAAGCTAGAAGTCATCGTATTTTCGTAATTGGTTGAAATAAAAGCTTAGAGATAAACGAAGTTGTAGATTTCTGGAAAATGAAATACATAATTATTTATAGATAATTTCTCTACGTTTGTATGAGTCATCATGTAGAATCTTCTATTGTCAAGCACCTATTGTCCATTCTATTCCGTCGCTACGAATCGCTATTCGCCATTCTATTCTATCGTCTATTGTCACGAGCACCCTATTGTCAACAAGTCTCTATTATCCCGATGCTCTTACTCTTTTCTAAATATTTCCTGGTGTAAAAACTTCCTTGCATTCGTTAATTTATTATCATTTTTTAAATATCGACATTGGTCAACATTACGATTCATATCGTTGAGACATTTTCAAGATGATTTTCTAGACACGCGTTTCACTAATGTACCTGTTATCATACAAATCGAATAGTCGTAACGTATCTAGCGATTAAATTAGTTAATATTAATTAAAATTCAACGCAAACGTGCTTGGTACATTTTGATAATGAATTCTCTTTAAACTAATAGATCGCTCCAATGTATGTAATTAACATGCGATTAAGAAGTCAATAATTAATGAGTTTCTTTTGAAAGTATCGATCGTTGTGACATGTAATATGCATGTAGAAGATTAAAATCACGTAAAACGTCGTTGGAAATATAAATTAAAAAATTACATGCTAAGAGTATACCTCTGCATTTTTCATTAACTCCGCTTTGATGCGCGAATATTTTATAACGCGTGTTTTAAATAAAATATAACTACCAAGATAATATTTAATTACGCAATACGTTAACACGATGTTAATTTAATTTTCCAGAGAATCGATATTTCTGTTTGTACGACGATTTTCGTTGTGTCAGAGCAAGCATACGTTTCACAATTGGTATAATATTTATATATAAATAAAACAAGTTAAATATTCACAGCTCGTATCCTATCTCGTATTTAATACGATCTCGTATCTATCGGATATTTAAATACGCAAAAAAAAAAAACACACGGGATACGCGACAATATAAATAGTAATTACTTAGAATAAATCATTTTATATTATTTAGGCAATGAAACAAATCACTGTTTGCGTTTCATTTCATTAGTAGTGTTGGTCAAAATAGAAATTTTCCTAAACATTCTAGTAACGGTATCATCTTAATACTAATAAAATGTATATTGTATTACCTTAATACTATTACTAACACATCTTGTTAGACATTGTTACAACAAGATTGGAACAGGATAAGCCTAAACCGGATGTCGGTCTACCCAAACTTGTCCGTCACAGTTACTTATTCTCGTGTACACGCACACACATACGCGCGTCCACACGCTTCGTCTCCCTTGTCTGGTATCGTCTTCGCTATTTTACGAAAACCGACTTTAATACCGGGGAACTGCACGGATAATAAAAGGATCAGTGAAAACTGGGACGACGCCAGTGCCAAAAAGTTTGATAGGTTTGAGAGAATTGAAGATACCATATCGCAATGCCGGTAAATCCAAAAACATTGAGCGAACGGAAGTAGTAATCCTGACCGACGAAGTTTTACGATTCCTAAACTATTTGTGAAACATACACTGTCATGATCGTTGCAAATGATACTCGATAAACAACTAAGCGAGATCATTACGATTTTTACAAAAGTTTGCCAGCTATTAAACTATTACGATCGCTGTAACAATACAAATTTAAGTTTTGTTAATATCTAATTGCGTAATTATACAGAAATTTCTAGATAAAAAGCGATCCGGTCAACGGATTAAATCGCCATCGCGTTTTAGATTGAAAGGACAAGGAAAACAAGAAACGATATATTCATTGTAAGATGAATTACGACGAAAGAAACGAGAAACGGGGAGAGATATGAAGAAACTCAAAGGCAAGGCGGACGAAAGGAAGAAAAGAAGCGATCAGAGCGGAAAGGGAAATTGTCGGCTAGTGACGACACCTTTCGTGAACGCTACATTACCGTCATATCGTTCAAAACTGTGTTGTACCAAAGGAAAAATGGGACAGTTTATCGTAAAGGTCCTAATTTGAACGTTGCGCTAAAGGTACGGAACAGCTTTAAGACCATGTGGAAAGTAAATGGACGGAGAGACTGCTTTCTTCTGGAGAGAAGAGCAAACGAGGACAACCATAAAAATGCTTAGGAGAAGCTTGTGAAGCAAAACCAGTGTATGCAGAGACACGTACGCAAATTTGCTCGTGAATTCAATAATGTGTAAATATATCTCGTTCGTGAAATCGAAATAGTGGTTGTACGACAAACTTATAATTTTTCTTAAAAATATTTTAATCGCCTTAAATGTATATAACGCGTATAAGTGTGAAATTTTCTTTTAAATAAAAGCATCGATTCGTTAAAATATAACAGTTTCTAGTACTTGGGAGAATAAGTGTAAGAACATAGGGAAGCTACAAGTTAGATGATTCTTTTTTTACATGTTTTATTCAACCACGTGTGAGGTTTCAAGAGACAACTACAATGACTTGGATCGTTCATCACTCACAAGGTACATTACATACAAATATGTGCATCCATATAAAATATGAGGAATGATATGTGCATTTAATTTGAAACACAATCGATTGGAAAATGTAACGCTGATTAACAATCTCTGGAAGCATAGTATAGATCAAGTGTTAACAAACGCTTTCTCAACTTCCTTTTACAACGATTCCTATCGTTTTTGTCCGCATTAACGTTAAATTGTCCCGTTCTCCATTAGATGCAAACAATGATACTCAGTCCTTTTTTCTAAATCGAAGAATAAATTAAAAATTCGTTTAAAACAGCGTATAGAATAAGTTCAGTCTTTGTTAAATTTGTTTCGTACATTACATTACGTTTCAAACGAGAATTAACTTTTAAGTACACTCGTTGAGAAGAAAAATCAAGGATAAGAATTCAAAATGAAGAAAAGGTATAAGAATTGAGTAAAAAGCTAATCAAATTTGAGTCAACGTATTTTCCGCAAACGCCAAATATATTGCCTGATCACGCGATAGTAATTGCGAAACGAAACGAAACAAAATCATAAGCGTCTTTACATTTTCAATTACATGGCACTGTAATAAAGTCGACGCAAACACGTTTCAACATTCACAGCTAAATCAATATGAATTATCGTGAGAAACATGCTACGTTCGTGAATCAGAATACAGTTCGATGAAACGACGACGAAGAAAGTACTTTTAACGACGATAATCGAAGGATGCGAATGTAACGTTACTTCGAGAGGAATTCGACGAGTTTGTAGAAATATGGAAAAATTGGAACGTTTGTTTTCGTTGATATAGCGTTTAAAAAGCGGTACAAATAGTCGTATAAATAATTGTACTATCAAAGCTTTTAAAGAAGCATATCTGTATCTTTTCATGTTTCGGATCAAAGTAGTTAATAGACATGGAGATTGTTAGGCTGCTTATGTAAATACCATTTACAGTAGACATACACAGAATCGCGATAAGATTTAACGAAGAATTATATAATTTAAAAGAAGAGAATCAAACAAATTTGATGAAAAATTGTAGCTTTAAAAATAGAAATAACTTGAGATTTTTCTCAAGTTGGAGAGATATAAGAAAAATTTGATTTATATACAAATTAAATCGTATCTTATGGAAAAGTATCTGGGTGATTTATTAACAATTGTAGACAGAAGGGTGTCGCTTACTGTCCAATTTACATCATCTTACTGCGATTCTGTCTGTGTATAATTTATGGTAAATTCAACCCTTTGAATTCGCGATATACTAATTACAACCTAACGTCTTGTCTCAGAGTGACAGAAATGCGACAACATATCGTATACGTGTCATAATATGCGTCGGCTAGGTCTAAAGATAATACATCGCGTGTGATATACTGTATCTTCGTATAACGTTTATATTATACGACGAGCCAAGATATTTTATTATTTAAAATACCTTGAAAAATGTATCACGGACTCATGTTACAGTCTTCCAGTTTTTATATCTCGATCTCGGACTCGTTCCAAGAAATAAAAAAGTCTTCCAATGTTTTGAGGCAAATGTTGCCATTAAATAGATGCGTGAAACTCTTTAAATCAATAACGATTCTTTCATACCTTTCGAAAGCTTAAAAATATTACCTAGGTTTTTAAATAAAAAAAAAAAAAAAACAATTGAATCAAATATGATTTAAAGAACGTAGAGAAATGAAATCGAGCAAGATCAAGAATATGAAAATTAAATAATTTCCTATGAAACGAAATATTAGTATTTCATATAAATATCGCCATAATTGTAATCGTTAAAGCAATCGGCAAAGTGCAAAGGGTTCACACTCGTTATCACACTTGTCTCTAATATTTGCTATTCGCTAAATGAAATCATAGCGTGTAAAATATGAAGATTCCCACGAATATTCAGCTCCTTACGAGGAACAATTTTCCTATTCCGCAATTGTCTAACTTTCATAAGTTCTAATTTACGCTTGGAAAATTTCATTTCCCCCGTTTACGTGCCACCCAGCAAACTAATTGTTTCTTTGGTTTATTATTATATATTTGTCTCCGATATTTCTCATCGGTGTTGCGATCGATAATTTCGGTCACGAGAGCGTAAGATTCTGTCGATACAATGACAGAAATTATGAAGTTTCAACGCTCGTATAAAATCACAAGCACAAAATTTCTTATTCGACGGCCGAACGTTGAAACTTTTCTCGCGTAGCTTAGCTATAATTCGTGATACTTTCTTAGGAGCGACTTTTACCTAGAACATCATCAATGTCGTTACCGAAACCTGTTATTCACGGATAATTACATTCATCAACCATCTTTTAATAGCTGAAAGAACAACATTGTCCGAAAGCCTTTAAGAATAAGACACGAACTTTCACTGATGATTTTAACGATTGATCATCCACCATCATGTGTTTCATGTGCGATTCTTAAATTAATCTGAAACTCGACGAGTTATTTTATAGCTATCAAAACTAATTCTATGACATTCCTTTATATATTAAATTCACGGAACGCAAACTATACGCAAGTTTCCATTTTATATTCCAAAAACGATATCTAAAAGAATTTATTATCGGATGAGGGCATAGCAAATGAAAGAGATAACAAAAATTTCCTTCACATTCTAATAATTGATAAATAACAATCGTTATTACTGTTGAATTATACCGTGTACTGTATAGTTCAAATTCTTTAGAACGTCGCTTTTGAAATATAAACTGAAAATCTATTCGGTCAGAAACTCTTGCACATTGCCGTATGTTCAAACAGACGCAACGATTCGTGTTATAAAATAAACGACATATGTGAGATCGTCCGAAAAGTTTCTTTCGTTTCATAAGGTGATAACAGATGAACAACAATTTCTGTTTTATATTATTTTATCGAATTAGGTGTGACCCATTTCGTTTTATCTCTATTATTATGTTCCTGCGTAATTCAATAAACTAATATAAAAGAAAAAGCATTGTGCGTCTATTGTTTCCTTATAAAACAGAAAGAAACGTTTCGGACAACCTAATACATAGCTTCCTTCTCAATACGAATCGTCGATTTTACATTACCAATTTCAATAAATTCCAAGTCTCGAATTATATATTTCTGGTAGTTTCGTGAAACGAGTCTGTGAAAAATAAAAATGCTTTTGTAATAGGACTGGACAGAGGCAACACACGCGCTCCATTTTGTCCTTTCCTTAGTAATCCTAGAGGACATCTTCGGCTGTCTGTTCGAAAGATTTATCGTTACGTCGGGAATATATCGTGTCTACTATGAAATGTAGCACTACGCGTTGGTTTCTTGTAGCTCGGTGCAGTCGGTGGGTTTCACCTCGAGCCACCAATCGTTAGGATAGTGATATTTTTGCAATTCGATGCCTCCTCTAGGGACAGGTATTAATCGACTACCGAACAGTTTCGCCGGTAAGGGAGGAATTATAAGCCGAGGTGGAAAACATTGTAGACTGGGGGAAAATTCGCAGTCCGGAGGCAACACCCTTCTTGTCCAACCTACTCTTCTTACCATTCGTGTCTGCAGAAAAAGAAAGAAATTATTATTTCAAGCGTTAAATAATTAAGTAATGTCGAATACGCAACGTAGTTTGAACGTGTTTCTTAATTTTGTATGCGTAGTATAGCTGAAATGTGAACTACTTTGGTATAGTTAGATGATTCTTTTTTGAAACAAATTGATTATTTTAGGCAAGCTTGAAGAATTTAGTTATTTAATGAAATTCTAAGCGGCCAATTTTTGAGAATTTTTAACGTTCAATGTTTCAAACAACGCGCGTATTCTAAATAGAAAATATTAGTTCTATTCGCTGTAAACTTAATTTCATCGTTAGAACTTTTACTTTTGCGTCATAGTTGGGTATAGTAAAAGATGAAATATAATTGTTCGCTATGGTGTGTCAGAACGAAAAACATTTGAAATAACCTTAATATCTTGATGTTCTAGATTCTTGTCCTTCTATGCTGCAAAACGATCTTTAAAAGTTTATATCGTACGTACTAAAGCCGAGCAATGTTAATAAAAGAAAGTTCAACGGTTTATTGCCGAAAATAATGCCAAACGATAACTTTCTGTTGTCCTAGTTGTCTGATATGTAAAACACATCTCGTAAACCGTAGGTGATGTTCACACAGTTTGGAGTTTACAACTCGTAACGGGAGATCGTCATTAACATACGAATCTGATATTTTGTGAGGAACAGAACTGTTTGCAGATAGTAAAGTAACGTAGCTTCTAACGTACTCGTTGGCAAACAACTTTCAAGTATCTCGTACCCTTGTCCCTTGTAAATGTTCCATTTCATAAAACAAATTACAGTATTCGTTTGGCAGAAAATGATTTATACAAAATATCTGTACTTGTTTCAGTTATATTCTTGTACTAACCGCATATTCTACGTTTGCGCTACTAAAGTACAAAACGAAAACATAGTAATAAAACTTGCCACAGCATCCTTCTCGAAGACGACGACCTCCACCTTGGGCGCATCTTCGCCGACCCCGTGTTCCTGGATTCGATACACACCGGCCGCGTGCAGGTATGTAGCGCTCAAAGCAGCTTGACGGAATGCTTTCGTGATTAGGACATCGTCTCTGAGAGTGTCGACCAGGCAAAGCTCGACCTTACGTGCCCATGGCAAGGCACGACCGATTCGAACTTGACCCCAGAGTCCTCCGAAGCACAGAAAGTGCACGATGCTCAGTTTCGCTAGCACTAAGTGGACCCTAATGGAGTCACACACGACAAAAGAGTTGAACGAACGATAGCTTGGTGAAACTCGTGACGAGAGAAAACCGTGCCTAGTGAAAGTTTCGCTTTAGTCAGCCAGACGAATTTGACGGTTCGTCACCTCGTGATTGAAGCGAACTTTCGGTGATCATAGCTCGGCTCGATTTGATCGTGCAGCGAGCTATAAAATTGGTAGCGAATGTGCAGATAATGGTTGGTGAAATTGAGGAATATTTGAAAGCAGAGATGCTCGGTCTATCGGTCGATGAAATTGTTTATACGGAGAAATATACGTTCATGAACATATAAATACTTTATACAATTAATTAAAGCGTAAGACAAACAAACAGAAGTGGAAATCGTGTTGTAGAAAATCATATATATCGTGTATGTATGATTGTTCCTAGCGAAAAAGTTAGTTAGGATCAAAGGTAAACAAAAGAGTAGTTTATTTAAGCAAATCGTTGTAACAAAAATGGGTGACAGCATTCTGGTATCTTTAAAATCATAGCTGCTCGTAAAACACAGGATTAACTAATTAGTCAACGTGCTTACATAATTACACATAATATAGGCAATAATTTAATAATAAGCAAGTAGTAGAGGATCGCAGAACAAACTAGCATGCCAGCACAAAGGGGAATTAACCCACGCGTTCAGACGTAAACTTATCTACAGCCAGTAACTAGAACTCAATCGTATGGACCTGTAGGTAAGTTCGTGTAGTTTCTCCGTGAATTCCTCGGGCACGCTGCACGGTTGTTGAGGTGTCTCTTGCCGACTGAGGCTGTACCAAAACAGCATGATCATGAGAAACAGCGCCGCGAACGCTTGTAGCGGAGTGATATGAAATCGTCTGCGGGACCAAAAGCTCATGCTGGTAACCTTAAACATAAAGAAGCGTCGTCGTCAGCTCGAGCGTTCGTCATTAGAATCAACAGAATCTCGTCGATTAAAATAAACGCAACTGTTCATCCACGATCAACCATCGAGAAAGAAATCTTTCGATCGAACAAATTCACAAACGATCCTAACACCCCGGATCCAACATCGTGACGACTAATCATTGCGTAATTGCGAGGAACGACGCGAGCAAAGGCATCGCGACGCTACGAGATCGTGCAGCGACGTGTGCAAACGCGACGTAAAACGGACGCATGGCCTCGCGTGTCCACTAGGCCCGTCCAAATTCACGTTCTCGCGACACTGCTTTTTTTATCACCCTTGTCGCGCACCACCATCACCGAATATTTGCGATTCCGCCGTAACTAACCCCCACTATCCACTTTGTACGCCGAATGCCCGCTAGAACCGGCAACGTTGCAACCAATCGATTTTCCTACCTTACCGACGGGTAGTTCTTGATCGGTGGCGCCATAGTTGGACCGATTGGTCAGACTGTTCGCGCACTATCCAGCGGCAAGATGCCCTTGTGATTCTCTCAACTGGAATTTCGATCTATTATCCACTCGACACGGGGAAAAGTAGAGTACGAAAATAAATGCACCGACGTGCTTGCTCCGGTTTCTTTCATGGGAGGAGAGAAGTTTATCATTTTGATGGGTGGTTCGTCGAAGAATCTAAGTTAACCGATGCGGGAAAGGGAAACGCGGCAAACGTTGGAGACTTTTGCGGCGTTGCGGTTCGCACGTGACTGTACCAGAAATAGTTTTTCGCCGTTGGAATCTTAACGGATCGACGCCGCGCAGATTTCCGTATTCCTTTTTCACTCTGTTCCCCCTTTTCCTTTGTTTCTTTTTGTTTTGTACGCACAGGTCTTTGTACAAAGAAAAATTCACAAGGCAGGGGGTTGATCTCGCAGTTGCATAATTCGACGATGAGAACTCTATATCGAAATAGGGAACTTCGCAATGCTGCATTTAACATAATAAAATGTTCGCAGAATAGTTTCATCTGTACGAATGCTGCATCGGAATATTAAATTGGTACGTAATTCAGCATTTCAATAATTTTCGATAATGCACATTGTTGTACATTTATAAACGGCTGATAGTCGTGTGGGGTCAAATACGTTTGACCAGAATGGTAAAATGAATGTGTAATATTACAGGGATCATGCTCGTACGCGAAATACCAGACAGATCAAGCAGAACGAAACGAAATTTCATATATGGCGAAGTTTAAGCAAAAAGTTGCGATGGAAGCTATTAAACACGGATGCACGGAATAGGTGGTGTATTACGTGTACGCAATTCTTGCGCACGAGGATACCGTTACAAAGATAAACGTCGGTTTAATGGAATATTTGCCCCTGCGTCTGTCATAAAGAAACTATGCATTCTTTCAAGTACACTGTGACTCTGCATTTTTATTCTACCTTTTCCTTATGCGCCTCCGCGTAAGAATTCAAATTCTTCGCTTTATCCCTTAATGTACTGCTTTATGTTTCAGTATATTTTGTATCATGTTACATTTAATACTTAATTCGAACGATATTAGACGGTCACTGTGATTTTACAAATATTTTATAAAACACAAAGAAAAACTATCCAAACTTTATTTTATACTTTGTACATACGCTCTAATCTTTTCTAATAATTCGTTTCCTCGCATCAGCACGATTTGTACCGTTCGTTCTTATTTACCAATTGAACTAATTTTGCATTGATCGTAATAACAATACCAAATATAAAATAGAATATCGACGTTGCAGGTCTTTAACGAGGTGTTAATCGATGTTAGTCTTCCCATTGCTGTTTGAAATTATCAGTTAATTGCAAGCTGGTTTTGGACAAAATTTTCCGAAAGAAATTTCCTCATTGACAGTTGCTGCGAAGGGTCGTACACCATTTAGGGATGACTAGCGTTCGCAAATTCGTCAACGCTGGAACGGGTTTAAAAATAAGACGTAGCCTCGAAAATGTGGCGCGTCTATTGGCGTTTCTGCTCATTAAGATAATTGAGTGGGCTCAAGGCTTTGCCGCGATAACTCATTCAGAAGCGTCGTTCCCTCGGAAAAAGTAAATACAAAGAAAACGAAAGTGTACAAGAGGCTACGTGTTCGCTGAATGTGTTTCACCGAACGAGTAACAAAACTACCGGATAATTCATCGTGTTCGCGTTGGCAATTTGATTCTCTTCCTACTACTCGTTTACGTACGTCATTCTAATAAATAGGCAACGTGTAAATTTCATTTTTCCTACATGCAAACTTCGATTTAATCTTAAACAAAAACCTGAACATTAATCTTCAAGCGAGATACCGAAGATTACGAGAAAAGCAAGCGAGGTACCGTAATTACAAAGATCGATCGGTCGAACTTAATCGTTCGCGAGGCCTGCTCATTCGCGAGTTCGTATTTTTTCCGCGCTTTGTTCAAACGTTATTATTAATTTAGGTTCCCCGGAACCGGGAGGAGCCCTCCGTTCACCGAATTGAAGCGTTTCTCCGTGCCGTAAGCGGACGTGAAAAGAAAAATTGCGGCGAATGTCGTGGAACCGGGCGGGACCTTAAAACAAACGTTTCGACGACGCGCTTTTCTCTCCTTCTAATTTTATCTCGCCGCCTCCCTCCGTGCTGCTTAGCCGTGTATTTTCGTAACACGTGTCACCTACGTATAGGCACCTTATCTCCGTGGTTAACGAACACACGAGTGTGCTTGGCGATCTTTCGAACACGTGTACGAGCTCATCCCTCTTGTTTCGGTTCTAATGCTTCGCTTGCCCCACCTTTCTCAAACGAGTTTGCGCCTCACGCGGGTTAAACGATCAGCCCGTTGTTAGAACCGCCATTGTTGCAACGTTGTCGTTGACGATCGCGTAGTACATGAAAATTGCGATGTGTGAGAGAAACTGTATAAAGTAACTGTGCAACTTGTGAACACGAAATCCAAAAGAAAATGGAAAGATGGGAAAAAGAGGACGTAGAAATACGAGACAAAACTAGTTGTGCCTCGCAGGTCCGTGTAAAATCGAGCGAGTTAATGGTCCCTATCCTGTGCATCGAGCGAAAAGAAAAGAAAAACGCAACCGAGACCCGCGCGGAATCGCGAAGGTTTATACGTGTCGATTGATTGGCGCATTCCATTTTAAACGTCGTGGCGTTTCCTCTCGCGCCGCTAATCGTCGCTTCGATTTTCTCTGGCGACATAACAGCCAGCCATGTTTTTCCCTGATAATGAACTCCGGTAATCTCGACTGTTGTCGAGTGGTTCGCTCTTTGTACGGTGCCGACCGTGTAGAAAGTTCGTTGGTTTTTAGCAAACGATGCAAAATACTTAATAAAATTGCGATCTTAAACGGCCGGTAGCTTAAGAAATCGTAAAAATAGTTTGCTCGGTTGAAAAACGATAAAGGTCGGAGCAATTTTAATGACGCGCAAATCATCGTGCCCGTTCGCAAAGCGAATTATTAGAAGGACCGAAATTCACAGGAATATTTCGAATTTATCCTACCGATGAATTCGATAAATGCCTATCGGATATTGACGCGGCAGTAATTAACCCCTCGGGAACATCGACGTTTCGAACGTCAAAACGCTGTTATTCCATTGCGAGTCGTTTTACGCATCGCGCGTCGAGAACATTCCTCTCATTCGATAATTACTTGCGTAATAAAAATATGACGCGGTGCCTTTATAAAGATAAAACGACGAAAGCCTTTCTATCTGAATAAATGAGATATCGTCTATTCTAAATCAGAGTAATTTTCTATAAATACTCGAATTTCACCGCCACTATGAATGCGAGAGTTTAAAATAGAAATGGTATAATTTTTAAATCGACCATGTCGTGGGTAAAATCGAACTACGCTTAGGGTGATTCGTAATTCGCGGTACGCATAGGTTCGTTCTACGTTTCGAAATGAAACGAAAATCAAGAAGAATATGAAAAATTGCGTTGAAGCGTTCGTTTTTGAAAGAGAAAACGAGTGCGAAAATTAGTTGCTTCGTTTCAGGCTGTACGCACGTGGATGGATACCGTGATATTTAACAGTGTCGAGAACAAAAGAGAATTGAAAAGGAACCGGATAAGATTACCGGCGCCACGATAAATCCGTTTCCCTGGGATACCTTAACGACATTGTTGTCGCGTCTGACTTTAGCTGGCTATAAAATTCGGACCTGGTTTAATGTGAAATAAATGAACAAATTCTCAAGATGCCGCGTGTGGTCAGCCGAAGCCCGAACTCGCGCAACGGTCAACCGTTTTACGAGCTATAAACCTTTTTTCGCTATTGTATCGAGAAAGTTGGTACGGAGAGCGTACGCCTGTAATTCGCTTCTTCGAAGCTAAAGAGACAGAACGTTTGGTTTTTAAAAAGCACCGCCTTTTTCTGCCTACGTTTGGTCACGGTTTGAACCGTGGCGGGCGGTTTATGCGTTTTCCTGCCTCTTATCTAGATTTCGTCGCGACTCTTCTTCCTCCTGGCGAGAAAGAAGCTGCGGGATCAATTTGAGAGGGTTCCCCGAGGAGCAACCGACGGAGGGCGAACAAGGGAGGCGCGGTCCCTCGGGCACGTGATGAGAAAACTTGTTCGGTAAATGTACGTATTTGTTTGTTGGACGGATACGCGTGTCGGTGCTTAAAGATTGCCGCGTATTTGTGCCTGCTCGATGATGGGGAGGTATTATATATTCGAGAAGGGATACGGATTTAGCGGAGAGACGCGAAAGGGACTTTGTTGGTTAAGATCTCTGTTTAAGAACGATCGTTGGTATTTCTGGCAATTATTTTCTTCTACAAACACATTGAGGGATAGTAGTACCTTAGCCGCAATAATCAGCACGTGTTTCGAAATTATCGAGTTTATCCGGTAACAAATTTTATTCGTCTGCGCATATTTTTATCAAAAATACAGAAATATACAATTGCGTGGTATTATAACGCGATACGCGTACGTAAAATGTACAGCTTCCGTCAAACTTCGCGAAAACCATCGTTGGTTCTCCAAATTACTTGGATATTTTCCAGCCTATCTAACAATTCGCTAATCGAATTACCTAAAAGCCTAGAGTCCCGGTCGATCGTTTAACAAATTCCACTATGTGCAAAGAACGACCAACAAATATCGCGAACCCGATCGAACCTCTTATTCTTGCGCCCCCTGTTCATCCACCGTAACCCACAGGGTCTCCCCCTCTTTATTTCAGAGTCTTTATCGTCCGACGGTACTTATACGTCCGATATTCTCTGGTCGATGGAGAAAAACGGGCAAGATTGATCGCGAGCAACAAAGGAAGGCAGATTAGTGGTTTATCGATGAGTGATCTTCGAAAACGACATCGAGCGTGGGTGGGGATGGGGCTGGGCGTAAGGAACGGAGGGGCTGCTGGAGCAAGCGGGGACGCGAGTTGCATTTCAATGGACCCAGCGCGTACGTAAAAGTGTTTCGTGGATTCCAACGGGGTAAAAACCCTCGACGATGACCGTTCGGACCGGGGCCTCACAAAGGCACCGCCATTTCGTGCGGATCCCGGCCATGGTGGTTCCGCGCGCGCGCCGCACCCCGCGGAATGCTCGAACACACGGATTTTTGATTCCAACGAACCAGGGAGGTGTATGAATGCTGGAAATCCTGACTCTCTGTAATAGGTCAGCCTTGCAAAACGCCACTATCGACGTTACGACGCGACGGGACTGAGTTTGTTCGATGAAAAAGGTGGACGCGGTAACGCAGTTCGCTGGCGTTCCATTGGTATTTCGATCGGTCGGAAATCAGTTCGTTTTCTACTCGCGTTATTCTTCCGTGAAAATTAATCTCGATCGTGAACAATGCGCGTAATTTGCAAAGTAGCGTACGCTCGTGACTTCGTTTTCTCGTTACGAGTTTCAAGCAAAGTCGGTTCTATTTCGTATCGTACACACGTTCCGGTTAAATCGTCTACACGTGTAATATTGCCGGCACTTTCCGTTCGACAATGGCGGCACATTTTTCCGCGTGCGTTTCTAAGAAGACCGCAATCGCGGATTTGCAGCGCAAGAAGGTCGAATAGCGCGTGAACGAAATAACGAACGTACGAATTACATTTGCGTTATTGCGTTATGCGAGCGGCGAGTAATAGTCCGCCGAAAGGAATTCTTCCACGAAGTATTCTGAATTCCCACGTAATTCACTCGGTTCCATGAAACACGATCTTCCAAACTCCGCAATTATGTAAACTAAGTAAACTCGGCGATTCTTTTCCAAGTATAACCGTTGATTTCGAAACAGTTCGATCGAAGTACGAAGAGATAATAAAACATTTGCGCGCCGATAAACGGGTTTAGAAACGACCAAACGTTCCGTATTAGCGAAGAAACGAATTAAGAGCGACGTAAAATTAATTACACGCGATTAATGCGGTATTTCGTTCGCTTTTTCTACCTTCAAATCCACGAATATACAGAGAAGAAGCAACGCGATGGTAAATTATAGCGCAGCTTCGGTGACTGTCTGGCCTATGTACGCAGAACTACCTAATCCCCTGTTCCGTCGCGAAAGCAATTAACGATCCTTCGACCGTTTTTCCGGCCTTCATGCGCGTACTTTATGACGCTGTAATTGAATGGCGCATCACCGCGATTATGTGACTTGACGTCGCTGTGACTTCCCATGCGCGTCATTCCGCTCGAATTCACCGCCTCTATGCGTCCCCCCTCCCTCTTAATGATATCCGATAACGAGCTATCTGCTCTGATAGCTATCGATTTGGTAAAAATGTTCCAGTTACCTGATATTCGAGAAAATCTCCGAGTTGAGGAATTTACGTTGCAGACGACCGTTCTAATCGATCGAACTATTAATCATTACGTTACTGTTACATTTCTAAAGAAATATATTCTTCGAAACGCAATCCCTCGTTCTTTTTCTATCTCTCCGTTTTGGTACACCGTAAGGCACAATTTCAGTATCGCGTCGATTTCGCTACAAAGTCAGGTTACAGAGAAATCCGCGCGTACAGCAGCAATTAAACGCAGGAGGATCGAAAGCCTCGGCGAAAAAAGAAACTGGTGACCGCGTACAGCGGTAACAAATATTAAATTGTCAACGTACAAGAAGACTAATTTGGGACGGCGAGGAATCGACGCCGCAAACGGCAACGCGGTCTCGCCGCGTGCTTCTTGTCCGTTTAAAGTTTCGGCATTAGGAAAGGTGGAATGCGTGTAACTGCTACCCTTTAACTTCCCGTTGCCGTCCGCGGGAGCTTTAACGAACCGGCGGCGTAAAGTTCGCCCGGGGGCCGGGGACACGCTGACAACGAGAAGCCGAACCATGTGGTCAATGCGCGTTAAACGCTTCGTGCCCGGTCGTTTAACGTTCCCCGTGGATATACGAACGTTCCACGGTTATTTCGAATGCGCCTCGTCCGCTGGTTTTTACGTCGGCATAACTCGCGTCACGCCGACGATCTCCACTTTCCAAGCGTTTATATTTTCCCAACGGCAGTCCAGGCAAAATGCGAACTTCGCCGCTTTACGTTCCGGTTATACATTCGGTGCCATTTTTTCGCGCGCCGGGAAGCGCGTAAACAGATGATAACGACGCGTTTAGAGACACTTGGAAGCTCGTTGTCGGCGAACGATGACAGGTTCAGGCGCCTTCTTTGTTGCAGATGGCTTTGCTGATCGTTGAAGAGCGCCATGGAAAGATGGGGTGTTTAAATGCAGTTGTTTAATACTGCACCGTAGATCGATGTACGAATGCAGGGAGAGGAGTTGTTGTAAGAACGTTTAGAGAATTCCATGGTGAACCTATTAACCGTAAGATAAAATTAGAGGAAATTTGAGTAGCCAGTGCGATAAAAGTGCAACGAGGAAACATTACGGCTCTCTACGTTACTTTATTCTACCGCGATATCAACATTCTGTACTTGTATAACTTTCGATCCCAATTTACTTGAAATCTACGTAGGAACAGTACCTCGAGTTCTTCCACATCTTTCACATTCCTCGACAAATACGCCATTTGCACTGTCGCTGTCTCTAAACGTACGTAGCGAGTATACGTACGTTGCATTTCTGCATAAATTTTCACAAGAGGCGTCTTCTTGTTTCAAAAACATTCCAGTCGAAACGTTATCGGTATCGAGACGGATAAGCACACGCCATCGAGCATCGGCGCGTTTCTGCTCGAGTGCCGCAAAAGGATCCGCTAGATCGCAATCGAAGGGAAATAAATAACGGCCCGCGTCTCGGCGTATTTGTACTTCTAACGAGCGTGACAATGTCGAGACACCTTGCACGCTTTGATTCCGTGGCAGTCAGCTGCCGGAGGGCCTGTTGCACCGTCTGTCAATCCTTCGCGTGGATACGACAGCCTCTCGACGATAATCTATGCGATTCCTCGTCCGCCGTTATCGAAACGCACCTGTACACGTTCGTGCAACGTGAAAAGTCAGTGATAGACAGAGGTTGAACGTTGCGACGCGTTAAGGAGGATAATTGTCTGATGACCCGTTTGCAAACTTCGTAATCAGACGACGTTCGGCGCTTGGAGAAAGTTTGGGGAGCTCTTAGACGCTACATCGACCCGGTTGAACGTGCAGCGCTAGTTGGAAGATGAAGATGGTGTTAACGCGTGTAGAGTATGTATGGTTGGATTATGCGAATCGCTCGCAAGCCACGCTCCTCCACTCTGCGAATTTCACGATTTCGCTATTCGAGTACGTAATTAATATTCGACACCTCGACAAGTAAATAACTTACTTCTTAAATTGAAATTACTTAGACATCTGAACGTGGAGTTGAGAAATTTAGAAAAAGCGAAGTAGATCGGCTTAGTTTCTCGAACGCTCGTTTATGTCGGAAACGTAAGATCTTCTCTCCAAGTTCGTTCGAGCGACGCTTCTTAAATCCGCGTTCACGAGCACGAACGCCTCAGAAGGAAGAAAACACTGACGCGTTTTCAGCGCGTACAACCGGCTAATAAGACAGCCGTGAAGCCGAGGCTTCGTGCGATAGTCTCGTACGTGTCGATAGAGTTTTTTTTTTGCTTGGCGTGAGTCGCGACTTTCGATAGTGACTTACGAGATACTAAATCTTAGCCGAGATACGCAGAATTGGTATCCGTGCGAGCACGAGTGAGAAATACTTGGGATTACTGGTCCGATCGGTTCGATATCAGGCGTCTTCGGCATCCGCTGGCAAAAGCAAGAATTATCGCTCACTCTGCACCAGGAGATGGAGCGCGCGCGCGCGCGCAACTGCTCGCGGATCTACTAGGAAAACGCGGTGCAATCTCTGATTGCTTGTGAAATCAATATGGCGGCGACCATCAATCGAGGTAATTGACAAGGTAATTGGCGTGGTTTCATACCTCGGCGTAGCGGCGCGCATAAAACGCCGAAGAACCGCCGGTCGAACGAAATAACGCATATAGGGAAAGTTGTTGCGCGAGTTCGGCACGTTTCTCCGCGTCTCTCAGGTTCCTTCCTCCTTCTTTTTTCTTATCCCTCGGTATTCTTCGCATTGTTTTTGCTTCCCAATATCTCGTTTCTTTCGTTATCTTCTGTTGTATCGTACGAGCGAATTATGCGGATTGCCACGGCGACGGGGTGTAAGTCTAAGCGTGAAATCGATATGTAAATGTATAAAGAAAAAAAAAAATTGTACGGTCGTAGAAAATATTCAAACGTGACCAAAGAATCGAAGAGGAAAAAAAGTAGCTACCGCGTTAAGATAGAAACAGCTACAAAGAAAAAAGCTTCTCCTCTTTTAATTGACAAACTGGCTGTCCTCGGCAGGAATTGTGCCGAAGGAAGCAATTTCATTTACAGCGGAAACCCGGTTTTCAACCGACGAATCGGACTCATCTTGGAGAAAAAGCGAGGATTTTTCCCGTGGAGCGTTTACGAGCGGTCCCGTAACGTTCTCCCCAGCCCCGGAAGCACGCTTTAATATCCGCTTATGACGGCTATGTTTCACGGTCTGAGACACCCACTCGGCCCCATTCCGCCCCATCAACCCCCATAGTGCGTTTAATTTACGTGTTTTCGCGAGTTATTCGTCCCCACCTTTGGCCAACCCTCGTCGAAGGGGGTCGGTCGCCATGGCGACGTCGAGCGTTCCGACGCCCAATCGTGGGGCGCCGACGATGTCGGCGTCAGCCCTACGACGCCGTGGAAAGACGATAATAATTGATGGGAAACGGAGAAGGACAGAAAAGGGGATGGGACCAGCACGAAACGGAGTTGGCGGTTTTCGTTCCTTTCTTCGTTCGCGATGGGGTGAGCTAAATCGGCACCCTCGAGATTTCCGTTATTAAGCGGACTGCCCTCCAAGTTGGATTTCATTTAGTCAGGTAATTCTGAGTTTTCGAGAGTTTCCTGCCATCACTTTCTTTCCTGATTATTTGTTTATTCGGATAGATAGGTTAATTAATTGTCCTTTCCTTACGCTTAGTATTATTTTTCATTTCCTGTCGTTTCGTATTTACGCGAATGTATTATCGCGAGAAACGACTACGTATTTCTTGAGCTTTTCATAAAGCCAATAAACGTGTTTGTATTCGTATTCGTATCCGTATCCGTCCATTATCCTCGTTTCGTCGAGATTTACAAATTAGCATCGATAATTAATCCCAGCTAAACAGCGGCTGCTATAATTTCAACGAACGAGTGACTCACATTCGCGCATTTCGCGCACGCTTCGAATTGGCAACGAGTCAAGGAACATCGTACGCATTTGCACGTAGTCGTGCACGTACCGCATGCGTTGCACTTTAAGTGCGCGTGGTAACGCGAGTAGAACAATGTGACTCGAATAGTGTCGAATACTCGCGGAAGTTCAAACGTTCGTCGCGGTAGAAGTCACGGTAGAAGTATCGCGAGCGGCTATTTAATCAACGATCGCCGATATAATCACGACTCGCGTTGCAGACGACAAAACGTAGCCGATCGTTGTCGCTAGCAAACGTTAATAACCTACGAAACGATGTAGGAGATACGTTCCCTCGATTTCTGCCATACAATTTCTTCTTTCGAGACATTTCCATTCGGAAAGAAGAAACGAACCTGTTCCTACCTCTAGCAACACCAGCGCGCAGGGAACTGACGAATTCGCGTATCAACTTCGTCCCGATTGAACTGAGAATTTCATGACCGGTTGGTAATCCTTAGACGCGGTAAGTAGCAGGTCGAGTTGGTGCAGAGAGCGCCAAGGGGAAGACGAAAAGGGAGGGTTCCGCGGGCTGCATACCACCTCGGCCGAAGTAGTGCAAACAGAAGCTGAAGTATCAGCACGCGCGGCACGCTACTTGCGCCTTGAATGCAGCCGAGGGAACTGGAACATCGGGCTGCCAGCTCCCGATCCGAACTCGATGTAACACGCATGCACGTATACAGAAACGAAACCGATCGCGAGGACGCGCGTAACAAGCGACATCGAGCAGGGTCTAGGGAGAAAGAGACGCATCCCTTGGACCGCGAGCCACCCGGGCTATGCAACGCTGAAATTCCGGCGACTTGTGGTGTCACTCGGCGAATTCCATTCGGCCTGCGAAGACGATTTCCTGCCTCCCCCGTCTGCGCTGTTTCTGTCGTCTCTGTTTCTCTTTTACCAGCGAGTCCGCTGGCCTCTTCGTTTTTTGATCGCGGATACCTTAACGAGCAGCCATCGCTGATCGATGCGCGCGCCCCGAAACGACCGGCCGGTGATCGAGATGCAGATAGGATGATCGCTCGTTGCCAATGAACTCTTCCTTTTGATCTAACCCTCGAGGAAGGTGAGACCGCTTCTGGCCTGTTTCTATTCTCGGGATACTCGACGTGGCAATTTGTTTAGAGGATCGTCGACGCCGGTCCGCGTTTTAATTAGGGAAATGCGAGAAGCGTAGGAGTCTGTGGTTTCGCTTTCTGTGATTTTGTTGCTTCTTCTAGAAACGACGGCGTTGGTTGCGTATTTGATTGGATTGCGAGTAAACGAAAAGGAACAGCAACGTCACCCAATACCAAAATTATCGCACCCGCGCTTATCGATATTGTTATCAGACGCAGAGAAATTTATTTTAATCGCGTCGCTTTCCTTGTAATCGTTCGTGTACGACGTGTTAAGGTATATCCGTTGTATTAATTATGAAACAGGTATGAAAGACCGATAACTTTCGCGTTAATCTTACAATTTTAAGAAACTCGCATCCTGCCGTTCCTGCTGTCTCATTGGCCTCTTCGCAGAGGCAACGAGCGGCCATCGATTCGGCGCGAAGTAGCAGCCGATTCTATCGGGCTTAATCGGTAACTGATCGCATGCAAATCCACGGTGTTTCTCGCGCGAAAGACGGTCGACACCGAGGGAAGGACGAAGAGGAGGAGAGAAAAAAGGAAAAGGAAGAAATTGTTCCCTTGGCTCTCGACCAAAGCGAGAGTGGTGATCAGCTGCGCGAGATAAAATCTTTACTTCTTTCCTGCTGTCCCTTACGCCGGCCCACGATCTCAATACAGGCTTGCTCGTTCTTTCGGCCGGGCCGACAGACCGGTCGGTCACGATCACAAACGAAAGCCAGCTTGTAATTGTCTCGTAAATTCCGAGTATCGGTTTAATAGAATATGATAAAAAGTAGCGACGAACCGATGAATTCGAGACATTCGTTTCTTCTCGCATCGAACGCGAACCAGTGACTCGGTTAAGATCATTCTTACGGCAAATCCGATCAATTAAATTACCGAATTTTGCGATAAAGTACGAACAAGGTATCGCGTTCGATGGGAATAATTTTTTAAATTAATCGTAAAAGGAAGAAATGTTCTGTAAGCTAATATTTCGCTAATCAAACTCGACATGCCTGGAAACGATGAAATTTCCAACGCAACACGATCGCAGCGTTCAGCTCATACAGTCTGATGCCATTACACCAAAGTATCTCAACTATTCTATTCTACCTTCGATTGCTTCGGTTGCTCCGATTATAAGAATACTTCTACTCGCCTACACATTCCCTTTTATCCTCCACCGCAGACCAACTATTCCGATTCATTCGCCCATTGCTACCAGCCGATACCATCGAACGCCATTACATTTCTGCCAATCGATCACGATTAACATCCCGGTAAATTATTCGAATAATTCTAGCAAACGATTTACATGTATATTAATATTTATTAAATTACCGTTTCAAGATTTATATGTATATTTCGATGAAAATTAATCTCACGTATAACACGTTGGGTATGAAACGCACGATTAACGTTAAGGTGATTGATAAGGGTAGAGGGACAAGAGGTTCGCTCTGCGACGACGTTTCGCTTCCTTTTGCCAACGAAATGATAAATCAACGTCGGGCGACCGAAGGGTCCCGAGATAGCGCGACATTGAAGCTTTGCACGCGGATGGACATACGGTATTCGTAACATTGTATGCATATTAGACAGCTGGCCAATGCGCGAGGAAACGTGCCTTCCATAGTGGCCGACATTGCACTTGAACGTTTCGCGGACGAAAAGTCTCGCAAGTTGCAGACTCAAGGGACATCTGGATCGTGCAACCGTTTGCTGGCCTTCGGGTATGCACCCTCCTTTTCTAGTAATTCAAGCACTAGAAGCTATCATATTTCTTCTTTCCATATTTATGAAACGACACTTTCGTTCGTCTTCTCCTCGTTGATATCTATGTGCTTCAACTCATTTGCATATTTAGAAAATGGCAATTTTGTCTATTTTTAGTCGCTGTAGGGTCAACCGCAGAGTTCCAAATTTTAGATCGCTCGACTTACCGAACAACAACGAAACAAAAAAGAAAAGAAAAAAAATGAGAACTGAAAAAGAAATGAAAAAATACAAATAAAAATTGGGGAGGAATAAGAAACGGTAGAAGCCTTGCTTCTTTCCTACCAGTGGCAACCCTTAAAGATCCATAACCATGACGAGCCGGCAGCGACGCAGCGGATCGCGCGACACGAAGGAATGCCCGAATCATGCTCCCTAATTCACCGATGATTCCGGCTTTGTCCCGCATAGAGGGACAGCCATCGGAGACGATCTGTCCCGCGACACTCGAGGCATCCCGCGGAGCAGGTAGCTCCGGGGAGACTTTCTGTCAGCGTGGCGCATTATCTAGCCGTTTATCTACGCCTATGGGACTCCCTCGGATGCCGCATACACGAGCGTCGCGATCATCTACACGCCGTTTCCTCGTGTAACGACACAACAGGTACACATCCACCAGGGGATCCCGACAACGCTTGTCTCTCTATTTTCCTACTCATAAATTCATCTCGTGAGAGACCGCTGGCCAACTTGCGTGGGGTCCGTGCGAAGACGGAGGTCACTGGATTCTGTGGTCAAAAGGAGCAACATCGAAGAATCGTCAATCGCCCTGTCGACGACCACTTTTGGGTAGCATGAGTTTCTTTGAACATCGATTAAGGCCAATAAGGTCAATAGGTTGATATCGAATTTTATTTATAATTTATAAGCTGGTAGAAAGCTTGAACACGCGCGTCTCGAAGATTCTACATCATCTTCGTTTATCGAATCGTTTTGAAACGTTGAAATAATTCGTTATTGTTCGGAAGAAGATGAATACCTACCGTTTGTTCCTTTGATAGGAATGGAATTCCAGGTTTATAAGTCAATATAACGGGATTATTAAACACTGTTGGAAGGATCAAGTGGAAATTCCATACATCGGCGAAAAAATTTCGAATTCGGCCAGCGCAATGATTTGTGGGAGGGTAAGAGCGTGGAATGCGATACGGGGGTGAGTAGCAATTGAGCTCAATATTTTCGCATTGAATACAACAGAAACGTTAAACGCGAACAATTCGACGCGCCGCAACTCGAAATTGCTGGGGAACGGATAAAAATGTACAAATAAATACCTTGCATTCGATGCCCATTCAGCATTATTACACAAATATAGAATTTCGTATTATAAATCCAAGTATTTGTAAATAAAAGAAAAAGAAGAATTGAGATAAATATAAGTATTTCTATCGAGACCCTCGATCCCCATTCTTTTACCACTACGAAAGATCAGATTCTAATTAATAAAACAAACAACTAAGAAAAACTATCGTTTTGATCGATGATAAACGATACTGCTCTTTATACCTTTATACGAGTAGGAAATAAAAAGAGGATTGAGTTACTAGTGTCAATTTTAATGCTTTACCATATAAATCCTGCTTCCCTAAAAGGCAAAACTTTAAAGCGCTGTTAAAATTAGGCGCCGAACCATTTAGATATCTAAACGACGCGACACTTCTATATACTCGGGACTCGTAATATCGGTCCCGCTCACAAGACATCGGAATTCGGTCCTCATGATTGATGCTGCAATGACAAACGCGACAAGCTTACAAGTTGTCATACCTTTGACTTTCTGCTTAATTACGAATGCGAAAACGAGTCCCGAGGATCAACGTTCGCTCTCGACTCGACTAAATGTTATGCTTATTTTGGCAGATACGGCCAACAAGAAAGGCGTTCCTCCTCGTAATACGAGTTCTTTTTTCAAATAATAAGCGATGCAGGAATTCGTGAAGCGTTACCGTGGCTATTTACAAAATTTGAAGTATCTTCATGCGGATAAGTAACGGATTTATGCGGCTAAAAAGGTGAAGAATTTTTACCATTCCTTACAGCCTTACGTGATGGAACAGCGTAGGTACTTTCGCTTACCACGCCGCCATTCTTTCTATATATTTTATTAAACAGAAATACCAACCATTCCTTCTAAAAATATAAACGATACAAACTAACAGCGGTACGCTCTTCAATACGTACAACTTCTCTTTATCATTTGTATTTTATCTACGAGTAAACGCAAAGGGGCAAACCAGACGAATTCGTATCGGTATTAGGTTCACGATGGAAGTATAATTTTATCAAAATTCTTCCGAATAGTTGTTCGTTACGGTTTCGCTCGAATCTTTTAACCAGGAGGAACACAAGGAAGGATTAAGAGGGGAAGGAATTTTTCATCCCTCTATAGTTCTCCGTAGTCTCGGCTGTATAACGATAACCAGCTTCCTGAAGTCGATGACGAGCAACCTGAAAAATAACTTCTCGTCGATCGATTAAGACTTGGTTGAGCGTGAATTTTCACGCTTCTGGCAATATACAGGTAGCCAGGGCGCCGGTTAAATCGCAGAACGTCTAGCTAGGGAACAATGCGGAAATTAAAAAGCTGGAAGCTAGGCTGAGCAAGCGCGGATCCCGTCGAGGACGGCGATCTTGTTCTCGAAGCTCGCCTCGTTGTGTTTTTGCTCTGCATAAATGATGAGCTCGGGTATTTTAATGAAGACATTCCACGGCCGCTTGCCGGCTCCTTGGCGTACGGCGAGAGAAAGAGGAGAGAGGCCAACCTCCGCTTCAATAGACACGTTCTTGGCCGCACTTGCTCCGCCTTATTCTATTGGCGATATTGTCAGCCTTTCAACGTGCCGTTTAAACTTTTATCCGTCGCTCGTGTGTTGGTCATCAGATGTGTATCGCGATCATTTCGCTATGATACTGCTCGTTACTTCCGTCTCGATATGTTGTGACTACGCCAACAGGAATTTCTTTTGCTTCCTTTGCCGTTTCCTTCGACAGTTTTCTCATGTTTTGCACCGACGGTTCGATTGTAAAATAGATGACAACTCGATCATCTATTTTAAACGATTCATCGACTGTCCTATTACAACTTGATGTACTATATGCGTTCAAACTTTCTTCGCTACGTCGAACTATATCGAGCATTAGGTTCCTCTTTAACGTCAGGCATAGGTGTGTTGAGAGTAAAACGAGGAAGGTTTTATTATCCGAGCTACAAGGCGCGTGAAGTAACATCTTTAAAGGACCACCAACATCGGCTTCGATCCCCAGAAATTCATCTAGAACGGCGACGTAATTTGTTTGTTTGCGAATAGCCGGAACGCATCGGAATAACAATTAAGTGGGTGCACCGGGTGCACGTGTTCGATGTGGAAGGTCCCCTGCTAGCTTTTCAAGTCACGTCTCATTTGCGCCATTCAATGTAACGTGGAGGGTGCGCCGAGGCATTGAAATCCGCCACCCGAATAAGGGCAAGTGCATCGTGATTCGTAAAAATCACGGTCACGGACCGCGTTGCGAAATTAGTTTAAACAGGCGTTTTTACGTTCCTTGGCCGAGAATCGTGATTTGCATGAGATATTCCTTGTGTCTTAATTCCAGTCGGTCTTGCATTAGATCGGTCTCTCGAGAGAATGTTAAATAGACTGAACTAAAGTAAACTTAAACAGCGTCGTTCCATGGAGGAAGAGTTGTTTTGCACGGCAATTTAAACTTTCACCGTCGCTTAAGTACACGGAAGACAAATTTTTGCTGTAAAGCGCTAAAACTATCGACAAATATTTCGCAGCCTAATAATCGTATAAAGATCTTGAGAAAGAAACACCTCGACGATCTCGCAAAGAAAGTAAAAATCACACAAATTCGAAAGTAAATCGATCGAATGCCGGATAAGCATGCCACGATACTAAAAGATGGAAAAGAAACTGAAATTAAAACGGCATCGATTATGCCGTGTCCGAAGGATACCTAAACCAGAAATACTGTTCGTCGATTCCCTCTGTCCTCGATCCACTCCGTTCTCCGAAGAGACCCTATGATCCGGAAGTCGCGGTTCTTTCAAAAGCTGCTGCCGGCTACCGGTTTTCTGCGAGTGTACAGGGAGAAAAAGAGAAGATAGGGCCGCGATGAAGGTAGAAAAAAGAGAAGGCGAAGACACGAAGGGGCGGGCTACGATATCGGGAAGGAGGACGTCGTGTACCGCGTACCCGGGACATCGTACGTCAAAGGTTCGAGCCCGTGGGAACACGCGGGTAGAGATGCCTTCAATGCCGAGGCAAAGGCGAACCGAGTGTGTTCCTGCAGGTAGACGACCACGAGGAACGTTCACGATGGCTGATGAAGCAGCAGGACGAAGCGAAGTGACTTTTAACATGGAACCAAGTCGCTGGATCCTTTGAGTACGGTTACGAATAAAAATTTAACAATGAAATCAAGATTGGAAGAATTCGAGAACATATCGTACAACGGATAGATATAATCGCGAAACGAAAAGGTGATATAATATTTAGCGTATATAAAATTCACAAGTTGGAAAATCTTGTGTAACTTGAGAAAAATTGGGAATGTTAATAATTGAAAGGCGATTTAAATAGGATCGCGTGAGAGAAATTAGAAATTATAACGAAATACGAATATTAATTATCATCCGAAACACCGATTCGTCGATCGTACAAAAATTCCGAGACAAAAAGACTAAGGTAGACGTTTAATAGAAAGCGAACAAGCAAGAGAAACAAAAGAAAGGAAAGAGGATAGGTATCTCTCTGAGGTGACACCGCCGAAATATTCCCGTCGGCATTCCTAGACGTTTTTTGGGCCTTTGTCAAGCACGGCGTCACGTATGTCATCGAGATCGATACGATTCGATCCACATTCGGATCTCTTCGATAGTTTCGATCTGCCTCTTCGATCCTTCCTCGTCCGATGATAATCAACGATGGCGCTCCAATCACAAAGTTACGCGATGCAAACTGATACGTTCTAGCGTGTGTTTACGATTTATTTAACTTTGGACTTTAAACTATCTTTAAATTAAATTAAGCTAGATACCTTCACGATTGTACAGTTTACCGTCGTAAATAAAGATAAATAAAAGCGTTATACTTGGAAATATTTTTAAGTAAGCGAGGTAAATTTTGACGATACGACGTCTATTTAGTAAAATATAAAAATGTATTGAATATAACGTGCCTAACAGTAGTATTTATTTAAAAATTTGTTCCCATTGTCAAGAAATCGTCTTTATTGCTTCGGTTTAAGGAAGCGTGATAATACGTGATAATTGTTTCAGGTATCGGTGACAAATAAGGGAGAGTCGGATGCACGCTTGGTAAAGTAATATTAATATTCATATTCACGGTCGGATCATTTGTTCCCCTGGTGCAATATCAATAACCTGACCCTAGTAGTATTCTGTTCGCAGGGGTGCCACTTGCGAAAAGGGGACGATACTCGGTATTTAATTACCGTGAATCGAGGGGTGATCGTACAAGTACATGGCGGTTTCGTTATAAATTGTTTAATGGTCTCCCTGGTAATGATAATGGAAGATTCTCCTTTCAGTGTTCATTCTAAAACGAAAAGTAGCAGTTCTTGCATAACGATTTTTATAAATCATTTTTATTATATTATATATACTCTACTCGTAGATTGTAATTTTATCGAATCGTTGGATACAAGGATATATATGGCAAAATACAGAAACCAAATTCGATGAAGAATACGTTTTGAAAAAGAGAAGAACACGAGTCAGGAAGCCTGTCACCGCGTATCGTTTCTCGAAGCGTTGGCTCACGTGGCCCTCACGTGGTTTCCTGCTCTTGCTTTTTCCACGTCTAGCCAGCATATGCACGATTGCGTAACAAAACGCACAAATCATACAGCGCGACAGAAGAAACAGAACAGACTGATTTATGTTCAAGGAGCGATGGCCTATCTGCTATTCGCCTGACGAAATGCAGTTTGGCCAGACCAACGAACTATCGCTCTGCCCGTGGAATGCGCCTGTTCAGACATTGAAAACGTGTCCTCCTATGGGACACCGTCGTTTCGACGGACGACGACGCAAAGGAAATTACCATGATGCAGTGCACGCATGAGAAAGCGCGTAAAAAGTACGTGGCTATTGCGAGACACGTGTTCCAGAGATTCGAATTGCTTCTCTAACGTTATAAGGTCTAGATTCATCCCGTTCTTTCCGAAACTTTCTCTCTCTCTCTCTCTCTCTCTCTCTCTCTCTCTCTAACATGTTACACGAAGCTACCGTCATTAAAGAAACATTGTTCTTACGCTTACAGGTTTATCTCGTAAAAAACCAACCGATAGCATCCAAGTACAGGTAGAAATTGCTGTTAGAAAGGAATCGAAGGTCCTCATAGAACTGGAAACTGTGGCCAGATATAACCCTGCAGCCTTAATATCTCTGGCTGGTGTCCACCATCCAACGAAAGGAGGAAAGAAACGGAGAGATGAAAAGGGAAAAGTAAAAAAAAAAGAAGGAAACGAACACAGCGACGTGAACGAAGGGACACAAAGGCTGAGGCGAACAACGCGACCTCGGTAATTAAAACAAGATGGAACACCTCGGTCAACGCAATAAATCTCACCATTTCCTATTCTCTACCCCTCTCTTTCTTTTCAACCCGACCCGACCCCTCCCCCGATATATCTTTCAGCTTTCCCCTTATCCGAAGATCGGAACTAGCCCCTTCGCGACGTCCGACGATTTATTTTATTATTTGGTAGATTTACTGGCGGCTACCGTTTATTGGAATCCACATCGATCGGAGATTATGAGGCGAGCGACGCGTCCAGATGCGCGCCGTCCTCGATCACAGGTTACGAAACGGATAATTATTGGCAACGAGATGAATTATCGAGAGTTGAACGAGTTGGTGTAACAAAAAAAAAAAAAAAAAAAAAAGGGAAAAGAGAAAAAATATATCGAAAGCAAAGTACCGCGGATCTTTCCTTTTCGCGACAGCATAAGTGGATTTTGTTGTTTCGCGTTATCGGCGCATACCGAACGGCTGGATGTGTATCGCAATTATTCTTTCGCTGAATCGACGTATCGTGATCGAGGCGGTGGCGATCGCGTGCCACAGTGTCTCTCGTTGCTTCGATTTATTGGACCTGCAGAGATATTCGTGTGGCAAAGCTGGATAAAATTATACAGAATTGTTGTACGCGTAGAATTAGAGACGCTCGCGTTCCTCCGTTGAATTCAATTTTATTAATTCGTATGCATACGTAGATACATCTCGCGCTGATTCCATAAATCTTGCTGTAGTAACATCTTTCGGAACTCCGTGTGCTCGTTCTTATTTCTGAAAATATCACGAAATCTCGTTAAAATTTCTCACCACCTTGCTTTTTCGTGCACGAGCACGACTTCCATTTGCGGCACGGCCAATCAGGCTACACGTGTCTTACACGTGATAACAACGATCGTCCGAATCCCAGGAACATCGTTTCCCCTAGGTGACGAAGTTAATTGCTCATTTTCTCATCTCGTTAACTGTGTCTCGGTCTGCAACACGTCGGTGATGTAGGAAACGGAGCACGTGTAAAGGAAATCGTCCATCGATCTGACCACATGTTGAACCGAGCAGTTTATTATTTCGTATATTACATCGATTTGTAATATTAATTAGGTCTGTCGTTCTTAGTGAATTTCGAGGAAATCAGTAGGACGAACTTCGTCAAAATTATTATATACCGCGTCGATTTAAAAAATGATTTCTAAACGCATCCATGCATCGCTTTATTATGCGATCGCGTTACAGGTATTTACTGTTTCATAGAATTACGTGAATGGTTGTTTATGATTCAGAGTTGTTTTTCGTTTCGATATTAATGTACGTCTACATCGTACGTCAATCGTAATCTCTTTAGGAAAATATTTCTAAATTGCTCAAAATATCTCAGAACGATTTTACCAAACGAAGATGGATAAGAAGCGAACGAAAGCGAAAGTTTCACGCAGAATTCCAGAAGATTAAATTCCCCATTACTTCCTCTTATTACGTGCTCGATTAACTTTCCGGTGTGAGTGGAGCCACTAAATCCACCGGTGTGTAATTAACCAGCAGCGGCGTAACGAACCGCAAAAGCATAAAATTCTATTTTCTCAGCCAGATGTATTCCAGTTCCGTTCTACTCTTATCTCTAATCTCTGCTGTTAATTACATAATCGCGGATACGCGGCTCACACTAACAGGATATATCACGTGTTTCTCATGTTCTTGCACAGGAAATGATTGTAGAAAAATGAATTGCGAAAGAGATTCGAAGAATCTCGTTAGTATTTCGACACGACGATCAATGGAAATATAATAATCACGTCCGATTCTTTTATCCTTGTTACTCAAAGAAATTACTGTCTGATTTAATTATTCGATACGTAAGCTGTTTTGGAAAATTGTTAAGACAAATGATCAAAGTTGTAATATCCATAATGGACATGTACGAGAGAAAAACTGTTCAAATTGTCGGGACGTCGTAATTTCCACGGAATTGTAGAAATCGAATCTTAGAACACGTACTTACGTTTACACGCTTAAAGGCGAGAATTATATATCAATTTTAAATCGATAACGATCCGCAAAAATGATCTATCTTTATCAACTTTTACGACTACAGTTACTTGGTGTAAAGCTGGAATTTGGTATACGTTCTGTTCGTTAATATCGCAAACCAAGTATTAGAACGCAAGTATTTCGTATCTCCGAAATAAATGCGGTGAATTTTTTAACCGAGGTGTTCACGAAGTTTCAAATGTACGCAAAAGATCATTAATAACGAATTTTGACAGCCTGTTAATGTTACTGTCACTTTTAATAGAGACGTCAAACGTGTCCAATATCATGCATCGTAATTAATTACATGTTCGATCAGGCGTTAAAAGTTGTAACACCGTTTTATACGACAAAAAATATTTATGAAATAAGGCGTACGTATCCTAATCGAACGATCGATATCGTACGTGAAAAGAAACTTGAAAATAATCATCGGGTGAAAGTCAAAGCCAGAAAACGCAACGATGTAATATTAATGCATCATTTATTTAACACCTATGATGACGATAACATGAGATGCGCTTAAGGTAGAATAATCCGCTAGGCAAAATGTCGGTTGTGCGTGCGTGCATGTAATGTGTGTGTGCGCGCGCGCGTGTTTGTGTGTGTATTTCTTCGTGTTCACGATATGATTTATTAATTCTATGGGGAAGGATGTAAAGAATAATTGTGACAATTCGGGTAATAACTATTTTTAATTTGCTGACTTGGAGAGATTTCAGAATTTCTGCAGCGTCCGGTGTTATGATACAATAATAATAGTAATATATATATATATATTTATTATATATATATGGCAAGATCATTGGTCAATAAATATTTCACTTAAATCTGCAGTCAAATTCGCCAAATAATTAATCCTTTGATCTTCCTCTCCGATTTCTATCTTCCTTCAATAAGTTAACCATCGTGATAAATTCAACGAATCCTATCGATTCATTTTATTCAACGGAAACGATACATTCTACAGATTGATAATATTATTCAAGGAACATAGATCTCTCCCTTTGAATTCTTTTCTATCAACGATCGTTTCGTATCGTTACGATCTATCGATCCTTCTTCTGCTTTTTCTTCTTCTTTCCTAATTATTTGGAAAATTTAGACACGCCTGTCGGTGGCCTAATTCTCTACACTTTATACGAACTAGAGGCTCTGTTGTTCCAGCGGTCGCGTCGGTCGGACATAGGTATATCATCAGTCACTATGAAGGTAATAGTGCGCGCAAAGTATTCCTCCTCTAATACTATCTGAATTGTACGCTAATAGTAGATCCTTAAAGTAAATTAGGTAACACTATGTACACTTTTTCGACGCGGGCTGAACGATTCTTCGCGTACGTTCGTCCGGCCGTATAACAAAAGTTCATTCCTCTCATCCGCCAGCTCTCGTCTCGTCTGAAAATCAGCGGATGAATCATCTCCTAGCACGCTAATATCACGTTTGCGTCGTTTACAACTACGCTCGTCCCTCCTCGATGACGTTCCACGAGCGCACCCATGTTCGCCATTTTGTCGCTACGTTCGTCCGAGCGCTGACAGTTTTCGTTGTCCTTCCGATTGTTGGTCGCGGATTTCGAGCTCGTGTCTCTCTTTTTCGCGGATTCACCCACCGGATGTTGCGAATTAGTTCGACCCACGAGACTCCGTTGCTCGCTTCTAGAACCAGTAAAGGTCTTTGGAATCTTGCACTTGAGACTCGAGACCTGCAACACGAATGAACACACGAATTTTTAATTTTCGTAAAATTAACAACTATATATATATATATATTAAATTGAACGAAGGACAACAATGAAAAACGACAGAATATCTCATCCAAGAAGAACAGATTTATCGCTAATACCGCTCTATATGCTCTTCATATGTGAAATAAAATATTAATTGACGAATCGTTATCAACAACCTAAGTGTGTAATCTACGCGTTATTCGAACCTGATAATCAGCCCCCAACAGACTCCTCTAGCTCGCACCGAGTAGTCTTCCGTTCACGAAGGTTTGTGTCTCGAAGCAATCATCGATTAGACTGGAACGATACCACTGACGATCCACGACAGAGCTTTCACGCACAAGACAAGTAATTGGTTATATTCGAAAAGATAGGAATGACTTTTTCGTTGGTGCGGGGTCGGCTCATCGTTCATCGAAATTTATAACGCGGCCAGCCGCGTAATAAAAGAAGAGTCAACGTTTTGACGGATGCGAGGGTGCAGAACTGGTGATGGCACCCGCTGAGCGACACGGACGGACAAACCGATGGACGAACCAAGGGAACGAACGGTCGAACAGAACGAACGGATGGGGGACCAACGGAATATGTCACGAGATCGAACAGTTAAGATCTCATGTTCCTTGCAACGGTTGCACGCATGCGTCTATAGCTATCTTCGATCTTGATATCTTCGAAGACTGACCCTGCAGATCATTCTGCTCTCTCGACTCCTCGTACCCCTCGACCAGCCGCAGCTCCGAGCGAATCATTGGTAATTGAGAAGAAGCTTGACTCGGCCGAGGATGTTTGCGTATTAGCGTAAAAATCAAGCGTCTTAGACGAATAAAATTTCTAAGGTAAAAGCACGCTCGCAAAGAAAGTATTCTGCGGGAGAATTTCCGCTTAATTCCAATCGATCGAGACCCCGATTGATCACGATGACTACATATCTTAATCATTGTCAATGAACGCAACATCGTTCGATGTTACATGTCCGCTTGTATATCGAAAGTCTCTTGGATACGTTGTAGTTTCAGCGAGCAGGACGAAGATGGACGTTTTCAAATACTTCAATTCCCGGCACGTGGTGCACGGTACGGCCGATTAAGTTCGTATCTGTCGGCGCACACGTGTCAGCACGTGGATCTACCTGCTTCAAAGTCAGCTACGTGTGCGTCCCGCGCGTTACCATATTGGCGCATGCACGCTGAAAAAAACACGTAGCGGAAGCACAAAAGATTCGATCTCTGCCAGCGAGTCAGAGAACGCGAAGCGCTGTTCGATAGAAAGTTGCTCGGCCGGAAAATGACGATGGAACGCGTCGTGAGAAGAAACTGGTACACACTATCGAGTGTTTCGACAATCGATGGACGTAAATTGATAAGCTACGTTTACATACTTTGCAAGTTTCTTGCTTCCAAGTCGTAGAGAACATCCACGGGGAAAGTTTAACAGATCGATTGTATAAATTATAATGTAGCTTCGCCTTATAGTTAGAAATTGTTTTGACATATACAGGGTGGTTGGTATCTGGTGGTACAATCGGAAAGGGGGTGATTCTACGCGAAAAAGGAAGTCGAAAATAAAAATTTTTTAAAAATATTTTCTTTCTTTTTTTAAATTTTTCCATCGAGACAACGATCTACAGTGAGATCCGTTATAACGTACCGCACGCGTACCGAGCGAAAATTCAAAGTCGATTTTCTCGAAAACAAAGCCTCGAACGAAAAATTTTTATTCTATATTTTCGACTTCTTTTTTCGCGTATTTTATTTTATATCACAATTATTAAGTTATATCTAAGTTATTACTGACTAGCTATATACATTTTGGACGCAACGATACACTTTGTGTATTTTTTTTTTTTTACGATCTATCGATAGAAGAATAAAATCCATCATGCTCCAAAGTATCGACGAGTAAATATATCTAACGATTAATTATTGGGATATCGTGGTGCACAAATCCCATGTATCTATATGATTCGAATGGAAAGCGGAGAAGTTTCTGTTTCATAATCGACGCGGGTTCTTCCTCGTAAATACGAGAGGGTGACTCGGGAAAGCCAGCGAGCACCGGGCAATATTGTCCACGCTATCTGACACACCATTTACCAGCAACACCCCCGCCCATTTTGTTCCAGCATATTGGCCTCGCATACTCGGCCGTGAAAACGTTATAGGCACGTACGCGGCTCGCATAAATCGTTCTGACACTTATGGTACATTATTTGCCGGCTGCAGCCCATCGTATTGAATTAGGATGCTCTCTCACGGAGATTATGATCGGAGCAGAGAAACGATACCAGAAGTCGAGAGCTGGTATAATATGGGAGTATTAGTAGGATAAAATTAACGATTATTACTATTGTTTAATGAGACATTATTTTGCAAAATTCACGTGTATTTAATAGGCGTTTACCATAAGAAACGAATAAAGTATTATAATTTTTAATTGGAAAAAATATTCTTTCGCAAAACGAACTGTCCTTGTTAAACGACGGTTGCTGTGAAATATTCCTTTCTTGTAAAAGGAATACACGGTGTTTTCGTTGGAAACCTCAAACGCACACAAGTCGATGAATACGAAGTTACGGACGAACGCACCTGTTATGAATGTTCCAGCATTCAATATCGCGATATCAAAGAGCATAGCAAGACGGTACAAGGAGGAATTCCCTTCGGTCTTTTCGACAAAGAAACAAAGCACAAAGTCGAAGGAAATTCGGAATGAAACTCGCTGAATCCGAGAATTTTGTAACTCTGTCCTTTATGTTCGCCGAAAATTTAATCACGCGCCTGTTACGCTTGAAAATAATTAAACGCTTAAAACTGGTGCAAGTATGCACAGGCCTGCAATAACGTTATACTCGGGAAGCAACGTATTTAATTAAATATATGTATTTTTAAATATAAGAAATCTTTGTCGTTGTTTATGTATGTTTATTCTGCAAATACGTACCGAAAATTTAATGCAGCGATAACGGTATCTTTTTATCACCGGAACCTATTTAAACTTAATTTCGTAAAAAAGTTATAAAACTCATCGTATCTTGTAATTGTTATTGCTTCTTCGATAACGAATAATCTGTGTTCTCGTTGGTTTCGTTCACCCTTAACTTCGGGTGGCAAATTCAACGTCAAAAGACGAGAGTTAGGTATTTGGATTAAATTAAATCGAACACCCCCGCTTTAAAAAGCAAAAACCCGACCCTTGCGCGCAGGGACCCTTGCCACCGACGAGGGATACGTAAGCATCGAGATGACCCTTATCAATGAGGGTCAACCCCTCATAGTCTGAAATCCAATATAGTCGTGGTAAAGGAGAGTCCCTACTTTGATTCACCCCGTTTCGAAACTCGTATGCACCGACGAGCGAGTATTAATTGGAAATTAAGCTTCTAAATCTTCGTGCCTTTAACGTTTCCCGTTACTCCGATCCTTTGTGAGGATCCTGACCAATACACGCGAAGAGCGATTTCCAACCACTTTGGGAAATTGGAATGTTCGCGATCTCGTTAAAAGACGAGACTCGATTCCTATCGCGTGTATCTCACGCGATATAAAAATTATCCATCGAAACCACATAGACTAATTACACCTGCCGTCAAGTACCTTGCAGTTTGATTGACTTTACGACAGGCGGTATAAAATATTACGTTCGTCGCTCCATTTGTCGTTCGTGTTGATCCTCAAATACGTAGTTTTAATATTCTTCTAACGCAAGACTGAATTATCTCTAGTCGTGACGCTCTTAAAGTACATGCGCCAACTGTTTCTTCGAAAGTAATCAAAGAAGAAAAAGGAAAGTTTGGGCGACGTCTGTCGCCTTCGTGACGCAACTGCCCTGTCGCGTCGAAAGGTTCGTAACTCGCAAAGGTTCGGCCAGGGGTTAAAGGACGAAGAGGACGCGCGTTCGCCGCGGAGGCAGCTCCGGTTCACCGGAGTGTCTCTTCGTCCGCGAACGAGCCGACTTCGAGAGATCGATATAAACCGGCAGCTTTCGACCACTCCCTCCATCCGGCCGGCTGACCAATCGAGGCTCGCTAGCCATCCCCGGCTACCCTGGTGTCCCTCTTTTCCATTCTCTTCCCTTTTGCTCCCGCCGGTGGAAGCGGTGCACAAGCGTGGATTACGTGACGTCACCGGTCGACGCCATTTTCGAGGCGCGTGCCAGAAAGACCCGGCTGCAGCGACGCGCGGATCCAGAATATTCTCTCTCCGGAGAGAATGTCCCACGCGGACCAGAATTTATGGCGAAGATTCCCTGAATTAATTCTCCTGGAAATATTGAGAGCGCCCCGCTGGACCCTTTCTTTGTTTCGACTCGCTCGACCGCGCGAAATCGCTCGACCGACGCTCCGCGACCCCGAACTGCCTCGAAACTGCGCGCTCATTTACGATACTGTTCCGTTTTCCAGTCACTTATGTCGTTCCTTTCTCTTTGCACCGATGAAAAGGCGAGACTGTCGAAGGATGTGCAAGTGAAGCGCGTTCAACCTTCGGACGACGAATACCTGGATCACTTTGACCCGCCATCCAAGTTTCAATATACGCGTAGATATTGTGGCAGACGTTACTTTTCGTAGTAAATTTTGTGTTTATCGTCTTTAGGAAATATTTTTAACGCTATCAGAATGTATGTGATAAGAGGCTCATAGTTGATTCCCACTACGATCCTTCAAGTTTCGTTCGGAAATTCAGTGACCCTGCGCAATTACGTTTCGACATGGTCGGATAGGAAGCGGAGATCGAACGATGGATAGTTGAAGAAAAAGACTTTGTATGAATCTTGTATGTTGTACGGTACCTATGTATTCAAGGTAGAATTATAACGCGGAACGTATTCGATCATCGAAGTAAGAATCAAGGGGAAGAATAAGAAGAAGAAAGATTTTCTTAATTAAAATAATATCACGTTCGAAAGGAAAAATATTACCTGTATAATCGTAACAAGACAATAAATTTCACGTAACTGGAGCATATTAATTACACATGCAGCGAAGTGTGTGCGAACGAAGGGTTGAGTGTATCACCACGACCTATAAAATATCGTGCATGAAATTCAATTCAGCATTCACAGGTGAAATCCGTGTTTTGATTTAAGTCCGTCTAATTGCGAGCAAAGTCCGCGTCGTCGCGGCTGCGTGTTCGGAAGCAATAGATTTCGCGATACCAGTCCGTCGCTCTTCCGCCTCGGATAACGAATCTCGCTCGTAAATTCGTCTCTGCTCGCGACCGCCGGCGAATTAACGTTAACTCTGGAAAGATAAAAGTACGTGAACTGCATTAAATTAACATCGCCGGATCCAGTTCCAACGTCTCGTGAATGTTGCTCTTCGGACCTCGGTTTCACGATTTCCGTCGCGCGTTCTTTTCCAACTTTTCAACTTCCTGTTCGAAGATACGTTTCCCTTTGATTCTTCTCCGAAACGCTTCCCTTTTGTCGCTGTTGATACGAGTATAAAAACAAAGCCAGTTATTTCATTTCTTATGGCTCAAAGGGCTAAGTAAAGTGAAATTCGTTTTAGTTTTCCGATAAACGTAACGGTTGGGTTTCCTAGCAATTGCGCCCAACAGTGCACCGCGGCGAAGAAATGAAACAGCGTGCAGGAAACTTCAATCTTTCCAACAGATTTCTCTTTCTTGAATCGCTGATCGATTCCGCGAATCCGCTTCCACCGTGGGAAAAGAAAACGCAATTATCCCATTGCCTTAAGACAATGCCAGTTCTGTACAACTTTAAATCACAACTTCCGCCAATCTTCTATCGGAACGATCTCTCGTACTTCGATTCTCGCAAATCTTCTTTTCTTCGTCCTGACCAAAAAAAAAAAAAAAAAAAAAGAAAAAGAAAGAAATAAAAAGCAGAAGAAGGAAAATAAATAAGAAAATAAGAAAACACCGAGTAAAGTAACGAACAAGAAAGTATAGTAGACGTAGAAAGAAAAGTGAACTTCCGTAGTTGCATGAATTATCGTCGTCGTCGTCGTCGAAGGCTCGATCACGCGTTGAATTCGTCGATGCAACAGCCGGTGACGGCCAATTAGATTAATGATTTCGCAGAAGTAATAGACATACGCGGGGCCGGTAGGGATAAGAGGGAAGGGGGAGGCATAAAACCGCCGACAGAAACGTCACGCGGTGCGCCATGACCATCTACAGTTGTCCGGCGTCGTCGGACGTCACACGGTAATTGCGATTTATTTCTCTTAATCGCGCTTAAACGGCAGCCAATTTATGCCGACCGAGTTAATTTTACGCAATTATATAATTACAAGTCAACTCGCGGCACGGCCTAATCGGGGTGCCAAGCGGCGTTCTAATGGCGGTACTTCGGATTCGAAGACGCCGCGGGTTCGCTTTGCCGCGCCGTTCCCTCGTGTCGAAACCCACTCCGAAATTACCTCCCCCGCCCCCGCAATACGAAAGTCTATTGCCAACGTTTGTGAAAAATTCGTCAGTCTTTCGTCGATACGAACGCGATTGTTGCGTTGCGTTATCGCGAAGAGAGAGTTCGAAAATGTGAAAGCGACGGGACTTTTCCTCGTTGTTGCACAGTTCTTTGTATTTGGGATCGGTAGATTGGAAATTAGATTTGTTTGGCTGAAAAGGGGCATTTTTAAATTTCACGCAAGACATATCAAACATTTGGTTTATTTAGACAAAGAAGATGGACGAATTTATTTCGTCAAAGTTTCTACGCCTCAAACTTATTTCGTACGTAGTTAAAAAGGAAACGTCAAAAGTCAGAAGAAGCTGCTTGTCGTTAATTCCTTTGATTTCCCCAAATCCTCGAAATTCTGATTTCTTTTTACCTACCTACTTCGACAAAATGGCCCGAAATCTGGCTGCTGGATCGTCGACGTCGTTTTTTAGGCCGACTCCTTCGATCGTGGAATCGATATTCGTTCGTGGCCAAGAAAGCGGACACAGCCAAGCAAGTCCTTCCTTATTTATTCATTAATTTCCAGAATCGATGTTTGACGACGAGGTCGCAGCTACTTGGAAGCAGCGAGCGTGCACAGGGCCCTTACGGTAGCACACGCCAGTTAGAATAGTGAGCGTTGCCGGCATTCCGGCGAGTAAATTCTTGAAAACTCGTTTGGTCGGTCCGATCCGCGAACCAACTCTCAATCTGCGCCCGTGCAGCGAGGCGCGCGCGTGCGAATGTAAGCGTTTCCTAAATTGGCCCTAAATCTCAGCCCGTTCGTCCCTGGGAGTCTCTCAGACAAAGCAACGCCAACATTTTTCGCAGGATTTCTCCGTCAAATGTCCCGTACGCGCCGACGAAACTTTTCGTGAATTTCAAAGGGACCACGCGTTTGGAAATTAATTTTCTTTTGGAGAAGTCGGGGAAGAGGTTTAAAAACGTTCGGGAAATTGTGCGTCACAAAATGGCACGTGTTTCAGAGATTGTCGAAAACATTTTTAACGTTTCAAGTTAAGTAGTTTCAGCTTCCTTTGGTATTAGAATTCTTTCGAAAGTAATACATCGGAGAAGATCGCTTTCTTTAATACGTGATCGTCAAGCTGAAATGTCCAAAATGGCTACCGAAAGAGGGTTGAAGCCATGGCGTATCGAATCCGTGACAGCGAGAGGGATGAGAATGCTAAAGCGAAGCTCTAGTATCGATTTTCATCGCTTGAATTCAACATACGTGGAACCTGACCATGGCACACCGCTTTCTCTCCTTCGCTACAAACCCTTAAAACACTTGCTTTATATTTTGAAACAGCGTAAGTACTTGGTATAATAATTTTTATAAACAAACAGCAAAGAATCTTACGTTTATAAATTTTTATTTTAAATCTATGTGGAATACAAGTTAAAAAAGAAACTACGAGAAGATTAACACCTGTTTCTTCCATTTTATATCGTACGATTTTCCATGTTGACGATCAAAATATTTTCTCATACTGGGAATTGTTTTAAAGAATATACTACTAACGCCAGATTTATTCCGAACGAACGACAGCTGATCGGTCGAAATAAGCGAAACGACTATAAATATATCCAACTCCAACGCTACAATTCCAGAAAAATAGTCTTAAAATATCGTTGGGAGCATTTGACAGTCGCTGACAGTGGAACGTCAAAGTCGCTTGACAGCCACAGTGTGAACTATCAAAGCGAACACGTGTCAGGGTAAAAAATGAAAAAGACGTAGAATCAACGATCTAATAAAATCAATAATCAACGAATTAACGTGAAACGAACAAGCGGAAAAAGTGACACGAAACGACACTATCTTTGATCACATAAATCGCTCTAAGCATAAATTACACTGACAATCGTATCACTCACTATCAACCCCATCGAATGCTATATTAACGTCACGTGTTATCAGCTGCATCAAATATCCGAGACATTCGATAAAATAAGAAAAAACGAGGCAATTGAAGAACACGAAGAGGAATCGGATTTTCCATTACGGAAGACATCACCAACGCGACGACACCCTTTGCGACTAGCAAACGCATCCCTCGAGGGAACGTCACGGCGCACGATAAAAATAAAGCTCGGACGGAGACACGGAAATTCTCGAGCGTGGTAGAACGTTGTATCAAAAGTTACGGACGTGTTACATGAAATCGCGTGACTGGCTACCGAGGTAAAACGGAAGGCGTGCTGCTTGCAACGACGTGCAGACAGATGGGAGTGGTCTCTGCAATCACGATGGGCGTGGTGCTTCCACGGCGTGCTGCAGCTGCACTCCGCATAGCGGCCTCTGTACTTTGCATTTGCCTTGCAACGTGCTGGCAAATCGCGTCACGTGAATATTCTTCCATCCGCGATTCCTCTTTCCTTTCGGATTTTCCAGAATTTTGATAAATTACCTAACTCTTACATACTTGTAAGAACCGTAGTCGTAATTTAAGGCGAGCTTATCCGAGGTTTATCAAGCCGGGGTTGATAAAAATGTAAGAGTAGAAAGGATAGAGTTGTTACGACCGAAGAATCTACATTCTTCCCCCAGAAAAACGTTCATTCTCTATTTTTCTAACGCTATCGTAGTTTAGCGTTACAACTGCACCATACACGTTCGTTTCCCACGCCAGCGTCGAATTCCACCGATCTCGTGCTAACAAACTTTATAACACGCGTGCAATGCTCAATTCCGAACCGAGTTTCTTCACCCTTTGCGAGCAACCGATCGATCCACAGCTACACGATCCGATAGAATCGTGCACGGTGCCGAAAACACGGAAGAAAAAAGAGGAGAACGCCTGGTGACCAGTGGGTTGCAGCAGAGGGGAGGATGAGCGGGCTTTTTATCCGCGATTTACATGATAAATCTCGTCGGAGGAGGATCGACTCGACATCAAAGTTGGAAGGCCGAGAGTGCAGCATCGTTTGCGGCGGCCGGCAAGAGGGAACGGAGGCAGAATGGCGCGCAGGTAGCGCGCAAGAAAGGTCGGTCGGCCCCTCAGATGCTCGCAATTAATAAGAGCTTAATGGGGGCCGATATAGCGCTGCCACGCTCTCAGGGACTCGTGCTTTCTTCGTTGTTCTCTCCCACCGAAATCATCGATGCCGACGACAAAAAGTCACGGCACAGCCGTAAAACATTTCGCCCCGACTCTTTTCGACTATACTTCCAAGGTGCCCGGGACACGTCATCGCAAAAAGAGCCGCACCGTTTTGATTCCCGCAGTCCAACGTCCAGTTATATAAGAGAGGGAAAGCTTGTCCCCCATGAGCGGATTAGAAAACGCGGAGGAAGAGGAATCTGAAGCTAGTGACTGGGCTACCGAGAGAAAATTGTCGAGTAATTTGCTGGTAAATAGATACTTATGCTTTTATAGGAGATTTAAAAGTGTGCGAATATACAGAAGGTACATATGAAATAGGCAAAGAATTCTCGCTGTTATTATACGTAATATTTGGTACGTTTAATTGGTGAAAGAGATCGTTTCCTTTCGAAAGAAACTTTCTGTCGTTGTGTCCCTAAGAATATGAATCAACGTGCTTGAACATCCACCGTCTGAAATATCAGGTGGTTCCGTAAAATTCTGATTATATCATAATTCTTCGAGCATCTACTACTTTTTAGGAAACGCAGAAAATATAGGAAATTCAGGTTTCAATTTATCGTACAGTGGATATGTTCGCCAATATAGCGCACGATTTCTCAATATCTGGAAAATAGATTTTACTTTACACGTACTTAGTACGAAACCCGTTTAATGCGAATCGCATGTCCAAAAATGTTCACATATTCGTAAAACGATTAAAGATAAAACACAGAAGCAAGAGGAACTAAAAAACCAGAAAGCCATAGCCTGGAATCATTTAATTTCGCGGCAAAGTATCGACGCAAGAAATCTACATATATGAGATTCGTGAGTCTACTCACCAGAGAGGGGTGCGTAATAGCCGTGCGGGTAAGAGGGTGCGGAGGAAGCGTCGACGAAGGACTGCGACGGCGTCGCCGACGGCCAGTCCTTGTAGGAGGCCGCGGAGTGCGCGTGATGCGCCGCATGGTGGCCGAGTCCTCGCGCACCACCCAACAGCAAACCACCGTAACTCGTCACGGTCGCCATGTTATGGTGGTGATACTCGTGCACAGCCCTGAAAAATAGATCGTAAAAATCATTCTCGGTATCTCTCTTCCTTGAAAACGTATTATAGAACTAACGTAATTTCTAGATTATCTGATGCGAAATACCAGATGTACCGAGTAAGACGGACGTAACAACGAACAGCATATGTAGAATAAACGCGTGAACGGATCGAAACGGATGGAAAAAGACCGACGAAAATGCGAGGGGTGAAAGAAGGAGGAACGAAAAAGAAGAGGGCGAAGAAAAGGTAACGCGAGAGGAAAGGAGAAAAAGAATCCTCGATATCGTGCCTCTTCTCAAGAACGGTGACAGACTGGTAATTTATACGGCGGCCGACGCGAGATCAGCGCTAAAGATCTCTCGAACAGGGGTACCTGCTCCCGACGGTTTTCTGTATTTTTCACGTCTCGTTTTCTCTTTGCCTCCGTTCTTTCTCCTTTCCTCTTATTTCTCATCCTCGCCACCGTGTCGCTTTTTCTACGCTCGTTTAATCTATCCTTCTCTTCGTACCGCATCTGCTCGCACCGCTCGTTCGGGCTCTTTCCTCGATTTCTCGTGATTTTTCTCCCATTTCTTTCGTCATTTTTCAAAAGACACTTCTCTTCTCTCACGTGTTTCCCCGCTTCGCTCGTTCCATCGTCCCTCGTACCCGCTGCGACATTCATTTTCGAAGGTTTATCCCGGCAGGCTATCGCGTAATGAGCGTGTCGCGCCTGCCGGAGGAGGATTTTTGGAATGCGCGAGGCATCGGTCGCATTATCGTCTGTTAATCGAACGAACGACGATTTCGTCGATTAATCACGGGGCTGATTTCGCGCCGTGCGCGTGAATGCACCGCCGCGAGATACAGGCCGCGCGAATTTAAAATAGAGTACGTCGCGCTGGAATGACTGCATCGGATTCTCCGATGGGACTCGTCTCTAATTAGAGGTTGCGATGCTGGCGATTCGAACGAATGGAACGCGAAATAGAGAAGAAATGGGCATTCTGATTGGTTTGATATTGTTGAAAATGAGATGAGTGGAAAGGAGTAAGCAGAGGAATGTTAAATGATATGTAATATGGCGGTTTGTGTCTCGAGATGGTACATTAGATAGAACTATAGATCGAACGATGTAAATGGATATATGAAGTGAAAAGTTTGTGAAAATGTTATCATTTCATACGCAATTTCCTATTGTTTACGAGGATTATGATCTATTTCTTTGATAAGTTTTTTGTATTTCTTTTACAAGTTTGTTCGGATCTTAACGCAAGATACTCGATCGTATCCTGCTTTGGATCCTCTCGCGTGTAAATTTTATTCTTCCTATTTTTATCGTAATCAGAATATCTGAAAATCTGTCCATATCAAGATTGGAGAGTAGTAATGGATGTAGTAATAATTTCCAGTTATTTATTTATCCATCCAATAAGAAATTCCGAAGAAAACATGAATTTTACGAATAAAATCGAACGAATTACTTTATCATTTATGATTTATGGGAATATAATACGAATGTCAGTTTAAAAGGTTTAGAAACATGGTATTAGGACAGATTTTCCTCTAACGCAGAGATATATTTTAAGGACAACACAAGGAATGTTAGGAACGCTCACCTGTGGTGATACTGTGGATAATGCGGATGCCATGGATCCGTTGGACACTCGTAGACTTCGCCAGGATGCTGGCTCTTCCAGAAGGAAGGGGGGAAGTTCCTCATGAACATGGGAGAGATATTTTCTACAACAAAATACAATGCTTTTAATAATTCCTTATTTATCCGAGCGAATACAAATTGCCATACAATCTCTACAATTAAAATGGTGCAATCTTTTCGTATATATATATATATATATATATTTCGTATGAAATTTAATATTTTTCAAACGATGTCCAATTTTCCTGTTCTCAAACCAAACGTTCAATTTATTAACCAGGGAATTAATGAGTTAATTTGCTACATATTTTAGTTATCAATCTCTCGAATATCTCTTTTACGTGTCGCTTTTATTTATTTATAATTTGTTATATCAATATGTGCAAAAGCTAAACTGAAATTGGCTTGCCTTTACCAATTTGGAATTTCATAAATATGGAACTTCCTGGTTAATACCTTCGCAGTCTTGGTAGTCTGACTTTAAGTATCTAATTCTACTTACGCAGTCGGCGCGTGCTCTTATTTTTATGCGTTTCAGAGACGAAGACGAACAAACCAGCGGACTATAACGTTAAGGCAAACGTTATTGCACAAACTAAGAGTATTTTTTGATAAAAACAATTCTGCATCTTCTGGGAAAGAGTTGCCATATATCGGTAACAGCAAATAAATTAAGCAATAATCCGGTTAACGAGCTAACGTAACTGCAAGGAATGAAGTTACGTATATAACTGGAGAACGAAGGTATGCACGATTGTAAATATCATAGTACACCACAGTTCCCTGAAATTCTCCACGAAGAGTCTCCAACGATAAGTTATAAGTTCTACGATCGACTATCCCAACCTGAACGGATCACCGGGCCAATCGGCGCAATAATTTTTGTTCGAAAGCTAGACGTTCCGACTGGGCAAGAATGTTTATTAAAATATTTGTATCGTTTCCCACGGGCCAGCACGCGATTCTTACGAGGGCTCACGATAAACGGGTAGTCGGATCCCACGGGATCGAACCGCGCGACAGAAAGGTACCGCTCGGTTGTTTTACAAGCGACCACTCCAAAGCCAGAAGCTTGTCGTGTATCCTCCCGCGAGTCTCCGGGTCCTTGGTCCCGGGATTCCTTTTTCTCTCTCTCTCTTTCTCTCTCGAGGATCTTTCGGCCAATCCAAACACATATTCGAAGGTTGAACCAACGAGACCGAACCAGCCGACGATTTATATTTCTAATTCCTCCTCTTCTTCCTCGATCTCATCTTCCACCGCGACTCGCCATCCCATGGAAAATGTGTCAACTAATTTAGAAAAAATATTCAATTTACGAATCGTTGTTATTTCTGGATGTTAGCGTCCTTTTATTGCCATTGCCATCTGTTTCTTCTTAGGGTGTTTTAATATTGCTTGTCGTAGATATATTACGGTGATGACTTGATATCTTTAGCGAATAATATATTTCGAAGGTTCGTCCTTAAAAAAAAGATTCCTCCGTTTAAGGTTTCTTTTCTCATCGTACGATTGTAGTTTCAGTACCTTACGCATTGTTATTTTACTTTTTATTTCGTTATATCTTTATCACAGCTTTAGTTATTCTGTTACAGCGTTATGACGATTATGCACGAGTTATTTATGTATCATATGCATTTGACTGATTGCGAGTTCGGTTTTGTTAATAGTAGATAGGTTGTTGTAAAATTTATCTTCATTTGCTCGGGCAACGCGTTAATTATAAAGTTTACTTTGTATGGGTCGACAAGAATACACACGGCTATGTAAAAAGTGGCTAGCGCTAAAGCTGTTTGATAAAACAGAGGCATGAATTATTCATTTATACGTGGCGCAACCTACCAGTATCGATTGATACATAGTGCTCGATGTACGGTAATTTATCTTTAATAGATGACACATACTTACACATGTACGTACATGTGATAATTAACGAGTTGAACCTAACAAGTCAACGATATACTATCACGAAAGAAAAAGAGGTTTACGGTAAATGAAGGATAAAACGCCTTTTAAACTCGACATTTACGATATTAAACACGAACACTCTGTAGATTAAAATGTACCTTAAAATATCTTTAAAGGCTTATCATCTTCGTGACAAAATCGTACAAAGTAATCTGAAAATGATTATTTATAGAGCAAGTCAGTCATAAACCAAGAGTTGTACGTTGCACGTTTCAACCTGATTTCTACGAGACAGACTTCAGAGGCAAGTTTAAACAGGAAGTAAAACATTCTTCATCTTTAACTTGCAATCGTCGTAAAGCAACGTAGGATCGTGATAAAAATTCCAGATATCGATCGATGCACGTTCCCAACTCAAGTACATCAGACTCGCATCCACGGTGTGAATTTGACATCGACGACCCTTTCTGGCTTCATCGGTACCACATTCGCGTAGAATCGATTCCCGCCCGTTTCCCAGTTCTCTGGCCGAGCGTGCAGCCGGTCCGCGGCATCGGCACAGTAGAAAGCCGACCGTGGACGCTCGACACTCTGTTTCTTTAATTGCGTTAATAAATAAAGGACAGTCGGCCGAGGACAGCGGGCCGGGGGTTAGAGGGATGAGAGAGGGGCAGACAGACCCTGGCGGTGGTAGAGAAGAAAAAGGGTGGGGAGGCGGCGGCGAAGAAGTCAGAGAGAAGCACGGGGTTGGAGGAAGGACGAAGGACGTTGGAACGAAGGACGTGGTGGAGGCCGGTTTCCGTTCCGTTCCGCTATCTTGCATCTCCCCCGTAAGCAAATCGCAATATTTAACGCGATAGTTAGTCAATCTTTCTTGATACGTGTGTAGGAGGATGACGCCGTGCCGCTCGACCAATCCGCGATACCGGTTACAGCTCTCGAGACGAGAAAGCATATTTTACGCGTTTCACCGTCTACGAACCCCCCTTCCATTCTGGCATTCCACGCGTGGGAAACAATGCGGCTCCATGGCTTCTTTATGCTGAAAGTGTCGCGGGTCAGTTGTTACCGGGACGATCCGATACCCAATCGAGTTACAGTATCGTTCCGGACCCTTTGACGATTCGCAGATCGTTACGGGATTTTGCGAATCTTCCTCGAAGGTGTTTCCATGTGTTTGAACAAATGGAAGAGAGCGCATGAGTTCGTCGATATTCGTATATCCGGTTCAGTTTCGTACGATGCGAAATGGGACGAGTGTTTTGCCAATTTTACAAACACAGCGTGATAACTTAGATGTTTCGACAAGTACTACGTATTCGGATGAATATCGCGACGAAGTTGAGCACCTTGAAGCTTTCGCGAGGCATTCGAATTATTATTCTCTGTGTCAAATATATCGCTTGATTAAATATTCAAATTACACGGATACCGTATGTATACACGCATATTTCCAGTCATTATCTATTCCAGCTTGCCATTAACCATCGATCTTTCTAAAAGGTCGATATCAACGAGTAACAATCTGTAGCCGATAAATTGCATTTCCTTCGCAGACGAAACAACAAGTGGTTCTTTGAACGAAGGAACTGGCTCTAACTCTCGAAGCTAAAACTCACAGAAACATCGCGAAAAGCAATTTCACGAACCAACGTTGGGCTCGTTAATTTTTTCGGGGTACATTCATTTTCCCGACGAGTTGGTCGGCAATGATTCACTTCCAGCTATTCACCGAGCAACTCGACATCGATCGTTCGTTCGCGGCCGCGATACCGCGATACAAATGTAGTCGGTAAATCTTCGGTGGCGTCGCGGCCTCGGTGTTTCATTTCCGAGAGCCGCGGAAAATAATCGGCTGACACGGGCCGGGGGATGAGTTTCTCGCGTTGGACGTGCTGTTCGGCGTCGACGCGTGGCGTTGGCACGGCGCCAGAAGGTGCCTCTATAAAGACGTCTCGCGTCGCGGTGCCGCGATTCGTCAAAACGTAACCCACGGCAGATTGATGTGGCGGTGCGACCGGATGCCTCGTTATTCTGATTGCACTCGCGGCCACGGCCAAAGAAACGTATACTCACGCCTTACACATCACAGACCGAGGATTCGGATTCGCCGAGCAAACTAATGGCGCGTTCCGGTCTATTTTCGATTTGTGTTAATGTCTGTTACCTCTGCGTCGAGGCTTTTGTTAGTCAATTCGGAATGAGCGACGACACCGTTAGTCGCTGTTGAAAGCTGTTCTTTTCGACGATTTTGCGTGGCAGAGTGCAGTACTTGGATTTAAAGTTTGTTGATCGAGAGTTTATTCTATGATCGTTTCTTTCTTTCTTTCCTTTTGACAGTGGTAGAGAGTAGAGTAGAATGCAATAGGTTTGAAGGAAGGTTCCTTTTATAGAGTCGTTTGAGTTATGAAGGTTGTGAAGTTTGAGTTTGTTTTCGTATTACTTTTTCGTAATGGTAACGGGGGATGCACAACTTTGATAGAGCTGATTCCAATAAATGCTCATAATCGACTAATTACCGTACGACGGTGTAAAATTGATCGAAAAACGAATAGAATTGTGCAGGTCGGGACGTTCTCAATTACGGTACGTTAAATTGCATAGCGTCATAGATTACACGGCAATTTTCATCCGTGTGATCCGCGGCTTGGAGCGAGCGTGGAACGTTGAAAAACCATGACCGTAGACCGAAGACGGTATCGCGACTAATCTCGCGGCAGCCCCTTTGAAGACGCCACGGCGCGGCGCGGCGTCATGTAAGGGCCATGTCAAGTAATTGCGTCTCTGTTGCGCCGCGGTGGCTGGTGAACGGGGCGTTAATTTGACGCCACCGACTGGAACGACGCGCTCAATTTCCCGAACTCAACGTTACCGCCGTTCCCGACGTCGTATTCTCATCAGACCGAGCGGCATACGCGACGCGATAAGCCGATCCCACCGCAGCGGACGTTCCGAATTAACCCTTTGAACGGAAATATGTGCGTTGATAAACGCGTGCGATTTTTCAGCTCGCGACGCGACAGCCACGCTCACTAAGAAAACTAGATCTCGAGACCTGTCTATTTTTCACCTTTTCTTACATGGTGTTCTCTCTCCTGTTTCTGTATTTAAGTACGTGTCAAATCTAAAAATCCATCGTTAAATTAACGATAATTGAGCTGAACTGGACGTCGTATACGGAGAAACGATATCTGTTTCACGAAGAAATTTATGCTCTAATAGTAAATGTATTTATGTATCTATGTTGTGTCTGGATATGAAGCGGTAATTCTACTTGCATACGTATTACTGTCGGAACGTAGGTAGAATAAGGAAGTTGTTCGTCGTAACAGAGAATCGACGTTGACAAAAATGACAATAGTTAATTTGCATTGACGTGCCATCGATAAGTTTTAATTCAATTCGAACAACGAAAATCAGGTTGCCGCAAACACGTAGAATCGTTCGAAGGCTCTGGCCGCAAGAAAGCAGGATAATCATGGTCGCGTCGCTTATGCGCCCGTATCGGCGAGCATTCGAGGGCAAAACGGTTTATCGGCTAGTCGTGTCGTTCGCCTCCTTCGATCCTGTCCCCTTAAGCGTATGCCAGCCGTATCCTGGTACCGCCTGGTAGCCAAGCAAAACCCTCGTAGATACGATTTCTTCGTCGTGCAAGAAACATTCTCTTGGGAATGTAACGCGTCATCGATTTTCAGCCAAAATTTCGACTTTCGAGCGCGACGCAAGAACCTAAAGTCGATCATTCTCCTATGCCCTCTCGAACGTAGAAATAGACTTCTTTGAAGGCTACGGGCATCAAAAATATTTGATTCTGGAATTAAATATGCGTTTCGCGTGTTACAAAGGTACCATCTATTAGATAATCAAAATTTTCTTCTATCGTGTCCGCGAGCCGAGAAATCTCCGCGTAATTTACAAACCATAACCTACGTAAAAGCGAAAGTAACGAAGGAACAAGTCGTAAAAGCGTGTTTCGACTTCGTACACGTGATATGTTTCCTAGGAAGAACTTGGTATAATCCAAACTCGTAGCTATTCAATTTAATAAGACCGCGTAACGCAGCGATGGTTCCGGAAGTTCGCCGCAACTCACCGCAAACACGTGCCGCAACGCGTTCAAACAATCCCCAACCCTTCTTATCGGTTGCCTTTCTCCCTTGATCTTCCTGCGGAGGGGTGTCTTTGTTCTCTCGAGCACACGTTCATCGGTAAGAGACGTTCGCTCCTTGTACGTATGTTAGCCGGCATACCGCGGCTAAAACTGTCTTCTCCGGCGCTGTCTCTTCGTTCCCCGTTCCCCAACCCCTTCCTCTACCTTTTGCACTCCTTCTTCACCCCTGGTACGCTTTCACGGGTCTCCCTGAGTCAGCGTGCATCTCGTCGTAGGCCCGAGAAGCTCTTAATTTACCTTTCCTACGCCGTGAAAGCGTAGTCTCGATGGAACGAACGAGCATGCGGACAGAGCGAGGGGCGAAGGGATGAAGCAGAGAAGAGGGAGAGGCGCACGGCACATAACAATTAGGTCGTGTTGTCTTGAATTCTAAGCAGGCTAGTGAACTGATCGTGAGCACTGCCGCGAGATAAATGCGGCCTTAAACGATACCGATATAGACGGGCTGCTACGCCGATCGCTTGCCAAACCGACTTCGACCGCGACAACCCCCTATGCTGGCCTTTTTCGTTAGCCGGCTCTTTCTTTCGTCGGCTTTCGGCCCTTCAGCTGTGGATCATTCGTCGTCCAAACGCACCGACTATATTTTGCTCACCTACCACTCCTTTTCAGGACGATATGAATGTTTCTTTCTTTATGCTTCATTTTAACTTGTCGATATGTATGCTGTATTCTTTGTTCGTGCTGTACGCATTCTGACGGCTGTTTCTTCTGTTGCGCGGGTTTATTATGCCGAACTAGGTTTACGCATTTGCCTGATATAGTTGGCGCAGTTTTTGGTTATTCGTACGAGTATACCCTAAATTTGGAGGGGAATAAATTTTTCTTTTGTAATTTGGTTGAAGAGATCGGTAATGCGATAAAAGCGTGGCATATCGTATGGCTCTGTTTCTTCATAATTATTCTTTGAGAATCGTTTATATCGGATCTCGTAATATCTTTATTCTCAGTCTTTGTAATATTCTCGTAATAAAAATTCTTTAGCTTTCAAACTACCATCGACTTTCCATTCGTTCCTTAGATTCAACGAACTTACTTCTGCATCGCTTCCTTACTCTTTCATCCTGTTGTTTCTTTTTCATCTGATATTTTTTTCTCGCCCTCGCTTCCTCTGTGCGTGGCGCAACTTACACTCCTTCTTCTTCGTCTCCTTCCACAGACCGACAGCAAAGGTTTTAAGTCCCCGAGTACGACGACGGTACAATTGTTACGAGGCTTGTTAGCGTTGTCGCGGCCTAATGGCGCACTTTATTATCGTCCTCCGCTGGGACCGCGTTGCGTCCGCGCTCGATGCGTTTAAATCACCGCCCTTTGATGCATTAGTCCCGGTCCAGACTCGCGCCGTCCAATCTTCGACTCGCGTGTTTCGATGACGTCGAAGCGTCGAAACGAGATCGTAATTGGAACGAATCGCGCTCCAGCATTTATTCTCGCAGGTTTAAGATAACTGTCGGCTTGTTTGAGCTCTGCCTACCAAAGTGTTTCCCTTGTATTTTCTTTTTTTTTTTTTTTATCTATCATTCATCGTTAATCATACATTTTATATCTTATGACGTAATATTCGTGTACTTTATATTTCACAGCTTACGAATAATTTTACGATCAGTTGCCGTTTGACGGCTTAAAGTCTGCGCAAAATAAAAAAAGTCGACAGAGAAGTCGCAAACGTAGAAATTATTATTCGTCCAAGTGTTAGCTTTTTATAACTTTCTTATGGTAATTTATATTTCTACGCGTTCGGAAGTAAAATATTTAATTTTAATAACTTACCCTTCGGTTTGTCATGCGCCAATGCCCTTTGAAAATGTTCCTCCACCTCGGACGCAGCATCCCCTCGGTAATGAGTGAAGACCACGCAATTTGTGCTAACGTATTGCGCTATGCTCTCACCATCGTCTGAATCTTCCGCTGCAGTGCCCGTACCTACGGCTATAAACCAATTAGATAGGGCAAATTTGCCAGGAGTAAGCAGGTATTAATTATAGTATGTAATAACATGAACCGAAAGTTTTTATAGTCGAATACCGAAACTTAATTCACAACGTTATCTTTCATCGAGAAATTAATAATAATATTTCATTATAAAAATGTTAATGTTCGTTAACCTATGTTTATATAGGTTACATATATAATAATTTTTGCATTCTGTCACGGTCAAGTTCGGAAAATATGGGAAATTAAAATATGGTTATCGTAAAAGCTCACCGTCCGTGGATCTGTCGTCATCTAACGTTCTCGAGGGTTGCGAAGTGGTCGATGCAACGGGTGGCCGTGGTTGAGGAGTTGGCCTTGGCGATGCTGGACTGGGTGCCGAACCGACGGAACCTGCGCTGCTCGGTTGCCCTTGCGGAACACTTCCACCAGCTGCACAAATTTCAAGACCTGCCGCCCCGAGTGATCTTTGGTGAACGTTCAACTGTAAAAACGATAATATATCTATATTCTGCTGTATTCGAAAATATTATTATCTACGACGATTGATATATTAACACAATGTAACTTAATTTACACGAGCTTCTGTAAGATATTCATCTGAAAGATAAATGAACTCCGATTGAAGATTATTAACCGTCGTATGCTTACACACGCAGTGATTTAGATAGTCACGGTTTAAGTAGAATTCATGCCACTGCTTTCGTGTATCTTGATAAATTTCACAAAATCCCTCGACTAACATTTTCATACGCTTCTATCATCGCGTGTACATTGTACGAATCACTGTGATATTTCTATTTATCAGAGTTCGAATAGTCAATCATTTCCACGATCTCGAGTATTTGAATATTCATGCAACGTACTGGACTAAGTAATCAACTACTAACGAAGATTTACTTCTTTGCGTTAAGAAACTCTTACGCGTGTATCATTTACACGCGTAAAGGCTAAAACCTGGAGCTCGTTTCAATCGATTTTCAAGAAGTTTCAGGACAACGTACGAAACGATACGCAAGCAGTTGAAAGCATCGAAGAGAAGATATTACAATCAGTACAACGAAAATCGTACATTTCGCGTATGTAAGTATAAAAACCCACGACACGAGTGTTCCAATATCAATTCCCCAAACGTCCTACTCAACCATTCGATCAAGCAATCAACCTTACCGATCCACGTTTCAAACTATCACAAGACCCTCATAACAACGATATCGACATCTCTCGAGGTCTGACCAAAATATTATAGGGCCAAGTGGACCGCGAGCAACGAAATGCCCGTCGACGAAACGCTTCGACATCCAGCTGCAACGGCGCGGACAATTCCAGGGATTTTACCACCCTCGAACCACCCTTACTCCACCCTCCTCAATAATCTGTTCGCCAGTCACTTGGCGAATCCGTCGAGGAAACGCGTCGTCGTCTCGGCTGACGTTTAGTAGGTAAATCGTACGAGCGACGTCCTTAGAAGAGGGGTAGCATCCATTGAGCACATACCGACGCCAAGCGTCGGCGTCCATTGTACCCCCCACTCCTTGCTGGCAGACTGCAAATAGCGCGAGAGCTATGCTATGCGCACTGGCATCGTCACGGCCGGTCGCAATGAGACCAAATAGGACGTAATGCTCGCTATTCATTAGATCCTACGGATGCAAATGCCACGCTGGGTCATGGCATTCTGCTCGAATTTTTTCGACCGCGTCGAACTGTCCCGATAGGAGAGCGCACGCGACATGACAAGCCAACTATTCGGCCACGATGGATCGAAAGATGGCAGCCGCTCGAGCGTCGCGTCGGGACGCCCAGGCGGCGCTCGATCGAGACATTCCTCAGGATCTAGATTGCGAGGATCGTGAAAGAATTATTGGTACTGACTTCTTTGCGAATCTTCTCTTTGAAGTTTAGAGAATTTTTAACGGATCGTCTGATTGGTGGCAGTGTTTATGGCGAGGGGTATCGTTATAGGATTTACGATTGTGTGCAAATTATACAACGAATCACTGTCACGATCAAAAGCTACTCTGGAAGAAACGCAGCCTAATTCCTCGAAATCAAAGATATCCGTTCGCCAACTCTAACAAATTTTCCCCTTCGATTCAACTTCGTATCTCGTCTGACACGGCAGGTCGCTGAAGAATTCGCGGAAGAGTACGAACGAACGGCGAGCGTAGACAATTGATGTCAATTGCTCGACGCTGGTATCGTAGCTCGATCAATTCTCCAAGACGTATCCATAGAACGAAAGAAAAAGGATCACTCGTGTGTATATACAGTCCATAGATGAGACCGTTAGTCGCGTGGTTCATCGTCTCGAAAGCGGAACATGGCGCGCGCCTCGACGTCAATTAATTCCGCGCGCATAATCCGCCTGTGGATTATTCGAGGAACTCGGAGGACGCGAGCGTTTCGAACGGAAACCGGCCAAGCACGTAGGCTGCTACATAATTTTAACTAGCCTCTATGTTCGTTTAGCTGCTGGCTATCGAGAGCTCAGAATCCTGTCGTCTTTGTCGTCGTTGTATAGAGAGTCGAAGGTCGGCAGATTGACGAGCAGATCGAAAGTGAACGGCGGTGGGTACATAGGGTAACAGGGATCGCGCGAGACAATCCTGCGACATTACTCACGCGACTCGCCGTGCTCGCGATGATGGCTAGAGAAATACGAACGCGTCAATTAGCTTTAATCACGGCGTCTAGCATTTCCCGCCTGATATCGAGGCCAAATGTTTCCCTGGCGCTGCGCTTTCTGGACGTCGCGTCCCTTAAATAGATCTGTCGATAGAAATGCTCGATTCGTTGATCGTTTCTCTGTTTGATAAATAGATCCTGTAAGAATGCGACGAACCAGTATCTTACACTTTTACGAATAAATTACTTTAAAAAAGGACAAGACATTTAAAGAGATACAGACAGAAAGAGAATGACTAACGACACAGAACCACGGTCGATCGAAAAATAAAACTAAAAGCATTCTTTATATAATTTTCAATCGCTTCGCCTCTATTCTATAATTTCAATTTCGAGATACGCGCAATCCAAGCGAATAAATGAATTCTGGCTGCAGAGACGCGGGTATATTAGTAGCAAGATAAATCGAGGAGACTCGCACGCGGTCCAGCCGATATTCATTATAGCTAGTGTCCTATCTGACGGCGCGGGCCGTGTGCCGCCGGTACCTACATCGATCCTCGAGATCGTGCCGAACACGATCGTAATGATCCAAGAAAGCACGCTTTAGCGAGCAAGAGATGCATGCCGTCTCGACGCGATGATAAAGGACGCGCGATCGCAGTCGCGCACACGTAGCCGGTAGCCATTATTATTATTGTTGCGCCAACTATCGCGAATAAATCTGCCAGGCAGATGGGTACGCATGAGTTATAAGCCGAATCGCGAAAGCACCGTGATTGGTGTCCACTAAATAACAGTCGAATTCCCTCACGATAAGGAACACGTTATTCTTGTTTTGATGCTTGTTTATGGCCTTAGAAAATAATTTTATGGCGTTGCAGTGGGATTAAGCAGCGGTATTAAATTGTTCGCGCAGGTTGTTCGAAGATAGGACCGATATGTGGCAAAGAGGATCATAGACAACGGTGTTGATAGCAATTGCGGCTTAAAGTCGTTCTCCTTGAAACTATGACAGCTAAGTTGGAGTTTATCGCCGAGTTGAGTTTAGTCCGAGGCAATTCATCGTCGGATTAAATTTCGATCTTTAGCGTATGTGTGAGTTTTGTTGCGAGTGTTGCGTGATAATTAGATGGTAATTACGTTGCACGAATGAATCAATTGATTTTTCTAACGAAGTACGATAAATTAATTGGAAGTCCAGTCTACCATCTTTTGCTTTAAGCATTAGGTTTCATATTAATTTATATTAAATAAATAACATTTTTTTTATAGAAAAATTAGACGATTATAAGTAGATACCAAAATTCTCTTTTCGAATAACGTAAATCGAGCAAATACGGCAGGCCGTCCTGATCTCATCCCAGAGAATCGTCTTAAAACGAGCATCATAGACTTATCAATCTTCTCTTACCTAGCAAAAATATACGCTAAACGCAAAGAAATTATAGTTGATGAAACGGCGGTTAGCGAGGCCTGACGCGTAGGAGCGTTTAACTCGCCGCCATAAACGACGGTTTGTACAATGAATTACAGCCTCAGACCCACTAATGAACGATCGCAATCGGCCGAGAAGATGTATGCACGGTCATGCTACGCGAACGCATACCCCGATCCTCATCATTCGACGGCACGATACACGCAATTGCAGTTGCGTATGCGTCGTGGTAGCCATTACTGTTGCGAGAGACCCAGTGCGAATGAGACCAGTGCGACAAATGGACGCGCGCACAATGTTAAGTATAAGTTTAACCCTGGCAAATCGACCGGGAGACCCGCGTGGTCCAGTTCTAGGCTGTGCCAACTCTTTGCCAGGATCCTCGCTTATATTCGATTCTTCGAATCGTGATTATTCGTGAGACCTTGAACCTTCGCAGAAAGTTGTTTGTCGCGTGTAGAGCGTCCCGTGTAATAAAAAATAACGAACGTTTCTTGAGTTTCTAAAATATCTGGTAACTTTGAAAGTCATGATTTAAGGCGAAGGCTCGAAGAAAAGAGAACGACAGTCTTCGCTACATTGTTGCATATCGAACAACTATAAACAACTTTGATGAAAATATTGATTCTCTTCCCTCCCCATAGAGAACTACAACACCCACCTTTGATTCGCGATACTCGTCGCGCTTCGAAACTAGAAAGCATCGTTTGTCGGGCGAAAAACGAGACTTCGGAAACTTCATTCGCTGGACTCGTCCCTCGAAATAAACATGTGATATCCTCGCACCCAACAAAGTCCTAGCGGTGTTCGGGCCACGTTTCTCGTCCCTCCAATCAGTTTGTCGTCTCCAGGCGACTCCTCTCACTCTCGTCTCGCTGACAGGCAACGTTTTCGCGTGTATATCGAGGGTAGGTGCGGGTCGCGTACTCCGCCTAACCAATTACGTTCATACATCAGCGGTGGGTAGCAACGCACGAAAATAAGCTGACGCTGATGTATGCTGTGACTGATAGCGGCTGCCGGGGCACGCGTGGGTCGAGAGCAAAGCCACACTCTCTATGGCGCGACGCGAAATTCGCGCCAACGCGGCTACGCCTCCGAGATGTTATCATTATCTACTATAATAAACCGCGGTTCGACATTCCATGGACTAGTAGATCACCGGCGTGATTCTGAAACAGCGAAAACTTGCGGCGCGGTCGAGCGACGTCGAACGATGACCGCCGGTATTCGGGGAACGCGCAATTGATCATGAACTTGAGCGACGAGTCCGGAGGTACACGGTAATCGCTTCCTCTTCGTCTTCCGCAACGTTTCGTCGACTCACTGTTCGCGTGATTTACGTTTTCCAGAAATTTGAGAATCAGGTAGTTCTAGAAAATTGATCGTCACGGCGAGGATACGTTCGGCGAGCCAAGATACCGAATTTGAGATAGTTAATCTTCGAAGCAGGACCGAGCAATGGATTTTTTAAGACAACAGATGAATGACGTAGGACGACAACCGAAGGTCGATCTTTGAGAAAATTGGTAAAACGTATCTGAAAATTGGAAAGGGTAATTTTTAATACGCATCCTCCAATCCCAAAGGCGAGAAGGTTCGAATAAGAGTCTGCGCGTATCATTCCCTCTGAAACCTCTTTTCCCTAAAGACCACTCTTTACACCAATTCAATTAAAGCAGCTGATAATTCGTGAAACACAGAAGGGTGCACGGAGAACGACACCGAAAAAGCAACAAAAGTACGGCAGGGATTAAACCAGAGGCGCGGTTCGAATCTTCCATAGATTACCACGGCTAAGCATCTAGCATCGGTCAGACGACAATGTGGTAATTAATCGAAGCAAGCCTGTCCGCGACGGTCGACTCTTCCTCTTTTGCTTTTTTTCTTTCGCCCGAGGCAACGCTGGCTTCCCTCGAAACGGTCCACGTCCTCGACATCCTCGCAGCCAACGAGCAGCTCTAGCCCCAGAGAGAGCTGCTCGCGGTCTTTCAAAGCATTCCAAAGCGCGAGCGCCTGTTCCTCCTCTCCTCCTTTCCTTCCCCTCTCTTTCATCCCCTCCTTTACTGCACCACCGGTGTCGAGTCACTTCACGAACCTAAGACCGCGTCTTTATTTGTTTCCTCTTTTGTCTTATAGATCTCTGAATCTCCGTATCGTCTCCTTCTCCTCCTTCTCCTTCTTCTTCTTCTTCTTCCTCCGTTCACCATCGCAATTCCTTCTCTCCACTTTCCTGCAGTGTTCGATTTCTCTGTCCGCTACAGAAAGACTTCCTCTGCATCCTGCAACCCCCATTAAAATGCTTAATACCCTCGATGATCCCGGACGTTGATTTGGATTTATGTTCCACCGCGAATCCAGAGAGAATACGACTGTGGTCACGGTTGTGTACAGAGCCCAGTGATCATTGCTCGTCGGTGTTCTTGCGTTTGTTTCTGCGTCGAAAGTATCTGCAGGCCTTTCTCTCTGGGGACTAGTTTTTGCCTGTTCTGTGGGGGATTAATCGTGTCGATAATTCGTTGCTCGCTTAGACAGAACGTTCCACGATCGTTGCTCTTTTTTCGATCGGGTTCGTTGTTGGTCGTTCGACTTGCACGGTCTAATGGGACGAACAGACGGTAAAGAAAAATGTGGCGTTTCCGAAAGGTGTATGGGGACGGTACCGATTTATGTGTGATTACACGTAGTTCGTTAAGCAACATCAGCATGTTTAGGTAAAAAGATTTCCAGAGGTTTCACGAAAATCAAATTCTATTTGATCAGACATTCTCCGTTTTATCGTCGTAAATAAAGATCGAACGTTGTATTATCAACGTTCGTTCAATGAAAATTCATTTCTATCAGAGCGACGCTCATATCCAAGTTCAATAAGATCGCGCTCCAACGTTTAAAGCGGATATCTCGCGATAGATTCCGTGACGATCCATCGAACCATTTGAAAATTTGTCGATCAATGGCGACGACACCGTGGCGGCTCCTGAAAACCGTGTAAAACCGGACAACCCTCATCGATCGCGGGCGAAACGAATGACTGGGTGTCCGTCAGGCCGATTCCCACATCAATTCAGACCGGAGAGAGGAACTGCGTCACTCTCTGTTCGACAAAGGCGAATAGCGAAGGTGAACGGTAGGAACAAGCGGCGATACGAAAAAGAATGGACCTCGACCGAAAAAGGGATGAAAAGGCGCGTCTCGGTCGCGAAAAACGAGCGAAACGACGATCAGCAACGAAAAGAGGATGAGGGAGGCGGGGTCGGTAACAAGCTACCACGGAGCATCTTGCAATTTGTTTGCCGGACACGGCCATTCGTCGACACGATTCTCCTATCTTCCACGGAGATGAGAGTCCACAGATCTCGACCGCGCCGCTGGATTACGACTATTGATAAGGCGCCGGTGAACGAGTTCCCTTTAGTTAAATTTAGTTCATTAGCAAACCAGCCAGGTGGACGATGGAGCGATCCCTCGTTCGCCCGACAAATTACAACGAGATCGGCCCTCATCCTCCCCCTTCCTTTCTCATCGATTCCAACTACTTTGGGAACACGGGAAAGTAAGCCGATCGCCATTCCAATACCAGGATGCTGCATGAAGTAGTTATTGGGATTCGCAAGTTCGTACCGTGCTCCTTTAAAGAGAATTTTTGACCAATCCAAGTAAAATGTGGACGAACTGATTTCAGATAAATTTCCCAAACAATGGAGAATCGTAGCGAACAAAATTCCTACAAATGGAAATTATGGCGAAATATTTCAGTAACGATAACATTCTGCGAACCAACTATCTCCGTAATCTAAGAATTAGGAAGAACAGATTAACAATACGTCGTATTTCGTGAAACGTGACTTTGCTGCGAACGTTACCTCGTCACTGTCGTGCAAAACTATTAAATAATTAATTATCACTGACGCTCGTAACTCGCAACGTATAAAATTTCGTTGATAATGTTATTTCCATAGTGCAAGGGGATCGTGACCTCGATATCGGAATACCGCGACACGACCGTAATCCCCGCGTTTTTCGTCGACATTAATATTGGCGAGAACGATAATGGCAGCGACAACTAACGCGTCAGTGGCGGGAACACGTGGCGGCCGCGATTCCACGCGTCACCCAACGATGGCTGGACTTCAACGCATTCCACCCCGAGAGCTCGACCTCTTATTTTCAGGCCGCGTAAATTGCGCGTGCGAGCCGACGCTATGAATTTCGCGGCAACATAATCGTAAAGGCGATAAATAGAGCGGCATTCCAGTCTCCGGGTGTCGAGGAACTCTCTGGCCTTAATAACCCGTCATTTTTATCATATTCTCACCTTAGAGCCTTCTAAGAGTCTTCTAATTAATCGATGAACATCCACGATGGAAACGGAAGTGTACAGTCTGCTTCGCTTTGAAGTTTCGCGCCACGCGCCGCTTGCGATCCGGCTGTCTCAATTAAATGGAAAGGCTCGCGGGAATGTGTATCGAGCGATGATTCACGACGATCCATCGCTTGGAAATACTCTGCGATCCTTATTAGATTCCCGTGATTTACGAACTCGTAGTTGGTGCAGTACGTTTCTGGATTCCCTTTAATGGACGAGATTTCTCCTGCCGTCTCCTCGAGTTCATTTTTTTACCGGATTGTACTATCGCGTACTATGAGAATATGTACATACGCACGCGAGTGAATACGTATTTTATTCTCCCTCACTTTTCCAGAGATTAGAAATGGTTTGCGAATTTCCAATGGTTTCCAATTAACCTTCTTTTTTTCCCCAGCATACGTCAACTTCTCAGAATCTTACATTTTTTATCGCGCGATATACTCATCCACGTTTCCCAGCATTGGTAACAGGATTCGATTCTTCGAATTGCAGGCTGCAATCGACCATTCTCAATACTTTCATTGACTCGTCGAGCATCGACCACCTCTTCGATCCCGCCACCATCTGCCTCGCACCACGATCAAAGCTTAAAACACATTCGTGAGACACAGAGAAGCAACCGAGGATCTCTCCTCGATAAGTCCTCTTCCATCCACAAAAAAAAAAAAGAATCGCACGTCGTTATCCATTTAATGTTCCTCCCCCTGGGTAAGTATCGTGCCAGCCAGATATCCTTGAGTAATATTACGGTATCGCGATATAAATGAAAACGTATTCGTGGATCGTGGCAGTGGCGTGGCAACCGATGGATCTGTGAGTCTGGGAAATTTTCTCGTGGACGCTAAGCTATCCAGGCCACTGTGGACTGCAGAGTGGGAGGGGTGGAATAGGCGCGTTAAAAGCCATGGGACCCCCGAGAGATACCGGACAGACGAGGCCTTTAGTGTCCTGTTATCAGAGCCGATCCGATACGGTCACCAATAACTTCTGCTACCTACCGCAGCGACGTACTAAAGGTTATGCTCTGGCTGGCTGTCCGCTACCGACCGCCGGACCCTTTACCAACTTATTACTATGTACCGTCCGCCGGCTCGTTCGAAGTTCGCGCCGGCCAATAGTTGTCCAATAAAGAGCCGCTCTTTACATTCGCGGCGTAACGCCGTGCCGCCGCCCGTCGGCCATAACCGAGATGCATAACTTAATGCACTTTATCGGAGACTTGTTCTTCTGTTTTGTCGGCGAGGGAGGAGGCTGAATGCTCGCAGCGATGAAGCTGTGTCCCGTAAGGATTGTGCTGGGAATTAAGCGGCTCCTGTGACGTCTCGCTACGCTTCCGGTGAAATGAAACTTTAGCTTTTAATTTCTGAACAGTTGGAATTTCGTGCGTCTTGGAATTAAAAGAAGTATGAAATTTGAGGAAAATAGGACGATATGACGAAGGTAGATGGTAGACTTTCGAATGGAACCAAGTTTATGTTATAGATTAGACGAGCCCGAACGATTAATTGTCGAAGATTGTTTTGTACGGAGCTGATTTTACAATTTCGGTATGCAGTTTATTTTCCTCTTCTTATATGTATCGTATATACATGAATATGCAGCTTGGAATTTGCATGAATATTGAACTCGGTCCATTAAATACTTTTAAGGCGCGCTTAAGGAACACTATCCCATATATTGGCATTACGAACGTTGAGGATAGAAATAATTTTCAGATCGAATGAATGTATCGTTTGTAGGTCTGGCTGTTGTTAACTTGATGCGGTGAAATTTCTATGGCTAATTGAAAGTACTTAGGCCTGTTTCAAAAGTGGTTTCGATAAAATAAATCGTGTTATTAAAGTCGCTGCGCTGTTTTTATAAAAAGAACGAGTCTCATAATTAAAAGAATAAATTAAAATGATTTCGTACTTAAATTCATACCTATTTACGTCGATATTAAAGAAAGAAAAAGTTGAATAAGTATTCATGAAGATACCGTACTTGTTTTCGTAGACGGTACTTCTGCTCCGGCTTTCACGCTAACGAATAATTATTTTGTTCCAGCAAAATAATTTTGTTTCGCAATATTCCAGCAAAACCCTCGACTATATACTTGTCTTGGCAATTTAGATCGTAGTACTCGAGGGACTGACAGCGGAACCATCGCATTTCCACGTTTCGAAAAATATTCCCTTAACTTGACTAATTTCGGCGCCTGAGCTCGGGCCATTGAAACTCTTAAACCGACGAAACTCCGTCCTGATCGAACACCTCGTACAATTCCAAAACTGATCTCTGACTTTGAAGAAATAACGACGCCATTGAGAATGTAGAGACAAAATTCGAGGACTGGCTTTAAATTTCATATCGTTTGATAGCACTTTCGTATAAAAAATGTAATAATACGAAAATAAAACATGGAATTTGGTAAAAGAACGCTTCGCTGGAAAATAAAGATACCTTAGAATACCTCTTGTGGCTACTGGTTGCGCACAGTTACTTCGTAATATCTCATCGAACAACTGCGGAAATTCATTAATATTCTTCTACGCTTCTTAGAATTCTATAAAACTGCATAAGGTCAACGCAGTACGCGCAGTAACCATTCTAATAACTTCATTTTACAACTCGGCTACACGACGATTATAAGATCCATACAATGACAGATTTCAACGAACCAGTATCTGAAACTTTGTGCGTTTGCTGGCTCACGCCGCGTTCCATCGTTCGTCTAATTGTTTCCTTATTCGTCGATGAAATGCACGCACGACGATTATACGGGTGACACGCGAAACCTTTCGTTTCCTTATGACTGGTGCGCGATATATGAATTCCTCGCTGGCATTTCATCGCATCAAGTAGTGGCCGAGATACTCTAGGAATCCGACGAATGTCCTCCGCGAGTCGGCGCGCGTGCTTTTCTACGGGGATCGCTCGCCTCGACGTTTTACCGTGATTCCTTTATTTTTGCGGCTGCGCTGCACGAACAATTTCCGTTTGTCCGCAAAAGCGAGACCTCGCTGACGTTAAGCTAGGCGGAAGAGGAATATGCGCCGCCTTCGTTGCTTCCTTCAGGCATCTCTTTACACGTTTTCGTCCCGATGAACACTAATACTTTCATAACGAAGAAACTTTTGGTATCGTATACGTATACGTATGTAATTATAACATTACGAATGAACAGAATCGTCCGTAAAATACGCAGCATATTGCCATTGCAATTTGAATGAGAAAAATTCCTAAATTCAAAACCCTAACGAAACGCAATTTCAATTATTCTATCAGATTCTATAGAGATTCTATAGGTTCTATCAGATCCATCGCCATCGATTCTTTCGCCTTGATACACTCGCTAGGTAACTAAAGCGATAAACGAACGAAACGTATCGAATACAAACGTCCAATCCACAGTCTGGTCGTTATTCCGCGCCATAACCCAGTAATGTCCTCCAGATTGCACCCTTTGCGTTTTCTTCGCCATCGTTCAAGAAGTATAACCAGTCACCTTGTATCGAACCGATCCGCGCGATGGCATGAAAATAAGGTCGAACGATTATCTCTGTCGTCCGCGGGATGCGCTTGTACCAGTTAGAGAAGCGGGTCGATCGATTGCCAACCACTCGTGTGACGCATCGAAAGAAAGATCGCGCGGCGCGATCCCCTTTCGAAAATAATTCTGCCGACTCTCATCGCGATACTCGAATACCTGTCGTTCGTTACGTGGTCCAACCAGATTGCTCGCGAGAATGCGATCCTTTGCACGACGATTCGATTAATATTGAACACGTAGACCGCCTTCGGATTCTCGAGTCTTCCCCGCGTTACGTGCGCAACCTCTCTATCTCATACGATACATCTCGATGATTCCCTTCGTTTTCTTTCTTTTTCTAACTCTTTCCTTCCACTCTCTTTCTCTACAGCTTTTTTTTCTGTCGCTGTACCGGTATTGCGCTAGCCGCGATGCAGCTACGTATCGAGGACGATCGGATTCGTCTCGAATGCAGCGAGGACTCTTATTACACCGACTTCTGGAAACGGCTACGCAGAGCTAAGAAACCGGCGAGTACAAGCCACGAGCGAGACCGGTCGCTTTTACTGTCACACGGAGATTCCGTAGAACGGAGTAGGTTTAACCGGTCAATGGGAATTAAGATACGTCGATGCCACGGTTCTGGAATCTTTCCGCGCGATTTTCATGAGATGATAATTGGTTTGAGCAAAAAAAAACGAGATTACCTACTATGTACATCGCGAACAGCGAAGAAAGTTCGATGTTAAACGAATATTACGCTACTCGATAATCTACTTCGTTAAGAAACCGGTAACTCTACTTGTAATATGATCGTAAATATTAAGATTCGCCTGTTTTATTTTCTCGAAACGATAAATAATAAATAACATTTGTTACTTAAGCTGTATAAAAAGAGAAGAATTAAAACGTTAATAGGACGACGATAAATTCAACGCGTCATATTCGAGAAGATGAGTTGGACAATTGTAAAAACGAAAGAGAAAGGATGATCGAATCAGGATGCTGGATCTCGAATATCGAGTTAGGTATCGATCGAAGGATCGATCGTTCGTACGTGGTCAGAGCGAGGAGGCAACGGCGATCGGAATGCGATCCTCAGAAAACAGAGGTGGCCGGTGAACGCAGTGGCACGGAGCGTAGCCCCCTTTAGCGCGTGTCGCAAAGAATGGCGTTCCTAGACTAAAAACGGAACAGCGGCAAGGAATGTAACGTTGCAGCACACCTTGCCCCGAGCTGTGACACGAGTTCGCGCGGACGCGTATAGAAACGCGCGTGCACACAACCGTGAACAAGCAACCTGGCCTGGTACGCGTGAGATATGGCGATTCCGTACCGATAATTGTCGCACATCCCGGCAATTCCGCGATCTGCCAACACCAAGCAGCGTCGTATCGCATCCGCGTGACGTGTTACTTCTCCCTGTTGCTCGTCCTTCTCAACGGACGTGCCAGGACTTCCGTCTTACCACGCTGTCGACACGCCTGCGTGTCTTTTGTTTCGACTTTTTCCTCGAAAGCACGGTGAAAAGGTTGCGCGTTTCACGTGGTTATGGAAGAATTAACTTCGATAAGGAACGCGCGTTACAAAAGTAAGACGCGGATGGATGTCGAGTCGCGTTCGAGAAAGTCCCATTGTGTTTTAAAACTTTCGAACGATTTGCGACATTTGATGGAATTTTTAAAACGTAAATGATCAAAAATACGATGGTCACTGGTTATTTCGTTCTGTTGAAAATAAATCGTATCGTGTTTTGCTCGTATTCGGCAAGAATTAAAATCCGTCTGTGTTAAACTGCTCGATTAGCTTCTAATTTCAAATGACTGTAGAAACTTCTAATTAGTAGACGGTCCAGTTAGCGGGTTAAAAACTTAGTATTTAATCGACCATTCAACGCCACTGCGATTAAATGCACTTGGGGTACATTTCACGATTAAATACGATCACACTGTATCTTACAAATTGATCGTTCGCAGAGGTAAACCGCGTCCGACGTTAGAAGCAGAAATTTTCGCCGTAAATCTAGCTCAAAGCCAACTAGTTGAATGAAAAGGACAGCTGCTTGCGGTCCGATTCTGGTGCATTTCGCTGTAATCCAACGGGTCATCCAGCGTGATGAATTACCATCAAGGATAGCGCTGTTTCCCCGTTCCTTCCTAGTGTTTGATGTTAAACGTGATTAACGTGTTCTTCTGATTCTAACCTCCCGTTTGATCTTGACACGCAAATCTGCTCTCCTATCCACAGCTGCGCCGATGTTATCGTGGAACACGTGCTATTCGGTTATTACTGTATTCGAGATTATTCTTCAAAGTGCTTGAAATAAGTCTTTAACACCAATCGCCTTACATTTTAGCTCTAAAAAGTCTTAATCGCATTCGTGTTCCACCTTAATCTCGATATTAACGTTCCTATCCTTTTTCTTCGAATACCAAAGAAAATGGCTGATGTGTGATCAGTTTGTTGGTATAAGTAGCAAACACGGAATTGATTAACGCGAAAAGATAATTGCATTTAACGCATTAACCAAGAATATACGACGAAACAAAGAACTCCATGCAACGTTAACGTTTCGCATTCTTCGATCGATAATTCATGAAAATATCAGGTTACGGTGATCGGATCGAGCGTACTAAATATCGCTTCCAATTGGCTAAACAATCGGAAGCAATCGCCGAGTCGACGCAAAGTGGACGATCACAATGAACGCATAAATTTCGCTTAACAAATTCGTTTGGAAAATGGCGGATCTATCGTGCAGGCCCCAAAGTCTTTGCTGGCGGACAAAACGTAACGAGAAGCAGCTGCTACAATAGTCACCTGCGGCGATTAATGGCGTCCGGTCGGCGACCGTAAATAACAATAAACCAGTTTACTGGAAGAACAGTCGCGTGGCTTCCGTGGTTCTGGGAACTATTCTAGCGTCCCTTGCGCTTCGTCAATGCTACCGCCACGACGAGTAATTAATTTCCACGGACGTGAATCGCGATCCGCTCGTTCAAAGATTTGCCTACGATGGAGTAGAACGGGGCACCGACCCTATAGCGGCGGAAGCTTCCTTATTTTGTTTTCAATACAACCACGCTGAAAGATGTTACCGACCAATGAATCGCTACTTCTTGCTTGCATTTGGTTCTGAACCGTTCTGCTTACATTTGGAATATTAAATGGTTAATCAAAGTTACGTTCGTACGATGAAACGTCCTCTTTCAAATAAAACTTTAGTCGAAGCGTTTGGAAACATTATTCCTTTTGCAAAATCAATTTTCAAATTATCAAAAATGACGTGGTAATTGATAACACCGCTGCAAGTTACAGTCTCGAACTTAATCCTTCCCTTAACCTATGCATTAGGAAACCGTTCAAATTCCCCGTTCAACGAATCAATTCGTATTTCAGTCCGTTTCCCAGAAGTCGTCGAAGAAGCTCGATCACCATTTACAAATCTTCGATCAAGATCTCGAAAAATCGACCGTGTCGGTGCCGCGTATAGAGACGGCAGCAAGTCCGCGAAAAAAAGGTCGAAGTGAGAGGCGTCTCGTCGGCGTTCTCAGCTGGCCCTCGAGGAAAAGCTTATTCAATTCAATTCTAATGGCTCGGCGTAAGAGAGTCGCAAATAGTTGCATTCGCGATATCTCGGGGGGCCGCAACGTCGATCCGACAAGAGACGGTCCGCCGCCGCCGGCGCACGCTCTTCTGCTGTCTTTCCGCGAGACCTTTCTCGAATGATGAGAGTATTCTCACCACGTTTTCCGCGACACCGGGATATCACGGATCTTCAAAGAGCCGCCACGTCGCTCTAGCATCGTTAATATAAATTACACCCACACGCATACGCGTTACACTCGTGTGTCGAGGTCAAGTCTCCGCGTCTCTGAGGGACGTTCACGAACGCGCGCGCGCACGTTAGTGTACACATCCACCACGCAGCTATAATGCACGCGTCGACGTATTACCAGATTCTTAGGAATGCTTATAATTTTACGAGCCTCCTTAATATGCGCTTAGCTTCTGCCGCGGTAGCCTCTTCGGTCTGCGATGCCTCCTCCTGCCCTGCGGCCCTCGTCTTCGCCCTTCCCGACCTCCTACCACCTCCCCCTCGCCCCCCTCGCGTGCCTACCTACGACATTTTCTACTTAACCTTTGAACCAAGATCGTTCGCGCGTAGCAGGTGCATTCCACCTTGCGGCGCGACGATCACTCGAAAATCCGTTCCGCGGAGGCGCGGTCGCTGCCTCCTCTCCTACCGGGGAACGTCTATATTGGATACGGCTGAACGAAGAGGGATTCCAACGAGATTGAAGTTACCTTCTTCTTGCTGCATTTTTTCAACCGTTTTCCCTCCACAGTTTTTCTTTTTATTGTACACTACGTCTACACGTACTCATGTATAAGTGTTTTTTTTTTTTTTTTTTCGTTCTACGGGCTATGGAAGTAGGTATAGCAGAGGTGAATAGATTATGTGGATGAGGAGGCACGGAAACTTCGCGGGGAATGCTTATCGCTACGCCGAGTAGAATTATCGAGACTGAACTTCCCATGGATCGTTCAACGACCAGGTTTCTGATAAGTCAGTGTGGAAATTGGGATGTAAGGGAAAAGACAGGATGTAGAATTAAACTCGTTTTGTTCCTTTGCCAGCATGGAACAGGCTAGGTTTAGAAACTATGATAAAAATTATAATTAATCGTATCGAGTTGCGAAGTGAATAAAATAGGTTCTTCTCGTTCTTTTCTCTAACAAAAACAAACACCCGTTAATTTCTCGTGATTTCAGATTGTTCGGAAATTGGACTTCAAAAATAGATGACAAAATCAAGTAACAAAATAATCCTTTAATCGCAAACTGTCAGAGATCGATGTATTATATGTTTGAAAGTCTCGGTTCGCGTTTGGCAAGTTTGCGTGGAAAAGTATGTCAAGCACGTTCGACGCGGAACGCTTCGTGCAAAATGTACCTAATTCTAACTTTCCCGATTTCTCGGGCGCGCTGTGCATTTTTCAATGCTCAAGGTGCAAAACCAGTATGGTACGCGAAAGCCACTCGGCTCGTTTATGAGACAGGTGAAGGGCCACGGTTTTTATCCGAACGAAACTTCCCGTGTCGCCATTTAAGCGCGCACGTAATCGTCAGCGTGTGACTGACCAGTTGCAATTGCATTAATTCCCTCCCATAATTATGAATCTTGCTCGCGGTTTCCGATTGCCAGGTCTCGCGTATCCGTAAAGAAAGTTGGTCCCACAGTTACCTATACGTAATTAAAAGTTGCAACTGCTTGGAATGCTTATTGAATGAAAGAAAACACGATAGCGTTGATTCTGCCATTAGATAGGTATACGTGTGATTTTATTAACCTTGTTTTTGATTACTTACGCTATAAAAATTGAGAATTAAAAATTATAGTGCTAACAAATTGACATTCCACGACCTTTTTACGAGTAACATTGTAAAATTCAAAGTTTAGAAAGCCAATACTAAAGACGTAGGTTAAACAAAGAGAAAAAATATATAATTATGCAGAGATATTATGCAATTTAATTCCTTCTAGACCGAGTGACTAATGAATCGATGCTAATATTCTTGCATTCTTATCTACGCACCATGTGACGTGAATTGATAAAATGACTGGCACAGCGTATTTACCATTTGTGTAAAGCGTTTCAGCAATTATGACGTATATCTAATGCTATTGACGTTTTACAAGTCTTATAGATATTAATAACAAATACCATTGTAGTTTCGTAAATAGAGAAAGGAAGGATAAAGCTAATGTTGCGTAACGCAACAGAGAGAAGTAACTATTCTTTACCTTCTTAATAATTTTCTAATTTTTCTTCGTTGTTCTTATCAAGTTTTTTTTCTAAATTACAGACAGAAAATTAACTAAAAGTACAAAATCTCCCAATGTCAGACAATCCCCGACACATTTTTCCCAAAACTATGAAACAACTTTTACTTATTAGATATAGCCATAATCATTTGCAAGAGTAAACGTTGCACGATAGTTCGATGATCGAACTTTCCATTTCTAAACTGACCATTGATAGCGATCTGACTTCTCACGGTACAGCGAATAAAGTCGGATCGAGTCGGAGTACAATTCGTCGGATTCGAAAGGACGCTACGTTTTCATTAGTCACGAAACGCGTGGGACAGAGACACCAGTCTCAGTCAGTGTCTCAAGGGTTGACTCAACAACTGTCGATTCGTCACTGTCAGTTAGTGCAGTGTCACGAGCTGCTCGAGATGAGACGACCGATTATGGGAATGAAAAATGATCCGCGAAAACCTTTGATATTTCGTCCGCTAGTCGCTAGGGAATACACGGCCTTGGTTTTCTGAATGCAGGTCCGAAACGAGTTTTCATTGCGTCTTTCCTTGCTTTCGATAGAGACGAGGAAAAGTTCCTCTTTTTTCACCTCGATCCTTCTGAACGAGGAAAAGTCACACGACAAATAGGATCGTGACTTTCTCAGTCGGCGAATTGCAGTATGGTCACGAGGAAATTTATTGCTTCTGTTGATGATATTAATGAGCTTAATGTTGTTATAAGTGAACGCGCAATGATATTGCAGAATCGGGGGCTGGGACGTAAGAAGAACTTCGTATACGTGTGTATATAGCTTTGTTTGTGAAAGAGTGGGTAATTTTTTTGGAGTTATCGCGATGCAGAAATGTAAATAAGCGAAGAGATCGGGTTATATCGAACGAAGTCTTATAAATTAAAGATCTTTTTTACAAATTAACGATGTTCCCAATTGTTCGACGTCCATAAAGATAAGATTAATAGTTTAAGTTAAAAATTTATGTTATTAATGCCCAAGAATAACGAGGTGAAAACGAAAGAGAATAAAAATGATATTTTATGTCACAAGCGAAAGACCGATCTTCGATCCATGATCACAGAACGAGAAATATTCAACTAGAAATCAAACTAAATACGAATTAAGATGCAAATTGAAAAAACTGAAACGATATACAGTAAATTTTACGAATATTCGCGAAACAACTGGAAAAAATCTTCGATGTAGGTGGACATTAAGCAATGTTATTTTGTAAATTATCAAATAAAGATATATAAGCATTACTGAGATGTTACAACGAATACGACACGTTAAAAAGAGTAACGTCGCTATATCTGGCAATTAACGGTTACATTAAACGTTCATTGATGTTCCTGCATGTCCTTTCTTATCATCCTTGAAAATGGTTAATTGCGAGCGACACGAGTCGAGAATAACGGTCGTGAAAATCACAATTTCTCTTTTTCCTTTTCACTTTAAGACCAAGGCTACACACGAAGCTCGATATCATTCTGTTAACGATCGCAATTAAACAACCGTGAGATGACTCAATTATCGTTAATACGGTCGCAATGTGCCGCTTTCCTCAGAACCTTGCAGGAAAGAAAGAGAGAGAAGCGAGTTTAATTAATCTGCAGTTCATTCGTTAAAACCCGGAAATGCGACCCTGTTCCCTTGTAATTGTCTTAGTTCGATCGTTTCCTCGGCTAATTGAAATTCTTACCCAAGTAGCAGTGGCGTCGTGAAAGAAACTTACTGGACTCTATTAATTGAAGCTTAATTAACACGTTGGCACGTCGTGTGATTTTGTGGTTCCTTCTTCAATTGGCGGCGAAAGCAAAGAATTAACTATTTCTGGTGAAAATTGTAACGAAAAGCGTTACAGTGTTTCGGATTTGTAGAATTACTGATTTTTCTAGGCTACGAAATATTTCGATAGTGTTATTTCGTCACGATGATAAGAATTTCTTCTATCTGTTTGCTTTATACAATATTTCGTTCTTTAATACAATCTACGTTTGTTACGCAACGTAATGCGTAATTCCTAATATCTACTTTTATTACCTTATTATATTATTATATTATTATTATATTGTTACGTTAATCTATCTTTTATCTGTAGTAAAATATTTACAAACAATTCCTTGCGTTCTATTCACCATTCGTACCGTATGTAACAAGCCATTGAACAGAGCTGCGGTGTCCGAGCGGTTAAGGAGATGGACTTGAAATCCATTGGGTACTACCCGCACAGGTTCGAATCCTGTCCGCAGCGAAAATTTTTTTTTTCTTTTAAATCATTTTTACACAAGCATAGGATGCTAAAATATCATATACATATTATTTTTCAATTATTATCAATACAATATTTAAAAAAAAAAATTGATCTCAAACGACTACAGAGATATACTATGACCGCATTTACTCTCTCGAAGCTTACACTGTATAGAGTTTAACTCGCGTATTTCCAACGTTCATTTGTCACTTTTGTAACATTTATTTTGCATCAGCTACGATTGTAAATGAAGCGGAGAAGAAAAGGTTTCCGAAGCGTGGCTTCCGCGAGTATAACGACTGCTCGGAAGTATGAAGTATGCAGATTTGAATAGAGATTAGGAAGTTGTAATTCGTCATCGCACCTACGCAATGAGCGTTACGTTCAGCCGAGATTCGATGATAGCGATAATAATTTGCAAAGGGCACGCAGGACCCGATAAAACCTACGTCGACGTTGATGCATTGCGAAAGATAAGTTACTTCTACGAGCGACGACGTCTGCAACGTTTAAAGTTTGTAACAGAATTGTAAAATGAGTATCACGAATGTATTTTTAAAGAGGTGTTTTTAGTAAAAATTTCATTCCTATTGGACATACACGTAGATACATTTAACTACGATAGATTTAATTCTAACTTGATCAGGAACATCGAACTTTCGTACAGAACCTATTACGCTTACGAAATTTCTCTGTAAAAACATGCAAAATGATATAAATGTGAAGAAGGAAAATTATCGAAATATCGCGAACAAACGCGAGAAAAATTACGGAGGACACCCTCGTTTTTCGGTGGTGGCTGCGTAGGTGGAGTCCACGGGCAAGCGATGACAACGCCGCCGAGAACAGAAGCCATTTCATAAAAATTCCTCGACGGTCCCCTCGCGTTTCTCTCGCGTCGCTCGTTTATAAAACTCGCGTAATTGAAGAAACAAAGGGGACTGCAATTATGCCTCTCGCAATTACGGCGGCGTAAAACGCGCTTGCGCGAACTGCAGAAGCATGGCCGAGCGCGGCTTTCTTCCACGCTCGACGCGACTTTTTGATGAAATTATTTCCTCCGGGAGAGTTGTTCTCCGCTGCCGGAAACGGCAGCAGACAGAAAGCCGCGACCAGACCGGAAGCGCGCTCCGCCTCGTGAATAAAAATCGTTCGCTTCGGGGTAAAATTAAGCAGTGCTTGTTCCAGATTGGTCGAAGCCAGCTGCTTCTTGTCAGGAAGTTTTACTTTTCGCTTTTTTTACACGTTTTACGTAAATAAAATTATTTCTCGAAACGAACAAATTCTATTTGTCCGATATTTATGCATGTATATCGCAATTTGCTTATCAACGTTTCACAATTATACTTGTCGCGATGGATGTCAGAGCGAGTGCGTAAAAATATATAGGTTTTCCCATAAACCTAACTAATTAATCAACTTTGTTTTTCGCACGATTTCGCAAACGTTGCGCAAATCCACTCTCTTGGCGCAAAGATAAATGTCTTACAATTAAATAATTATGAAACTATCTGTAGGAGGTATTTTTAAAGAAACCTGTTATAAGATCTTGATAATAAGAAATTGAAGGATTTGTTAATCAGAGACGACAGACTGTGCCATTTGGCGCAATACGAGTAATTTAATTACCATCGCGATGATTGCGAAACTCTTGAAATTACTTGTACAAATGGAAACGCGTTAATGTAAGTGTAAGAAGTGGCAATAATTTAACTTTAATAACGTAGATCCACATCAAAAGCCACCGTCCTATCTCAGACCTTTAAAGCGCGAGAAATCAGACCCGTCGACGAATTAGCATACGTTTTCTTCTGAGACGAGGTGACCGTAAAGCTGTCGGCTATCGCGGAAATCGCGGTGAACCATTGTACGGTCGAGGACAAATGTACCGTGTCGAGCATCGAGCAAGAAGAAAAAGAAAACGATGCAAGAAACAGAGAGAGAGAGAGAGAGAGAGAGAGAGAGAGAGAGTAAAGACGAAAAGGATGCGAAAGCGCAAATAAGACGTCGCCCGGTCGTTTAGTCGATCGTGGAAGCGAATCAGAAATCGCATGCAGAGCCACTGGAAAGGTTTACGGCCTTCGTTATCCTCTTTGCGCACTCATCAAGCAGGAGAACGCTAGCCCGGCATATTTGCGAAGAAATAAGTAAGCGGCGACCGTGCACGCCTGACGATCGCGATCGTCGATGTGGATTCCCCGTTTCCGATTCAACACCGTTCCGCCGTGTGTGATGTACTGAAATGGAATTATCTCGATTCCCCTTCGATCCGATCTTCCGCCTGCCTTTGTTGCGCCCGTTGACGTCTTCTTTCGCTTCTTTCGCTTCTTTCCACCCATAGCAACTTGTACAACACTCGCACTACCTCTCGCAAATATCAGCACACTGGCTTCTTTTCGATGAAATATGTTTTATTTACTTTTATCGTGTGTTTCTTAATGAAAATATGGTTAAACGTATCGGTGTGAAAAGAAACGAATGTCTTTGGTCCAGATGTTTACGCGAACGCAGACCATTGTTTTTCTTTAACCATTGAATTTATATTTTTAAAATTCCGTCCGTCATACTTATCTAAAGCTACTCTAATTGTGTAACTTGCCGTTTCCATTTACACGCTATTTAACCTTGATAAAGAGGTCTTATCATCGCTAACTCTATGCGAAGCGAGGCACGCGCTGCTCTCGCGTGTTACACGCTTCGTACTTAATTCGAACCGCGTAAAATCTTATCGACGACTAACAATCGCTACATCTTGGCTGTGCACAAATATTCTTTTCATTCTGTAATTAACGTCTCCTTTATCGCAACATTTTTTAATTGTACATGTAGAAACTATATACGTGAATTAATTTGCTTTAATAAATGTATAATTAATAAAAAATTGTTTCCAAGAACGCGACAAGCATCGATCATTCTGCGTTAATTCACCATACTCTAATCCGCACATATTACAATGAAAACCGTGAAGAAACCCCGCAACAAGGACCTTTTCATCGCTCGAATATCGGAGAATTTGTCGCTCCGCTTGAAGCAGGTCGAGCGAGAAAACATCAAAGAATTCTTCTTCGACCCTGCTTCGACTCCATCCCCCAACTTCTCCTCCTTCCTCCTCGACGTAATAATCATTTATTATCCCGACGAGTAATAACCGGTAAGCAACGATATTATGAAGCTACGAAATTAAGGCTTTGTTTAAAAATTAGCTGCCCGTACAATTTACGCGATCTTCTTTCATGAACTTTGCCCGCAAGGTCCATTGTTTACTTCCTTAATAACCTTTATTTATCGTACTCCAGTGTATCTAATTTTACAGCTAAGATCTTTCTTCCAAATATTTCATTTTACATTTGGTATCTTTTCTTCGAACGTTTAATTTTAGAACGAAAATTTGTTATTACAACGTATAACTTCTAAGCACGTGATTATGTGTAACAATCTCCTGCCTCTTCCCTCTTTATACGAAGCTACACAAAATTAAAAAGTTCATTGACCTTTCTTTATTCCACTTAGGACACGTAGCTTCAAGTCACAATTTCTTCCGTCAATTTTGCTATAGAAAGAGAACACGAACGAAGGGATCGCCGATATCGCAACTCGGACCAGCGAGATTCGACGTACACTCAACGAGCGCTGGCGTCTTCACCAACATCGATGAACGCGTTATCGTAGTTGGCGATAACGATGCTTCCATGTCAATGCTCGGTTCGCCAGTTAAAGCTTATCCGCTCGAGTCGTCAATGAAATAGCTGCGCGTGGCCTCATCAGACACGAGAAATTGATGAAAGTATGCCGGATTCGTGCATTCCACGGAAGTCTCGAGTTCTGGCCAGCTTTGGCAAGCGACGCGAGGTGAACGCATCTGTTTGACCGTCTCGATAACGTGTCGCGTCGCGCTTTTATTAATGAGAGGACATTCTCGACGAGCTTTCGGAATCTTCCTTCGCCGACGGGATTCGCCAAACGAAATGACGAAAACGCGAAGAATTCGCGGCTAGCTGCCGGTCCAATGAAAAACAGATGCTGGCACCGTCGCCCCGAAACCTCGCTTTTTCACGACACCCCTTTGATCATCGAGCTGCATCGCTAGAGGATCGCTCAACTTTCCCGACGTTCTGTTGCTTTGATTTCATCGACAGACATTTACGGAACAACGATCACGGCGATTCCTGTTATTCGTGGAAGGAAACAATAACTTTGTGCGTTGGAAAAATATTAGTGGCATTTACAAAAATTTGTACAGCAGCCTAATTCGTGATTTAGTACATTTCTCTGCGTAAATATGAAAATTCCAGTTTCAGATATTTAAAATGGTTCAGCCAACTGCAAATTGTTCATCGTTCTTTACGATTACTTTCCAAGTTATTCCGACGGTTCTCGAATTTCTTGCTCGAGGAGTTCCACTGTTTCTCCAGTGAGTTTTACAATTTCACGTTATAAGCATTTATAATCCGACCAAGCGTATCTTTGAATTATTTTGCTGGCGAATGACGCGCGCACGGTTCACGGAAGATTTGCGTCAAATTCGAGAGAACCACTTCACAGGTGATGTTCTCAATTGAAACGATGATCACGCACGATCCCTTAATCGCGATGCCAGAGTGCAGACGGTTCGAGAGAAGCGAACGTGTATGCCTCTGCCGCGGCACGCACAAAGGTGTCTTTATTAACCCCGGGAAACTAGAGAACCGTGCAAAATGTCTGGCTCGAGGGAGGCTCTGCTCTATATTAGCTCGTTTTATGCAGACGCCACGGCCTCTATCAAATTAAGTTCATACAGGCTTCTCGCCTTCCGCGATCTCGAATCTCGACTACGAAGTTTCCCTTCGATCGATCGGTTCGTTTGTGTCGTCGCTTAATCAACGCGAACATCTCGGCTTTAGAAGCAACAGCGCCTTCGTGGAATTCGAAGAACCCCGCCGCGAGCATCTTTGCTTCAAGAAATTTCAGGAATAGCCTGAATAAAATATATTTCCTACTTTTCAATCGCTTTTGACACGTTTTCCTACCATATTTTAATTCAAGTTTAACTATTACGATTAAAGGTAAATGGATATCTGATGGAGAATCTTTAACCATTCACCAAACACTCATTTTGTACTCGGCTTTCGTTTCAAACGGTTTCTTGAACTATCGTGCGTCTTATCATCGCCGTTGATTTTGTCTACAGAGCGATTCCGATCGAGCGTTCATTCGCAAGAGCAGAAAATAAAAGAAAAGGCCTAAATACGTGTGACAACGGAGAGCACAAAGATCTCTGAGAAATTTCACACGTGTATTATCCCTGGAATTGATACGCACTGAGATTCCCTCCTGTACAACTCGCATACGTACGTGAATACTTGTAATATACGTATACGTTCAACAGTCACGCGAGTGATATTTTACTCGGACCAACTCGAACTGTGCATATATGTACGTAATTGGCAAAGCAGGGGGTGTTTTTATTTGCCGTTCATATTCCATGGTGAATTTAATTCTTTGCAATTCGAATGGTTCCCGCTACGAGAGCTCTAATAGGATGCGATGAATTTGCGTTTTATCATCGCGGGTATAGGAAAGAAAAAAGAGAGAACAGGGCAAATTTCATGAAATTAAGCGAACCTGGGAATAAGTACGAACATACAGTTGACGACTTTCAATTAGATTTTTGTCGTAGATTTGACGAGGAACATTAATATTAGGAAACCTTGTTACAAAGTTTTACTGTCATAGATAAATTTAATTGTTTCATTAAGATATAGAATACTTACGGATGTTCAATTTGTTAATTATCTTACGACGCGCGATACGATCTTGCTGTGAAAAGAGTTAGAATTATTAATCGTAACAACTTCGTTTACGAAGATCTCGATTCACATGGTTCGTAACGTGAGAAATCCAAGACGCAGAAAACAATAAATATATTTGCGATAGTAATCCTACGTCTTACACCGATCATTACGTTTTAGAATCGAAACATTGTTTCATAAGAGAGAATATTTTAACCAATTTTAAGTGTCAGACTTCCTATTTCCATAAAAATATTATATCTTGCTATTGTCATCTTCGCCATGCTGCAACCAAAAAGATTTCTCTCGTACGTAGAACTTTGTGGAAAATATATTAATTTGCGTATCAAAGTAACTATCGATCGATAATATCGGATTAAATTACGTTAATGAACTCTACTTTCGTCTGATTTGTAATTAACATACGTCGATCATGAAAAAATACATCGACATCGAGTACCTTTGAAATCATAGATGCGTTTGTATTGCAGAACAATCAAATCGATTAAAATTTCAACAGCAGTTGATATTTCCAGATATATTATCCGCCTCTTAATGTTCCATGTTTCAACAATTAAAATATACGTGCATCTCAATTAGTGGATTGCTGGAATTTATGAAAATCCTCGAAAAAGCTTTCCTATCGATCTAATATCTTCGGTAAAACGATCGTCACGGGTTTATCCGTGAAAAAAACTGTACAACTTGGATAGAAAAATAGCAGCTAGACTTTGGTTATACGTAGGTGGTCTTCGGCGTTCGTTAAGCTACATTGGATAGATTCGAAGATAAACAGAAGCTACACCTCGAGTAACACGTACGGAATTAACATAGCTGAGCGCGGTTCGACGTTTAAAAGCCGATCGCATTTCCATACTGGTGCCATTCGGTCCCATTTCAGGCCACTACCTCTTGCTAACACGCTGGTCTATATTTGCCCTCGGACCTCTCGAAGACTCATTTATATCCTGTTATCCGTGGATCTTTACGTGGAGAGCTTTCTCCGTGTTTCGAAGGTCGATTCTCGTCCACAAGGACCTCTTCCGTTCTACGTTCATCCTTCTCTTTTGTCCTCTTTTTACCTGTTTCTTCGTTACACTCTTCCTTCTTCGTTATTCTTTCTTATTTTCTCTTTATGCTGTTCCGTTCTTCGCTTCTTGAAAATTTCTTCGTAATCGATTATAAATAGAAATAAATCGATAATAAATCTTTTTTTTTTTTTATTACGAATATTCTCTTCTTTTTCGTTGTATCATTCGATTGATGTATTAAAAATATATTTAAAATTAACAAAGAAATATTGAACACGTAGAACAAGAAGCGCAAAACGGAGGACAGATAAACGCTGCGCGGATGTGCCCAAAGCGCATCGTGCTCGGCAAAGATTCAGTTCTATCTCTTATCTCGTTCACAGCCAGAAAGATCACTTTCCACTGTCGTCCCCGTCATATATAATTCTTTTCTACATGACAGCCGGTAGTTTGGATACAAGTCATTAACTCCGGCCGCGGGGAACGCAATATGTTAATGTCACCGATGACAACTAGTCGTTTAATCACTTAACGCCTCTTTTGAATGCCAGGAATCGCAGCCCGCGAACTCCGAGTGATTCATCGGCTGCAACGGCATCTCTTCTAATCTCGAATCCCGAAATTCCTTATAAATCGTCGTCTGGCTGGCCGTTTCGCGATTTACTTTCGCGCCGGTTAATGAGGAAGCACGCGGTGTCGCTCGTGCCGATTTACACCGTTGCGTAACAGCGGTGTCAACGTTTCGTCGACGAATCGTTTTTGTCGCGCCCCGTTCCTTTCGTTGCTTGCCTAATGAGGCCTTGATTCGATTTTACCCGCAGGGACATTCGAGAACTCGTTTCTTTTCTTTCTTTTTCTTTTTGTAACGATGAGAATAATCATGGTAATCGCAGTTCTATTAATTAGAGTCGATAATCTTTGTTAACGCGTTACAAGAAGAAAATTCTTTCCATTTTTAGTATTAATAATACGTATTTCTGTATAGATTTTTTTCTTGAAATATGAAATGTCAAAATGTTAAAGAAGTACGTACATAGTTTACTTGTTGTTTTATAAACGAAGATTAAAACATATTACCATATATTTTATATAGACGTTCTAAGCGATCGTTACACAGGTTCGTCGTATCGAACCTGATGAAACGAGACGCTTAATTGAAAAATACGAGCACATACGTTTTTCCAGTTACCGTAAATACCTACTTTATGGAATACATTCATAGCAAAAAAAAAAAAAAAATCTCTGATTCTGAAGTTACCATCCGAATGGAAGATAGAATAAAGAACTAACAATGAGAAAGGAAATACCGGTATTCATGAAAGTTCGTGAGCCACAGGGTGGAAGTCGTGGAACTTTCTCCGGCGTTCGTAGATCCCCCGCAACGTCTGGAAAATCGACACGCTTCTATCAAGACGGAGACGGGTTCTTGCGGCTTCCGGTCTCGATCGAACCGATCGACGTGACTTTCGGGCCGTGTACACGGGAAACCCGAGAAAAACCATTCGACTCTATAAAAGCTAGTCTCATTATGAGCTCGCGTTACCGACGTGGACCTCTTGTCGGCATAAAATACAGCTCGGCTATCGTAAAGCACTCGACGCGCGGTTACAACTGCTTACAAATGACTCTCTTAATGACCACTGCCCGCTGTATATATTTTACAGCGAGAGTTCACTCTCGTCGCTATAACTTATACTTTCTGCGCCGGTTACGGGGCCGCGCAAGAAAAATAAGGAGATCCGTTTCTCCGGGTAGCGAGGCGCGCGACCGTTAGACACGCAGCTCTTTGCCTTTCTTTCTAACGAATCTATTTCACTGTGACTTGCGGTAGAGAAAAAAGAGACGGTAGAGGGGAGTAGGTGGAAAGAGTAGCTGGATTTCTTGCCAGATTATGCTGATAAATGTTGGAAAAGTGTCTTTGAAATGTGATTGTCGTTGATAAGATCGAATGGAACTTTGATTCAACGCGTTGACAACATGGCCGGGTGTGAGAAACCTTCGCATATTTTACGCGAATTCTTATACTTTCGTTAAGTAGATTTGGTGTTGCGAATTTTCGGTATCTCTCTTCCGTATCACGCTCGTTTGTCTCAACGAGTGTTCGCTGTTGCGCAGCCAGTTCTACTGGCATCGAACGCAAAGTCGTCAAAGATCAGCCTAACAAGAAACGCGTTAAATTAGACAGGTGACGATAGGAACGAAGGAACAATCGAATTTAACCCGTATCTCGATGGTGAATCAGTCGAGCAACCGGACCAGTCACTTTCTCGCTCGTAAATATAGAGACGCTGAGCGCTCGTCGGCGTCGTACCCGCGAAGAATTCGCAGGCATTGTGCTTTAGCGCCGAGTCGAAAATCGCCGCGTGCTTTCGCGCGTTTTCTTTCGTTTTTCTCGACATTCCCGGCACGACGCGCTTTGCCCCGCTCGTGCGACTCGCGCTGGAAAAATAACAACGGCGCTTCGCTCTAAATCTGACGAACGGTGGCGCGCTAATTCGGTTCTACGCGAATTAAGTAACGATCTGTCGGGTAGGATAAAAATCGAATTTCAGATGGAAACTGAGCCGATTTTCCTTCATTTAATTTTCAAGATCCGGTGAGCGGTACAGGGTACGCGTGAAAGTTTCCAACTTGATTTAACGCGCAACGAAGAATTCTTAACAATATCGTTGAAAAGAATAGTTTGGAAAAAACCGCAAGCTACAGTTACAGACGAGAATCGATAAAAATACTGAATCTCTATCGTATTAAAAACCCAGGATAAAATTTAAAAGCACAAATTTGTTCTGTCTGTAAATCACGCGTCCATTACAAAAGCAATTTTCGATCTAGAAAACTGCGATATTCCAACCCTTAGGACAAACTCTATAAATCCATCGAGAGGATCTCACAACAACTTGGTAAAACGTTTTCGAAACGCGAAACAGGTTCGATCGTGTGAAAATGAACGAAGCGACTGCATTATCAGCTGGAGATTTATAACTGGCATCGGATGGAAGTAGCGACGAGGAAACAATGACGTCGTTCGAAACGTTTCGGACGAATTTTATGAACCCTCAAAAAGCGGTTGGTCCCTCCCTGGCCGAGAGCCAAACCGACCGACGGTTTATTATAGTTTTGTTATGACAGCGGGGCGTTTCGGTAAATTAATGTTGAAACAAATGTATCTCGCCCTGAGAGAGCCACAGCGTACCTCTAATTGAATTGGTAAACACCATAAGTTAACCAGTAAGTAGCGATGTCGGTATAAATCACTTTCGGAGGATGAGCTGTCACCGCGGGACAACAGACCGGCCATCGATGGGACCGAACGATTCCGAACAAGCCCGTTATTCTTAGCGAATTCGAGAGAAACTGCGTTTCCGAGCGACGATCCGTGACGCACGGCCAACGCTGCTTCGAGAAATTCTTTTTATCCAACGGATCGGTCCAGGTGAATTGACAGCTTGATTCATAGCCGTGGCAGCGGAGTGTGTTTGCGCAAGTTGCGTGGAACAATGCCTCCTTCGAATTTATTTATTTTCAAAGAAAAGTATATTTAGGGAAAAGTGACGCGTGGTCGATTTATTAACCCCTTTCGGCCGTGGGATCCAATTTGTTGCTGTAATTCGTATTGCAAGGCTGGAAATTCCGTGCGGTGTGGTGTCGTAATAAATTGGCTTCGTTTTAATCGTTTCAATCCGACGATAGGAATGAAAAAAGCGGTACGTTCGAAGAAACAGAATCCTAACAATCAGAAACCAACTCAATTCACCGTTTTCTCTTCGTTTCTCCCTTTATGGCTATTACCATATTCGCCAAGTCGATAATGCAGCGGGAGCAACGGGTTCCCTATCAATCCATCGTACGCGCGCATGCATCATCGACCGGCAAAAAGACGAAGGACGCGCATGGGACGCGCGCATGATTTTTTCGCGGGACCGGATGGAACGTGCTCGTGGTGCACACCGCTTATTGCGCGTCGCACACGAGGCGCGCGAGCCACGGACCAGCCCGATAGAAATATTTTTGCCGGGCTAAATGGGTTTCTTCGGAAAGTCCGGGAGAACACGAGGGCAGCAGCTGGCCGGCGATGCGACAAATCATACCTGCTGGACAGCCTACACGTCGCAACCAGCCACGGTTGCGAGCGTGTGCAATAGTGTGCATGCTGATGCACCCGCGACAGGCAGATATGCAATGGCGTAACCAGGGGAGGCTTTCAGACTTTGGTGCCACGTCGGGGCTAAATAACGACGGTTTATTCGCGGACAGTTTCTATAAGTTTGAAATTGAGGTACTAGCAGTTGGGGACAAAAACGAGTGGACAGGTAGCGGAAATAGATATCAACGAAGTCTCCTCGAATACGGTTTTTTTACGCAAAGATCGAGATAGTAATTTTAATCTCTCTTCGCATAAGCTTACCCCTCCAAATCGTCGTAGTCGTTCTAATTACGTAACTGTATATTCTTGTCTTTCGATTCTGGCGCATCGAATTTGCTTTCTTTACACTGTTGGCGATTAAACGAAAAGAAACGATGTTCCGAGTTTATTTTTCAGACGACGGTGATAAAACCGTATGCAGGACCGTTGTGGATGTGGAATGTATGATAAGAATTTTAACGCGGTATACAGATTATGCGACCCTGTGCGGAACCCGAGGGAGTATACTCGTTTATGGAGTCCGACGATAGGCAATATTTCGAGTTCTGTTTATGAGAGACTGAGATTTAATTAAGCCTAGCCTGGACAGCGGCTATTAATAAACCTTCGTACGCTCCTTTTATTTTAAAAAGAATAAATTAATTATAGAAATATCGATAGACAGTTATTCGGCTTTCAAATAAATTTACTCGCTTCCCGATTACAATTACCAATTAATTTTCTTTGAAACGATAACGAGTATCGCGAATACAGAATAATCACGTTGCACGAATAATCGCACGACGCTCGTTTCTCAAACTAGTTTCTCGCTGCAAATGAAAACTGTCTTTAATAAGAATTGCAGTCATATGACCAGGCTAGTCGATAAACTGTAACTAAGACAAAGAATCAAATAAGTTGACAGTATTATTGCTTGCGTCTTATTTCTAATTGGCGAAAGCTCGAGCGAACCAAGGGTGTACGCTCGTAATTTTGCAGTGAACGAGCGAAAGCGAGGCAAATTAAGGACCGACTTTCAAATGTTTTTCCACGATTGTCCGTTCGATCGATCGATCTATCGAGGCTATCCTGTATTCAGAGAACGAAGCAACTCGAATTATAAATTTCTTCGACAAATTCGCATAACTTATAATTAGAGGATTGCACGAGAGGACGAAGAATTTACCGACATAAGTTTTACTCCTGATACATGGTCCGTACAACAGACGTAGATAAATAAATTATTTATGTATCTATGTCGTTGCTTAACGAAAAATCTTGCAAGTTTCTAAGAAAATCTTGTATCGCCGGCAATCCTAATTTGTCGGTTAACAACTGCGCGACATTCTCGTTCGTCCCATTATCAAACCGAATGCGACACGAAACGCACAGAAGTATCCGACGTTATCGAGTCAGCCACGTGAGAATTCCACGGAAGCGGGAACCAGCGCGATGCCAGATGCGCGATCCGCGTCCGCCTCGGAAGACAGAAAGGAGGTAAGCCGTTCGGCTTGGTCCGGCGGAAAAAGAATCCTCCGCGTCGAAAGAGAATGGAAAAAAGGCTGGAACCTCGGCGGCCAAGTATTTTCGCGCGAAAAGCACACCGGCGGATTCCATGGACCCAGGCTGGTCGGCTACGTCCAAGAATAAATCATGGAAAAGGCAGGGAAAAGAAAGCGGTTCTTTCGCTCCCGCGGTTCTCTCTGGATCTGCTCTTGCCGGACCGCAATCTGGTAGCATGAGATACCGGCCAACGGAAGGGTTAATAACTTTCCCGACTTTTCCGCGGGCCATTAATTAATCGGATGCCAGGCGAGCGGCTTTACGCTACCGCGTGGAGACGTTTTACAAGAGAAACAGATAAAGCTCGGATACGAAGGACGCAGAGGCGGCAGGGACGCGAGCGAGGAAGAAACACAAGATGCGGTTGGAGGGAAGTTGCACAGGCTTTAAGGATGATAGAGAAAGAGGGATGTACATAGAGGGAGAGCCAGAGGAATTGCACAGGGACCATGGAGTTCCGCGGGGTTAAACAGTCGGTATTTCAGTAATGGAGGCTTATCGGTGTGCTACCGCACAAGTCCTCCGGGTACGACGAGAGGACTGCTGCCTGGCTCTTACGAGCTTTGGACGGCGTTTATTAATTCGCCACTTACCACGCATACCCTGCACTCCGTTCTTTCGATATCGATGAGGAATTAGGCGCGTTTAGCCGACGTTGGACAGTCGGTCGAGTTCGCCGCGAGTTCTGCCGCTGCAAATGAGCGTGCTGGAACCGCACGCTGGAAAGCGGCCATGGAAACCGAGCTAGTCGTAAATAACGTACCGCGACCGTGAAGTGCATCTCTCGCTGCAATTAACTGCCCCCTCCTCCGCTTCTTCGCTGTTTCCCTGGGCCCCTTTGCTGCTCTTTTTGCCGCCGGATTGTTGCAACGACGTCCTCGTTATACCGCGCCGCCGCGCCGCGGTTTTTAGCTCGTTTCTAGAGGTATTAGGGGTGGCGGATCGCGCGACAACTTCCACGAGTATGCTCATCTCTCGGAATCCACCGATCGAAACGCGTTTTTGCCGCCGCGGAATCTTTTCGCGTGTGACGTGATCATCGCGAGAATCGATATCGATGGAAACCGGGTTTCACGAAAGAAATCCAACATCGCGGCTGCCTGTCGACTCGCAGTTGGACGCACGGCTGTACGAGACGTAGCGCGAAGCGAGGAAAATAGCGTAAACGTGCAAGCGTGTACGCAAGCGAAATAAAAACGAAATTCCGATGGACGAGATTTTCAGAGGGTATTGTGTAACGAAAGAAATTTCGTAATTATTGCACGTTACATACATCTGTCACGCGTATGAATATTTTACGCTTTAATTTAAAACACTTAGTAAATCAATATACCGATGAAAGATGAGCTTTTTCGTTTATTTGTTGTTGTTTAAATATACGTGTGTACGACTAATGAAGCTAAAACGATCGGTCATCCGTTTTCTTTTCCCGGGGGAAGACATCGTCTTTAATTAATTTCCTCGCTGATTTCTGATGGTGTTTTAATTGACGATTCAAGTAGAGACCGAATCGACTTTATTAATTTTGAAACGATTTACCAACCACCGCGCAATGACACGCGCTACGCAGAGGAATATTATTTGAACTGGTAGGCAAAGACTCGTCCAGTAGAACTGGTCCTGCACGACAGCTGACGTATCAAAGAGATTCCGACTGAACGATGGTCGCCCCTTTACATCCAGATCAGATTCACGATATCGTAGAAACAATTCCTAATTAATTGCTCTGCGTCCTGAGCCCGACACGATCGCTCATTCTCAAATGTGCTGGTGTTTCTCCACGAAGGCAATATAAAATAAATTATTTCGATACTATGCGGCTTCTTGTAACGTGAAATACATCAGGTGCGTTGGTTAAGAATTGAATCGTTAAACGATAACAGTAACGATACAGAGTACGTATCTACGTATGTATCGTTCGAGTTTCTAACGAGTATTCACCTAGAATGGAAACAAAATTGTTTCACAATTAGATCAAATTCTTTTACACGCGAGACGACATAACAGAGATTTTTAGGCGACAGAATCGTTGACAGCGCGGACGTCGTTATTTCGGCAACGACTCTCTTACGGTACGTTGTCGGTGAATTTCGAGCGAACAGCGGCCGAAGCACGTGAAGAATTTGGCGAACGACCGATGAATCGTGTCCAGCCAAAAATTTGTCGCCCGGCCGTTTTCGAGAATTAATCAAGAATTGTCAGCGATTTGGCTTTTCACGCTTCGCTAGATTTGCACTCGTTTCAAAATAACTACCAACCTCGCTGACAACTGGTACGACACCGTTATCCGAACAAACGGTAGATAATCGCACGGAAAACATTGCGACGAACTCGCAAAAGAATTCATAATATACCGTTATTTCGGTAAAAATGCATAGACATTGTTAAACGTACGATCGAGTTTCGCCATTATCGAACTTCCACAACGACAAAATAATCTTAGCTCGCAATTACGAAGCTGATCGAATACTCGAGACGATTACTTCGCAATATCCTTATTTCAAAGAATCCCTATCGAGATTGCGGAATCGGTGTCAGACGTTACCTCTGCGCTGTTCTCGATAACCGATGCATTTTTCATCGACATTTCCCGATCGAGGTCGCCGCGAGCAATTGTTTGCGCGTGGCATTGAAACGATCCAGTATTGAAATCGTCCTAGATCGTGGCTCCGGTGCCAGTTCGAAGGCTTCCTCGGCTTCCTGATACCCGTTGACTCTACTTTTTTTCCCCTCTCCCGCTGCTCAATCCGACTCTCCTTTGTCCTCCGCTAGCAACAGGTTATTCGCTATCGATTCGATCTCGCCACACTTCCGGGAGCCTTCCCTTCGTCTATAATGGTCGAGAGATCTCGCGACTACTCGCATTGTTCGCTTTTCTCGCGTCAAAGGGATCGTGCCGATCCGCCAAACGATTCCACGAGACGTTCGAATGGCTATCGTTGTTCCATTATTTTCATTATACGATAGAGATGGATCGTGGATGGCGATGGATTGGATTTCTCGTAGGAATTAAACGTTCGTGCTATTTACGTGGGCGTGCCTTTTACAATTCTGTTTCTGTAATAGCTAAACCACGAAATTCAATCTGAATCGACAACTTTCGTATTTCTATCCGAACGCATCCGAAACCATCTTGCTTCTCTGTTCGACCGATTCAAAAATCGTCGTTTTAGCATCAACGACTTGAACAAAACGGTATCCAAACCGAAGAATAAGCGGCGAGAAAAAGAGGAAAGCGGGCGAAAAAATTATGCTCAATCGATAGAGGGACAGAGGGGCGAACGGGCCGTTCGGAATTGCAAATCGTCGACCAGATGGACGAGCGTTTGTCGAAGGGTGAAATTCCACGGACAGTCATCCAGTCGACCGGCCAATGGAATAATATTTGGGTTACGTAAGCAACACTGCGGAAAGAAGAGTCGAAACGAAGGAAGAGAATGGAAAGGAAAGGAAGGGAAAGGAAAGGAAAGAAGAAGAAAGGAAGTGAAGGAAGCGAGGTGAAAACGAGAGAGCAAAAGAAGAGGAAGAAGAAGGAAGTGGCGGCGTCGAAGCTCGGTCGCACAGGACTCTTTATACACTGTCTAACTGTCCTTCGTGACAAACCATGGACGCGTTCCTTTTGCAGCCAGTCATTGAATTGTAAATTCGTATGGACAGATGGACACGTCCGTCGACAAACTTGCAGTACTTACGACCGGCAAAAACCACCAAGACCCTGGAAATCTTGCGATCGTTTATATATCGTCGACAGATCCCGGGAGACTTCCGTTTCGATTCCTGGCTTCGTTCCTGATCGCCTTCGTTCCATTCTGTTCGACTCGATTTCGATTTGCACGCGACCGACCAAGAATCGCTTGTCGATCTGATTTCTCGGTGTTGTCGGATAAATTACGCGATCTTTTTGTATAAACGAAAGTAACTTTTTAACTCGTATTGTTCTATATCGAGAAGTGCGTAAGGAAAAGTAGAAAATTATCAGATGAAAATAGATCGGGGACGGTAAAGTTATACTATAACGATTAAGATAAAAAATCTATTTTTTGTATTATGATTATAGTATTAATGCACACCCTCTGATTAAATATTCTAGACTTCGCAACTTCGTACACGATGGATTACGTTCTATCTTGCAGATACTCGCTAGATTCTCTTATTGTTTACAAGAACGAACGTTTTAGCAGCGCCTCTGTTAAAATCTGAAATTCTCGGTAGCTGTGCGACGCCGTTAATCTTTCTCGATAGAAGCTCGTGATTTGGGCGGATTAGAGACAGCTCGCTCCTGGTAATTGTGTTTAAATATACCCGCGCGTTGGGATAAGGAAGAATTCAAATTCGGACGAGGACGCGCAGAGTTAATTGTGATTTGTGGCTTTAGATTGTTGCGAATAGACGCGCCGACATTTTCTTGGACATGGTGAATGAATAAAGATGTTTGTCGTGTCGTTTGCACACGCCACGTCGCGGACACTCATCGCGAGATCTCTGATACACCGCGCCGGCTCACCCTTTCGGTTAATCGACCATCGGTGTCCTTATTTTCAAAGAACGCTGTTGCAACATCGAGATCGAGATCGACACGTTTCGTAAAATTCTGATGGTTATCGGTCGTATTCGCGGGAATACACGACGCTCGAAATAGAGACAAAGGGTCACCTGTTCGAATGATTTTGGTACAAAGAATTCGCTACTCTGAATATTGCGAAATATGTAAATTAAGCGTTATATTTAAGAAAATCAGCCGGATTCTATCACGTAGTTACCGATGACCATTCGGAAGCGAGATAAATCGAACCTAATCCTAATCTCGATCGTTGTTTATTATATCGTATGTTAACGTTACATCCTTATTTTCGTGTATTTTTTGTTATTCAAAATAAGGACACGTGGTTTGAAAATGAAAAGGAAGATCTATCGGCTGGCAAAGAAGTTCACAAAGTTAGTGGTGCTGGCGGTTGCAAGTTTGCGCGCGACACACATATTTAACTCAAATTGACGTGTGCTGAAACAGTGAAAAGTGAGACGTTCGGTGAGAATAAATTACCGGAGTCAAAAACACTTTCCATTTAATTAACGTCATTTAATGAGAGATACGTATCCACGTGGACGATCATTCTGCGTGGAAAAAACGAACAGGTGACCGGACCATCCGTTGGATTCGATATCGTAAAGGGATAGTGTAATTAATCGACTGAATGTTTACCTAGTTGAAAGGTACGAGAATCGAAGGAACAATTTACCAGCTTCGTGCAAGTACGTAATTATACGTCTCGAGATATTACAGCTACGATTATACGTTTAACAAACGAAATAAATGGACAGTTTCGCGCATTAAGGAGAAAATAAATTGAACAGCGAGCAATTAAACGTTTTAAAATATTCCTCGATATTATCTACGTTGCATCTTCTGTAATTCGATCAAAAGATTGATATTTCTTTATGCTTCTAAATTTCGCCATGTCGCGTCTCACGATACCCGCGTCTCGTTGCGCTGTTAATGAGATTCTAAAACGTTTCGTTTATAACGTATTCACAAAAAGGTTTCTGTAAGCGCGCAAATATTTCCGCGAGCCCCGCTATGTTTTACGAATAGTTCTACGAAAACCACCCGTATACTCGAGCTGGCCAAATTAAAATCATTTATATTGGCTGGAAAAAAACACCCGTATGAAAGCACATGGCAATGCATTCTACGATTTAAGGATTAACTCGGACGTTTGTAGTTTTGTAACTTTACATTATGGTAATTGAAATTGAGAATTAATTCTATTCGTCGTGGACTTTCGCAGTTAAATGGCTTAAGAAATAATTCGAGGAAAGCTCGTTCAATGGCTGTAGAAACTGTAGCGATTGTATTGGTTTTATACCCACGGGAAAGGTTCAACCTTACTCGACGTTCGATGTCGTTTTCGTACAAGCGTGCGAGCTATTTTCGAGAATTTTCCTTTTCATCCTAATATACAACACCGAAACAACAGACTTTTATAGTTAAACGTAAGGAAATGAACGTGACTGTAAGAATAAAACATAAAAATCCACGATCTAAGCGCAATTTTCGACCATCTTTTTCTTTAACTGCCGCAGAATCCTTTCGGATCGTGCAATCGTCGTTCGTTTAACGACGAAACCGATGGAATTCCGGCGTGGTCTCGTTAACGAGTGAACAACGGGCGCGAAAAAGCAAACAACGCGAGACTTTCACCGAAACGTCGCGAAATCGAGGTGAACCCGCCGTACCGGTTTCCGCGAAAAAATTCATACGTGACCCGGCCGTGATCAGCGGTTGCGTGGCCGAGCATCAGCCGTGGTCCGTGGATCGGGTGCCAGGCAAAGAGACCGGTGGACAATCCGTTGCTCATCGTGTAAAAACCGAACTGACGGCAGTGGTAAAACCTGATCCGATTCCCCAAAGGCCGGCGACGATCATTTCGAGCCAGCAACACACTCCTCCGGATCGAACGACAGCCACACGGTGTCAGGATCGAGATCCGATCGGGGCTTTCGCGAAACGTGGATTTTTCTTGGAGGAAGAACGATCGAGAAACGAGTAGATTGAGTGTTAGCGAAGGAATGACTTAAAAACGATGGAAGGTGGTTTCTACAGCGGGAGACTAAGTAAAAGTGGAATTTTTATCGCAAATGTAATAACAAAAATGCATGGACGATGATCGAATAGATTATAGACGATATTGAAGATATTGAAAAAATATAATAACACGATGCAGGTCTGTCGTTTTTCCACCTTTACGTCTGATCCTTCGTATGCGTTAAATTTGCCAATTCCATACACTCATCCAAACTATATATCGACGAGATATACGTATAATCCGTGTAGTCAAGGTTCAAAGCCAAAGCGCATCGGGTCAACGCACAGCGCTCGTCGCGTACACCAAAACGGGATGGAACTCTGAAATGGCACCTGTCCCCGAACAAGTAAAGTAACGGAGAGCCGTCGAACGCGGGTCACGGTCGAGCCTTCGATTTCGATTAATACTTCTCGTTATTCGCAACGAGGTCGAACCACCTTGAAGCGGGAACAGTATCACGAAGAAATTCCAATAACGGCCAGGCCAATGGACCGAAGCTGTACGCCGAACCTTCGCCATTCGGGAAGCCTCGATCCCGCGAGAATCTTTTCCAATTACGTTTACTCTCTCCGCGAACCGCGTTAAACGTTAAAATACGCAGCGAGACGACGTCTTTGGTTGAAGGGAGCTCGACGTTTAACGTCGATTCCCTCTTGCCTTCGCGTATCCGAAATAAAAAATAATGGAAACCGCCCCGGAGGCTACCAATTACGCTCGGCACGCCCAACAAACACGAGCAAGATAACTATGCAAAAATCAATATGGCTGCTATATACCGTCGAATATCTTCCTTTTCGGCGTTACTACTTTCGCAAATGACACCACCTGTTCACGATACCGTGCCGTTTTATCGATAAAACGGGACGAGAGAAACGGTACGTTTAAACGTTCCCTGGTACATCGGAAGTTCCCACAGGCAGGCGGGACGCTAACGTCTTTACTTAACCCTTTGACCAGCGAGCAATTGGCAGGATTTTTCCGAGGCAGCGAAGCATAGGAAGAAGTAGCTGTTCTTGCAGCAGCAGGATACGTACACATGCGTGTAGAGACGAGGAAAGAGAAATTGGCTTTATGAAAAATTCGGCTCTTTAATTGAACGATCTCGTTGGTACAAATTATACAACGAGGTCTCGATAAACAACTCGACGATATAACGAAAAATCGTAGGATATAAAGTTAGCAACCGAAGCGGGATAAAGCTTCAAAGTTTTAAAATTCGTGTAACTAAAAGAGCGATCTAAACACCTTTAATGGGTTAATATAAAAACGATATCTCGGGAGACACGTTATTACCGAAACACGACTGGCAACTGAAATCGTGAGAGCTGAATTCTGACTGTGGACCACCTATCGAGCGGCGGTCACGAGTCGCTCGAGCGTGGATTACGATTTCGATGGATACGAGTTCGCCTCGAATAGGTCGACGCCTGTAACGGAGCGTGGACGCGCGCCGCGTTTAAGCATATAGCACTTTAATCGCGATTTAACAAGAGTAGCGTTTCTGCGATTCCACGTGTGGAATTCGTTTGCAGTGGAAAGCTTGCTCGCGCCGCTCCCAGAGAACTCGACCGTGCCCCGGTATCGTGCAGCGTTAATTACGACTCCGTTAAAATTGTTTACTCGCCGGGCGCATAATTGACTTATTAATATAGAGCTAATTGAAACGAACGGTCGCCAAGGGAAACGCTTGCGACATATTCAATGTTGCACCATGATCGTTGAGTGGGAACAAGTTGTTCGATTATTGTTGGGTAATAGAAATTTTATATAAATAGAACGGATGGATAAAAATTTGAAAAATCTACTAATTCGATTTAACGGAGTACCAAAGATAATCGTAGTTACGTTGATTATCCTGCACGATATAGATACCTGATTCGATAATTACGTATCGATATCGCGTTTCCCCACTATCTTCTTAAAATGAGAAAAGAAGAAAGAAAGAACATTTTCACAGCCATCCTTCGGCGTATGTACTCAATATTTTCCAAATATTTTAGAACATTTACTGCGATATTCGGGCACGCGATCCAGCGAGAACGAAATAAAACAAGCTCGGAGACATAGAAAAGTAGAGAAGGAGACAGCGACCGAAGGATGAAAGAAGAAAAAAAGGAAAGAGCAGAAGAAACCTGTCTGCAGCGATTCGAGTCGCGGTTTTCCAGCGCGCGTTCTCCGTCGATTACGCAAGGGAGCTCTCGCGGTGGTGCACCATATAGGAACCGAGAAACTAGTCCGTAGAAATTTATTCCGGCGAAGCGAGAACAACAAATTACAGGCTGTAATCGATCTTTGCTAATACGACGCGTCGGGAATGCCTCGGCGAGCCGCTCCATCGAACAGCAGACAACGATAAAACACCACTGGCGTATATTGATTTACGTGAAAATAAATCATTTCGTGTTCATCGTGCGTCGTCCTACTTTTCGCGGGAAACGCGCTTCGCGAGAGATCCAACCAGTCGGTTCCATCGAGGATTCTCCTTGTAATAATCGCTCGATTAATCGCGGATAGTAAACGGCTATTTTATACGTGGGATTTTCCTCTCGGCTAGACGACGATGGTTTCCAGATTTTTCCTTTTGTTTTTTTTTTTTTTTTTTTAATGAACGCTATTGAAGCAAATTAATTGTCTTCGTTGTGAAATAATCGACGAATAAAACGTTCCCGGTTACATATTAAAATAAAACGAGCGTTTTAATGGAACGATAGCAAGTAGCATGTGTGATCAGTTAAGATTCTTATTTTAGTTTATGTGCATTTTTTATATTCCGCTGTTTTTATTCAGTTTTATGCATCGATCCTATAAGTATTTTAGAGTTGATTGAAACTTCTATTTTCGTATCGAGGAATTTCAAGCTAGAAATATCCTTTCTCCTTTTAAACAAACGTCTCGTTTAAAAGGCTTTGTTTTAAGGGACGCCCATTAAAATAAAACAGTTCTTACTCGAATATTGATAAAAGATCAAAGAAATGTAATCTTTATCTCTTAATAATAGTATGACACGAGGAGGGTATTAACGAGAGTCGATTAAAACGATATCGAACCAAAAAAAATTTATTTTTATGGAGAGAAATAAAATGCGAGTGGTAGGACGGTAGGAAGAGGCAGAAAAACGTCACGCTAATTGCTCGTTAATTTAAATAAGACAATGCTTCATCCCTCAATTATTTCGTCTTTCAATGGAATCGCGAGAGGAAGAAAAAGTCAGACGTGAATCACTCAGACCAAACTTAGAGAAAGACGAAAAACGAAGACGTGAGAGAACCTCGGCAGGCCTTCGTTCATATTTTCTCGGAACTAAACTACGTTCGACGACTACTGAACCATTTTCTCACGAAGTGGACGACTTCCTTTTACACCGTGCCGTTAATTCTAATTCGATTACGCGAACGGAATTCGCGAAAACCTATATAGTTTCGCGTAAAACTGTTTTCCAAGGATCACTTCCATAAGACTGATCCCTTTTCCGAACGAACGATCGTTACGCGGTGCCGATCGATTCAACGATTCTTCGCCTTAGGAAACGAACCTTGACAAATTCTCCAGCCGATCGTTGAAGCGCGAAGCTTATACGAAAGAAATCAAACTGAAAGATATAGGAAAAAAACACAGTAAAGAAAAAAGCAACTCTTCTGTGCATATAGTTTACCAGACCTGCAACGCGAACCTCGAAAAATTGCGTTGTTATAAATCTAATTAAATTATTACGAAGAATTACGAATCGGTCCGATAGTTCTAACGTTAAAAATTCTCGATGAAAACGACTCTTAATACCTCGGTGCAATAAAATCTCGCGGCTAGTCAGGCAACAACGGAAACCTATTCCTACTCTCACGATCCGGCAATAATCGTCGCTCTTCTAGCGATCGAGCGGCAACCGGTGGCGTTGCGGTCTTCCCGTGGAAAGATTTTACGTAAGAAGGACACGGCGGCGGTGCGGCGCGCCAACTATGAAATTTCAGTGGAGCCATTACCGCGAATTCATTAAGGAACTTTTCTCCTCGCTCACCAGGCAATACCTGCATATTAAGCGTAATTACGCTCTCTGTCCGCTTTGTACGAGAGAGCCGCGCACGTATATGCTCGAAACCGGGTGTAATATCGACGAGCGCGTGAGCGCATGCGCGCTATATATTTTTACGTGCAACCCTTTCCCTCCCTCTGGCCTCTATCTATCTGTCTCTGTTCCACGTACACAGCAACCAAGAGAGGAGGATTTTAAAGGCCCTCCTCCACGCGGAGACGCGGGTAGAAACGCTTCTCCGCGTTTAATTTATGTAGGAAGCTAGGAAAGCCTGGCGGAAAAAAAGGCTGAACATGTGACGCCGCAAAAACCCCGACCTCCGTTATAATTTATACGGCTAACGCCGAGTGTACACGCGTGCACAGCCACTTTCTAGCCCCCCGGTTTTCGCCGTTTCGTGGCCTCTCGCCACGGCCCTGCCATCGCAGTCCTCTCGTCACGTGGTGAACCAAGCCTCGCCACCGTTTCTTTCCGCTCTGCCTAGCGAAACACCAGCCTGATCCGCTCCGTTTTCCCCAGAACTCGCCAACAGCTCCTTCTCTTTTTTCTTTCAACTTCAGGCTTTTTTTCTTCTTTGACGTTCGCTGCAATGACAGGAATGTCGGCAACACCACCGGGGCGAGAATGCCAAAAGTCACCTGATACGCGTTATTCAACGACATCGTATCTCGACGAAGATGAAATCGCCGCTGTGTCTGTGGTTGAGGTTCGCTCGCGAACGAGTCGAAGATTCGAAACGTCGTCTGGTGCACGTCGGATCGTCTGAAGCGACGTGGAAAGTACTGGTCGGGTAACGAGCGGAAACGCGAATGATCGAGATTCCTCGAGGACGGTTTGGTTTCTGAAATTTCGAAGAAACGCGGCCGATAAGCGTGTAAATTGGCTGGTATAATTCTGAAAATATTTCGTCGTTGAACTTTTCTCCTGTAAATCGTCCGTGACTCGAAACGCGAGGAATTCCGTACAGCTGTAATTCTTGAAAAATCCGTTTACGATATTTCATTTTAACGCCTCCGTTAAAAAGCAAGATTTCTTCATTAAAACGACGAGAGCGAGGAAGAAGGCGAAGTCGTTGGTCGAAGTTTTTCGTGTCGCGGAGCCGCGCGACCTCGGTCATACCACGTGATCGTCCCTCTGGCTTTTTTGATAAAAAAGACCAGGGACGAGGGAAGGGGGGAGAGGGGAACATACGAGAAACGACAAAAGAAACGGCGTTATAAATAAAACTGAAACTCAGCGGTACATTAAAGTACGTGTGTTCTCCGCACGTATCCATCCGTTCAACGCAGCGATTTATCCGGCAATCAAGAAGCCAGAAGGTAGGAACAGAGGAGAATTGGCGAGTTCTCGATAATCCACGTACATATGTTTCCGTTGAGACTGACACACCTAACTGATGACGGAGGGAGAATATTAAAAAGCAGTGGAAACGTTCCAAACATACGCGGCTTGTAAATCAGCGTAACGAATTATTTTCTTTTTCCGTTAAATATTTTTCGTTGGAATATATTCCGATAATTACCACGGCGATAGAAATCTTTGCTTGCCTCTACGATCCTGCTTGTAATACGAATTTCAAAGTTACACACTCGCGCATCTATATTTTTTCATTTTGTTAATCAAAGCACACCATCGACGATCTCCTTTTTTCGCAAGCGATCAAAATCCCCATCATAGCGAATGAAGTTCGCCACGCGAAGATCGAACGCGGTTCTCCAAACGGATCAATCGACTCTTACGACGACATATCCAGTCTGGCTACCAATTCGTCGCTCTTCTTTTATACCTTCATCCGTCAACATCGAGATCTCACTGCCGAACGTAAAGAGAAAAAACGCAGCATCGATAGTCTACGATGCTCCGTATCGAAGCTGTTGGATCGCTTCAAACTGGCCGGTGGAAGCGGGATCAAATTGGCAAACGAGGTCGTCGCCTAGCACGAACAGAGGCGAAACGGGCCAGGCGTCTCTTTCCCACAGAGGTCGAGAGGAGATCGACCGTTCTCCAGACCAGGAGGAAGAAGCGAGAAGAGAACAACGGGAGCAACAAGACGACGCGCGGTAGAAAAGAGAAATAATAAAAAGGTCCGTGGCAAAAGGCTGCTTTAGCCTGGCCAGATCCCGCCCGGACGATAACGGGAGGACACATCGCCACCTCGGCGCGACGATCGTAAAACTTGGTCAGGTAAAGGCGCGGTTCGTTTGAGAACCCGCTGCTATAGAAGGACGGACGGGAGCTGCTTATAGTTTAGGTATTATAGTCCGGACCAGTGCTCCTCGAGGCTTCGAAGTCTATCGCGAGGGCTGCACGTACCGTACGCGTTCCCTTCGGGGTGGTCCTCGCGACGACATCGGTTCATTAATCGGCCAGATACCCGAGAAAAATGCGCTTTTACGGCCCCACTCTCTACGCTTGGCTCCCGATCAACCAGCCGCGGAGCACACGCTCTCTCTGACGCGAACAACCAGCGTAGCCGACTACGTTGGTAGCTCGCCCCGTGTTCTTTGCCTGGCGAACGATTCCCGTTTCCAACAGTTTGCGATTACGCTCGCACGATCCAGCGTTTAAAGTTTAAACGATCTCTGCTTTCGTGTGTGTACGTAGACAGGATAAGTGAAAATCACGCGGCATCACCGACGAGTATTTGCTTCTCTTGATCGAGGGACGCGATGGAGATCGGATTTTCATTTCTACTTTTATATTTCGTTCGTTATCCGATGTTATCACAGCCTGATGACCGTCCACTCGTTAATCGATAAAGTTGAACGCGTTAAAATCAACGGAACAGAATAGGAATGTTATTTTTATCACCGAATTCTCGGAAATTTGAGTCATCAGAAACGAGCAGATCTCCCAGAGCGATACATTTTTACGGTTCTTCTGTTCGATAAATTCTAATCAGCTGGCTACCATCTTGCGACCAGCCTATACCAGCAGTTCTGTCAGCAATTAACTGTCATCCGTTAATTATTAGAGGAACGATTGATCGTACGTTTGTGCATACCTAAAACAGTTTAGGCTTGTCCAATTATATCGAAAATAATATCGCCGTTTCGACGTTTTAGCGGAACGATTCCTCGTTAATTTCTCGTGTTACGGGTGGGAAATTTTTTTAAAAATAGATCTCGTTGGTTTCCTCTCTCGTCTTTGAGAGATTAATGAACGCGTGCCGGAGGCGGAAGTAATGGTACGATGGTTTTTCAGCAGCCGAAACTTATGACTCCTTATGTGTTCTTAGGATGACTGAGATTAATGTGCAATCTTCATGAGCGCCTACAACTACGTAAATGATACATTTCTTTATTTTTAGATGTTATTTTCTTCTGTTATTTACGAGATTATGACGAAAGACGATAAACAGCGAGACCTAATCCCGATCCGGATAAACGCGTCTAAAGAAATTTTTCGATTAAATTTTCTGAACATCTTTGAATTTCATGGAACGTGCGATTGTTTCGTTTTAACCGAAATGTATCGTTATACGAACAGATTTCGTACGAAAGTTAGTCAGTGGTGCGTTATATGTAAAATCTGATCAGCAGGGATCACGTTAATTACCTACGACACATTTCGTTTCACCTTTTAGCATCATCATCCTCTGCTCGTATATCTCAAACTTACTGCGAGCTCGTAAAAACCAGCAGACTGCCTGTATGGTCGTTTTATTGTCAATTATATCGTTGCAATTACAGCTCTGATCGTCAGCGACGAACGAAGAAAACGCAAAAGCCGAAGCTCCGTGAATTTTCAAAGTAGACCGCGGGAAAACAGCACACGACCTCGTAGAAAAGTCAGCAGAAGAGCGATACGCGTTCGCGATCGAAGAAACTGAGAGCTGGTAACGAGAGTGCTAATGAAGGATAGGGAAGTTCTTGCCTGGTTCCGAGCGAAGCAGTCTGCACCTGTCTCCTCCCTTTGTACACAAGGTCTCGCGTCGCGATCAGACCGGACCCGAAGCGAACCTCCTCTTCTCGATTTCTTGTTGACTAATTTCTTGCAGACCCTTCCACACGCTGGAATTTATACGCGAAACGCCCACGTGAAACGCCAATAAACACTCGAAACGTCCGAACCGTGTCCCTTTGGTCGACCGATCCAACGTAGAAGTGTTCCCGTTTATGACTTTATTGCGCCAACGGTCCGACCAAATTTTTATATGAACTCGTGTCCTCGTTAAGAACGTTAGTTGAGAATTAAATTATCGAGCCTGACAGGTTTTATTAGGCTTCGTTCAACCTTGCGAGCGTATGGCGGACGTGAAATTTATTCTACTTAAGGTGAAACTTTGTTGCCACGATACTTGCGTGCTGATACTTGACAGGGGGTAACGTTGATGGTTTTGCGTTAGGGAAATAGGTTTCTCGCCAGCGACTATTAAAACTAGAAAATTCGTATACGAGTCCTCTGTAAAAGCCAACACGATGTACGCTTCTTCGTGAGCGTTGAATAGGAGCGTATGTAGCGAAAGAGATTCTTCGTGCCCCATCAATTTCTGGGGGTCGTGAACAGGAATTTGAACAGTTAAAAGGGCACGTATCTGGTATTCTTTTGTACTCTACTTGCCTGTAAAATTACGCGAAGACTCGCAACCTCCGGCAACTAAATATCGTTTCTTCCTTTCGAAATATAGCGAAATAACAATAGTAATAATTAAACGCGTTGAACGGATCGGTAGATTCTTTCAATAAAACGACAATCGAGCTATTAATACGCTCGAGCCATACGTTCGTAGCTGGAACACGTGGAAAGTAGCAGCAGGACGTTAAATCAAGCCCTCTTCGAGTCTCCTTTGTTCAGACACGCTTCACGCGCCCAGCGTGGACGCGAAGAATTAACGATCCGTCTGGGCGAATATTGCGGTCGGATCGGTTGTTTTACATGCGAATCCCGGTGTTTGGCGTCGCGAGCGAGCCACGGGTGTCCCGCTGCTATCGGCATTTAGCGTTCTCGTCGCTGGCGATCGCAAGATAACGAACAGCGAAGCGTTAAACGGCCAACCACCTGACCAAAGAGGCCCCCGCCGCGGTGGTATCACGCGATAAAAATGATTAAGATCGAATAACGCGGAGGTCCAGCAATACGACGATGATCTATCGACGGGCTTCTGTCCGTCGTGTTTCTTCCGCGAATCCGTTTAAAACCGCGGGCCGGTTGCACGTGGAAAATAACGCCGCTGTAAATGAATTTTAATCGCGTGTCGCTACTGATTTTCGTGAAACTCCTCGGTGAAGTCACGCGGCGGATTAATAAGGTCGATTAACAGCGATGTCGCGATAATCTTATCGCGAATGGCCAATTAAAGGCAAACGAATGGCAACTCGGTGTTGAATTGTCGAGACGGATTTTTTGTTTTAACGGTAAACGAGATATATAGCATAATATTGTCTGAACAGAGGCATGATACATTCGAATATGAAAATGATACAGCTTGTTCGTGATATCTTTAACCAGATATGTAGCTTCGTACGTTATCTTATGTTCGAACAAAGAAGAAAAATTACAACCCAGTTATTCCTTTAGCTTCCAGAGTTACTTTCGGGCGTATTTTATGCTATTGACGTTATTTAAGGAGATACGCGAATGCGGTAAAAAGGATATAAATGCTAGATGTTTCTCTCTTTTTTCCTTTTTTAGTTATTAGGTCTAGCGCAAGACGTATTTACGGCTGTATGAGTCGAATAAAGCACGATGCATTTTTATTTAATTTGATACGCAAAGTGCATAAATAACGAACAGGGATTAACGTAAAGCAGCAAGATTAATGGTGTTTATTTTTTCAACATTTTTTAATGATTTTGATAGGAATTTTATTACGAAGAGTTATATAGAAATGAGTCTTAAAAATAGTCGAACGAAAACGGCGATAATAAAAGGAAGGTTTAAAACGTTTACTGCTTACAAAGGTTACTATCTAAACGTCCAATTTTATTGAATTTTTATTACCAACTCTATGGTCGTGTTGCATGATTTTTCGTAGTTAGTAGTTACGTCAAGCTCGTAAAAATTGCCTGCCGCTTTAGTCGATTCCGAGATCTCGCAGCGTCGCACTAAATTTACGAACGACACGTAATCGCGCATCTTTCGATTGCTTATTAAAAGGAAAATTTCTTTCAGTTATAGACGCTAATGCGCGTAATCTGCAGTTCACTGCATATTTGACACGCGTACCATAATTTACGATGAAAAATTTTATACTGATCGGAAATATTATTAAAATTCTTCCTCCATCCGTGATACTTAAACGTGAAAAAAGAACAAAAACGAATTACATCCTCGTTTTAAAGTGGCTCGTATACGTTGCACACTTCGAGCGTAAAGAGCTCGATTTCAACAAGATGCTCGTCGTGATCTGTCATTTAGAATATCGCGAATTCTTCCTTCGGCCAGGCGATAACGACGAAGTTGCTTAAACAAAGCGGAAAATCGGTAGAAGCTAGTCGGACGATGTTTGATCGGAGATTTGGGGGGTGAGCTTGGTCCCATGTGCGCAGGGGCAATAAAGCACGTACGTAGAGCTTCGTGGCGGCGTGAGAAAACGGCTTGGGCATTTTTAACGCGCTGGTGTAACCGTCGGGGCGTATAGAGTCCGTACATATACACGAGGGAAGGTGGCCGCGGCAGGAAGGAAGAAGAAAAACGAGGAAGGAGCAGCGGGACAAGACGGAGAAACAGACAGAGAGCGAGAAAAAGAGTAAAAGAGGGAGAAAGAGGGAGAAACGCGCGCGTATATTAGCCACAGCACGGCGAAAAACGCGAGGCTATTAATTCAGAGCCGGTGGACACCGGTCAGCGCCGGCAAAGGAACAAAATGAGCGCCCTTGGGTCAGGCCCTAAATAAAAGGAAAGAAGAAACGTTTAAATAAAAGTAAACTCGTGTCGCCGTGGCCCGTCCGCCGCGTGCTCAACTTCCCTCAAGCGAAAACGAGGGACTTTCGGGAAGAAAAGTTGCCTCAAAGATCGCACCAGCCCTGCACGGACCACGCTCCCTCGCGAGAAACCTGTCCGAGCATCGAGATCGACCTTGCGCCGCGTGCGATTCCGAGCTTTAACGCTCTTCCCCTCCGTTATCTGACGATCGTCGAGAACGCGGCCAAACCAACGCGAAGACGTGTTTTTTTCCAGCCTCTTGGACTAACGGTGCTCCTGCCAGCAACTTCGCTTCGATAAAAGAACGTTCGGCGCCTTCTTATCTATCGCTCCGTTCGATAAACGAGAGATCGATTTTTAACGATAGCTTACACCCGGAATTGGAACGATTACCACGCGTTACTAAACTCTTCCACGGCCATCGCCTCCACTAAATCCACCAACAAAAACATAAAAGAGAGTCACTGTACAGGTTACGAATATTCTTTTAAATTTACTTTGCAATTTATCGTTACGCGTTTATATTATTTCCTCGCTATAAATGGATTGCTGGAAACGAGTTATCCGTTTCTCGAGAACTGAACGTTGATCGCGAAATTTACACAAAGCATAATCTAACTATCGTTGCATCGATATTGCCGTTTCTCTCTCGTTCGCTGTAACGTACCAGAATCTGGTCCAGACCAGACGCATCGTTGACGCGTAACAGTCGCGTTAAAAATGCTGGTCTACGAAAGGGTGTTTTCTCACGCGGGCGCGCTCTTGCCGCACCGAAAGTGATTTGTGCTCTCGGTCGTCGGGACGCGATACGTTCTTCTTTCTGGAGAACATCCAACTACTGTCGGGTTGCGGCGCGGCGTTCAGAAATTTCTCTTCACTAGTCCTCACCGTATCAGCGATCTACGTCGTTTAGATGCAGTTAGATCTCCGGCCCTCTCATTAGCATATTCTCGGCTCGTATAATTTACCGCATGATAAACAGTTTAAGTAGGTAAGCAGCCATGATAGCTCATCGTCGTCTCGACATTCCTCTCAATGTCGGCAAAGTAATGCCGGTCATTACTTATTATTTATAGCCGCGACGCGATATCGGTTTCGAGCGGTGCCGAGCGCCGCACGATAAGATAACATTGCGCGTTATCTCGCGCCATCGTATTTATCGTTTTACTCTCTTCCTGCTATAAAACATCCTGGCAAATCGTTGAATTTACGCGAAAGCGAACATCCATGTAATTACGAAAAAATCGTTGCCGATACTAAGCCGTTCGTTGATTCGATCACTCTGAACGCAAATCGCATTAAAGACAGAATATTTCCTTATTCTCTAAGAGAAATGATTCTATATCGATTATTAATCAACGTCCATTATTTTCACTTATTTATTTACCAATTATCGATAAACACCTATTCGTATAAAATTACGAAATACTTCGCAGCGACTGTTTATCGAGGAGCGCGATATCGATCACAGTTTTACCATAGAAATCGAGATATGGAAGGAAGTTTTCTACATTCTTAACTTCACCTTGGATAATACCGATTTACGGTTAGATATGAGAGATTCGTTAAAGGGATTTTTATTGTCACGGTCGGGCGGCGAGCAGATATCCGCGAACAAATTACGAACGTATCCAATGGAACGGCAATCGCGTCTCAGTGAGACGTTACGCGCGGCGTATTTGGGCAAACAATGAGTGGAATGATTCGGAAGATACATTGCCGGAGGATTCGAGGGAAATTCCTCGATCCAGGCATTGCTACGTTCTTTTTTTCTACCGTGTCGAACCCGGTGGAGGGGCGAGTGTTACTCGATGGAAACTATTTCGGAGAATTCGCTGACGAAACAGTTGCTCCTTCATCAGTCCCCTCCCCCTCCTCTCTAATCGATTAAAAATTCAACTTGAAAGATATTGGAAGAAAGAAACAGAGAGATTTGAATCTGAAAAGTTATTTAACGGATTTACATCTCGTTGTTTCTTGAGAAGCAATATTTCTCACTCGGAGTTTCTAGAACAGAAGCAATTTATTACCTTCCAGAAGAATCTACATCTTCGAATTGAAATTATGCCACTCGTTATTTTCAATTAAAAGAATATTACGGAATAATTAACAGTCGAATCTCGAGATTTTTCAGCATTTCTATGAAATACGAGACGAGGAAGAAGAGGAAGAAGGTGATGAGGGAGTATGTGGGAAGCGAAGAAGAAGAAAAAGAGGCGACGAGGAAGGGTCGAGATAGATAGAACGAATAGAATAACGAGAAAAACAGTATTCGACGTGGCATGGTGTACGGATGAGTTCATGGGAGGGCAAGAAGCACGGCTGACCTCCGAGCAGACATATTAAAATGATGCAGCGAAAGATCCCTGGAATGAAACTCGCAGAAACTCTCGTTCCGTCCCTTGTCTGCAAAACTATTTCAGGACGCGCGGCTAAAAGCGGGAATTCGCCGACTTTGTGTAAAGTAAAACACCTCAGGAGCTGCTTGGATTGTTTACAAACATGATATTGTATAATGGGATCGCTTTTGCCGAACCTCTAACCGACGAGAGAGCAAACCCGACAATCTTCCAACTCGAGACAATTCTAAATTCCATTTCGCTTCGAAATGCTCGTTTCGAAACTTTCGGACGATGAGACATTTTGTAACCTATCTGTCGATCGCCACGGAATAATAATAATTAGAGGATAATTAAATTTGATTCGTATCGATTTCACACGTGCTTATATACAAATCTTCAAATGAAATTATCGATGACAAAAAAGCGTTAAACGTACGTCAGATATTTTTCTGGTTAAATGGATGCAAGATTATTTACAATGAATTTAACGATACGAAGTATCTTAATTTTGAATGTATTTTAATTTTCCTATACAACGTTTGTAATGCTTTTTCACAAACAATAATAATGGCAGACGACGGATCACTCGACGGAGGCCAAGCACGTCACAACGGTATTTCTATTAAAACACAATGTAGCGGTGAATGCCAAGTATGCAGAAAATAATTCAAAGTTCACGGAGATTCATAATCACGGTTTAGAAACGTTCGTCGAAAGCATATGCCACGAATATCTTTATATCAATTTCACACACAAAGTAATTCTAATTAGATCTTCGGCCTGCGACGAATAATTTATCGTCGTTTCAATGCTTTTCATTCGTGCTTCGAGTTTCAACCGTATATCTGTGTTTTATTTCGCGTTATTATTACTCTAATTCTGGCCATCGTACACGTTGTTCTAGTGAACGTTTCGCGAAGTACGCGGATTAGATATAATCAGAATGCTCTTTCACATTTCGATATATACACCGAAACTGAAATAAATAAACGACGATATCACACTCGTAAAATTTGTCATAATAAAACGACTACGCAACTGTCGAACGATCGACACTACGCTCTCGATATTTTCAACGTCCACGACTCGCCGGACAAACTTTTTTCAAAGAAAGTTTCGCATCACCCCATGCGTTTACCTACCTGTCGATTCGAGACACTTGCGCCAACGGGACAAACTAGTTCCTCCAGTTTCGAAACGAACTCCGCTAATTCGAATGCAGTACCGGCACGGCGCGTGTACAGCGCTTAGGGCGGTTGAAATATCGTAACAAATGCTGGCGGGGTGTCATAATCCGTAACGGAGACCTGTCCAACAAGATTTCAACGCTCGCGATATCCACGATCACCCGCGATATTAACTGCAGAAGGAACTGCAGCGTTAACGTGAAAATTATGACGATCGACTGACACGAAATTCGATATCTTCCGTGTAAAATACACGATCGATTAAACAACACGGTTTATACGTGATTTGTCTATACCGATATTTCGCGCTTTATGCTTTCTATATATTTTTTACGACCAACAATCAACCATCGGTGTATTCGGATAAATTTTTGCAACGTTCGTTAAGACTTTTGTTCAAAACAAGCGCGATCGTTAGGGGAAGAAGGACATTTAGAGCTTAGCTGTCGTTTATACAGATCATCGCGAGCTTGTCATTACGTAATTTATATAAACGTCGAATATTATTATCAACGATGACGTCATATTATTACGCGATCGTTTGCTATCTTAAGAATTTGATACAGAGTTTGATACGCCGATTGCAACATTTAGTTGGAATAAATAAATCTTCTCGTTAGCAAATCGGCCAGTCATTAATATCGTGTTACGATGCAACGTGTTGGTTGACGTTGCCAGCATTGAAAATCGAAAACTCGCGTCTTTCGACTACAAGAGCGCGATACACGGGTCGTCTAAAGACAACGACAACACCATAGAGAGAACAAAATTCGACGAACCTCGGCCGCAAAAAGACTACATCGTCGATAAAATAAAAATCAGGCGGATGGAAGAGAAGACCCGTAAGAATATTACGCAATCCGTATCTCTGCAAGTTACGCTATTACGGAGGGAACGAATTGGAAATCGGACGTCGGACGACGAGTCAGTCGGTCGGCACTGGTGCTGTCGTGGTCCTTTTTAGAGGCGGGACGCGTTGAAACGCGCGACCAGCTTGTAATCTCGAGACGAGACAAGCCGCGCGATACACGTCCCGCATGACAGCACGTACTCTTATGAATAATGTGTTAGGAACGGGATACCGACGAGCCGTTGACGTCTAAATTTTCGACGACCCTGACGACGTGTAACGAGCCACGAAACGTCGCTCGTCAAACACAAACAGCAATCGTTTCTTCCTTTCTTTTCAAACACGACCCACGGTCGTATTTTTCTTCTTGTTTCGCTTCTTGTTTCATCGTTTGAACAGTCGATACATGGAATACGCCGATATTACTCGGAAAGAGGTTTCTTTGTTTCGCGTACGATGAAAAGGCTGTTTCGTCGCGCAAAAAGAAGTTATCCAAACGAGCGAGTACTCGTTTTCCAACGCTTTAAATAAAATTTAGCAAAACGAAAGCGTAAACGAGCATTGTTCAGCCGTTTGGCGATTGCTCGCCGATCCGAAAGTCGAATAGCAACGCGGATCAACCGTTGCTCTTCTTATTCGTTAACTTACTCTTATCAACGATCGGACGAGAAGAAAAAGAAAAAAAAAGAAAAAGGAATAAAATAAATTCACTCACCCTGTCGTACTGGTGCGTCGCTGTAGCCGCGGAAAACGATTGAAAAGACGCCGACCTTGTAGGGCTGTCGTGGGCCGCATGCGGATTCGCATGGGGATGGGTGTGCGGGGCCGTATGAGGGTGAGTCGGGTGCGGCGGCGGCGGCGGCGGTGGCCTCTGGTAGAGGTAAGGATAATATTGATACATCACCTCGGAACAGCTCATCACCCCGCCCGGGCCCGGCACCCCAGAGCCGGCCTGCCGACGTGCGTACCCGAACGTCGCACCACCCGTTCGTACACTATCTTTTGTTTCCACTTCGTCCACTCTCCTCCACTCCTGCTCTCTTCTTCGACTCGTTATACCCTGGTCGTCCGATTGCCAGACGATCGTTCGACTCGTTCGATCAATTATTACGGAAATGAGTAGCAACCGTTCGAAAGTGTCAGGCGGATCCACGCATCTTCACGTTACGCGTTTCGTCAACGAACGACGAGTTTTGTTTCCGAAATTTCTGCCTACGTTGTGCTTCGACGTGGACGATAGAGAAACCAAGAGTTCGTCTATCGTGGCAACGGTTTCTGCATCGACCCTGGCATGCTCGCAGAAGCGTCGAAAGTTAAACGACGAGACTGTTTTGGTGAATGGAAAGGATGTATTGCTCGGTATAGAAGAAAAATACAACCAAGTGGCGTTGACTTGTTTTTTTACGAGAGAAGTGATCTTGATGGTTGTCAACACGGTATCTTCGACACACTAGCGGTCACTTGATCGTTTAGAAAACAACGATCCGATTATTTTTCACTGCTAGTCACGTTTAGCACTGAACGTATTTCGATGTTTTGTAATAACAATGGTGGTAGTGGTGGTGGTGGTGGTGGTGGTGGCGGTGGTGGTGGTAGTAGATGTAAGTGTGTGTGTGCGTGTGTGTGTAACGACACGGAGCGCGGCTGAATTGGAAGGTAAAAATGTTTGTTTCGTAGCGAGTCCTTCGAATCCACGTGTCGTTCCCTCGAACGAGAAATCAACGATACGCTTCGACTTTTGTTATTTCCGTATCGCTTCTTCCAGCGATCGAATATTCACGACGTAAACGTTTCCTTCGTCGTTCAAATCTTCTCGACGATCGAACCAATCTTTATCCAAATACCTTTGAAATCCTTCTCTTCTTTTGAACGGTAATCGCTCGATAACGATCCAAGGATTGAATCACGAAACCGCAACTACAAATTTCAACGAGATCCGTTCGAAAGTACTCGAAACACCTGTTCTCCGTCGAAACTATCTCAAAATTTATGTTCCATCCAATCGTAATCCCGCGGCGTAACGTCAAACTGTCGTTCGTCGGCACTCGAATCACCGTAAACGTTGAAACGCGCGCATCAAGTGGAAGGTAGCTTGGATGCGTGGACAGAGGAAAAGATTTCGATTATCTCGGCACGAAACACCTGGCTGCAAGGAGCTACCCTCGCGACGAAGAGAGACGCAACCGGACCGTATCGTAGCTGGTGATGTGTCTCTGATGGGCGAACACAGACTGAACCCCCCGGCGTCGTGTCACCCTCACCGTAGACCGGTCGGCCGTCTTTTTCCAACTGGTCGCGCCGCGGCGCTCCGTCTTTTTCGCTTGCCGCGTGTTCTCTCCTTCCTGGCGAGGGTCAGGACCTGGCCTCCCTCTTTCGTTCACCCCGACAGAGGGGCTAACGGCAAAGGAAACGCCTCCTGGTAGTTCCACGGCCGGCCAATCACCATGCGGGAACGCCGCGTCCAATGAGGCAACGGTTGCCACTCCTACGCCTGGTCGTCTCTGTATTGATCCCACAATGAACCCGACTGCTGTCGCGGTATTAAGAAGTTCCTACTCGGGTTAAACCATCCCCCTCCTCCTCCACCGCCACCTCCAACGCCTCTTTCTCTTCCTTCGGCTCGTCGGAGACCTCGCTCTCCCTCTCCTCTTGGCTCTGCCTCGACCAGAGCTACTACCTACATACCGTGTCTCTTTCCATCTCACCTTTACCTTCTTCTATTCGTCTCGCTTCACCCCTTGTCCGTGCCTGTCTTTCTCTGTCTGTCGTCGGTTGCCCGCCTGCTCCGTCTGCCCGTTTGTCTGCCTCTGTTGCGTCCGTAGGTAGCTCGGTTCGCCACCCTTTCGCCGCTTCCAACCCCAAACCCGCACGGGCTCAGCCAGGCCGTGCGCATAATGAGTCTTAATTAACAGTTTCGCGGTGTTTTGGGAAGCTTAATTTGCCGAGCCGAGCCTCCAAGAAGAGACGAACTACCGACCTCCTCCGCTTCAGAATTTTCTCGCGCCCACTTGCTCCGAGCAAATCCGCAAGCTGGTGGAAAACCACGCTTCGACTTTTTCTGCCGACTAAGGGGATCGATGATCGGATCGAGACGAGTCGATAGATGCGACGGATGTTTCGAAGGAGATTGGACGCAGGTGTGCTGGCTTTCGCGAATTTCAGCGGCGATGGGAGCCGAGGTTTCTGGAATAGAAAGAGGATTGGTCAGATTCGCGTTTGTCGATTATAGGAAAACGTGATTCGTTCGAGTCGTGGCGACGGTGATAAGTTGTGTCGTAAAGGGTTGACGAATGCTCGAAACGACAAACAATTTAATCGTAGTGAGATGTAACAATGACGACGCGCGCTAACAAGATCGTTAAGCTCTGAAAAAGCTGGACGAAAGAGAATTTCAACACGAATATACATCTAACGAGTTCAAAACTGGTACAGCGAATCGCTCGAGTTCGAGTGTAATACCCAAAAAGGAAATATTTCAGAAATTTTCGTGCCACCTCCACTTAACTCCTCTCCACTTGTTAACGCGTTAACGCAACGTCGAGTTGCACTTCGTCCTCAACGCAATATGCACTCGAAAGTCTCGTACAGTACCAAGTGCACCATACGTCCCGTATATAACACGCGATGCTGCAGTATCATAAATCCGATTAACGACAATGTTCCGTCGATCATCGCTCGAAGGCGACACGAGCAAACAGTGTCAGTGTATCGACACTTGACCGTGGTGAATCGCCTCGTATCCGCCGCCTAATCTGCCGTGTAACGCGGCAGGTCCGTGCAGAACACCCTGTTCCAAATCCAATAACCTACGACAAGTGTGACACGACGTGCGTCCTTTTTTTCTATTTTCTCTCCTACCGTCCCTCTTTCTCTCTCTCTCTCTTTCTCTCTATATTCCTATGCCGGTTGGACGATCAAACGTTTCCTCGCGGGGTAGTCATCCTGCACGTGGCCACTCGAACAATGCATCAGCCGCACCCCGCTGCTAATAGACGGGCATTAAATTCGTCGGTGATATTGCCGCATGGGGGTTTTGCCTCCCCTTTCGAGTCGCTCTCAATAGGACGAGACGTCTGAAATATGCTTGCTCTTGTCGTCCAGAGGGATGCACGCACCCGGACCGACGAGATAGACAATGTTATGCGCGAGAGAAAGGTGTAGGAAGAACGGTGATCTTAGGCAAGCGTAGGGGTGTACCTATGTTTTTTAAGGTTGGATATTTGAGAGGGTAAAGAGAACGTGGAAGTTCGGGGTAATCGTCGATGAGCGATGGACGTTGTAATAATCGGGGTGGTTATCGAACGTGGTATTGTTTAAAATTGGCTAGGGTAAGTGGGTTTTTGGTAGACTCCTTTGGTAGCCACGGTATATCGGAGCAGCGGAGAACGCGTTAAATGTACAAGGGTGAATATATATATTTTTATAATAAACGAATATGTTCGTATCGCGTCGAATATGCGTCATGTCTTTTGCGAGTGTAATTTTTGAAAATGTGCTTTACTTTTGGTTTAGTAAGATTATTATTCGGTAAAAGCGATTACCATACAAACATTGGTGGTGGACGGTGAGACGCATTGTTGGTTAAATTGATAACGAGACGGGTTAATTTAATTAACTATATTTACAGATATTTTAAAATGTAGAATACAAAGTTAATCGCAAGCGTCGCTCGCTTGATGATATTCGTTATAAGATTGCCCGATACCGCGATACTGATACTAAATGTTATGCCGATTCGCTAGACTCATTCGTTATACTTATTCGCACGATTGACTGACTTCTGGAGAACATAGTCGTCTATTTATACTGGTCGAGGGGAGGTGCCGAAAGGTTTGGACTTATCGCCGGTCGTAGGCTGCACGTAGCAGCGAAATTGCTTTGTCCAGAGTTTGTTTATTACATTATGTTGGTCGCACAGTGTTAATCCTCTGTGGCATCTTCGTGTCGAAACGTCCTAAGACGCATATACCGCTACACGTTGTATCGATGATTCGAGGATATAAAATTGTTTGTTGCACGTCTGCGAATAAATCGTGCAATAGCTCGAAGTTTGTATTTAACAGCGAAGACGGCGAATGATCAGAGTCCGGTTAAAAACATTCCGCAAATCCGAGAAACTAAAGATCTGTTCCATTAGCGCTTCGATTATTTTAACCTGAACTAATGCAATTAAGTGGAGACGGATCGGAGATCGTGCTCTATGCTGTGAAGTATAATTTACTAATGAAAAAGACACAAGTAGTTTTTGTTAACGAGCATCCAGTGTAACGATGCAACAACCAGGTTAAATTGTTACGGATTCAACGCACGAACGCGGCATAACTGTGTCGTAGGGATTAAACTTGAAATGCACTTATGTAGCCATTGTGTTAAATATGGATCTTTGAAGTGGTTGTTGCATACCTGTTGTGCAATCTTCTTCGATGAGGAAATCTGTAGCATTTCTGTCGCTTGAAGCGCAAATGTCGCCTTCTATTAGCTGACACTGATACAGCACTCGAGAAATAATTTCACAATAACCACGGTATTAATTCGCGAATAAATTATTTCTTTCAAATAACAAAAAATTCCCTCGAGATAGAAAAAAAAAAACGCCACGTATCCAGGAACTGTAAGAAGCGTAAGAGAAACATCGATAAACGATTTGTCCATTTTTCTATTTCGAAATCTTCTCTCTTCGATCATCCTTACGTAGTCTCGCAGCATTCCTTCTATTTTTCTAACCAAAACCCAATTTCCTTCAAATACACGACGACGACATGAAAATAATAAAATTAATCAATCAATACGTAACGTTAAAACATTAAAATTCCATTTCTTCAAAGATCAAGCAAATCGAATCAAATAAAATTATACAAACACGAAAGCAATCATTCGGTCGTGATAATCTATCGATGTAATTCTGGATGAAACAATAGATCATTCCTAGATTAAGTTTGTCGGAAGAGCCGAGACGAAGCGGCAGAAGCGGATCCGCGTGGTGTTCAGGGCGGACAAGAGCAAAAGCATGTAAACGAGAGTAAGAAGGAAGCAAGAAATAAGTGGAAGAGAGAGGGTAGATCTCCTGGAATCCCCTAATTTGCTATTTCGGCATTCCGACCGATCCGTGTGCTCAGCTGGTTCGTGGGACCTCGGCCGTGAGAGGCTGTTGCTGATCTATCAAAAAACGCGATTCCGTCGGCTCTTCTTCTGTCGCTGAACCGCGAAGCGGCGGCGGAACCCAGCTCCGTGTTCGTTGATGGGAACCAACCGGTTCGAATCTATCAAGAAAACCTTTCAAAAGGATGGAATTTCTCGTTGATATCGCAACCGATCGCCATACGGATCGGATTAAACGCACTTGCGATCGATTCCTGTATTGACGAACGAAACATCCGAATATCGTAAAATACACGTAATATGGAAAAATACATAAAATACGCAAAGTACTTGTTATATTTGTAATTATACTCTGTAATTATAAATAGGTATTTATAAAAATATGAATTTACACCAACATCCACGGTCAAACGATTCGTTAAGAAAACCTGTACAGTTTAAATTCTGCGAGTCATGTCAACCTGTTGGAAAATCAGAAGGAAAATTAATAATTACAAAGGTGAGGATTTATTGAATCATAAAATACAGGGAAAATTACTCTTTATTTCATCTGATTTGAATAACCGGAACATGACTGCGGAGCTATATTATACAACAGTACTTGGATATTCAACAATGAGGTACAAGTTACCTTCTAATACTCTTTAATCATGATCGTCAATCTTACTCTGAATTATTCCCATTTCAAAAATTTATTCATTCGTCTGCCGTTGGAATTTTCCTTGTTTTATGCATTATTTTTAAGCGATTCCCCTAAATGCTCTAAATCCCCGGAACTCGCAGATATTTCAGTTTCACTGTTACTTTCCAATGTCTTTGAACGTTCCGTAACATCCGTCTGTTGCGCAGTTCCCGTTTTTTCAGAATCTTTTATCGTCGTTTCAGACAATTCCGCTTTCTCTGGAACCACGGGCCTTTCCTCTCCTTTCTGCTCCTTTCTATTCTCATTGTCCGCGGCTTCCTGTCGCTTCTCTGCCTCGCCATCCTCCAAATACTTATCCCATTTGGCGATTCGAGCTTCCACTTCCGCGTCGGTTTCCGTAACCCTAAAAAGAAGAAGATGGAAATCGATTTGACGAGCGCGCCGTCAACGTCTGCCGTACTCCGCGAAGCTTCGTCGTTCTGCGTGTTTTATCATTAGGCTATTGGGAAATTAGGATAAGGAAGATAAAAGCGGTTATCGGTTAGCTGAAATTTCGATGATTAGGAATGAGAAAGATACATTAGTAAAAAAATAAGAATTGGCGATATGTCAGGTTAATGGATTATAGCTGGATAAGCTTTGGAAGAAATAAAATTATCAACCGACTTGGACGATAAAACGAATAAATAATACTGAAAATATATTTTATAGTGAAACTAGCTGCAATAAATGAACACAATATTAAACAAATTATATAAAAATCGAAAGAGACGCCTTGTACGAAAGTCGGCAATGTCGAATCCTATATATGATAACAGGATGTAAAAATAATATTGCAAATATTTATGACGCGTTAGAGAAATAATAACAATAGAAATGCATACATTTTGTAATTGCTGTAAAATTGGACATTCAAAAAAGAAATAAATATAATTTTATACAAGTTTTCCTGTGTAGCTTACAACCTTATCGATCAAGCCACAGAGTAAGATCACAATATTATCCGTAATTGATATCAAAGACAAATGTGATCGCTCGTTTCAGATGTAATTATGAAATCCTAGACAAACTATGGAATAGAATCTAGAATAATTCGAATAATTTCGAATAAAATACGGTATTCTATGATACTTATTCGTGTTTATAGAAACTGTGCGACTAAAGACACGACGAGGATGATAATTCTGAGCAGGAAGTTACTGTGCTTTTAATCCTTCTTAATTGTAATATAATAATATTTTTAAATAACTCCAAAATAAACTTTCATATTCTTTACAGAATTCGTGTCGATAAATCAGACTCGAGGAGTAAAGAAGAAGCGGCTTCAGAAGCAGAACGTCAGCGGATTGGGAATCTCGATGGACGGTTAACTATCGACTAAGCCCCACTTAACTCTGGCAGGTCGGTAAAACCGACAGCAGAGAGGAGAAGCAACCGGTAAACTTACTTGTATTTGGTCTTGCCATCCCAGATTTCTGCCGATATTTTCCTCTGACTGAACCAACGACCGTTCAATAATTGAATACAAGCCTGTGCTTCTGCTGGTTCTCGAAATGTTACCTGGGCAACACCTTCTGGATGTCTCTGTAAAGAACAAAAAAGTTTGAGTTCAAACTTCTCAACTTTTCCTTCCACCAAAATTAAATAAATATCAAACTGAAATTAAATATCGAATGAAAAGCGTTCGAATACGTTCATAAGTCACTGTATGTAACAGAAGAAACCAATGATCGTTATATCATTCTTTTATTTTCGAAATTTTATCTTTCATACGGTTCGTTCTAACAGGATTTTGTCGCGTTTGTAGTCGTAGAATTTTGTTCGTTTCACTGTTGGAACTTAACTCAAATCGACAAAATGTACGCTATAATTAAACAATGGCCTAGTTAGTTAAACCAAGATATACGCCCATCGTCTTTCCATTCGCATCACACACGCTTTTGTACCAAGATGAATCCCTGTCTTCCCCTTTTACGACTTGAGGTTGGCCTCGCGTCGCCCACAGTCCCTCACAATACTTTTCTCGTCTCGGACTTAAACCACAATTTATGAGCCTTCGGTTTGAACATTAATTTTACTGTCTGACCCCATGCGCGACATGACATTCTTTGTTCTTTTCTTACGTTGTACCTCGTTAGATCAATCGGCACACTCTTCGTTTTATCCATTAGCCTTCGTTACAGATACACGATAAACATACGTACGTTCGGATTTGTAGCTGAAAAATTGTATGTGCATACGCTCGATAATTACTTTATATATTTTACAAAGTATAAATTTAGAATAAATCGTTCGATCGCGCAGAATTCGCTAAAAAGAAAAGAAAGAAGAAAGAAACAAAAAAGGATGGTCTAAAAAGCTTTTTCCAGAAACTCACGACCAATCGCGCGTTTTCCACACCGGGATGAAAAAATACGGAAAAAGAGCAAGAAAAAGGAAGCACGGAGCAAAGACGACCACCTTGACAAAAAAAAAAAAGAAGAGGGAGCTAACCGGAAATTACGCTGGAACGATATTGCCCGAATGGACGAGAAGTCGGTGAACGCCATAAAATGCATCGTCTGTTCATAAATTCGGTCTCAAGGATCGACTCGTTCTTTTTTCTCGTATCTTTCGTTTTTTCATCGAGCAACTTTTTACCGTGTTACGCGCGGTTCGAAAGCGGCCTGGAAAATACGGGGAGCGACGATCACGGGTAAATTGGCTGCCACGAAATTTCCTTTCACGCGCCGCTTTTGATCTCGAACACGCGTTTCTCGCACGCTCCGACGCGACGTTTGGTACGGTGTAACCGGTCCTATGGCAGACGATGGAATTCACTTTGACATTGAATGGATTCACGGTTGAGACGCGCCGACTGGGAGTGTCTCGTTGCGAATTTATGGGGTTAGGTCATCCCTTTTCGAAGGTTTATTTGCGTCGGCCACGGAGCAGCAACTTCTTTGTTATCCCCATCTTTCTGGTGCATCTTCTAAATACCTTGTCTCGACTCATTGTTCACTATCTGCGCATCGGCGAGATCAATTTTTTCCGGTTGTGTGTAACTGCTACGTTCTCAATGTCGATGACTAGTCGATATTACTCGTTCCTTTAATTTAGAATCTCGTTATTTCGTAGAAGCTACGTACGTAATATTCTATACTTGATGAAATATTTATGAAATATAAACGTTGCGTGTATGTTACTCTTAATAACCGTGAGATTAGAGGGCCAGAATGGAAAGCTTATCGACGAGTCAGTGATGATCTACACGACACAGAATGCGGTACTAATTGACCTAGATTTCATATTGGACATTATATCTGTTGTATAATCTATGAATCTATAAAGCATCGTTATAACAAGACTATACGTAAGATTCGGGCTAATAAAAATGTTCTGAGAATTTGTAATTGGTATTATACAGAAATCCTAATACAACGTTCATTTTTCATTCTTTGCTCTATTTATAATTTCTAAGTGACAATGTAACAGTTAATATTTTATCCACTATGGTAAAATTTGGTTAAACAAATGATTAGATTTGGACAGGAAATTCTGTTCTAAAATGTTCCTAATTGCTTCATTGTATCTACTTTAATTGTTAAGCGGTTAAGCTAATTATGTGCCTGTTACACGTTACGTATTTTAAAGTAGATAATCAGCCTGCATTGTAGCTCGTTTAATAAGTACTTTGTTTAAAATAATTGTTCTAAATGTGTAATACCTCGAAAGCTATTGTTACAGTAGGATTTATGATAAAAATTAATGATAATACGATAATAAAAAATTAAATCGAACGTGTATATTTTTGTTTTTTCGTTAATATTCTCTTTGACTCGGGTTTGTTAATGGAAAAGAAAATACGAGATTACTTACATCGTAAATGACAACTTTCCTGACGTCGCCGCATTTTAGGCACTCGGACCTAATATCCTGTTGATACTCTAGCAGTAACGAGACTTCTTGATCAAAGTCTTCTGGAGAAAACAAGTTTTTTATAACTACCACCCTTTCGTGCTTCAGCGGTTCTCCCAACACACGTTCAGGTCTCCAATCAAACAATCTAGGACAAAAAATTAATAACACTAACGAAGCATTTTACGACGATTTATACAACAATTGGAAGCTTTTGTCCATCTGCTGTACCGCAATTTTTGTCAAATTTGATGACCTAATTATGTTTCCTTTCAAACTATATCTGTTACTTTCATCGAAAAGATATCCTTCTCGTGTAATTATGCGTATTCCAACCATAGAATCGATTAAAAGATTTCATGGGACAACATGGAAAGCTGAATTTGCATTTAAAATAAAGATATGAAATTTGAATCGAGAAACGCGTTTGCATAAGCTTTAACGAGATAATCACATTTATATACAGAGAATATTACACGGTGTGTTGTAAAAGTGGGCAGTACGTATAGCCTTTTGTAATTTGCAAGGCGTGAACTAGACACTGCAATGAAGCCGCAGTAATTCCATGCTACGTATAGACATCGTTCGAGTCGTTTCATATTATGCATAGTGCGCAAGAATCTTAGATGGAAGAACGTTTACTTAAATTACACACGTGACGTGACTGTATCATGATGTGTACGTACTTATGTACACACTTATGTACGTACGTTTGTGTTGTTTGCGCTGTTAACGTTTATTCTGAAAAATGTCAGAAACAATGGATCGTAAAGATGAAAATGATCGCGTAATTTCTGATTTTTCCCGAGCTTTTGTATCGATATATCTATCGATACGTGTACCTTACACGTTCAAATTTAAATAGTATTCGAAGATCAGAAGCAGATACAATATTTTTCTCAAATCCTACACAGTTCTTTAACGCGTTAATTTTTCTAATTACAACCATCTTGAAGTTATTTTTATGTAGACGCAGATGAACAAGTGAAAAACGATGAACAAGACGATTCCGCTATCTTTTTTTTTTTTTTGTTTGCTTTTTTGTTTATATCATCCGTATAGATCTCGCTTTATCCTCTCGTAACTCTACAAGGTTCGGTTAGCCAAACTAATGAGCCGTAACATTTTGCGGCCATCGTGTGTGGCAGACTCCCAACGAGTTCTAAGATTATGGCAAGTGTTAACACATTTGTTCGCCACTGCATTCCAACTGGAGCGTTTAACCTTTTTTAGTAGAAGAAAACACAATTCAGCTCTCGACATGTTGCCGTCGGCTATTTATAAATTCTAAATTCGCGTCCATCGGATATTCATAGGTTTTTATCGTATTTCAAACGCTGTGCAACTTCGTTTATCCCAGCTCCATTTATTCGAACGAAATTTTAATTAATTCCTGAGTAAATGAACTGTCGATTTAATCCACTTATCTGAACGTGAATTCCTACTGTATGAACGGAAAGTCATATATAGCCGAGAGAATCAGAGAACTATTATACGAACTGTTTTTGCCCTTCGGATAAACAACGATCTACTGTTGACCGTTTCAGCAATAACAAACGAATTAAAATATTTACTCACAGTTACATCGAGATATGGTTACAACAGTACAATACGATACAATAGCAAAGAAAGAGCCTTAGTATTACAGCGCTATTACGATTTAACGATATAATTTGTATCGACTGACATTTTCAGGTTCTATCGAATTGAGATTTTCAAAAATATCTTACAACTTTTACTTACGATGTTCCTGCTTGTAGAAGTATTAGATTTAAAAATATTACACACGATTTTGCAACATCTTGCTTGGCGTAAAAAGTGGCAGACAATTCTGTCAGCACCAAGAAAGCGTTTGTAACATTGTTGAAAGCGCCGATTTCACCCCAGAGAGCTTTGCAACGTTATCGAATAGTTGGAAAGCACTCTGGAAATTCTAGGAATGCCACGTACTTTACAATACTATTACAAATCTTGATCATATTTTCGGCGAATTCTCAACGCACCAACATTCCAACGGAGCTAAGAAATATAGACTTTTGGAAAACATTTTAAACGTTCCAACTATTCGTAATCTTAACCACCAATTATCAAATTATATGGATAATAGAATCGATGACACGATGAGATACGATTTATAAACGTTTCAGCGTTATACCACGCTAAATTAATCGACAATTACGTACAACTGCGAATTACTATACGCGCATATTATATATTATTACTATACGTACGCTATATTATCCGGTCAGGAAGTTATGACTTATGACACCCTTGGATACAATTACATACGGACTTAATCTCTACCCCCGGGAATCAATTAAGCTAATCTCCGATTAGCTTAAGTCAGATAATATTAATTAAGGTGGCGCGTTATGATTGTCGATTAGAGGTCTCGTCTGATCGAGGCATCATTAATATTTATGCCATGATTAAGCAAGTGTGAAATCGGTAGTCGATAGAGCAGATCTGCCGCTATACATCGCTACGCTCGATAAAATTCGCAAGCTGATTGAGAAGATAAATTAACCAAGTGTCACTGTGCAAGGTTTGTCGAGGTTATGCCATACGATCAGCTTATTAAACATGGCAATGCCGGGCCGCATAAAATTATACGTATTGATAAATGGACACGCGTTAAACGCTGCACACTATGCGCTTACTACGTATGCGTAATAAATCTTTACTTCTGGATGGACATTCTTCCAACAGATTTATAGGTATTAGTCTAACGACTCTCGCTATACGCGATAGTTATTTCCTCGCGTCTCTTTTGGTCGTTTTGCTGAGTCAGGAAATTTTCTATAGCAAGAGCGAATATATAAAGGCGTGTACGCGCGATCGAAAACGTGGGAATCGCTATGGAATCGAACAGGCCGATCGACATCCAGACTAAAAGAGAAAATCGTAGGAATAGGAAAACGAGATATTCAGTCGATTTGCGAACGCGAAAAGACCGTTAGAGCCGCGACTTCCGGCAAAGAACAGTCGAGGAGGGCCTGGTTCGTTCGCAAATAACTGGTTTTCACGAAGTTCAGGCCATCGAACTCTCTTGCTCTCGTCCTTAGGCAGATACCCGTGCGCACCGATGAAGACAGCAGACGCTCGACTAACCGATGATTACGGATACCGCGTGCAGATAAGGACCCTGTTCCAGGTGTACTCGAGGATTTCAGAGCCGATACGTCTTGCCTTGGTCACCAAACTCGAAGCTGTTCGACTTGAAACGGCAATAGGGAACTGTGAACGGTGAGATCAGTGATTAATTGACAGACGTGGATTCAGTTTACGATCCACGTCTCAGTTACGATCCAGTTTACAGATGCCTTCCACGCGATAGTAAAAATATCGAGAAAAAAAATATGGATAAAGAAAGTTTTTGCGATAGAGGAAATAATTTGAATATACGCTTCCTCGTAGTTGCAGAAAATAAAGGAACATGGAAAGGCAGAAAAGGAATATTCCGACCAAACATAGACCTCGTTTTGTAACCAAAAAGTAAGTCCATGATTCACGGTATATCCGTAGAAACCAAGTCGAAGAGAATGCAAAAAAGAAAAGGACGGACAAGAAAAAGAACGTGTTTCGAGCAAAATTAGATCTTACTTGCCAAGCTCGGCGCAAGTATTGGGAGAATGACTAGCGTAAGGAATGCGGGTCTGATTAGTTATTTCGTATAGACTCAACACGATCGTAAGGATAAGCACGCGTATTGGTCGAAAGTGTCAGCTATACGAACAAAATAACACAGCAACGCGTGACGACGAACGATACAAAGCAGCGCCTGCCTTGCCCACACCACTCTAATTCATTTTGTCATCTTTCCAGCAACGCACAAGTACCTTATTTTCATTAAAGTTCCAAAGAACAGTTTCGATATTTAATTAACGATTTTTTTTTACTCGTTCTTTTTGTCATCTTCCGTTTATCTTTTGCTCGCACTTTTTACGGCTCCACCGAAAATAAAATATTCCGCTTCGGAGAAACGCTTTTAAAAAATATTAACTTTCATCGTCGCAGAACTTGAAATGCTTACGTTAGAATATTCTTCTTGCACGGCTTCTAGAACATCGTGGAATTCAAAAGTAATAAAACAGAGAATGAGAAACCTTAACGAAGACGTAGACCCGAAGAAAATATCGTGCCGAGATAAACAGAGCGATTCTAACGTTTCTCTGCGTGTTCCACAGATAGGTTCTTGGAGTATTTCTCGAAACAGGAAATGTAACGTAACGTGGACGTGCAACTCGATGGATTTACACTGAAATAAACTAATCGAATCGTTGCTCGGTAACAGTTGAAACCATTTTCTCCGCAAAGTGATGAATCATCTTGTTGAAAGTTTTCTCCTCCTTTATCTTCTGGGTTGTTTCAGTTTATTAAGTTTGTCATGAGATACCTATTTCAATTAAGAGAGGAAAACGCTATAAAAATTTATAAAAATCTTCCTCGATTAAAGAATTGCATTCCATATATTTATATGTCGGAGTCAGGTTGGCATTTTGGGGCGTTCGATGAACCTTTACTTACTTTACCGTCGCGAACGTAGCTAATATTTATCCGTACGAATGTGGACACTACAAGAGGCTATGAGCAATGGTAATAGGATGGTCGAGATGATGGTGACAACGAATTCAGGTTCGATGACGAATCCACGGTCCACGGGAGGACAAGTATCAACGTGCTACTCGATTCGGGTAACTTCCCGATAACTCAATCGACAATTCGTCCAACGACTCACTAACAAACTAACTCTCCCTTAATCCAAAAGAGGCTGTCCTTATATACTCCTGTCCCCACTTCTCGGGTCAATCTTTGTTTTTAAGGAGAGTCATATAATCATTTCGTACCTCTGTCAGATAGATGTCCTTCCCGTGACCGTGGCTACGTCCAGTGACTCGCCATGTCACTTCGAGCCCAAACCCATCGTCATAAAGTCAGATTGGAACATTAAGACTATTTCTTATTTTTATTACTTAAGGGCGGCTATAGTAAAAGTCTGGACTAGTGCATAGGGGGGCTTTTCCCAACATTCCGGACGGGAAATTCCGCTGTCTTTCCATCTCTGACATATATAATCAATTAAAATAACTTTGTAATGCAATTGAAAGATTATATGCAACACGCGAGCAAAACCCGTGGAAAACTTGTAAGAAGCTTCCTTTTCAAAAGAAAATTTCGCCAACGTGTTTATCAAAGTGCTGCATGTATTAGGAAAGCACGGCGCACTTGAGAGAAAGCTCGTACCAATTGCGTTTGAATTCGATGTAATCTCACTCCGTGAAATAGAAACGTACGATCTTTATTAAAATTTAGGGTGAAAGCAAAATTATATTTTCTAAACGCAAACTTCAAAACTGTTCCCTGTTCTTGCGCGATAAATTCCAAAAATGAAACCTGTGTTGTGTGATGCGCATTATATTACGCTCCTCTTTCGACTTCCAACGACTCTTCTAACGACAAAGCTTACGAGGCGACAACGTTCCAAGCTACCAAATCTGAACCAAATACGAATCGCTGTGTTCGTTTTCCAAGAGAATTCTACAGCGCCTTAAAAATTGCCAAAAATTGCAAAAGGCGAGATCTTGCAAGAAACTCAGCAAGTAGATTCATTTGCCTCTCGAACATCCGGAAGATGCTCGTCGATCGTCGAGAAGAAAAAGACAAAGGAAAGGTATACGGTGCATCGTGATGCAGCATCGCATACGTCTGGTCCTCGAGATGAGAAGAGAGCCGCGCCTTTTTGCTCGCAGTTGAGAAAGGAAAGTAGACGCGTGTAAGAAAGTACAGCGGTGTGATGCGGCGCGAAGCGCGTTATACACGCGGCCCGTAACGTTCAGGCACGACGTGAGTAATCGACTCGTGCAGCTGCTTTTACCGGAATCCGCCAACGCCAAGCAGTCTGGCGGCATCTCGAGCAACTTGGACCCTCGTGGCATCCGGTTCGTGCCAAGACAACCGAGTTTCAACGATGGCCACTGGCAAACACATTCCATTTCGTAACGAAGAGAAAAATGAAACAGCGAAATGATTTGATTCGTTTTGGACAATTTGTTACACTTCTATTTCCGTAGCTGGGTCAGGCTAGATGGAACGAGATCGGAGGGCCGGAATTTTCAGAAGTACGAGGATAGAAAGAATTTGTCATTTTTCTCTCTTTAGAAATGTTGAAAGGAGGAGAGGTATCTATCCTTAAATACAAAATATGACGGTAAAAACGTTAGCTGTGTGAATTTTTCGTGTCACTACATAATTTTTCTTATCGTTTTAGCCTTTGTTAGATCAGGCTATAAGTGGCATTTAGCGCCTAAGATATAAAACAAAAATACAAGTTAAACGTCCGAAGTTAATTGACCTAAAAATAGCAGTTAAATAATTTTACAATACAATCTCTATACCAATTCGATATTAAATTATTTTTTCAAATTTTCTACTGTAACGTATTCAAATTTTATGCATTTTAAAATACTAATCTATTTCATTTCTGAACGAAGGAATACGTAAAATGAAAAAATAGGTTAAACGATGTCCAATCGAAGTGTCAATACGCTGACACCTGGTAGTAAATCAATCCTCGAAGAGCGCAGAATAATATTTGCGTTAGCCAAAGTATACGGTAACTAGAGACTAGCGTAAATCGAGCGTGAAGATGACACGTATCTCGATACCACGGAGATTGAGCGGTAACATACGATACAGATTCTTAGACGGCTGCCAACACGAAAAGATGAATGAACCAACATGAATGGAAAGAAACGCTCGAAATGGTTTAAGAGGCGATTTTACGGAGTTGCTCGATGCGAGAATTCGCTCTGATCGCGGATTCTTCACGGTTTCTGACAGTGAAAAAAACCGAAGCGATGGTTCTATAATCACAGTGTCCTTGGAACCGTAAAATCACGTAATGTACTTTGTTTAAAGTTTTTACAGGGAGAATACAAAACACTGTAATAAAGTTAGATGCAGTAGAGAAATAGACTTATAAGATAAAAGCAATATCGAGGTAAGAGACACTGGTGAAAATGTGAATTTAAACTCCAAATTTATGCCGTGCTCGATACTATTATCGATATTGGAAACTCCTTCATAATATATTTATAATAAATTATTTTAAAATAAATAAATTTCTTTCCTTTTTCATTTGTCTCAATAAGATAGAAGCTACAACTGCAATATCGCTTCGCAATAAATTGAAAAATTTATTACATCTTTCTCAGTATTTCAAGCTAAATGAATTTCTTCTCTTCTTTCTTTGCACAGCGATTTGCTTATCGCTCGATAAAAAATGATAATAAAATTACGAAAAGCAAAGTAATTCAGTTACGGCCTTACCTTCGTTCTAATTTATGATTAAAAATCCATCTTAAAAAAGAATGAAATATCTACGGTATGTGACTTACTTATCTTGCAACTTTTTCTGTCGCTCCTTATCCTTTTTTTTCCGTTTCGGTTTCAAGGCTGGATCGTACGCGTCTCCCTTCATTTGAAACTTTGCCCTCTGAACAGACAACGTTTTACCCCTGATTTGAGACTTATCCAAGATCTTTAACGCCAAATCCACCGATTCGACCTGAACAAAAAATAAAAAAAAAGAGTGAAGAAAAAACGAAGGGTTAATTAAATACAAGAGACAATATCGCGAAGAGAGCGTGGTTAATAAAAACGACGAAGTTTCTTCTCGTCCTGGATCAAGCGAAAAGAAAATTATCATACTTTTAGAAAGGTAATTTCTGTTTAATCGAAACTCTCTCTAATATAATGTTTTCTACTTTTAAAAATAATGGATTTGATATCATCTTGTAAATCGACATATTTCTATGTTTCGTTGAATCCGTATGAATTACTGGATTTCAAAATTTTATTTTTCACAAAATTTACGCGTGCAAGTACCTACCGTTTAAACAAGGACACAGATATTACAGATAAGTGTTAATCGAGAAGGGAAAAAACATCTGTTAGGCCACTTTGCTGTCAATTTGCGCTCTACGATATCAATTAATTCGTCCTCTTCGCTCATAAATAAATTGACGCTGACTTCCAGACGAGTTCCATGATTTATGAAATCGGTGTACCGAGAGGAATAATTTGCCTTTTGCAAGGCGTGTACCATCGATAATTAACGTGCAATGCAAAAAAACCAGACGTTCGACTGTTTAACAGGTCACGCAAACAGAAAGTCTACAGATTCGGCGAGACTCGTTTAAACACATTGACAAAAAAAGCCATTAATTTAATCATTCACGACCTATATTTCATATTACTGAAACGCTTTCAGTTTTAAATCGTGATGAAAACCGAAATACATTTTTACTTTAAATTATTCTTTCCATTTAGATCGTACATAATACGATCATCGAAGGATAAATGGATGTATTACTCAACTTGATACATATTTCATCCATTCGACAAACGTAGATATTGAATCACTGACAAATCGCATTGAAAATGTATCGAACGCTGAAATAAAAAAAAAATCGTAGCTATCGTAATTGCTCATATTGGCTAGTAATAAATTCAAATGGAATCAGTGCATATTACCACAGGCAGCAGTCGTCGCTGAAATCGTATAAAAATACCAGATAGGTACTAGAAATAGCGAACATCGTATCGCAGAACAGACAGATCCGGCGGGCCTGTCAGATTTATTTTGAAACGCGCGCCGATTCCGAGTCTTTCTAGTAGTAGCTTCGAGTTTTATACTTTTAACCGTGATTTCATAACCTTTGCGAACAACATTTGTAAAGAAACGAGCCTTCAGAATCAGATCTTGAACGTAGAGTTTTTCCTTAAATTTATCATCGTATTAACCTGGTGGATGTGGTTACAAAAAGGTGAACGCGGATAAATCAACCGCTTATTCGGTGCAATTTTTATTCGGTGAGATATCAAGCAGCTTGATGATCACCGTACATCCTCGCTATCTCGCATCAAGACTTTGATCGAGTCGTTTTCTGCCTGACAAAATATGGAACAAAGAAACGAATGCATAGAGGGTACACTTTTTAGGTAGAGGCTTGTAAATTATCTACAATTTATAACTTGTCTTTTGTAGATACAAACAAATAAACAAACAGAATGAAGAAAAAGCGTAGTCTACGTAATTTTATTTTCGTAGAATGTAAATCAGTCAAATAGAAACCTGAATCAGAAAGATCGTAAACCGACGGAACGACTAGATCCTAACGCATCTCGTATTCTCGTGCGTGCTTGCGACGTGTACCGACAAACAACTGAACTTTCACAATTGACAAGCGACCGCTGTGCAGGTACAGTTTCTTGGAATCTCGTCGTGTACGATTTCCATGGTTTTTTGGTGAGCCTCTTCATCGCGGAACGAATTATACGAACGACGTGCCACGAATAAGAAACGGATAACGTCATTGGCTAATAAACGGGAACGTAACGTGTACAAGACTTGTTCGTTGATAAGGATCGGTCACAGGAAAGCCAAATTTATGCAGAGTCAGAGATAGCTACGATCCAATTAACGAGTTTAAAAAAAATCTTCCGTCATACGTCGTATCTATTTTAATTGATTTCCGGCACGATTATTTCACGATTCTTTTTCAATTATCTTCCAGTGCAACGTACCGTAATTTCTCGTTTTTCCCCATTTTCCTGACCTTTCGAAAACTCAGCGACGTATATAACAGCCGTGCAGACACGCTATCCGAGTAATTTCATTGAATGACTAAATATGTAGATTTAGCGGCGCCAACTTGGACGATGACGCAACAGAGATAACGAAACGACTCTCTCTGGTAACAATGACCTAGAAAAGTACTCTGGCAAATTATTCGTTAGTGAATTGCGTAAAATTTCGAGGTGGCGCTTACAAATCCCTCTTTTGTAATCGATAGGTCCTACGTTTAATCTTGAATCAAAGAAAACAAGATCACGCAGTTGGTTCGTTAAATATGGAAAATTTATTTTTTCACGATCGCGTCTACGTCTTTCGTGGACTTTGAAGTATTCTTATTTTCCAACGACCTTCAATGTCCAGGAAATAAAGCAAGGAATTCACTTTCGAATCATGCTCACGTAATACCACTGAATAACAGACTGCTTATTGAATTCGATCATGCAACGTAGATAACTGGCTGAGAACAATCATACTGATACTATTGACGTATATTGCCAGACCGTAATGTGCACGGCGGAAAAATAACAATAAACTGACGTAGTCTGATATTGAAAGCCATTTGAGTAGGAGATTGCTTCTCGTAACCACACTAATAGCTGTGAAATGGCAGGATATGGAAAAAATTACGAAAGAATATAAGAGAAGATATTTACGGCTAAAAGCAGCAGCAAAAAAATTCAACCAACTCATTGCAACTTGTAAAAGAAATTAATTTTTGCGAATCATGTGATTGCGAAATCGCTTAATTTTATTATAAAATATCAATAAAACGGTGTGTTGTAATTTATTATAGAATAAATAATTCTTATGAAAATCTCGTATGAGTCATGGAAGAATATTTAATGTATTAAATAAATTTAGTCCTTCTAGCAACAGTGAAAAGTTAAGGATGCTCATATACTAAAGCGAGCGTTAAAACATTTGAATTATTTCTCTAGATAGGCGGAAAAGCTCGAAGCAAATTATCAACTAGCGGAAATTCTGCAAACGAAGAACAAAGCGAGGATTCCTAAGCGAACAAATTCCAAGCATATCGAACGAACCTAACAACGTTTCTGATCCCTGTGAATTCATATCCGAACATGAAGCACGCCAAAAACCGTCCGCAAATACTACAAGTTCATTCAAAATCCAAGAGGAAAAGACTCGAAGCAATTTGTATCTGCTACAACCTGTCGGTTCAGGCCAGCGCGAACAAGACGTAGAGGATCGAAACGACTGATTTATCGGCGCGTACGAAATCCAGAAGCTTCTCTATCCTTTGGCTGACATGAACGACAAAGATCGAATCAAAAGATGATGGAAGAGCAAAACGTTATAGCCTGACCCACCCACCGTTTTATCGCCGTTCTTCCGCCCACGCGATGACGTATAGCCGCAAGGAATATAATATCAACGACCGCGTAGACAGGCAAAAATCAGAAGCCCTTCTCGCTGAATGAACCCACGCGTCCTTGGTAAGATACTCCTGCTGCTGCTCATTGTCTGCTTCCCAGGAGTTCGTGTTTCTGATTTCCACCTACGGTGTGTGTTTCGCGAATGTATTTGAAAATATTTTATTTTATTGTAAAAATTTCTTACGAATGATTTCTCAGCGATCTACGTTTAAAAACAGACTATTTAATTGGCTGTTAGTAACGTGATAAATGGTGAAATATATCGTGCATATTGACAGTACAATGGTCGTAGTTTTCCACGAGGGTATAACTTCTACTAGTCAGATGGAAAGAAGGAATTTTACGAAGTGCCTCTTTCTTCGCTCTTTTTGAAACGTCGAGTAATAATTATGTAAATCGAGAGTTTCATAAAAAATGAAATTGATCGGTTTGACTCTCGAAATATTTCCTAACTTTTACCAACATTCTAGCATTAATTTCAAAGACTAATCCTGTTTTATTACAATGCTAACGAAATTTTAAAAACTTTCGCATAATATTACAATAAATTTGTACAAATTTTCTACAACTATTTGCGCCACCGACCGAGAAGAGTTTCATTTTTGCCTCGCTTAAACGGACACAATACGCGTGTATCGTCGTACACCCACAGACATGGCCATAGTTTTATCGCCCTTCTTCACCTCCCGTCGCTTGTTCGGCCGTTCAAGCGGCACCTACGGTACTATTTTTAGGGTTTCAATGGGTTGACATGACCAAAAGGGGAACGCACGCGAAAGTGACCCTGAAGCAACGTCAAAGTAACAGGGAGTTCATGGGCATAGGTGTGACTTAGGAGTGAGTTAAAGCATCGACCATTTGAGACTGAAGGTTAGTATCTAGCGAAGACTATGAACACGAATCATTTGATCCGTATATTATCGAATATATTAATTCGGTAAATACAGTGACGAACGTGTACACTATCGCTCGAAAGTACGTGAAATATGGACAGATTCTTCGAACGATTTTATCCTGTGTTAGAATGGGGTAGAACGTTATAACAGGATGGATTCTAAGAAATTTCAGTTCTTATTTAATAATTGTTCTATTATTTCGTAATAGTTATTCTATGATTTCATCTTCGTGCAAATTTTTCAGTTTTTCGCACGAGTTAAGCTTTTCGCCTGTAAATTCACGTGCATGAGTTAAGCTACGAAAAAAGAGGAATTTTAACAGGGATCAAGCGTAGGTTATTTTAGATTCAAATGACGACGCGTTCGAATTTACGCCTGGGCAAGATTGGCGTGTACGTATAGCCGCGCTGTTTGCAAAATGCTAGCGCCCGCGCCATCGAATCAATATCTCGCAAACACCATCTCTTTGAACAATACTTTCATCGGAAATTCTATACGCGTTATCGCTACGTCATCGTTCAACTATGCCGGATGATACAACGCGATTTCGTTTCTCACCGAAAAAGAAGACGGACAACCGTAATTTACGCGAGAGCATTTATGGCGCTTCTGTTACGGATTTATGATCGTTGAAATCACTGATTATTTGCCGAAGAATTACGCTCGTCGGAAAGCGAAATTTTGCCGTGATATTTTTGCGAAATAAATATTTGCTCTAGTTGTATTCTTCGAAGAACGAGGAACTTTTCGACTGAGACGTTCATTTTTCTCTATAAACCTTCCAACTTCTTTGCTTTTTGTTTCTGACTAATGAATTCATGTCAGATGATAAATACTTCTGCGAGAGGTTTGTTATCTCGTAAGAAAACGTAAGAAAACTGAGTATTAAGAGATATAGGTACGAGATGATTCATATAATACTGACAAAACGTATCTTTTTTTGGTTCTTGGTTGCGATTTCATATCGTTATATTATCCACTGGTACTTCCATTGATTATCTCGAACTGTTTAAAAATAACGTGATGACGAATCAGAGATTTAATTTCAATATTAATTACTATACTGTCACAGTTGACGAAATGAAATTAAAATTAGAACAAAAATCAAGTCCACTGAATCTTTCGAATAATTCCCACATTATAAAGAAAGAGTTTAAAGAACTCACGTAAGCAGCTAAATAAATAGCACTTGCGTTAATTTAATATCCTAACGTCATTAGCTAATGACAAACAGGAATGGAATATCGTAAACGAGACACTTCGTATCCATTTGTCGTATAAGATAAAGTTAACACATGACAAATATTACAATGTACGTAAGATCATCGACGATAATTGCACTATTCATCGATGCTATTGATCACAGGAAAAAGAAACTACTTAACAACGACATCTTTTTAAGAGTTTTGCTAACAAGTATTAAACAAATATTTCGTTACTTTCTACGATTTTGCAGTTTATTGGCAGTCTTTCGAGCCAACAGTTTTCTTCGAGTCATCGTGACGACACTTGTCAAACAGCAAAGCTTTTGTAATTACGAAAATGACGACAACACAACAATTCACAGGGGCAGAATAGTTGACCTGAGATCGTCATATCCAGAAAGGGAGCATCGGAAGTGTCACGTGCGGATTTTAACAAACCAAGCAACACGGATTTTATTCGTGCTTGAATCAAGTTACAAATTAGCATCGGAATTGTGTCATTACCAATAACAGCACTGCAAAGTAAAACGTAAAAACGTTTACTAATAATATCACGTATTAGCAAAATAACTTTATTCATAACAGAAAAAGCGGTGTAATGACTTTATCGAATACGCACTTAACTTGATGAGCTCGACTGCTACCGTTGAATCGTAAATTAGCCACAGCAGAACAAATTAAATAGCGCCTTTCTAATTTTAAATAATAATGCTATTAAAATTTCGATACATTTTCCGTTTCACATAAATTTAATAAAATGTTCTGTGAATTTTAAAAAATAAAATATTACAAAATTTTAAAAGAATCGAAGACTTCAAACGTTTCAATGCCCCTTTGAAGTAGCTATCTGAAACATTTCAATGTGAATGTCAGATTCAATAAATACGAGCTTCACAAGCTACAGGAACTTGTCTCCCTTTTTGTTATCTACTTGTGTTGCCGAAATGGCACGGAAATGAGGAAAATGTAAGTTATTGAGATCGTACAATAGAATATCAATTAACAAGAGCGAAGTAACGAATAATTTAATAAAATAAATGAAATTCAATCTCATACGAAGTCCACAAATTATTGAATTAATAAAGTTAATTTATCATTTATAACGTGAGAGAAAACAATATCAAATATGATCAATTACAATACTTTTAACATTAGTATTTTCCAAACAAATTGTTATATCTCTCTTCGAGATTGTCGAAAAAAAAGTTTTTTTAATTTTGTTATATGTACATAGATACACACACGTACCTCTCAATCTAAACGAATAATGATAATTTTTCTAATGGAGAGATCTTCGATTACGTTATTACATAATGTAATTGTTAAACTATTGTTACTGATACATGTATATAGAATATCTATAAAAGCAAACGTATCAAAAATCTGCGATAAAACAAACTTCACATTGCTTGTGCAGTAAGTTTGTAAAACATTTTTGCGGATTGATGAAACAGACTGCTGATCGTTATTATACAAGCGCAGACATTTATAGATTAACGATCGGTCAGTAGATGCCAGACTATCGGCCTCCGATACTATTTTTATTTCTCATCATAAACATCGAAAACCTATACAGCACTAGACCCAAGAGTTGGTCCGTTTTTGTACACATTTTAGCGAAACTGAGCTATCGTCGCTGAAAGCAGCGATATTTCCGCGAAAGCTACACCGGTTGTCGACGTTGCTAATGATAAAAATAAATAATAAACGCTCGATCGAAGCGAAAAGAACGTGTCGCGGCAAGAAAACAACGAACGAGAAGCTTCTAGATACACCACTTTTCTATTACTGCAACTAACTTTCAAGGAAAAAGTAATAGAAAGTATGCTACATGTAATTAGTATGTTCCTCATACATATGTTAGGTATTCGAAAAGAGATGCTTTCCAATTAATAAAACGCAGAATAATGAATATAAAGTCTCGTACAAGTCACGAGACTCGTCAATTTTCTTCTTTCATTATTTTGATTCAAACTGTCCTAATCTTCTGATATATCAACAAGTAGGTAACCCGAAAGAATACAAAGCCCTCGCGTTTCACTTTCGTGGAAGATTCTAAGCGAGAGGTCCTCGTTTTCCAACGACTTGAAGAATTAAAAGGCGTTAGGAGTGCAAAGCTAATTTTGCGCACGTGACGCAGCTAGATGTAAGCAAGCAGGCATGCAATCTTTACTCGCCGCTTGATGCTCGGATCTTAGACCTAGATCTCATATAATCAGACCACCCAGCGCACTTCCCGCGGTTATACTGCACTTACATTACACCAATTGCTGCCTCGCATTGAATTACATGCATTCGCCTGGCAAGTATGCAACACTATGCATCACGGTGTATAGTCGGTACAAGAAACATAATAAGATCATAAAATCAATCTAAATAAACTCGGTAAGAGGTAAAGTTACGTCTCGAATTATTAAGTATGTTCGAAAATATTGAGGATACGTTTAAAGCGAATAATTTGTGACTCTTTATAGGACGTAAAAATTTTCATAGGAACGCAGTTCAGGAAGTATATGACAAGAACTCGGAGTTTTCTACTTTCGTCTCTTCCAAGAGTACGATAAAAGTCCGGCTGCGATTGAGCAAAGACGGACAGGAACTTAATATCGTACAATTTTACTGAGACGCTGCAAGCAGTACAGTTTTAATGAAAAAATTTTGCAAAGTATAAGAATTTACGATCTTACGATATCAGTTCCATTAACTGTACCACGGTGTGCATAGTGCGCGTGAAGCTCGAGATCCTTGTGTCGCTCGTGTCGTTCGGGGCCAATAATACAGTCACGATTATGGCAAAGAAGTAATGAACGAAAATTGAGAAGCCGTGAAGAGCATGTAACTCAAGGGGTTGCACGTTACCCTGTTCACAAAGATAATAATCACATCTTAATAGCACTTCCAAGATCGGCGATGCGATGACAAACCTAGCGCACGAAATTAGGAGAAGAAGCACCTACATAGGTTGCAACGAGCGTGTGAACCAAGTTCTTGGTATGCTAAACAGGTGTAAGAAGTTTCGAGATAACATAGTTCGCCAACTTTTAATACCGTCGAGTTTGATAAACTTTTATTCCCTGTATGTTGGTTCTATCTGAACGTATATCTTCAAATTGGAATCGTGAAATTTATAAGTAAGAGGAACAGGTATATTTTAAGTATCGTTTAATTTTTCCGGTTGGGAAAGAACGAGGAAAGAAAAATTAAAAGTGCTATTTAATCTCTTGACTGTGAATATTTATGCAAGTAGAACTAGTTATGCAAGATATATGTTGATAATACGGTAAATTATTCAGCATATATGTGCATTTACGAAATATCAATAATTTTATTACGTATTTTTATATTCTGCTGAAAGCAATTAGAGTATCGTTTTCTGCGTTACTTCAATTTTTATAACCACTTCTTATTCCAATATCATAATGGAATCTCTATTAGTCCTTTTATGATTACGTTAACGTTCCATTCCATTCTGCATTCGTAAAACCACACTTCAAAATTTAAAGAGCAAGCCGTAAAACCGCAAAGAAGTCTCAACTTACATGAAAATCCATAAACGTCAATGCACAAAGAAGTAAATATGGCCACAACGTTGAAAACATAAAATACGATACACAGAACGTTTCTAAAGCCGGAGATCCACCGGCAGGTTGCATTTATACGGAATCATTCTTATTGGCGAGCTAAATTGGCCGGGCCATTTGAAAAACCGATTCGATACAAATACATGGAACCTTTTTCATCGAAGCCAAATTCAAGTACCTGGAAGGCCCATTTGGCTCGGGCTAATACGAGATTGCATCGTGAATAATTTTTCGGAGACCTCACAAGGCCCACCACGGGAGCCTTTCAGTCCACGCCACGTTAGTATTTCTGCTCGTCAGTTGCCAGTTTATAAACTTGTTACGATTAGCAATAAAAATTTATTCGAATAACAAAAAACGAATAAACAATAAATACACAATTAACGCTAAATACTTAATGTTGTAAACGCCGAACGTCCTAATTTAAAAAAGCAAATTTAATAAATATACGGATGATAAAAAACAGATAGCAAATTTTTTTATCATTCATTTTATATGAATTTTACATGACCCATCCGTTGGGAAACTCCATAGCTACTTGTTGTTTCTATTGTGCTGCAACCGAGCCATCTGCGGAGGACCTGATGATTGCGGCACGCCGTGCACATCCTAAATTTGCAGTGTGCAAATCAAATTCGTGTTATTTCTCTTCAGATCGTTCGATACCGCTTCCGAAGACCAATTCATTAACCTTTCATGTATACGATCGATTTCAATTAATTTTTGAGATATTGCGCTTACAAATTTACTGATTTTTAGGAAAGAAATTCCGTTGGAATAGAAAGCACGGATGGTGGTCTTGTTCGCAACTGAAATGCTATGTGTTAAACTGTTAAATATTGCCTTTTGAAACAAATACAAAGGGTCTATGTCGAGAGCTGTGGCAATTTAGCGTTACGCAGTTTGGTTCGGTTAAGCTTGGATCGGCTTAAGGCGAATTTACACTGTTTCACTTTGAACGAATACAACGGGCGATTCATGGAAAAACGGCGCTCTCATGATCCAGAGCGAACAGTGAATAGTTGAAACAGCACTGACAATTGCAATACCCGGTTTACTTGCATACACGTCATTATTTTTTTAACTACTGAAAATATGGAAAAATATTTCACATGAAAATTCTTTAACTTCGTGTGGGAAATCTAATAAAATATTTCGTCTCTTTTTACGTTCTTATATCGATTATTTACGATTTATTTACGTTCTTTTTGCGTTTATTTACGTTTTTGTATCGATCAGCCACTGATTAGACGCGTCAAGGTGACCATAAATTTTTCGTGCGAAGAGGACGCAGTTGTTGCAGATGTAAAACCCTAATGTTAAAAACCAATCAAAATTCTGTATACGCCTGCTCCCATACACCGTATTTTTCATTAATTAGTTTAGTTTCTCTCTCCATATAATATTCTGTTCTACTGTTATCTTCTGTAACAATTTCTTTAACACATCCCTTTCACATATTGAAAACGCATGGCATTTCACGAACATTAATCGATCGAAACTGTGCCTGTACGATCGTATATTGTATTTTATTACAAAAAATGAGCTCATTCGATCAGGAAGGGAAGAGAAGTCATCATGGTATATTGCATTTATTCCGCTGAAAGACTTGGCAGACTACGCTTTCCTTGTATTTCATACTATAAACGATCGACACGAGAAGTTTAAACGTAAATGATTTCAGTCAACGACACTATCTTTTTGGCACGATTGAAACGCTCCTTCTGTCGGGCATTGACACGCAGACAGAAATAGTAGAATAACGTTAAAATAAATTTTACTGAAATTAGCCTAACATTTCTATCGCTGGGCCATTATATTCTTACGATTATAAAAGGCTACATCACGTATCTATAAAGTTTCATCGAAATAAGCGTGTCGCGTTAGCCCCAGTGGATCGCCGGCTTTAAGAAACATCACCCTATTCAGCAACGAATGGAACAAGTTCCTCGTGGAAACGCTACCGAAAACCGTACCCATAAATAACGTCTCTAAATCGAGCTGTAGCACTTCGGGGCGCTTCAGTGTATCGAAAAAACGACGGAAATCCATAGTTCGCAGCTGCGATCCTTTCTGTAAACAAAAGCGGAAAAGGAAGGAGAAGCGGTAAAGAAGAATACAAAATACGAAGTAACGGTAGAAGGAAAGTAGCGAGTCTCGATTCTTATATGGAGGAAAATAGCAAAATCGTGTAGGTTACGGGCTACTTCAAACAAAACCTGCGAAGCATTCTTCCCTTTTCCTCTTGTGTTCGCAACGTCGCGCGGCGGAGCAGTGTAAATTCAGCTAGCTGAAGTTTCCCATCTTCCGTGACTGTGTGTGCACAAGTATGCACAGTTTTAGCTTGTCTCCTGACCACATAAATTATTACCACATGGAGTTGACTGACCTTCGTGCACGCGATTATCAATGGAACTGTCCGTAAGGGTAAAATTTGATTTACACACTGGCTGGAGTATTATCGAGCGTGTTACTATCGTATCGTCCTGCGCGATGCGTCGTTGGTTCCCTTGCAAGCCGATACCAGTAATCTTTTCGCTTGGAATTTGGAATTTTCATTTTTTCCGTACCTTTTTCAAGTTGAAAAAATGACACAAGGGACACAGAGGCATTTAAAATAAACATTCTGTTCTTTTCAAAAGCATAACACACAGAAATATGATTTTACGCTACATAAATAATATAAAACTTGATCGTATTATTCCGAGGTAACAAGAAAACTTTTATAAATTTGGAGTTTAAAAATAATTATATTAAACGCTAAACAAATTAAATACGATATTACAAATTTATATTATGCAAATTTACTTCGATCAAATAGTATTTTGCACGTTTTAACGTTTCATCTACGCGTTAAATTTCCTTTGGATCAGCATCAAGTAAGGAAGCGCATGCTTTTAGCAATCTTTTAATAAGGTACAGCATAAAAACACTTCTTATTATAGGAGAATTAAGTAGTTCAAGGAAATATCGTTAGGATTTTTCCAGGAAGTAATTTTTATTAAGCCATTGCGTAAGCAACATTCGATACCGTTAATTTCAAGCGAATGGCAGTTATTATTAATAGGTAGCCTTGAACTATTTAAAGCAGATCGAATATCAATTGGTCAAGACACAATGACTTCGATGATCTAACCATGTTCCTTACCCTTCATTGTAATTAACACATGTATCACACAATCATTGCTTCCATACAAATTTTAGTCCTTAAATTATTAATGTTATCTCTGTTGAAAAACATGTGTTAATTAATCTTGTACTTCTCATAATTCTCTCTAAAAAAAAAAATAAATAAAAAAGAGACAAAAGATAAAATTAAACAATAAAAAGATTAATCTCTAGGCACCATCAAAATTTGTCCTGAAATCAATAAATTAAATTCCATAGAAAAGAAAATGTACGAAATGAAGAAAGAATCCAATGTCTGAGAACAGCGAATCATGTCAAAATATCAGACGCGTTGGATTTGATTATGTAATTACATACTACATACTAATTACCATTCCTCCTGACTACCATCAAGGTTAGCACATAATACGATTCTCAGATATCAGGATACAGCATTTGGCTCGTGTTTAAAACACATTGCGTAATGGTCAGCACACTTGCGATATTTAAATGTTAACATTATTTATACGCGTTTATACATACAATTGATTCTCTGTCCACGTTCACTGGTGGAAGGGAAGGCTCGTATCGAAAATGGACGGACTTCTTACAAGAAATTCCCAGTATTAATAATGACCAATTACGTCGAGGACTGTGACCAATCGCACTGCAACTATACTAAATCCAAATGCGAGGAAATCGATGTTAAGTAGGAAAATTGATAATAACAGACTCTAGGTGAAACATTCGGTACTACTAGAATGTGGCTATTTATACGAATTCATATACCTATGAGCATAATTAGGATAATAAAATTTAGGAATTATATTACTTATTACATATCATAAGAAGCACTGTATTTTATAATTTTTATAATTTTTATAATATCAATGTTATATGTTTTTGCGTATTACATGCACTTTATGGATTTCTAGATAGCAATCCAAGATACAGAAAATGCAACTTATCGCGTTCATCTTCTGCATTTGTCAAATAAGAAGATTCAATAAGAATTTTTATCGCCACTTTTGGATTTGCTCGGATTTGTAAACAAGATGTTATTAAGGTTAATACATCATGATTAAGACAAGGAAATTTAATTTCAAAGTTCTTCGACTTTCAATCTCGTAAGGTACGAAAGCTTCGATGAATCGATCACTCATAATTACAATTTAATAAGAACGAGCTGGATCCGCTCGGTTATTAATCATAAACCTCATTCGTGCGGTGATAGGGCGTGACACAAGCGCAATAAATAACTAATTGTAAAAATGGCAAACAGGAAAAATGTTAACAAGATTCTCCCCTTGTGTCGATGTCGATACGTGTACCACTCTACGTGACTTTAATTAACGTGAATACGTCGTGAGTCTGTACGCCAGTCATGAAGCTCGATAATAATTAACGACAACGAATTTCATTAAATCACTGGTAAGCTTCCGGTACAACGATAACGTAAAGTTTCAAAGTTTTAAAGAATGGATTTTTCGCATGAATTTCTCTCTCCATTTACCTTTTCAATGCACGACACAAAAAACGCATTAATTCTAAAGAAGCATTAACATTCCCATCGGGCGAACTATAGAGCCCAATCCCTTATCAGGAATATTTGTTGAATATCTTCTACCAAGTAACTAAATATGGTATCGTAAATCTAAAAAGAAACCAATTTATTTAAATATTATAGCATTTGATGCGATTGTTTTTTAATTAATAATTAATTAATAAAATAAATATTTCTGTATCAATAACGAGACTATAGCCATCGACTTTCAGATATAACGTTGTATTTTTATCGAGTTTTTACGTACAAAAATCGTTCGCTTAAAATTTAAGCTAACACGAGACGGATTGTATACAGATCGAAAAAGTGTATAGTATGAAAAAGTGAGAAGTATGGAGGAATTATTAACCTTTTACATCACGAATATAAAGATTAACGTTAATGGAATTAAATGTTACAAAGTGCAGTCTGAAGGATTCTTTCAGGTTGAACGCGGAATAGATAATTTATTTTAACATGGAAAAAGAAAAATAAATTCTTAATAAATATTCCATTTAAATTTCAGACGGTTGTTTCTTTTCGATTCTATACAATCAAACAGCGGTTATACCATGCTTTTATTACATACTTCGACACGTTTTTTAATACATACGGTCAAGTATAAATTAAACGATGTCAGACGAATTTTCAAGACACCACTGATCATAATCGATGAGAAGACGGTTCACAAGGTCCTGAAGACACCGTATAGTTTTAATTGAACGTGACATCTTTGTTGGCAGACACAGTTAGAGAATGTCCATCATCATTAAGAAGTTGGAGCTTATCCAAATCTGTCACCGATGCACATTAAATCTCTTGTTGATTACCTGCACCCAAGTGCAGCACGAACTGACACGCCATTTTCACAGGCCGTGTGATGTTTAAAATAGCGTTGCAGAAGCTGATAAAATAAAACGCCGCATATTTATCAATTGCGTGCGCTAACATTCGCGAGAAAAATAAATCGAATAAATGGTAAATTGCCCATACGAATAATATAAACGAAAAACGATTTATAGACTTTTCACGAAAAATCCATTTGAAAAGCATTAAAGAGAGCATAAATATTTTGAACGTATAAAATGCAATCAAAATACGTCCAGGATGACCTGGTAAATGAATTACAAATGTCGAATCAAAGATAATAGAATATCATTATATAATATTATAATATTGTAACTGTAATTATCATGAAATTATGCAATCTATAATATCTCTATCGTGGTGTCATATTAATAGAGGTTATATTAATAACAGATCATTGAATTATAAATACATTTCATTTGTGGACTGCGGATTTTTATGTAATTCACATTTTCGCGAATATAATTCAATAATACGAAATTACGTCAGATCAAAATTATCGACGTTTTAAGAGTAACAACTAAAATAAAATCAAAATAAATTCAAAATGTTTACAGCATTGATCGGGGATCGACATAATTGCGACGTGACATGCTAGTTAAAAATATATCGTACGTTCCAAACGGTTTATTCATGAACTATTTCCATTCTATATCGTAAACGAATGAAATCCAGGTTTTCTTAGAAACACACGTGTTCCCGTAGTTGTACATTAATTTATTACTAACGTATCTGAAGCGGCATAGAAACCACACACATTCTTTTCTGCGAACGTTTTTTGCGCGAAATTTACCAATACCGAAACTCACGATCAAAACCACATTCTTCGCGTATTTAACTAATCGACGTCCTAGTAGGCAATATCCCTTGCAAATTAACTTACTATCGACTCCTTAAACGGAGACTGTAACCGTGTGAATAAAATATATTGCATCGATAAAGCAAAGTGGGATATGTTATTTTGTTACAGAAGATACAGTATAGAACATACTATAGAAAAGAAATTATAAAAGTTATTATACAGGGACTACAAGTTCCCTTCCCTAGAGAAAAACGAGTGTCTCTTTTTGTGTTCTTAAGTTAAAATAATTGTACGTTATTCTTTAATGACTGTTTTTAAGACAAAAATAAGGGAATATTAAGATAAGGGGAATATTGTGTATTATTTAAAAAGAATATTAAAGATAAGAAAATTATCCATTTATGGCTTTAAATAAATCTTACTACTGAATTCTTATTACTACTGAAGTGATCGCGTAATATTACGAGTACAACTAGACATCGTAGACAGTAAAAACACTTGACTGTGACACTTTATCATTGGAAATACGAAAGGAATGCGAATATCATTGAAAAACGAAGATATGCATAAAAGTTGATATTGATTTAGATGGCAGTTGCCTTCGATAATAAAAATGCGGTAAATTGATTTTACATCAAGATTGTGCAGCAATCGTAACTGAATATCGACAATTAAATCAGTGACTTTTATGCGATTTTCCAGATTATGAAAAATTTTACATAATTGATTGCAGTTTATTATGCGTCGAGGATGAATAATTGTATGACATCGTGCTAATTATTCAAATCACTTTTGCACTCAGATTTCTCATTACTTCGTTCAACCAAACGACGCTCGCTGTATTCAGAAGTGCTTTAATGATTTTTCCTTTTCATGAAACTGTTTAATAAAACGGATAGATGGAAGAGAAATTTTTCAGTCCATTGAGATTACACCGAGTTGACATCTCGGTGACACATTGTGAAATTAATAGAAAAATATATAAATCCTATTATCATGTGTCATGAACGTCGCTAAAACTTTTCAACGGTTGACGTTATGTAATTTTCTTAAATTACATTTCAGTATCCCGTAGGTAGATACGATTCGGTAATTGGATAATGGCAGAGCGGAAAACGCGCTTCTGACGTCCTGCGCGCCTACGAACATATGTTTAAGGGAATCTTGCTCCTTTCGTAGACTCTTATTTGTGAGTCAGTTGCACGTAGGCATTAACCCTGTAATTATCGTTGCACCGATCATCGCGAAGAAATGATGGTGTTTAACTCTGCTCATTGGTATCTTTCCGCGTAAAAATAAATTGAAAATTCGTATAATACTCAACAAATGAGAAAAATAGAAAATTTCTGGAGGTGTGAATTTTTGTCAATTATACAGTACAAGATTACGAAATAAAAATTATAGAATATTTGATTAACATCCACGATTATATTGAATTATATTAGATTTCGAAATCATTTTAAGTTTATCCATTTACACTTTTACTCTAGCTGTAATAATTTCCAAGATATTTACTCAAATATTTTTACAACCCTTAAATTACACTGGAGGATAATTTTCACCTCTACGCTGTGCGAGACTATCGATGAAAGTCAATATTCATTGAATATTTTTTTTTACACTAGTCATATACCAAAATATTCTCAAAATCGATAACTACAATCCAGCAATATTCTCTTGAAAGTTAATAAAATATATCATCGATCTCTTATTGAAAACCTCTGTATCACCGGATTCCTATCGTTCTTTGGCATAAGGTTGCGCGAAATTAGGATCCAGGGTGCTGCTATTATTTTAATTGCATCGACATGAAACGGGTATCGACGAGTATCAAGCGTGTGGCCGTGCTTCAGAGACACCACTGCCGTTGGTGAAAGATAATTACAGCTTCGAGCTGGCAGTATGTATGGATAAAGGATACCGGGGCCTGGGTATGAACAGAGCACAAGGTACTAGTTAGATTAATTTATCTAAATGAGGAGATCGTGTTATCATCGAACTATTCGGCCACGCTGCGCTGGACGCCTACGCGATTTCAGCTTCGAGACGTGGCCTGCAGCTCATGATTCATCTGATGCCATTAACCAGAAACGTTATTATAAAATGCAGCGAAGATCGTTCATGGATTCATGGATGTTTACGCGAAAGGAAGATTCCACGATAGCGCGCAACTAATTTAAATTCATCGAACACACTGAATTCGGTTCGCGCCGAGAAATTCGTGGAAATATCACCTTCGATATTTGCTGGCTAAGAGCGTTCGTATTAATTAAATGCAAAAGGGATTCTTTATATAACGTTTCACATTTCAGAAATATGAACGTGAAAATTTCTCTCCTACAACTCACGTAATATTCGGATAAAGTATCAGATAACATTCTTAAAGATCGACAAAATAAATTTCTTCCAGATATTTGAATGTTTATTCTGTAAATTATTATATTTATATCGATTAAGGTCTTTATGGACCACTCTGTTTCTTGAGAATTGTAGATTGATCATCCGCTTATATAATGAAACTAAGGAATCGACAAAAGCGTTTGGTCAATCCCGCTTCCGAGAGACTCATTCATCGAAGTATTATCATTTAATAAGAAATAAACGATTTCAAGATATCGGTACCAAGCCATAATACCTCGAAGATAAGCAAAGTCTGTTCTCGCCGTGGACTATTATGCTATTTATAATTCTGCAAAACTGCTTCGTAATAATCCATTTAAAAAAAAAATAGTATAGTAAAATCGTAACGAATAATCATTAGGAAAATATTCGGTCGCGGTATTATTATCATTGGAAAACCGATAACCGCAATACGCAATCCCGTTAGCTATCACGAAAAGAGACGTAATGGCGATCTAGATTCATTTAGATTACATTGTATGCAGCTCATATTAAATATGAAAACATAACCGCAGCAGCGATAAGATATCCATTAGCAATTATACATACGAATCGATTAGCTTATTAAAGCGAAACGGCTGATAAGTCAAGTGTTTGCACGAGAGTAGCTTGAGTGGAAGCAGCCTGATTCACTTCCCTCTCGAGTATCTATGTATCTGAAAACGCTATCGTATCCCTTTGAGTACTTTTCTTGGTTGCAAGTTGAAAAATATCAGGCAATGTAACCGGGGCGATGGAAAATTCAAAAATGACGAAAAACAGTAGCATTCTTTACATTACGTTGATAAGACAGCTCCTTGATTCTTGTCCTTTCAAAGCAAAGAAACCAATTTTTATCTCAACTTCCTACTTGATTAACCTACGATATGATATTTATATCGTTAGATTTAGCTGTCCTTCACTTTTCGAAAAACGTTCCCAACGTTAAAATAAAATTGTCCAAATACTTTCTAGAGAACTTATGTCAATGAGAAAGCTTAATAATTCCTATCGTTTCGATAGATTATTCTTTGGGACATGCGAGCACTTTCAATATACATATAACGGTCCTCTAACCGTGAAAGTTCTATGGATAAATATTTCGTGAGAACATCGGCCATTCATGGGATTACGTATCACTGAGACTATGCGTGACTCAAGCGAATGGAAACAATGAATTTAAAGTAGTCGATCGTTCCGTCATTCGAATTTGTATTTGACAAATTATGCTTATCCATGAATGGATGAGTCAATCACAATTTCACGAGGATGACTCACAATCGTAATACGATAATACCAATAGAATTGTCAATCAAAAAAAAGAAAGATCTCATGTTAATGTACTTTCGAAACTGACCTGGAAACTCATGAAGTAACCAATGAATTTTACCCTTCACACTTAAAATCCGTATATACCTATTCAGATCAATAAAATAATTTCAACAGAATATTTAGATTCAATTTCAGTAACATAATTTCAGTATAATTACGTTGGGCCGATGAAATAGCCGAAGTTTTGCTTCGAATTTATGTCTTGCAATTATCTCTACGATTTAGTCGCACGCGTTTTAATGAACTGAATAAGTTTTTGTAGCCATCGTTTCACTTTGTCCTCGTTCTAATTACAAATTCTAATCTTTTATGCATGAATTTGTACATTCCATATTTTAATATAAATAGTATTCAAATTGTATTTCAAGCGTATTTAATCGGCTATTAATTAAAATTTCGTTCGCATAAATGAAGTTCAGGTAGGTAAATGGAGTTCGACCCTATCTTATAAATATTAATATTAAACAGAAGCAAAAATTTCTGAATAAAAGTGTAACAATTTCTTTCAGTTTCTATCCTTGTTATATAATCTTTTTTACGCTGGTCCACCCTCAAATTTTCCAATAATCGATATTCCGATAATCCATTCTAATAAACGAGGGCCTACAGGTTTTAAAAAGTGGCATATTTTCCTGCATTTTATATTAGAAAAGTTCACTCGTTTTTAGCATTATGACGGACTACTTTGCAAGAAAAAATTGTTCAGTCTTTTCTTCGAATCCAATTTCGCGGTTTGCCGCCAACCACGAATATATCGCGCGTAACTAAATTTCAGCGCAGTCGTACGAAATTAATGCGACACGCTCGCAGCTCGCTACCGGCTCGCCAAAAATTTATATGTCCTCATAATTTTTTCAAAACGCAATAGAAGCTCCAGTCACCGAGACAACGTTGCATTCTTTAATTCGTGAAATTCCCTGTATTTCGTGTACGCTGAACTAACTCTCTAACTCGGAATATTACTTCGCTGAAGAAATGTCGTACGAACAAAATGGCCATAAACAAGATTATTTTTAAGTTATTGAATGAAGTTCTGGCTTATCTAATTTATCAAGATTAAAAATATCGTTCTTGGTTTAACATTTTAAAAATATCGAAGAAGTAAGTTTCTATTTCTCTATAAATTTGACGAAGATAAATTTCATACAAATATAAATAATTTAACCATAAATTTATACACAGATTAAAACCCACTATAGTACGTCGCTCTAATTCATGTAATTTCAATTTAAGTCAATTTATGCAAAAACAATTTTACGACACGACCGTTTAAATCCAATTACCAACACTGTAACTCATAAAATTAAGTATTAATTAAACGTTCACAGTCGGTCGTTAAAATACGTATTTTAATAAAACAATGATTAAATAAAATGTCTCATTAAATATTCCATTGAGTATCAAACCACTTACTTTAGAAAAGAACTTAAAATTACGACACAGCATCATTTGAACTATCCGATTGCTTCCGTCCTCACCTGACTATGTTAACGATTAAATTACATCAGTATTTACAGATACTGATGAAAATTTGCAATGTTTCCAACGGAACGTCTTTAACCGGCGTGATACGATCAGATCGATATTTTTCCTTCTTCTTTTTTTTTTTTTTTTCGATCGAGAAATCAACATTGTTCCGATAATTTCATTCGACGTCAAGAAACCTTGGCTGATTACACTTATTAGAACGAAGTCACTCGTTACGTGAACGAGAACTAACATCGTAGCAACAGGAACATCGTAATTTAAAGCGAAGATTAAATTACCAGACGATCGTGGACGAAAAGGCAGGTTACACGAGTTATAAGGTTTGCAGGGTCACACAGCCGAACCATCGAATCGCCATAAATTCTTCCGTTCTTCCGGCATTGCATTGGTATAATAACATACAGTACAGTGTATATAGCGTAGAAAGAGCATTCCGCTATTCGAACGAGATTAAATTCTCTCGATTTATGCTTAAATAAAATAGAGTATTGCAATGGTGACGATATAAATTCCTGCTTGCAATCGTTGAGCTTAGGAAAGATAAAGATGGTGGTAAAGTATGGAAGAATGACGCGAAGGTCTTGCATGAAATAAATTGAAATTACGTCTTGTGCGTTCGTTCGGTCAGGAAATATATTTTTAGCGATAATGCTCGCTACTTTTGAGCGCTATGTATAGCGTAGTACAGTGTGACAGGAACATGAGTTCTAAACCTGCATTAAAAACGTGTGTACATATTATCGTATTATTTATGTCATTCTATCCACTTTGAACATTTTAGTTTGCAACGCGAGTAATTTTCTGATGCGATTATAAAAAATTCCAAGAGCACAGAATGAAAGAGGAATAAATGAAACGAGCATTTACATTTTACTGAAAATTGAAATTACATCTGCTTCCATGAATGTAATTTTCCTCTCAAATATCTTATGAAATTTACAAGGCATTCGTAAATAAATTGTTTGCTTAAAATTTGGGCATCTCTTACTGTCTCTAGAAATTAACTTTAGAACAAACCAGTTAAAGTTATTACGTTAGGGCAAATGTAATTTCTTTCCTACGCGTTTGACGAAATTGTTTTTAAAGAATTAAAATGGAATAATCTCAACATTTTAACAAGAAATGCATTATCATATCGTATAGTAAAATATTTACATTTTAATATTATTGAATATATTTACACCTAAATGTCAATTTTAACACTGCGTATTATGAATATTTTGATCACGGAATATTTGTGAATATTGATGTTTACGATATAATGTAAACTTATAAAATCTACCACCTAATTGCAACAACATTCTATATTTCATGCGAGCAGTTTTACGATAAAAACTTGATTCTAATTAATTAGTGTGTAAATGCTATAATAAATACAATGTTATTTAAATACTTTTTATAGCCGTATTCTTCGATATCTCCACAACGAACATCAAACTTCATAAAACGCTAAAATCCCGATACTCTAGGAACAAAGTTGCAAAAAAGCCTGTCTAATGAAACTTTCTATCCTAAGACCACAGACTCAACATCCACGTATAATACGAGCTACGTTCATCCAATGATTTAACATCACAATTAAACGTTCTATTCGCCCACGACCCACGCTTTGTGTCAGGAAAATGATTGTTTTCTCGCAAGAAATGAGTTTCTGCGCCTTCGTCACGGGTACAGACACCGTGGATTTCCGTCACGTTCAACCGGAAATGACACTGCTAACTCGAAAGGACACCTTTCTTCGTCGGAACCAGTTAACCTCGTGTCGATCTTCCGCTTGACACCTGCGCGTCTAGTTAACATTTTTCCTCGGTTCTCGTTAATTCGCGAACAAATTCCGCAGCGGTTGTTCACTTTGCTCGAAGAACATACGATGCGGTAAATTATTGATACTCGAATTCCAGTTTCAGTTGCGCTACTATGTTAGCTGGCAACGAGAACGTTCCGCGACATGCGTTCCTTTCGTGGAAAACGACCCAGAGATCGATCGTATAGGCGAAGAAGAACGTATCCGTTCAGGTATCCGGTCGGGATCGTCGCTAGATCGAGTTGCTGTCTCCCCCTTCGTCTACAGTCTACGACCTACGACTAAGACTACCGGTTCTCCTCCTCTCTTTCCCAGACGAAACCACGCTTCCTCTACGCTCGTTCACCGACGATTAACCCCAGCACGCTTTTCCTTCTCACGAATTGTTTTACAACGTGTGCAACCGTGCACGATCAGCGGGTTGACTCTTAGATGTATAAAATGGTCGGATAATGGATCTGGCAGAAAATACAGCAATCACTTTTTTCACAAGGAAATACTTGTTATCAACAGGCATTTTGTTCGGACAACAGAATATTCGAATAGTGGAAAAATAAGTAATATATATATGTACATATGTATAGAATGCATAAAAGTTTAATAGATTTGTTGACAAAATATCTTATAATATGCAGCGATCACTTGAGTAATAACGAGATTACGATCAAGTACGTAATTAAAGGGCAGCAACGGAAATTTGTTATGAAAATTTGACAGCCAAACTGCATACAGAATAATTTTCGACAGGATACAACAACGCATTGTATTGCAACGACTTCAAGCTGAAACCGAGTTACAAGTTGCCAAGCCACGAATTTGAAACGCTAATTCCCCTCCATGGTACGTAGCAATCCAGAATGCAAGTATTCCATTAGTTATTAATTCTAGATAATTCTGAGAAACTGCATTGTCCCGTAGAATATGAAATAATCGTGAAATATCAACCAATTTTTAACCTAAAATATAGTGCAAAATCTACTGTAAAGTGTAAACTACCACTATTTTTTAAATTCTACGATTTCCATGCACCAATGTTATCGTGGTTTTGAGATGCATTCGAAACAGAAATTTATATCGTACAACAGCAATAATTATAAATATAAAAGATATATAATATGACGTTTCAAAACCGAGTATGCAACCGAGTTGATAAATCCAAACGAGTAGGAGAGAATAAATTGGAGAATATACATATTCGAGCCGAGTCTTCGTATATCTAATTTGTCCAACGATACGTTCAATCGTATTTCATTCACTTATCTGCCTTGCAATGTTCAAATAAAAAGTCGATGAAAACATTCTCGAATCTGTTAAATACACAAAACAGATAAAAGAGACGAAATCAAACAATTCGCATCAACCAAGTCTAAATAATTGAAATAACCGGATTCAGTTAGAAGTTGCGAAAAATTCAAGTCGAAGCAAAGCTGGTTTCCTCGAAAACTTTCGAGACTCGACGAAACTCAAAGATTTATCGCGTTCTTCGAGGCGTTCAACGTACGGGACGATCAGAGGAAACTTCGAGGGAACGTTATTAAAAAGCGGCGGAACTGGTTTGAAAAAGCGGCAAAAAAAACAGTAAAAGGATTTTCGTCCGCGAGATGCCTCGTTTATCTGCGATCACGCGGAACAACGTCGATATCTCGCGGAGATGATAAAAAGTGAGTAAAACCGCGCGATTTCACCGCTCGTTCGCTCTTGTCTGCCCTGAATTCGTCGGCGACCTCGGTCAGATCGCCCCGCACTGATTAAACACAGCGTGCCGAGGAACCAGCGAAAACAGCCAACGATGCAATATCCACGATGTAATGCAACATCTGAAATCTGAATAATCGAGGCGGCGCGCCGTCAAGAGAAAACTTGTATATTCTTCGCGTGTCTTATGAGTCATACAGGAAAGCACCCGTGGATTTATTCACGATTAACTGTGCGAAAGAGCCTGGGAGCTGTACACCGAGCAACTATATCGAGAGCACTTTGTAAAATTCCTTTCCGCAAAAATAACTGACGGCTACACGAAATTCCACTTTCTAAATAATTTGCTTGATGGGATTTCAATACGACATAACTAAAAACGAAACACACGATAGGTCTAAAAACGTAAGTCTCGCTTTCCTGTAAAAAATAGGTTTCACTTATTGCGTGCTTCTCTTCTAATCTTCAGAGTGACTGCTGCTTCAAAGAATTGAAAGAACGTGATTTTCTTTCTAGCATTTTCTTTCTAGTAATGAATTTTGTGGAGCGTGGAGCGTGGATTGGTCTTGTGGAGTTGAGTCTACTGATAAATATTTGAAAAATATTGCATATTTAGAAATGTTCAAAAATATGCAAACATATACCATTCGGCTATTTCTTGGATTTGCAATTCGAATAGGGCATCTCATTCCTGTTACGTATCTTTTTCCGAAAAAATTACTTTTGAACACGAAGCATAAAGCTTCTGTGCAGTCTATTCGGTGAATAGAAAATTATGAATCTCAAAAGCTTTGAAGCGAAGTGCGGAACTTTATGAAGATAACATAAAATCAGAGATATGATAAAAAGGATGGCAGAAAGGTAAATGATATTTTGTTCGACTATGGAGAAAAGGAAAATTCAAATTCACGTATTTTGTTGCATTCAACGCAGAAAAAGTGGGTTCGGATCGTGTTACATTATCTACTTGGAAACCTCGTTCCATTTTACATTATTAACCTAAATATTACGCGACCCCGTTTTCTCTGAATTGAATAACTCGGTAACACATCAGCATAAAACACGTGTAGATACTTGGCAAAAGGAAAAAATTAAGACGAATAATTTCATAGCTAATGATTAAAACATAAATGATATCGTTAATCAGTCAATTGCTTTGCATGTTTTTATGATACAAAATAGCGCAAATTTTCTTTATGCAATATGTACAATCGATAATGTAAATACGATTTTTAAATCAAGGTACTTTATAAATATTTACAAACCCGCGCTAGCGGTAAAAATACAGTTTCTCCCTTTTCCTTCTTTATTTTCTTTTTTTTTTTTTTTTTTTTTGTTACGTATATGTATATACAATGCGACAAGTTTTTAAAGCCCCATTCCCTTTTTTATTTGTAGTAAAAGTGTTTCATTCTAACTGTAGCTTGGCATAGAACATAACTATAACTTGGCAACAAAAATAAAAAGATATGAAAGGAAGATAAGAACAATTTAACGATATAAAATAGAACATAATGTATTTACATTTCTGAAATATTCAGTAAATGTTATAAAAGTTTCGAATTTTATATCGTCGTTCAAAAGGTTTATCGCGTCATCTTACAAACGAGATATAAACTATATCTAGTTTTACACACTTGTTCCACGTAAATTGCTTTCAAGTTATAATTTCTATAATGAGAGCTATGAACTTTAAAGTTATAATAATGCAGTAAGCTATCATCTTCGCCTAAAAACTATAATAATACCGTAATTAACGAACTCCCTAATGCTACGTACAAAAAGAAAATCAGTTGATTTTCCAAAACCAGTTGGTCAACTTCAGCTGGAAATTTTAGTAAATCAATACGCAATTAGTAAATAGTGAACTTTTTAATTGATTATATTCTTTCGTTATTTTAAATAATTACGAAATTAAATATCGAATAAACTTTTTCCTTCTAAGAAAAGATTTAATCGAATTAAGTTTAACTAAATGTAACTATAGCGAATATAGTTTTCATTTTCCCTTTCTTTCTTCTTCGCTCTAACAATCTTATAGAATCGCAGTTTTGTTTCAACATTGCAACATTGTTCCAATTACATCACCGAAATTTTCCATACAATTTTTAGAAACTAAAAAAATGGAACGAAAAGAGACAATACATACTTTTGCTCCATGTAACTCGTTTAACAAGTTTTTGGAAAAAACTGAAACAACCGCGATAACTAACTCAACATTACAATTCAGATTTTTGCATTTTTAATTTTATACTTTCTATCTATTATGAACTTTTAACAAGCATCAAACTAGAACAGAAATAACAACAATGAGTACATAAACTAAGGGAAAAACAAGAAAAAAACTAGACAATAGGCTTTTCGAAAATTACTTTCAACACCTGCATGCCAACAAATCTGTAATAAGTTTCGAACTATATTTGATCATAATGAAAAAAGCTTCTGAAGATTTCATGCTGTTTGATTTTCGTTTTTTTTTATAAACAAATTGAATTTCTTTAAAATAAATCTGCTTCTGAATTATTTGAAATAAATTCCATACAAAACTTCATAGAAAAAGACAAATTTCGTAATTTTTTAGTACATTTTTACTTTTCGACGATGCTTTAAATCAAAATGAATGGCGTCTCCCGATATCGAGCTGATGAAATTGCGTTAAGTCAATTACGACGGCGCCCTTTGTGCGTCATCGTGCCATTTACGAACGATTCAGTATGGCGAAATGGAGCGCGAAAGGTTTCTTTGAAAAAAAAAAAAAAAAAACTGAGAATTTCACGATTTCAACTCCGATGGCACAGGGTTTAGTTTTACAAAACGGCTTGATCGAGCGAGGTGATCGAACACGCAATGATTTTTGATGATTAAACGCGTCCGAAACGCCCTTTGAAACTCGAACACTTGAACGTTCCTTGGCTATGTATAGAGATCGCTTTGACATACTTGTTAAAAGCAATCCTTTTTCTCTCTCCATCCATCGAGAATAACGAGACGAACTCTTTTAACTTTGCTTCGACAACCAGGCTTCCTATGTTCGAAAAAAAAAAAAAAAAAAGAAAAAGAGGAAGAGAAGAAAAAATAAAAATCAACTAAGAGCTCGTTGAAAATCGTATCGTGGCTCCGAAGTCTCTTTCTTTTTCTCTCTCACTCGTCAAACGCTTTTCCCAAATAAATTCAGTTAAAACAGCTTCAGGATTTTCTATAAGCGGGTTTGTGGGGTAGAAAACGTTACACGTATGTACGTATATGGAAACGTTCAGCAGACCAATTCGCTCTGTTCCAACCAAATCGATATTATACCATCGTAACAAAGATATTTATTACAAATGCTTGTCGTATACGCTTTTGATGATCGCCAGCTTGCTGCATCGCAAATATACAAATGAATTTTACTCATGCTTAAATCATGATGCAGCATGCTTCTAACATACGAGTTTTCGCTAAAAGTATTTAATGTGGAAATCCTGTTGACAAATGTTTTTATCATATTATTCGACTGCTTTCTCGTTTTTTCTCTCTTTTTTTTTTTTAATTGAACGTGAGAACACAGCGCAACATATTATCAGAAATATAATCGAAGCCCGGACTACAAATATGTCATACAATCATCGTGAAAGTTCAAAATTTGAAATAAAAACGTTGTACGCAGAAGTACGATGATTTGTTACGCTTTAAGGTACAGAATGCAATGCAACGTTCGTTCTATTCCAGCGGGAAATAGAATTTAATTTCCATACGAAGCGAACTTAAATAAAGCGCAACAAAATGAAGCTACGTATCAATGTACATGCTTATTTCTCCGAACAAACATAGACTAAACTTAAGGGTATAAACCCACTTCGAAAATATCATGACTGCAAGGAATGGCTACGTGCCAATTGGACGTTTATTTGATAGCTGCATCTGTTCGATGTTCGAATTGATATCAAGGGAATCCGGAACGTCGTCGAAACCGTTACTCTTCCGTGCTCGGGAAAACGCTTTCAGACAACCTGTTCCAGAAATTACGAGGACAATTCCTCCGTTAACGAAGTCATTGCGGAAATTTACTCTTTCCAAAGAGTAATCTATCACCGGATTTTATCTCGTAACGAGACTGGTCGTCCAACACTAGCGAACTATTCTCGACAAGATTCTGTATCGAATTTGTTTTCTAGTTATTATACATTGCATTTGATCGTGATATGTATATATGTTATACGTTCTTTTTTTTTTCTTTTTATCATTTTTGCTTTTCATCTGTACCGATACACGTATTACCTTTGCCCTGAAGAAACCATTTGTGCCTAAATGCTGCTTAGACTTCTTTTCCACATAATCTTTATTTCACAAGATTTTTTAGAGAAAAGAAACGTTTTAATACATCGATGTTACTGCTGTTGTTAGCCCTGTAACAATTAAAGTTGTTCCACGCGAAACATACTCGAAGTACCAAAACCGAAAGACACAGTTCCGATAATATTTCACAGACGTTGTTCTACTTTCTTCGCGACGTTCGAACATACGTAGCTTGTCAGCTTAGCTAGCAGTGAAAAATAGCGTAGTACTAAATAAAACCGACGTTACACCTACTGCATTCATAAATCACGTAGCCTGTACAATGTAACAAAAAACTGGTCAAACGAAATACAAATCAAGTCTTTCGTAGTCATTTACAGACAAACGCGCGAGCGAGAAACACGCCCGCTGCAATATATTTAGATATATATATATATATATATATCGTTTACAAACGATAACATTAGTATCAAATGAAATTATATCGAACAGAGTCATCCTATTTGCCTCTGAAGCGTCGATTTCTTCACGCTTCAAGAACTACGGAGTGGCAGATCGTGATGCGTCTAATTCGACGAACAATTGCAGTTCGGGAAAGCGAAACGTGCTCGTTATTCCGCGAGAACAGAAAGATAAACAAAGATAGAGACCAATAAATCATTGGTATCGAAAGAAACATCGTGGATCTGTCACTGGCTATTGTAATTCCAGTAATTAAGAGAAAATTAAAGGCTGTTAAGTCGCAGAGCTGCAATAAGACACGGAGAATGAGAAACGAATCGACAGACGCAGTGCACCGAGAGAACGAGCAAAACGTCGCATCGGAGCGAAAATGAAGTGAGATGAAACGAAGTAATTAAGATAAAATCGGTCAGGCGAGTCGGATACGTGCACCAAGGATAGGACGAGAGTATAATAAAGGTACGTCGGGTACGTGACAGTAAATACGAATTAACCCTGCGTCTCCTTCCTTCTACTGGATGGTTTCCAGAGTTAGAAACGAAAAACGGCGCGAACAAGTATTTCAGCAGAATGCAAACGATGATTAACAACTGCGAGAGCCACCAACGTTTCAGGAATCTTTAAAATGTTCCACAAGCTGAATTTTTTACATAAATTACTACTGTTACCGAATTATTCATCACGTTCATTATTACAATCAACTATTACTTAATACGTTCAAATAAATGAAATTCCACGGAATTTTAAATGTTAATCGTTAATTATATCAACCAAACAGTTCGTACGTAATTTATGGACAAAGTAGTTGAATGAATAAAGTAAACGGAGCGTAATTTATAGTTGACAATTGTAGAATATTACGGTAATATCGAGCGTACATCACATGCTTCATTACACATAAATGGAATGAAAGGTAGCTTAATTACAATTGCAGCGAAATGTTTGAAATTCTTAAGTACTTTAAATTTAAACGACTGGAATTTGATATTTAACTGCACGGAATTTTAATAAGCCAAACGATCAAAACGATTCATATGCTGCTAATCGTAATTACGAAATATTAATAGAGTTTCCTAAATATCTTGTATCTAACTGATGATTTAATTTCAACAAACGCATCACCGATGTTCGCGCAAAAATATAAAATATCTCGATCGACTAAAATATTTCAAACGTATAATAAGTTACGATATAAATATTCCGAACAACAATGAAGGTTTTGTAAAAGAATAGAAATATGATATACGATGTTCTACGATAATTCTATAACAAGAAGTACAAATTTTCTATTATCATTTCCTTTTTCCAAATATGTGTACAATGTTCTTTTAACTATCATTCAGAGAAGAATGGTTGTCAAGATCGGGTCATTATTCTATCTTCTTTACCATACAAACACTCGTCACAGAAAGGCCATATGTTTTCAATTCTTTCCGCACGTAGATATTCTTAACGTATTTTTGTTAATGCAAAAAGCCGACAACTTGCCGCAAGTAGTTAAATTCAAGGACGAGAAAATAACGATAAAGATAATGATATTTGCTCAGCTGTTGCCAACCGCGAGGCACGAAAAAGCTGTTTACCGGAAAGTCCACATTCTGCACATTTTCTTTCACGGAAATTGCGAATTCACAACGTACTTCTCAACGAGGAACGATTACTATCGTGTACATTGACGAAATTAACACGCTGGTCTTTTAAGCACGTGTAATCGTCGAGACAACATATAGAAACGCGCGAAAAATATTATAATCGTTGCTTTATGCTCGTTTAAAAATCATACACTCGTGTCCCATCAGTATCCAGAGATAAGATGCATACCAAATAACTGTACACATAGATGCTAAGTAAAAGCTGGCACGTAGCTAGCGAATTGATCGTCCTCTTTCGAGCATCATTCATTGTATTCTTAATTACCAGTTGCCATAAACTGCGACCTTGAATGTCTAGTCATCATCGTAAATGAATCAGTTACCATAAATGTTTTCTCGTTTGTCGGTAGTTTTGTTGGCAGAAAAAAGAAGAAAAAAGATCAAATAGCATCGCGATGAAGGAATTTTGTGGGCATGTATTAAAAATACGGGATTGGCAGACCTTTAAATTTAAGAGGATTAAAATCTGTAGAACTGTGGAATTCAGTCGAAGCTTAATTCGCGTTAAAATGTTCCTTTTGTAATCTTTTTTAAAGATAGATTAAAATTACGAACTTGCTCAAACATTTTGCGAACGCGATTTCTCTCACTGCAGTTGCGTAGATGAAACGGAAGGTAAAGAACAAAATGAATAACGAGTCCTCGTGAAAGCGGGAGTTAAGCGAGTCATGATTTACATCTTTTTATATTTGTCTTGTGTAATCGTTTCCTTTAAACAGCTAATTAAAAACGCGTGTTTCTCGTGACAACGGTTTCCATTCTTACTTATTCCTTCTATTTCATTCATTCATTGTGATACCAATATCAATATTGGTACTAAAAATATTTTACATCGCTCTAAATGAATTCGGTAATTAAGATAATACTTCTTCCACGTGTTTCAGAATATTTTATTCGTTTATCTCATCAGCGTTAGAATCACATTGCGTTTATTTAAAAAAAAAAAAACAGTGAAAATAGTTACTGCACAAAACGCGAACAAAGTTTACACTTCCTTCATTTATTTTTCACGTTCGCTGACGTATACTCGTAAAAATAAACACCGCCTTTATTTTCAACAGAACAACGATCAGTTGAAACCCTACCTTATTTTGCAATTCAGAAGATCAATAGCCGCCCCGTATTCAGAACTTAAACACGTATTCCAATTTTCTGGAAGCTAGTCTTCTCTTATTCCAACCTACGTAACAACCACTTTCGTAAAACTGATTAAACTCGCAAGTTTCTCGTGATACCGAGCTACTGGTCCCGTAGCCCTTATTCCCTTTATTCATTTTATACTTCCTTCATCCTCCGTCCCAATATTTTCGGATTCGGAAAGATCGAGAGACTTCGAGGAATAGTAAAATGTAAACGTTTTCTGGGAGATGCTTAACTCTTTAATCGCCAACGTTGCGTAAAGATAATAACGCGGTTGCAATATTTTTCAGTCAATTCATCGAATTTCGTTTCTGTGACTACGATAAAAAATCTCCAAGGATTCGTTTCATATCTGTTTCTATCGTCGATCATTACGTTTCGTGGAAAATATTTGGTTTATTATAAACGAGGAATAAATTTCGAGAACGATGGTGTTCGAAAAATATGAAAGCTGCTGTTTTATTCAGCCGAAAAGTTGGTTGAAAGCATGCCAAGAAGTTACCAAACTATCGCTAATGGAGAAGAGATTGAACCTACTATGAAAATGATATTAGCTTTTTTTATACGTATATACTTCAGAACTACATGTTTTACACGATGAATTAATTTTCGTAGAGAGATATTACATCAACGATATTACAAATACAATCAACTTGTATAATCGTCTGAAATTGATTTACTATTTACTCTTTAAATCGATTACTGTCAGACTGAATTCCGTTGGTATTTTATCTTATTTGGACATTTTCGGTGACTGATCTTGCTACTGATCTGCATTTGATATCTCGCTCGTTCTAATTTCTATCGATATAACAGAGATAATTACATAGTACAAATATTTATTTATTTATTTATTTACATAGTACAAATATTTCAGTAAGGTTGCAGTTTTATAAATAACTGGCATGCTTTAAACAGAAAAATTCTGGAAGATATTTGTAACGTATCATATTTGCTCTATTTTTTAATTTATAGAATTTTCGAATGTGGCTTCCAAACTACTCATATATTAAATTGCATTACTATCGAATAAATTTAAATGAAAGTATAAAATTCAGCAAAATCCAGTAGGTTCATAAACTCTTAATAACTAAAGAGAGCCAGAATTGTACAAAAAAATGTTCAATATTTCGGTTATAAAATGAAGTTCCCAAAGAAAATGATTATTTGAACGCATTGTAATTTAATGCACGAAACAAACTTTTGTTAGCTGGGATATAAGTATGTCACGTTTCAAATTGTATTCGCGAAGAGTCCTCGAATTTTTCACACGCTGCAGCATAAAAAAAGAAGAGAAAGGCAGGTACCACGCCTTTCAGACACGCAGTAGAAATGATCGGAACTCGTTCTCTCATTTTTCAGACGGAACAATACGCTAATTATAGATATGAATCTTCAAGGAAAAGCAACGTCTGTTCGACGGAAAACGTGTGACAAATTTTCGATGATACGTTTTAGCGGCGAGGTCTACGAGAGCTCGAAAGAAACTGTTCTTCATCCCAATTAGAGAAGGGTTCAGAAACATCGATACTTTGTCGGCTGTTACCGTTCAGTTCGTTTACTCCATGAGAATATTAATGACTCGACGATGGTATTCATACATGCACGGTATGTGATGTAATTTCTCTTTCGTATATACTTTCGTAAATAACTCGATAAATAAATGCAATCAATACGTCGATAGTAACAAATATATCAATGGGTTAAAAACAGATGAAAAATCTAAAGAACTAAAAAAGATGTGTATACGAATCGTTATTGCAAATACTGTAATGTAATTTTTATATATTTCGATTAAATTCATCCTTCCTAGTAGCAGAATATTTCTTCTTTCCGGATTTTATCACACGGGCTCTGAATCAGCGTAGGTCCGAGTCGTCGAACCGAAACTCGTAGCTGAAAAATCGCCAGAAACGACGACGCATTGGAATGCCCCTGTCCAGTGCAGATCGATCTCTTTTTAACCACGTCGCGCGTCGCTTCGAAAAAGGCAGTGCATCCCTTGACGAGTTCATTTGCATAAAAAAATAAGCACAACCATGATGTATCGTTTTGTTTTTCTCTTATTCCTTGTATGGTATATCGTATTATTAATATAATTCTATACAACGGCAGATTGCCGTGACGATATATTGCAGTGTTTGCGATTACTTACCGATAAAGAGAAATTTGACGCATAACTTTTTAAAAGATAATCATTTTTTAGCAGCCTGATAAAGAAATCGACTGAGATAAAAATGTCCGATCGCGACACTTGTTAGTGATATTTTAATGAAAATACTACAAGTATGCGACTTTATTTAAAAATTAAGAAGAATAATTAACTTTATCGATGTACAATTTAAATAGTTAATTTAAATATTAATTTTTCAAAATTTGTTTCTAGAAAATTGTCCAGGAAACTACGGATTAGATATAACAATTAAATTATAATTCAATTACATAAATTCAATTAACTATAATATTATAATATAATTGTCTCATTATATAAACACAATACAAATAAATCGTCGTACATACTAGTGACTTTATTATAAAAAAAGAAAAAGATCAGAAACAAAATATTCTGATGGAAGTAATTTTTCTTCCTCGTCTAAATCTTTTTACACGATCAGGAAAATGTCTAGCAAAGTCATAAATAATTCCCGATCCCTCGTATTCGTTTCTTTTCGACTAAAACTTTAAAGCACGATTCATTACGCGTATTCCCGAATGCGTTTACATATTGGATTTATTACAAGGAACCAACATTAAAGTTTTTTAATCCTTCAAATCCCAATTTATCACCCAAAAAACACCTAAACATATTTACTTTATGAGGGAAAAAGTGTTTGGAAAAATTGTGATAGCAACAGCGAAAAATCATTCTTTATCTGAACGAAACGTTATATATATTTATTTATTTATTAATATATATATATTAAGTATTATATTTAAGTATTATATTTATAGATTTGTAGATTTCTGATTTTAAGGGCAGTTTACTTAAAAAGATAAGCGGCACTGCTTTAATTAAACCACTGAATAGAAATAGACCAAAGAACTGAGATACTTATGAACGTTGCTGTAACTAGACCAAAATATCACACTCGCATTCAAGCCACAGATCTCATTCCCAAATCGTTCGAGGATAGATAAATCTCAATGGAATGGCAAAGGGAGAGAGGAGCGCGTGGTTCGATTTTTAAAGAGTCGAATACAGGAGAAGTTCCTTAAGTGTCGAATATCATTGCTATGGGGATAGAGGACCCGATGCGTTTGACGAACGAAACGAAACGAACGTACAACTAGCCAGGAGAGGAACCTGAAAAATGCCAGGAGATCGAGAAAGTATGCGGCACACGGGGGAAGCGCGAGTTCGTATCGAAAGCTCGCCTCGTACCTTGACGTCGAGCGGAATGGAAGCGGCGGCTTCAGTCGCTCGCGAACTTCCACCGTGAAAGCTTCTCCCCGTGTGTTCGTCCGCTTCTGATCAGTGTCTCAGACACAGAGAAATCGAGAACGCGCCAACACAGAAAAAAAAGATTAGAATTATCGTGATCGAGAATCGTTTAGGTCGTGAATTTTTATGAAAATTTCGTTCGAATTGACAAAGACATCAAGTGGATCTTGATGAGTGAATCAATGTGTAACTTGTGAACGAGGATGAGGACGACTCTGTTTGCACCGTTTTGCTTGTTCATCGACGAATTCGGCGAATAAATCAACGACAGAGCAGGTGGAAACCATGCGGAGGTGTTTGCTTCTGGTTCTTTGTGCCGCAGGTAATGAGTTTCGCCAATGAATCGACCGATTTTAATTCAACGCCTGTGATTTACGCGAGAAATATCAAGTGAAAGGAGACTAAAAAGATTGACGAGGGAAGAAATACATTTTTTCCACCTTCGGTTTAGTTTCAATTGTATTTCATTCCGGTAGAAATGTCTATCTCAATGTTGCTTATGAGTGAAAAGCGTGAACGTTTATCAAAAAACTTATGCACACACGCGGGCTTTTCTCTTAGAAATAAATTTACGGAGTGCGTTTACGAGTCGTCGTCGTGAAAGCTTTCTGCGACTGGATCCTTTGAGGAAAGCTTTAGAGAACAAACCATGAGAGGAATAGAATTAATTATCAAATTGCAAGGTAAAGCGAAATACGAAAGAAAGGTTCCTCTGTGTTTATAGAGCTAGTATAAACATAAAAGAGATCGCTGGATAAAACGAACATGATAATTATATATGTCGATACTCGTTTAACACACCTATCGAAAAAATTCCATTAAAACGGCACATTCGCCTTTAGCATTGAAATAAATAAAATAAAATAAAACTTCGTTTGATGGAATAAGAATAAAAAATGAAACAATAAAAACATATAACGCTCAGATACCACTATAAATTAAATTAAAAAGCCGTATAGTACCGATATATCGAATCGAGAAAGAAAGAAGAAGCGTATCTTAAGAAAGATTTCGAAAACAGAGAATAACGAAAACATTGTAAATAACTTCATTCACTATTGTAGAAGCTAGCCATTTATTTATAACTTAGATCATTCACCTCAAGAATTTTGTTGACACGTACGAATAGAAACAACTCCACTGCACGGTGAGAAACGAGTGCCGGTTCGGTCCATCCTATTTTTCTTCCACCACGGAAGATTAAAAATTTATAACATGGGACGTTCCCTTACAGTACATTTCCTCCTTTTCTATTTTCTACTATTTTCTCCCTAGAACTCGTATAAAGAAAGGAGAAAAAAAATATGTGGAAACGTTGCCAACGTCGGACATTGATACGAGCATAATGAAACGTTATAACAGAACGATTTACAAACTTCAACTGATGCAATATGCAAGTCATTAAATACAAAAGGATGTATCTACCAAATGCAAATATCGATTGGTTACGCACTTGTGAGTACGAAAAAATTCATTACTAATGGCGCCTTTAAGCGAAACTAGGAGACTCGATAACGCTACTCGAGATTTCTATCTTTCTTACCTACTATTATCCGAAGAACTCGACATAACAAAGAAGAAGCGACGATACAATCAATGTCACGATGCACACCATTTAATACCAGAGGATAGACAAATATGCACGTTCGTGATTAGATTTTTTTTCTCGCTTTAAACTACATAATAATAACAATTAATAATTAACTTCTACGTATAAGATTAGGAAAATTAAATTTCGATTAAATGTCTTTTCAAAACAAAATCTTTAACTTTTCTAAATGATACCGTATCGACATATTATATTGATAAATATTAAAAATAAGTTTCAATATGCAATCTATATTTATCTTCGAAATCTTTAATGAAAATAGTAATATTCATATTTAAGATGTAAGGTAAATAATAAGGTGAATAGTTGAAGCTAAAATATTAAATTCTTTATCGTTATGTAATGTAATGTAGGGCTAATAAAAATAAGGCCACATATACCATTGAATACCTAGATGCCCGAAGTGAATAGATCGGCCATCTATTTTTGTTAGAGAGTACACGAATCTTTAGTCAGAAGACCACACACAACGGTATTAAATCACACCGTAAATGTGTCGCAAAACTAGAATAACCATAAGAAAGTGTTCACTGCCAAAACTGCAGAATAATGGATTACGTAAGTATCGGTTTTTCACCACCTTTTATTCGATCTAGTTAACTTGGATCGAATTAACTTTGAACGGATTAAATTCACGAACGCGGTTATTATTGGAGATATCTGTACAAGATCAATGAATTAATACCAGTGATAAAATAAGTATAAATTTTATCATTAATAACATCAATATTCGCCATGATCTTCTATAAACATATAACGAAACCATTTTTATTTTTGTGCTTAATGGAAAAAACCAAATCCCAAAAAAATACTTACATAAGTGAATTATATGCAGTGTTAGCAAGTTATAATGATTATACGTTTCATCTACTAGTAATGACTTTAAACATGACGAATACAATCCCCAACTATATTTCATAAAAATAGTCTTTTTACTAAAGTATGCCATGAAAGAAAGATTATATACATGATTGATACTAGATTATTAAATTATAATTACACCAGTTAATCTAAACGTCTGTTATTTTAAAGACTAGCAAAAGAGATACATACACGAGACACTTGTTGATCGGCCGTAGTGAAACAAATCGGCCGCTGTAGCTAAAATATACAAGCAATATGAAACAATTACGCAGAGCACATGTAAAGTTAGCCTTGTGCTAGATGTAACTCGTCAATGAAAGAAAAAATTGTGGACACACGTGTTATCCATGAGTGCAACATACGCATCGATGAACATGATTCTTACGTAGATAAAGGTACAGCTTATGTACGTGCTGATTAAAAGTTCAGACGCAATTATGACTGAATAACAGTTATAGACGTTCGTATTAATTATCAATGTTCATGACATAACACGATGATATCAAAGTCCGGCGTACAGTATTTAATTACACCTTATTAAATGGCGGATTTCTAGAAACATAGTCTCGGTATCTATCGTTCGTTTAAGTACAAGCACATTTTCAAAGTCAGTCACCGATTTGGGTTAAAGCAAGTTTGCATCGCATGGCTCTGCTGATATGCGAATATTGACAATAGATAAAACAGCTGACATATATACGTGCTATGTGGTTGTATAATTTCGATAATACTCGTTTAAGATAATGTTAGCCTAGTAAATTTTTCGAGTCATGTATAAGGATCAAGTATAACCATCTTTTCATTTTCCTCACGTTTTGATTTTAATTTTCGTCACGTTTTGCAACGGCCAAGTATGTAATTAAAGTTAAATTTGATTTTCCAATTAACAGAGAACTGTTTTTGTCATATGTATGATCTCTCTCACGGATTTACAGATTAAATATGAACAATTAGCCGAATAATTTACTCGCTATTCAAACTAATCAGATGATCTCATCCTTAAATAATTAATCAGATTTAAGAAACGAAAATATTGGAAACCTTAACAAAAGGAGCCACTTCTATAGTCCGTTACGTCATCACATACCTCAACAAGATTATGAACCTTGGTAGCTGTTCCTCTCAAATATTTGTAATCGTTACATTAGACACGTCGAATTAACAAGGATTTTACACGTGAAAGATTCATTCGCATTCATAAAATTTCCAAATTTCAATCAAGTTCCATTCGGACTGCTTTGACATCGCTCGAATTAAATCCTGAACAAATCTCTTTCATCTTCAACATTTATGTATAAAAATGAAAGATATCTAATTGGTAGAGGAATGGAATCTTAAAAACTCGAAATTTGCTATCAATCAGAAACGTATGACTAAAAAGATGCAAACGTTCGTTTCGATTATATCGACCATTAATTTGTCATAATACAACTCGGATAAAATGAAAAGTTGTTCGCAATATCTGCTGAAAGGCGGATTTACATTCAATGCGTGTCCTGGGTATACAGAAATATCGGTGAAGCTACATCCGACGCAATTGCGAATGAATACGTGAAAAGATAAAGCTGCAACATTACCGCGGCTGTTTGTCGTTTATGGTTTCCAGCCGGAGAAACAAGCAAACAAAATGTGCTCAACAAACCAAACGTGTTCAGCGGATGGAAACTTTTCCCCGTATAATTCGTGTTCCTACAAACGTTCCCTAAAGTGATAATTTATAGTTGAATATGTTATTCCTACAGAATTAGAAATTACAGAAATTGCGATACATTATCCAAGGTGATTGCAAATATGATACGTGTAAGGGTAATATTACCTATTACTTGGAAAATAAATAACGTGACGTTGCAACTTCAAAAAAATCCCAAACGATTGGTAGATTGCAAATTTTTATGCAAACTAGTATCATTATTGGTACTCATGGAAACGGAACATCTATAAAACATCTACGTTACAGTCAGACGTGAAAGGAATAAGTCTCAAAAAAGAATAAAACTGTCCATAGAACAAGTTTTTCAATGGTCGTAAACCGCGGAAGAATTCTACGAGAATAGCTGGTGCATGATTTAATTAGAGTACTGCAGTTTGAATTCATGAAAACAACTCGATCAACCAGTAACCTATTTCGTCGTGTTAACGTACTCCCGGAGTTCTTCCATGATAATAAACCAAAGAGGAAGATGCACAGTGTAATTGGCACTTCGCATTTCTACCCTAATAATTCCCATGTATGGACGTAATAGCAATGCATCGCATAATTTTCTCGGATGATATCATTCACACTTCGCAGGCCGGACAACATCAAACGCATCCAACTAGGTTAGGAATACTTAGTAATACACGGAAGTTTAACTGATGTTTGATACTTGAGCACGGACGGCGTAAGAATCTTTAGAAGAAAACTTTCAAACTTGCATCTTTAAAGTACATATAATGGTTATTTCCTTCTATAAAAAGTTATCGTTATAAACATCTTTAACGTAAAATGATTCTTTAAGCAAAAATTGAAACGAAAAATTACGCATATAAATAACAAGTCTTTTTTATTTTTCTCAAATTCGAGAAATTTTCTAATGATTGAAAAATACGATTCGGTCGCAAATGTTAAAGAGAACGCAGTGAGATTAACACATTCCCTGCGGAATTCGGTCGTAATCGACTTATGTCTATCATCGGTGTAAATTATAGTGTCATATATATCTCTTAAGATAGATTGTCACAGCTATTAATAAATACCAAAGACTATTAACCTTTTTAGCTGTAGCAGTCGTTATATCACGTGTATTCAATTTCACACGGTAATTAGCTATATCTAAACCACCGACAAATAAGCTTCTCCGCGTTTTTGCTATCAAACAGCAATACAAATAATCTTTTGCAATTATCGTACCATACATATATCGACATCCTTCGACATGCTTCGTCTTATAATTGAAAGAAAGAGCAGAGACTTAAAAACAAGTTTAAAATTAAAATTGGAAAAATGGATTTTTTAAACAATTTCCTAATCGGTATCTGTATAAACGAGGACATTATTATACAGCAATCATTATCACCTTGTTTGTGTAACAAATCTCAATTTTATGACCAGTCATGTCCTTTTAGAACGTCACGATCACTAAATTATTTTCATATATGTAATGTATATAACTCCATCTGTATAATTGTGCCTATTCATGCGTAAAAACGGTTTACATAATCGTTAAATTACGCTCAAGGACAAGAGATAGGTATTAAGGATCCGCGACTAAACTGCGTCTGACGTTTTATTCGATTTTCTGCAATTGTTTCCATAAAAGGACAGAGCCACGAGAGACGAAAGAAATTATTGCACGGGGAAGAGAACGGCCGTAACACTGAACTACTTAGTCCCGCCGCATATTACAGCATGCAATCGTATGACGTAATGAATTTGCTATCGCACATTCCTACCTACGTTAAAACCGTGGATATCAATTTTTACCGACGGATAAAACGTACATAAATGTAAGGTATTCGTTTAATACTCGTCACATGCAAAGAAGATGCACCGGGAGAGAAATTTATGTGAACAGTGTGTAGGCGAAACTGTTGAACTGTTGTGTCGTCCCCAAGGATTTCCTTGAACGAGAAATATTCTCGAGATAGAATATGCCATTGCCATTCTACGGAATATGCGAAATTCTCAGCTACAGATGATACGAGAAAAGATAAAATTACGAGAATACTATTTAAATGTTTGAAAATGATTTCTTTTTTCTTCCGTGTTAAAGAGAATATGATAAATGAGATAAGATAATGAAGGCTAGCTAATTATTCTTTACGACTTCATTGTTTTACAGGCATATCAGCAGTAGTGGCACAGCCGTACAATAACAGTATCAATCCAGCAGCCACGAACAGGCTCAGAATCGGCCGACAAAATGAAATCATAAGGCGGTACATGTGCCCTATAGGATTCTTCCGATTGAAAAGATATTGCTATTACTTAAGCGGAGGTACGGCACCTTGGAGAGAGGCCTATTTTCACTGCAAAGATAGAAACGCTACTCTAGCGATTCTCGATAGAAATGGTAAAGATCGAATGCTAAGGAAATACTTGTCGAGCGATCAATTCAGTAAGTAAAACTCGTCTTACAATACAATATTTAATAATAAAAATAAAAAAAGACATATTACCTAATAGATACTTTTCAAACCACTCGTATTATACAATCATAAAGTTATATTTACAATCATAAAAAGATACAAAATATATGATCTTAAATTTGGATGAAATTGGTTAAATATCTAAACTGGTTGAAATATTATATCCCAGCGAAATTAGAGAGATGGATCGGTGGAATATACAATTGGCAGCAAATGGCTTGGGAATGGGGAGTGACCGGGGAGAAAGTGGTGTTCCAAAATTTTGGTTTACCTCAATCTAACCACTCTAAACAACAATATGCATGGCACTGCATCACGATCGATCCCACGTTAAGGTATAAATGGAGCCCACGAAGTTGCGTCGAACGAAAACACTACGTGTGCGAAGTACCAGCTGGACGTATAGGTAACATTCTACTTTCTTGACGCTCGTTTCTAGCTCAAATACTACTTAAACCATCATTCGTCAAGACATTCGTCTTAAAACTAACAAAATTTACACATACAAGAATCATACGATTGTTGAACCTTTTAGCGATTAAGTGGACATCTATAATTAGATACTTTGTTTAAATTATAGTTAGAAGACGTAAAAAAACGATAGATCCCTACGCACCGCAAAACCAAAGATTGAAACCTCGAAAGAAGAGCAAGAAGTACTCGAAAGAACAGAAGAAATCAAACAGACAGAATAAGAAACGAAGTGGATGGAGAAAGAAGCACGCGGAACAATATTCAGATTGGGCACATGGTGTGAATGTAGGTTCAAGGCCACCTAGGTAAGTTCTTTTACCTATAAAATAATAGTAAGTTGTGAAATATACCGTTTGCCAATAGTATACTATTTTGTACATAGAAGACAAGTGGTTTCTCTTAAAGACCGTTACGTTGCCCGGAAAATTCATAGTAAAATTCGAAAAAAATTTGAACGCTATGCATTTTCATAGAATTAACATTTTATTAAATGTATATATCGGTATTTTTATGCATATATCAAACCGTTTGGTATTTGGTATCTGTTCCCACACAAATCCACATTTGAAAATCTAATCTTCAATGTATCAATGAATGTATCAATGATCAATGAGAGATCAATGATGAGATCAATGTATCGTAACTATATTATAGCATAATAGTACATTCGTAATTGTAAACTAAAATTCTAATTGCAGCGTTAAAGGATCATATCCGAGAACAAGAATGCGACATCACTCGAACAGAACTCAACTGAATTACCCACAAGTGGCACAGATGTTGCCTCAAGGACGAGAATACAGTGCATTCGCACCTGATATGCCCAGTAACGGTCCACAAAGTCTAACAGCCGTAAACAACATTTTGCCACAAATCCCGAGCAAGATGAACAACCTAGCGAGCGAAGAAGTTATTTTAAAGCCATAAACAAAGCGCTATTTATTTTAACTCTTTATTTGGTTGCTTTAATCATCGATCATTATTCTTCTAAAAGATCATTTTGTATCTATGTTTCACACACTTTCTTCCATTCTGCATTTTGCTAGAAATTGAATTAATCGAAGCTTTCATTCAGCCAAATAAAGAGTTATAATTTTCGTTTCGTTTCGTTTCGAATTTGTGGATGATGAAGTTATTTAGGCGCTACTAAAGTCGAGCATAGACTGAGATATAATTTATTCGGCTCAAAACAGTCTCTTCTTATGTTCCTCTCTTTCTAAATAGACGTTAGATTCTTGAAGATGTACTTGTCTAGTTAATAACGTTACCTCGAATCGGTAGAGTAATAACTTCAATGTTCGTGTATCGCGTACGATGTGTGTTCAGATTTCATTTTGTATTTTTTTATTTAATTAATCTGCATGAAACGCGGATCGTCCATTAGCGAACTATATTTGCAATGTTAGTTTTTGCTTGTCGCTAAGTATTACGGCATTCGAAGGCATTTATACGAAGAAACAAATTATAAAATGCAAAACTACAATGAAATAAAAGATAGAATTATCTAATTGCAAATGTACTTTTTAAAAATTTGTTTTATTTAAAATAATAACTCGTTGTAGAAAAACTATTTATTCACTTTGTTTTAATTTATTTTTTATTATTAAAAAATGATTCTTACAGAAATAAGTTCTAAAATATTTCTTGGATGAATGCCTTCGGTTTATTGTAGCACGAGAAAGCAATTTAAAACAATGGATTTATTTTTCGCGCTAACTAAATGTTTAAAACCATAGTGCAATCATAGCAGCAGATAATATATCACAAATAGTCAAACTGCTTAAATATCGATAATTGTATGTTGACTATACCTAAATTTTCAAGCATACGTGTATCACTACCAATGGATAATGCACTGACTGCATATCAATGTTACTCAAAAAATATCAGAAAAAAATATATATGCATATAATATTTGATGTTTATCTAGAACGCATTATTTAGTATATGTTATCAGTATATATCGATATAAATTTCCCAAGACTTTTATTTTTTATGCTTTAATTTAATGATATTGTATATACATATAAGTACCGTTAGAATAAAACCTTTTTACGGCCGGAACGTTTCAGGATTTATAAGTTGATAAAAAAGATTATACGTTTAATTATAAGCTAAGTGATTCGAGAAATATTGTGTGATGTACTTAAACATTTATATTTACGTACATTACATTCTTATTTACATATTAATCTGTATTTGTACAATGTTACTTCAAAATTAAAAAACCCATTCGCCATTAAGTTGCATAATACTTGAAACTCCACGATTAATTCGTGAAGAATTAAGTTTTGTTTACAAAATACCCAAATTATTGAAACATATCTTCTACATTTAACATGATGTACATTACGTCAATAAAAATTCTATGTCAAATCATCACTATGAAATTTAATTTTTAGCCTAAAGTGTGATAGTAAACAAACTTTTTTTAGATAATTTAGATAATTAATTAAGAAAAAATTTATACTTTTATAAAAAGAGTTCCGTGATATTCAACATACTACACGTTTCATAGTAGACATATATCTTACTAACTTTTTGTTAAAATAAATATTTTCATAATTGTGCAAAGTAATTATTTTTAAGAATTTAATCAGTAGTAATATTATCATTACTCCAAGTCCAATGAAATTATTTATAAAACAGCTGACAACAAAAACCAGATAAATAATCACTTACCTTTATGTAGATACAGAGAGCATCGCCCTTTGGTTGACCATTTGTATCCTTATATAACTTGATCTTGTCCTTTCCCTTTTCATCTCGTGCTATGAGACCACATTTGTTGAAAAGCTTTGTGAGTTCATCCATGGTAATGTCTAATGGTAGGCCAGACACGTAAATAGCAGTATTATGGGCTTCGTCTACTTCGAACCAGGTTGGCGGCTCATGTGCTTTTCTTTTGGCTTCCATCTTCTTTTTCTCTTTATCGATCTTTACTTGTGCTTGAGATTGTTGCACAGTATTTGTTTCTACTTTACTCGCATCTGTAAACCCATAACTCATTTGATATCTTGCCATGAAATCTTCATCCACCTGAAAAATAATTATTTGAAAATATTTTAATGATAATACATTATGGGCTATATAAATAACAAAAAGTTTATTGAAAGATCTTTAATGAAAAACACACCTCACCTTTGGGAACCAGGCATTTTTTTCCTTGTCCCAAAAGTACACACTGCCGTCATTAGGATCTGTATATGTATGAGTATCATTTTCAAAGCCAAATACTCCTTCTTGTGCCCTAACTTCATTATCATCAGAAGCTTTTGTCTTTGTTTCTTCTGTATCTTTTACCATCCATTCATTCTTATCTCGGTCAAATCTATATGTAACATTAGTTGTAGGATCTTTATATATATAAGATTGCCCATCGAATTTATAATGTTTCATAGAATCTTCAGCCTTCTCTGTATCTTTACAATCAGCCATTTTATGTTAATAATATTTCATTTGATGAAAAATCCAATAAAATTCAGCATGAAATTTAAAACCTATAACAGAAAATTATGAAAACATATTAATTATGATAATGATGCTATCTTAATTGCATATAAAATTTATTAGCTATTATCAGTTTGTTAATATAAATAGCATGAATAAATAACAGCAACCTGTTGATAAACAACATTCATTTATTTGATAGAGGTTTAAATCACATACTAATGCTTTGTATTTGGTAATTGCTAAGGCAATTAACATAACCTTTCAACTTATCGTACTTTGTATTTATCATAAAGTATCATTAACAAAAAATTATAAAAATAACAAAACAAATTTATACAAAATGTTA